>NC_081395.1:14503791-15837541 GCF_030684315.1 Stegostoma tigrinum | reverse complement strand
ATGTCTCTCCCCCTTCTCACACACACTCTCTCTCCTCTCACTCACATACACACACACACTCTTTCTCCCCTCACTCGCACACACACTCTCTTGCCCCTCACACACACACACACTCTCTCTCCTCACTCTCACACACACTCTCTCTTCCCTCACTCTCTCTCTCTCTCTCTCACACACACACACACACACACACACACACAGTCCCCACACGCACACACTCTCCCCTCGCTCACATACACACACTCTCCCCTCGCTCACACACACACACTCTCTCTCTCCCCTCACACACACACACACACTCTCTCTCTCCCCACCCCACTCAATTACACACACTGTCTGCGCCCCCTCATTCACACACACTCTCTCCCCTCTCATACACACACTCTCTCTCTCCCCTCACACACACACTCTCTCTCCCCTCTCTCACACACACTCTCTCTCTCCCCTCATACACACACACTCTCTCTCCCCTCACACACCTTCTCTCTCCCCTCACTCTCTCTCACACACACACACACTCTCTCTCTCCCCTCACTTGCACACACTGTCTCTACCCTCACGTACACACACACGCTCTCTCTCCCCACTCTCTCACACACGCACACGCTCTCCCATCTCTCTCTCTCTCTCTCACACACACACACACACACACACACACACACACACACACACACACACTCACTCTCGCTCCCCTCACTCACTCACACACACACACACACTCTCTGACTCTCTCCCTTCACACACACACACACACTCTCTCTCTCTCTCCCTTCACACACACACTGTCTCTCTCCCCACTCTCTCACACACACTCTCCTCTCTCTCACACACACACTCTCTCTCTCCCCACTCTCTCACACACTCTCTCCTCTCTCTCTCTCTCTCACACACACACACACACACACACACACACACACACACACACACACACACACACATACATACACACACTCTCCCCTCACACACACACACACACACACTCTCCCCTCACTCGCACATACACTCTCTCTGCCCTCACTCTGACACACACACTCTCACTCCCCTCACTCGCACACACTCTCTCTCCCTTCACTCACACACACTCTCTCTCCCCTCACTCGCACTCACACGCTCTCTCTGTCCCCTCACTCACACACACACTCTCTCTCTCCCCTCACACACACACACTCTCTCTTTCCCCTCACACACACACTCTCTCTCCCCTCACACACACACTCTCTCTCTCCCCTCAATCACACACACATTCTCTCTCCCCTCACACACGTACACTCTCTCTCTCCCCTCACTCTCACACACACTCTCCCCTGACTCTCACTCACACACTCTTTTCTCCCCTCTCTCACACACACACTCTCTCTCTCCCCTCATACACACACACTCTCTCTCCCCTCACACACCTTCTCTCTCCCCTCACTCTCTCTCCCCTCACACACACACACACACACTCACTCTCTCTCCCCTCACACACACACACACTCTCCCATCACACACACACTCACTCTCTCTCCCCTCACTCTCACACACACTCTCTCTCCCCTCACTCTCACACACACACACTTTCTCTCCACGCACACACACACACACACACACACACACACACTCTCTCTCCCCTCACTCTCTCACACACTGTCTCTCCCGTCACTCTCACACACACTCACTCTCTCCCCTCACTCTCACGCACACTCTCTCTCCGCTCACTCACACACACACTCTCTGTTCTCTCACACACACACACTCTCTCTCTCTCCCCTCACTCTCACACGCGCTCACACACACACTCACACACACACACTCTCTCGCCCCTCACTCAGACACACACAGTCTCTCTCCCCACACTCTCTCACACACACGCTCTCCCGTCTCTCTCTCTCTCTCTCTCTCTCACACGCACACACACACACACACACACACACACACTCTCGCTCCCCTCACTCACTCACATACACACACACACTCTCTGACTCTCTCCCTTCACACACACACACACTCTCTCTCTCTCCCTTCACACACACACACACTCTCTCTCTCTCCCTTCACACACACACTGTCTCTCTCCCCACTCTCTCACACACTCTCTCCTCTGTCTCACACACACACTCTCTCTCTCCCCACTCTCTCCTCTCTCTCTCACACACACACATACACACACATACACACACTCTCCCCTCACACACACACACACACTCTCCCCTCACTCGCACATACACTCTCTCTGCCCTCACTCTGACACACACACTCTCTCTTCCGTCACTCTCACACACACACTCTCACTCCCCTCACTCGCACACACTCTCTCTCCCTTCACTCGCACACACTCTCTCTCCCCTCACTCACACACACACACACACTGTCTCTCATGTCTCTCCCCCTTATCACACACACTCTCTCTCCCCTCAATCTCACACACACACTCTCTCTCTCTCCCCTCACTCACTCACACACTCTCTCTCCCCTCACTCTCACACACACACTCTCTCTCTCTTCACTCACTCACACGCTCTCTCCCCTCACTCGCGCACACACACACACTCTCTCTCCCTTCACTCGCGCACACACACTCTCTCTCTCCCTTCACTCGCACACACACACTCTCTCTCCCTTCACTCGCACACACACGCTCTCTCTGTCCCCTCTCACACACACACACTCTCTCTCATGTCTCTCCCCCTTCTCACACACACTCTCTCTTCTCTCACTCACATACACACACACACTCTCTCTCCTCACTCTCTCACACACACACACACACACACACACACACACACACACTCTCCCCTCGCTCACACACACACACTCTCCCGTCACACACACACACTCTCTCTCTCCCCTCACTCTCACTCACTCACACACACTCTCTCTCCCCTCACACACACTCTCTCTCTCCCCTCACACACACAGTCTCTCTCTCCCCTCACTCTCACACAGACTCTCTCTCTCTCCCTGCACTCTCACACACTCTCTCTCTCCCCTCACTCACAGTCTCTCCCCTCACTACACACACACACTCTCTCTCTCCCCTCACACACACACACTCTCTCTCTCCCCACCCCACTCAATTACACACACTGTCTGCGCCCCCTCATTCACACACACTCTCTCCCCTCTCATACACACACTCCCTCTCTCCCCTCACACACACTCTCTCTCTCCCCTCACTCACACACACACACTCTCTCTCTCCCCTCACACACACACACTCTCTCTCCCCTCACACACACATTCTCTCTCCCCTCACTCTCACACACACTCTCCCCTGACTCTCACTCACACACTCTCTCTCTCCCCTCATACACACACACTCTCTCTCCCCTCACACACCTTCTCTCTCCCCTCACTCTCTCTCACACACACACACACACAAACACACACACAGTGTCCCCTCACTCACAAACACACTCTCTCTTCCCTCACACTCTCTCTCTCACACACACACGCACTCTCTCCCTTTACTCACACACACACACTCTCTCTCCCCTTACTCGCACACCCACTCTCTCTCTTCCCTCACTCTCACACACGCACTCTCTCTCTCTCTCTCTCCCTCTCCCCCTCATTCACACACAGTCTCTCCCTCCTTCATGCACATACAATCTCTCCCCTCACTCATGCGCACACTCTTTCCACCTTCGTTTGCGCACACTCTTTCCACCCTCGTTTGCGCACACTCTTTCCACCCTCGTTCGCGCACACTCTCTCTCTTCCCCCCCTTCACCCACACATACTTTCTCCCGCTCACTCTCACACACATTCTCTCCCCGTGACTGACAAATTATATTCTCTCCCCCCACCACACACACACTTTCTCTCCTCCTCACACACTATTACTTTCTCTCTCCCCACCTCACACACGCACTGTCTCCCCCTTACTCCCACATTCTTTTCCTCACTCTCTCTCTCTCTCACATTCATGCGTGAATCAATTGAATGAATTTTTACTTGCAGCTACATTATTATTTTGTTCAAAAAGCACACAATTTATAGACAGTCAGTCAATATGGTGTTTTATAAATTCCTACTTTAGAAATAAAACCAGTCTGACTCAAAACTGAAACATAAACAAATTCTAAACAAGGTCTCATACCTAGCATGCATCGTCTGATCTAAAATGTCACCACTTCTTCACACTGATAAAACCTTTAGTTCTCTCAGGATTGTGACTTGAAAGGAATTCAGGGATTTACATTTCCATATTAATCAATTATAACCTTGTAACTGGTTAAGGATTTAACAGCATCGTAGGTTTGTTTAATACATCACCATCAATGGTGTGAACCTTTGATGTTTTACTTATAACTTCTGAGTCTGATACTACTTCTCTCACTAACACCTGAAGAAGGACTGAGTCTCCAAAAGCTTGTATTTTCACATAAACCTGTTGGACAATAACCTGGTATCATGTGATTTCTGGCTTTGTCCACCCCAGTCCAACACCAGCACCTCCACATCATGGCTATCATCGACACCACCAACTGCCGGCCCAAAGTGGAGAGGATCTCCAAGAAGATTGTGTATATCAACACAGACATCAAGTTTCTACAGAAAAGCAAGAAAGAAAGATCCCAAAAGAACTACAGATCACAAACTCACTCAAGTCGACCTACAACACTGATTATGTTGAGAGACTTTGCCGTTTGTGATTTCCGACTTTGTCCATCCCAGTCCAACACTGGCACTTCCACATCATCACATATTAAATGCTTTGTCTGACCTGAGATGTCACCTCTTGTATACATTGATAAAACCTATAATTGTCTCAGGACGATGATTTGAAAAGAATCTGTATTTTACATTTTAACCAGCTGTCTCCTTCCTAACCGTTTAACGATTCAACAAAAGGCAGCCAGTTTTAGAATTGTTAGTCAGAGGTAATGGGAACTGCAGATGCTGGAGAATTCGAGATAACAAAGTGTGGAGCTGGATGAACACAGCAGGCCAAGCAGCATCTTAGGAGCACAAAAGCTGATGTTTCGGGCTTAGACCCTTCATCAGAAAAAGGAATTGTTAGTTTCTGCTTATAAATTCTGTGTCGTATACCCACCCCCTCTTACTACATCTGTGGAAGGAGCTGAGTTATGTAAACTTGCATTTTCAAATAAACCTGTTGGACTATTACCTGGTGTCATGTGATTTTTGACCTTGAAGAATCAATCTGCAGCATGTGGCCCTACAACCAATCAGAGTGAAAGAGTGGTGAGGCCGAATCTGTGATGAGAGCATGGGCAGTGGGGATGGTGGATCCGGAAAGAGGAAATAGCTTGGAAGTACAAAGAGTGAGATGGACCTTGAAGGATATTGGGAGGTTTCATTAATATCCAGCAACAGCTGTCCACATCCGGATTAGAAACTCCTGGAGCTGCATTTCTAACAAGTTCTCAGTAACTCTTTTTACAGGCCATTAGAAGGTGGTGATTTACGTAAAACAATTTCAAACCAAGAGAATTGTTTATTCATAATAAAACAATAAACAGCAGATGCTGGAAATCTGAAACAAAACAGAAATTTCAGGAGAGACTCATTGGGTTTGGCAGCTGTCAGCAGTTCTGAATATGGTCATGGACCTGAAGTAAAAACTCTGCTTTCCCTCCAGAAATCAAATCATAGAATCCCTACAGTGCAGAAAGAACCATTTGACATATTGAGTCCTCACCAACTCTCTGAACAGCATCCCATCCAGACCCAGCTCCCACCCTATCCCTGTAATCCCACAGTACAGAAGGAGCTGGATCTCCTGGTGCATGAATGTATGAAATTTAATTGCAGCTGTAGAAAATGACTCAGAAGGCAGGACTGAAGACCATAAAAACCTTGACGTGCAAATGTTCAGATTGCTGAAGATTGCAGGTTAAGTAAATAAGGGGCCTCAGATTTTAGGTAGATAAAGTGCTAATGGATACATGCTGTAATTAGCTGAAGGATAGAATTCAAGAACAGGAATATTATGCTAGAACTATACAAAATGCTGTTTGGGCCACGACTAGAGTATTGTGTGGATTTCTGACTACTGTCGTATAGGAAGGATGTGATCACACCATAGAGAGATGTTGAGACATAGGAAGGTGTTGCCTGGGCTGGAGGGACTCAGCTCCAAAGAGAGATTAGATAGGCTGGAGTTGTTTGCCTAAGTGCAGCAAAGGTTGGGAAAGAATCCAGTGGAAGTGTATAAGATTCTGAGTGTTCAGAGATAAGATGGGTAGATAAACACTGTGCAAGAGCAAGAAGGTATAAGTTTCAGCTAAGAGGTGGAAGGCTAAGAGGAGAGTTGAAGAATTTGTTTTCACTCAGAGGGTGGTGGGAGTCTGGAACTCACTGCCTGAAAGCATGGTCGAGTCAGAAACTCTTTTAAGCAGTTTTTAGATATTCAATTGCATTTCCATGGCCTCCAGAGCTACCAGCCAAAAGCTGGAAGATTAAATCAGTGTAGATCTGTTGATTTACACAGACATGATGGGCCAAATGGCCTACTTCTGTGCATTACAGGTCTATAAGTCAAACACAATGTGTGGTTTTCTGCATAAGGAGTGGATTGTACAAGATGTTTGCTGAAGTTGCAAATGGCATTGGAAAGGCTACGTTGAGGGCAATGTGTACGCTTTTGGCTCTCTCTCTCAAGAAATTATACAATTAGATTAGGAGAAATTCAAATAATAAGCATGAAAGCAAATGAGGAAAAAGTTGAACCTTTATCCATTGGCATTTGGAAGAATGTGGGAGCAATTGAATTGAATCATATGCAATCTAGAGTGGACTGCTCAGGGTGGATACTGAAAGGACATTTCCCCTTACAGGAGAGACTAGATCGACCAGACACTGATTAAAAATAAGGGGTATCTTTTAAGATGGAAATGCGGAGGACTTTTTTCTCTCAGAGTACTGTTAATCCGTGGGAAATCTCGTCCATGGGGAAAAGTGGTGGGAAGGTCATTGAATATTTTTTAAGTTAGAATAGATGGATTCTTGATTTTTTTAATTTCAAAAATATACTTTATTCAAAAGATCACCTATAAGTACATACAAAGATTCTAAATCAGTTCTGTATAGGCTTTGCAGAGACAAATAAAAAACATCGGGGTTTTGACATTTCTCAGAGCTCCTCTACAGTTACAAAATAAAACATTTTATCCTAACACAGGAAACTATTTGTTCATTTTGAGGCAATGAGAGGGTCTGACAACTGAACAGAGCTATTTTGGCTGAAAAACCTTAGATAACAGTTGTCCCCCACTGTGCTTTGGCAACAGCTGTCCCAAGCGTTAGTGCCTTCCTCAACATGTAAACTGCAACACTTGATTGAAGTCAACTCTTGATCAACAAGGGAGCTAACTCACATCCTGTGAAAGAACAAAAGATTAGGGAATGAGTAACAAAAAAGCCACAGAACTACAGATGTTAAAAATCAGAGACAAAAATAAATTGCTGTAAAAACTCAGCAGGAAAACAGTTTCAGTGGAAGGGTTCTGAAGAAGAGTCACTGGACCTGACATGTTAATTCCACTTTCTCTTCATAGATGCTGACAGACTAGCTGAGTTTTTTAATTTGCTGGAAAAACTCAGCTTTCTGGCACCATCTATGAAGAGAAAGTGGAATTAACACTTCAGGTCCAATGACTTTTCTGCGGAATTCTATTTTTCCCCTGCATTCAGAAACGTTGCAGGCAATATCATAGTCACAAATGCAGTTGGGTTCTATATAATAGCATATCAAGGCAACAAACAAACATTGGAGTTTCACTGTATGCAAACAAACCAAAGGCATCTTTTACTTGTACAAGACTATTTTTACATGCATTTGAGGAAATGGGGTGGGGGTGTGTTAGGAAGACTGCAGACAGTGGTCTTTCCCCATTGCACCTTGGCAGCAGCTGCTCCAACCTTTAATGAGTCCCTGGACCTTGGAATATACCATTCTGCAACACTTGGTTGAGGTCTACTCCTTGTTCCGGAGGACCAATAAGTTTTGGGTAGACCAAAGAGCATCATTCACTGTGTTGATGGTCCCTTAGGTGCTGTGGATGTCTCTCTTAGTGTACATTCCAGGCAACAAACCATGGAGCAAAATTGTCTTGCATCATGGAGTTGCTTGGGATGAACTTCAACAAAAACCACTGCATCCTTCTCCAGACTTCCCTTGCAAAGGTACTTTCCAGAAGGAGATGTACAACAGTCTCAACCCCTGCACAGCTGCTTTGAGTGCAGTGGAGTAGACAGACCGGGTGTCCAAGAGGGATCTTGCAGGTAAGTGCCCTCTTCACCACCAGCCAAGTGATAGCTTAGTGCTTGTTAGAAAATTCTTGTGGTTAGGCATTCTGCCAAATGACTTTGACAGACTGCTCAGGGAAGTACACGACAGGATTCACCCTCTCCTTTTTCCACAGGGCCTCAAGGACTTTACATGCTGACAATTTCCTGATGGACTTGCGGGTAAAGGTGTTTTTCTTTGCAAATTTCTCCTCAAAGGACAGGTGATACAGAAGAGTCCAATTACTTAGGAGTATTCCATGGCAACAATGCCACTCTCATCAATCGCAACACTAGGGACAGGTAAATTTAGGCAATGCAATGGGATAGTGGTATTATCTCTAGACCATTAATCCAAAATCCGTTTTCAGAACCATTCTTCTAAAATTGTTTTCCTGCTCTTTCCATCAATTTCTCGTTTTGGTAGGGAATGTGTAACCAAGTACCCCTTTAAATCAGCCCTTGAATTGTTTGTGCATTATCTCATCACGTTCTGCTATTTCAGTAACAAATATTGAAATGTTTGCTTCGGCCCCACAGGGGTTCAAAGCCACAAACCGAAGGGCCCGGTTACCCACTTGACCAAATCAGATTCCGAGTAAGTGAAGGTTTCTGAAGAAGGGTCTAAGCCCGAAGCGTCTGCATTCCTGCTGCGTTGATCCAGCTCCACACCTTGTTACCGAAGGTTTTGGCTAACGGGAAAAAGGGGTTCGGTTTTAGTCCCACCCTCTCATTCACTCCGATTGGTTGCAGTACCTGTTGATTCCGCGCTGTCATCCGATCCCGCCCCCTTTTGCCTATTGGCCGGGAGGTGCCGACAATCACCTGGACCCAATTGTCAGCCAAAACATTCGCATTGACAACGAGTGTGTTTGGAGCATGCGCAATGTAAGGGGTGGCCGCGGAGAGACGTTGGTTTGTCAGTCCGGCGGGCGGTAAGGAAGGGGAGGGGCGGGGGAAGAGGAGGCCAACGTTCGGCCCTCTGACTCAGCGGGAAGCCTTTATAAATGTCCAGTGCACGTCTTAAACCTCAGTAGATGGCTTAGTGGCTTTGGGCGAACGGATGCAGGCTGCTCGCGAGAAACAGGGGCCCAACGTACGGCCGACATCTCTGGGGGGGTTAGGGGATATTATTGGGGTGGGGGGGGGTGGTGTAGAGCGGCGCGCATGCGTGAGCAGTTGAGTGACATTAGTGAGGGCGTGGCCCCGTGACCACGTGGCCCTGGAGGTGTTCTGAGGGAGGGTACCGTTGAACTTACTCGCTCCGCAGAGGCCATTTGTTGTACTAAGCTCCTGCGCTACGCTCCCTTTTTCGTTATTTATGGATGATGGCTAGTACTGCTGCCTTAGCGCCAGGGACCCAGGTTCGATTCCAGCCTTGGGCGACAGTCTGTGGAGTTTGTATCAGAGATAATGGGAACTGTAGATGCTGGAGAATCTGAGATAACAAAGTGTGGAGCTGGATGAACGCAGCAGGCCAAGCAGCATCTCAGGAGCACAAAAGCTGACCTGAAGGGTCTAGGCCCGAAACATCAGCTTTTGTGCTCCTGCGATGCTGCTTGGTCTGTGTTCACCACCTCCACACGTTGTTATCTCTAGTCTGTGGAGTTTGCACGTTCTCCCTGTGTCTGCGTGGGTTTCCTTCTGGTGCACTGGTTTCCTCCCCCAGCCCAAAGATGTGCAGTTTAGATAAATTGGCCATGGGAAATACTGGGTAATAAGGATAGAGTGATGAGTCAGTGTGGACTCTTTTGGGCTGAATGGTCTGTTTTCACATAGTAGGGATTCTTATGACCTGGGCCGCCCTCAGGTCCCATCCGCCCCAGGGAGAGTACATAACCCTCTAGTGTCTTGAGATGTCAGAGCAGAAGTACACATTGGACACGTCGTCTGCTCTGCTGTTCAATGAATTTGTGCCTGATCCCATGACTTTCAAATCAAACTATTCCTTAACAATTAAGAATATTCAAAGTTGACACATTTTTATGACCCAGCCTCAGCAGCTGTCTAGTTCCACTAGTTCACAATGATCTCTGAACAGAAATTATTCTTCATCTGTTTTAAGTGGGTGACAAGTTTATGTCATCTGGTACTGGAGTTTCAGGGCTACTCCCTATCTACCTTGTATAGAGGTCTATAGTACAGAAAAAAGCCCATCAAGTCAGCACTAACCCTTAAACCCATTTTCCAGCTCTTGTCTTATAGCCTTGTATGGTGCATATCTGAATATATCTCAAATGTTATGAAGGTTTCTTCCTTGATGATCCTTACTGGCACTGAGTTTGAGTCCTACCACCTTATGAGTGAAAATCAAGTGCTCGTGAAAATCTGTTATGATAAGGTCTCCCTTCATCCTTCTAAATTGCAATCAACGTCAGCCTAATTTACTCAGTTTGTCTTTAAATTAAAACCTCTCCATACCTGGGATCAACCTAATGAAGTTCTGTGGATTGACTCTAATGCCTTTCTTGAAAAAGGGGACCAAAACTATTCACAGTATTCTAGCTGTGGGCCCAGGGACAGCAGGAGAGAATGTTGTGAATACCTATCCTGGACTGATTGGGATCAATTTTACGAACTGCTTTTATAGGGATTAGAAAGGAAGAATTGACACACCACAAACTTAAAGTAAGCATCATGTTCGGATCTATTGGACCGAATGGCCTGTTTCTGTGCTGTATGATTCTGTCGTAATCACTCAATTAATCTGGGCCTGGACATTGAAGACTTTTATATGTGAGCATTAAGATTTACTTTATTCTTTCAGGGGATGTGGGGTTAGCTGTCAAGTCAGCATTTATTACCCATCCCTAGTTGCCTTTAAGATGTTGGTGGGTTGCCTTCCAGAACTGCTGCTGTCCACTAGTTATGGGTTGCACCCACAATGCTGCACAGGAGTTCCAGGATTTGGTCCCAGTGATAGTGAAGGAAACGCAACATAGTTCTAAGTCAGGATGGTGAGTGGCTTAGAAACATAGAAAATTGGAGCTGAAATAAGCCATTCTGCTCTTCAATCCTGCTTTCTCAATCAAAATAATTGTTGATCTTCTAACACAGTACCCTGTTTGTGCTTTGTTCCCATACCTTCTGACCTTTTTAGCCCTGAAAACTATAGCTACTCCTTTGTGGACATATTCAATGTTTTGGCCTCAACTGCTTTCTGTGGCACAGAATTCTACAGGGATACCACTCTCTGAATGCATTTCCCCTCATTGCAGTCCTCAGGCTGAGAGGGGAACTTAGAGGTACAAGTGTTTCCATCTATTTGCCTTTGTTCTTCTTGGTGGTATAGGTTCATTATGGGGTTTCAAAGTTAATGGTGCACATTGCTACTATGTTGTTGGTGGATGGACGAATATTTGTGAATGTGGTGTTAATCAAGCAAGCTGCTTTGTCCTGGGCGATGTCAAACTTCTTAAGTGTTGTTGGAGCAGCATCCATCCAGGGCAATGGAGAGTATTCCAAGACACTGCTAACTTGTGCCTTGTAGACAATGGACAGGCTTTGGGGAGTTAAGAGGTGATTACTTCCTGCAGGATTCCTC
Source organism: Stegostoma tigrinum (assembly GCF_030684315.1). Classification (NCBI taxonomy): domain Eukaryota; kingdom Metazoa; phylum Chordata; class Chondrichthyes; order Orectolobiformes; family Stegostomatidae; genus Stegostoma; species Stegostoma tigrinum. The sequence goes on along the minus strand of NC_081395.1, from coordinate 15,825,762 downwards.
AGCGCTGTCCTGCTCTTGTCACTACAGTATTTATGTGAGCTTTATTCCAGTTTAATTTCTGGTCAGTGGTAACCTCAGGATGTTAATAGTTTGGGAGTTTATTGATGGCAAAGCCAATGATTGTCATGAGGGAAATGGTTTGATTCTCTCTATGGATAGCATCATTGTCTGGCACTTTCAGTGGCACAGTATTACTTGCCATTTTTAAGCCTAAGCCTGGATATTGTCCAGTCTTGCTGCATTTGGATTTGGAGTGCTTCAGAATATGAAAAGTTGCTTATTATGCAATCTCCTACAAACACCTTTGACATCTGACCTTTTGATTTGAGGGAAGGTCATAAGTGAAACAGCTGAAGATCAGTTAGGTCTAGAAACAACCTTTCCTGGCCTAGGGAATTGTGGCACAGTGATAGTGACTCTAATTCTAGGCCATAGGGTCTAGATTCAAATCTCACCTACTCCAGAGGTGAGTCATATTGTCTACCCTAATGAATTCCTAGGCCCTTATAGTTCAGTGGTAGTATCCGTGTGTCTGAACCAGGAGACCTGGGTTCAAGTCCCAGCTGTGCTAGAGGTAAATAATAACATCTCTAAACTGGTTAACTAAAAAATCTCTGCAGTTGAAACTACTGACCTCCAACTGATTATCTTCTTATTTGCTAGGTATGTCTCCAAACAGCAGAGACATTCACTTGATTCTTATTGAATCTTATTTTGTGAGGGCTCCTTGATTTCATGTTTGATCAAATGATACCTTGCTATCATCTTGCCTCCACGGTTCAGGTCCGAGTTGAACCAAAACTGTTGCCAAAGTCCTTGCGATGTCTCCCAAATCCTTTTGTGATCAGCTTTGAGAACAAGTTTTTTTTAATGCATGTCATCCAAAAATTTCAAGCATTTGCACAGCTCTATCAAATCGTCACATCGCCCCTCCACCTCCTTTCCTTGAAGGAGAACAGCCCCAGATTCCTTAAACTAACCTTGCAACTAAAATTGCCCTTCTGATAAGTGTCCACTACATCCTCTCAAGGACTCTCACATCTGCCAGATGCTGCCTGGCTTCCTGTATTCTTCCAGGCACCTGTTTATGTACCCTACATCCTTTATTGTTTGGTAATCATGGGCTTGTGCAGACTTAGATGGTCTGTGTTTTGTGTGTGACACATGATTCCTCAAGTGACTATTTCATGTGCCAGCAGATACACAGTGACGTCACTGCACTCTCTCTGGGGTATTTCTTCAACTGAATTCTGACTCCAGTGTGTCTGATTTCTTTCCAACACTTGGCTCCAGCAAGAGATCTAGATATAGAAAACTGAAATTCTTTCAGATGAGTGTTTTTGTCCATTCACTTCAGTTTAGAGCTTTTTGTCAGTAGGCGCTATTATCTGAGAGATGTTCCATAGCTCAAGAACTAGTGTAACTTCTTTACTGTACATCTGAATTCATGTCCATCTTTTGCTATGTTTCAAGTTTGCCATCCCCAGTCACGTCTAATTGTCTAGCCTGCTTTATGTCTAATAATGGGTATATTTTAGTTCTGTTTAGTATTTCACCAGTAATTCTGCTAATCTCCTCTAAATGAGGTTTCTCCTGCTACCCTTTCCCTGACAATGTGCTACTGGTGTACCAGATTTATTTTCCCATGGTAAGAATTTACCAGCAAAGGTATTCCAAACTATTCCCTCTGCCTGCACTGAGTTCTGTATCGCCATTAACTACCTGTTCGTGTGTCTAAATACCTCCTAAATGTTACCTGCTATCATCTCCCTGTGGCATATTCCAGGTACGTACCATTCTCAAGTTTAAAAAGAAAACCTTGCTTCACGCATCTTTAATCTTTTCCCTTCTCACCTTAAACCTATGCCTCCTTGTATTTGACATTTCCACACTGGGGGGAGAAAAGGTACTGACAGCATATTCATGCCTCACATAATTTTACATACTTATACCATGTCCTCCTTCACTGTCTGACACTCTGGTAAAAACAATCCAAATTTGTCCAACCTCTCTCTTCATAGAAAATACACTCTACTCCAGGTAAGCTTCTTTTGCACAGTTTCCAAATCCTCCACATCCTTCCTATAGTGTGGTGACCAGAACTATACATAATACTCCAAATATGGCCTAACTAAAGTTTTATACGGTTGCAATGTGACTTGCCAACTTCTATCCTCAATGCCCCACTGACAAAGGCAAGCCACACACCTTCTTTACTAGCTTATCTGCTTGTGTTACTACTTTCAAAAAAAAAGCAAAAAGTGAAGTATGGCACAGGAACAGGCCCTTCGGCCCTCCAAGCCTGTGTTGATCATTGTGTCTTGATTAAAGTTTAAGAAAAACAGACCTTCTGCCCTTAAACAATCCATAAACAATCCTCTTTCCTCCCCATTTGTGTTACCATCCTGATGCCTCTTAAATGTCGCCAGTGTGCCTACTTCCGCCACCATCACCTCTGGCAGTGCAATCCAGGCTCCTACCGTTCTCTGTGAAAATTTTCCTCACACATCTCCCTTAAACTTTTTCCCTCTCACCTTGAACCTGTGTCCCCTTGTAACTGAAACTTCAACCCTGGGAAAAAGCTTCTGACTAATCACGCCATCTATGCCTCTCAGAATTTTGTAGCACTGTATGGGGTCTCCGCACAGCTGCTACCTTTCCAGTGAAAACAATCCTAGTCTTTTTAACTTTTCTTCAAAGCCAATGCCTTTGAGACCAGACAGAGTCCTGGTGAGCCTTGTCTGCACTCTCTCCTAAGCTTCCATATCCTTCTGGTAATGTAGTGACCAAACCTGCGCACAGTACTCCAAATGCAGCCTAACAAGCTGCAACATGGTTTGCCAACTCTTGTATTCCATGCCCCAGCTGATGGAAGCAAGCCTGCCATATGCCTTCTTAATCACTTTAGCCACTTCTGTTGCCATTTTTAGTGAACTGTGGACCTGCACACCTAGATCTGTCTGTATTTTAGTGTACCTGAGGGTTCTGCCATTTACAATATAATTCATACCTAAATTTGATTCTTCAAAATGCATCACCTTGCATTTGTCTGGATTAAACTCCATCTGCTATTTCTGTGCCCAAGTCGCCAATCTGCCTATATCCTGTTGTATCATTTCACAATCATCAGCAACTCCACAAATCTTGGTCTCATCTGCAAATTTACTAATCAGATCACCCACATTTTCCTCCAGATCATTTATATATACGACAAACATCAGCGGACCCAAAACTGATCCCTGTGGAACACCACTAGTTACCAGTCTCTATTCTGAAAAACACGCTTCCACCGCTACCCTCTGTATTCGATGACTAGTCCAGTTTTCTATCTATCTTGCCGGCCCACCCTGAATCCCATGTGATTTTAGCTTTTGAACCAATCTGCCATGTGGAACTTTATCAAATGCCTTACTTAAGTCCACATAAACTACATCCACAGCTCTCTCCTCCTCAATTATCTTTGTCACCTCTTCAAATAATTTGATCAGGTTGGTGAGACATGATCTTCCCCTACAAAATCATGCTGCCTGATGCTAACTAGTCTTCCCAATGTACATATATCCTCTCCCTCACTATCTTCTTCAAGAGCTTCCCCACCATAGATGTCAGATTCACCGACTTATAATTTCCTGGATTATCCCTGCTTCTGTTCTTAAACAAGGGAACAATATTGACTAATCTCCAGTCCTCTGGAACCTCGCCTGTGGTCAAAGAGGATGTGAAGAGATTTGCTAATGGCCCTGCTATTTCTTCCCTTGTGCTTCACAGCATCCTGGGATAGATCCCATCTGGCCCTTGGGACTTGTCTACCTTAATGCGATTTAGGATACCCAAAACTTCCTCCTTTTAATATTCTATTTTAATATTAACATTCTCTGGAGTATCTATACACTCACCCCTGATCTTAACATCAGGGAATTATGGACTCCTGTACTCCAAGATCCTCAAATCAAATGAAATTTACTGTATACTTTCCTCTCGCATTTGACCTCACCAAATACATTGCCTCAGACTTGTATATTTCGTGGTCAGGAATTGTTCTGGCTGCTCTGTACTCCATTTCTCACTGTTTCTGAGCTAATATTGGCCACCAAATTCTGCACCATTTTTATTTTTTGTAATTCATTCTGCACTTGAAGTGTTAATCTTGTTTCTGTCTCCACAGTTACCAGCGGATATTGCCCCGCCACTGTTGCTCATGGAGAAGGTGATTTGATCTTCGGGTCGCTGCAATCCAAGTAGTGAGGGTGCTGCCACACTGCTGTAGGGTAAGGAATTACAGGATTATTATTAAGATGAAGGAACAGCAGGTCAACAACATTACTTTGTGTTTTTATCACACTTTTAGTGGTCCAAGGCATTTCACATGAATTTTACAAAGCAGTGTTTGACACTAATCCATTGTAAGGAAGTTTTAAGGCAGGAGACTAAAGGCTTGTTCAGACTGGGATTTTTCATGAGTATCTTAAAAGAAAGTGAGATGGAAAGGTTCAAGGACAAAGTTCCAGAACTTGAAATCCGGTCACTTGAAAGAACAGCCACCTAAAATGGTGAGACTAAAATCAGGAATGCTGTTGATGCTGGATTTCTATGAATGCAAAGGCCTCAGCACTGTGCAGCTGGAGGAAATTACAAAGATGAGGATGAATACAGATATGTAGGAGAATGAGCACAAGAACTTGAACATTTTCTTAATTCTTGGTGCAAGGAAACCTTCAGGCAGCAGAGTTTTGGATAAGCTAAAAGTTAAAGGTTGTGTGGGAGGCTGGGCCAGGAGCATGTTAAGATAGTTAAATTTGTAGGTAACAATGAAGTGGATAAGGGTTTCAGTTGAGATAAGAATGGAATCAGGCAATGTTACTGAGACAAAAATAGGCGGTCCTGGTGACAATGGGGATCTGTGCTTGAACACTCATTGCAGTGTGAAATATTTCGTGTTATTGTGAACAGTCTAGTTTAGCCTCAGACAGTTACCAGAGAGAAGGATGGAGTTGGTTGCTCAGAAATGGTGTTTGTCACTGAGACTGAAACTTTCATTGACTTTGATCTTCCCAATGTTTATATGTGGAGAATGTCTGTCTGCTGATCCAGTACTGGATGTCAGACATGTCAGGATGCTGTGTGCCTTGGAGGTGATGATGTTCACTTTCAGGTGCTGTCATTCAATAGAGTTTTTTTTTCCTGAAAAGCAACTTTCACGGTGATTTTCCTTTTTTTATAGTGCCAGCCCCACAACCTATCAGATTGATTCAGCTCATTTTCACAATACGCCCTTGTGTTTTGGTGGGTTCTTTCTCTCATTCTTTCTTTCTTTCTTTCTGTTATGTTAATTTCACAGGATTTTGAACAGGGAGAATTTGCAGTTGGGCAGCTTGAATCAAGCATCCCATCAAGATATTTCAAAGTCATTCAATTGAACGTAACCTTAAATACCATAGAGTTTTGAACATGGAAGAGAATAGCACTGTTCACCAGTGCAGTAACACTGAGGAGCAGCTTTTGAAGTGTGGTGTCAGTGAGGAGGGATTCAGTTACCAATCTGAGCTGGACACTCATCAATACACTCACACAGGGGAGAGGCCATTAACCTGCTCTATATGTGGGAAGGGATTCACGCGATTATCTCAGCTGATGGCACACCAGCGAGTGCACAGTGGGGAAAGACCTTTTAAGTGCCCAGATTGTGACAAATGCTATAAAAGTTCTGGGGACCTGAAGTCTCATTATCGTGTTCATACCAATGAAAGACCTTTCAGGTGTTCTCACTGTGGGACTGGGTTCAGGGGATCATTCCAACTCACGGTGCATCAGCGAATTCACACTGGGGTAAGGCCATTCATCTGCTCCATGTGTGGGAAGGGGTTTACTCAGTTATCCCATGTGCTAAGACATGAGAGAGTTCACACTGGAGAGAGACCTTATAAATGCCCAGATTGTGAAAAGTGCTACAAAAGCTCAGGGGAATTGATGTCCCATCAACGTGTTCACACTGATGAGAGACCATTTAGGTGCTCTCAATGTGGAACTGGGTTCTGGCTGTCATCTGAACTCAATATACACCAGCGAGTTCACACTGGAGAGAGGCCATTCACCTGCTCTGAGTGTGGAAAGGGATTCAGTCAGTCAAACCAGCTCTTCACACACCAGCGAGTTCACACTAGGGAGAGACCATTTACCTGCTCTGAGTGTGGGAAAGGATTCACTCAATCATCTGACTTGCTGATTCATCAGCGAATTCACACTGGAGAGAAGCCGTTCAGTTGCTCCGAATGTGGGAAGAGATTTACTACGTCATCCCACCTGCTGAAACACCAGCGAGTCCACAAGAAGCTGCAGTGATTTTGCTGATAGTTGCATCCTGGAATGAACTGTGTTTATTGGGATCTGTTTTTTGCTGATGTTAATAAACCCCAGTCCAGTTATAGGTGTTAGTATTCTGCATATAAGTAAAATAAAGTAATTTTGTGTTAAATGCCATGTGTTGAATCTTTTTAATACCTGTACCGTAAGTTAGTTCCTTTTAATGGGCTCTCTGTCTCCACTGTTTCCTCTTTTGCCTCCAATAACATGGAGCTTGTGGAGTTTCTTCGTCATTAAGATTGAGGCAATCTGATCAGATTCTTCCTCACTTCCACTAGCCCACTGGGTGAAACTGCTTCAGAGTCCCATCTTAGCTGAACATTAGCTTGACATCCTTCAGTTTCTCTCCCACCATGTCCTCTCTGAGCTCATCTTGTCCATGGGATCCACCTTTTCTTTCCTCAGTCCCTAATCTCATGACTGACACCCAGAATTCCACATGCTAGGTGATGTTGTTAATGTTTTCTTTTGTTCAATTTTATTTCAAATGTGCCATCATCAATATTCTCCTCATAAAAAACAATACTTGGCTCCACTGTTCTTTGTTAACTTCCATCCCATCTCTAACCTCCAAAATCAGAGGTTTGCCACTTTCTAAATCCGTTCCCACTTTGAACTACTGTTTAAATCCTTCCCCTCGGATATCTGCCCTATAACAATAGCAAAAGTTTTAGCAAAGTCCCAAATGACATCGTGTGACTGTAGAAAGAGGAATAATCTCTTGTGCTTCTTGGTCTTTCTGTATTCTTTGATACGTGGTCATCTTGCAAACTCTGTTGTCTAGCTGGGTGGAGCAATTCTGGCTCCTTGCTTATTGCAGATTTCAGTCAGTGTCATCTGCAATGTCTTCTCTTCCTGTTTTTGCATGGTTACTGTGGGTGTTGCTGAAGATGTGTCCTTGATTCCCTCTTGTTTCTAACCCCTATGCTTCCACTCAAAGATGATGTTTGAAAACTATCAGATTCCACAGGGATGCTGATGATACCACTTCTTCTCCTGACTCCTCCACTGTTAAAATGTTAAACATCACATTTAATACCACACTGGCAGAAATTTCTTCCAGTTAAATGTGGGGGAGAGTAATGCTATTGATTATGGTCACTGCTCCAAATTTGATTCCTGAGTTACTGACTCTATCCTTCTTGGCAACTGTCAAATAATAAACCAGACTTTTTAAAAGCCTTGATTCAACAATGACCTACCACTTCCACCTTCACGCCATGAGCCAACTCTGACCCGAAGTCATTTGATTTACTGCTTCAAACATTTCCCTGTGGCTTTGTTCCTTTTAGACTGGACTATCTTAATGCACTCCTAGCCAGCCTCTCAGATTTGCTCCTCCATTTTCTCAAGCTCATTCCATGTTCTGTGCTCCTGTCTTAACACAGATCACATTCACATCTCACTCCTATGCTCTGGAGTACAGAGGCTCCCAGCAACATCTGAAATGCATTATTATCACTCCTGTTTTCAGTTCCTGCAAAGTGCTATCCTGTTGTTATCTTTGAGAACTCTTCCAGCTATACATCTGTCTAAGCTCCTTTTCTAACCCTGACTTTTTGCACAACTCAAATATTGATTGCTGCACTATTCGTGGCTGTACTTTGAAGTCTCTGCTGTGTAATTCCCTTCCTAAAATACTCCATCTCTTCATCTCTCTCCCCATAAGATGTCCCTTAAAATTTTTAATCATTTTTTTTCCATCTGTCCACATGTGCATTAGTTGAAATGTCCTGTTGGGATGTTTTCCTGTGGTATGTGTGTAAGTGTGATATGAAGGGGGAGTGAAGTTGGAAGTGATGAAAAGCAACAATAACATTAGACTCTTACCATTGCAACCACTTGTGAATTTGCTGGTGTCCTCACATGCTTAATTGAAGTGACTTCAAGTTTTTGACTCTTACTGAGAGTCAATTCAGGTCAGGAATATTTCCCTGAAAATTTATGTCTGCTGAATTCAAACTTCACACCTCCCATGAGAAGAAGCTGACAGAAAATTTTACTTAACTCCAAGTTAATTTTAATGAGCTTCAGTGAAGCTGTAAATGTCATGGATATTTGAAGTGTCTGGGATTTCTTTCTCCAGAACATACAGGTTCCACCTTCAGGAATATATAAACAGCGTGGTTCATTTCACTTGTAACCGAAACAGAAATAAGACAATTTATTAATTTTAACAATTATATTAAGCAATACACTTTGTAGCAGCTACATGGATGCCAAAACACAGATAGATTGCCAACTTGGCCAAAGAGCAAGTGATGTTGGCTACATTAGCCAAGTAAAACACTGAAATCACAAAAAAATCCCATTTCAGACATGGTAGTCACAACGTTAGCATAATGTAAAATGCAACAGTTATCCTGGACAGACATACCCTAACAACTTATCCACTTAACAAAGGAGGGCACAGACAGGAAGGTATTAGGTCTTGTTACACAAAGAAACAAACAGTAGTATACCACCCAAATGACTGACACTTTCAAACTATTAAGTGAATTTCCCTGATTGACCAGAAGTAAAGAAAAATCCAGAAAACCAAATAAAAGGGTATAAAAACAGGGTTCACCTACAGACCATGGTCTTGGACCCTCTTGGATCTTCTGAGGAGACCAGCAAAGCAAGAGGCAACATAGCTGACCATCCAGAGAAAGGGAAAGAGAGAGAGAGAAAGAATGCAGCTTCACAGAGCCAGAGAGAGAGCGACTGCATAAATCTACAAGACACTCAGTAAGTATTGTGACCTAAGGGCTAAATAGGATCAGAGACAGTATGTTTAGTTTTAAAAGTTACAACTTTTTCTCCCTAATAAAGTTGGGATGGTTTTGCATTGGTACCTGCTTGTGCTCATATGGATTTGGCCACTTCGGTAATATGGGACACTTGGGCAGTTCATTCATAATATTCCGGTCAGAGTTGTCTGAAGTTTAAGAAGAACCTAGACAACAACTTTAAGTGGATAGGCATGTCACTATGCCAAAAAAAAATCAATAGATGTATCACCAAATCTAATAAAATCCGGTTTGATGTTATTTATCAAACAAAATATCCAAGAATATCTGGAGTATCTATAAACAGCTAAGAATGGAATATCCATCAACATTTAAAGTAAAGTTTTACCTGAAAGCCCTAAATAAGAAAGATATCTTCTCCTGGCGGAAGCAAATATATTAAGAATATGACATCTTATTTTCATGTCTAACTGTGATGTTGCAGAAAGGGGACAGAGGTATCAGAAATGGTCCAGGTGAATTTGAGGTTGGAGTGACTTCAAATTCACCTTGACCATCTCCGATACCTCCCTCCCCTTCATGGACCTCTCCATCTCCATATCTAGTAATTGTTGCACCACTGACATCTACTTCAAACCCACCAACTCCCATAGATACCTTGACTATACCTCACCCACATTGCTGCAAGAATGCAGTCCCTTACTCCCACTTCCCTTGCCTCTGCCACATCTGCTCCCAAGATGGAATTTTTCAATCCTGGACATCCCAGATGCCCTCATACTTCAAGGACTGCAACTTCTACCCTCCATTGATCAAAAGTGCCCTCAACTAGATATCTTGCATTTCCTGCACTCCTGCCCTCAAACCCCTCCTCAAAAAAAGAGTCCCCCAGTCCTCACATACCATCCCCCAACCTCTGCCACTTCCACCACCTACAATCTAACCCACCACCAAAGAGATATTTCCCTCCTCACCCCTATCTGCCTTTTGTAGGGACTGCTCACTCTGTGACTCTCTCATCTGCTCTACACTCCCCACCAACCCCACCGGACCTGGCACCTTTCCCTGCAACCACAGGAGGTGCGACACCTGCCCCTACACCTACCCTCTCACCGCCATCCAAGGCCAAGATAAACTTTCCATATCCGACAGGGATTCACCTGTATACCCTTTAAACTGATCTACTGTATCCGATGTGACCAAACACAGACTCAGTGACTGATTTGCAGAGCACCTGCACGGTGTATGCTATAACCAATAACACCTTCCAGTTGCTAACCATTTTAACTCCCCCGCCCACTCCCTTGATTACATGCCAGTTCTGGAATTCCTCCAACGGCAAAATAACGCCATACACACACTGGAGGAACAACACCTCATATTTCACCTCAGGAGCCTACAGCCTGATGGCCTGAACATTGAAATTGATGAATTCTAAATCTCCCCACCTCCAGCCTCATTCCATGTCCAACCCACCCTCTCATTCCTGCCTCTTTGATCTGACACATCTTTCCCATCTATCTGATTCACCCTTTCCACTGACCCATCCCGACTACCCCTATTAGCATCTCCTTACCGCCATCCCACCTACCTCTTCCCTGCCTCAGCCCTCCTTCCTCTATTTATTTCCCAGTTCCCTTCCCCCTCCCCAGTCCTGAAGAAGGGTCCTGACCGAAAACATCGACTCTCTTCTCTGATGCTGCCTGGCCTGCTGTGTTCTTCCAGCTCCACACTGTACTGACTCTGACTCTAGCATCTGCAGTTCTTGCTATCTGCTGGCCAAACTCAGCAGTTTCAAGATTAAAGTAACTTATTCAGAACTGAATCTGTTCTTAAGAAGTCATACCAGGCTCAAAACATTAACTCTGTTTCTCTCCCTAGGGATGTTGCCAGCATTGCCAGTCTTTATATGATATAGTATATCTGATTGAATCCCTACTTGCACATTGAACAAGTGAATGGTCTGTCAGCAGTGTGACTGCACCAGTGAGTTACTGGCTTAGATAGGTAAATGAATTCCAATCACAGTCCAAATATATTCACAGTATCTTCATACTAGTGCAATACAGGGAAGAGGAGCAGGAAAAGACAATTTAGCTCACTGAATCCTCTTAACCATTCAATAAGATCATGCCAGATCATCGATCTCAATACCATTTTCTTAATTTCCCCATGGCCATTTACTCATGCATCTTCTTGAACTTTACTGATTTCTTTTTAAAAAAATATTTAATGACTTTGAATCCACAGACTCTCATGGTGGAGATAGATTCCATAGGTTCTCTACTTTCTCAGTGAGGAAATTTGTAATTTCAGTTCAAAATGGCCTACCATTTACACAGATATTCTTTTGTTTTAGAGATAATGGGAACTGCAGATGCTGGAGAATTCCAAGATAATAAAATGTGAGGCTGGATGAACACAGCAGGCCAAGCAGCATCTCAGGAGCACAAAAGCTGACGTTTCGGGCCTAGACTCTTAATTCTTTTGTTTTTCCTCGTTGGGTGATCAATTAAAGTTCAATCTAAACACAGATTATGCTTGTCGTTTCTTACCACTCTGTACTATGCAACTACATAACAGTGCGTCAAAACATTCTCATTTAGGTGTGTGTCTCACTGCTTTTCCAGTTACACTGATGAATTAAATATTTTTCTGCTTCTAGGTTTCTCTTACAGTTTCCAGTTTTCTTGATTATTTATACTGTCTTTACCTGCTTTTTGTCTTTTTTCCACTGCACTAAAGCCCTAAAAGGAGCATCTGTATGTTGATAATCCGTCAATTATCTTCCGAGGCTGCCAGTGAGAACATTTCATTGAACGATGATACAACCCTTGTCTAATTACAGTTGTGATCATGTGAACAATATTTGTCTGTCCAGGAGACCATACATCTACCTGCAGATTGTATCAACACATTCAATGAAAGAAAAAAAATTCCTATACATTGTATGAACACACGCATGAAGGATGAAGGTGAGATAGGAAGAACTGCAGATGCTGGGATCAGAGAAAACACAGTGTGGAGTTGGAGGAACACGAGGCCAGGCAGCATCAGAGGAACGGGAAAGCTCACGTTTCGGGTCGGGACCCTTCGTCTGAAAAAGAATTAAGGTCATTCTTAATGTACTGTATCTGGAAACTGGATGACTAAGTCGATCTACCCAGATATGTAGCTGGTGAACGGCCTCATCCCAGTGTAACTGCACTGATGACTTCGTAGCTTCGAGGGGAGTTTGAACTAATTCGTCACTTTTCCATGGTTTCTCCTTGTTGTGGGTGTTCTCGTGTCTCTCCAGGCTGATCAATCATTTCATACCTTACGATGATTATACGGGAGACATAGCACAGAAACAGGCTACTTAATTCCGGAAAAGTCGTTGTATTTGAAATTTGAACCCTGTTTCTCTCGCCACAGATGCTGCCAGACCTGTTGAATTCTTCCAGCATTTTATAAAATTCAGATCTCGAGCAACGACAGTAGTTTGCTTTTATTTTAACAGAAACAGGGCGTGCGGCCCTACCAGGCTATGCCACAGTTTATGCTCCAGGAGTGTTCATGAATTCTCTCAACATATTTAAAAGATTAACTTGGCGTATTTTGGTCTAGCTCTGATCAGACTGGTGAAAAATTAAATTTACAGCCACCAGCGAGAAGAGTCCACTGCGCAGGAGCAGACTGGTGTGTTCTCTGAGCATGCTCAGTGTCATTTATGGCGACAATCTAAGGAGGAGCGGACATTTCAGACGGCGGCAGGTAATTGTGAGACACGGTAGGAATGGAAACTACGATACTGGAGTTTGGTAACTTCATCACCTCATAAAGAGAAAGCCCGGGCCCTCGAATCCTCAGAGGTCCATAGCTCCCGTGTTTATCCTGCAGGCGGGACAGGCCCCAGGGAAGTGGTCTTACAGACTGCCATTTTGTGAGTGGGTGTCGATCGGGGAGGGGGGGCCTTCCTGGGGAACGGTCCGGGGTTACCTAGGCAACCGCTTGCCGGCCATCTTTGGAAAGGTAGATGGGGCAGAGAGCAGGTCGAATGGGTAGCCATCTTGATCAAGGAAGTGGCTTTGGGCTGGGCGTCAACATCCCTGCCACCAGGAGGGAAAATCATTGATTTGACTGTCACACTGCAGACAAGAACTGAATATAATATAACAAGGTGTAGAGCTGGATGAATACAGCAGGCCAAGCAGCATCAGAGGAGCAGGAAAGCTGATATTCTGGGTTAGACCCTTCAGAAAACCAAGAACTGAATGCAGGTTGTAAAGAAATGACAGGAAAAATAGAAATTGCAGGCAAGTTAATGTGATGGCAGAATTGTTATGGTATCATTACAGAAAAGGATGCCATTCAGTCCATCGTGTCAGCACCAGTTCTCTGAATGAGCTTTATGATTCATTGCCATACTCCTGCATTTTCTTTCTAACCCTACATCTATACAGATACCATCTCCTCAGAGCAAGTACCTGAAACCTAAAGGCCTTGCTCGTGTACCATTTCCAATCACTTTTCATTTGTTTTGACCACCTACATTCTCTCATATTTGGCACAGGGAGTAATCTGGAGATTACTACTTTTTGAATCCTGCTGACTACATTTCTACAAAGCCCCTAAATTTTGACTGCAGGACTACATTTTTCCCCCTCCCTTTCCTTTGCTATTGGTATTATTGTGGCCTCTGGCTGCTCACCCACCCCATCCACTCTTATCATGGTCCCGCAACTGCTCTGTGATAGACTTGACCCCAGTAAGAGTGAGGCAACATTAACATTCCTGGAGTCATGTCTACAGCTGCAGAAAAGTCTCTGTTCCTCTGTCACTACTGCTGTCCCACTCATCTTCCCTTTTGTAGATCTGGACCATCAGTGGTGCCCTGTGTTTACCTCTTGCTGTGCTACGTGAGGAACCTTTATCACTATTAAGTTTGAGATGGAATCTCAAGGAGTCCTGCACTAGTATGGCTCTGTTCAACTGGTTGATGATTGCCTATTCCCTCTCTACCTGCATGTGCCTTGGCTGTGCCTGACCACCTATCTGGTTATGCTACCGACAAAGTCCCCTTCCTCATGGATAAGCCACAGTTATTGCAGTTGCTGCTTGAACTCCAAAACCCACAGCTCGAGCTTGTACAGCTGATAGCAATTCCTGCTCATGTACCCATCCAAATCATATGAAGTGTCCATGAATCTCCTCATGCCTTAGGTTTGCACACCTTCATTTTGCTTTTGTGCTACTTGATTTTTTTCTTTTTGTTTTGTTTTCTAAATGTATTTTTCCAAAATTTCTCCTACTTTGGGACACAGGTCCTAACAGCAGCTGTTTAGATAGGAACAACTCCTACCCCTTTCCTCCACGGACGTCACTGAACTCCTCACTCAGCAAACTTCTTGCACTAAACCTTACTTAAAGAACCTCTTTCCCACACTCTGTTGAATTCCCACATTGAATGAAATTCACTCTATCTTGTCTCACTGTGGCACAGTTTGACTGTGCATCCCTTACAGACCAAGTGATTTTAAACAAAACGCTTTTTTTTAAAAAGAGAAATTCTGAAGAATAACCAGCCAACTTATCTTCCTGTTACAGTGATCAACACCAGTTGAGCAATGGAGATGGTGACATGAGTCTCGATTTCAACCCCAGGAGAAGGGAGAGAGTATGGCATGGAGATTTACATCTTTGGGGGTGGGGGGGATATGAAATGAGCATAACTAGTGATATGTGCAATGGCAAGTCCTCTGCTCTTTTATCGATTTCTTGTGCGCTTGTGCTTTCCACTTCAATTATTCATAAGTCCTGAATCAATATGAATGAAATGTGAGTAATATAACTATGAATACGAATACCTGTGTTAGCTTACTATGCCTTCCTTGCATGTACTTAAAGGAAAGGTCTTCATTAAAAATTCTTGCTCTGTCTGTAAGTTCTTTGAGGTTCTGTGTCCTCAGCCATCACTACCAAATATTGCTCTTTGTCAAATTGGTGTGATTCTATGACTATGCATGTCTGTATGTATCTGGGTCTGTGTTTGCAGGCCAGTGTATGGATTTCTCTGTCTGTACATATCCATCCAAATGGCTCACTGCTGTTTCTCAGCTACCTGCTGTTCCTTGGTGACAGAAAAAAAAATCATAGTATCTAATCATGCAAGTACACCAACAACCCCTAGCTCAACCTCCCAAATATCCCTCTCTGCCTTTTCCTTACCTTTCAAAATAAATTATTCTACTTGTCCCACATTGAAATTGTGTCTTCAGAGAGTCAACTCTAACTGGATGTGGTGAATGGCCTCCTCCTGAGCTGTAACCTTGTGAATCACACGCAGGTTGTATTTTAGTTTCCCTCAGGTTGTATTCTTCTGCTATTTTAGTTTACAACATTTCAAATTTGTATCGAATTGTTTCAAATTTTTTTTTATTATTCATTCATCAGCATTTATTGCTTATCCCTAGTTGCCTTTAAGTAGATGTGGTGAGCTACAGATTAGGATTTCTATCTCGACCAGCTTTTCAGGCAGTGAGTTTCAGATCTTTGTCACCACCCTAGCAATGAAAAAGTGCCAAGAAGTGTCCATTCCTCAAATTTGTTTTTGTTGCTTGTGATTGAGATATTGTGATTGAGGATAAATTGAAGAAGTTGGGACTGTTCTCACTGGAGAGGCAAAAGCTAAGAGTGAATCAGATAGAGGTTTTCAAAATCATGATTGGAGTGGATAGAGTAGATAGGGAGAAACAGTTCCTGCTTGTAAAAGGAACAAGAACAAGAGGGCATGGATTTGAAGTGATCCACAAGAGAAGTGAGGCTGAAGGGGAGGAAAAACCTTTTCGCTCAGCAAGTAGAGTATGAAATGCACTAGCTGTAAATCTGCTGGTGGCAGGTTCGAAAGAGACATTTAGAAATGCCATTGGATGACTATTTGGATAAAAGTAATCAGAAAGAGTAAAGGGAGAAACTGTAGATTGCAGTATGTAATTATGCTCATTTGAAGAGCCAGTGCAGGCACAACATGCTGAATGGCTACCTTCTGGGCAGCAAGTATGTTTTTGCTATTGGTGCAGCACAGCAAAGATTTAGCAGACTGATTCTGGGCAGGCTGGACTGATGTATAAAGACAGGTTGAATCAGTTCGAATTTATTCACTGGAAGTGGTTTCCTCATTGAAATCTATAAAATCCTAACAGCATTAGACAGGGATAGTAGGGACTGCAGATGCTGGAGAATCTGAGATAACTAGGTGCAGAGCTGGATGAACACAGCAGGCCAAGCAGCATCAGAGGAGCAGGAAAGCTGACGTTTCGGGCCTAGACCCTTCTTCAGAAATCCATGTAGAAATCCACCAGCACATTTACATTTAATCTTCCAGAAATCCATTTCTGAAGAAGGGTCCAGGCCCAAGACGTCAGCTTTCCTGCTTTTCTGACGCTGCTTTAACTGCTGGGTTTATCCAGCTCTGCGCCTTGTTATCGGAGCACTAGACAGGGTATGTGTAGGAAGGATGTTTCTGATAGCAGTGGAGTCTAGAACCAGGAGTCACAGTCTCAGGTTACAGGGTAAACCATTTAGGGATGAGGTGAGGAGAAATTTCTTACCCTAGAGTGGCCAGCCTGTGGAATTAATTACCACAGAAAGCAATCAAGGTCAAAACACTGTATGCTTTCAAAAAGGAGTTTGATACAGCATCTGGAGCTAAAGGGATCAACATTATATGATTTCAAGGAGGAGTTGGAGATAGCATTTGGGGCTAAAGGAATCAAAGGATATGGGTAGATAGTGAGAACAGGCTGAGTTGGATAACCAGCCATGATTGCATTGAATGGCAGAGCAGACTTGAAGGGCCAAACGGCTTATGCCTGCTCCTAAAATCTATGTTTGTATGCAACAGTTCTGAGATTCTGTGAAGTGATGCAATGGCACTGTCTGTTGGTGGATAGGCTGCTGCTAATTGGCAGATGCACAGTTGGGACGATTTCCCCAAAGCTCTGGCCGCCTCTCTTTTTCTGTTGGTTCTGTGTCATGCCGGTCGCTCCCTTCCTTTGAGCTGGTACTGTCACCAAGTGGCCTTTGCCATCCTCTGTTACTGACATCGACTGGCCCTCCATCCAGTGGAGGTGCATAGGAGACTGTCTTAGGTGGCAGGATCTAGTTCCACTTTCTCACTGAAATTAAAGGGAAAGTGAGGCTGAGGGTATTGTTTTTTTTCAGAAACCATTACCTTGGCTTCAAGTAAATGGTGAATCTGCTTTAATAGAGGAAACAAAAAAAAACACTGGTCCTTTGTTTCTGCATTTCTAATGGTTTCTGCATTAACTGAGTTAAATGTTCTTGGTAAACATTTGTGAGCAGCCAATTAAAGAAATAGTCACTTCCTCATCTCTTTGGGTTTGAATCTGTCTCTAATTAATGGGATGGCCTGTCACACTGCATCAGAGTATGCATAGTTAAAGTTTATTGTCCCCTGACTGAGCAAGAGGTGATAACTAGTCTGATGTCCAGTTGTGGATGATTAGATGTTCTCTCCAATTAAATATCGGTATCACTGAAAACATTATTTTTAGTCCTGGCTCCAAACTGCTGACTTTGTCCCTCTCCATGGCAACTTTATGAGGCTGAGGTGTCACATTTGATCTCCAGCATTAAGACCATCTTTTTCCATCCTAACATCACTGGGCTTTGCCTCAGTTTAATCTCTTCTGCTGAAACTCTCATTTATATCTTTATTAAAAGCAATTCAGAGAGAATTCATCTTTACTCATTCCTGAGATGAAGGGGTTCTCTTAACGAAGAAAATTTGAACTGTTTAGGCCTACACCCACAGCAGTTTGCAAGAATCATTGGTGATCTTATCAAAACATCTTGAAGTATCTTTACGGTTGGACTTGTAGAGGATGTTTCATCTTTAGGCAAGTATAGAATTAGGGGACAAAGTTTAAGAATAAGAGGTTTTAGGACATAGACAACGAAAGGTTTTTCCTTTCAGAGGATTGTAAATCTTTGGAAATCTCTTCCATAAGGAACAGTCGGTGTGGGCTTGTTTAAGACTAAGTTAGTAGAGTGTTTTGATAGACAAGAGGGTCAAATATGAGACGTAGAGCAGACAAAAGTACAGTTTACACTACAACCAGATTACCTATGATCTTACTGAATGGCGGAGTCGGCTTAAAATTAAAAAGGCTAATTTATATGTACAAATATTCATTTTGGTGCTTTTGTTTTTTACTTTTCACTTGTTATTTCTAGACTCTATTATTCCAAGGCACTCCTGGTTAGTATCCCACATTCTACTCTTTGAATCTTGATGTCGTGCAAAAGTCTGCTCCCCAGTGTCCTGTACACACCTCGAGCCAATTCACCCATGAGCGCACCCCGGGTTCATTAACCTGCATTGACTCTTGTTTGAGCATGTCTTGACTTTAAAATCTTTCATCTTGTTTACAAATCCTTCCATAGTCGTCCTTCCTTCGTATCTCTGTGAGGTCTTCCAGTACTGCATCCTGCCAACATCTCCACCTTCCTCCGATTCTGGCCTCTTAGCATGCCAGATTTTAATCATTCCACCACTGGTGGCTGTGCCTGCAGCTGCCTGGACCCTAAGCACTGAAATTCCCTCCTTAAATCTCTCCACTTCTCTCTCACTATCTCGCTCTCTCTCTCGCTATCCTTTACAAAGGTTCTTACAAATTGACGCTTTGAACAAGCTTTTGGCTGTCAGCTCTAATATCGTCCTATGCAGCTTTGTGTCACTTCAGCATGTTGTATTATATTAAAGCCATTATATAAGTATTAGCTATTGTTCTTTAGTTAAAAGGACAGTGTCACTGACCATACAAGTTGACTTCAGTTTGGAAGGAGATAAATCAAAGGCTGAAAATAGTTTCTTCTGAATTTCTATCCTGTGATTACAGGAAATATTCACGCAAGCCCCCTACAATGAATGAACGATTTGAAGGCAGGAAGCTCGAACCAAACCCAACACCAATATCCCAGTCATTTAGTTGATTTGGAGCTTGTCTTTGTCAACGGAGGAGGTAAGTAGCGATCATAGTTTGGGAACACCATATGCCTGCTGCATTTGTCATCATTCGTTCAGCCGATCATCCAATCTGCTGAGGCATCTGTGCAGTCGTACTCGGGAGCAGCCACATCAATGTGTGCATTGTAGGAACAGCTTCAGTTACCCTTACTAACTGGAAATGCACCAGTGTGTGCACACTGGGAAGAGGCCATTTATCTGCACTGTGTGTGGCGTGGGATTCACTCAGTGTTCCACCAGTGAGTCCACACTCGCCCTTTCCATGCATTGACTGTGCGAAATGCTTCAAGAGCTGCCATCAGCTGGCGCAGCATCGGCGGCTCCACACTGGAGAGAGGCCGTTCACCTGCCCAGAGTGTGGTAATGGATTCAGTCAGTGTTCTAATCTGATTAAACACCAGTGGCTGCACACAGGAGTGAGGCCTTACATCCGCTCCAAGTGCAGCAAGGGATTCACTTTATCGTCCACCCTCCTCGCTCACAAGCGGATCCACTCCAACAAAAGGCTCTTTCAATGTTCAGACTGTCAAAAGAGCTTCAAGGGTTTGTGGGCACTGATGCAGCACCGCCACAGTCACAATGGGGAAAGGCCGTGCACCTGCTCTGTATGTGAGAAGGTGTACACTCAGTCATTCACCCTGCCAATATACCAGCAGATCCATTGATAACTGCAATACTCTGGGTAAGCTGTTTCTCACACCCACGAGTTCCCACCTTAGGACAGGCCATTGGTGTTTGTCCTGCATTTTCTAAAATAAACCCTGTAAGTGGAATCTTGATCCATATCCAACAAGACTCAGTGTCGATATCTGTTAAGGGAAGACTTGTGTTCATGTTGCACATTTCATGACTACTCAATGTCTTAAAAAACAATTAAGTACCTCACCAGTGTAGTCACTGCGGGATGTGAGTAAAGATGCCGATTTGTTTGTGCACAGCAAAATCCCACACACCATAATATAGAACAGGTGGTGGTGTTAAAAACTAATCTTTGTAATGGTGACCAGGATAATTATCATGATTGTTGTGAAGATTCATCTGATCCAGTAACGTTCTTTCGAAAAGGAACCTGGTCTGGCCGATGTACGACTCCAGATCCACCACAATGTGGTAGCTCACAGCCACCCTCTGAAATAGCCCAGCAAGCCATTCATTTCAAGAGCAATTAGAGATGAGCCACGAAAGATGGCCTTACCAGCAACGCCTACATCCAATCAAATAATACAGAATTGATACTAATGAGTTAAACTTTGGAACGTATGAATAAGCTTATAGTAGAATACAACTGACAAGTTAAACATGGAAATGTCAAATAAAGGAATGTAAATGGAATACAGGAGTGAATGGATATCCGGCTTTGTATACATTCTTTGGGATGCAGTGGGGGGAGTGGACGTCCCCTCCCCTGGATTTCACAAGCTTCAAAATCTCCCCTCCCCCCATTGCATCCCAAAACCAGCCCAGCTCGTCCGCACCTCTCTAACCTGTTCTTCCTCTCACCAATCCCCTCCTCCCACCTCAAGCCGCACCTCCATTTCCGACTTACTAACCTCATCCCGCCCCCTTGACCTGTCCATCCTCCCCGGACTGACCTATCCCCTCCCTACCTGCCCACCTATACTCTCCTCACCACCTATCTTCTCCTCTATCCATCTTCGGTCCGCCTCCCCCTCTCTCCCTATTTATTTCAGAACCCTTTCCCCATCCTCCTCTATGATGAAGGGTCTAGGCCCAAAACGCCAGCTTTTGTGCTCCTAAGATGCAGCTTGGCCTGCTGTGTTCATCCAGCTCCACACTTTGTTATCTTGGATTCTCCAGCATCTGCAGTTCCCATCATCTCTGAAGGCCGTCTAAGGTGATGGGTGGAGACACTAAATGAGTATTTTGCAGCTATAACAGTATGGAGCTGGAGGAACGAGGCAGGAAAGCTGACGTTTCAGGTCGGAATCCTTCTTCAGAAATGGAGACCTGAACATAGAACAATTCAGCGCAGAACAGCCCTTTAGCCCTCGATGTTGCGCCGACCTGTGAACTAATCTAACCCCCTCCCCCTACACTATCCCATCATCATCCATATGCTTATCCAAGGACTGTTTAAATGCCCCCAATGTGGCTGAGTTCACTACATTGGCAGGCAGGGTGTTCCACGCCCTTACCACTCTCTGAGTAAAGAACCTGCCTCTGACATCTGTCTTAAATATATCACCCCTCAATTTGTAGCTATGACTCCTCGTACAAGCTGACGTCATCATCCTCTGAAAAAGACTCTCACTGTCCACCCCATCTAATCCTCTGATCATCTTGTATGTCTCTATTAAATCCCCTCTTAACCTTCTTCTCTTCAAAGAGAACAGACCCAAGTCCCTCAGCCATTCTTCGTAGGGCCTGCGCTCCAGACCAGGCAACATCCCGGTAAATCTCTGCACCTTTTCCAATGCCTCCACATCCTTCATGTAATGGGGCGACCAGAACTGCACACAATATTCCAAGTGAGGCCGTACTAGCGTTTTGTACAGTTGCAGCATGACATCACGGCTCTGGAACTCAATCCCTCTACCAGTAAAACCTAACACACTAAGCCTTCTTAACAGCACTATCAACCTGGGGTGGCAACTTTCAGAGATCTATGTACATGGACACCAAGATCTGTCTGCACATCCACACTACCAAGAATCTTTCCATTGACCCAGTATTCTGCCTTCCTATTATTCTTCCCAAAGTGAATCACCTTACATTTATCCACATTGAACTCCGTTTGCCACCTTTCAGCCCAATTCTGCAGTTTATCCAAGTCTCCCTGCAACCTGCAACATTCTTCCACACTCCACCACTCCACCGACTTTCATGTCATCTGCAAACTTACTAACCCATCCACCTATGCCTGCGTCCAAGTCATTTATAAAAATGACAAACAGCAGTGGTCCCAAAACAGATCCTTGAGGCACACCACTAGTAACCTGACTCCAGGCTGAATATTTTCCATCAACCACCACTCATTGCCTTCTTACAGAAAGCCAGTTTCTAATCCAAACTGCTAAATCTCCCTCAATCCTGTGCCTCTGTATTTTCTCCAATAGCCTACCATGTGGAACCTTATCAAAGGCTTTACTAAAGTCCATGTACACCATGTCAACTGCCCTACTCTCATCCACATGCTTGGCCACCTTCTGAAAAATCTCAATGAGGTTTCTTTTAACATGATCTGCCCTTGACGAATCCATGCTGACTATCTCCAATCAAATTGTTGCTTGCTACAAACAGAAAGCACAGATAGAACCCACATTTAATATAAACATCACAGTGGATTTAGGATTTTCTACTTTTGAAGAATAAAGTTCTGAAATACACTTTGTAATTAAAATTCATTGAGGATCCTTAATGATGAGCTAACTGTACAAAATTGGCTTAAATACAAAGGTATTTTAGCTTTCCACTGACATTAAATAGTTATCTACAAATCAGGTGTCGTGGGTCCAAAACAAGTCCAAAATAAGGGTAAAACTTTTCCAGAGAACCTTACAACATTTCAGGTGCAAGATTTCAAGTTCAGCTTATATTTACAATAAGTAAAGTAAATCTGCTTTCGACTGACATTACGGGTGTGGTGCAAATTCCAGCCCAAAATAATCCTTGCAGCAAATTTTATCTTTTCACACATGATCATGAAGTGACAGCACCTTAAGTTAATTCAATACATCTTGCAATTTGTATTTTTGACAACTGACCATCCACTTCCTCTAAGTCACGTTTTCACATACACTAAGTGACAATACATAAGAGCTTAAGAAATAGCATCACAAGTAGGCCATTCAGCACCTCAAGTCTGCCCCGCTATTCAGAGGTGATCTTATCCTAGCACTCAACTGCTTTGTTTGTGCCAACTCAGCATAGTCATCTATACGCCAACAACTTTTTAAAAAAAAATCACTCAACTTCCTCTTTAAATCTTTCAGTGATCTAGCCTCCATATCTCAGGGTGTAGTGAATTCCAGACACTCACCAACCTCCTGGGTGAAGAAATTCCTTCACATTTCAGTTTTAAATGAGTGTCTCCTAATTCTGCAACTGTCTCTTAGTTTGAGATTCCCTCACTATTGGAAACATCTGCCTAACATCTGCTTAGTTAAGCCCCCTCTGTCTAGTATTTCAATAAGATCAGCTTTTATTCTTCAAAATTGTACTGAAAAAAGAACTGTTCTTGGTAAGTCAATACGTTCTTCCCAGGGATCAGTCCAGTGAATCTCTTTTGAACAGTATCCAATAGCAGTATACACATTTTTTTTGAATATAGGGAAAAACCGTACCCAGTACTCACAGTGCAGTCTAATCAACAACCTGAACAGTTGTAACATGACTTCTCTATTCTTGAACTCCAACTTTATAGCATAATAGGCCAAAATTCTATTTATTGTCTTAATTACTTGTTACACTTGCCTGCTAATATTATGTGTTTCATGCAGAAGAACACAAAAATCCCTCAGTGCTGCATTTTGTTTGGAGTCTCTCTCCATTTAATAATCTGCCTTTTGGTTCTTCTTACCAAAATACATTGACCTCACACTTTCACACACTAAACCCGATTTGTCAAGTTCGTGCCGACTCACTCAACCTAGAAAGACCATAAGACATAGGATTGGAAGTAAGGCCATTTGGCCCATCGAGTCCACTCTGCCATTTAATCATGGTTGATGGGTATTTCAATTCCACTTACCTGCACTCTCCCTGTAGCCCTTAATTCCTTGCGAGATCAAGAATTTATCAATCCCAGCCTTAAAGACATTTAACGTCTCAGTCTCCACTGTGCTCCGTGGCAATGAATTCCACTGACCCACCACACTCTTGCTGAAGAAATGTCTCCTCATTTCCGTTCTAAATTGACCCCCTCTAATTCTAAGGCTGTGCCCACGGGTCCTAGTCTCCCCGCCTAACAGAAACAACTTCCCTGCGTCCACCCTTTCTAAGCCATGCATTATCTTGTAAGTTTCTGTTAGATCTCCCCTCAACCTTCTAAACTCTAATGAATGCAATCCCAGGATCCTCAGCCGTTCATTGTATTTTAGGCCTACCATTCCAGGGATGATCCGTGTGAATCTCCGCTGGACATGCTCCAGTGCCAATACATCCTTCCTGAGGTTTGGGGCCCAAAATTGGACGCAATATTCTAAATGGGGCCTAACTAGAGCCTTATAAAGTCTCAGAGCCACATTGCTGCTTTTATATTCCAACCCTCTTGAGATAAGTGACAACATTACATTTGCTTTCTTAAAGCAACATAGAAAGCAGGACCAAGTTACTTGGGCTTTCAGACCCACATGAGAGCCAAGGTTCAAGGTTGGACTTTTTCATTTCAGGTCTTGCTGGAGACTTATTATGTTTATACGCACATACTTAAGGTCAGTCCAACTTAATTAACCTGGTTACACATTCAATGAGACTTTTTAAAAAGTCTCAATCATGACCCTCTCTCAGATCATTTCTTAAATAGAAGTTCAGGTCTAAACATTAAAACTGAAATGAACACATTAGCTCTGAGAATGTTTGAGAAAATAAAATCAAAAGTAAGAGGACATAAGGTTCTCTTACTATAAATACAACAATTCTCAACTGTCACAATTTTAGATTTGTGCTGGAATTTTAAAATTTTTATAAGAACTCCTTTTGATGAAAATACTTTCATAAAAGCAAATAAGACTGCAACTCTGCTCAATTACAGAGGAATACGAAGTCAAAACAAAGTAGAGTTTTCTTTTATTAATATGCACTTCTCTATAAAATTAAACAAATGACAAAAAATGATAACAAGAAATAAATACTGTACTTACTGAGGTTTTTCCACCCAGACTTTACATCTGGAGTAATACTCTGTAGCTCCTTCCTGAATTTATCCCTGGCCGTAGCTACCAGTTCACTGTATTGAACAACTATTTTGGCTTGCGATTGAGCTGCCTGTACCTTTCTTCCTACAACTGTTCATATCACTGTCACCTACCGCAGTCTCAATAACCTTCTCAAAATCTCTCACCTTCTGCAGTCCTGACATCTTCTCCTTTATCTCTTACTTCCCACCTCCAAAGCCCTCCCTATCTCTCTCTCCCCTCCCCATCTCTGCAATCTCCGCCAGCCCCTACAACCCGCCCTATCCCTGTAATTTCCTCCAGCCCCTACACCCATCCCTTTCTCTGTAACCTCCTACAAACCCTTACATCCCTACACATTGTTGAATCAGTTTTTTTTTAGTAACAATTCAATTACTTCATGGCCACTTCTTCCCACAAATTATCAAATTCGCTCAATTCCATTTCACAGACTGCATTTGTGTTTTCATGGGTTCACTCTCACTTTTTTTTCCTGTTTCCAGTTTGTTTCACAGAATATGCATGAGAACGTGAAGATCAATATTTGGAAAGCAAACTGAATGTCACACCAGGATCTGACATCCAACTTATTGTAACCTGAATAACTTAGAATATTCAAGCATGGAAGAGAAAAGCTCCATTCTCAAGCAGACTGGGGAGAAACCGTGGAAGTGTGGGTACTGCAAGGAGAGTTTCAGTTACCCGTCTGAGCTGGAAATTCATCAACGCAGTCACACTGGGGAGAGGCCATTCACATGTGCCATATGTACGAAGGGATTCACTCAGTCATCCCACCTGCTTACCCACCGACAAGTTCACACTCAGGATAGACCTTTTAAATGCTCAGACTGTGGGAAGTGCTATAAAAGTTCCAGCGAACTGATGCGCCATCAACACATTCACACCAACAAGAGACCCTTTCAATGCTCAGATTGTCAGAAGTGCTTTAAAAGTTTAAGGGAACTGATGTCCCATCAACTTGTTCACACTGACAAGAGACCTTTTAAATGCCTGGACTGTGGGAGAAACTATAAAAGTTCTCGGGAGTTGATGCGCCACCAGCGTGTTCACACTAACGAGAGACCATTCAGGTGCTCTCACTGTGGGACAGGGTTCAAGCATTCATCTCACCTTGCTGTACACCAGCGCACTCACACCGGGGACAGACCATTCACTTGCTCTGAATGTGGGAAGGGATTCACTCGGTCATCCAACCTGCTGATACATCAGCGAGTCCACACTGGGAAGAGACCTTTCAAATGTCCGGACTGTGAGAAATGCTATACAAGCTCAAGTGGACTGATGTCCCATCAACGTGCACATACTAACAACAGACCTTTTAAATGCCCAAACTGTGGGAAGTGCTTTAAAAGCTCTGGGGACCTTATGTATCATCAACGTGTTCACACTGACGAGAGACCTTTCAGGTGTTCTCACTGTGGGACTGGGTTCAGGCAATCATCTCAACTCACTGCACACCAGCGAATCCACACCGGGGAGAGACCATTCATCTGCGCTACATGTGGGAGGAGATTTACTCAGTCATCCAACTTGCTGAGACACCAGCGAGTTCACAAGTAACTAAAATGATAGGATCTTGCAATTAATCACATTCATTGGTTCTGTTGTTGCTGATGGTAAACACCAGACCTGTTACACTGATATAAGCTGCCTAAAAGACAAATAAAATCAGCTTTTTGTTAAATGCAATGTGTTGAATTTTCAATATCTCAAACACATCAGTTCCTTTTGAAAGGCTCTCCATCTCCCCTCTCTTCACCATCCTTACCTCTAACAACAAGCGCAAGGAGTTCATTAACTTCTTTGACACTAAATTGCGACAATCCAACTAGCTGCTTGTGCCATCTGTTTCCTTTCCAGTCGCTCACCAGTGAAAATGTCAATAAGGCTGTAGTCGTACTGCATGGAAGCAGATCCTTTGGCTCAACCAGTCCATGACAACCACGATCCCAAACTAAACTAGTTTGACTGCCTGCACTTGGCCCATATCCTTCCAAACATTTCTTATATACTTACCCAAATGTATTTTTAAACATTATAACTGTACCTGTATCCACCACTCACTCTGGAAATTCATTCTACACATGAACCACTCATGTAACAAAAAAATTGCCCAGAATGTCTCTCCTATATCTTTTTTCCTATCACCTTAAAAATATGCCTTCTGGTCTCAAAATCCTCCAACTGGGGAAAAGGCACCTGCCATTCACCTTATCTAGACATCTCATGATTTTATAAACCTCTATAAGGTTACCCCTCAACCGCCTATGCTCCAGTAGAAAAAAATCTCAGCCTATCCAGTCTCTCCTTATAATCAAATCTTCCTTTACTGTTAAATATCTTCTGCACTAGCTTAATAATATCCTTCCTATAACAGGGCAACCAGAACCAGACACAGTACTCCAGAAAAAGGCCTCACTAATATTCTGTGTAATGCCCCAATTCCTTTATTCAAAGATCTGAGCGATGAAGGTAAACAAGCTAAATGCCTTCTTAATGACCCTTCAAGAATAATGTGCCCAAACCCCTAGATCCCTCTTCTAGAACACTACCCAAGCCCTGCTTTTAATTGTATATGTCTTGCTTTTGTTTGTTTTACCAAAGTGCAATACCTCACATTTATCTTTCTTGACTGATCTCTGAACCTGGATCTTTTTCCAGTTACTCTCCTGTATCCTTCCTAGTCTGTCAGTTTTTATCTTGTGTATGAGATCCATCTACTGTTTCCAGTGAACTGTTGACCACAAATTTTTCTACGTTCGCTGATATTGTTCATGATTCTCTTTCTCCTGTATTGTCCCTCTTGCCTTTGCATCTGCTGTCAAATCCCAACCTCTACTCGGTGACATCTTCCAAAAACACTATTGGTTTTCACATGTACACTGACAAGGGCTAACTGGACCTCACCATCATTCCTCTCCTTTCATCCATTGTTGCTTTACTGTCAAAGTGTTCATTCAATATCTGTAATAATGAATGTGGTTCTGTGATAGTGACCCTCCCAAAGGAGAGCCAGTTTAGTTTCCACCTGCTCTGCAGGTCTATATTAACATCTCTGAACAGGTTGATTACAAAATGTATGAAAAATTGTAATATTGTGGGGGTAAGGAGCAAACAGTGACTTTTTGCAAACAGGGAGTCAGAATAGGAAGAAATTGTTATTAAAAATCATTGCTGCTTTATTTCTCCAAAGCAGCAGTGTATAGTCCTGATTTAGTACTGTTCTTCTTAGTTTGTTGTTCATAGAAGGCCTTTCTAAAATCCATGCAGACTATACCTACCGTCCTGCCCTCATCAACCTTCCTGACCATTTCATCAAAAAACTCTTGACAAATTTGTGAGGCATGATCTCCCATATGTGAAGCCATGCTAACTACTCCTAATCAAACCCTGTCTTCCTAAATGCATGCCACGGCATCTTCTAAAGTAACCTACCTACGACAGACGTTAAGCTTCCTCGTCTATAATTCCCATGTTTTTCTTTGTAGCCCTTCTTGAATAAGGGCACAACATTTGCTACTCTCCAGTCTTCTGGACGTCACCTGTGGCTAACCATGATGCAAATATATCAGACAGGGCCCCTTGCAATTTCTTCTCTCGCCTCCTGCAGGGTTCTAGGTCATATCTGGTCAGGACCAGGTGATTTATCCACTGTCATACATTCTAATACTCCCGACACCTCTTTTACTGTGATATGGACTGTTCCCAAGAAATTGCCACTAACCTCCCCTTGTAGTTATTAGACATGGAAGGTTGCTGGTCCATTGTCCTAGGAGTATGGTTTTAGCTTAGGCGATTGGAGAATGTAAGAGGTCCTGGATTCAAATCACAGATGACCCCTAAGGTATTCTCTTTCCGGGTCCATTAACAGTCTAGTGAGCAAACTGCAGGTGTAATTGGGAGACAAAGATAGTGTTTTTAATGAGTACATTATATCTGTATTCACAGTAGAGGAAAACGATGTTGGCACAGAAATCAGGCAAGAGGTCTGTGATATCAGTGAACGAATTACAATTGAGTACGAATGGTTTTACCACTTAAAATTGGATAGATTCCCAGGGCCAGTTAAGATGATTCCTATATTGCCCTGAGAGTTAAGGGAGGAGATTGCAGGGGTTATGACATTAATGTTCAATTCTCTCTGAACACAGGGGTGTCAGGGAGGCCTACTGGTATCAACCCGAGATTATTAATCCAAGAGCTCAGCTAATGTTCCGTGGACCTGGGTTCAAATCCCACCATTGCAGATGATGGAATTTGAATTCAATAAAGAATATGAAGTTAAGAGTCTAACGATGACTATAAAATTGTTATTAAATATTAGAAAAGCCTATCTGGTTCACTAATGCTCTTCAGGGAAAGAAGTCTGTCAGCTTCCCTGATGTGGCCTACATGTGACTCCAGAGTCTCTGCAAAGTGGTTGACTCTTCACTGCCCTCTGGGAAATTAGGGATAGACAATAAATGCTGGCCCAGCCAGTGATACCCACATCCTATGGGTGAAATAAAGAAAAGCAGAGATGCTGAAAGAGTGGAGAACAGTTAGTCCAGTACCATTATTCAGAAAGAAAATATAGGCTACTGAGTGTGATGTGAATAGGAGGAAAACTCGTAGTCATACAATTGTACAAAAACAAAACATAACCTTCAGTCCAACTCGATCATGCTGGACAGATATCCTAAATTAATCTAGTCCCATTTGGCCCATATCCCTCTGAACCCTCCTTATTCATGCACCCCTACAGATGCCTTTTAAATGTTGTAATTGTGCCAACCTCTACCACCTCTGGTAGCTGAATCCATACATACACTATCCACTGCATGGAAAAGTTACTCCTCAGGTCCCTTTTATATTTTTACCCTCTTAACTTAAATCTATGCTGTTTAGTTTTGGACTCCCTTACCCTGGGAAAAAGACCTTGACTATTCATCCTATCCATGCCCCTCATGATTTTATAAATCCATAAAAGGCCACCACTCAGCCTTGAGGCTCTAGGGAAAATAGCCCCAGCCTGTTCAACCTCTCCCTATAGGTCATAATGTTCTGGTCACCCAGATTTGAATCCAGCCATGGCAGATGGTGGAATTTGAATTCAATTAATATCTGGAATTAAAGAATCTAATGATGACCATGAATCCATTGTTGATTGTTAGGAAAAGCCCAACTTTTTCACTAGTGTTCTTTAGGAAAGGGAACTGTTGTCTTTACCCAGTCTGGCCTAGATGTGACTCTAGACCCACAATAATGTGGTTGACTTGTAACTGCAATTAGGGATGGGCAGTAAAAGCTACCTGCCAGTGATGCCCTCGTCCTGTGAATGAATATAACCCTTCAACCCAGCAACATCGTTGTAAATCTTTTCTACACCCTTTCAAGTGTATCAAAATCTTACCTGCAGCAGGGAGACCAGAACTGAACACTGAATTCCAAAAATGTTTAAAAAAAACACTGAGGAACAGAATTAGTCTTCATTTGGAGAGGCAAAGATTAATCAAAGATAGTATGGCTTTGTTAGGGGAGATTGTATCTGACAGGTTTGACTGAGATTTTTTTTTGAGGCAGTGACTAGATGTATGGATGTGAGTAGTGCAGTTGATGTTAATGCAGTTGACCGGAAACCTGTGTCCAGTAGTGTTCCACAGTGTTCAATACTGGTTCCCTTCCTATTTGCTGTGTGTAGACATAAATATTGGAGATTTGATAAGTAAGTTAAATAAAACAAAGAACCGTGGATGCTGAAAATCTGAAACAAAAGATGAAATTGTTGGAGAAACTCAGCAGATTTGGCAGTATTTGTGGAGAGAAAACAGAATTAGTGTTTCAGATCCAGTCATCCTCCTTCAGAAATGACAACATCTATGAAGAAGAGGTATTTTTGCTGATGGTGGGTTGGGGGGGACAGCAAAGCTTAGAGAGAGAGATAGCAAGTTAGGGAAGAAGAAAAGTTAGACAGATGATAGTGGGGACCATGAGTGGCTGAGAAAAAGTTGATTTTGCTGAAAGCAACTCATGTCATGACAGGGTGTGGGTGTAGGTAAAAGACATGGAAGAAGGTGTCAGACTCTAAAGTGACTGAATTCAGTGAGTCCTGATGCCTGCAAGATCCCCAAGTGGAAGATGAGATGATGTTCCTCCAGCTTGCGCTAAGCTGCTGGATCACTTCAGTAGGGCCAAGACAGAAATGTTGGCATGGGGAAATGGTAGTATGTTGACATTGCAGGTAACTGGATCAGTAAATTGCCAGATCGTCTTTCAGCTTCATAAAGTTTGCCTTTCCCTAAATGTGATGAAAGATGTCTCGTCATTTTTTGGAAGTTGGATATTAAAATAGAAGCTGAGGAATTTTGGTCAGTTCTGTGAAGGATTTTTAAAAGTTTAGAAAGAGGTGTGGATAGTGACCTAACTACATCAGTTCTTGGTGACCAAATGTCAGTCAGCTTGACAGACCCCTGTTTATAACCCTGTTGAGTTCTGATGAAGTGATTAGAGGGGAGGGTGAGCCTGAGGGAAAGGTAGGTGGGATGGTGATACGTGGATGCAGCCGGAAGGTTAGTAAGCTTCAAAATCCCTCCATCCCTAGCCATGTCCCACGTCCAGCCTTCCCACTCCTCTTGGCCTCCCTGAACTGACCTAAACTGTCCATCTTCATTTGCCCCAATCCGTTCCACTCTTCCACTGACCAATCACAATAAGCCCCCACCTGCACCACCCCACTTACCCGCTACTCCATCACCCCTCCCTCTATCTAATTCTGTTCTCCCCTCCCCCTCCCCAGCCCGCGGAGCGGTTTCTGCCGAAACGTTGACTTCTCCGTTCTTCGGATGCTGTTTGACTTGCTGTGCTTTTCCAGCTTCACGTCCCTTGACTCAAATTATTTTCCTGTTCAATTCAAGGGAACCAAGTGCCTCAGCAGAAGAGTTTTCTCATCTGTGCAGTTTCAAGATGGGAAAATCTCTGTAGAAGTTTAGAAATGTGAAAGGTTCATTACAGCGAACTAAAGAAGGGATCGAAAACTTGTCGCTGTTAAAAGTTGAGGTATAATTTCTCTTTGTAACAGACACTGTTGCAAAAAGTGTTGAAACTTTTTGTTGATGGTATTCGGGTCTTTCTAACTGACTTACATACAAAGCGCCCTTGACCGCGTTCCCCGCAACACATCCCTCACACCCCGACCCCGCCACAACCCCCCAAAGAGGATCCCCCTCATTCTCACACACCACCCCACAACGCATCATCCTCCGACACTTCCGCCATCTACAATCCGACCCCACCACCCAAGACATTTTTCCATCCCCACCCCTGTCTGCTTTCCGGAGAGACCACTCTCTCCGTGACTCCCTTGTTCGCTCCACACTGCCCTCCAACCCCACCACACCCGGCACCTTCCCCTGCAACCGCAGGAAATGCTACACTTTCCCCCGCACCTCCTCCCTCACCCCTATCCCAGGCCCCAAGATGACTTTCCACATTAAGCAGAGGTTCACCTGCACATCTGCCAATGTGGTATATTGTATCCACTGTACCCGGTGCGGCTTCCTCTACATTGATGAAACCAAGCGGAGGCTTGGGGACCGCTTTGCAGAACACCTCCGCTCAGTTCGCAACAAACAACTGCACCTCCCAGTCGCAAACCATTTCCACTCCCCCTCCCATTCTCTAGATGACATGTCCATCATGGGCCTCCTGCACTGCCACAATGATGCCACCCGAAGGTTGCAGGAACAGCAACTCATATTCCGCCTGGGAACCCTGCAGCCATATGGTATCAATGTGGACTTCACCAGTTTCAAAATCTCCCCTTCCCCTACTGCATCCCTAAACCAGCCCAGTTCATCCCCTCCCCCCCACTGCACCACACAACCAGCCCAGCTCTTCCCCCCCACCCACTGCATCCCAAAACCAGTCCAACCTGTCTCTGCCTCCCTAACCGGTTCTTCCTCTCACCCATCCCTTCCTCCCACCCCAAGCCGCACCCCCAGCTACCTACTAACCTCATCCCACCTCCTTGACCTGTCCGTCTTCCCTGGACTGACCTATCCCCTCCCTACCTCCCCACCTACACCCTCTCCACCTATCTTCTTTACTCTCCGTCTTCGGTCCGCCTCCCCCTCTCTCCCTATTTATTCTAGTTCCCTCCCCCCATCCCCCTCTCTGATGAAGGGTCTAGGCCCGAAACGTCAGCTTTTGTGCTCCTGAGATGCTGCTTGGCCTGCTGTGTTCATCCAGCCTCACATTTTATTATCTTGGAATCTCCAGCATCTGCAGTTCCCATTATCTCTTATACTCTCCTCTCCACCTATCTTCTTTTCTCTCCATCTTCGGTCCGCCTCCCCCTCTCTCCCTATTTATTCCAGTTCTCTCACCCCATCCCCCTCTCTGTTGAAGGTTCTAGGCCCGAAACGTCAGCTTTTGTGCTCCTGAGATGCTGCTTGGCCTGCTGTGTTCATCCAGCTTCACACTTTGTTATCTTACATACAAAGCGTTATCATTTTTTCCTCCTTTGGATAATACATCTCTTAGCTGTTGTTAAAAACGTTTAAGACCATGTGTGAATATATTTAAGTAATTAATCACCGCGTTAACTAACTAAAAGTAAGTTAAACATATGATACAGGTTTCGTTCCAGGATCGAATTTCTTCCAGTATTACCATCAGTTGGAATCAAAACACAGCAGAGAGATCACCGAAGGCAACGGGACACAGCAGTTTGCACAGTAACACGACAGGAAATATAGTTAAAATGAAGGGCGTCTGTGTAACAGAACATGCCATTACAGAAATGATCGCTCTCTCCATCTTAGTATATTGTTGGTTTGTTTGTCACCTTTGTTATTTCATGTGTCCGATGGTAACTTGCTGCTTTTGCATGTATCTCCTTTACACTCTGGATACTACCGAAAACAACAAATGCTGGATGAATCTAAATTCGTCGCGTAAACTTGCTGACTCTGCATAGATGCTTCTTGACCCGCTGTGATCAGTAGCATGTGTTGTTTTCAGTACAGAGTCCATCGTCTGCGGTAATTTGCTCCCACACTCCGGATGATCTCAAACAATTCAAAAGTAACAGGGACTTAGAGGTACCTAATAGTCCTATTCAAAACAATGAGGGAATGAGTATGAGTTGAGGCAGTATACAACGTGCAGCAGAGTGGCGCAGCGGAAGCGTGCTGGGCCCATAACCCAGAGGTCGATGGATCGAAACCATCCTCTGCTAATGATGTTCGTTAACGATGATTTTTACAGTAGGCTGTCATTGCTTCCTTCAGTTGTCTCTTTTCTAAAAAAAGGTGGACTGTTTATATATATGCAATTCAATTGTCACAAGTGTCTTAACTCGGTCTAGTGTGGAGGTGTTTTTAGATTTTGGAAATTGACTCCGAATTTTAGAAATGTGTTAGTCATTATTGTTCATTTATTAATTGACTTTTTTCGGATTTGCCACTGACTTCCAAGTTGACATGGTCTTTAATTTTCCCCCAAAATCACTCACGGTGTGTTTTTCCCTTCTTTCTCACTGGAATCTCTGAGTATTCTGAATTCCGAAATGTCTGCTACTGCCGCTCTTTTCACTGTTACCGAAAGGTACAAGCTCCCTTTTCCCTCTCAATGGCCTCATAATTGCCCTTATGTTTGAATTGAAAATATCGTCAATCTGTCATTTCCTGCACCCTGATAATCTCTGGCCGGATTCTTGCGTGTGCTTGAGAGATAATGGGAACTGCAGATGCTGGAGAATCCAGATAACAAGGTGTGGAGTTGGATGAACACAACAGGCCAAGCAGCATTTTAGGAGCACAAAAGATGACGTTTCGGGCCTAGACCCTTCACCATCTTAGGAGCACAAATAGGGAGAGAGGGGGCTCCTCTATCCATCTTCAGTGCGCCCCCCTCTTCTCCCTATTTATTTCAGAACCCTCTCCCCATCCCCCTTTTCTGATGAAGGGTCTAGGCCCGAAACGTCAGCTTTTGTGGTCCTAAGATGCTGCTGGGCGTGCTGTGTTCATCCAGCTCCACACTTTGTTATCTTGTTTTCTTGCGTGTGCTTGTCTGGCTGTCATTGCACAGTGGAATTCTATGGCTCACTGAATGTCGGAAAACGTCTCCTCTTTTCAAAAGTAATCAAGAAATACATATCTATTCCAAGGCAAGTAAAGGCATTCTGTGCTCCAGGAGCTAGCACAGAATCAACGGCCCGAATGATCTTCCCCTGCGACCTTAACGATCATCTAACACCACCTCCTATGCCACCTCACAATAGGGTTTGGTTAATTGATCCTAACCAATAGGAGGATGGGGCGGAGCTGGATGACGAGCCGGTGCGGCTGGTCCTCCGGCCACATTGCTTTGTGTCAAGGAGTCATACGGAAGCCAGGCTATTCAGGGTAGCAAAGATAACAACGAATACAGCTGGATGGACACAGCAGGCCAAACAGTATCATAGGAGCAGAGATAACAAAGTGTGGAGCTGGATGAACACAACAGGCCAAGCAGCATCTTAGGAGCACAAAAGCTGACGTTTCGGGCCTAGACCCTTCATCATAAAAGGCAGAGGGGGAGAGGGTTCTGAAATAAATAGGGAGAGAGGGGGAGGCGGACAAGAGAGTCGCAGTGGGAATGAGATCCCCTCAGGTTTGTCCGGAGAGAGGAGGGTAACTTCTTCAGGTTAGGCATCCCTGGAAGAGGTTTCACAGTGAGGTTAAAATTGTATCAGAGATAATGGGACCTGCAGATGCTGGATAATCCGAGATAACAAAGTGTGGAGCTGGATGATCACAGCAGGCCAAGCAGCATCTTAGGAGCACAAAAGCTGATGTTTCGGGCCTAGACGCTTTATCAGAAAAGGGGGAGGGGAAGGGTGTTCTGAAATAAATAGGGAGGGGGGAGGCGGAGAGAAGATGGATAGAGGAGAAGATGGGTGGAGAGCAGACAGACTAGTCAAGGAAGCGGGGATGGAGCCAGTAAAGGTGAGTGTAGGTGAGGAGGTAGGGAGGGGATAGGTCAGTCCAGTGAGGACAGACAGGTCAAGGAGTGAGGATGAGGTTAGTAGGTAGGAAATGGGGGCGTGCCTGAGGTGGGAGGAGGGGATAGGTGAGAGGAAGAACAGGTTCGGGAAGTGGGGACGAGCTGGGCTGGTTTTGGGATGCGGAAGGGGGAGGGGAGATTCTGAAGTTTGTGAAGTCCACATTGATACCATTGGGCTGCAGGGTTCCCAAGCAAAATATGAGTTGCAGTTCCTGAAACCTTCAGTTGGCATCGTTATAGCACTGCAGGAGGCCCAGGATGGACATGTTGTCTGAGGAATGGGAGGGGGAGTTAAAATGGTTCGTGACTGGGAGGTGCAGTTGTTTAGTATGAACCAAGTATAGATGTTTTGCAAAGCGGTCCCCAAGCCTCCACTTGGTTTCCCCGATGTAGAAGAGGCCACAACAGGAACAGCGGATACAGTATACCACATAGGCAGATGCGTAGGTGAACATTTGCTTGATGTGGAAAGTCTTCTTGGGGCCTGGGATGGAGGTGAGGGGGGAGGTGCAGGCGCGGGTGTATCACTTCCTGTGGTTGCAGGGAAAAGTGCTGGGTGTAGTGGGACTAATGGGGAGTGTGGAGCAGACAAGGGAGTCACGGAGAGAGTGGTCTCTTCAGAAAGCAGATAAGGGTGGGGAGAGAAAAATGTCTTTGGTGCTGGGGTCAGATTGCAGATGGTGGAAGTTTTGGAGGATGATTCATTGGATCCGGAGGTTGGTTGAGGATGAGGGGGATTCTGTTTTGGTTGTTATTGTGGAGAGGGGTGTGAGGGATGATTTGCAGGAAACAGCAGAGGTCCCAGTATGGATCCCTGAGGAACACCACTAGTCACAGACCACCAGCCAGAAAAACACCCTTCGACAAGTGTGCTCTGCCTTCTTTGGGCAAGTCAATTGTGAACCCAAGTGGCCAAGTTATCATGAATCCCATACTTCTTAGTCTTCTCGATGAGCCTACCATGAGGGATCTTGTCGAAAACCTTATTAAAATCCATGTAGGCAACATCCACTGCTTTACCCTTCATCACCTCCTAAAAAAATTCATTCAAGTTACCCTGCACAAAGCAATGCTGACTGTCGCTAATTAGGGCATACTTTTGCAAGGGTGTGTAAATCCTATCCCTAAGGATTCTGTCCAATAACTTCCCAATCACTAATGTGAGACTCACTGGTCTATAGCTTCCTGGATTATCCCTATTTCCCTTCATAAATAAAGGAACAACATTAGCTACTTGCCAGTCCTCTGGGACCCCTCCAGTGTCTAGAAAGGGTATGAAGATCTTGGTCAAGGCTCTACAAATCTCTCTTGCCTCTCTTAATAACCTGGATAGATGCTATCAGGGCCTGGGGACATATCCACTTCAATGCTCTTTAAGAGACACAACACCACTTATTTCTTGATCTCAAAATGCCCTAGCATATTAGAACATTCTACCCTAATCTCACTACCCTCCATATCCTTCTCTTGGGTGAATACCAATGAAAGTACTCATTTAGGATCTCACCCACATCCTCTGCCTCCAAGCACAAATTCCATCCTTTATTCTTGTGTGGTCCAACCTTCTCCTAGTTATCCTCTTGTTTTTAATCTATATATAGAATGCATTGGGATTCTCTTTAATCCTCCTTGCCAAGGTCATTTCAGGCCCCTTCTTGCTGTCCTAATTCCCTGTTTGAGTTCTTTCTTCTTTCTGCATATTTCTCACATGCCCTGTCTGATTTTAGATTCCTAAACATTATCTATGTTTCAGTTTTCCTCTTGACTAATCTCACAACCTCCCATATTACCCAAGAGTCCCTTACCTTGCCAATCTCGTCCTTCCTGCTTGCCAGAATATGCTGGTTATGAACTCTGATCAGCAGGTCTTTAAACAACTCCCACATGTCATATAAGAACTAAAAGAACTGTGGATGCTGTAAGTCAGGAACAAAAACAAAGTTGCTGGAAAAGCTCAGCAGGTCTGGCAGCATCAGTGGAGAAAAAAACAGAGTTAACACTTTGGGTCCAGCGACCCTTCATGTCAAGTGTGGACTTGCTCAATAACAGCTCCTCCCAAGTAACATTCCCTAGCTCCCTGCCTAATACTGACAATCCCTCCCTCAATTTGGTATCTTTCTGCAAGGTCCTGACTTATCCTCATTCTTTGCTATTTTAAAATGTATGGAGTTGTGATCACTGTTCCCAAAATGCTCTCCCACTGGAAGGTCAGTCACCTGGTCAGCCAAGACAAGGTCCAGTATGGCCATCCTCCAACTGGAATAACCAGATACTGTTTTACGAAACCCTCTGCTGTGCATAGGCTATATTTATTCAGTGGGCAGTTAGAGTACCATGCTCCACATTGTGCATTATTATTATAGAAACATAGAATGGTGTGAAATATTACCCACTCCTACTCCCCAGCAGTGGTAGAATCATTCCCAGAAGAACGTACCGGTTACTTATCATGACAGTCTTTTCGCTAATAGATTTCAGTCTGACGTATGCCCTAATTTTATTATGTGGTTTTCTCGGCCCTGGTCTTCATACAATACGTGCAACACATATCAGGATGATGAAAAAGGGAAACAAAACTGAAACCCACTATCTGAAGAAGGGTCACTGGACTCGAAACTCCGATACTGCCAGACTTACTGGGTTTCTCCAGCAATTTCCGTTTTTGTTTCAGAGATCTTGCACCCGCACTTCTTTGCTT
Organism: Stegostoma tigrinum; assembly: GCF_030684315.1. Classification (NCBI taxonomy): domain Eukaryota; kingdom Metazoa; phylum Chordata; class Chondrichthyes; order Orectolobiformes; family Stegostomatidae; genus Stegostoma; species Stegostoma tigrinum. The sequence continues at coordinate 15,787,038 of NC_081395.1, read as the reverse complement.
ATTTAAGAAAACGTGAATTTTTAATAGCGGTTACTACCCAGCATTCACCACGGCGGCGAATATCCCCTATTCACAACAGGGGGATTAATCGCAGGCGCAGTGTGAATATCTAGAGAGCATGCGTGGACCCGGTGCGACGAGAGGTGGAGGCTTCTTTCTCTGATTTGCAACGGTAAGATTAGGGCGCAGCGGAGCGAGCGATGCATCTTGCGGTTGGACGGGAACGAATCATAAACATCTTGTATAAGTCGCAAACCTTCAATAATGAGGGTTACCTCTTGCCGTTGCAGTGAGCGGGGCGGTAACTCCCAGTGTCCGTCTCCGGGTGACCGCCATCTTTATTGGGGCGTTTGGTTGGTGGAGGGGTGCTTTGGGTGGGCGCCGCGTTTTAATATGTGGTATGGCGCAAGCGCCGCCGCCATCTTTGTAGAGGGCAAAGATCTAACTTGCTTCCAACAGAACAGCATATTGACAGCTTGTCTATCCAGCTCTTTGAGTCCTAAGGTCTTAATGATGACCGATATACACATATGTAGATGAACTTGTGTAGTTTCATCTGACATCAAATTCAAATCTGCTATAACAATGTGCTGGGCAGATAGTTTTGCTGCCTGCAGAACTTCAGCTCATGATTCCCTGGTGAACTCGAGTCCTTTGTTGTCTTGTCAGTATTTAGTTTGGTTCACAATCTGATTTTTGTCATTTGAGTGTTCTTCTGAGTGATGGTCAGAATGGAAAACCTCACCACAATTACCTTTGTATAGTCACAGATTCCTATTTGATTTATGGAGTATTACTCATGCGAACAAAAGTAATCTCAATATATTCTTTCTTCATTTTGTCTCCTATTATTTATATTTATCACTACCAGTAATGGACCCAGCTGTGATCCTTGTGGAATGCCACTGGACACCGGCTTCTGGTGACAGTCTTCTCCCACGATCCTCTGACTATGTGGTAGGAGACAATTTTAGATCCAACTTGCCAAGTTGGCCTGGATACCATGGACTTGTATGGTCTTTATCAGCCTTCCACATGGGAAGGCTGTGCTGAAATCCATATAAAATACATCAACTACAAAACCCTTATCTAAGCACTATATCACCTGCTTGAAAAATTGAATCAAATTTGTTAGACATTAACTCCCTCTGACAAAGCCATACTGACTATATCTGATCAAACCTTTCCTGTCCAACTGAGAATTAGTTCTGTCCTTCAGAATTTTCTGCAATAGTTTCCTTACTGCTGATGTGACACTTGCTGGTCTGTAATTAGCTGGTTTACCTTCCACCCTTACTGAAAAATGGAGGCACATTAGCTATCCTCCAGTCTTCTGGCATTATCCCTGTGACCAGACAGGAATTGAAAATTTGGACCAGCACCTCTCTAATTTCTTGCCTCATATCCCACAGCAGCCTGGGATACAACTCATCCATAGCTGGGCATTTGTCCACTTTTAAGCCTGTCAAAACCTCCAATACCTCCTCACACCCTGTGTAAAACTGCTCAAGAGCCTTACAGTTCCCAATCTGAAATTCTGTACCAGCATCCTCCTCCTTTCAAGTGAAAATAGATGTGAACAATTTAATTAGCACCCAAGCAATGTCCTCTGGCTCCACACAAAGATTGTCCCCATGATCCCTGATGGGCAATATGCTTTCCCTAGTTATCCTCTTCCCCTTGATATACTTATAGAATGCATTAGGATTCTCCCTAATCTTATCCACCAATGTTTTTTGTGCACTCTATTTGCTGTGCTAATTCCTTTCTTAAGTTTCCCCTGTACTTCTGTACTCCACTAGGATCTCTTGTTGATTTGCTGTCTTTGTACCTGCTGCATAGTTATTGGCAGGCATAATTGTTCACCACCTCATAGACCAATCAGCCACTAGTTGCTGGGCAAATCTCACCTTGTAAGTGTGCTCCGGAGGATGTTTAATTGCAGACAAACAGGCACCAAAGTGTAAACAGCACTTACAATAAGTGCTTGTAGCCTGTTTGTAAAAAGCACAGCAACCCCTTCTGCAATTCTTATATATTTAAAAACAATCCTTTTCCCACTTCAGTCTACAATCAAAAATACAGCAAGATGAAAAGATATAATCTTGACACTTTCAATCACATTTGCTTCAAGGAGAATATCTCCAGACCTCTGGGCCTTCTCAAAAACCCACGTGGTCTTGGAGTTAAGAGTTACAAAACAATGAGGTGAACATGCTGAAACATACAAGGTTCTTGGGGAACTTGACTGGGGAGATGCTGAGACGTTCTTTCTTCTTGTGGCAGAGTCTAGGACCTGAGGGCATATTCTCAGCATAAGGAATGCATTTATGAATTAGAGATAATGGGAACTGCAGATGCTGGAGAATTCGCCCGAAACGTCAGCTTTTGTGCTCCTGAGATGCTGCTTGGCCTGCTGTGTTCATCCAGCCTCACATTTATGAATTAGCTGGGAGGAATTTCTTCTCTTAGAGTGAAAATGTGGAATTTTATTTAGAAGTTGTTTTGTTCAGTATATTCAAGGCTGAGAGAGAGATTTTTAATCAGGGTGGGAATCGAGAGTTTTGAGGTAAAGGCAGGAAAGTCTCTCAACCTCTCCCCTCACCTGATGCGTGGTGTCCCTTAAGTTAATCACCATCAGTCTGAAGGAGAAAGCTGAAGAGACAGTGGAGATGTTAGTAGTGATCTTTCAGGAATCACTAGGGTCAGGGAGGGTCCCAGACGACTGGAAAGCTAGGGGTATTTAAACAGTCCTTGGATAAGCATATAAATGATGATGGGGTAGTGTAGGGGGAGGGGCTTAGATTAGTTCACAGGTCGGCGCAACATCGAGGGCCAAAGGGCCTGTTCTGCGCTGTGTTGTTCTATGTTTGATGTTCTAAAATCACTAATGTAACTCCCCTGTTTAGGAAGTGAGTAAGGCAAAAGACTGGAAATTACAGGTCGATTAGCCTGACCTCCGTTATTGGTAAGGTTTTGGAGTCCATTGTGAAAGGTAAGATTTTCTGAATATTTGGAAGTGCATGATAAAATAGAGTAAAGTCAGCATGGCTTCATCAACAGGAAGTCATGCCTAGCAAATCTGTTAGAATTTTTGAGGACATAACAAGCAGGTTAGACCAAGGAAAGCTAATGAATATTATCTTCCTGGGCTTCCAGAGGCCTTTGACAAGGTACCATACAGGAGGCTGCTGAGTAAGATAAGGGCTCGTTGGGTTAGAGACAAGGTACCAGCATGGATAGAGAACTGGCTGTCTGGCAGAAAGCAGAGGGTGGGGATAAAAAGGTTCCTTTCAGGATGGCAGCTGGTGCCAAGTGGAGTTCTGCAAGGTTCAAGGTCAATAATAATCTAGATGAAGGAACTGAGGGCATTTTGGCTAATTTTGCAGATGATACAGACAGGTGGAGGGACAGGTCGTATTGTGGTGGTGGTGGTGGTGAGACTACAAAAGGATTTGGACAGGTTAGGAGAGTAGGCAAGAAGTAGCAGGTGGAATACAACATGGGAAATTGTGAGGCCATGCATTTTGGTAGGTGGAATAGAGGGGAGAAAATTCAGAAATCTGGACTGGCAAAAGGACTTGGGAGTTCTTTCCAGGATACTGTTAACGTAAACTTCCAGGTTGAGTCAATAGTTAGGAACGCAAATACAATGTTGGCATTTATTTTGAGAGGACTAGAATATAAAAGTAGGGGTGTACTTCTGAGACTTCAAAGGCTCTAATCAGAACACATTGAGAATATAGTGAGCAATTTTGGGCCCATACCTCAGGAAGGATGTGGGTCCAGAGGAGGTTCTCGAGAATGAAAGGCTTAACATATGAGGGACGTTTGAGGACTCTGAGTCTATACTCAATAGAGTTTAGAAGAATGAGGGAGAATCTAATTGAAATTTACAGAACACTGAATGGCCTGGACCTTGGGAAGATGTCTCCATTGGTAGGAGAGACTAGGACCCAAGCGCACAGCCTTAGAGTAATGGGGAGGACCTTTTTAGAACATAGATAAGGAGAAACCTCTTCAGCCAGAGAGTGGTGAATCTATTGAATTCATTGCCACAGGAGGTTAGGTCATTGAATATATTTAAGACAGGGAAAGATAGGTTCTTGATTATTGAGGGGATAAAAGTTTATGGGAAGAAATGTCGTTGAGAAACTTATCAGCCACGATTGAATTGCTGAGGAGATTTGATGGGCCAAGTGGTCTAATTTCTGCTCCTACGTTTTATGGACTTAAGTTCTTATGATCAGACATCTGTCTTTAATGAGAGGGCAGACACTATGGGCTGGTAAGACTATGGTGACTTTACCTTTACCTAAATCAGGTTTCACTGCTGCCCATCCTCTGACCTCATACTGCTGACTTATCAGCTTTATCCTCCCATAGAGCCTTTTAAAGTCAGGAGTTGTTTTTAGAGATAATGGGAACTGCAGATGCTGGAGAATTCCAAGATAATAAAATGTGAGGCTGGATGAACACAGCAGGCCAAGCAGCATCCCAGGAGCACAATTTAATCTGTTTTATAACCCATTTTTGTTCTGTTTATGAACTTGAAATGACTGTTATACTTTGCGCCATTTTTATCCCCCCAACTCATTCAGCATACCCTGAAATATTAACTCTGTTTATCTCTCTACCAATGCTGCCTGACCTGTGGAGTTTCTTCCAGCATTTGCTGTTTCTCTTTCCAATTTTCAGTACCTATGACATTTTGTTATTGTTTTATTGTAGTTGTTACTCATAGAACTGAGTCTGAAAACCCAGATAGACCAGTTAATGTCTGTTATGTAGCAGCGAGGGCATTGGTTGCAGTCGTCAGTTTCTGGTCTCCAGTATTGGTCCTTTGATCATCAAGTCATTTATGGGGAGGTGACGGCTCAGTGCTATGGTTACTGGACTAATCTAGAAATCCAGGTAATGGTCTGTGGATTTGGGTTCAAATTCAACCATGGCAGGTGGTGAAATTTGAACTCAATAAAAAATATCTGGAATCAAGAGTCTAATGCTGATCATGAATCCATTGATGACTGTTGGAAAAACCCATCTGGTTCGTTAATGTCCTTCCTTTTAGGGAAGGAAACTGCCATCTTTACCTGGTCTAGCCTACATGTGACACCAGACTTTCAGCAACGTGGTTGACTCTTAACTGCCTTCTGGGCGATAAATGCTGGTCTTGCCAGCAACACACAATTCCATTGAAAAAATTTAAGAAATGATCTGGGGATCCGAGTTTGAATCCTGCCAAGGCAAGTGATGGAATTTGAATTCCATAAAATAGAATTAACAAGTCTAATCAACATTGTCAATTATTGGAAAAATCCATCTGGTTCACAAATGTCCTTTAGGGACTGAAACTGCCATCCTTAACCGGCTTACCGTGTGATTCCAGACCCACAGCAACATGGTTGATTCTTAACTGCTCTTTGGGCAATTGGGGACGGGTGATAAGTGCTGGCCAAGCCAGTGACACCCTCACCCTGTAAATGAATGTTTAAAAACTGTCAGAGAATAGTTAACTGATTACACTACAGAAGGATGCTATTTAGCTTATTGTGCCTGTGCTGACCTTCTGCAATTTAGACAGTCCCACTCCCCTGCTCTTTCAGTAACAAGACATAGTCAATCCCTAGTTGTACGTGGAGAAGATGATGTTTGATCTTTTTGAACTGGTCAGTCTGTGTGGTGAACGTGCTCTAACAATTCGGTTGGGTTAGGAGTAACAGGCTATTCAACCAGCAATAATGAACAAAGAGCAATATATGTCCAAATCAAAAATAATTTGCATTCATATAGTGCCTTTTGTGTAACAGGACTATTATAAAGAAACATTTGCCACTGAGCCACATTGAGACATTAGGGCGAATGCCCAAATGTATCTTTATGTTTTTGTGAATTCTCTCACTCTTGCTTTTTCCTGTCTTAATAACAATTTCATAGGAAGTAGAAGGGGAGGATTCGCTGTTGGGAAACTTCAGGATCTGACAGTATTGTCCAATTTATCATAACCACATGGAGGGGAAATTTGCTGTTCACAATGAAGAGAAACCGTACACATGTTGTGTGTGTGGACGGGGTTTCAGCCAAGCATCCGGGTTATCGAAACATAAATGGAGCCACAAAAGGGAGAAACCATGGAAGTGCGGGGACTGTGGCAAGGGGTTCAGATTCCCATCTGAGCTGGAAACTCACCGGCGCAGTTACACCGGGGAGACCCCGTTCACCTGCTCTGTGTGCGGAAAGGGATTCACTCAGTCATCCCACCTCCGGAGACACCAACGAGTTCACACAGGGGAGAGGCCATTCATCTGCCCTGACTGTGGAAACGGATTCACTAATTCCTCCAATCTGCTGGTACACCGGAGAGTTCACACTGGGGAGAGGCCATTCACTTGCTCCGAGTGTGGGAAGGGGTTCACTCTCTCATCCAGCCTGTCGACACACCAGCGGATTCACACTAGGCAGAAACTGGAGAGTGACCGTTCACGTGCTTCAAGTGTGAAAGGAGATTCAGTCAATCATCCCAACTGACAAAACACCACCAATTTCACTTCTAACTGCAGTAATGGGATATTGCTGTCAGTCACTTCCATGCTCATTGGGGTCTGTTTCTACTTATGTTAATAAACTCCAGGCCAGGGGTAATATTCTGCAGATCGTGCGGGGGGTGCGCTAGGGGTAGGGGTAGGGGTAGGGATAGGTAGTGGTAGGGGTAATGTGACTAGACTAATAACCAGAGCACCAGACTAATGTTCTGAGGACATGGATTCAAAGCCCATCATAGCAATTGGGTGAAATTTGAATTCACAAAATATTTGGATTCAAAGCTAGCTAGCTTAACATGTAACCATCAATCATTGTAACAACCCATTTAATTAGGGTAGAAAATCTGCCATCCTTATCTGGTCTAATACACATGACTCCACACCCACAGTAATGTGATTCACTCTGACTCTGTCTTGTAACTGCTCGCTGAAATGGCCTGACAAGCCAGTTAGCTATATCAAACCACTGCAAAGGATATAAAAAGGAATCGAACTGGACTGACCAACCAGTCTTGACCTAGACAGCAGAAAAGACAAGGGCAAAGGTAGCACTGCAAGGTTCAATAAAGAATGCAAGAGGGCATACCTTAAAATGGAGTACCAATTTGGCAACACTACAGTATACAACCACTAGAATACCAAACAGCAAAAGAAGTATTCAGTAGATGGAACTGAGTGATTCCACAACTAACTGATCATACCTAAGCTTTCTAAACCTGCCATTTCCAGTCATGAATGGTGGTGGATAATTAAAGAACTATTAGGAGGTGGAGGCTCCACAAATATTGCCACCCTGACATGTGGATAAGCCAGCATATCAATGCAACAGACAAGGCATTTGTAACAATCTTCAGCCAGAAGTGCCTTGTGGTTGATCCATCTCTGCCGCCTCTAAGCTCCCCAACATTGGTCTTCAGCCAATGCAACTTGGTCCCAGTGATATCAAGGAATAGAGGCCCACCAAATTAGAGTCAGTGGGCATTGGGGGAAAACTCTCCACTGGTTACAGTCAGACTTAACACAAAGGAAGATAGTTTTGGTTGTTGGAGGTCAGTCACCTCAACTCCAGGACACCTTTACAGGAGCTCCTCAGGGTACTGTCCTAGGCCCAACCATCTTCAGCTGCTTCATCAATGACCTTGCCTCCATCATAATGTCGTAAGTGGGGATGTTAGACAGTGATTGTGCAATGTTCACTGATATTCTCAACTCCTCAGACACTGAAGGATTCTGCCGATAAGCGGCAAGATCTGGACAGTATCCACATTTGGGCTGACAAATGGCAAATGATATTTGTGCCACACAAATGCCAAGCAATGACCACATCCAGCTTAAGAGCATCTAACTATCACCCCTTGACATTCAGTTGCATTACCAATGCTGAATTCCTCCACTATCAACAGCCTGGGCATTATTATTGACCAAAATGAACTAGATACACTATATCTTGCTGCAAGAGGAGGTTAGTGGCTAGGAGTTCTGCAGCGGATAGCTTGCCTCCCGTTTCCACAAAGCCTGTCTGCTTTCTACAAGGCACAAGCAAGGAGTGTGATGGAATAGCCCTCACTTGTCTTGAGTGTCACTGGAGCTGTGCTCATCAAGAAGCTTGATACATCCAGAACAAAGCAGCTACTTCATTAGCACCTTATCCACCACCTTCAAACTACAGTCCATTCAGTATCAGTGGACTATGGCAGCAGTGTGCATCACCTACAGGATGAACTGCAGTAAGTTACCACTTTGACAAGCCCTTCCAAATGTGAAGCCTGTGTACCTAGAAGGACAAGGGTGTCAGATTCAAGGGGACACTACCAGCTGTAATTTCCCCTCCAAGTCCTTCACCATTCTGATTTGGAACAATATCTCCATTCCGATGCTGTTGCTGGGTCAAAATCTTGGAACTCCCCGCCGAATAATAAATTGGATGACCCTACACCTCAAGGATGGCAATGTTTCAAGAGGCAATTAGGGATGGACAATTCATGCTAGTCTCACCACATGCTTTGAATGAATTAATAAGTATTAAAATAAATCGACTTTGTTAAATGCACACTCTGTCGCTTCTTTTTAATATCGTGCACACAAATTAGTTTCATTTGAAGGGCTTTCCCTGCATCCTGTATCCTCCATCCTCATCTCCAACAACAAGTATGAGGAGCTCAGGGACTTATTTCTAATATAGAAACAATTAAATAACTGCCTTTGCTTTTCCCACTTACACAGTGCCCTTCTAGCCACATGTCCATGCCATTATTAGCATTACATATTAAAACTCTGTAATGCTATCTGCGTCCACTTCACCAAGATGCTGAAAGTCTTCCATGCCCATTGTACTTTTAGTCTTGCTGATTCCAATGAAAATATGGTCACCCTTTCACATTTTCCTACCTGTCCACCCAGAATCTTGTGATCACATAAGTAGCTGCTTTCTACGTGCTTTCTCAAGACAAGTCCGGTTCACCCACCACCTCCCATGTTCATTGACAGATATTGGCTCATTGAGAAACAATGCCTCTATTTAAAGGTATTCCTATTTTTAAATCTCTCTGTAGCCTCATCCCTCTTTATCTCCATAATCCGCAGTTGTGGTACCTGTTGGGATATCTGTACTCTTCTCATTCTGATAAATTCAGTGTCCGTGATCTTAATTACTCCTCCTTGGTTGTTTTGCCCAGGTGTGACATTGTGAAATTCCCTCCCACAATCTCTTTGTTTGTCTCCTGTTAAAGTCTGCCTCTCCAATCTCTCTCACCTCACTGGAGCACAGAGCTGCAAATTAATCTCTGCCATTCCTGAAGTTGTCACAAATGTTAAAGATTTGTTCCAAGTATGCAAATATCACCAAATATGCATATATACCTGTCTTTTATGACTCATTTTAACAGAAGTGTGGACCAGGTTTCTGTACTTAAAAAGAATTCCTATTTAATACAAACACATAGATTCTAGCTACAGGTAAACAGAGGTGGAATCTCAATTTATAACTCTACTGGTTGAAACTCTAAACCCCTTATAAAATTCCACAGACATGCACAAAAAAAATTAGTGTTGTGGGTGGAGGGACAAAGAATGAGAAGACAGTTCAAATATCCTAATCCACAGCATTTGCTGAGATGATACTTTTGGATAGTTAGGTCTTGCTTTTCATGGATTTCTCTGTTCTCCTGGAGTGTTTTTTTTAAATTTCCTTGAAGAAGGCATAGAATGACAGGTTCACAAATTTAAAAACTCTCTGGTTCCTTAGTTAAAAGCCACAGCTTACAACAACTTATTAGGGAAAATAATCGGGCTTCCTTCAGGCTTTAGGTACTTTATACTGTGGAGAAAAAACAACATCTCCCTTTTTGGATCTCTGTAACTCCTGGCTACATTGGCTTCCAGATAGAGAAACAGATGTGAACAAGCACTCCCTTGTTGGTAGGCACATGGCTTTGACATCAACAACTGCTCACCACAGACCAATCAGCAGCTTGCTGCCAGCCTAGCCTCACCTTGTACCCACTGGTGCCAGTTTGTCTACACCTGACCTTTTAGCCACTGGTTAAATGGATGACCATGTAAATCGTACTTCCACTAAGTTTAATAGCTTGCTTTTAAAAAATTCAGCAATCCCTTCTGCGATGACAAAGCACTGAAGCAGGCCCTTTGGCCCAACTTGTTCACATTCATCAGGTTTCCTAAACTGAGCAAGTCCCATTTATAGAATCCCATGGTGCGGAAACAGGTCATTCAGCTCAACAAGTCCACGCCAACTCTCCAAACAGTATCCCACCCATATTAATCCCAACAGGTCCACACTGACTTTCTGAAGAACATCCCACAGACTCCTCTACTCTATCCCTGTAACCCTGCAATTCTGATGACTAATTCACTTAAACAACACATCCCTGATCACTATGGGCAATTTAGCATGGCCAATTGACCTAACCTGCACATCTTTGGACTGTGGGAGGAAACCAGAGCTCCTGGGGGATACCTGCACAGTCATGGGGACAGTCCACACAGACAGTTGCTCAAGGTTAGAGTTAAGGTGAGAGACAGGATGTTCAAAGGGGATTTGATGAAATATTCTTTCATCCAAAGGTAGGTGGGGGTATAGAATGCACTGCCTGGAAGATAGTTGAGCAAGCTAACCTCGCAACCTTTAAAAAGTACTTGAATGAGCACTTGAGATGTCATAACATTCATGGCAACGGACCTAGTGCTCAATAGTAGTACAGAGTTGATGGGGCAAAGATTCTATTCTGTTTTATATGATTTTATGTTTCTGTAATTCATTGCCTCCCAGCTGAAGTTGCTTCTGCAGAAAACTAGTTAACTGCATATCAAATCCAATGTAGTTTTTGGAGCAAAATTTACAATTTTAGGTCAAATGTAACAGAATAGGTTTTTGCGTTCATCTAGCACATTTCAAACCCTCAGAACACCCCAATGTGATTCACTGACAATTAGATTTTGAAAGGAAGAATGAAAACATTCAACATAAACCAAATGGTATAATTTTAAACCAGAGTGAAGGAACAGTATTGTGTTCAGTTCTGGTAACCACATTGCAGGAAGGATGTGGAGACTTTGGGGGGTGCAGAAGAAGTTTATCAGGATGCTGCCTGATTTGAAGGCATGAGCTATTAGAAGAGGCTAGAAAGACTTGGGTTGTTTTCTCTGGAGCAGTGGAGGCTGAGGAGAAACTTGATAAAAGTCTATGAAATTATGAAATGCATAGATAGGGTTGACAGTCAGAATCTTTTTCCCAAAGTTGAAATGTCTCCTATCGGGGACAATGCATTTAAGGTGAAGGTTGTGGGGGGAGTTCAGAGGACATGTGAGAGGCAAGTTTATTGCATAGAGCGTGGTAGGAGTCTGGAATGAACTGCCAGGGTGGTGGTGGAAGCAGATATGATCGGGGCATTTAAGAAATTTTTAGATCAGCACATGAATGTGCAAGCAATAGAAGTATGTGGGCGAAGGGAAGGTAGAAGGGATTAGTTTAATTTGGTGTCATGTTCAGCAGAACATCATGGGCCAAAGAGTAAATTGATCAAGATTTTGTTTTAATACAGAAAATTGCTTATGATGTTTTTAGTTTTATTAATGGAGACACGGGAAAGCAAGAAACCTATGTTGAATCTTTTAAAATCAGTGCTTATTACCAAGATGAAATATAGTGTTCAATTCTGTGGACCAGACTGGAGAAAAGATGTCAGGAGGATGTGGAGAAAATTTACCAGAGTGGATCAAGAGTGAGGGCTTTCAATTTTCTGTGAAGGGGTTGCATTATTCTTTATCAATTTAAACACTCAAAGCGTTATTTAACTAAGGTATTGACTTTTATTGAGGAACTTCTAAAAATCTATGTGGAGACAAATTCACAAAATCACAAAAGTATCACACTGCATAAAGAGACAACACAGTTTGGAGCCAGAGGAACACAACAGATCAGGCAGCATCACAGGAGCAGGAAAGTTGCCATTTCAGGTTGGGAGCCTTCTTCAGAAATTGGCAGGGTCACAGTTGCTGGGAAATAAATAGAGGGAGGAGGGTTGTGGTGGGGAAAAGTAGGTGGGATGGTGATAGGTGGACGCAGGTAGGGAGTGGTGGGGATCGGCCACTGGAATGGGTGGAATGGATAGGTGGGAGAGAAGATGGACAGGTTGTGTCAGGTCAAGGAGGTAGAAGGGAGTATGGGTGAGGTGGGGAAAGGTAGGTGGGGTGGTGATAGGTAGATACAGGTAGGGGGTATTGGGGATTGGTCAGTGGGAAGGGTAGGGTGGATAAGTGGGGAAGAAGTTGGACAGGTTGTGTCAGGTCAAGAAGGCAGGGAAGAGAGGGAGATCTGAAAGTTGGATGAGGCTGAAGTGGTGAGGTTTTAAAACTGGTGAATTCTATGTTAAGGCCATTGGGCTGTAGGCTCCTGAGGCAGAGTATGAAGTGTTGCTCCTCCAGTTTGAGTGTGACATTATAGTGGCACTGGAGGAGGCCCAGGATGGACATGTCATCAAGGGAATGGGAGGGAAAGTTAAAATAGTTGGTGACTGGAAGGTGTTGTCAATTATCACGTACAGAGCACAGATGCTCCATGAAATGGTTCCCAAGTCTGCGCTCAGTCTCACCAATATGGAGGAGGCCACATCGGGAGTAATGGATACAGTAGACCAGGTTGAAAGATGTACAGGTGAACTCCAGTCAGATATGAAAAGTTTGCTTTGGGCCTTGGCTGGAGGTGATGGGGAAGGTGTAGGGGCAGGTTTAGCACTTTCTGCAGTTGCAAGGAAAGATGCCAGGTGTGGTGGGGTTAGTAGGGAGAACGGAGCAGACAAGGTAGTCGCAGAGTGAAGTCTGTATGAAAGGTAGATGGGGTGGGGAGGGATTGTAGGTGATGGAATTGGCAGAGAATGATGCATTGGATGTGGAGGTTGATGGGGTGGGTGTGAGAACCAGAGGGAATCTGTCTTTATTTTTGTTGAGGGGAGGGGGTGTGAGGGCAGAAGTGCAGGAAATGCATTCCTGCGACCAGATGCTCCCACCTGGCCCCAAAAATCCACTCACCCCTTCATTCGCGCCTGTTGGCTGGAGGACTGGCCATGCCCCTTCTGCCTTTCAGTGCTTCCTCTTCTGTCATAATGGCCCTGAGCTGTAAAGGGACAACATGCACAATGGTGCAGCTATGCAAATGCACTGCGGGACAGGGTAGCTGTGGAGAGGAGCCTCTCATCACGTCTTCTAAGGTGCTAAGGACAGGCCAGTGCCTATATTGGATGGCTCAAGAATACCAAACTTGAGCCCCGAATAAGATACTCCGGTCTGGTGTTTGCAGCGGATAGAATGATGACTGCAGCAGGGTGTCCCGGAGGGAACGGTCCCTGCGGAGGGCAGACAAGGGAGGGGAGGCACATATGTGTCTGGTGGTGACATCTTGCTGGAGGTGATGGAAATGGCGTCTGATGATCTTCTGGATGCGGATGCTGGTGGATGATAGGTAATCTTACCAGACGCATATTCCCCTCCCCTCCCTTGACAACCTTCCTCAGGGACCGTTCTGTCTGGAACGCCCTTGTCCACTCTTCCTTCACGCTCAACATGCCCTTACAGCACCTTCCCCTGCAATTGGCAAAGGTGCAACACCTGCCCATTTACCTCCTCCCTCCCCACTATCCAGGGACCCAAACATACTCTCTGGTGAAGCAACACTTCACCTGCACATCCCAGAATCTAGTCTACTGAATTCGCTGCTCACAATGTGGTCTCCTCTGCATTGGGGAAATGAAGTGTAGATTAGGTGACCGCTTTGCAAAAGACCCTGAGCCACCTGTGGCCTGCCACTTTAACACATCACTCTATTCCCTTGCCAACATCTCTGTTTCTGGCTTGTTGCAGTGTTCCCAGTGAAGCTTAATGCAAACTGGAAGAACAACACCTATTTTCCACTTGGAGACCCTGCAGTCCTCTGGACTCAATATCAAGTTCAATAATTTTACAGCCTGAACTCTCCCATGTCCTGGCACGTGCCCCCCCCCCCCACCCCCACACACATCAGGCCTTGTTATCACATAGCCTGCCATTACACACTACCTGTTGTTAGTCACCACTAGTCCCCATTAACAACTACCCGCCCTCCTAGTCAGATCATTATCAACTCTTTGGTTTATCCAATTATTCTTCTCTCTCTTTGGGCTCTATCCTATCATTTACTCCCTACCCCATCCCTCTCCCTATTTTCTGCATATAACCCAACATTTTCCGAGCTTTCATCAGTCCTGAGGAAGGGTCACTGGACCTGAATCATTAACCCTGATTTTCTCTTCACAGATGCTGCCAGACTTGCTGAGCTTTACCAGCAACTTTTATTTTCTTCTTTATTTACAGCATACACAGTCTTGGTTTTTATTTGGATTCTATGGGAGATCATTTTGCTATATTTTCTATCTATCCAATGTGAAACAGTATGCTTTTGGGAAATGTACATGTATGATCTTTTTCAGTATTTATTCTCGGGCTTTGAGTGTCACCAACCTGACCAACAAATATTGCCAGTCCTGGTTGCCTGTGGAGAAGATGCAGTTTGTTGAACTGCTGCAGTCCATGTAGCGAAGTCACCCTCCCAATGCTGTTAGGTAAGCAATTTCACCCTGTAATGACAGAGGAATGATAGATGTCTAAATCACTGAGAAAAGATACATTTTTGCATCTTTAGAGTCATAGACATATACAGCACAGAAACAAACCTTTTGGTCTAACTTGTACATGCCGAACATATAATCCTACATTAATAAGAACAAAGAAAATTACAGCACAGGAACAGGCCCTTTGGCTCTCCAAGCCTGCGCCGATTGAGATCCTCTGTCTAAACATGTCATCTATTTTCTAAGCGTCTGTATCCCTTTGCTCCCTGCCCATCCATGTACCTGTCCAGATACACATTAAAAGACACTATCGTGTCTGTGTCTACGACCTCCACTGGCAACATGTTCCAGGCACACACCACCCTCTGTGTAAAGAACTTTAGATGCATATCTCCCATAAGCTTTCCTCCTCTCACTTCAAACTCATGACCCCGAGTAATTGAGTCCCCCACTCTGTAAAAAAGCTTCTTGCTATCCACCTTGTCTATACCCCTCATGATATTGTAGACCTCAATCAGGTCCCCCCTCAATATCTGTCTTTCTAATGAAAATAATTCTAATCTACTCAACCTTTCGTCAAAGCTAGCGCCCTCCATACCAGGCAACATCCTAGTGAGCCTCCTCTGCACCCCCTCTAAAGCATCCACATCCTTTCGGTAATGTGGCGACCAGAACTGTACGCAGTACTCCAAGTGTGGCCGAACTAAGGTCCTATACAACCGCAACATGACCTGCCAACTCTTGTACTCAATACCCCACCCAATGAAGGAAAGCATGCCATATGCCTTCTTGACCACTCTATTGACCTGCTTTGCCACCTTCAGGGAACAATGGACCTGAACACTCAGATCTTTCTGTACAACAATTTTCCCCAGGACTTTTCCATTTACTGTAGTTCGCTCTTGAATTAGATCTTCCAAAATGCATCACCTCGCATTTGTCCAGATTGAACTCCATCTGCCATTTATCTGCCCAACTCTCCAATCTATCTACGTTCTGCTGTAATCTCTGATAGTCCCCTTCACTATCTGCTACTCCACCAATCTTAGTGTCATCTGCAAACTTTCCGTTCAGACTACCTATACCTTCCTCCAAATCATTTACGTATATCACAAACAACAGCGGTCCCAGCACAGATCCCTGTGGAACACCACTGGTCACAGGTCTCCAATGTGAGAAACCCCCTTCCACTACTACTCTGTCTCCTGTTGTCAAGCCAGTTTTTTTTTATCCATCTAGCTAGCGCACCCTGGACCACATGTGACTTCACTTTCTCCATCAGCCTGCCATGGTGAACCTTAACAAACACCTTACTGAAGTCCATGTATATTACATCTACAGCCGTTCCCTCATCAATCAACTTTGTCACATCCTCAAAGAAATCTATTAAGTTACTAAGACATGACCTTCCCTGCACTAAACCATGTTGTCTAACACTGATAAGCCCATTTTCTTCCAAATGGGAATAGATCCTATCCCTCCATATCTTCTCCAGCAGCTTCCCTACCACTGACGTCAGGCTCACTAGTCGATAATTAACTGGATTATCCCTGCAACCCTTCTTAAACAAGGGGACACCATTATCAATTCTCCAGTCCTCCGGGACCTTACCGTGTTTAAGGATGCTGCAAAGATATCTTTGGGCCCCGGCTATTTCCTCTCCCACTTCCCTCAATAACCTGGGATAGATCCCATCCGGACGTGGGGACTAGTCCATCTTAATGACTTATGGTAATCAAACATCTATCCCTAATCTCAACATCTGTCATGTCCCTCTCCTTGGTGAATACCGATGCAAAGTACTCGTTAAGAATGTCACCCATTTTCTCTGACTCAACGCATAACTTTCCTTCTTTGTCCTTAAGTGGGCCAATCTTTTCTCTAGTTACCCTCTTTCTCTTTATATAGGAATAAAAGGCTTTGGGATTTTCCTTAACCATGTTTGCTAAAGATATCTCATGTCTCCTTTTCGCCCTCTTAATTCCTCGTTTCAGATTCACCCTACTTTCCCCGTATTCTTCCAAAGCTTTGTCTGTCTTCAGTCGCCTAGACCTCACGTATGCTTCCTTTGTCCTCTTGGCTAGTCTCACAATTTCACCTGTCATCCATGGTTCCCTAATTTTGCCATTTCTATCCCTCATTTTCACAGGAACATGTCTCTCCTGCACGCTAATCAACCTCTCCTTAAAAGCCTCCCACAAATCAAATGTGGATTTACCTTCAAACAGTTTCTCCCAATGTACAATCCCCAGATCCTGCCAAATTTGGGTATAGTTGGACTTCAAGATAATAAAATGTGAGGCTGGATGAACACAGCAGGCCAAGCAGCATCTCAGGAGCACAAAAGCTGACGTTTCGGGCCTAGACCCTTCATCAGAGAGGGGGATGGAAAGAGGGAACTGGAATAAATAGGGAGAGAGGGGGAGGTGGACCGAAGATGGAGAGTAAAGAAGATAGGTGGAGAGAGTATAGGTGGGGAGGTAGGGAGGGGATAGGTCAGTTCAGGGAAGACGGACAGGTCAAGGAGGTGGGATGAGGTTAGTAGGTAGATGGGGGTGCGGCTTGGGGTGGGAGGAAGGGATGGGTGAGAGGAAGAACCGGTTAGGGAGGCAGAGATAGGTTGGACTGGTTTTGGGATGCAGTGGGTGGGGGGGGAAGAGCTGGGCTGGTTGTGTGGTGCAGTCGGGGGAGGGGACGAACTGGGCCGGTTTAGGGATGCAGTAGGGGAAGGGGAGATTTTGAAACTGGTGAAGTCCACATTGATACCATTAGGCTGCAGGGTTCCCAGGCGGAATATGAGTTGCTGTTCCTGCAACCTTCGGGTGGCATCATTGTGGCAGTGCAGGAGGCCCATGATGGACATGCCATCTAGAGAATGGGAGGGGGAGTGGAAATGGTTTGCGACTGGGAGGTGCAGTTGTTTGTTACGAACTGAGCAGAGGTGTTCTGCAAAGCGGTCTCCAAGCCTCCGCTTGGTTTCCACAATGTAGAGGAAGCCGCACCGGGTACAACGGATGCAGTATACCACATTGGCAGATGTGCAGGTGAACCTCTGCTTAATGTGGAATGTCATCTTGGGGCCTGGGATAGGGGTGAGGGAGGAGGTGTGGGGGCAAGTGTAGCATTTCCTGCGGTTGCAGGGGAAGGTGCCGTGTGTGGTGGGGTTGGAGGGCAGTGTGGAGCGAACAAGGGAGTCACGGAGAGAGTGGTCTCTCCGGAAAGCAGACAGGGGTGGGGATGGAAAAATGTCTTGGGTGGTGGGGTCGGATTGTAAATGGCGCAAGTGTCGGAGGATGATGCGTTGTATCCGGAGGTTGGTAGGGTGGTGTGTGAGAACGAGGGGGATCCTCTTAGGGTGGTTGTGGCGGGGGCGGGGTGTGAGGGATGTGTTGCGGGAAATACGGGAGACGCGGTCAAGGGCGTCCTCGATCACTGTGGGGGCAAAGTTGCGGTCCTTAAAGAACTTGGACATCTGGGATGTGCAGGAGTGGAATGTCTTATCGTGGGAGCAGATGCGGCGGAGGCGGAGGAATTGGGAATAGGGGATGGAATTTTTGCAGGAGGGTGGGTGGGAGGAGGTGTATTCTAGGTAGCTGTGGGAGTCGGTGGGCTTGAAATGGACATCAGTTACAAGCTGGTTGCCTGAGATGGAGACTGAGAGGTCCAGGAAGGTGAGGGATGTGCTGGAGATGGCCCAGGTGAACTGGAGGTTGGGGTGGAAGGTGTTGGTGAAGTGGATGAACTGTTCGAGCTCCTCTGGGGAGCAAGAGGCGGCGCCGATACAGTCATCAATGTACTGGAGGAAGAGGTGGGGTTTGGGGCCTGTGTAGGTGCGGAAGAGGGACTGTTCCACGTAACCTACAAAGAGGCAGGCATAGCTGGGGCCCATGCGGGTGCCCATGGCCACCCCCTTAGTCTGTAGGAAGTGGGAGGAGTCAAAAGAGAAGTTGTTGAGGGCGAGGACGAGTTCAGCTAGGCGGATGAGAGTGTCGGTGGAGGGGGACTGGTCGGGCCTGCGGGACAGGAAGAAGCGGAGGGCCTTGAGGCCATCTGCATGCGGAATGCAGGTGTATAGGGACTGGACGTCCATGGTGAATATGAGGTGTTGGGGGCCAGGGAATTGGAAGTCCTGGAGGAGGTGGAGGGCGTGGGTGGTGTCACGGACGTAGGTGGGGAGTTCCTGGACCAAAGGGGAGAAAATGGAGTCCAGATAGGTGGAGATGAGTTCGGTGGGGCAGGAGCAGGCTGAGATGATGGGTCGACCAGGGCAGGCAGGTTTGTGGATTTTGGGAACGAGATAGAAACGGGCCGTGCGGGGTTGGGGAACAATGAGGTTGGAGGCTGTGGGTGGGAGGTCCCCTGAGGTGATGAGGTCGTGAATGGTGTTGGAGATGATGGTTTGGTGCTCGGGTGTGGGGTCATGATCGAGGGGGCGGTAGGACGTGGTGTCGGAGAGTTGGCGTCTGGCCTCGGCGATGTAGAGGTCAGTGCGCCATACTACCACTGCGCCACCCTTGTCTGCGGGTTTGATGGTGAGGTTGGGGTTGGAGCGGAGGGCTGCCCGTTCTGCGGGGGAGAGGTTGGAATGGGTGAGAGGGGTGGAGAGGTTGAGGCGGTTAATGTCTTGACGGCAGTTGGAGATGAAGAGGTCGAGGGAGGGTAGGAGGCCTTCCCCCAGTTTAGAACTCTTCCTTTAGGACCACTCTCATCTTTGTCCATGAGTATTGTTAAACTTACAGAATTGTGTTCACTATTTCCAAAGTAGTCCCCTATTGTAATTTCAACCACCTGGCCGGGCTCATTCCCCAACAACAGGTCCAGTGTGGCCCCTTCCAGAATTGGACTACATACATACTGCTCTAGAAAACCCTCCTGGATGCTCCTTACGAATGTTGCTCCATCTTGACCCCTAACACCAAGTGAATCCCAGTCAATGTTGGGAAAATTACAATCTCCCATCACCACCACCCTGTTGCTCCTACACCTTTCCATAATCTGTACATCTATCTCACACTTGCTGTTGGGAGGCCTGTAGTACAGCCCCAACATTGTCACTGCACCCTTCCTATTTCTGAGTTCTGCCCATATTGCCTCACTGCTTGAGTCCTCCACAGTGCCCTCCTTCAGTACAGCTATGATATCATCTTTGACCAGTAATGCTACTCCTCCATCCCTCTTATCTCCATCTCTATCTCGCCTGAAGCATTGATATCCTGGGACATCTAGTTGCCAATCATGCCCTTCCCTCAACCAAGTCTCAGTATTAGCAATGACATCATACTCCTAGGTACCGATCCAAGCCCTAAGTTCATCTGCCTGATCTACTATACTTCTCGTATTAAAACAAATGCACCTCAGACCACCTGTCCCTTTGTGTTCATCATCTGCTCCCTGCCTACTCTACCCTTTAATCACGTCGACTTCATTATTTAGTTCCCTCCAGGCTTTAATTACTACCTCCTTTCTGTCCATAACCTGTCCAATATTTGGTTCCCATCCCTGCCACATTAGTTTAAACCCTCCCCAACAGCATTAGCAAAAGCACCCCCAAGGACATTGGTTCCAGCCTGGGTCAGGTGTAGACTGTCCAATTTGTAATAGTCCCACCTTCCCCAGAACCGGTCCCAATGTCCCAAAAATCTGAACCCCTCCCTCCTGCACCAGCTCTCAAGCCACGCATTCATCCTGGCTATTCTTTCATTTCTGCTCTGACTAGCACATGGCACTGGTAGCAATCCTGAGATTACTACCTTTAAGATCCTACTTTACAACTTGGCTCCTAACTCCCTAAATTCTGCTTGTAGGACCTCATCCCATTTTCTACCAATATCATTGTTGCCTATATGCACCACGACAACTGGCTGTTTGCCCTCCCCTTTCAGAATGTTCTGCAGCTGATCTGAGACATCCCTGACCTGTGCACCTGGGAGGCAACATACCATTCGGGAGTCTCATTTTTGACCATAGAACTGCCTATCTACTCCCCTTACAATTGAATCCTCAATGACTATAGCCCTTCCACTCATTCTCCCACCCTTCTGTACAGCAGAGCCAGCCACGGTGCCATGAACCTGGTTACTGCTGCCTTCCCCTGGTGAGCCATCTCCCTCAACAGTATCCAAAACGGTATACCTGTTTTGGAGGGAGGTGACCACAGGAGACACCTGCACTGCCTTCCTGCTTTTTCTCTGCCTTTTGGTCACCCACTCCCTTTTTCCCTCAGTAATCCTAATCTGCGGTGTGACCAATTTGCTAAACGTGCTATCCACGACCCCCTCAGCATCGCGTATGGTCCAAAGTAAGTCTATCTGCGACTCCAGAGCCGTCATGCGGTCTAACAAGAACTGCAGCTGGACACGCTTCCTGCACGTGAAGGAGTCAGGGACATCAGCTGTGTCCCTGAGCTCCCACATTGAGCAAGAGGAGCATAACACGGGTCTGAGATCTCCTGTCATTTTTAACCTTAAACTTAACTTAGATAAATGAAAAAGGAATGAAAAATGTTTTTACCAATCACACGATATAAAAAAGATGAAACAGAAAAAGCCTAACCTTATCTAGACACCACTGAGTCCTTTTTTTTGGGTTAGAGGAGGAAGGTGGGTGGGAGACACCTCACGTGTCGTGTCTCGGGTTCAGCTGCTGCCCAAATAAATGAAGGCCGCTCCCTCTCAAGGTAAGCATTTTAAAGTGGGAAAACTTACGTTGCCGGCAGCTGCCTGCTGCTGTCTCTCTCTCTCTCTTTCTCTCGCTCCTCCCGAAAATGAAGGCCAGTCCCGCTCGAGGTAATCAAGTCCCTATGCCAGATTTGGCACTTATCCTTCTAAATTCTTCGTATTCATGTACCCATGCAGATGCCTTTTAAATGTTGTAATTGTACCAGCCTCCACCATCTCCTGTGGCAGCTCATTCCATACATGCATCACCCTCTGTGTGAAAAAGTTGCCTGTCAGGTCTCTTTTAGATCTTTCCACTCTCACCTTAATCCTGTGCTGTCTAGTTTTGGACTCCCCTATCCTGGGAAAAAGACCTTGACTATTCACCTTATCTATGCTCCTCCTGATTTTAGAAACTTCTGTAAGGTCACCCTTCATCCTCTGACGCCCAAGGGGAAACAGTCCCAGCCTATTCATTGTCCCCCATACCTCAAATCTTCCAACCCTGGCAACATCCTTGTGAATAAAGCCTGTCAAGTTTCACAACATCTTTCCTACAACAGGGAGATCAGAATTGAATGCAGTTTCCAAAAGTAGCCTAATCAATGTCCTGTACAGCTGAAACATGACATCCAAACTCCTATATGCAATGCATTGACCAATAAAGGCAAATATATCAGACGTTGTCTTCACTACCCAATTAGTCATTTCAGTTGTATATTATGAAGCAACATTGACAATATGCCAATGAGGAGAAATTTGTGCCTGGGACCAAAAGTTTGGCCAGATTGGAAGGTTGCAAAGGAATATTTCAAAGTTGGAAAGTGAAGTAGAAAGGCAAATAAGTTTGAGGAGGAAATTACACACCTTGTGGTTGGGAACTTGAAGGTGTGGGAACAGTTAAAATCAGGAATGCTGAAGAGGCTGAAATTAGAGCAGCTCAAATTGGAATGGACCATGGTGAAATTTGAAAACAAGGAGGTGAATTTCAAAGTTTTGGTTCTTCTTCAGAAGCCTTTGATGGTCAGAGAGCATAAAGACAATGGGTGAATGAGCATTGGTGAAATTAACCAAACTGACTGTGGAATTTTGGGTGACCACTAGATTGTGGAGGGGTTAATTGCAACAAGCCCAGCTGAGATATTTAAGCCTTCAGTGACAAAGGAATGAATTTCAGAGTTTCAGCAGCAGATGACCTGAGACTAGGGTGAAGTCAGGTAGCGAGGTGGACATAAATGGCCTTCACGATGATGGGAAATGTGATTGAAAGTTCAAATTAGGGTGAAATATTTTGCCACTGCTTTAAACAGCCTGGGTCAGCCTCAGAAAGTTGCCAAGAGACGGGATAGAGTGAGTGGCTGTGAAATAGAGTTTGTAGGTGGGACTGAAGCCAACAGTTTCAGTCTTCTTGTTATTTTGTAGAATCACAGAATCCCTACAGTGTGCAAGTAAGCCATTCACCCCATTGAGTTCACACCAACTGTCTGAAGAACATCCCATCCCAGAACCACCCCATCTCTGTCACCATGCATTTCCCATGGCCAATCCACCTAACCTGCACATCTTTGGACGGTGGGATGAAACTGAAGCACTCAGAGGAGAACACACACACACACACACACACGCAAACTGTGCAAACACCCCTCAGATAAATACCCAAGAGTTGAATTGACCCTGGGTCCCTGGCACTGTGAGGCAGCAGTGCCTCTGACCCACCATGCTGCCCATTTAGATGGAAAATTTTTGGAACATCCTGTACTGGATGTCAGCTAAGTCAGGATGGCGTCTGTTACTTAGAGGGGGGCTTGGATGTGATTGTGTTCACATTCACCTACCCTGGGCCCTTTTTGAATGGTGGAGGTTGAGCTTTTGCAAGATTCTGTCAAGTTCTGATTGAATTTTAGATATATAAGATCCCTCTCCTGCCTCTCCCATCAATCTCTATCTCCTCCCATTGATGCTAAGGTCTTATCTAAGGTCTTGACATTTGCTGAAGGACAAAAGTAGATCAGTCTTTGAAACAATCAAGCCATTCTCATGTCTGTTTTTCCAATACCTGCCCCACAAATTGCTTGGTTCGTTCAGTCCAATTTCACAACGTGTCTTTTTTCTGTTTTAAATTAATTTTATTGGTGTTAGAAGGGGTGAACTTGCAATCTGGAGGCTGAAATCAAACATCACGTCAGGATCTGACAGACACCCAATTTATCATGACTTAAATATCATTTAATATGTGTTCTATGCATGAACAAGCAGGTTCCAAGCATTCACCTCGCCAGTTAGAACATAAATGCAGCCACAACAAGAGGAAACCATGGAAATGTGAGAACTGTGGGATGGGGTACAGTTATCCATTCAACCTGGAAAGGCATTCGTGCAGTCACACCGGGAAGAAACCATTCACCCATTCCAAGTGTGGAAGGGGTTCAGTCAATCATCCCACCTGCTGAGACACAAGAGAGTTCACACTGAAGAGTGACTTTTGAATTCTTCAGATTGCAGAAGTACTTCAAACCTTCTGGGCAGCTGATGATGCATGGAGGTGTCCACACTGGTGTGGTGCTCTTGCTGTGGGATTGGGTTCAGACAGTCTTCTCACCTCGCTGTGCACCAGTGAGTTCACACCATGGGGAGGCTGTGCCCACTGTCCATGTATAGGAAGGGAGCTGTTCCGTCATCTGACTTCCAAAGGAAGCACAGACCCTTTCCAGGGAGAAATTGTTCACCTGATCTGAGTGTGTGAAGGGATTCTTAAACTCTTCCAACCTGCTGATATACCAGCAAATTCACACAGACAAGAGGCCTTTGAAATGCCCAGACTGCGTGAAGTGCCACAAGAGCTCAGGGGAACTGATGTCAAAGAACAAAGAAAATTACAGCACAGGAACAGGCCCTTCGGCCCTCCAAGCCTGCGCCGATCAAGATCCTCTGTCAAAACCTGTCATCTATTTTCTAACGGTCTGTGTCCATTTGCTCCCTGCCCATCCACGTACCTGTTCAAATATATCTTAAAAGATGCTAACGTGTCTGCGTCTACCACCTCCGCTGGCAACGCGTTCCAGGTGCCCACCACCCTCTGTGTAAAGAACTTTCCACACA
Source organism: Stegostoma tigrinum (assembly GCF_030684315.1). NCBI lineage: Eukaryota > Metazoa > Chordata > Chondrichthyes > Orectolobiformes > Stegostomatidae > Stegostoma > Stegostoma tigrinum. The sequence continues at coordinate 15,762,621 of NC_081395.1, read as the reverse complement.
CATCTCCCTTAAACTTTCCTCCTCTCACTTTGAACTCATGACTCCTAGTAATTGAGTCCCCCACTCTGGGAAAAAGCTTTTTGCTATCCACTTTGTTTATACCCCTCATGATTTTGTAGACCTCAATCAGGTCCCCCGTCAATCTCCGTCTTTCTAATGAAAATAATCCTAATCTATTCAACCTCTCTTCATAGCTAGCACCCTCCATACCAGGCAACATCTTGGTGAACCTCCTCTGCACCCTCTCCAAAGCATCCACATCCTTTTGGTAATGTGGCGACCAGAACTGCACACAGTACTCCAAATGTGGCCAAACCAAAGTCCTATACAACTGCAACATGACCTGCCAACTCTTGTACTCAATACCCTGCCCAATGAAGGAAAGCATGCCATATGCCTTCTTGACCACCCTATTGACCTGCGTTGTCACCTTCAGGGAACAATGGACCCGAACACCAAGATCTGTCTGTTCATCAATTTTCCCTAGGACTTTCCCATTTACTATATAGTTCGCCCTTGAATTTGATCGTCCAAAATGCATCGCCTCGCATTTGCCCAGATTGAACTCCATCTGCCATTTATCTGGCCAACTCTCCTGTCTATCTATGTTCTGCTGTAATTTCTGACAGTCCCCTTCACTATCAGCTACTCCACCAATCTTAGTGTCATCAGCAAACTTGCTGATCAGACCACCTACACCTTCCTCCAAATTATTTACATATGTCACAAACAAGACTTAAACTCGTCACTGTCCCATCGCTTGTTCACACTGAGGAGAGACTTCTCCACTGCTCTTGCTGTGTGACTGGGTTTATAACATCATCTGATCTTGCAGTGCACCAGTGCTGTCACACTGATGACTGGTCTTTCCTAGGCTCCCACTGCAGGGCTGGCTTCAGGCAGTCCTCTCAACTCACTGTGCACCAGCACAGTTACACTGGAGAGAGACTATTCACCTACTCTGACTGCATGAAGGGATTCACTCAGTTATCCACCCTACTGAGGCACCAGCAGGTTCACACTGGGTGACTCTCTTCACTTGTGCCGTGTGTGGGAAAGGATTTGCTGAGTCACAATATCTGTTGAGACACCAGTGGATTCACACTGACGAGAGACCTTTCATCTGCCCTCTGTGTGGGAAGGGGTTCACTCAGTCATCCACACTGCTGAAAAACTGAGCCCATGCTAAGTAGCCATTTAAATGTCTGCTCTGTGGGAGGTGCTACAAAAGTTCTGGGAGCTTAATGAGCCATTGGCCTGTTCATGCTTACTCAAAACTGTTCAGGTATTCTCAATGTGAAACAAAGTTCAGACAATCATCTCAACTCTCTGTGCACCAGCAGACTCACTCTGGGAAGAGGCCATTCATTTGTTCCAAGTGCAGGAAGGGATTCAGTCAGTCATCTGACCTGCTGAGATACCAGCGGGTTCACAAGTAACTACAGTGATGGGATTTTGCAGTCAATCACAATCATATCTGAACTATCAAAATCAAAGAACTGCGGATGCTGAAATTTGAGACAAACAAAAACATAAATTTGCTGGTGAAATTCAGTATCTGCAGGGGGACAGAGACAAAGTTAATGTTTCATGTCCAGTGACCCATCTTCAGAACTAGCTCGAGTAGTTGCCAGACCTGCTGACTTTATTAAACTCCAGCCCGACTATACAAGCTAATACTCTGAACAAAAGTCAGATCAGTCAACTTTGTGTTAAATGCAGTGCAGTGAATCTTTTTAATGTATCCAATGTGAGTCAGTTCCTTTTGAAGAGCATTCCTGCTCTGCTGGTTGCTACATCTGCTGCCAACCATAAGTGTAAGGAGCTCGTGAAGCTTCTTTGTCACCAAGATTGAGAAAATCTGGTCAACTGCCTCTGCTGCTTCCCTCTCTTACAGTAATCGCTGGACCAAACTGTACCCGTCTAGCCCCCTTGCTCAGCCCTTGTTAATTTTTAAAATGTCAGCATTGCAGGATATTATTACTCCAGGAGCTGATGTATTTGATCAGACTGGTCAGATTCTGTCACTGCAGGACTGGATTCTGATGGTGATGTGAACTCCATGACCACCAGTGAACTCCCACCAGTGGGACAATGTTCACCTGTTCTGTGTATGGGACTAGGGTTTACACATTGTTTATCTCACTACATGTTGTCCAGTTTGCACAGTTATAAAAGCTTTTCAAAGTTCTGTGATCAGAAACATGACGGCTCACCAGATATGCTGTTGCAAGAGTGCATTCACAAATTTGGAAGGCCTATTTCATGCTTGAAAAGATAGTAACTTGGTCATCTCACCTAATGAGATACCAGAGAGTTCACAAGTGAACACAAGAGTTGGAATCTAGTGTTTTGACATGTCCAAGAATGAAATATATCATCTGTACTGTTGTTTCTGCCACAGTTAGGTCTGGAGTTTGATATTCTGGAAATGTGGCTAATAAATCAACTTTATAAAAACACATTTGTTTTGCTCAGCTCTGTGTTTAAGATAACAGTTTTTTTGAAAAAGTGACAAAGATGTTTGATGAAGGCATAGTGGTGGATGTTGTCGATATGGACTTTAGCAAGGCATTTGACAAGTTTCCGCATGGTAGACTGGTTAAATCACATGGCATCCGGGGAGAGCTAGCCATTTGGATACAAAATTGGCTTGCAAGTAGGAGATAGAGGGTGGTGGTGGAGGGTTGTTTTTTGGACTGGAAGCCTGGGATCAGCGGTGTGCTGCAAGGATCGGTGCTGGGCCCACTGCTTTTGGTCATTTGTATAAATGATTTGGATGTGAATATAGGAGGAATGGTTAGTAAGTTTGTAAATGACACCAAAATTGGTGCTATAGTGGGCAATGAAGAAGGTTATCTCAGACTACAATAGGACCTTGATCAGATGGGCCAGTGGCGTGAGGAGTGGCAAATGGAGTTTAATTTAGATAAACATGAGGTGTTGCGTTTTGGTAAGGGAAATCAGGGTAGAACTTGCACACTTGATGGTAGGATCCTGGAGAGCTTTTTTTATTCATTCACGGGATGAGGGTGTCGCTGGCTATGCAGCATTTATTGCCCAGAGGGCCGTTAAGAGTCAACCACATTGCTCTGGAGTCATATGTAAGCCAGACCAGGTAAGGACGGCAGCTTCCTTTCCTAAAGGGCAATTGTGAACCAGAGGGGTTTTCTGACAATTGACAATGGATTCATAGTCATCATTAGATTTCTAATTTCAGATATTTATAGAATTCAAATTCCACCATCTGCCATGGCGAGATTTGAACCCAGGTCCCCAAAATGTTTTCTGGCTCTCTGGAATTAACAGTCCAGTGATAATACCACTAGGCAATCCCTGCCCTTGAAGTGTTGCCACATAAGGAGACCTTGGGTTGCAGATTCATAGTTCCTCGAAGTTAGAATCACATGTAGACAGGGTGGTGAAGAAGGTATTTGGTGTGCTTGCCTTTAATGGGCAGTGCACTGAGTATAAGAGTTAGCAGGTCATGTTGTGGCGTAGAGGAAATTGGTGAGGCCACTTTTGGAGTACTGTGTTTAATCCTGGTCCTCCTGCTGTAGGAAAGATGTTGTGAAACTTGAAAGTGTGCAGAAAAGATTTAAAGGATGTTGCTGCTTTGGAGGGTTTGATCTATAGGAAGATGCTGAATAGGCTGGGGCTATTTTCCCTTGAGCATTGGAGGCTGAGGGTGACGCTATGGAGGTTTTTAAAATCAGGAGGGGCATGGAAAGTGTGAATAGCCAAAGTCTATTTCCCAGGGCAGGGGAGTCCAAAACTAGATGGTGTGGGTGAGAGGGGAAAGATATAAAGGCAACATAAGGGACAACATTTTCGCATAGAGGGTGCTGTGTGTATGGAAATGAGCTGCCAGAGGAAGTGGTGGAGGCTTATACAATAACAATATTTAAAAGACATCTGGATGGCGACATGAATAGGAAGGGTTTTGACGGATTGGTCCAAGTGCTGGCAAATGGGGCTAGATTAATTTAGGCTATCTGGTCGGCATGGACAAGTTGGTCTGTTTCCATGCCATATAACAGAATGGCTGTGACCTGGCTGAAACACAGAAAGGACATTCTTGGGGGAAGATTGTATGGAAGGACTAGGACTGCAACCTGAACACATTGAGTGGGGCTGGTGATGGTATTTCTCTTCAATGACAGCAAAGTCGTCGTGTGGGTTAAGTCTGAGGTTTGTAAGAAAGGTGCCCCAGTCATTCTGTCCCATAAATTCACGTCCCTAGACACTGAACAGGCCCTGTACAACTGTGCTTAGAGTCAAGAATGACACAGGTAAATACTGGAAATGTGCTATTAAATCAGAGATTGGTATAAAACTGGTTGTTCCAAACTGAAAGTGAAATAGCTGATCGAAGTTTCCAATGTATCCATTATTTTGCGACAAGTGTGAACTTCAGATTAAACCTGTTTGAAATAAATTGTTCAAATTCTACATTAAAATAGCAAATGTCAAAGTTCATATGAGCCTGTTAACTGCTTATACAATAGGCGTTTCATCTCTACATAAAGACGGACCTGTTCTGTTGATTCCATGGTCTGTTGATTTTTGTTCGTGAAATACTCAGATAGCTAAAAAATGTTACAATTGGTTACAGCACAGAAGGAAGCCATACAGACAGTCACATAGTTCCATATTTCAATTATAGTTAATGAATTTTACAAGTTTTGTACTAGACCAGATTTCCAGCACCCAGTATTTCACTTTAAAATAAACTTATACTAGTATCATGTCCAGTCTTTGTCTGAAGCTGCTACCATCATGCAGATCTGTTAGTAAGCCTTTGAGTCTGAATTTGATTTATTGTTGCCGCATGTACGGCAACACAGTGAAAAATCTTGTTTTGCTTGCTATATAGGCAGATTGCACCATACAAATTATATCAGGGTGACAGAACAGAGCGCAAAATATAGTACAACAAGATGTGGAGCTGGATGAACATGGCAGGCCAAGCAGCCAGGATTATTTTAGTTTGGGATCGTGGTTGGTGTAGAATGGTTGGATTGAAGGGTCTGTTTCAGTACTGTATAAGGGTAGTGGAAGATTCAAAAGAAATCAGATTATTATTTAAAAAGGAAGAATGTTCAAGGAGAAGTTGGGAGAATGGCACTGGGGAATTGCATATTTGGACAGCCAGCGCAGACATAGCAAAGTAAATGGCTTACATCTGTTGCAGGACAGCTGATGTTTCAGGCCGAGACCCTTCATCAAAAATCATTTCTGATGAAGGGTCTAGGCCCAAAATGTCAGCTTTCCCGCTCCTGAGATGCTGCTTGACCTGCTGTGTTCATCCAGCTTCACACCTTGTTATCTCGGATTCTTCAGCATCTGCAGTTCCTATTATCTTCGCAAAATACAGTATTACAGTTGCAGAAAGTGATCAACATTAAGATTTGAGAGGTGTGTTCAAAAGTCTGATGACACTGGGGAAGAAGCTGCTTTTGAACCTCTTTGTACATGTATTAAAACTTTTATATCCTCTGCCCATTGGATATAATTGGGGTGGTAGAGGTCTTTGATTATGTTGGTTGCTTTCCCAAGGAGGCAGAAAGTACAGTTAGAGTCAATGGATTGAAGGCTGGTTTGAGTGATGGGCTGGGCCGTGTTCATGACTCTGTATTTTTTTGGTCTTGGGAAGAGCAGTTGCCATACCAAGCTGTGATGCATCCAGATTGGATTGTTTCTATAATACATTTATAAAAATTGGGAAAAGTGTCTTTTTTAGACATGCTGGATTTCCTTAGCCTCTGAGGAAGTGGAGGAGTTGTTGTGCTTTCTTGATCATAGTGTCAACGTGGATGGACCAGGATAGATTAGTTGATGATTACTCCCAGGAACACCAGAGACAGGGAAAGCACACAAAAATCTGTGAGCCACCATTTACAATGTGTCTGCTGTGACACAATATAGATCCAGAGGCAGGAAGAGGGCCCCTCCAAAAGGCAAGGATCTGGACAATCCAGTTACTGTGAAACAGTGAAATGCTGAAAAAAAGCCTGTGTTTGCATAGCTTTCTGGAGGAAATTCTGTACAGCTAGTACAGGTGATGGACAGCCAAGAAATCACACACAGTGCTAGGCAAACTCGTAATATTTATTATCTATAAACGGTGTTCAGAAGCAACCTAGAACAGGCCAGGCAGCATCAGAAGAGAAGGAAATCTTTTCTGAAGAATGGTCCTGACCCAAAACACCAGCTTTCCTGCTCCTCTGATGCTGCCTGGCCTGCTGTGTTCCTCCAGCTCCATACCATGTTATCTCTGACTATAGCATCAGCAGTTCTTACTATCTCCACTCTAGAACAGGGCTTTATTTGCACATTCTTCCATCAAGTTTCAGTCCCAGGAGACCTGACACCTTCATTACACCACTCCTAAATGCTCGATGTCTGTTGTTGGTGCCGTTTGCTTTGCAATGTCTGTGCTGGCTGTCCAAATGTGCAATTCCCCAGTGCCATTCTCCCATCTTCTCCCTGAACATTCTTCCTTTTTAAATAATAATCTGATTTCTTTTGAATCTTCCACTACCCTTATACGGTACTGAAACAGACCCTTCAATCCAACCATTCTACACTGACCACGATCCCAAACTAAAATAATCCCACCTGCCTGTGTTTACGGATATCCATCCAAAGTTTTCCTAATAATGAACTTATCTATATGTCTCTTAAACATTGTGATTATACCTGCATCTACCACTTCTTCTGTAAGTTTATTCCACACATGAACCACTCTGTAATAAAATTACCTGCATGTCTTTTTTAAACCTTTCTCCTGTCACCTTAAAAATATGCCCTCTCATCTTAAAATCCCCAAACTGAGGATAAAAGACACCTATCATTCACCTCATCTATACCCCTCATGATTTTATTAACCTCTACAAGGTTAACCTCAGCCTCATAGACTCCAGTGAAAAGCATCCTAGCCTATCTTCTTAAAACCCAAACCCTTCATACTTGGCAACATCCTGATAAATCTCTTAGAACACAGAACATAGAACAGTATGACACAGTACAGGCCCTTTGGCCCACAATGTTGTGCCAGCCTATTATCCTACCAAGATCAAACTACCCTGCATACTCTACATTACACTAACTGTGCCTATCCAAGAGTTGCTTAAATGTCTCTAATGTATCTGACTCCAAAACCACTGCTGGCAGTGCATTCCACACGTCCACCAATCTCTGTGTTCTCTCTTCTGAACCCTCTCTCGCTTAATAATATCCTTCCCATAACAGTGCAACCAGAACTAGACACAGTATTCCAGACGACACCTCACCAATGTGCTACACAATTTCAGATCTTATTAATCACTTACTTCCTCCTCCATTGCTCCTTCTTTGCATTACTTTAAATCAGAGGCCCCTCAGACTCACTCCTCCCACCAGTGGGAAACAGTTACTCCCCACCCACTCTTCAGACACCACCTTGTTTTGAATATCTTCTCCTTTCTTTGAACACTCACTTTCTACACAGTTGTGGCAGATGTAAGGACATGAGGCTCATAAATATAAACCCACATTTCACAACTACAGGTGAAATGCAACAGCACAGGAATAAACTGGCAGTGCAAAAGAGTTTCATCAGCCTGTTAAACACAGGCTTAGTGAATTTGAATTTAAACCAGATTTGCAGGCATAAGGCTCTATTCACTCATCAAAAGTGACAGATGTACAGGATGCACACAGAGCAAGACCAGTAGCTGAGAGTGATGAACAGACTATGTGTTTTGTGTTCAGTGAGTTCAGTATCTTCCCTGAATGCTAAAGTTAGGCCAGGCACTTTACCAGGTTTGGGGTTAGGGACTTGTAGAGTAACCAAAGATTTGAGAATCTAAAGAATCTGGAATTAGAAGGGACAAAAGGCACAAAAATGGAACAGTCAAAGGACATCAAATGATCGCCATTTATTCCAGAGGAATATGGAATACGAGAATAAAACAGAACTGTGGGTGCTGCAGATCTAAACCAAACAACAGAAATTGCTGGTGAAACTCAATAGGCAACATCTGTAAGAGAACACAGAGTTTAACGTTTTGAGTCCAGTGACTCTTCTTCATTTGAGAAATTAAAACGAAGATGCTCCTGGAATGTGAGGGCTGTGTTCTGATGACAGAATTGGGTCTATATAGGAGAATGAAATGCGGTCTGATCAAAACATATAAGGTAGAGTAGGTACTGAGATTGCTTCCCCTGGCTGGGGAGTTTAGAACATGGAGCCCTCAGTTTGAGGATAAGAAGCTGATAAGTTAGGACTGAGAGGAGGATATTTTTCTTCCAATGGTTGTGAATCTTTGGAATTCTCGATCCAGAGGTTTGTGGATGCTGCAACATCAAATATAGTCTTAAGACTTGGACCAACAAGATTTTTGCTCTTTCTGCCAATCCAAGGATATGGGAGCAGGTGGGAAAGGGAGTTGAAGCCTCAAGATCAGCCATGATCGTATTGAATGGTAGAGCAGATTCCAGAGGCTGATTGGCTTACATTCGCTCCTGTTAACGATTCTTGACACGTCACGTGCTTCCACCAAAAAATCTGATTCATTTGGCAGTATCCAGAACATTATGCTGTGACTCAGTTACTCAAGTAATTTAGCCAAAACCGACAAAAGATGTGACTTACAGTGTAATATAATATGCTTGCTGGTGCGCCAGCCAGTGAGATGATCAAGAAAATCTCTTCCCACACAAAAGCAGTGAAGTCCACTCCTGGTATTAATTTGGTGGTGCCTGAGCAGGTTGTAAGATTCACTTCAAATCCTTCCCATGCACAAAGCAGGTAAGTAGTCAAGCGTACCCACCTTCCTACACAAGGAGGAGATAAGGCTCTCCTGTGTTGAATCAGGAGGGATGACTAGATCATTTCCACTTTGAGAGATACTTCTTCCATTTTTGGAATTTTCGATCCTGAGGGTTGTGGATGCTATATCATGGAATATTATTTTAAGACTTCGATTGACAATGTTTTGTCAGTGTGAATGAACTGATATTTAATTATATCCTGTGACATCTTATGTATGTAACTACTTACAGCTGTTTGCTCAGTCAATGTGTGTGTCATTACTTTATCTTGTGTCCCCCATCTCCTCTTCTAATACACTTTAAAATAAACATAGAAAAGTCACCATAAAAGTCAAATGCCACCCTTCCATTTGAACTTGCTCCTGTGTCAACACACGGGATAACTGAATAAATCTCTTCCTGCATGTGGAGCGGGTGAATGGTCTGTCCCAGTGTGACTGCAATGATAACTTCCCAGCTTTGACAGGAAAATTAATTCCTTCCTACAGTTCATAATCTCTACGCTTTTTTCTTGGTGTAGCTATCATTCTGTCTAGAGATGTTGCGAAATATTGGTAGCTCGGGTAAATTGGTTGGCTGTTGGTTTGTTCGCCGAGCTTGGCAAATGAATTGCAAACGTTTCGTCTCCAGTCGAGAAGACATCATCAGTGCGTAGGTGACGTAGGACCTACACACTGATGATGTCTTCTCAACTGGAGATGAAACATTTGCAATTCATTTGCCAAGCTTGGCGAACAAACCAACAGCCAATCATTGTGTCTCTCTAGGTTGGCTAACCCATTAAATCCTTTTCTACAGAGAATTTATGCATTAGACCATAACATATAGGAGCAGAACTAGGCCATCCAGCCCACTGAGACTGCTCCACTATTTGGTCATGGCTGATTTTTCAAACCCATTCTGCTGCCTTCTTCCCGTAACTTTGATCCTCTAACCAATCCTATCCAAACATACATTCAATGACTTATCTTCCACAGCTCTTTGTGCAATGAGTTCCTCAGATTAACAACCTTCTGGTTGAAAAGTTCCTCCTCAGCTCAGTTATTGTGTCACTTGGCACAGAAACAGATCCTTTAGTCCAACTTGTACGTGCCAACTAGGCATCACAATCTGACTTAGAGTCATAGAGTTGTACAGCACTGACAGAACCTTTGGTGTAACTTGTCCATACCAACCACATATGCTAAATTAATCTAGCCCCATTTGCCAGCATTTGGTCTGTATCTCTCTAAACCATCCTATTCATGAACCCATCCAGATACCTTTTAAATGTTGTTATTGTGCCAGCTTCCACCACTTCCTCTAGCAGCTCGTTTTGTGCACACAACATCATCCGTATGAATTTTTTTTGATTCATTCATGCGATGAGGGCGTTGCCGGCTAGGCCAGCATTTATTGCCCATTCCTAATTGCCCATCGGTTTAGAGTTTAGAGTCAACCGCATTGCTGTGGGTTTGGAATCACATGTAGGCCAGACCAGGTAAGGATGACAGTTCCTTCCCTGAAGGGCATTAGTGAACTGGATGGGTTTTTCTGACAAATGGCAATGGATTCATGGTCATCATTAGACTCTTAGTTCCAGATATTTATTGAACTTAAGTTCTACCAGCTGCCATGGCAGGATTCAAACCCAGGTTCTCAGAACATTACCTGGATTAACATCCAGTGATAATACTACCAGGCTTTTATCTCTTAGGACCCTTTTAAATCTTCCTCCTGTCACCTCAAATCTTGTGTCCTCTTGTTTTGGACTCCCCACTCCAGGAAAAAAATCCTTGGCTATTCACTCTATCCATGCCCCTCATGATTTCATAAACCTGTATAAGGTGACTCCTCAGCCGCCAATACTCCTGGGAAAAAAGTCTCAACCTATTCAACCTCTCCCTATAACTGAAACTCTCCAGTCCCGGTAGGAGGATCCTTTGTAGGGACCTCCAAGTCTTGGATTAATCCAGACTTGACTAAAACATCCGGCCCCCTTGGTCACAGTGGTTCGGTAACCTGTTCTGCTCCTAGCGCCATGCCACCCTACAGGTTGGGAAGGCATTCCCCAGTAAGGATGGAGGGGCCTGACATAAAGGCCTGGGAGGGAACAAGGAGGCCTGCTCCTTTATTACTACTGTCCATGGTGCCCCCAGGGTAACAATCCCCACTGCAGTCCCCAGTCAGCACAGGCATCACCTTGTGGCCCTCCAGTTCCTGGGGACGGGATGAGTCTTCAGCGGCCACACCCACTTCAGCCATGGAGATGTCTGGCCCAGTCATGTGGGACTGTGGAGGCAGGTCTGTGTCCTCCTCTCCAAGCGAAGAGGGAGCGAAGCCTCTGCGGGTGCTAATACCTCACCCCTGAGGGAGGTGTTGTTTGTGCTGGGTGGCCCCCATCCTTCTGACCTTGAGAAGCAGTGCCTTTGCTGGGAAGGTGGGGGAAACAAAAGACACCTCCATCTCTCTACTGTCCTGCTGCCGCACTGCCCATTCCCCGGCCAACCCTCCCTAATCGTTCTCTCATTTACCTTGTCCTTCATGGGTTCCGGAGCACGCAAGAGGCCAGGGGAACCTGGAGACATGGCCTGTTTGCTACTGTGATCAAAACCAATGAGCCCCAGGCTGAGCTCCAAATTCCACACTTATTCGACCCGACAAGAACTGCTATCCTTTGGAAGGGGTCCCTCCCCAAGCTGGAGGCCAATGGTCTCAGAGTCAACCATTGAATCCTCTTAGGAGGCTGCCTGCAAAGTTTAGTTTCCTTCAGGGCCTTCTTCCACGGTGGATGCTGTCCACTCAACCCCCTCGTATCCTTAGCCAATGCAGCTCCCTCCTGCAGGGGCTGGGGGAAGGGGGTCACGAGGGCAGGGGCAACGGTGCTAGTTGTGGCCCCTCGGGTGTTGGTAGCAGCCTTGGAGGCATGACAGTTCATCTGCAGGTGCCCCATCTCCTTACAGGCACACCCTCTGCTTTCCAGAACACCCAGTAAGCAGCACTGTTGTGTTCAACCATGAAAGTACCCTCCTGGGCCCTGCAGATGAAGACCCATCACTGGAAGGAGTAAACGTGTCTCAGGTGGGCATCCTTCAGAACGAGCTGCAGCAGCACCGCACCCAACCTCACCTCCCTGAGCTGGCAGAAGTGGGGGCAAAGGATGTCAGGTGGCACAAAGGGCAGAATGTTTGATGAAATGACCCTCTGAGCAACTATCTCCCACCAACATCCCACCAACAGTAAGTCCCTCTTCCAGGATGAGGTGCACTGCCTGCTGACTGTTCAGAAAGAACGCTGCCTTCCTGTACATCTTCACTACAGCAACAATGGTGAGAGAGCTGACCACCCTGACCAAGGCCGTGTTATCTTGGGATAAGTGTAACACTTCACCCCAAGCTTTCCAGTCAGATAAGTATAGGGCGATGACGATGTCCCTGAGGTGGTGGGGAATGCAGAGGATACAACTACCCTGCTCCTCTGTGTAGGCACGGTTGCGCCCCGATATTGCTGTAGAGTCCTGTGGTTGCCATTGCCACCATCCCCACCCCTCACACAAATAGCAGAACAGAAAATGACAAGGTCCTCTTAGACCTCACCTGCCAGTCCAATTGCACCAGGCACTTGTGTCCCAACCTGCTACCAGGTTCCACACAAAAGTTCCTCAAAGTCCAAAGGTAGCAGTCACTGGTAGCAAATGATGAAAGTATAGGTCACAGACAGGACCCTGTAACAAGGAGAGGGCCCAAGTAATGAACAGTTCCAGGCCACAAACTCCAAATTTCAGTTATGTACATGTAAGGCTCCAGATCTCAAGCTGTCAACGTCCAGTTCTGAATCCCCCAACTGAAGAAAAAGATCCAGGCTCCAAGAACTAATTTTCCTGGGCACTAAACAAGTAGAAATGCAGAAGAAAAGTCTGAAGAAGGGTGTAGGCTTCAAACGTCAGCCGTCCTGCTCCCCTCTTGCTGCTTGGCCTGCTGTGTTCATCCAGATCCACGCCTTGTTATCTTAGAAATGCAGGCCATTAGGTTTCTCAGGGCAGCAGCAACTGCAACTGAGAGCCTCAGGCTCTAGGCCTCAATTCAGCAGCAGTAGCTCCTCACAGATGTTCTGACTTTCATCTTTAACTCCCCGAGGAGGGAACACAGGGCACTAGGCTTCCAAAGGCAGCAGCAACAGAGTCCCAGGCTTGAGTCCCTCAGGCAGGCTATAGCATCCAGGCTGTGCATCTATCAGTCTTGCCCTTCACACTCACAGGAACATACTATCTCTGAATTCTCATTATCTAAGTTCTAAAGGTTTCCCACTTCCCAACCATCCCCTTACCTGTGAATAGCGCCCCCCCCACCCCCAATCAACTTTTGAAAGTTCCTGTCTAATACTATCAAAATTGGCCTTACTGCAATTTAGAACTTTAAGGTTTAGATTAGTTTTACCCTTTTCTATCACTTTTAAAATAAATAGAATTATGGTCACTTGCCCCAAAATGCTCCCTCACTGACATCTCAGTCACTTGCCATGTCATATTTCACAAAACGTTGCTCCTTCTCTGATAGGTAAATCAACATACTTAAAAAGAATGTTTTCTTGCACCCACTAAACAAATTCCTCTCCATCCAAGCCCATAACACTATGGCAGTCCCAGTCTATGTTTGGAAAGTTAAAATCCCCCACCATTACAACCGTACTATTCTTACTGATATTTGAGATCTCCTTACATATTTGCTTTTCAATTTCCCACTGACTATTGGGGAGGCCTAATAATGCAATCCCGATAGCATGATTATCCTTTTCTTATTTCTCAATTTCACCCATATAACTTCAATGGATGAACTCCCAGGAATATCCTCCCTAAGTAAAGCCATTTTCTAAAGGATCATCTCTTCACTCTGAGGCTATGCCCTCAGGTTCTAATCTCCCCTACTCGTAGAAATATCTTCTTCATATCCATTCTATCCAGCCTCTTACATTATTCTGTACAATTCAATCAGATCCACCATCATCCTTCTAAACCCCATTGATTACAGACCTAGAGTCATCAACCATTCCTTATATGAGAAGCCCTTCATCTCCAGGGTCATCCTTGTATACCTTCTCTGGATCTTCTCCAACGTCAGCAGGTCCTTGCTTAGATATGTGCCCCAAAAATTTTCACAATTTAATAAATGCTGTCTGAACAGAATCTTATACAGTCTCAGAAGTACATATTTTGTATTTCAGCCCTCTGGAAATGAATGCTAACATTGGGAGATCAGGAAGACCCTCAGTGTCCTAGTGGCTATACCTGTGAAAAGTGAACCCTGCTGCAGTTCCTGACAGACTGCGTTAGGGATCTGGAACTGAAGCTGGATGCTTCAGATGCTGGAGAACATCATTGATAAAAGCTACCCTGAAGTGGTCACTCCTAAGGTGCAGGCTGCAGGTAGCTGGGTGATCACCATAAGAGGTAAAGGGGGAAGGCATTAGTGCAGGATTCCCCTGTGGTATTCCCCTCAATAACAGGTATACCACATTGGATACTGTTGAGAGGTAGTGGGGGAATGACCTTTCAGGGGCTAGTTGCAGCAGTCAGGTCAATGGCACTGTGACCAGCTCAGAGGCTGAGGGGGAAAGGGTGCAGCCAGACAGAGCGATATTGATAAGTGACTCAATTGAGGGGGACAGACAGGAGTTTCTGTGACCACAGAAGAGACATCAGGATGGTATGTTGCCTCCTGGGTGCCAGGGTCAAGGATATCTCCAAACAGTTGCAGAACATTCTGAAGGGGGAGCATGAACAGCCAGAGATCATTATGCACATCGGTACGAATGACATGGGTAGACAGAGGGATAGGGTCCTGTGAAATGAGTTTAGGCAATTATATAAGAAGTTAAAAAGCAGGACCTCAAAGGTAGTGATCTCTAGATTACTCCCAGTGCCACGCGCCGGCGAGTATAGAAATAGAAAGATAGGCCAGTTGACTGTGTTACCATGGAGCTGTTGTAGGGGCAAGGTTTTCAGTTCTTGTATCAGCAGGATCTCTTCTAGGATAGAGGTGACCTGGACAAGAGGGATGGATTGCACTTGAACCGGAGGGGGTCTAATATCCACATGGGGAGGTTTGCTCGAGTTACCTGTGAGGGTTTAAACTACTTTGGCAGGAGGATGGGACTCTGAATAAGAGAGGGGCCATCGAGAAGTCAGGGGAAAATACATTAGCCATCGAGAGCAAGTTTACTATTCAGGATGGGGGCACAGTAAAGGGAGGGAAAAGGCTTGTGATGTAAAGTACATTTATTTCAATGTACGAGGCCTGACTGGTAAGGCAGATGAGCTCAAAGCATGCATTGGCCCTGGGGACTGGGATATTATAGCCATAACAGAAACATGGCTGAGAGAAGGGTAGGACTGGCAGCTCAATATTACAAGATACAGAAGCTCTGGGCAGGACAGAAATACAAGTAAGCAAGGAGGAGGTGTTACCGTTTTGGTAAGGGAGGATATAACATCAGAGCTTAAACAGGATATTCCTAAGCAGTCATCAAATAAGGTCATATGGTTAGAACTTAGAAACAAGAAGGGGATGATCACTCTGTTGGGACTGTATTATAGACCCCCAAATAGCGTGAGGTTACTGGAAGAGCAGATGTGTAGAGAAATTGCAGATACCTGTATAAATGATAGAGTAGTATTGGGTGGAGATTTTAATTTCCCCTGTATTGGGCCACCCAGAATGTAAAAGACCCGGATAGGGTGGAATTTGTCAAATGTGTCCACAAAAGTTTCCTTAATCAATGTGTAGAGGGCCCTACTCAGGAGGGTGCAACACTGGTCCTCCCCTTAGGAAATGAGGTTGTGCCAGTGACTGAAGTGTCAGTTGGAGAGCACTTTGGGTCCAGTGACGGTAACTCTCTTAGTTTTAACACAGTTACGGTAAAAGATAGGACAGGTGCACAGGCTAATGTGCTAAACTGGAGCAGGGCTAATTTTGGGGCCATTTAGCAAGATGCAGCAGAGGTCGATTGGGTGAGTCTGTTAGAAGGAAAAGGAACAACTGGCAAATGGGAGGTTTTTAAAAATGTGATATCAAAAGTCCAGGGATAGCATGTCCCTGTGAGGTCGAAGGGAAAAGCTAGCAGGTTTACGGATCCCTGGTTGATGAGGGATATTGAGGCTCTGGTCAGGAAAAAGAAGGTGGCATACATTGGGTTTAATCTATTGGGCTCAATTGAATCTCTAGATGACCGTAAAAAGTGTAGGAACACATTCAAAGGAAAACAGAAGAGCAAAAGGAGGGTATGAGATTGATCTGACAGATACTTGGAATACTGCGTCCAGTTCTGGGCGCCCTATTATAGGAAAGATGTGGATGCTTTGGAGAGGGTTCAGAGGAGGTTTACCAGGATGCTGCCTGGACTGGAGGGCTTATCTTATGAAGAGAGGTTGACTGAGCTCGGTCTCTTTTCATTGGAGAAAAGGAGGAGGAGAGGGGACCTAATTGAGGTATACAAGATAATGAGAGGCATAGATAGAGTTGATAGCCAGAGACTTATTTCCCAGGGCAGAAATGGCTAGCACGAGGGGTCATAGTTTTAAGCTGGTTGGTGGAAAGTATAGAGGGGATGTCAGAGGCAGGTTCTTTACGCAGAGAGTTGTGAGAGCATGGAATGCGTTGCCAGCAGCAGTTGTGGAAGCAAGGTCATTGGGGTCATTTAAGAGACTGCTGGACATGTATATGGTCACAGAAATTTGAGGGTGCATACATGAGGATCAATGGTCGGCACAACATTGTGGGCTGAAGGGCCTGTTCTGTGCTGTACTGTTCTATGTTCTATGTTCTATAAGATTAAAGATAATCCAAAGAGGTTTTATAGCTCTATTAAGAGAAAGAGGGTAGCTAGGGAGAGAATAGGTCCCCTTAAAGATCAACATGTCTGTCTATGTGTGGAGCCACAGGAAATGGGGGAGATTTTTAATGAATATTTCTCTTCAGTGTTTTCTGAGGAGGGAATCATGGATGCTAAAGAAGTAGGGGGAACAAATGGCAATGTTTTGGTCGGCATACATATTACCAGAGTGGCGATGTTTGCAGACTTAAACCGTATTAAGGTGGATAATTCCTCTGGGCCTGATCAAGTCCATCCTTGGATGTTGTGGGAGGTGAGGGAAGAAACTGTGAAGGCCTTTGCAGAGATTTTTGTTTCATCTTCAGCCACTGGTGAAGTTCTAGAAGACCGGAAGGTGGCAAATGTTGTTCCATTGTTTAAGAAAGGTAGCAAAGACAAACCAGGGAACTACAGGCCAGTGAGCCTGACATTAATGGTAGGTAAGTTATTGGAGAGGATACGGAGGGACAGAATCAATCAACATTCGGATAGTCAAGGTCTTATTAGGGATAGTCAGCATGGATTTGTGCACAGGAAGTCATGTCTGATAAATCTTTTAGAGTTTTTTGAAGTGGTAACCAGGAGGATGGATGAAGGTACAGTAGTAGATGTTGTCTATATGGACTTTAATAAAGCCTGTGACAAAGTCCCGCATGGCAGGCTAGTATGAAAGTTAGGTCACTGGGGATCCAGGGAAAGCGAGCTAATTGGATTCAAAATTGGTTCAATGGTAGGAAGCAGAGACAGTTGAAGGTTGTTTCTCAGACTGGAGGCCTGTGACGAGTGGTGCACCACAGGGTCCAGTGCTGGGACCTTTGTGATTTGTTATTTACATAAATGATCTGGATATGAATATACAAGGCATGATTAGAAAGTTTGCAGATGATACACAATTTGGAGGTATCGTTGATAGCAAACAAGGTTATCAAAAATTATAAAGGGATCTTGATCAGATGAGGGAGTGGGCTAAGGATTGCCAGATGCGATTTAATACAGATAACTGTGCAATGTTGTATTTTGGAAAGTCAAACCAAGATAAGACTTATACAGTGAATGGTAAGTTCCTGAGGAGTGTTGTGGAACAGAGGGACCTCGGAGAACAAGTACATAGTTTGTTGAAATCAGCATCGCAGGTGAAGAAGGCATTGAGCATGCCAGCTTTCATCGGTAGAGGCATTGAGTGTAGGAGTTGGGATGTTATGTTACAGTTGCATAAGCCATTGGCGAGTCCTCCCTTGGAGTATTGTGAACAGTTTTGGCCACCCTGTTACGGCAAAGACATGGTTCATCTGGAAAGCGTGCAAAGAAGATTCATGAGGATGCTGCCAGGACTAGTAGGCCTGAGTTATAGGGAGACGTTGGCCAGGATAGCACTTCATTCCTTGGAATTTAGAAGAATGAGGGGTGACCTTATTAAGGTGTATAAAATCATGAGGGGCATAGATAGGATGATTGTGTACAATGTTTTTGCCAGGGATGGGGAATTGAAAACGAGGAGGACACAGGTTTAACGTGAGAGGGGAAAGATTTAAGAAGGACCTGAGGGGCAACTTCTTCATGCAGACAGTGGTGGAAATATGGAATGGGCTGCCAGAGAAAGTGCTTGATGCAGGTATGACAGCAACATTTAAAAAAAAACATTTGGATAGGTACATGGATGGGAAGGGTTTAGAGGGATATGGGCCAACGGCAGGCAATTGGAACTAGTTGAGTGGGCACTGTGGTCAGTTTGGGCTGAAGAGCCTGTTTCCATGCTGTATTACTCTATGACTGTATTGCAATTGACTTCCTGACTTTCTCCTGAACCTGCATGTTAACCTTAACAGAATCATGAACGAGGACTCTCAAGTCCTACAACAATGCTACCTGAAGGTTGCAGGAACAGCAACTCATATTCTGCTTGGGAACCCTGCAGCCCAATGATATTAATGTGGACTTCACGAGTTTCAAAATCTCCCCTACCCCTACAGCATCCCAAAACCAGCCCAGCTTGTCCCTGCCTCCTTAGCCTGTCCTTCCTCCCACCTATCTCCTCCTCCCACCTCAAGCCCCACCCCATCCCCTATGTACTAACCTCATCCCGCCCCCTTGACCTGTCTGTCCTCCCTGAACTGACCTATTTCCTCCTGAACTCCCCACCTACACTCACCTTTACTGGCTCCATTCCCACCTCTTTGACCAGTCTGTCTCCTCTCCACCTATCTTCTCCTCTATCTATCTTCCATCCGCCTCCCCCCCTCCCTATTTATTTCAGATCCCCCTTCCCCTCCCCAATTTCTGAAGAAGGGTCTAGGCCCGAAACATCAACCTCCCTGCTTGGCCTGTTGTGTTCATCCAGCTCTACACTTTGTTATCTCAGATTCTCCAGCATCTGCAGTTCCCATTATCTCTGCTTTCTGAAGCCTTTGCCTTTGTAGAAATTAGTCTACACCTCTATTCTTCCCACCAAAGTGCATAGCATCACTTTTTTTCACATTGTATTTCATCTTCCACCTCTTTACCCACTCACCTTGTCTGTCCAAGTCCTTCTGCAGCCTCCCAATTCCTCCACATATGTTTGTGTCATCTGCAAACTTAGCAACAATGCCCTCAGTTGTCCATCCAGAACATAAATGTATAAAATAAATAGTTGTGATCCCAACACTGACTCCAGGGGAATTCCACTAGTCATGGCTGCCATCCTGAAAAAGACTCCCCTGTCCATACTCTCTGCCTTCTGTCAGTCAGCCAATCCTCTTTGTTACTGCCACTGAGAACGTTGTGATATTTGAGGCTGTGTAATAGGTTAAAGCTCTTTCCCATCAGTCCCCTCACACTTGTGTAAGTGGCTTGTTGCTTTACCAGTCATATTGCTGTTTGAAATCCTTTATGTCAGTGAGAACAACTTTTTCTTCTTTACATTCTCAGGCATTGAGATTCAGGTCCCGATGAATTAATTCATGATGTTCATTGTAACTTTCCTATTAGGAACTCCTCTTCTTCAAACTTTCTGTAAATAAAATTTACAAACTTTATCAAGGAGGATAGATATTGAAAAGCCAATTCCAATTTCTGCTGAAGATAACAAAGTATGAAGCTAGATGATCACAGCAAGCCAATTCCAATTTCTGCTGAAGATAACAAAAGTGTGAAGCTAGATGATCACAGCAAGCCAATTCCAATTTCTGCTGAAGATATCAAAGTGTGGAGCTGGATGAACACAACAGGCCAAGCAGCATCTCAGGAGCACAAAAGCTGACGTTTCGGGGCTAGACCCTTCCAATTTCTGCTGAACATTTTTTCCCTCCAGCAGTAGTTGGCGATGGTGAGGGGAGACATTGGGCAAGGCAACCTGAGCAATTGAATTAAATTGCTCTGGAGGAAAATGTGTATTTTGGAGACCGATCAGACAAAAAATTGTCTTAACTAGGTGTAAACCACAGTGTAATTGCATGACAGTACTCCATCTCCCTTGTTTAACTTTAATTTCCCTTAATGCAATGACCTGAAATACCGAATGCCTACTTCATGATCTTTAGGCCATCTATGTGTTCACATGTCATGTTAACTTTCTGGCAGAGCTGGCAGAGTAGGGTAGGCATCAAGTTAGGGGGAACAAAGTTGAAAGGTGCCTGATCATTGTTTGCTCTTTAAATCTTTATCAGCGCATGCCAGAAAATATCATCTTTGAGGTCAGTCATTCATATGTCTGTCCCGTGTCTTGTTCTGGGTCAAAACAGTGACTCATAAACGGCCCTAAATCTTCTTGATGGTTCATTGGTTGAAAGCAGGGTCCGTGCTTGTTTTAATGATAACGGGAACTGCTGATGCTGTAGAATCCAAGATAACAAAGTGTGGAGCTGGATGAACACAGCAGGCCAAACAGCATCTCAGGAGCACAAAAGCTGACGTTTCGGGCCTCGACCCTTCATCAGAGAGAGGGATGGGGAGAGGGAACTGGAATAAATAGGGAGAGAGGGGGAGGCGGACCGAAGATGGAGAGAAAAGAAGATAGGTCAGGACATGGTCGAGCAGTTTCAAGGCTTAAGAGATTACAAGAGAGTTGCAATGGGAGAGAGATTCCCTGAGGTTGGTCTGGAGGGAGGAGGGTAACTTCTTCAGGTTCGTCCTGAGATGCTGCTTGGCCTGCTGTGTTCATCCAGCTCCACATTTTGTTATCTTGGATTCTACAGCATCTGCAGTTCCCATTATCACTGATACAATTTTAACCTCACTGCGAAGCCTCCTCCAGGGATGCCTGACCTGAAGAAGTTACCCTCCTCCCTCCGGACCAACCTCAGGGAATCTCTCCCACTGCAACTCCCTTGTAATCTCTTCAGCCTTGAAACTGCTCGACCATGTCCTGACCTATCTTCTTTTCTCTCCATCTTCGGTCCGCCTCCTCCTCTCTCCCTATTTAATTCAGAACCCGCTCCCCAGCCCCCTTTTCTGATGAAGGGTCGAGGCCGGAAACTTCAGCTTTTGTGCTCCTAAGATGCTGCTTCGCCTGCTGTGTTCATCCACCTCTACACCTTGCTATCTCAGATTCTCCAGCAACTGCAGTTCCTAAAATCTGTTACCCCTTCAGAGGCAGTCTCCCCGCTCTCCTGCCCCTATTGGTCTCAAGGTGCCGTCAATCACCCGGGAAACGAGAGAATGCACAGTCGAGCTGCCGGAAGAGCGGTGCGCAGGCGCAGTGCTATTGGTGGATTGTTTTGCCGGCGCAGCGGCCGCAGCGAAGCAGATGACAAAGTGAGATGCAATAGGTGGGTGGAGACGCGCAATGCAGAGCTCAAACTTCAGATGTAAAGCAAGGAATGTTGGATTTGCTTTCCGGGGACGGCAGCTCTCAGCGCCATCTTGTTTGGGGCTAGTAGGTGCGCGCGGGCCGCACAGCGATGAGCACGCATGCGCGGCCACGCTGGTCCAAGAACAAAGGACAGAGTATATTTAATCGCCTGGACTGGCAGCAGTGGTCGCAGGAAAATCCTTTTACAAGTTGAAGATTTATGCACAGCAGACTGAAACTGACATAGCAGTTTGTCTGTTTTCGTATTCCATCCTGGATTTTAGACCTTATATTCTGGAAAGATATATAGTTTTGGGGAAACAGTAAACAGGTTGGGTCTTTTTCCTTCAGTAATAGAGTCGCCAGTGGATCAGGCCAGATCGACAGGGAAAGAATGTTTCCACTTGAAATTTCTTTGCTTGGGGAGTGGCTAGAATGCGGAATGGGGAAACAATAGAGGTGAGAAGCAGAGATGCTTCCAGAAGAAAACCAGTAGTGTATGAAAAATGGGATTGGAAAGACAAAATGGAAGGTAGATGAGGTATTTGGAATAGGAAATATGAAACAAGAGCAGCTGGATGGTTTGTTTACTGGATTTGTAGATGGGAAATGCCTCACCTCAAGTTCTGATACTCACTCGAATCAGCAGGACTTAAACATCAATGACATTTGAATGTGGAAGGAGAAATGTTTGCATTTATCTGTGGCAAAAAAAAATCTTCAATCTGTTCTGTAACTGAAAAAGCATGTGGCACACACACACCTGAGTCAATGTGTTCCTGTTCATCAACTGTGGAAAGACTTTAATAAGTTATGCAATCTGATAATAACATTCCACAATTGACAGTGAGGGAAACTGTACATGTGATCTTTGTGTGATTGGGACTTCATCTAAGAAGCATCATGGACAAACCTTGGAAATATAAGGACTAGGGAAGGGTTGTTACCCATTCGAACTAAACTCATCGACACATAAGGCAATTCACCTGCTCTATGTGTGGGAAGGGATTCACTGAGTCATCCAACCAACACACATATATGAGGGAGAGGCCATTCACCGGCTCTGCTTATGGGAAGAGGTTCATTCAGATGTGATACCTGCTGACACATCAGCAAACACACGAGTGTCTGTAGGGGGTGGATTTTGCTGTTATTGCATCTATTAATCATGTTTAGTATTGATAGTCTGGCAACATTGGCTTTGTTTCTGCTGATGGCAAGACCCTCATAACTGGGTGGAGTTGGGGTGGCATGGTGGCGCAGTGGTTCGCACTGCAACCTCACAGCGCCAAAGACCCAGGTTCGATTCCTGCCTCAGGCGACTGTCTGTGTGGAGTTTGCACATTCTCCCCGTGTCTGCGTGGGTTTCCTCCGGGTGCTCCGGTTTCCTCTCACAGTCCAAAGATGTGCAGGCTAGGTGGATTGGACATGCTAAATTGCCCGTAGTGTTCAGAGTTATGGGGTTATTGGGGGATGGGCCTGGACGGGATGCTTCAAAGGGCAGTGTGGACTTGTTGGGCCGAAGGGCCTGTTTCCACACTGTTAGGAATCTAATCTAATTCAAAATATGTCGCTGTGTTTTGGGCTACAGTGTCCCATTTTAAAAGGACCCTTTAATTCAAGAACTAGCAGCAGAAATTTGATTACAGTAAATTTATGAACTTTTATTTCAATTCTAATTTGACCTTTGGCATAATCTTTACAATTTAGTGTCTGAAAGGTTTCACTGACTAACGTGGTGGCTCAGTGGTTATCACTGCTACCTCAGCACTAGGGAGCCACGTTTGATTCCACCTTCAGGCAACTGTGTGGAGTTTGCACAGTTTCCCTGTGTCTGCGTGGGTTTCCTCCCACAATCCAAAGATGTGCAGGCTAGGTGGATTGGCCATGCTAAGTTGCCCATAGTGTTCAGAGATGTGTAGATTAGGGGGATAGGTCTGGGTGGGATGCTCTGTGTGTTGGTGTGGACTTGTCGGGCTGAGGGGCCTGTTTCCACACTGTAGGGATTCTATGATCTCCAATTAGAAAATGCTAATTAGTCCCTGCTGAAATTCTCTTCTGACTTTTGCATTCTTCACAAGACTAGTTCTATTCTGAAGTTATACAATGAACATAGAACATTACAGCACAGTACAGTCCCTTCGGTCCTAGATGTTGTGCCGACCTGTCGTACCCATCTCAAGCCCATCTAACCTACACTATTCCATGTACGTCCATATGCTTGTCCAATGACGACTTAAATGTACCTAAAGTTGGCAAATCTACTACCATTGCAGGCAAAGCGTTCCATTCCCTTACTACTCTGAGTAAAGAAACTACCTCTGACATCTGTCCTATATCTTTCACCCCTCAATTTAAAGCTATGCCCCCTCGTGCTCGCTGTCACCATCCGAGGAAAAAGGCTCTCGCTATCCGCCCTATCTAACCCTCTGATTATTTTATATGTTTTAATTAAGTTCAATGAAATAAGTCAAAATCTGAAATTTTTCCAGATCTATCAATAAAAGCTTCATCACTCAAAATTGATGTTTATTGGGATGGCATGTTGGCTCAGTGGCTAACATTGCTACCTCAGTACCAGGGAACTCAGGTTTGGTTCTGCCCTTGTGCAATTGTCCGTGTGTGTGCATGGGTTTCCTCTGGGTGTTCCAGTTTCCTCCTAAACATGTGCAAGTTAGGTGGATTGGCCATGCTAAATTGCCCATAATGTCTAGGAATGTGCAGGCTAGGTGGACTAGCCATGGGAAATACAGGGTTACAGGGATAGTGATCAGAGATAATGGAAACTGCAGATGCTGGAGAATCTAAGATAACAAAATGTGTACCTGGATGAACACAGCAGGCCAAGCAGCATCTCAGGAGCACAAAAGCTGACGTTTCAGGCCTAGACCCTTCATCGGAGCTCTCTGATGAAGGGTCTAGGCCCGAAACATCAGCTTTTGTGCTCCTGAGATGCTGCTTGGCCTGCTGTGTTCATCCAGGTACACATTTTGTTATCTTACAGGGATAGTGAGGTGAGTTTGCGTTGGACACTGTTTGGAGGGTCAGTATGAACTTGATGGGCTGAATGGTCTGCTTCCTCATTGTGATGATTTTATGATTAATAAAGTTTTGGGAGTTGCTGGGATCAATCATTCATGATACAGTAGTGGCAGCAACATTTGGTACAGGTGGAACCCACAACACAGTCTCGATTGAGACCTGATCAGCAGAGGTGACATTTATTATTTAAGGAAAAAGCAAAGCTGACCCAACACAAAATATCATCCCAACAGCTAGAATTCTGTACCATCTAAAAGTGGTCAATACAGTTGTACAAATGACCAGGTGATCTTGCGCAAGTTAAAAACTGGATCACCCTTTGTCAAGAAATCCAACTGTGACATTGGAAATCTAGGTGCTATGTATGCTGGAGTAAAAGAGCCTTTGGTCCAACTGACACCAAAGTTTTCCCCTCCAAACCAAGAGATGGCGAAGGACTCACTGACAGAAGTGAACAGATATCCTGTGATAATGGGAACTGCAGATGCTGGAGAATCCAAGATAACGAAATGTGAGGCTGGATGAACACAGCAGGCCCAGTAGCATCTCAGGAGCACAAAAGCTGACGTTTTGGCCCTAGACCCTTCATCAGAGAGGGGGATGGGGTGAGGGTTCTGGAATAAATAGGGAGAGAGGGGGAGGCGGATGCTGGGTTAAACACTTCTGTGAGTTGTATTCATGTGATACAGGCAAATTCCCCATGACACCCACCTACAGCTTCCTGTTGTGGTTGAATTGAGTGAGGAACTCTTCATCACTTGAGATGGAAATACCATTGATTGCTGAGCGAGCAGTAAACTTCCCAGCAAGGATGGAATCCCGGTTGAACTGTTCAAATACGAAAAAACCCCATCTACTGTCACAATCTCATAACCTACCCCTCTGTTTCAAATACTTCTGAATTGCCTCTTTTCTATATTGGACCTTTTTGATTTTAGAAAATAGATGTAAGTTGCTGATATATTTAAAAGATTTTTATATGTTAAAATGGAGCACTCTCAACTATGAATTAATGTTGTAAATAATGTAGCCCTCTAGTGAGTCAGTATGAATCTGCGTTGTTTTTCTCTTGGCTCATACCTGAATATCTCATTTATTGCTGAAAGCCTAAGTCTTTGTTATAGAGTCACACAGCATGAAAGGACACCGTTCCAACCAGTCTATGCTGATCATAGTCCCAAACCAAACTATTACCACCTAACTTCAGTTGGCCCATATCTCTCCAAACATTTCTTCTTCATGTACTTGTTCAAATGTCTTTTAACCATTGTAACTACCCACATCGACCACTTCCTCTGGAAGAAAACCGGAAGAACTGCAGATGCTGTAAATCAGGAACAAAAACAGGAGTTGCTGGAAAAGTTCAGCAGGTCTGGCAGCATCTGTGGAGGAAAAAACAGTGTTAACATTTCGGGTCCAGTAATCCATCCCCAGAACTTCTGTTTTTGTTCACTTCCTCTGCAAGTTCATCCCAAACACAAGCCACGCTGTTTAAAAAAACCTTACCATGTCTTTTTAAAATCTTTCTTCTCCCCCTTAAAGATATGCCCCCTTGTCTGGAAACTCCAAGGGAAAATACACCTGCCATACATGTTATCTATATCCCTCATGATTTTATAAACCTCTATAAGGTCACCTTTCAACCTCCTGTGCTCCAGTGGAAAAAGAATCCCACCTATCCAGTTGTGTTAATTTTACCTGGTCTTCTAGCTTGACATTTACAACACACACACTTCGACCTTTTCAGTTCATTAATTCAGTTTGTGAATGTTTTACAGGTTATAATTTTATCCTCATTGTAATCTCTTGGAACCAGTGTCTATTGCAGTTTCTCACGCTCAATGTGTGCAACTGTCATCGCTACTGAGAGACATTCAGCAGAGTTAGCTTTATACTTCACAGCTGATGATTTGTTGCTGCTGTCCTAATATTGTTTAAAAATAGATTTACAATTCAGAAAAAGGGGTGGAACTGATTAAACAAAAACTGCACATGCAAGAGAGGTGAAATTGCGTGTTTTGGTTTTGTGTCGGTGACTACGAGCATGTGCTGCTTGTGTCATAGAATTCCTGTGGAGTGGAAACAGGCCCTTCGGCCCAACAAGTCCACACTGACCCTCCGGCATACCAACCAGATCCATCCCCCTAAAACCCACCCAACCTACACATCCCTGAACCTGTGGTCAATTTAGCATGGCCAATCCACCTAACCTGCACATTTTTGGACTGTGGGAGGAAACCAGAGCACCCAGAGGAAACCCACGCAGACACTGGGAGAATGTGCAAATTCCTCACAGACAATTGCCATAGGGTTGGTTCTTAACTGCTCGGGAATAAATGCTGGCCTAGCCAGCAACACCCTCATCCTGTGACTGGATAAAAGAAACAATTTGGTGTATTGGCAGGGCTTTTGAAGGAACAAATCTCTTCCCAAACTGTCCAGGGTGAGTTCACTGGTGACAGTGAATTTAGATGATTTCTTGGACACAGTCCTGAAGTGGGAGCTCCGGATTGGTATCTAGTCAGCATGAACATGTAGGTAGTTCTTTAGTTCTTGTGAGATTTTATAGCATTTCCTGCAATTTGGACATTTAAAAGGTCTTTCACCAGTGTGAACTTTGTGGTGACTTAACAGGTTCATAGAACTAATAAATCCCTTCCTGCAGACACTGCACATGAATGGTCTGTCCCATGAGTGGACTTGTTGGTGCCTCAGAGGCTGAATGACTGAGTGAATCCCTTCCCACATGCAGGACAAGAGAATGGCCTCTCACTGATGTGAACTTGCCCGTGCATCAGCAGGTTGTAGGAATTATTAAAACCCTTCCCACACTGAGCAGTGAATGGTTTATCCTCTGTATGAACTCGCTGGTGCCTTAGCAGGCTAGATGATTGAGTGAATCCCTTCCCATACATGCAGGTGAACAACCTCTTCCCAGCGTGAATTCACTGGTGCTCAGTGAGGTCAAACTTTCGCCTGAACCCAGTGTTGCAGTGGGAGCACCTGCAGAGTCTTTTGTTGATGTGAACATGTTGACGGTATGTCAGTTTCCTGGAATGTTTATAGCAATTCCCACAATCTGGGCTCTTAAATGGTCTCTTGTCAGCATGAACCCACTGGTGTGCCATGATGTGGTATGACTGGATTAATCCTTTCCAAATACAGTGCAGGTGATTGGCCACTCCCTAGTGTGAATACATTGGTGCTTAAGCAAGTGGGGTGAACAAGTAAATCGTATCCCACATTTGCAGCAGTTAAATGGTCTGTCCACACTGAGGTGCTTGGTTGGATGTCCAGTAAAATAGGATAATTGAATTCCTTCCCACAAACGCCATATTTCCACAGTTTCTCTTTGGGGTGGGTATCTCCGCGTCTCTCTCGGTCCATAACATCGTAAGACCATATGACATAGCAACTTAGGCCATTCAGCTATTATGTCTGCTGTCATTCAATCATGGCTGATAGGTTTCTCAAACACATTCTCCTGTAACCTTAAATCCCCTCAATAATCGAGAACCTCTCTATCCCTGTGCTCTACAGCCTACGGTGGCAAGGAATTTCATAGATTCTCCACTCTTTGGCTAAAGTAGTTTCTCCTCATCTCTGTTCTAAAGGGTCTTCCATTTACTCTAGGCTGTGCCCTTGGGTCCTAGTCTCTGCTGCTAACGAAAACACCTTTCCAACATCTACTCTATCCAGGCCTTTCAATATTCTGCAAGTTTCAGCTGGATTCCCCCCTCATCTGTCTAAACTTTATCAAGCTTAGATCAGAGTCCTCATGCCTTTCGTTCCTGGGATCATTCTCAAGAACGTCCTCTGGACCCACACTAGGGCCAGTAAACCTTCCTGAGATATACGGCCCAAAATTGCTCACAGTATTCTAAGTATGGTCTGACTGGAGCCGTATAAAGTCTCAGAAGTATGTTCCTGCTTTTATATTCTTGTCCTCTCAAAATAAATACCAACATTGCATTTGCCTTCCAAACTACCGACTCAACCTGCAAGTTAACCTTAAGAGATCCTGGACTAGGACTCCAAGTCCCTTTGCCCTTCAGATTTCTGAATTTTCTCTCCATTTAGGAAATAGTCCATGCCTCTATTCTTCCTACCAAGTGCATGACCTCATACTTTCCCAAGTTGCCACTGCCACTTCTTTGCCCGCTTTCCTAACCTGTCTAAATCCTTCTGCGGTCTCATTGCCTCCTTAATACTACCTGCCCCTCTACCTATCTTTGTATCATCTACAAACCTCGCTAGAATGCCATCAGTTCCTTCATCTAGATCATTAATGCATAAAGTGAAAAGTTGCAGTCTCTACATTGAAGCGTGTGGAACTCTACTTGTCATCGGCTGCCATCATGAGAAAGACCCTTTTATCCCACTCTCTGCTTTCTGCCAGACAGCCAATCTTATATGCATGCTAATACCTTGCCTCTAACACCATGGGCTCTTATCTTACTCCTGTGTGCACTTTGTCAAAGGCCTCCTGGAAGTCCAAGCAGATAACATCCATTTGCTCTCCTTGGTCTAACCTGCTCGTTACGTCCTCATAGGATTCTAACAGATTTGTCAGGCATACCTCCACTTGATGAAACCAGACTGACTTTGCCCTATTTTTACCATGCAAGTCCAAGTATTCAGAAATCTCATCCTTCACAATGGACTCCAAAATCTTACCAACAACCAAGGTCAGGCTAATCAGCCTGTCATTTCCCATCTTTTGCCTTACTCCCTTCTTAAACAGGGGCTTACATTAGCGATTTTCCAGTTCTCCGAGACCGTCCCTTACTCCTGAAAGATCACCACGAATGTCTCCATTATCTCTTCAGCCATCTCCTTAAGAACTCCTCCACATTGAACTAAGGTTTGGAAATATATGCTGGCCTTGTCAGTAACTCCAAAATCCCAAGTTTTTGTTTTCAAAACCTCAGAGTCAGAGGCACACAGCACAGAAATAGACTTGTCAGTCCAACTCATATCCTAATTCAATCTAGTCCTATTTGCCAGCATTTGACTCATATCCTTCTACACCCTTCCTATTCATGTACCCATTTTGATGCCTTTTAAATACTGTAATTGTACCAGCTTCCAGCATCTTCCTGTGGCAGCTCATTCCATACAAGCACCAGTCTCTGTGTGAAAAAAATTGCCCTAAGGTCCCTTTTAAATCTTTCCCCTTTCACCTTAAACTTATCTTCCCTACCCTGGGAAAAAGACCACGACTATTCACCCTATCCGTGCCCCTCATGATTTTATAAACCCCCATAAGGTCACCCGTCAGCCTCAGTTACTGCAGGGAAAATAGCCTCAACCTGTTCAGCTTCTCCCTACAGCTTAAACTCTCCAAACCTAGGAACATGATGTAAATCTTTTCTGAACCCTTTCAAGTTTTACAACATTTTTCCTATAACAGAGACAGAATTGAATGCAGTATTCCAAAAGTGGCCCTAACCAATGTCCTATACAGCCTCAACATAACCTCCCAACTCCTATACTCAATGCACTGACCAATGAAGACCCATATAAACAAAATGGATAAAACCATTTGCAGAATTACTTATTCCTAAAATAACTTGTTTCTAGGAGTTTACCCTCCACTGAAGTTAAACTGACTGATCTCCAGGTGCTGAGCTAACTTTTTTTTTGAATGTGTGTGACATTTGCAATTCTCCAGCACTATCCTTGCACCTAAGAAAAACTGAAAACTTATGGTCAGTGCCACTGAAATATTCACTCTCACTTCCATCAGTATCCTTGGATAACTCATCTGGTCCCAATGCCTCATCAAACCTAAGCAGAGACAGTCTATCCAAAACCTCTTCCGTATAAATTGTAATCTCTTCTGGTGAGATCGAGGAACAAATATATATATAGGCAAAATCACAGGGTGCAAAAACAGTACGGCAATAATAATGGGGATTTTAACTAACCAGAGTATAGGCTGTAATTGTCTCATTGCAAAACAAAGAGTGAGCAGAATCAAAAACAAAAACAAAGTTGCTGGAAAAGCCCAGCAGGTCTGGTAGCATCTGTGAAGGAAAAAAAAGAGTTAACATTTCGGGTCCGGTGATCCTTCCTCAGAACTGAATGAAGAGAACAGAATTCCTGACGTGCACTTGGGTGCACTTTTTTTTGCCGGTAGTAGCAAATCCAACAGGAGAAGATGCAGTTCTGGGCTTTGTTTTATGACATAAAGCTCAGCAGGTGGGAGAGCATCTTGGTAGAGTAATTATAAGTTATTTGTCTTTAATAATATAATTATAGAAAAGGACAAAGATAGAATAGGACTTAAGAGTTCTAAACCAGGACAAAATCAATTTGACTAATTTGAGACGCAATTTAGCAACAGTGGATTGGAAACAATTACTCAAAGGTAAATTAGTGGAAGATATTCAAAAGACACATTTAAGGGGTTGCAGGGCAAAAATGTTCAGAAGAGATTCACCAGGTTATTGCTGGGTCTGGGAGATTTGAGTTATAAAGAAAAATGGCTGTATAGGCTGGGACTTTTTTCACTGGAGTGTAGGAGGTTGACAGGTGAATTTACAGAGATTTATAAAATCCTGACGTATAGAAAGGGTTAAAAGTAGATGTCTTTTCCCAAGGATGGGGGATTTCAAGACTAGGGTATTTTTAAGGTAAGAGGAAGAAGATTTTAAACAGACATGCAAGCAATTTTTTGTTTTAAAAACAGAAAGTAGTCTGTATGTGGAATGAGCTTCCAGAGGAAGTGATGAACGCAGGTACAGTTACAATGTTTGAAAGACACTTGGATAAATACATGAATAAGAAATGTTTGGAGGGATATGGGTCAAACGCAGGTTTGGTGGCACTAGTGTAGTTTGGGATTAATGTTGGCATGGACTAGTTGGATTGAAGGATCTGCTTCTGTGCTGTATATCTCTATGTTCTTGTAAAGAAAATGTATGGCAATGGCCAAACCTAGGGTCCCCTGGATGTCAAGAAGCTTACAGAATAAGTTAAAGCAGAAAAGGAATGTTTATGACCAAGAAGTCAGAAGGAAATTATGAAAGCAAAGAGATAGAGTGGAAGAGGCTAGCAAAATCAAAATGAACCCACAGATGTTTCAACAATACAATAATTGTAGGAGTTTAACAATGGGAAGAGTAGGAACTATAAAGTACAGAGTAGAAAGATGGTACCAGACCATAACGATGTTGGAGCAGAAGTAAACCATTTGGACCATCAAGCTCACTCCACCATTCAATGAGATCATGGCTATGACATCCGATAATGCTCAACTCTACTCTCCTGCCGTATTGCCATAACCCTTGTTTCAGTCTTGAATATACTTAACAGCCTTGACGGTGCTCTGTGATATCAAATTCCACAGATTCATCACCCTGAAGAGGAAAAATAGCTCATCAATTCTACCTAAAGTGGGTGATTCTCAACTTTGAGATGATATTGAAAACAAAAACTGCTGGAGATCTCAGCACATCAGGTAGCATCCATGGAGGGATAGCAAGCTAACATTTTCAGTCGAGATGACGCCTTCTGGTCCTAGACTCTTCCTAATACCAGCACACCTTTCCTTACATGAAGGGGTACAAAACAGTTCACTGGATTCCAATTGTGGTCTGAATAATGTATCATACAGTTTTTAAAAAGATATCCCTATTTTTATACTCTAATCTTTTAAAAATAAGGACCAACATTCTATTTGCCTTCCCTATTATACGGAATACACACAGAGGGAGAGAGTGCAGACAGACATGTCACATCCCATGGGTTCATCTTTCATGTGTCCCCAATGACTTCATTAATCCAAAATGTGTAGAGGACTGTGAAATTTTGCAGAGAAACATAGATACATTGAGTGAGTGGGCAAAGGTCTGGCAGATGGAATACAGTGTAAATAAATGTTACATTTTGTGATTCATGCACTCGGATCCCCAAAATTCACTCTGCTGCAGCATTCTCCATTAAGTAACACTCGGTTCTTCCTGTGAATGTGCATAATCCCATATTTTCCCCAAATTATATTTTGACTGCCAAGTTTTTGCTCACTCCCTTAACCTGTCTATATCTGTCTGTAGTCTCCTTGGTCATTCTCACTATTTGCCTTCCCACTTAGTTTTGTGTCCTCTGAAAACTTGGTGATTCGAATAGGATACAAGCGTAGGCCCACTCATCCGTTTGAGGCTACTCTTCCCTTTGATAGGGATTATGGCTGATCTGATTTTAACCTCAATTCTACAGTCCTGCATACCCATGATAATCTTTCATCCCCTTGGTAATCAAGAATCCATCTTTCTCTGCTTTAAAAATATTTAAATATTTTCGTAGTTAAGGAGGAATGTGAAGTATTTCATTTAATAAAAACAAAGCGGGGAAATATTAATAGGATTATCATCTTTCAAAATGCAAAAAGTCACCAATGCCAGACGAAAAGCACCCTAAACTACTGAAAGAAACTAGGGAAGAAATAACAGCTGCTCTGACCATAATTTTCCAATCCTCATTGAATACCAGTGTGGTGTGAGGCTTGGAGGACTGTTAAAGTTGGTCTTTGTTTAAAAATGGTGTGGTTGATGGACCGAATAGTTATTGGCCAGTGAATTAATCCTCAAGAGCTGGCAAATTATTGAATCGATTCTGAGAGACAGGACAAATTATCACTTGGAAAGTATCAGAATAATTAAAGATAGTCAGCATAAATTTGTTAAGGGAAGGTCATGTCTGACTAACAATTGAATTTTTTGAGACATTAATATGGTGGATTGATGCGGTTTACATAAATTTTAGTGAGGTTTTTGACAAAGTCCACATGACAAACTATGTAAAACAAAAAAAAAATCAAGGCCCATAAGGTACAGGGAGATGTAGCAAAATGGGTACAAAATTGGCTCAGTGACAGGAAACAAAAGGTGATGTGTGTGTGCCTGGAAGACCGTTTCCAGTGACTGTACTAGGTCCCCTACTTGTTTGCAGGACATATTAACAATTTGGACTTCTATGTAATGGGATGATAAAAACATTTACAGAAAACATAAAAATAACTCCATTTAGTTGATAGTGAGGGAAGAAACTATAGTCTTCAGGAAGGTATCAATGAACTGGTCAGATCGGCAGAAAATAGTAAATGTAATTCCACCTGGAGAAGTGAGAGATGATTCATTTGAAAAGATCAAACAAAGCCAAGAAAAACAAAATAAATGGGAGGCCACCGTGAGAGGTTGAGAAAGTGAGGGTGCTTGATATGGACTTTTTTTTCATTCATTCATGGGGTGAGAGTGAACTGGCTAGGCAGCATTCATTGCCCAGAGGGCAGTTCAGAGTCAACTACATTGTTGTAGGTCTGGAGTCACATGTGGGCCAGACCGTGTAATGATGGTAGATTCCTTCCTTAAAGGACATGAGTGAACCAGATGAGATTTTCTGACAGTAGACAATGGATTCATGGTCATCTTTAGATTCTTAATTACAGATTTTTTTTAATATTGAATTCAATTCCACCATCTGCTATGGCAGGATTCAAACCTGGGTTCCCAGAATGTTATCTGGGTCTCCAGATTTACAGTCCAGCAATAATACCACCAGGCCATTACCTGCCCCAATTTGGATATCATAGTTCTCGTTGAAAGGAGCAGGACAGGTAGATAGAGATAATGGGAACTGCAGATGCTGGAGAATCCAAGATAATAAAATGTGAGGCTGGATGAACACAGCAGGCCAAGCAGCATCTCAGGAGCACAAAAGCTGATGTTTTGGGCCTAGACCCTTCATCAGAGAGGGGGATGGGGTGAGGGTTCTGGAATAAATAGGGAGAGAGGGGGAGGCGGACCGAAGATGGAGAGAAAAGAAGATAGGTGGAGAGAGTATAGGTGGGGAGGTAGGGAGAGGATAGGTCAGTCCAGGGAAGACGGACAGGTCAAGGAGGTGGGATGAGGTTAGTAGGTAGATGGGGGTACGGCTTGGGGTGGGAGGAAGGGATGGGTGAGAGGAAGAACAGGTTAGGGAGGCAGAGACAGGTTGGACTGGTTTTGGGATGCAGTGGGTGGAGGGGAAGAGCTGGGCTGGTTGTGTGGTGCAGTGGGGGGAGGGGACGAACGGGGCTGGTTTAGGGATGCGGTGGGGGAAGGGGAGATTTTGAAACTGGTGAAGTCCACATTGATACCATATGGCTGCAGGGTTCCCAGGCAGAATATGAGTTGCTGTTCCTGCAACCTTCGGGTGGCATCATTGTGGCACTGCAGGAGGCCCATGATGGACATGTCATCTAAAGAATGGGAGGGGGAGTGGAAATGGTTTGCGACTGGGAGGTGCAGTTGTTTGTTGCGAACTGAGCGGAGGTGTTCTGCAAAGCGGTCCCCAAGCCTCCGCTTGGTTTCTCCAATGTAGAGGAAGCCACACCGGGGACAGCGGATGCAGTATACCACATTGGCAGATGTGCAGGTGAACCTCTGCTTAATGTGGAATGTCATCTTGGGGCCTGGGATAGGGGTGAGGGAGGAGGTGTGGGGGCAAGTGTAGCATTTCCTGCGGTTGCAGGGGAAGGTGCCAGGTGTGGTGGGGTTGGAGGGCAGTGTGGAGCGAACAAGGGAGTCACGGAGAGAGTGGTCTCTCCGGAAAGCAGACAAGGGTGGGGATGGAAAAATGTCTTGGGTGGTGGGGTCGGATTGTAGGTGGCGGAAGTGTTGGAGGATGATGCGTTGTATCCAGAGGTTGGTGGGGTGGTGTGTGAGAATGAGGGGGTTCCTCTTTTGGCGGGGGCGGGGTGTGAGGGATGTGTTGCGGGAAATACGGGAGACGCGGTCAAGGGTGTCCTCGATCACTGTGGGGGCAAAGTTGCGGTCCTTGAAGAACTTGGACATCTGGGATGTGCGGGAGTGGAATGTCTTGTCGTGGGAGCAGATGCGGCGGAGGCAGAGGAATTGGGAATAGGGGATGGAATTTTTGCAGGAGGGTGGGTGGGAGGAGGTGTATTCTAGGTAGCTGTGGGAGTCGGTTGGCTTGAAATGGACATCAGTTACAAGCTGGTTGCCTGAGATGGAGACTGAGAGGTCCAGGAAGGTGAGGGATGTGCTGGAGATGGCCCAGGTGAACTGAAGGTTGGGGTGGAAGGTGTTGGTGAAGTGGATGAACTGTTTGAGCTCCTCTGGGGAGCAAGAGGCGGCGCCGATACAGTCATCAATGTACCGGAGGAAGAGGTGGGGTTTGGGGCCTGTGTAGGTGCGGAAGAGGGACTGTTCCACGTAACCTACAAAGAGGCAGGCATAGCTGGGGCCCATGCGGGTGCCCATGGCCACCCCCTTAGTCTGTAGGAAGTGGGAGGAGTCAAAAGAGAAGTTGTTGAGGGTGAGGACGAGTTCGGCTAGGCGGATGAGGGTGTCGGTGGAGGGGGATTGGTCGAGCCTGCGGGCCAGGAAGAAGCGGAGGGCCTTGAGGCCGTCTGCGTGCGGAATGCAGGTGTATAGGGACTGGACGTCCATGGTGAAGATGAGCTGTTGGGGGCCAGGGAATTGGAAGTCCTGGAGGAGGTGGAGGGCGTGGGTGGTGTCACGGACGTAGGTAGGGAGTTCCTGGACCAAAGGGGAGAAAGTGGTGTCCAGATAGGTGGAGATGAGTTTGGTGGGGCAGGAGCAGGCTGAGATGATGGGTCGAACAGGGCAGGCAGGTTTGTGGATTTTGGGAAGGAGATAGAAACGGGCCGTGCGGGGTTGGGGAACAATGACATTGGAGGCTGTGGGTGGGAGGTGCCCTGAGGTGATGAGGTCATGAATGGTGTTGGAGATGATGGTTTGGTGCTCGGGTGTGGGGTCATGATCGAGGGGGCGGTAGGAGGTGGTGTCGGAGAGTTGGCGTCTGGCCTCGGCGATGTAGAGGTCAGTGCGCCATACTACCACTGCGCCACCCTTGTCTGCGGGTTTGATGGTGAGGTTGGGGTTGGAGCGGAGGGCTGCCCGTTCTGCAGGGGAGAGGTTGGAGTGGGTGAGAGGGGTGGAGAGGTTGAGGCGGTTAATGTCTCGACGGCAGTTAGAGATGAAGAGGTCGAGGGAGGCTAGGAGGCCTGGGGGTGGTGTCCAGGAGGAGGACTTGTGTTGGAAGCAGGTGAAGGGGTCAGTGGAGGGAGGGTTGGGCTCCCGGTTGAAGAAGTAGGCGTGGAGGCGAAGGCGGCGGAAAAACTGTTCTATGTCCAACCGTGACTGGTATTCGTTGATGTGTGGTTGTAGGGGGACAAAGGTGAGCCCCTTACTAAGGACTGACCGTTTGTCCTCAGTCAGTGGGAGGTCTGGGGGGATGGTGAAGATGCGGCAGTGCTCAGTGTGGCTGTCTTCACTGGGGTTGCTGGCTGTGGAGATTGTGGGCGGAGCGATGAGGTCGTTGGCCGTGGGCGGGGTTCCGTCGGCGTCGGCCGTGGGCGGGGTTCCGTCGGCCGTGGGCGGGGTTCCGTCGCTGGTTGGAGGAGCGGGGTGGGCGGCCGCAGCTGCGGTGAGGGTGGTGTGTGAGGTGTTGTACTTGGCCCCAAACAGCTCATCTTCACCATGGACGTCCAATCCCTATACACATGCATTCCGCACGCAGAAGGCCTCAAGGCCCTCCACTTCTTCCTGGCCCGCAGGCCTGACCAATCCCCCTCCACCGACACCCTCATCCGCCTAGCCGAACTCGTCCTCACCCTCAACAACTTCTCTTTTGACTCCTCTCACTTCCTACAGACTAAGGGGGTGGCCATGGGCACCCGCATGGGCCCCAGCTATGCCTGCCTCTTTGTAGGTTACGTGGAACAGTCCCTCTTCCGCACCTACACAGGCCCCAAACCCCACCTCTTCCTCCGGTACATTGATGACTGTATCGGCGCCGCCTCTTGCTCCCCAGAGGAGCTCAAACAGTTCATCCACTTCACCAACACCTTCCACCCCAACCTTCAGTTCACCTGGGCCATCTCCAGCACATCCCTCACCTTCCTGGACCTCTCAGTCTCCATCTCAGGCAACCAGCTTGAAACTGATGTCCATTTCAAGCCCACCGACTCCCACCCACCCTCCTGCAAAAATTCCATCCCCTATTCCCAATTCCTCCGCCTCCGCCGCATCTGCTCCCACAACAAGACAATCCACTCCCGCACATCCCAGATGTCCAAGTTCTTCAAGGACCGCAACTTTGCCCCCACAGTGATCGAGGACGCCCTTGACCGCGTCTCCCGTATTTCCCGCAACACATCCCTCACACCCCGCCCCCGCCACAACCACCAAAAGCGGATCCCCCTCGTTCTCACACACCACCCCACCAACCTCCGGATACAACGCATCATCCTCCGACACTTCCGCCATCTACAATCCGACCCCACCACCCAAGACATTTTTCCATCCCCACCCTTGTCTGCTTTCCGGAGAGACCACTCTCTCCGTGACTCCCTTGTTCGCTCCACACTGCCCTCCAGCCCCACCACACCCGGCACCTTCCCCTGCAACCGCAGGAAATGCTACACTTGCCCCCACACCTCCTCCCTCACCCCTATCCCAGGCCCCAAGATGACATTCCACATTAAGCAGAGGTTCACCTGCACATCTGCCAATGTGGTATACTGCATCCACTGTACCCGGTGTGGCTTCCTCTACGTTGGGGAAACCAATCGGAGGCTTGGGGACCGCTTTGCAGAACACCTCCGCTCAGTTCGCAACAAACAACTGCACCTCCCAGTCGCAAACCATTTCCACTCCCCCTCCCATTCTTTAGATGACATGTCCATCATGGGCCTCCTGCACTGCCACAATGATGCCACCCGAAGGTTGCAGGAACAGCAACTCATATTCTGCCTGGGAACCCTGCTGCCTAATGGTATCAATGTGGACTTCACCAGTTTCAAAATCTCCCCTTCCCCCACCGCATCCCTAAACCAGCCCAGTTCGTCCCCTCCCCCCACTGCACCACACAACCAGCCCAGCTCTTCCCCTCCCCCCACCGCATCCCAAACCCAGCCCAGCTCTTCCCCTCCACCCACTGCATCCCAAAACCAGGCCAACCTGTCTCTGCCTCCCTAAACTGTTCTTCCTCTCACCCATCCCTTCCTCCCGCCCCAAGCCGCACCCCCATCTACCTCAGGACAGGTAGATAAGTTGGTTAAGAAGGTACAATTCATATAACAAAGCGTAGAATGAAATAGCAAGTAGGTTACATCTGAGTTGTATAAAATATTAATTATTCCAAATGTTGAGCACTGTATGCGGTTCTGGCCTAGAAGGGTGGATGCAGTGAAAATTTACAAATATGTTGCTAGGACTGGAACAGTGCAGCCTTGGGGAAAGACTGGATAGGCTGAAATTTGATGGTGGTGCACAGAGGGATCAATGACTAGATTTAAAATGACTGGTAGAAGGATTAAAGTAGAGATGATCCAGAGACTGGTCAAATCTGGAACTCATTGCCCAAAATAAAAGTGGAAAACTAATTGAATGTTTTATTATAAGGGGAATTGAATGCAAGGTCATGTTTCAGTTATTTCGGCATTGGTGAGACCACATCTGGAGTACTGTGTAAAATGCTGGTCACCAGACTTACAGAAAGATGTTAACACACTGTAAACAGTTCAGAGAAGGTTAACAAGACTAAGATCAGGAATGTGAGATTGCCTTATGGGGAAAAGATAGGCAGACAGTCTGGACGTGTATCCTCTGAAGGGTCATATAGCACGGAAACAGACTCTTTTCGAATCCTATGAAGACATTACGAGCAACAAGGTGCCGCACAAGAGGCTGCTGCACAACATAAGGATGTATGGCGTTAGAAGTAAAGTATTAGCACGGATAGAGAATTGGTTGACTAACAGGAAGCAAGGAGCGGGATAAATGAGTGCTCTTCGGGCTGGCAATCAGTGACTAGTGGTGTGCGTCAGGGATCGGTGTTGAGACTGCAAGTATTTACAATTTATGTAGATGATTTGGAGTTGGGGACTATGTGTAGGGTGTTAAAGTTTGCAGATGACACTAAGATGATTGGCAGAGCAAAATGTGCAGAGGACTGTGAAATTTTGCAGAGAAACATAGATACATTGAGTGAGTGGGCAAAGGTCTGGCAGATGGAATACAGTGTAAATAAATGTGAAGTTATACATTTTGGTTGGAGTAACAGTAAAAAGGATTATTACTTGAATGGTAAAAAGCTGCAGCACGCTGCTGTGCAGAGGGACCTGGGGACCCTTGTGCAGGAATCACAGAAGGTTGGTCTGCAGGTGCAACAAGTAATTAGGGAGGCAAATGGAATTTTGTCCTTCATTGCTAAAGGGATTGAGTTTAAAAGCAGAGAGGTTATGTTGTAGCAGTACAAGGTGCTGGTGGGGCCACACCTGGAGTACTGTGTGCAGTTTTGGTCTCCTTACTTGAGAAAAGATGTATTGACACTGGACGGGATGCAGAGGAGGTTCACTAGGTTGATTCTGGAGTTGAGGGGGTTGGCTTATGAGGAGAGACTGAGTAGACTGCGATTACATTCATTGGAATTCCGAAGATTGACGGGGGATCTTATAGAAACATATAAAATTATGAAGGAAATAGATAAGATAGAAGTAGAAAGGATGTTTCCACTAGCAGGTGAAGCTGGGACAAGAGGGCATAGCCTCAAGATTAGAGGGAGCAAATTTAAGACTGAATTGAGAAGGAACTTCTTCATCCAGAGGGTTGTTAATCTATGGAAATCCGTGCCCAGATAAGTTGTTGATGCTACTTTTTAAAGCTAAGGAAGTGTTTTTTGAACAATAAAGGAATTAAGGGATACGGTGAGAGTGCAGGTAAGTGGATCTGTGTCCACGAAAATGTCAGCCGTGATCTTACTGAATGGTGGAGCAGGCTCGAAGGGCCGGACGGCCTACTCCTGCTCCTATTTCTTATGTTCTGTCCAACTCATCCATGTGACCAAGTTTCCCAAACTAAATTAGTCCTACTTGCCTGCATTTGGTCCATGTGCCTGTAAACCTTTCTTATTCACATACCTATCCAAATGTGTTAAAACCTGTATCTGTACCTGCATCTACCACTTCCTCTAGTGATTCATTCCTCATTACATCAGAGCTGATTTAATTGAAACATACAAAATACTGTGGGGCCTTGACCGTGTGGGTGTGCAAAGGATGATTCCTCTTATGGGAGAATTGAGAAATAGCGGTCATAGTTTTAAAAATAAGGGGTGTCCATTTAAAAGTGTTGAGGAATTCCGCCCCCATGCTCAAATGTCTTTGGAATTCCCTTCCTCATAAGACACTGGATGCAAAATTGTTAAAGACTTCTAAAACTGAGTTGGAGAAGTAATGTTGTCATAGTCACAGAGGAGTTATTAGAGACACACAACTAGCTTAACCTGAGGATCACCAGACCTTAGCCTACACGTGACTCCACACCCAGAGAAAAATGGTTGACTCTTAACCACCCATTGAGCAATCTTGTTTGGGATCTAAATTTTTGCCTCGGTAGCAATGCCCTCATCCCCTAAACAATTCCTTTAAAAACACTGCAAGCCTTGAGTCAGATTCAGTGCCTTCACAGTCTGCAATCGGGAGCTGGAGGAACTGAACCCAGGCAGAAGAGATGGAAAGACAAAGAAGACTATGGGTGGTGGAAAATGTTGGTGGAAGTGATTGCATTGGGTTTAGATTTCATCTCCAGGAGGAGGGAGAGCATGGTTAGAACTGGGATTTACAGCTTTGGTTGTAGCAAGAGATAGAAATGTTCTGCCAAACCAAGAACATCAACTCTGAATTTCTACCCTGTACTTAAAGTGACTTTGATTTGCAGTAACCTCCTTTCACAGGACTTTGTAAGGTAAGATACTGCATTCCTGAAACTCAAAACACTGGTTGAGGCACTAGATTCATCAGGATCTTTGAGTTTCAAAGGAGAACTGTTTGTCTGGGAAAATATTTCCAGTATCTGGGTGGCTGAAAGTGCACATATGTACCTGTGTAAGTGTTGTTCTGCAGTGACTGTGAAAAGAGCTTCCATTACACAGACTGAAAAAAGACCAACTATTCACAGTGAGACAAAACTGCATACTTTCTGTGTTGCGTGAGTTTATCATGGAGACACACAGGGATACCAGCCCTGTGGATAAACTGTGGAAATGTGTGAACTGAAGGAAAAGATTCAATTAACTGTCCCTGCTGAAAACCATCGACACAGCCACACTCAGGAGAAGCCATTCGTTTGTTCCATGTGTAGGAAAGGATTTTCCCATTCATCCCACCTTATGCAACATCAACAAACTCATACTGGGGGGATGCCAATTTGTTGTACTCTCTGTGGAAAGAATTTCTGGCCTTCATCCAACTTGCTGAGACATCAGCAAGTTCAAACTGGAGAGAGACTGTTCACCTGCTGTATATCTGGAAAGGGATACACACATTCATCTGGCCTTCAGTCACACCAAATTCACATTGGGGGAACACTGTTCAGTTGTACTGTTTATGAAAAGAGTTTCACACTGTCATCTACTGTGATCACACATCAATGTGTTCATTCTGGGGAGAGACCATTTGCCTGCTTTGTGTGCCAGAAGGGATTTAGTTAGTCTGCCTGCCTCTTGGCACACAAGTGAATTCGAACTGAGGAAAGGCCATTTAGCTGCACTTCCTGTGTGAAGAAGTTCTTTATCTGACTCAATGTGGCATGTTCACACTGGGGAGAAGCTATTCACTTGTTCTGCGTGGGAAGAGATTCAGAAAGTCCTCGAATTTGTTGGTACACCAATGCAGTCTCACTCGAGTGAAACCCTTCGCTTGCTCTCTGTGTTGAAGGACGTTCACCGAGTCATCTAAATTGCTGAGGCAGAAGTGAGTCCATAAGTGACTGCAGCGGTTGGATACTTCTGTTAATCACATCTAAAGTTGATAGTCACAGTATTCGGTTTGGTTCTGCTGCTGTTAACAACCTCCCCTCTAACTGGCTGGAATTTAATTCTGGATATGTTGCTATCTAGCATTTATTATCTATTTTAATTCCTCTGGAGAAGGTGGTGGAGAGCTGCTGCCTAGAACCACTGCAGTGTGTTTGGTGCAGGTACACCCACAGTGCTGCTGGGGAGGAATTTCTAGGATTTTAAGCCTGGCAACAGTGAAAGAATGGCAACGTATTTCCATGTCAGGATGGCAAGTGGCTTGAGAAGTATTTGCAGGTGGTGGTGTTCCTATATATTTGCTGCCCTTGTCTACTTAGATGTAGTGATCGTGGGTTTGGAAGGTGCTGTCTAAGGAGCCTTAGTGAATTTCAGCAGTGTCCCTTGTGGAATGGGTTCCTTCTGTACCATAAGACTTCTGGATTCCCTGGCCAGACTTTCACCTGCTTTTCCCATCCACCCAAAATATCGAGATTGTCCAAAACTCCATTACTTCTTTGCTTTCTCATGCCTAGTCCCATTGATCCTAAGCTGTATCAGTCAAGAAATGTCTCGATTTTGAAATTTGCATGCTAGTTTCCGTATTACTCTGTGGCCTTGTTCCTCCACATCTCAGTAACCTCCAGTCCCACAACCTTCTGAGACATAAAGCTGTATTCATTCTGGCCTCTAGCATTTTATTATGTTTTGTCCACCATTGGTGGCGTACCTAGGTTTAAAACTCTGAAATTCCCTTCCTAATGTTTTGACCTCTCACTCTTAAAGATGCTTGTTTGAAACTGCTCTCTGATCAAGTTTTTAACCCTCTACCCAAGTATACCAAAATTTGTTTTTTGACACTCCTTTGAAATGCCTTGCAATGTTTTAATGTATTAAATAATTCACTCAGACTCCTGCTATACTGAGACACTAGTGAGTTCACGAGTAACAACAGTGATTGAATCATATTGTAAATCATAATCAGGACTGAAGAAAGTTTATGGGAATCTATTGCTGCTGAAAGAATGTGTTTAAACAATAACGTGTTGAGTCTTTCTAATATCTCTCTAAATTTATTCATTTTGAAGCTCTTTCCCTTGCCATTGTAGTCTGCAGTCTCTCCTCTAAAAACAAGTTCAAGGAGCTCATAGACTTCTTTGTCTCTAAGATTGAGACCATCTGCTCAGCCTTTGCTGACTCCTCACCTTCCATTAGTCTACTGTCTACCAAACATATGTTCACTTTTAAGCTGAACTTGCAATTTTCACCAGCTTCTTTCCTATCTCCCATTATTATCTTAAGTACTGAGGCACAACTTCTAAACTATTGACGGTGTTAACATGCAACTGCTAATGGGATAGAAGGCTTTTAGAGGAGTGTAAATGTGTGGAGGATTGAAGAGGGAGTAACCAGCCAGGACAGCATTTAAATATTTGTATTGTGGTATATCAAAGACATGGACGAGTGTTTCAGCAGCAATGGTCTGAAATGGGATAGATACAAGCAATATTACAGAGATCAGTGTTGCAGGGGACATACCAGGAGCTTGGCTCAAGTTCATATCGGAAATCAAAGTTGAACTTGGTCTGGTTAATCGTCAGACTATGGTCATGCGGGCAGATGGAGTCAGTGGTGAGTAAGAAAGAATCCATGATACGGTTTTGCATAAGCTGTTGTGTTGATCTAACAGTTGTATGGACACAAGCATTAGATCACCTCTGCAGTATTGGATTATATGACAAATAGAAGCTACTCAGCCTAATCGCAGTGTATTGACACAAAATGCTCAGCAGATTAAGAAGGTATGCCTTCATTACTCAGTCCTTTGAGTATAGGAGTTGGGAAGTCATGTTAAAGTTGCACAGCATGTTGGTGAGGCCTCTTCTGGAATACCTTATCCAATTCTGATCATGCTGTTGTAGGAAAGATATTATCAAGGTGGATAGGTTCAGAAAATATTT
Source organism: Stegostoma tigrinum (assembly GCF_030684315.1). Taxonomy (NCBI): domain Eukaryota; kingdom Metazoa; phylum Chordata; class Chondrichthyes; order Orectolobiformes; family Stegostomatidae; genus Stegostoma; species Stegostoma tigrinum. Next base: position 15,718,362 of record NC_081395.1, on the reverse strand, counting down.
ACCGGGATGTTGCCGGGAATGGAATGTTTGAGTTATAGGCAGAGGCTGGATAGGCTGAGACATTTGTCACTGGAGCGTAGGAGGTTGAGGGATGACCTTATAGAGGTTTTTTAAATTGTGAGCGGTATAGTTAAGGTGAATTGCAGGTGTCTTTTCCCTAGAGTGGGGCATTTCAAGATTGGGGCATATTTTTAAGGTCAGAAGAGAAAATTCAATAAGGATAATGAAGTGCAACTTTTTTTTACAGAGAGATTGGCTCGAGTGTGGACTGAACTTGCAGAAGAAGCGGTGGATGTGGGTTGAGTTACAGCATTTAGAAGACACTTGGAGAAGTACATGAATAAGAAAGGTTTGCGGGGATATGGGCCAAGCGCAGACTGATGGGACCAGTTTAGTTTGGGATTATGGTTGGCATGGACTGGTTAAACTGAAGGGTCTATTTCCATGCTGTATGACTCTATAATTGAGCTTTCAATGATGTCATTGCAATCCTGTGCCTCATGAATGACTACAGGAGCCCAGTAACAATGTGTTCTGGTCTCATCATACATAGTACAAATAGTGGAAGCAGAACATACAAATTGAGTGCCGGGGAATTGAAATGGCAGAGAATATCGAGTTCAGAAACCATTCAATAGAATGAATCTGTTCTGATTTTTATATTTTAGGTGTTTCATTCCATTCCATCTGTTTTACCTCAAAATGTGTACTTTCTGAGTCTCCTGCAAAAAGACACATTCACTCCACATCTACACTGTTAGCTCTTTCACAACTTAAAAGACCTCTATTTGATCACGTTGAATTTTTCCCCCAAGATAAAGTCTCCCACCACTTCAGTCTTTCCCAGTAACCATGATCTCTAAGTTTTGATGTCATTCTTGCATATCCTTTTTGCACTTTATCTGGTTTCTTTTTATAATATGGTGGCCAGAACAGTGCACAGCATCTTATCAAAACTTGACAATTTCTAAGTTCTGTATCTCTGGAAATAAATTGCATTAAATTGTGATAATTATTAGTTAACTTGCTGAATTGCAATAATATTTTTGATTAGTTGTTCACCTGTATCCTATGATTGTTTTCTATTACCTATTAGTTCACAGGATGCCTACATCATGGACAAGCATAGCATTTATTTCCCATTCTGATTTCCCTTGGGAAGGTGGTAGTGAGCCACTGCTTTGAACTTCTGACTTACTTACATTATGGTATAGGATTCCAGGTTTTTGACCCAGTGACCAGTGAATGCAATATAGTCAGTAAAGAATGATATAGTTCCATGTCAGGATGGTGTGTCTTGGAGAGCAATATGCATTTGTAACCATGCATTTCTTGGCCTTAGCCTTCTAGATGATAGAGAACTACAAGTTTGGAATATATTTTTTTCTTTATTCATTCATGGGATGAGGGCGTTGCTGCCTAGGTAGCATTTATTATCCATCCCTAATTGCCCAGAGGGCAGTTAAGAGTCAGCCTCATTGCTGTGGGTCTGGAGTCACATGTAGGCCAGATCAGGTAAGGATGATAGTTTCCTTCCCTAAGGGACATTACTGAACCAGATGGGTTTTTTCCAACAAACAGCAATGGATTCACGGTCATCATTTAATTCCAGATATTTACTGAATTCAAATTCCACCATTTGCCATAGTGAGATTAGAACCCAGGTCCCCAGAACATTATCTGGATCTCTGGATTAATAGTCCAGTGATAATACCACTAGGCCATCGCTGTCCCTTGTCAAAGGATACTTGGTGAGTTGCTGCAGTGCATCTTGTAAATGGTTCATATTGCTGTCACTGTGTGTTGGTGGTGAACGTTACGAATATTCAAAGCATTAGATGGGTGTCAGTCAGGTGGACTGTTTTGGCTTGAATAGCCTCTGAACTGCTGTGATCTATTTGGAGTTGGAGGAACACAGCAGGTCAGGAAGAACCAGAGGAACAGGAAAGTTGACATTTTGGATTGGGACCCTTCTTCAGAAGTCCAAGCATGCTCATTGATTGTCATGGGGACCACCTGAGAAGGAGCAGATGGTCTGAGCGGCAGGAGAAGATTTGTGAGCCAGGGTAGGAATGGAAACTGGTGTCTGGGAACTTTATCAACTTCCAAGGGGATTCTTGAGACCCCAAATAAGAACTATAAGCTCCGAGTTTACCCTGAAGATGGGGACATGCACTAGTGAGTGGGCTCACTGAGCATTATCTTATGAATGGGAGTCAGGGCAAATCAGAGAGGTGGGACTCCATTCCCTAGTTAAGGCCAAGTTTACCCACGCATCTAGCTGTCATCTCGATGAGGGAATGACTCGAGACTGACTGCCCACCATCTTGGGAGAGGAAGGTGAGGCAGATTTTGGGGCAGTATTTGCACCGTATCTCTGGCAGTTTGGAACCAATGATTCCACTCTATGCAGCTCAATTTTCAAAATCCTAGAATGTAGGCCACTGGATCCTGGCAACTTGCTACAACTCATTCCCTTAATTTCTGCAGTATTTTGTTTTTACTGTGCAGTGTTCCAGCAAAGTTCAACACAAACTGCAGGAACACCACCACATCTTCCACTTTCAGGACTCAACATCAAGTTTAACTATTTCAGAGGATGATCACCCTGTTCCTTTTCTATTACCTACTCACAACCCATGTCCTGTTGTTTTTAGTACAGTCAATCCATTTTGCAACTAGACCCCATTATCCCCTATCTAGCTTACCGTCACTGACTTATCGTCAACAATCCCGTTGTTTGCTAGCCTTTTTTCACCTGCTTTCTGGAATAAATAGCATGTTACTTCCTCAAAGAGCTCCAATAAATTTTTGAACATTATTTCTATTTCACAAATCCATGTTAACTCTGCCTGATTTCCATGAACATTTCTAAGTGTTGTGCTCTTATGTCTTTACTAATAACTGCTAACATCTTCTTTGTGACACATGCTAGGCTAATAGCCTGTAGCTTTCTGTGCTTTGTGTTTCCCTCCCATTTCAAATAAAAGTGTTACATTGCTATTTTCCACTTCAATTGGACCTTCTCTGAATTTACAGAATTTTGGAAAATTAAAGCCAGTGCCGCAACTGTGTAATTCATCACTCATTTTAAGACCCTAGGCTGAAGTTCATCAGGACCTGGGGACTTGTCTGTTCTCAGCTCCCACAAATTATTCAGTATCACTTCCATGGCAATTACAGTTTAGTCGATTTTCTCTTTGCCTTCCATTTCCAGCTTAACATCTGTCAAGAGGAAAATGCAGGAGGTCTGTTGTTAAGAAGGTCACTGTAGCATACTTAGGAAATGGCAGCGCAATCAGGCTGAGTCAATGTGGTTTTATGAAGGGAAATCATATGTGGGTAATTTATTGGATAGAACTTATCAAACAATGTGGTTTGACAATGATGCCACCCAAAGGTTGTAAAAACAGTAACTCATATTCCACATGGGAACCCTGCAGCCCAATGGTATCAATGTGGACTTCACAAGCTTCAAAATCTCCCCTTCCCCCACTGAATCCCAGAACCAGCCCAGTTCATCCCCTCCCCCCACTGCATCACAAAACCAGCCCAGCTTGTCCCTTCCCCCCACAGCATCCCAAAACCAACCCAGCCTGTCTCTGCTTCCCTAACCTGTTCTTCCTGTCACCCATCCCTTGTTCCCACCTCAAGCAGCACCTCCATTTCCTACCTACCACCTCATCCCGCCTCCTTGACCTGTCCGTCTTCCCTGTACTGACCTATCCCCTCCCTACCTCCTCACCTATACTTTTCTCTCTACCTATCTTCTTTTCTCTCCATCTTCTGTCCGTCTCCCCCTCTCTCCCTATTTATTCCAGTTCCCTCTCCCCATACCCCTCTCTGATGAAGGGTCGAGGCCCAAAATGTCAGCTTTTGTGTTCCTGAGATGCTGCTTGGCCTGCTGTGTTCATCCAGCTCCAAACTTTGTTATCTTGGTTTGATCTACTGTTTGTGCACTCTTTTTCAATATATTTGGATTTCCAGAAGGCATTTCATAAGGTACCACATATTACTACTACTTAATAATATAAGAGCCCAAAGTGTTGGGAGATATCTAACCTTTTATCTAAGCTAATATACTAACTAATAGAAGAAAGAGAGTTTGGAAAAAGGGAATATTCTTCGGAGTGCATGCTGTCCCCTGTGGAGTACCCCTGGGATCACTGCTTGAGCCGCAATTATTTACGGCGTATGTTAGTAGATTGGATGAGGGAAGTGTATGCACTATCGCCAAGTTTGTGGATGACAAAACTAGGTGACCATAACACAAAACGTGCAATTAATAGAAAAGGCAAGTAGAATGTGGCCTTGTTTGAAGGAAATGGAGTATAAAAATAGGGAAATCTTGCTGACGTTATACAAGGTCTGAATTAGACCAAACTTGGAGTACTTCAGATAGTTTTGTTCACCTTATCTCAGGAAAGTTGGTACTGGAGGTGGTCCATAGAATATTCACAAGGTTGATCCTGGATTATGGATGGATTGTCTTATGAGTTGAGGTTGAGTGGATTGAGCCTGTACTCCTTGAAGTTTAGAAGAATGAGAGGCGACCTTTTTGAAACACTGAAGATTCTGAGATTTGATAGGATAGATATGGAAAGGTTGTTTTTCATAGTGGAAGAATGTAGGAGCAGAAGTCATAATCTCAGAATAAGGGTTCACTGTTTAAGACAAAGATGAGAAAGAATTCTGTTTTTCAGAGGGTAGTGAATCTGAAGAATCCTTTACCACAGAATGCTGTGGAGCCTTGGTCATTAAGTATATTCAAGTCTGGGACAGGCAGACTTTTAGTCAATAAGGGCATCAAGTGTTATGGGTTAAAGGCAGGAAAGTGAAGCTGATGATTATCAGGTCAGCCATGATCTCATTGAATGGTGGAGAAGACTTGATTGCCTGAATGGCTGACTTCTGCGCCTTATGGAGAGTTTCACTTCACCTGGATAAAGCTCAAAGAGGATAATAGGGGATAGGAGTGCACAGAACTTCACGATCACACTGAGAGGTACAAACAACACTCTGATGTTATGGAAGAGAGGTAAGAATGGCTAAAATGCCCTTGTAGGTTCGCCTTTTTAGTGAATTTAATATGCCTTGATGCTGTGGTGGGATTTGAACTCATGTCACCAGTGGACTAGTCTGGTGTTTGGGTTTCTAATTCAGTCACATAATCACTAGAATTTTAAACCGTTCTCTGTTAGTAGATCAAATGCCTGTTGTACAATTGTACCAGCAGTTAACAGGCTCCTCTTAACCCTTACTAACTTGGTTGCAGACTTAAAGCAATGTATTTCTCAATAGGTTTATTTTAAACAAACTATCACCTCTCTCAAAATGGTAGACTTGAGAACTGTCACAGAACACATTAAACCTTCCAAGAATAATCACCATAGTCATTTTTAAATTGGAAACTTAAACCTGTTGTTTGACTTTTGACTTTTGGTTAGGAACAGAGCAGTTTTACTTTATTCACTAATTCATTGATGGTACATTTCCAGCATTTGCCATCATTCTTCCTGATTTGCAGTACAATAATAAAAGAGATTTCTGTTCTGCATCAATGAGCTGTGAACCTTGGAAGACCTTTCCAATGGGCACACATCTGAATCCTGAACAACTTTCTCATCTCCTTGAGCTCAATGTCAATATTATACTGATCATGCATTTGTGAAGCAGTTTCAAACATTTTCTTATGACAAGTTGTTGTTGTGCTATTCTCAATTGGATTAGCCAGAAATGATGGCTGCCGCCTCCCTGTCCCCATTCATTATACAGGTCACAAGATCAGAGTATTGCTTGCCTTCCACTACCTTACTAAACAATGAACAGGACTGAATGCAGCCATCACACAGCACCATCCAGAAGATCTGGGCACTGTGTCCATGTTAATGGAGGCAGGTCATATTTTACAGTATGATGCATCCAACATTGTCTTCTGGTGATACTGCAACAAAAATAAACACACTTGGCACATTGCGCCTGTTCCAGCTCTTTAGTACAGTTATTGTGTTAGTCTCACTTATCTCTTTCCTCAAAGCTTGGAATTTTTTCCCTGGACTGCTGTGAGAGATTCTACTTCCACCACTTTTCCTGACACTGTACTTTTTATCAAAACACCACTATGTTTAAAAAAAATCTTGAAAATCCCTTTGAATCTGTGTTTTCTGGAAGCTTCTGGAAACACTTTGTCCTTAATTTAGTCTGTCAAAACTACTCAATTTTTAACATCACTGTCACATCTCTTAACCTTTACTCCAATGAAAATAAATTCACCTCTTGACATTCTTCCTAACATGTAAATCCCAGAATTGAATGCATTGCCCAGCAGAGGTATAACAATTGCTTTTCTAAAGTCAAATGTTAACTCATTTAAAATAATTGGTTAAAGTCTTCATTAAAATACTACATGGAGGATTCATAGGATGGTTTTAAGTGCTGCCACCATCGTACAACAGAAATTTTGTCTCCAGATACAGAGGGAATACTAGCAAATAGTTATTATTGTATTAGTAATCTCAAAGACTGGAATTAAAGCCAGACTTGTGAATTCATATTCCAGTGCAGTAGTAAGACAATTTAAGTCCAGCTAATTAAATAGATGTGGAATTAAATGCTGCTGGATTGCTGTAGGTGACTTTCTTTCAGAAAGGAAACTGATATTCTAACCTCACTATGACCTCCACAGCCACAGCAAAATGATTGATTCTTAATTGTCTGCTGTGGTAGTGTGCAAATCACTTGGACAATCTACAATTCGAATGCATAACAGCAAGTAGCACTAAAATGATTTTAACTTAATCTTTCCAAGGACATTTAAGAATGGCAATAATAGTGGTCTTGCCAGTAATAACTACACCCTGTAATGAATTAAAAAGGGGATGTGTCCCAAAAATTCCCCGTTCTTTCCTCCTGTACCAGCAGAAGTTAATTACATGCCCTGGAGTATCTATGAGAACATGATCTCGACAGCTCCTGACAGAAAAGATTCCCTAAATCATCCCACCTTCTGGGGCGTCACTGAGCTAACGTTTGACTACCAGGATTCTTCTGGCTGTAATTCTTGTTCTACGTGGGATTCCTTCATTAATTCTGAAATCTCTACTTTTTGTTGGATTGTGTACTTGTACTAGTGTCTCTGTAGAATCTGTGCCTAATTTTAATTGATTGGTTCTCTGACACGTATCTCTACAGTGTCAAAACAAATGTGTAATCATGGCTAGGATAATAAAGTGTGAAGCTAGATGAACACAGCAGGCCAAGCAGCATCTCAGGAGCAAAAAAGCTGACGTTTCGGGCCTAGACCCTTCATCAGAGCCTGATGAAGGGTCTAGGACCGAAACGGCAGCTTTTGTGCTCCTGAGATGCTGCTTGGCCTGCTGTGTTCATCCAGCTTCACACTTTATTATCTTGGATTCTCCAGCATCTGCAGTTTCCATTATCTCTGTAATCAAGGCTAGCACGGGTCTTTCAATGGCAGCGTCTGTACCCATCGTTCATCGGGGTGCAGAACGTCCTCTATCTCTTGCACTGTAAGATACAAAGCGCTTGCGTGACCTTGCACATGCGCAGTGAGTATCACTACTGGATCTTTTAGTTGCATTTGCAGCTGGTAAGCGGCGGCCGGAAGGGAACGCTTCCGAAATTGTGTGTATGTACGTGTGGAAGCCCCAGAGCCTGCAGAATGGGCAACTCCCCAGTCTGCAGCTGTGGGGTTTCATTGTTTCTTCTGGGAAGTGACCTGGAGAGAGAAGCCGTCATCCTGCTGCAGAGAATGGAGGATTGTGGTCACCGACAAGAACTTTCATTTTGGGGAAAGATAGCTGATCTCTGGTGAGGAAGAAAGCCCAAGAAGGTGGGCAGGGAAGATTATTCACAAACGCTCGCTGCCCCTTGAATCAGGAGCTGGAGAACTAGAAGTTTAAAAAATCGGGGGGCGGGGAGGGAGGTTGCGGGGTAGGGGCATGGATAAAGTGAATAGCCAAGGTCTTTTTCCCAAGGAGTAGGAATCCAAAATTAGAGGGCAGAGGCTTCAGCTGCAGCTGCAAGGGGAAAGATTTAATTCGGACCCGAGGAGTAACTTTTCATGCAGAGGGTGGTGCATGTATGGAACAAACTACCAGGAGAAGTGGTGGAGGCGGGTACATTGACAGCATTTAAAAGGCATCTGGATGGGTGTATGAATAGGAAGGGTTTATAGGGAAATGAGCCAAATACTGGCAAATGGGACAAGGTCAGATGGGATGTCTGGTTGATTTGGATGAGTTGGACCGAAGGGTCTGTTTTGGTGCTGTATGACTTTATAACTAACTACCCTAGATGGAGGAGATGGGAAGGAGAAAATTGGGAGTGGAGGAAAGGACCACTGGGAGTGGGGAGGATGGTGTGACATGGGTTTAAATTTTGGCCCAGAGTGGAGGAGAAGTCTTGGGGACTTAGGCAAGAGAGCTAAAGGATGATTGAAGTGTATGTTTTAATATTTTCTGAAGAAGGGCCTAGGCCTGAAACGCCAGTCTTCCTGCTCCTCTGATGCTGCTTGGCCTGCTATGTTCATCCAGCTCTACACCTTGTTATCTCAGATCCTGCAGCATGTGCAGTTCCTAGTATCTCTTGAGCTGAGAGTGTTCCACAGACAGTGGGAAGACTTTGAATTGGGTTGGACAGCCCAAAGGAACATTACAGTGTTGCCAGCTGGAGAAACAGTCAATGTGTCCTGTGTGTGCATGATCTTCAATTGCTCATTCAACCTGGAGAAACAAGAGGACTGTGGCACCACAGAAAAATTGTGGAGATGTGAGGACTGCAGTAAAGAATTTAATTATCCATCCCTGCTGTAAAACCACTGATGCAGCCACACTGGGGAGAAGCTGTTCTCCTGCTCTGTGTGCAGGCAAGGGTTCACTAAATCATCTTGGCTCATGTTTTACCAACAAATTCACACCAAGGCAAGACTGTTCAGCTGCACTTGCTGCGAGAAGAGATTCAAGCAGTTGTCATTCTCACTTCACACCAGGAAAAGCCATTTACCTACTCTGTGTGCAGAAAGGAATTCACTCGTTCCTCCATCATTTGGTCACACCAGCAGATTCACATTGAGGAGAGGAGGTTCAGCTGCATTCACTGTGATAAGAGGTTCCGACAGTCACCTGAGCTCAGTGTACACCAGCGAGTTCATACCTGGGAGAGGCTGTTCCATGTGTGGGAAAGGATTCAGTCAGTCATCCACCCACCTGGCACATCAGCAAACTCACCGGAGATAAACTGTTTGGCTGCACCTGCTTTGCAAAGAGGTTCATGAGTTCAGCAGACCTCAGGGCCCACAAACATGTTCATACAGGACGAAAGCCATTTACTTGCTCTGTGAGTGAGAAGGAATTTGTTCATTCCTCCAGCCTTCTGAAACACCAACACATTCACACCTAGGAGAAGCTCTTTGAGACTGTAATTTCTGTGGGAAGATGTTCAGGGAGTCATCCACCCTCACTGCACACCAGCGCACTCACACTGGAAAGAGGCTGTTCACCTGCTTTGCGTGCGGGAAGGGATTCAATCAGTCTGACGGCCTGCAAGTCCATGAACGTGCTCATGCTGGAGAGAGACCATTCATTTTTGGTGTGTTGGAAAATGATTCATTCAGCCCTGCTATCGACTGACACACCAGCAAATTGATGTGTCACTGCAGAGGGTGGATTGTGCGGTTGTGACTGCTGTTAGTCACACCCAGGATTGATTGCATTCATTTCTGATCTCCCTGCTATAAGAAGGATGTTGTGAAATTTAAAAGGGTTCATAAAAGATTTAGAAGGAATTTTCCAGGGTTGGAGGGTTTGAGCTGTAGGGCGAGGTTGAATAAGCTGGGGCTTTTCTCCCTGGAGCATCGGAGGATGAAGGGTGACCTTATAGAAGGTTATAAAATTATGAGCGGCATGGATAGAGTGACTAGCCAAGGTCCCCAGCACCCCCCCCCCCCCCCCCCCACCTCGGTAGGGAGTCCAAATCTAAGAGGGCATACGCTTAAGATGAGAGGGGCAAGAGTTAAAAGGGACCTAAAGGGCAATTTTTCATGCAGTGGGTGGTATGTATATGGAATAAACTGCCAGAGGTGGTGGTGGAAGCTGGTACATTGACAACATTTAAGAGACATCTGAATGGGTATATGAAGAGGAAGGGCGTAGAGGGATAGGGGTCAAATACTGGTGAATAGGATTAGATTAATTTAGGATATGTGGTTGGCATGGGCGAGTTGGACCAAAGGGTCTGATTTCATGCTGTGCAGCTCTATTATTCTATAATTGTTTGACAAAATTTGCTTGTTTCTATTGATCTTTAAAAACCCTTCCCAGTTTAATATTCTAGACTTATCACTGACTTTAGATCAAATGTGAACCTGTTTGAACATATCATCTGTTATTAAATGTCAGCCGTTGTGCTCCTGAGATGCTGCTTGGCCTGCTGTGTTCATCCAGCTACACACTTTGTTATCTTGGATTCTCCAGCATCTGCAGTTCCCATTATTTCTCATCTGTTATTTTACCTTTCATTGCATGAAATCTTGACAGTGATGCAACTCAAATAAAATTATGAACATTTACTTCAATCCTAAATTGATCTTTGAAAATTCTACTGTTCAATGTCTGAAATGTTCCACTGATTAACATCTCTGATTAATCTTAATTTTTGGATCAGCAGTGTCCCACTTCAAATGTATCATCTGTTATCCTTCATTTTATTACAAAGATTCTTGTAATACATCAAACAGCAAACCTTTTATTAATTGGCACCTATGGGACCTGGAGTGTTTTTGAAGTTGCTGAGTTCAATCATTTATGACAACATTTGCTTATTTCTACCTATCTTTATAAACCCTATAGAGTTTAATATTCTAGATATATTGCAGATAATGGATGTGTCTGTGAATGTTTGCAAGTCTGTGTGCATCTACATGTGCCTGTGTCTATCTTTGTGTGTTTCTGAGTCTGTAGATCTGTGTTTCTGCCTGTGTGTATCTGTGTCTGTTTGTGTTTGTGTGTGTTTAAGTCTCTGTTTTTATGTGACGACCTCTTCCTGCAATAGAACATACTATGTCCTGGAGGGAAGTTTGAATGAGTGTGTCTGTGTTTGTTTGAGAGCCTGTGTGTATGAAAAGTGTTTTTGTCCCTTTACGTGCACGTACAGGCATGTGACCAGCTCTGCCTGCAATTGGACACAGTTTGAATGAATGAGTTAAAACATGATGAATCAAACTCTGTGTGTCTCTGTCTCTCTCTCTTGCTCGCTCACGCTTGCACTCTCTCTCTCCATCCTTCTGTTTCAAGTGATACAATGCCACTCTCTACTGGCCTCCTCATGTCATTGCATAATCTCCACATTTTTCCCTGAATAAAAATCGTAAGAATTGTTCATTCTGGAAGTCAGAAACAAAAATAAGGAATTGCTGTAACATCTGTGGAGAGATTTTGTTCCACAATTTTCCCTGTTCCCCTACATCTGCTTCCTGGTCCCCCAAGGGGATGATCAATCCCTCATTGATCACTCAGTCATTAGAATCCCTATTGTGTGGAAACAGGCCATTGGCTCATCAAGACGAAACGAACCCACTGAAGAGCATTCCACCGAAACCTACACCCCTTTCCACCCTATAACTCTACATTTCTCATGGCTGACCCACGTAACCTGTACACCCCTGGACACTATGGGCAATAGAGCATAGCCAATCCATCTAACCTGTACACCTTTGGACTGTGGGAGGAAACAAGAGTACCTGGAGGAAACCCATGCAGACATGGGGAGAATGTGCAAACTCCACACAGACAATTGCTCAAGAACTGGAATCAAACCCAGCAGCAGGGCTAACCACTGAGCCACTGTGCTGCCCCAATCAATAGCCAATACTTTATATAAATGTTTTGGATGAGAATACAGAAGGGGCAATTGGTAAGTTTGCAGATGATACCAAGGTTGGTGGTATGGTGGACAGTGAAGAAGGCTATCTAAGATTACAAAGAGATGTTGATCAATTGGGTCAATGGGCTGAGGAGTGGCAGATAGAGTCTAATTTGGATAATTGTGAGGTACTGCATTTTCGTAATGCAAACAAGGACAGGATTTATACAATTAGTGGTAAAGCCCTGTTGATCTTTGGTGAAAATTCTACAGTTCAGTGTCTGAAATGCTCCACTGACTAACATCTCCAAACTAATCCTGTGGTTCAGGTACATAATTCTCTAAAATTTGTATCAGTAATAGGATAGTCAAGATGGCATTTAGCACGCTTGCCTTCATTGCTTAGACCTTTGAGTATAGGAGTTGGATGTCATGTTGAGGTTGTTTGGGACATTAGTGAGGCCTCTTTTTGGAGCACTGAGTCCAGTTGTTATAGGAAAATTATAATTACACTGAAGAGAGTTCAAAAAAGATCTATCTGGATATCACCAAAGATGGCGGGTTTGAGATTTAAAAATAGACTGAAAAGGCTGGGACTTTTTCCACTGGAGCATAGGAGGTTATGGGGTGACATTATTTATTTTAATAAAATCTTGAGAGACATAGATAAATGAATGGCAGAGATCTTTTCCCTAGGATGGAGGAATTCAAAACTAAGGGCCAACTTTTAAGGTGACAGGAGAAAGATTTAAGAAGGATATGAGGAGCAACATTTCTGCGCTCACGATGGCTTGTGTGTGGAATGAACTGCAAGAGAAAGTGGCGGATGCAGATACACCATGTGTAGAAAAGGTTTGGAGGGAAATGGGCCAAGCACAGGCAAGTGGGATTATTTTAGTTTGGAAATGTGGTTGGACCAAAGTGTTTGTTTTCACGCTGTATAACTCTATGACTCATACTCAATCACTTCACACCTCTTTCACACACACACACTCACACAGACTCCCTCTCTCACACACACTCATGCGCACTCTCAATTTCCCACACATGCTGTCTCACAATTACACTAACACTCACTCACAGACAGTCCCATATGCACACATGAATGCACATACTAACTCTTGTATCTTGCACTCCCATCTTACACTCATCCACAGATTCTCACTCCCATGATCTTTCACTCACACTCTCCCCCAAACACGCTCTCCCACTGTGACACACACACACACACACTCTCACTGCCAACCTCTCTCACTTTCACAATTAAACATGCACAGACTCATAACCACGCTCTCTCATACACACACACTCTAACTTCACACACTCATCTCACACATTCTCACTAACACAATCACTAACACATTGAATCATAGACGTTCACAGTATGGAAATACACCCTTCAGCCCAACTTGTCCACGCTGCCTAGTTTTCACAATTAAAGTAATCCTATTTGCTTGCATTTGATCTATATCCCTCAATACCTATCCCATCCATATACCTGTCCAAATGTTTCTTAAATGACAAATTATACTATCTTCCACCACTATCTGTGGCAGCCTGTTCCAAACTCAGCGTGAAGAAGAAAAGTGCCCCTTTGGATTGTCTTGTACTTCTCTTATCTCACCTTAAACCTATCCTGTCTAGTTTTAGACTCCATGCCATAGGCAAAAGTTGTTGGCTACTTACCTTATCCAAGCCTCTCATGATTTTACAGAGCCCTGTAAGGTCACCCCTTAGTCTCCTATGTTCCAGGTAAAAAAGTCTCATGCACAAAGCCATTGTGACTGTCCCACTGTCCTCGCCTCTCCAAATGCCAGTAGATCCTGTCTCTTAGAATTGCTTCTAATAACTCACCCACCACAGATGTTAGGTTCACCAGTCTGTAGTTCTCAAGCATTTCCTTGTAGCCTTTCTTAAATAATGGCAAACCATTAGCCAGCCTCAAATCTTCAGGCACTTCACCTGTGGCTGTTAATAATACAGATTTCTCTGCTAGGGGCCCTGCCGCCCACAAAGTCTTTGGATACACTTCATTAGGTCCTGAGGATTTATCTAGCTTCGTGTATTTTAAGGCTTCCAGCACCTTTTCCTCTGTAAAGTGGACTGTTGAAGACTTCACTATTTAGTTTCTCAAGTTCTCTAGTATCTATACCTTTCTTGATGATATATACTGATAAGAAATATTCATTAGGGTCTCAACCACTTCTTGTGGTTCCATACATAAGCAACATTGTTGATTTTTAAGAGGAACTATTCTGTCGCTAGTTACTCTTCACATACCTGTAGAATCTCTTTGGATTCTCTGTTACCTTATCTGCCAAAGCTATCACATGTCTCCTTGTTAGCCCTCCTGATTTCTCTCTCAAGTGTACTCCACACTTCTCAAGGAATTCACTAATTCCTGTACATGTCATGTGCCTCCCACTTTTTCTCAACTTCAATAACTCACCAACCAGGGTTTCCTACTCCTGTCAGTCTTACCTTTCACTCTATATGAACACGCTGACCCTGAACACTCAATAACTCACTTTTAAAAATGAGTTGTCCCTTTGCCTGTGAACAGCCTCCCCCAATCAACTTTTGAAAGCTCCAGTCTAATACCATCAAAATTAGCCTTACCCCATTTTAGACCTTTGACTTGTGGACCAGATCTGTCCTTTTCCTTAGCTATTATAAAACCGATGGAATTATGGTCACTGATCACATTGTCACTCAATCACACACAAGCACATACTCCCATACACAAACTTGTACATGCTTACACACGCTCACTCTGATCACCACTATCATGCACATGCAAACTTTCACTTAAAACACTCGTACTTATACAATGACACACATGCCCAATCTAGCGCACACACCCTCACCTCAGGCTCATACACTCATATGCATATATCCCACACACCCACATAAAATCTCTAACACAGGTATACACACACACACACATACACACACATTCATTTCACATGCTCTCGCACGAACTAACACTCAGTCTCTCATTCACACAGCCTCACATTCACACTCTCTGCCTTTCACATGTTCACATTCTCTGCCTCTCCTAACTGATATATTTGCCATGTGCTCTTTCTGTACAAACATTGAGATGGTAAATTCTGGTCTCTAAACTGCACTTCTCAAGATTAATTGATCTTTTTGTCCTTAGTAGTAACTATCTCAGCTGGCATATTGCTGGTGTAAGTGTGTTTTATGCTAACTGGCATTCTCTTCAGTCTTGCACATCTTATTTTACCTTTGCTTTCCTTTTTTAGTCGTACTTGGCATATTTACAGTTGAAAGGCTAATCTAACATTCATCATCCCAGTTAGTGTCTTGATGTCTTCTCTGACTCCTTTGTCATCGATCGAATCCTGGCATTGGTTCCTCTCTTTTTCCCTCTTGAAAGAATTTAAGCCAAGCAGTCAAATTGAAATTCAGAAATGCAGTATGACAAGGAGAAGTCAGGATATGGGTTACAATGTAGGTCAGACAGAAACACAGACAAAGAAACTGATCTAAGTTTCAGATCAATGACTTTTCATTCGTCCTGGGATAATTGAATTAATAATGGGTTTTAAGGCAGTGAAGGAAGGGGAAATAAGGCAAAAGTAATGTCCTGCAAAATGTTTGAAAGTCAGGAGGGATAGAATAGGGTTAGAATGTCATGCATGGCCCACAGGGAAGGAAACATGTTTCCGGCCTTGCAGCAGCAGAGACTTAGGTCATTTGGTCCAATATGTCATTGACAGCCCTATGTAAGAGCAATTCAACAAGTAAAACCAAAGTATCTGGAGGAGGTATGAATGGCAGATTGTGGACAACTACCATTTCAAAAGCGAAACCATGTGGAAAGTAAGATTTAAGCTCAAGTTCTACAAATAAAATGAAATCAAAATGAGGAATGATTTCACAGTGCAAGATTGTTGGACTCAGTTTGATCTCTGGAAGACTGGGAAGCATGTAACTGACAGAAGAGGAGCTATTTCTTGAACTTGTAAGTAGAGAATCTTTAAAATATGTCAGGAGGTTGATGATCCAGTGATCGGCATGAGAACTAAATTGCCCTTGATGATTATTTTCACCATGTTGATCCTAGGCTAGTTAGGTAACATTATCAGACTGCATTGGGTCACAATACACTGGCACTGTAATGATTTCAATCCATAGAAACTATCATAGAATCCCTGTAATATGGAAGCAGACTGTTAGGGCCGTCATATGAAACTGGCATTAAGACACTTATTATATTCTTGGAAGAGATCACCCATAATTCTTTTTTGGAAATGTCCGAAGTCCAAGGCACTTACTCAAAGAACAGATTTCACTCTTTAGAGCAACAGGCTTTATACCATATAATAGTTAAAAATATACACACTACATAATGCCTGAGGTAGCAGCTGGAAGCTATTTTAATCAACATACGTTACACAAGGGATAACATGATATTGCAACCAATTGTAAATGACAGGTTATGGATTACTCTTTAAACAGCAGATACAGTGAAGACAGAACTTACAAACTGGCGGAAAAGTCATTATATAAATCACCAATCTCAACCATGAGGTCATTTAAAACTGTATGTGCTGCATGGAAATTTTAGTTCTTCATCCAAGAGACAGCCTAATTTTCAGCAGTGAATAACCAACCAGAATGCCTGGGCCTCAGTTTTCACTGAAAGATGGCAGATGTTTGCAAATCCTCAGCTTAGCCTGGATCATTCAGATCTCTGAATGATTACAAAAAACAGCTGCAGCAACTGCCTGATTGCTTACTTCCAGATGCTGACTCCAGCTTTTTGGCTTCAACCTGCCTGTACTGCATCATTGGAATCATTATCATCTATCAGTGTGCTCAGAGATGAGAAAGCTTATTGAGATGGGGATAGTTGTATAGCTGGAGGTGGGGTGGGGGGGTGGTGGTTGAAGAGACGGGCAAATAAGGACTGGAAGAGATCACAGAAACAGAGAGACGAATGAGGGCATTTAGAGCTCTGTAAACAAGAATGGCTAATTTTAGCTCGAGCCTTTGCTTGACTCACTGCAAATGTGCTTCTTGGAGCAGGCGGGAGACAAAACAGAGATATAAATTAAGTCTCCAGCACCCTACTACCTTGGAGAAAGACCTTGTCTATTCACCCTATGCATACCCGTCATGATTTTATACACTTCTATAAGGTCTCCCCTCAGCCTTTGATGTTCCATGGAACATAGTCCCAGGCTAATCAGCCTAACTGTACAGATCAAACTCTTCAACTCTGGCAACATCATTGTAAACCTTTTGCACCAGAGGCTTTGAAAGGTGTTGGGAGGGCCACATGAGTTTGATTCAGCCAGCAAGATGTCAATAAGGGGATACAAACTGCGTGATTGATTGGAATTTGGGAAGCAGAAACAAAAGGACAAAATCTAAACCAAATCTAAATTGAAAATGCAGCTAAGGGAGATGAAGATAGGCAGAAAACGTCTGAATGCATTCAGTGTAATCATGAACAACAATGAAGAAAAGACTTTAAGTAGCAGATCAATCTCAACATAGTTGAGTCTGTGTGAACAAAGAACAAAGAAAATTACAGCACAGGACAGGCCATTCGGCCCTCCAAGCCTGCGCCGATCAAGATCCTCTGTCTAACCTGCCGTCTATTTTCTAACAGTCTGTGTCCATTTGCTCCCTGCCCATCCATGTACCTGTCCAAATATATCTTAAAAGTCGCTAACATGTCTACGTCTACCACCTCCGCTGGCAACGCGTTCCAGGCACCCACCACCCTCTGTGTAAAGAACTTGCCACGCATATCTCCCTTAAACTTTCCTCCTCTCACTTTGAACTCATGACCCCTCGTAATTGAGTCCCCCACTCTGGGAAAAAGCTTTTTGCTATCCACCCTGTCTATACCCCTCATGATTTTGTAGACCTCAATCAGGTCCCCCCCTCAATCTGTCTTTCTAATGCAAATAATCCTAATCTACTCAACCTCTCTTCATAGCTAGCACCCTCCATACCAGGCAACATCCTGGTGAACCTCCTCTGCACCCTCTCCAAAGCATCCACATCCTTTTGATAATGTGGTGACCAGAACTGCACACAGTACTCCAAATGTGGCCGAACCAAAGTCCTATACAACTGCAACATGACCTGCCAAGTCTTGTATTCAATACACTGCCCAATGAAGGAAAGCATGCCATATGCCTTCTTGACCACCCTATTGACCTGCGTTGTCACCTTCAGGGAACAATGGACCTGAACACCCAGATCTGTCTGTTCATCAATTTTCCGTAGGACTTTTCCATTTACTGTGTAGTTCGCCCTTGAATTTGATCTTCCAAAATGCATCACCTCGCATTTGCCCAGATTGAACTCCATCTGCCATTTATCTGCCCAACTCTCCAGTCTATCTATATTCTGCTGTAATCTCTGACAGTCCCCTTCACTATCTGCTACTCCACCAATCTTAGTGTCATCTGCAAACTTGCTGATCAGACCACCTACACCTTCCTCCAAATCATTTACATATATCACAAACAACAGTGGTCCCAGCACAGATCCCTGTGGAACACCACTGGTGACAGGTCTCCAATTTGAGAAACTCCCTTCTACTACTACTCTCTGTCTCCTGTTGCCTAGCCAGTTTTTTATCCATCTAGCTAGCACACCCTAGACCCCATGTGATTTCACTTTCTCCATCAGCCTGCCATGGGGAACCTTATCAAACGCCTTACTGAAGTCCATGTCTATGACATCTACAGCCTTTCCCTCATCAATTAACTTTGTCACATCCTCAAAGAATTCTATTAAGTTGGTAAGACATGACCTTTCCTGCACAAAACCATGTTCACTGATAAGCCCATTTTCTTCCAAATGGGAATAGATCCTATCCCTCAGTATCTTCTCCAGTAGCTTTCCTACCACTGATGTCAGGCTCACCGGTCGATAATTACCTGGATTATCCTTGCTGCCCTTCTTAAACAAGGGGACAACATTAGCAAGTCTCCAGTCCTTCAGGACCTCACCCGTGTCTGAGGATGCTGCAAAGATATCTGTTAAGGCCCTGGCTATTTCCTCTCTCACTTCCCTCAATAACCTGGGATAGATCCCATCTGGACCAGGGCTCTTGTCCACCTTAATGTCTTTTAGGATACCCAACACTTCCTCCTTCCTTATGTCAACTTGACCTAGAGTACGCAAACATCTATCCCTAACCTCAACATCTGTCATGTCCCTCTCCTTGGTGAATACCAATGCAAAGTACTCATTAAGAATGTCACCCATTTTCTCTGACTCAGCGCATAACTTTCCTTCTTTCTCCTTAAGTGGGACAATCCTTTCTCTAGTTGCCCTCTTGCTCTTTATATATGTGGTGTGAAATTTTTGCTGGAAGGATTGAAATCCAATTATGACTTGGGAGTTGGAGGCTGAAAGGGACAGAGAAGCTCATGTACACATTCAGAAATCTGTTAACTTACCAGCTCAGAGTATTTGAATGACAACAATGAAAAGAAGAAAAACATGACTAGGGATAATTTAGGATCAATGTCCATTAAAATATGTGCCAGCTTTGATTACATATCATCAAAAAAAAATACAGGCATGGACTATTTTCTAAACAGTGAGAAAATTCATAAAGCAGAAGTACAAAGGGATCTGGGAGTGTTGGTCCAGGGTTCTCTAAAGGTTAACTTGCAGGTAGAGTCCCTGATTAAGAAAGCAAATGTAATGTTGTTGTTTATCTCAAGAGGGTTGGAATATAAAAGCAGTGATGTGCTTCTGAGACTTTATAAAGCTCTAGTTAGGCCCCATTTAGAATACTGTGTCCAATTTTGGGCCCCACACCTCAGGAAGGACATACTAGCGCTGGAGCATATCCAGTGGAGATTCACAGGAATGATCCCTGGAATGGTAGGTTTAATGTACGATGAATGGCTGAGGATCCTGGGATTGTATTCATTAGAGTTTAGAACGTTGAGGGGAGATCTAACAGAAACGTACAAGATAATGTATGGCTAAGAAAGGGTGGACGCTGGGAAGTTATTTCTGTTAGGTGGGGAGACTAGGACCCGTGGGCACAGCCTTAGAATTAGAGGGGTTAATTTAAAACAGAAATGAGACATTTCTTCAGCCAGAGAGTGGTGGGCCTGTGGAATTCATTGCCGTGGAGTGCAGTGGAAGCCGGGACGTTAAATGTCTTCAAGGCAGAGATCGATAAATTCTTGATCTCACAAGGAATCAAGGGCTATGGAGAGAGTGCAGGGAAGTGGAGTTGAAATGCCCATCAGCCATGATTAAATGGTGGAATGTTTGCGATGGGCCGAATGGCCTTACTTCTGCTCCTATGTCTTATGGTCTTATGGTATGGAATCCTCCATTACCAACATCATGGGTGTTACCACCAATCAGAAACTCAATGCAATTGTCATGTAAATACAGTGGTAACAGGAGTAGATCAGAGGTTAGGAATTCTGCTGCGAGTAACTCACTTTCTGACTCCTCAAAGCCTGTCCATCATCTCCAAAGCATGAGTCTGGAGTGTGAGAGAATACTCCCCACTTCCATAGGATGATGGCAGCTTCAACAACACTCAAGAAGCTTGAAACCATCCAGGACAAAGCATCCCTGCTTAATTGGCACCATATCTATCGGCATTCACTCACTCCACCACAGTCAGTCAGTTGCAGCAGTGTGTACCATTTACAAGATGCACTGTAGAAATTCACCAATTAGTGCCTTGAATTGGTACCTTCCAAACTCACAACCACTTCCATCATGCAGGACAAAAGCAGCAGATCCTTGGGAACACCACCAAATGAAAGAACCCCTCCAAGCAACTCGATACCCTGACTTGGAAATATATCGCTGTTCCTTTACTGTCACTGGATCAAAATCCTGGAATTCTCTCCACGTGGTCATTAGGGGTCTACCTACAGCACATGAGTTGGCGCTGTTCATGAAAACAGCCCACCACCACATTCTCAAGGGCAATTAGGGATAGGAAATAAATGCTGGAACAGCCAGCAATGTCTACATGGTCTGAATGAATTTTTTAAAAAATAAATATCACGTTTTGATGTATTGGCAAACACATATATATTTTAAGATGGATTACATCAGAACTGAGAAAGGTGGACTATTAAGGTCATCAAGATAATTTTAGGAATGCCATTTTCACTGTATGCATTCTGATGTCTGTATGATGCAATCCCAGCATGTGAGGTCATAGTTACTGGCACCTTTCCTGTCAGGAGTACACCTGAATCAATTAGGTGTTGGTACAGCTCAGAATGAAAGGATAAATCATCAGTTCAAGCAGATCTGTCAAAACATAATCAGTTACAAACATCTGTGACTCTGTCTTAGAGGGATAATCAAATTCAGCAACAGATTCTCAAGACCTTGTTGTGGGGAAAGGATGAATCAATACAAAAATAATATTGGTTCTCAGAATATGAAATGTTACCTTATTGAGGATTTGAATGTCATCATAATGCCACTCTGCAGTTTTCATGATGACACCTTTTCTTGTTGGATCAGATCAATTGATAACAGAAAATAAAAACACGTTTTACATGAATTCATACAGGGATTAACTAAATCAACCTCCTTTATGCTTAGAATGAAGTGGAGAGATCCATCTTGACAACAATGATTTCCTTAAAGAACCAGTCTGTTTCATTCCAGTTAGTTACTCAAACTCCATAATAACCATATTCGCCCAGCAAAATACAGCAGATGTTGCAAATCTGAAACAAACACAGGAATGTTGGAGAAACTCATTGGGTCTGACAGCATCTGTTGAGAGAGAAACAGAGTTAACTTTGAGTCCAATATTATTCTTCTTCAGACAGGTGTCAGATATTTGTGCTGACTTTTAAGAAGTATAATTTCACCAAGATATGATCTCTCAGTAGCACCTTCCTTGCACGAAGATCTGAACCTATATTGGTGAATATGCTAACACGAGAATTCAGCCATGCTATTCCAATCAAAGGTTTGCCTGCACCAGCAAAGTGACGGGAGGAGTACACAAAGGGCAAAAGTTGTTGCTGTTGGAGATCAATCATCTCAGCTCCAGGACATTAATGCAGGAGCCCCTTATGGCATGGTCTGAGGTTCAACCATCTTCAGCTGCTTCATCAGAGACCTTCCTTCATAAGGTCAGAAGGGCACATTCACTGATGGTTGCACGATGTTCAGCAGCGTTTGCAACTCCTCAGAGTCTGAAATGCCTGTGCCCATGCATAGAAAGACATGGATAATATCCAGGCTTAGGCTGATAAGTTGCAAGTAGCATTTGCATCACACAAGTGTTAGGCAATGACAATCTCCAGAAAAAGAGAGTCCCTGATATTCAATGCCATTGCCAATATGGAATCCCCCCGTATCTGCATCCTGAGGGTTACTATTAATGAGAAATGGAACTGGATTAGCCACATGAATACTGAGGCTAAGAGAGCAGGTTAAAGGCTGGGTATTCTGTGGTGAAATCACTGATGTCAGTGCAGCATTTAAAAGGCACAAGTCAGGTGTGTGATGGAATACTCTCCACTTATGTGGATGGGTGCAGCTCCAACAACACTCAAGAAGATCAACATCAACCAGAGAACAGGATCCTAGTTGATTAGTACTCCATCACTAAAATTAACTTCCAACACCGCTGATGCATGGTGGCATCAGAGTGTACTATCTATGAGATGCTCTTCACCAGGTGAAGACTCCTTTGACAACACTTTACAATTCTAGAAGGACACAGGCAACAGATACATGGGAATGCTATCACCTGCCACAGGGTTAGGGATTGGGATAGGGTTAGGGTTGGTGTTGTTGTTGGTGTTAGGGTTAACATTAGAGTTAGGGTTAGTGTTAGGGCCCGGGATTGGGTTTGAGTTTGAGTTATGGCTAGTGTTAATGCTAGGGTTAAGGTTAGGTATAGGGTCAGATTTAGAGGTAGAGTTTGACTTAGGTTTTGGGTCAGGTTTAGGACCAGGGTTTGCATTTGGATTAAGGTTAGGATTAGGGTAAAAATTAGGGTCAGGATTTGGATTTGAGCAAGGATTAGGGTCAGGGTACTGTTTGGGTTTGGATTAGGGTTAGGTTCAGCCACACCCCATCCTGCGATACGGCTAGGGATAAGGTGAGGGTTAGTCACATACCGTGTTGCTTTAGTGTTAGGGTTCATTTGAGGGTTAGCCATATATCATCTTGCAATAGGATTAGGGTTAGGGTTAGCGTAAGCTGCAAAACACCCTGTGATAAGGTTAAGGTTAGGGTTAGGTTTAGCTACACACCATCCATCGATAGGTTTAGGGTTAAGGTTAGGGTTAAACACATATCATCCTGTGATAGGGTTAAATTGAGGGTTGGGCAAACACCATTCTGTGATAGGGTTAGGGTTAAGGTTCTGGTTAGGGTTACAGTCAGCTGACAAAGATGGCAACACACCACCCGCATCCAAGGGATCATTGATAATTAATAATAAATACTGAGTTCACCCTGCCCAATAAAAGAAATGTAGAGAAAATTCAAATCATTTGGCTTGTTGAAATTATTCACTGCCTACTGGCTGCATTAATATGATCACTAGAGCAGCATGTAATATTATCAGTGACAAATAGCTCAAAAGACACATTTGAACAACTACTGTCACTTACCAGGAGCACCAATGATGTCAATGATCACCTAATATATCTTAGCAATGCTAATAAAATGTCTCATGCATTTTCTGAGTGAAATGATCAAATCCTTTGTGTTGCAAGCAGTAATTAGCATTAAACTCCAAGGAGACAGATTACCAGTAGCACTAAATTATATTCTGTCGGCTCCCAGTATGTGTTATTGAGGTTGCAACATTGTTCCATGCAAACTGGAAAAATATAAACGTATTATGACATTAAACACGTACTTGTCATAGAATGTACTCCCTTTGATATTGAATTGGAAAACACAAAAGACAGAAAAATTCTGATTGCATTGGAAAAAAATTAACACATTGAACATAAATGTCTCTCTTGAAGTAATGAATAATGGTGTGCATTTTAACTTTGTTAATGTACAGTGGTCTCAAGATTCTTAAATTGCATGTCCATTAAAAAAAGAAACAAAATAACAAAGCAGTTAGGGCCTGACTGTAAGTTTCAGGTAAGGTCCTAAGTGCTTCATTATTTCAAGTTGTTTTAGTCTCCTTTGCAATACATTTCAAAAAGGATCACTTTAAACCCAGAATGTGATTCTTGTTACATAAGGGGTTGCACGATATAATGATATATATAATTTAGTTATAGCAAAACAGATAAAAATACAAAACATATTCAAACAGAGTCAGTATGGATTCAAGAAGGGAAAATCATGTTTGACAAATTTATTACATTTCTTTGAGGAACCACTCACACTGACCCACAAACACTGACCCTCTCACATTGGCACTCTCACACTGACACTCTCACACAGACTCACACACACTATTATGCGTCAGTGTCTCTATTGAAATAACTCCACTGAGGGCAGTATCCTATGTCCAAGTCACACTTCATTTACATGTGGAGAGTACTTGACACTGGTCTGACTTCCCTAGAGCCAGCTCTTAGAGTGAACAGAAACTCTGATGCTCCTGTTTATGTCTGTTAGCCAGGTTAACAGCCCTAGCCAGGGAACTCATATTCTGTGAGGTCCACTACACTAGGCTGATGTTGTTACAATCACTTTGGTTCTGTTGAAGATAGTATCCTCAGAAACTGCTTCAGTGATATCCCAGGACAGAGGGCTCTGGCCTTCAACAACTACATGCATCTTCTGTTATGTTCCTAAAAGACATTAAGGTGGACAAGTCCCCAGGTCCGGATGGGATCTATCCCAGGTTACGGAGGGAAGCGAGAGAGGAAATAGCCGGGGCCCTAACAGATATCTTTGCAGTGTCCTTAGACACAGGTGAGGTCCCAGAGGACTGGAGACTTGCTAATGTTGTCCCCGAATTGAAAAAGGGCAGCAAGGATAATCCAGGTAATTATCGACCAGTGAGCCTGACGTCAGTGGTAGGGAAGCTACTGGAGAAGATACTGAGGGATAGGATCTATTTCCATTTGGAAGAAAATGGGCTTTCAGTGATAGGCAACATGGTTTTGTACAGGGAAGGTCATGTCTTACCAACTTAATAGAATTCTTTGAGGACGTGACAAAGTTAATTGATGAGGGAAAGGCTGTAGATGTCATAGACATGGACTTCAGTAAGGCATTTGATAAGGTTCCCCATGGCAGACTGATGGAGAAAGTGAAATCACATGGGGTCTAGGGTGTGCTAGCTAGATGGATAAAAAACTGGCTAGACAACAGGAGACAGAGAGTAGTAGTGGAAGCGGGTTTCTCAAATTGGAGACCTGTCACCAGTGGTGTTCCACAGGGATCTGTGCTGGGACCACTGTTGTTTGTGATATATGTAAATGATCTGGAGGAAGGTGTAGGTGGTCTGATCAGCAAGTTTGCAGATGACACTAAGATTGGTGGAGTAGCTGATAGTGAAGGGGACTGTCAGAAATTACAGCAGAATATAGATAGACTGGAGAGTTGGGCAGATAAATGGCAGATGGAGTTCAATCTGGGCAAATGCGAGGTGATGCATTTTGGAAGATCAAATTCAAGGGCGAACCATACAGTAAATGGAAAAGTCCTAGGGAAAATTGATGAACAGAGAGATCTGGATGTTCAGGTCCATTGTTCCCTGAAGGTGACAACGCAGGTCAATAGGGTGGTCAAGAAGGCATATGGCATGCTTTCCTTCATTGGGCGGGGTATTGAGTACAAGACTTGGCAGGTCATGTTGCAGTTGTATAGGACTTTGGTTCGGCCACATTTGGAGTACTGTGTACAGTTCTGGTCGCCACATTACCAAAAGGATGTGGATGCTTTGGAGGGGGTGCAGAGGAGGTTCACCAGGATGTCACCTGGTATGGAGGGTGCTAGCTATGAAGAGAGGTTGAGTAGATTAGGATTATTTGCATTAGAAAGACAGATTGAGGGGGGGACCTGATTGAAGTCTACAAAATCATGAGGGGTATAGACAGGGTGGATAGCAAAAAGCTTTTTCCCAGAGTGGGGGACTCAATTACGAGGGGTCATGAGTTCAAAGTGAGAGGAGGAAAGTTTAAGGGAGATATGCTGGAAAGTTCTCTACACAGAGGATGGTGGGTGCCTGGAACGTGTTGCCAGCGGAGGTGGTAGATGCAGACACGTTAGCGTCTTTTAAGATATATTTGGACAGGTACATGGATGGGCAGGGAGCAAATGGACACAGACTGTTAGAAAATAGAAGACAGGTTAGACAGAGGATCTTGATCGGCACATGCTTGGAGGGCTGAAGGGCCTGTTCCTGTGCTGTAGGTTTCTTTGTTTCTTTATTATTCCAACCAGTGGACAGTTTCTCCCAGTTGTCTTTTGTTTTGCAGGAATCCTTTCAGAAAGTCAGAGCAGTAATATCTTTGGTTCAAAAGTACTGGGTCTTGGTGAGACCACACACAGTAGAGAGTAATGCAGTTTTGGTCTGCTTGTCTGAGGAAGGATGTTTTTCCTATGGGGATGGTGCAATGAGGGCTTCCTGTCTGATTCCTGAAATGGAAGGCATGTGTCTGTTGGGATGAGATTACAATCACACAACGTTAGAAGTCTACAGTGCCGAGAAAGGTCATTGGACCCATTGAGCCTTTGACAGTCAAACAGAAGCACTGTCGGGTACTGCATCACTTACTCTCATAGAAAAACTTCTTCAATCTTATGATATTTTATGCCACCCTTGCAGACAGTGGATTCCAGATTCCCATCCCATCTGCTTCATTTTATTTTCTCACAACCCCTCCAAAGTTCTCCCTCATCTTCAAACTATGCACCTTGGCCACCAATCTCTCCATCAAGGTGAAACATTTGCCTTGTATACTCTGACTACGCCCCCTCATGATTTTACACATCCCATTCACATCTCTTTCCAGTCTCCTCTGGTCTGCTTCTAGAATGAACTCGCTGCTCTCAAAATCCATACCTCGGCTAATTATCCCATATGCTCCTTTATCACTTAATGTAATTGACCCAATATCGTAAGTGACTGGTATCCCCAGTCCATATGTTTCATTCCATGTACTCACGCACAGACTTCACAGATGTATACAAGTAGGTCATCCATGCGGGCTTGCTCACAGGCTGGACTCATATCCCTTTGTGACTAGATTCTTGTACACTCTAACACCAGAGTGCCAGGCTCCTTTCCAGATCTTTGTCTGCAGTGACAGACTTCTTTGTGTCTCTACCATGACAGATTTGAGAAGCTGACTGACCTGTTCCTATGTAACAAACTCAAGCAGCTGAAAGACCTGCTCATGTCCATCTGTAATAGTCTCAAGAGGCTGAATGATCTCCTCCTGTTCCTTTGTGACAGGCTCAAAAGATTGAAAGACATCCTCCTAACCCTGTGGAACAGTCTCAAGAGGTTGAAAGGCCTCATTCTATTCCTGTGCAACAGGTTTGAGAGGCATAATGATCTCCTTCTATTCATCTGTAACAGACCCAAGAGGCTGAATGGCCTTTTCCTGTCCCTCTGTATACGACTCGAGGCATTAAAAGACACAGCCAGCCATGGATGTTGAGCAGCCATTAAGTTGTCTGTAATGGAGGTCCCTCCCTTCTCAGTTACAGAAATGCAAACAACTCTCTCTGTAAGAACATGTTGTAGCACAGCTGCAGTAACATTTCTCTATGTTTCAAATGATTTCCTTTGCAAAATGTGTCAAATTTCCAGCTTTCCACCTCTCCACATGATATCAGGCTCGAGTGGACTGAATGGCCTCATCTCATCCCTCTGTAATTGCTTCCTCCTGTTCCTGAGCAGCAGTCTCAATGTTCTGAATGATGACTCAATGTTATTCATGGATTTGTTAACAGGGCACTTAAAAACTAGGAGCAACATTACACAAAGCCAATGAGCAATAAATATTGTTGTCCTGGTTCATAGCTTCTATAAATTTTTCCACCAGTCATTTTATGCAGCTTGTTTGTTGTTTTATCCCTGTCTGTTTTATAAACAGGATAGATCATATACAAGAGATAATGGGAACTGCAGATGCTGGAGATTCCAAGATAATAAAATGTGAGGCTGGATGAACACAGCAGGCCAAGCAGCATCTCAGGAGCACAAAAGCTGACGTTTCGGGCCTAGACCCTTCATCAGAGAGCTCTCTGATGAAGGGTCTAGGCCCGAAACGTCAGCTTTTGTGCTCCTGAGATGCTGCTTGGCCTGCTGTGTTCATCCAGCCTCACATTTTATTATCTTAGATCATATACAACCTTGCTGCATTCTGGCATTACTCCCAAGTATAAGGAAGAAAGATTTAAAAAGTTGAAAGATTCATGGTCGATCTCTCCGCAACCCTTATACGTTTCATCCAGACTAGGTAAATGTCTCCTTTTATAGTGATATGAAAAGTGATGTGAGGAAGGTATTAGCTTCGGTCCGGTGAGTGTAATTAACATCAGTCTCTATGGATTCTAATTATGCCAGTGGAGGGTTTCTGCCTTTTAATGATAAATGGGCTTTGTTCAATGTATTATCTCAGAGAATGAGTGAGAACATCAACTACAGCACTAACAGGAATCAGTAGCTCCAACGAGGGGATGGAGAGATCTGAATCTGAGAGCAATAGACTGGAATGTTCCAACAATAGAGAGGATTTTATCATAGAATGTTTGGTTTCTTTCTGCACGAATGGTTGACATTATCAATACAGATCATATTTGCACTTGGCATAATTCAATATTTTTAATATTCTATTCTGGCTATTGTTGGCACCCCTGGTAAGTCTCACTGTACCATATGACTGTATTACAGATTATTTTATTTCAGTCATTCCACTCTCCTTGCTGCTATTATTGCTCTTGCTGAGACTCTGAATCCACATATTCACTCGAGAAACCGTTACTAACTGCATCAGTGAACTTGTTCATCAACTCTCCCATTTTGCTTTTGGCCATGACCCTCATCGGTCTCTATGTTGATTTGAGATAATGGGAACTGCAGATGCTGGAGAATCCGAGATTACAAAGTGTGGAGCTGGATGAACACAGCAGGCCAAGCAGCATCCTAGGACCACAAAAGCTGACATTTTGGGTCTAGACCCTTCATCAGAAAAGGGGGATGGGGAGAGGGTTCTGCAATAAATAGGGAGAGAGGGGGAAGCGGATTGAAGATGAATAAAGGAGAAGATAGATGGAGAGGAGACAGACAAGTTAAAGGGGTGGGGATGGAGCCTGTGGAGGTGAGTGTAGACGGAGAGGTAGAGAGGGGATAGGTAAATCGAGGGAGGATGGACAGGTCAAGGGGGTGGGATGATGTTGGTAGGTAGGAAATGGAGGTGTGGCTTGAGGTGGGGGGAGGGGATAGGTGAGAGGAAGAACAAGTTAGGGAGGCGGGGACAAACTGGGTCAGAAGAAGAAGGGTCCCGACCTGAAACGTCAAGCTTTCCTGCTCCTCTGATGCTGCTTGGCCTGCTGTGTTCATTCAGCTTCACACCGTGTTATCTCAGATTCTCCAGCATTGGCAGTTCCTACCAGCTCATTCTCAGCCTGATTCCTGACAGAATACCCCAATCATTCCTAATTTTAACTACTAACATCTCCAACATTGTCTCAACCCATCTGCTGTTTGAACCTTGAACCATGAAATACAGTCCTAAAGATGCCAATAATCAGCTCCTAACACTCTCAGCTTCAAACTTGCAAAAACAAATCTTACTCCATAGCTGGTATCCAAACCTGCATCAAAATCCTGTCTATCCATCATTCCTGTGAACACTTTTGGGTGAAGTTGTTGACTTTCTCACCAAGCTGGCTTGTTTTCATTCAGGTGTTTCGTCACCATGCTAAGTAACATCATCAGTGAGGCCTCCGATGAAGCATTGTTGTTCTACTCTGCTTGGAATTTATACTGTTTGGTTTTTAATGGCGAGTGGTGTCATTTCTGATTTTGATCTGTGTGAGTTTGCATATGAGGCCCAATTCTATACTTTTGTTGATTGCATTATGGGTTGGGAACCATGCCTCTAGAAATTCCCCTGCGTGTCTATGTTTGACTTGGGCAACAGTAATTATAGTATCAGAGATAATGGGAACTGCAGATGCTGGAGATTCCAAGACAATAAAATGTGAGGCTGGATGAACACAGCAGGCCAAGCAGCATCTCAGGAGCACAAAAGCTGATGTTTCGGGCCTAGACCCTTCATCAGAGGGTCTAGGCCCGAAACGTCAGCTTTTGTGCTCCTGAGATGCTGCTTGGCCTGCTGTGTTCATCCAGCCTCACATTTTATTATCTACAGTAATTATGTTGTCCCAGTTAAACGATAATAGCCCCAGCCAAGCATAGACACACATGGAAATTCCTAGAGGCATGGTTCTCAACCCATAATGCAATCAACAAACGTATAGAATTGGACCCCATGTACAAACCCATACAGATCAAAATCAGTAAGGACAGTACTCACAGAGCCGTGATGTCTCGCTGCAACTGTACAAAACGCCAGTGCGGCCTCACTTGGAATATTGCGTGCAGTTCTGGTCGCCCCATTACAGGAAGGATGTGTAAGCATTGGAAAAGGTGCAGAGGAGATTTACCAGGACGGTCTGGAGCGAAGGCCTTATGAAGAAAGGCTGAGGGACTTGGGTCCGTTCTCATTGGAGAGAAGAAGGCTAAGAGGGGATTTAATAGACGTACAAGATGATCAGTGGATTAGATAGGGTGGACAGTGAGAGTCTTTTTCCAAGGATGATGATGTCAGCTTGTACAAGGGGGCATAGCTGTAAATTGAGGGATGATAGATTTAAGACAGATGTCAGAGGCAGGTTCTTTACTCAGAGAGGGGTAAGGGCGTGGAACACCCTGCCTGCCAATGTAGTGGACTCAGCCACATTAGGGGCATTTAAACAGTCCTTAGATAAGCTTATGGATGATGATGGGAAAGTGTAGGGGGATGGGCTTAGATTAGTTCACAGGCTGGAGCAACATTGAGGGCCGAAGGGCCTGTTCTGCGCTGTATTGTTCTATGTTCTATGTAATATTCTTATTCTTGTGATTTGAAGCCTTTAAGGTCTCACTCCTCCAGTTATTCCCACTCCCCTGTCTTCTTCCCATATTTCCACAACATCTTCTCAGTTAATTAATTGTCTGTTCCAATATATCATGTGAATCTTTCTGTCCCTCTGTATCTTTCCCTTGCTTTGGATTTTGACTCCCTAGTGTATCAAGTGCTGGCATTATGAAGCGCAGGAACAATGAAATGCTGTTGTTTACTTGCCCATGTGTCCCATGGGGTGCACCATGATGGACAGGGTGTTTTAGAAGCTTTGATGTGTGTCTTTGAAACTTGGTCTGTGCCTGTCCACTGAATGCCTGTGTTTGTCCCTCTGAGCTGATTCATGTGAACTGTAACAAAAGGAAACTTTATTCTAAAGAGGCAGGCATCTAAAATGCAGTTCGGGGCTGTCTGGCTGACTCTTGCTCACGAGAAGTTAGTGGAGGTGCTGGGGATGGTTTACTGCAGATTGTGCTATGAGCTGTCTCTGACATTCAGGGAGACCTGAGGATTTGGTCACTAAACTCTGGATGGACCATGGGGAATGTAGTCACGCCATCTAGGTCTTCAATATGAATAACAAATGGAGCAGAGGCTGCAGAGCTGGGAAGTTCTGAAAACACAGGTGAGCGTGCATGGGGAAAGGGATCTGCCCTATCCAATCTGGGATTTCTAAGAACTGCACTTAACCCAGGAGCAGAGTGTGAGGTGACCTGATTGAACAAGGAGCTGGTCACAAAGCAATGTGACCTCCTTCAACACGACCTGCAGCGTCACACCAGGGTGACAACAGTGCTGCCAGTGGCTGTTAAGCTCACAGTTTCATTCAGCTTGCGTGAGCCAGAAATTTCCAGGAGTAGGTGATGTATCCATCGTCTCCCAGTATGTCAAAATCAATGTCACCATTCGGTAGTGGAGGGCATGTATGGTGGACAGGGTGAATACTGTGGTTTCCTTGTTTCCCCAGTATAGTGGCACTCATGATGATGTATGCGTTTCAACAGGTTCCTCTTATCAATATGGAGAGGTGGAAGAACAGAAGAAATTCTCATTCCATTAATATTGGAATGTGGCCATGTGCATTACATCATAGTGGTGAATAACCACTGTCCTGGCAGCAGCCACAGGCTCTTCATTCAGAAGCAGTCAGCCATTCCCATTGTCTTGGGCTCCACATAGAAATAAAGGATGGCCTCTCATATAAAAACCACCCTCTTGACACATGGCTCAAAACACCCTCCCTCCACAACACACCACTGCCAACCAAACACATCGAGGGTCTAGGCCCGAAACATAAGCTTTTGTGCTCCTGAGATGCTGCTTGGCCTGCTGTGTTCATCCAGCTTCACACTTTGTTACATCAAAACATCGCGTGTGTACTGAGAGCAATGGAGCCACTGGAATCATCAGGGAGCAGAACATCAAGGAGATGTTGCAACACTTCCAATATCTGAATGGGTCAAAGTAAACATTCCAGTACACATTGTACTGCTAAGTCCCATAATCTCCCTCAATTTAAATAACACTCTGCCTTTCATTCTTTATGAAAAAAAACAGATTATATGTAATATTATATTCCACTTACCAAACTATTATCCATTGATTTTACCTGTCTATATCCATTTTCTGACTCTGCACCTTCTCTTGATAATTTAATTTCCTGATTATCTTAGTTCCATTGTCAAACATAG
This sequence comes from Stegostoma tigrinum, assembly GCF_030684315.1. Taxonomy (NCBI): domain Eukaryota; kingdom Metazoa; phylum Chordata; class Chondrichthyes; order Orectolobiformes; family Stegostomatidae; genus Stegostoma; species Stegostoma tigrinum. The sequence goes on along the minus strand of NC_081395.1, from coordinate 15,685,709 downwards.
TTACAATACATCTGTTCCACCCATCCAAATAGTATTCGATAGTTGATAACCCAGCACTGGCCACTGTTTGACTCCACTGGTTATGATCTGTCAAACTGACGAAGACATTTTTTTATCCTTTATTCATTCACGGGTTGAGAACATTACTGGCTAGGCCAGCGTTTATTGTCCAGAGAGCAGTTATGAGTCAACCATATTCCGGTAGGCCTGGAGTCACATATAGGTAAGGATAGCAGTTTCCTTCCCTAAAGGACATTAGTGAACCAGATGGGTTTTTCACGACAATCAGCAATGGATTTACGGTCATCATTAGACTCTTAATTCCAGATATTTTATTGAACTGAAATTCCACCAGCTGCCATGGCAGGATTTGAACTTAAGTCCCCAGAACATTATCTGAGTCTCTGGATTAACAATCTAGTGATAAGACCATTAGGCCATTGCCCCTCCAATTTGACCTGAATGTCTGCTTCCTATTTGAAACTGTTTCTCCCCTTATTCCTGAGTAGCATATCCAATGGGCTCAATGTCACATAAAGACATAAAAATGAGAAGCATCAGTAGGCAATTCAGACCCCCGAGCCTGCTCCACCATTTAATACAATCATAACTGATGTCATTTCGGCCTCAGTTTTACTTTCCTGCCCCCTGTCCATAAAGCTTCATTTACTCAATGTCCCAGCATCTACTGCATGTTGGGGTAGTGAATTCCACAGATTCACAACCCTTTGAGAGAAGTAATTTCTTTTTCCCCCATTTTAAATTTTCTCTGTCTGATTCTAAAAATATCTGCTGTTTTTCTAGATTGCTCCACATGAGGAAATATCCACTACATATGTACATTGTGAATCACCTTTATCATCTTACAGACCTCAATGAGATCTCCTCTCAACCTTCTAAAGTCCAGACACTATAGGGCTGAATTGCTCAATCTGTCTTCATAAGACAAACTCCTCATCTCTGAAATCCATCTAGTGAACCTCTTTTGAACTGCTTCCAATGCAATTGCATCCATCCTCAAGTCAGGACACCAAAACTCTCAAACCACAAACCAATTCTCCAGTTTCAGTCTGACTAATGCCTTGCATAGTTGCAGCAACATTTCCCTACTTCTATACTCTAAAGAATTAAATACCTTGAGCACACTTGCCTTCCTCATTACCTGCTGTCTCTGCATATGGGTATTTTTGTGATATGCACAAGGACACTCAGGTCTCTCTGCATCTAAGCATGCTGAAGTTTCTCTCCATTCAAATAATATGTTGCCTTTCTATTTCTCTGGCCAAAATAGATGACCTCATACTTATCCATGTTAAACTTCATCCGCCAAATGTTGTCCCATTCATTGAACTTGTCCATATAAATTTGTAAATTTCTCACATCTTCACGGCAAACTACTTTTCACCTATTTTAGTGTCATCTGAAAATTTGGCATCGCATTTTCAATCCCCTCATCCAAATAATATGATAGACTTAAAATAGTTGGGGCCTGAGGACAAAACTCTCTGGCTCCCTAAACATTGCCAACCAGGAAACGACATATCCATTCCATCTCTCTGCATTTTGTTGGCTCACTAATCTTCTATTCAAGCTAATAAATTACACATTTTGTGTAGCACCTTATCCAATGCCTCTGAAAGTCCAGATGTATTATATATCTCCAAGTGCCACGTCATCCACCTAGCTTGTCTCATCTTTAAAACAGAACTCCAGCAAATAATTCAAACATGATTGATTCTTAAAAAAAAACCACACTTACTCTGATGGATTCTGGTTTGACTGTGCAAATCTCCTGTTGGAGCTGCCCATATCTGAGAGCCATAAAATGATAGACCAACTGATTAAAACAGGATTAAAAGCCTGCTCCAGCATTTAGACATAGAATTAAAAGCCTGTGGAACAATTATACCTTTCAGAAGGGGTCATTCTGAGTCAAAAGGGAACAAAGCATGAACAACAGCTGGAAGCAGTGTTGGTAGAGACAGTCTTGTTAAGAAATGCCCAGAGATAGACAGGCTGAAGATTTGTAACAAACACAGATGGACAAGTGGGACTGCGGCTTGTAGAAATCTGAAGGATCAAACAAGTTCATTAAACTGCGACACATGATTGATTACAACCTCATTATGAAAGGATGTTGTCCCATTAGGTGAAAAGAATCAGTCAGAATAAGGAGAATAAATCTCAGTCCATTACACAATCAACATAACTCATCATGCATCTGTGAAAACAGCAGCTAAAGGTATTTTGCAGTAATTAGATTTTTTATATATCTTCGTGATATTTGAACATAAATTCGAGTTAAAGAATCTTTAGATAATCACAGAGGTAGAGTCCAACATCGTTATGATACAAGCATACAACAAGATACATTGATAACTAAAACACATTGGCGGAAAAGATTCATACATAGATATGAAAGTTAGTTAGTCTTGCCTGGCTTTTCCTGTAAGAAACAAATTGCTTGCAAATCATTAGCTAAAGAGTGCTAGCAGTAGAGGTATTTATAAATTTTTATGTATAACTAACTTTATAATAGAAATTAATATTATGAATCTTGTAGCAGTTGGTTAGAAACGGCTGTTTTTATATAACTAGGACACTGGGAAAATATAAAAGGAGTAACAAAATTTGATAGAGATAGAAAAGGAATACAATGGGCAACAGAATTCAAGCAGTCCTTAGAGATCAGCAAGTCTGGGACATGTTCGAAGGAGTACAGCTGGTAAGTTTGGAATGTGAATAGGATGCACAGAAAGATTCCAAGGCCTGGAGATTACAATGTCTGTTAAACATCATGAGATCATGGAAACCAAGGGCTGTACACAGGATTGTCCATCACTGATTAGGTGTTTCACGGGATTAGACCTTTGGAATAAGAGGAAGGGTGCAGTGACCATATTGAATGTGATTATTTTAAGATAAAATATATAAAAATATTGCATTTCACTATAAAAACCAGAACATCATTGATCTCACTTCTGATCTGAGCTAAAGATTAAGAGACTCTTTGAGAATATGAGTGGGGCAGCACAGTGGCTCAGTGGTTAGAACTGCTGCCTCACAGCACCAGGGACCTGGGTTCAATTCCACCCTTGGGCAACTGTCTGTGTGGAGTCTGCACATTCTCCCCATGTCTGCATGGGTTTCCTCCGGGTACTTCGGTTTCCTCCCACAGTCCAAAGATGTGCAAGTTTGGTGAATTGGCAATGCTAAATTGCCCGTAATGTTTAGGGATGTGTAGATGACATGGGTTTGCAGGGGGATGGGTCTGAGTGGGGTGGTCTGTGGGTCAGCATGGACTTGTTGGGCTGAAGGGCCTGTTTCCACACTATAAGGATTCTATGAAAAAGACAACAAAGTGTGAAGCTGGACGAACACAGCAGCCAAGCAGTTGGCCTGCTGTGTTCATCCAGCTTCACACTTTGTTATCTTGGATTCCCCAGCATCTGCAGTTCCCATTATCTATAAAGAAGACAACTGGGTTCTACTGTCAGGGCAAGATTCAGGGGGATTGTTTGGTATCCTCCCTGTGTGAACTGGTGATTGCTTGAATAAAGACTGCTGCCTGCCTCCTGAGTCTTTGTCCCTGGTCAGGGTTTGGGGAAGGCTTCACTCCTACAGATTGGTGAGCTAGCCAGGAGAATCTGCTTGAAGCTGGCATACCTTGAGCCATGACTTGGGTGAGTATGTTTATTTGCCACCCTTTAAGGTAAATGTGGCTCTTCATGTGTGAGAGCTTCTATAAGTCTCGGCACAAAAAAACTTTTTTAATTGGAGCAAGCAGGAGGAGACAGAATTACAGGTGTGGTAACAAAGGCCTGCGCCAATGGGTAAGTGCAGGAGAGACAAAGGATTGTCTCAACAAAAACGCAGGGGGAATAGGGGTGCCAGCACTAGGTCAGCACACAAGGAATGTGTACTCGCTAGGTCTGACAGAGAAGCACCAGTAGAGACAACAGACTGCTTAACCCATAGGCCTGTGATAACTGATAAGCACAGGAGAGACAAAGGATTGTGTCAAAACAAAGGCCTGTGTTAACAGGTAAGTTCAGGAGAGACAAAGGATTGTCTCAAAACCAAAAAAAAATGCCAGAAGAATGTCAGAAAAGGACCAGGAAAATCCTGGGGGGTCCAGACCAGTCTATTCTGCAGACTGTGTTCAAGAAAATAAAGCCTCAATTAAGGACATGAAAAGGCACAGAAAAGGTGAATAATCCTTGTGGCTCTGTTTGAGCAGAATGCTGAAAAGGGTCTGAAACAAGCTAAAATAGCTGCAGTGTTCATAAGTGAGAAAGAGAGAAAGGAAGACTGGCTGTCTATGCCAGTTCACTGACACTTGTAGAAATGTCAATTCTTTGCTCTCTGATGAAGGGTCTAGGCCCGAAACGTCAGCTTTTGTGCTCCTGAGATGCTGCTTGGCCTGCTGTGTTCATCCAGCCTCACATTTTATTACCATCAATTCTTTGTGGCCTGGTTTGAATGCACCATTGTTTGTCGGTTGCTAAATGTCATGTGCAATTTATATGTTAACAAGGTGTAGAGCTGGATGAATACAGCAGGCCAAGCAGCATCAGAGGAGCAGGAAAGCTGACTTTTCGGGCCTAGACCCTTCATCAGAAAGGGTGTTTTATTGTGTGTTTTTGTTCCCTGGAACTTGAGATCTGGTGATGCTTTGAAGATATGGAACACTTCTCTAATTTGCATGTCATCCTTGTGCAGGAGCCATGCTAATCTTCAAAGATAGCTTGCATTTTGGGAATCTACGGTGATTTAAAAGTGTGGTTCAAAAAGCTTGGTAAAAATTTATCTTTTTGCATTGGCTCCATGATGTGTTTGGACTGAGGAAAGAATCTTGAGTAAATTTTAATTCCAGTAATTAGCATGTTTGGAATTTTACTTTCAGTCCAGAAAAAAACTTCCAAATACTGTGTTAACACAAGTGAATCTTTAATTCCGGATGGTAAGATTTACTCATTGTAAATGGGCTTTGATGTGAAAGTATGCAAGTAATAGGAAACTTGGAATTTTGGAAACACAATTCTCTTTGAACAAATTTCTGATGGTATGCTCTGAACTCTGAAAAAGCTGATAGACAATTAGAAAGGGCAAATCTAATAGAGGAAGTGGGCTTTATCTTAAAGTATAACACACATTACCTTGCAGGAGCAGGAGAGACGGATGGTGTAATAATATGCAAGAGTTTACACCCCACTCCCTTTTTGAGTCCATAATAGATCAATACTAAATAGTGCTTTCTGCTTGACAAGGAGAGGATGGAGGTTATTTATTTTTCAGGATTGGAAAAGTACTGTGGAGACAGTAAAAGTAATAGGTACTAGGAATTCCAATGTATAAAAATTGTTCGTGACTTTGAGGGAATAAAGCAGAACTTTGCATTTTGACAAATTTACATAGAGATATCGGTATCTAGAATGACTTATCAAGTAAGTTAAACAAGGGACATCTCAGAGAAAGAACAAAGTGTGTTTTGTCTGAATCAAACAGAAGTGTTTGACTTCTATTTGAAAATGTTATAAGGTTATGCTCCATGGGCTGCAAAACTCCAGATCTCTGGAGTTAGATCAGTGGTATAGTTAAATTGCAAAATTGGATGATTATGAAGTAATTAAGGATGGAGAGTACTGACAAAAGAAAAACAAAATAAGGAATATGTCTCAAACATATACACTTTCTTGACATTGGGATTTGTGGCTTGGAAAAGCACAAAAACATAGTTTAAATGAAGAGACACTGATGCATCATCCATTGAGAAGCTGACCTTTAAAACAATGAAAGTAGTATTAGTGAAATGGGGCAGGAAACATAATCTGAAGATAAAACCCAATGACCATTAGAGCTGTATGGTTTCATACCATAAAACTGCAGCTAAAGTAGGGTTTTGCATGTGGAAGTAGTGTCACTCTATGACACAATCATTCACAAAAATGACAAATTAAAGAAGCATATTGAAGAAGACAGATACAGATGAAGAAAGCTGGAGAAATTTTGATTCCAGTATGATGTTATTTTACTGCTACTGGGAAGAGTAATCTGTGGATTGGGAATGGGAAGATTAAAAAGTAAAAAAAGACGCACAGAGCTTAAGGAACCTGAATCTGGGATATATTCAATTTTAGAGCACATTATGTAAATAGATTAACAGAAAAGATAATGTAGATGATACTCTGGTCGCCTCAGTCAGGTGGCATTATCAGAAATGAAAAAAAGTTACTTTTAAGGGGATAAGACATGTCTTAGAACTATTTAAGCAGTGGAGGCGAAGTCTCTGGATACTTTCAAGAAAGAGATAGGTGGAGCTCTTAAAGATAGTGGAATCAAGGGTTATGGGGATAAGGCAGGAACAGGATACTGGTTGTGGATGATCAGCCATGATCATAACGTATGGTGGTGCTGGCCCGAAGGGCCGAATGGCCTACTCCTGCACCTAGTGTCTATTTTTTATTGTCTATTGTGACAACACTCGTGTGCTTGAGACATCCTATGTGCTACCTGGGCACTAATTACATCCTCCCTCTTAGTCCGGCTATTGGAATCTGGCAAATTGAGAGGTGAAACAATCAGCAAGCCAAATGGGAAGCCTCACTGTTGCCAGGAGATAAGCACATTGATGTGGTTAAAGGTCATGGAGAGAACCCACAATCTATGTGAATCAGGAAGGAGAGATACTTGATTGTATCCCTCTTATAGAACAGGAAGAGGAGAAACAGAGTCAAATTAAGGAAGAGCTATCAGAGGCACCAGATGTGGAATGCACCAGATAATGATGGAGTATGGAAGTATTTTGATGGTGAGACCCAGTCAGGGTGGGCCATGATTAAATTAAAAGGGGAGCTTTTAGCAAGAGAGAGAAAAGAAGGATGTCACTCCAACCAGGTAGCTGAACAAAAAACACTTACTGCTGCCCTGCAGTTAGGGAGAGGACAAAGGGTTAACCTGTGCACAGGCAGCAGACGTGCCTTCGGTGTATTCCACAAATATATGAAGGCATGGGCATGTCAAAGTTATGTTGCCTCGCGTGGCAGTGTAATTCAGCAAGAGACCCTAGTCAAGGACCTAGTGGCTGCAGCAATTGAGCTGAAAGAAGCAGTAGTAATAAAAATTAAAACACACAGGTAGACTTAGACACCACAACAGAATAACTACACAGACAGTGCAGCAAAAACAATGTTAGAAAGGAGGTGATAATGATATCAGCTGTGAGAGAGAATGAGGCGTCAAAGATGATGAATGGAACTTTTTAAGCTTACAAGCAGAAGCAAGCTCCGAAGAAAAAGCATCAGAGATAATGGGAACTACAGATGCTGGAGAATCCAAGATAGCAAAGTGCGAAGCTGGATGAACACAGCAGGCCAAGCAGCATCTCAGGAGCACAAAAGCTGATGTTTCAGGCCTAGACCCAGCCAAAACTGGGTCTAGGCCCAAAACGTCAGCTTTTGTGCTCCTGAGATGCTGCTTGGCCTGCTGTGTTCATCCAGCTTCACACTTTGTTATGTCAAAAGAAAAAGCATTTTGCTTTAATCCATTTTGCTGCCTGAGAAGCAAATCGTATTTGGAGGAAGGAAGGTAAAATCATCGCCCCCGTGTACTGCCAACAGTCCAGCAAATCCCAGACTTGTCCCTTGCTGTTAGTCAGTTCTGCTCTCCCTGTGATTAGGCCTTGGGGGAATGTCATTGTTCAAACCCTCATTAGCTAAAAGAGTGTTAGTCCAGTGACCCTCAAGGGAGTTACCCTCTGGGCCATCAGAATGGCTGGTAGGGATGGGATCCATTTCACTCCTGCTCCTGCCATTGCCGTGGTCAGAGCATTTTTCAGCGTTCTGTTCATTCTGTCTAACATACCCGAGCTCTTTGATGGGAGGGGATATGATACTTTTGTGTTATTCACAAGAATTTACATGTTATCTTCAGGCACTGTGCATGTGAATTGTGTCTCTTGTTCTGAGCCTAGTTGTCGGGGAACCACCCCCATCTGGGTATTATTTCAGCAGCCAATACTTTTGCCACAGAAGTTGCAGTACAATCCGTTGTGGAGAAAGCTTCTATCCTTCTGGTAAACTGATCGACTATGACCAGACAGAATTTCTTATTCTGAGTTTGTGGGAGTGGTCTGATGAAGGCCATTTGGATGTGTTCCCATGGTCCCTGTGGATGGGCCTAATGGCTCTTTTTGATTTTAATTCCCTGTCCTGGCTCTGTACACATGCAGTGCATGTCTGGAAAAATTTAACTCTTCCCATTGCTTTCCACCACCAGCAATTAGATATCAATTGTATCATTTTATCCCTCCCTATGTGTGCTAGTCTATGGTAAATATTGCATTTTCCAAAATTGAATAAAATGATAACACATTTATGAAAGGAAAATCATAATTGAAAATTTTTTTGGGATTATTGAAGATGTTTTTGTGGACATAAATAATGGAAAACCAGTGAATGTGGTATAGTGGAATACTAGATCATAGAATCCCTACAGTGTGGAAACAGGCCCTTTGGCCCAACAAGTCCACACTGACCCTTGGAGCATCCCACCCTGACCCATTTCCTGTATAACCCACCTAATCTGTACTCACATCCTGAACACTACAGGCAATTTAGCATGGCCAATCCACCTAACCGGCACATCTTTGGGCTGTGGGAGGAAACCGGAGCACCTGGAGGAAACCCACGCAGATAATGTACAAACTCCACATAGACAGTCACCCAAGGGTGGAATCAAACCTGGTTCTCTGGTGCTGTGAGGCTGCGGTGCTAACCGCTGACCCACCGTGCCGCCCTAACTAGGTGGATACTCAGGTGGGTTTTTTTAAAGAACACACACAGTGAGTTGGTAAACAAAATTAAAGTGCAAGATATTGGGGGGAACACGTGCAAATGAAAGGTAAAATTTAGGTTTAACTTCAGTTAAGGGAATCACTATATAGAAGTAAATATGTCCTGCAGACGTTGCATGGAGCGTTGGTGAGACTATACCTGGATTACTGTGTACAGTTTTGGCATCTGAATCTAAGAAATAATGTAGTGATCACAGAGGAAGTGTAATGGACATTCTCTAGATTAATCCCTTAGATGGCAAGGTTGCCTGATGAGGAAACTCAGCCTGTGTTCTTGAGAATTTCAAGAATTGAGAGTGATCGCAGTGAAACTTAGAAAATTCGTACAGAGAGGATTGACTAATGCAGTAGCAAGCAGGCAAGATGAAGAATCCCAATATATTCTACAAGAACGTCAAGCAGAACAGAATAACCAGAGAACAATTCAGGGCCATTAGAAACCATGGGAACAATCTGCGAGTGAAGCTGGAGAACACTGTTAGATCATTACATGAGAGCTTCATTTCTGTATTACTTGAGATAAGAATGTGAGTACAGAATTCGAGAAGATGGTGTGTGAAGCTCTTGAGCAGAGTGATATAAGATGCAAGCAGGGATTGATGGTTTTGGCAGGTAACATTGCACAAATCTTCAGATCTGGATGTGTTGTATCTCAGGCTGGTATTGGAGACAAGGGTGGAATGGCCTTGACCCAAATTTTTGAATAGATTCTAGCCACAAGTATGGTGCCAGAGGACTGTAGATCAGCTAATGTGGTTCCAATTTATAGGAGCGATGGTGGAGAAAGGTCCGGGAAATAATGACCAGTGAGTATCAAATCAGTTTCAGAGATCGTAGGAACTGCAGATGCTGAAGAATCTGCGATAACAAGGTGTAGAGCTGGATGAACACAGCAGGCCAAGCAGCATCAGGGGAGCAGGAAGTCTGCAGAGATAGTAGGAACTGTAGAAGAAGGGTCTAGGCATGCAACGTCAGACTTCCTGCTCCTCTGATGCTGCTTGGCCTGCTGTGTTCATCCAGCTCTACACCTTGTTATCTCAGTATCAAATCAGTGTTTGGGAAGCAATTGGGGAAAATAGGAAAGGAGAAAATTGTTCTCTATTTAGAGAGGCAAAGTTAAATCAGCGATAGTTAGCATCCCTTCGAGAGAAGTCATGCCTAACAGAATTGATCCTCCACTGATCCCTGAAGAAACTGGAAAGGTTAATAGTCGAGTTAAGAAGGCATGGAGGACTGTCGGCATAGTGTTCTTCATTGAAACATAGATTAAAACAGCTGAACAGGGCATTGGTTAGACCAAGATGCCATACTGTGTGTAGTTCTGGGAGCCACATTAGAAGATGAATGCAATTGAGCCATTGAGGGTACAAAGGAGAATTCATCAGTATGTTCCCTGGGATGAAACATATGAACAACAAAGAGAGGCTGGATAAGCTTGGGTTGCTTGCCTTCGAGCAGTGAAGGCTGAGGGGGATGTAACTCAGAAGGTTAAGATTACAAGGGGTATCAATAGGGTGGATAGAAAGTAGCTGTTCCATTTAAGCAAAAGGCCAAGAACAAAGGAGCACATTTTTAAAGTGAAGGGTTTGAGATCTGGAGAGGTTTTGAAGAGTGTTTTTCACCAAGAGGGTGTTGGGGGTCTTGAATGCACTTCCTTAGAGAGCAGTTGTGGCAGGTAACCTCTCACCCATTAAAATACTACTTGGACAATCACTTGAAGTGTCACACATCAGCGTCCCTTGTGGGAATATAGGTCACGATAACAAAGTGTAGAGATGGAGGAATGCTGCAGATCAGGCAGCATCAGAGGTACAGGAAAGCTGATATTTCGGTTCAGGATCCTCACGAAAGCATTAGCTTTCCTGTTCCTCTGATGCTGCCTGGCCTGCTGTGTTCCTCCAGCTCTAACGTTGTTACCTCTGACTGCAGAATCTTGCTATCTCTCCCATATAGATTGTGCTGTATTTCAGACAGTATAGAGTCAATGCACCTGTGATTGTATGGTTATGGAATGTTAAGCGTCAAGCAGTTTTAGATAGGAATTGATGGTTTGTGAAGAGTGTATTGAAAAGGGATACAAGAATGAACTGCAATAGCTTCTAAAATTATGTCAATGTGAAAGGGGTAAGAAAACAAGTGTAGCTTTGTTACAGTCTGAAATCACAGAATGAAGCAGGAAAACAGGGAAATGGCAGAGCTATTAAGAAGGTACTTCCGTTTTCTGTCTTCACGCCAGAAAACAAAAACAAAATCTTCCCAGCTATGCCAGGAAACTTAGGTCTGGTGAGGGGAAAAAAATGGGAATAGAAACAAATTAGTAAATAAACGGTCTTGGAGAAATGATTGGGACTGAAAGTAATGGGAGTAGATAAACCCAACATAGATTTATGAAAGGGGAATCAGATTTGAGGAACCAACTGATAGGTCTATAATGGAGAAGCAATAGTTGCAATGCATTTGGGTTTTTAAAAGATTTTTGACAAAGTTATGAAAGATTTTTGATAAAGTAGGTATAAAACGATGCTTTTGTTTGCTGAGCAAAGGGCTCGTGGGTATCGCAGGGGTCAGTGCTTGGGTCCTCTTTGGACTGTAGCAGGAAACGGGAGTGTGGAATCAAACCCGCGGCCCTGGCACCGTGAGGCAGCAGTGCTAAACACTGAGCCATCATCCTGCCCCAAAGTAAGGCAGTATGTCAACAGGACATTGCTAGGGAGGAAGTGTGGGAGTGGGATCACTGGCTGTTGCGAGCGGAAACAAAGGAGTTTGGGGCCACCATGTGTTTCTAGGGGTACAGTGTGGCTGTGTGACCAATGCCTGCTGCTAAGGGAACAGCTTGCAGGTGAGTTCACAGGCTCATGCAACAGAGTGGGTGCTGGAACACCGACTGCTGAAAAGACAAGAGTGTGTCTGGTGGGTTCAAGGGTGGTGCTCTGGAAAAGTGTGGTGGTGGGCCCATAGCCTGTTTTTAAGGGAAGAGATTGAGCGTGGTGAAGACATCCATGGTTTGCTGAGTAGTTTGGGGGTTGGGCCAGAGGCTGTTGCTCAGGGAGCATAATGGGAATGAGTTGGCAGGCCTTCTCTCGGGAACTCAGTTGTTGCTGGACCACTCACAGTTACTGGGAAGAAATGAGGGAGTAAGCCCACTGACCGTTGGTAGACAACAGAGAGGGAGTGACAAACAGGCCACTGCTAAGGGATCCATGTGTGGGGTGAGGGGAGAAGACGGGTAGAGACCATTGCTAAGGGAACAGAGTATGTGTGGTAACACTGACTGTTGCTGTGGGAAATGAGATGGAGTATGGCAGCAGAGTGTTGATAGAGGAACAATGGGATGGTGGGTCCACAGACCATTGCGAGGGGAATAGCAGGGGTTGGGGCTGTCAGGCATTGCTAGGGGAACAGTGAAGTGGTTGATCTATAGTCCGTTGCTACAGTGTTATTAGTGGCCCATAATTAAGTTGATAAGATGTTGATAAGTTTGTAAGACTTGGACCTTTTTTAGCTAACACAAAACGGTGGAAAGGTTTTCACGGTTCCAGATAGCAGATGTTCACAGCTAGATTTGTAGTCTCCATATAGATATACCGGATAAGATGAGTTTGTCTGTAGGAAGAAACATTAGGGAAGTTAATCAGGCTTCTGTGACCAGGCAGTTCTAAATGTATAAGCATTCTGATAAGGGGCATTTTTGTAAGGCTCCGTTTAGCAACATTCCCAAGTTCGTTATTCGTAAAATGGAAAAGGAAAGGCAAACAATAAATTAGAGCTAAAAGGTTAGTTGCATTCCATGAGCAAATGTTTATAGGCAATAAAGAGGCCAATGCATTATTAGGGAAGATAAAGTAATAAATGGTGTAAACACGACGTCCAAAAAAAATTGACACAGGAGAAAGGTTATGGAATGAGAGGCCATGACTGGGGAAAGATAAATAATTAAAACTTAGGTGCAGATTCAGATGATTCAAACACGAACTTGCAGCCAAAGATCAAGGGAAGGGTGACGAAGACAGATTACCAAATACAGAGTGAAGAGATGGCGATGTTGCCTCGTTGTGGAATCTAAACAAAGTTCATATGTAGCTTGGTAAAGTTGTAAAGTGGTTGAATTTCATCCTCAGTGGAATTTGAATAGATATTTTTATTAAGAAAAGATAATTAGTAAATGGAAATTGTTTAGAGTGGAAACAGTAAAAATTTATTTAAAAATTAGACTTCAGTTTAAAATCTACTTGAAACAAGTAAATAGTAGGGGTCCAAATCTACAGTCACAAGTCAGAAGGACTTTTGTTTGATCTCAGGTTGAAGTTCTCAATTAGTCAGCTGTGTCACAGTAACTTTATATGAGAGTTGATTTAAAGACTTCATAAAAATTAGTAGAAATTAATGTCCTTTCTAATCCACCATACTAAAGTTAGTACAGAATTTGGAGGAGTTTTTAGTGAAAAACAACAATTTAGGCTATTGGTAAATAATGCAGTGTAACTGGCAAATATCTGGGAAGAATAAAACTGACAGAAGTATTATAATATCCCAAAGATAGATGATGGAAGTATCTGTTAGACATCATGAGATTATGGGAGGACACAGGACTGTCAGTAGAGTTGACCTTCATTGATTATGTGTTTAATAGATTGGATGTACAGATTAGGGATGTGGCTAACAATGACATCAATATTGCATGTAATTATTGTAATGTGAATGTTGTATTTCACTGGGGAACTCAGAGCGTCATTGACCTTCTTCTGTGAGATATGGTTAAAATAGAAGTTGCTGGAAAAGCTCAGCAGGTCTGGCAGCACCTGTGAAGAAAAATCAGAATTAACGTTTTTGGTCCACTTCACCTGAAACATTAACTCTGATTTTCTCTCCACAGATGCTGCCAGACCTGCTGAGCTTTTCCCGCAACTTCTGTTTTTGTTTCTGATTTACAGCATCCGCATTTCTTTTGGTTTGTATTTCAGTGATTAAGTGGGCAATGGGCTCCATGTGAAAGCCAGATTCAGGGCAGTCTCTGGCCTCTCTCGTGTATGTGGTATTGGAAATCTGAATAAAAATTGCTTGTGCTAAGGACACAGGACTTAAGACTCCTCTTGATATTTCTCCCTACAACAATTGGCGCTGTGAGCAGGGTGCTACACCAGTCCATCATCAGCAATGTATACCCTAATTGGGTGAGTATGTTTAACATCACCACCGTTTAGGAAGAGGGCAAACCTCACAGTTCATCTCAGCTGTAAGTTGCAGTCTGAGAAGAACTAAGAAGGAGCAAGGAGTTGTGCTGTGTTCATAGACAATAGACAGATCTAGTCTGCACCAGGGAGAGTTTTGCCCCACAATCGGACTGGTAAGGCCTGAAAGGAGAGTCTGCCCCGGAGAGTGTTGAGCCTCACAGCAGGATGCCTAGGTGCAAAAAACAAGAATATGCACCACGGAGCGTTGAGCCCCACAGCAAGGCAGATAAGTGAAAAAAGATAATCTAAACTGGGGAAGGTTGAGCCCAAAAGCAGTCAGATACGGCCCGAGGAGAGTCTGCACTGAGGTGGTTTGAACCCCACAGCAGGATCCCTGGGGTGGAAAAGTACACTCAGGGAGGCACAAGACCATGGTAATCAGAAGGGATCTGGAAGAGATTGTGTTTAAGGATAAAGGTAAAATAATATGGGACCCAGAGTGGTCATTGGTATAAAGTCTACTGGATAGCAATCAAAAGCTGATCGTGAAGGTGATCAGAAAGGGTTATGATTTTGATGCACTAGGATCAGAGCTGAAAGCTTGGAGGAAGGGACAAGAAGAAGATAAATATGAGAAGGTTGTTGTAATTCTGACAAGTCTGGTCTGAAATATGGCCAGTGAGAAATGGTTTGCAACTCTCAGACGTGAGAGTCTAAAGCCAAAAGGCCAGATGGCCAAAAGGCCAGATGATCACCACAGTAAAGTGCAGATGTTGGTGCTTCCTGGAGCAGGTTAGATGATGAAGCATACACATGTGAACTTAGGGAGAGTAATGAGTGGTATGACATACCACTCTGTGAATCAGAAAGACCCATGCTTATGGCTCTTTTGTGGGCTGTATTTAAAAATTGGAAAGACAAGGGGAATCTACAAGACAGAGTGGAATTTAACTTCGAACCTTAAACCTCAGCAGAGAAACAAATGTTATTGAACAAATTGACCAAATGGTTAAAGCTAATTGGAACCCCACAAAGATGCCTTGTTTGTAAAAAAGGTGGTTAAAAAAAGAAGAGAGTCACTGAAAAGACAAAGCCTTAATATAAGCATTTCAAACACCAAGTTGAAACTGAAATTAGAAGAAAGTAAAAAAGCATTTCCGAATTGTATGAGAGAGACAGAGAGATAGAGAGATAGAGGGAGACGGGGACTAACCTTAAGTGAAATGGTCCCTGAACGAAGTGTTAACTCTTTGTGGTCTGTTTGTTTGTATCTTAGCTTGTTGTTTGTTAAATATTGTCTTGTGTAATTTGTGTGTTTCTATTCCCTGGAGCTCAAGGTCTGAGGTACTTTGAGTCTAGTTTGCATTTTGACAGTTTATGATGGTTTGAAAATTTGGTGTGTGTTTGTATTAGTTTGAAACATGTATGCTTAAGATGATGTCACTTTAAGGAACTAGCTGTGATCATGTAAAAGAAAAATCTGCTAAAAAATGTTGATTTCGAATTTGTTTCTTAAAGCATGGCAAAAATTTACCTCATGGAATGGATTACAGTTGATTAAAGTTAATTGGAAAAGAAAATTAAGTAAAAAGACATAACTTATTTTCTCCTTCCTCAAAACCATCTGTGTTTAGTTTGAGACAAGAATCCTCAGTAAATGTTTAATTTGAATCTTTATTATTGAATTATCCAGGTTGGAATTTCATTTCCTGGCTTGAGTGAAATTCCAAACATTGTTCTGACCATGGGTGAATCTTTAATTCCAGGTGATAAGATTTGCTCATTTAAACATTCATTGGTGTGAAATGGTGCTTTAGGAAAGAAGGAAATTGGAATTTTGGAAAAGTAATTTGCTTTGAACAAAGTTATCTGATGAATTGCCTCAAGATGTGAGAAAATTGAAATAAAAATAATTTGAAAGAAATGTAAAATTTAATGACGGACATAGGCTCTCCCTCTGTTTGGAAACAGACTATAACGATAGGTGAAAGGGGCTGTTGATGTAATTACATCCAAGGATCTATGCCTCACCCCTTCAGCTTCGTAATAAACTGTCACTAATCAACCTATTCTGCTTGAAGTGGAATGGATGGATGCTCCTTTTTAGATAACTGAAGATACAGAAGGCTTTTGGCAACAGCTTTGAATTTCTGATCGTGTCTGAAGATTTTCAACATTGCAACACAGTGATGGATGAGTCACCTTCAATCATCAGGCCACTTTGTAACATTACATCTCAATATTGGAGTGCTACTATGAAAACATCAAATGTATTGAGGATTAGGCATTTCAAAATCACTAAGCCTGGGCACATTCAAGCATATCATAATACCATATTATATTAAGATTTGCCTGAACTGGCATTATAACTTATTTAAAGGGGAACAGTTACCTGAAATTTTAAGGGATTCTGGAAAGCCTTCAAATGCATGAACAGAATCTCAGTGGTTTTAATGTATGGAAAGAAAATTTGTTAGTATGTCTTGAGGAGTAAATGAAATATTGAATTTTGACTAGTTTAGGTATAGATATAGAAAATATCTACAGTCATTTTTCAAGCAAGTTTTTTTTTAAAAGGGGCCATGTGAGAGAAAGAACGAATAAAGTATGTTTTTCTTTGGAATCAAACAGAACTTTTTTGTTTTAATAAATTACAAGAATGTATTTCATTGCACTGCAAATCTCTCCAGGGATTAGACAGAATGGTAATAGTTGAATTGCTAATTTGGATCTGAATAAGTGATTAGGGGTAGAAAATAGCGGCAGAAAACTGAAAAAATGAATAATGGCAGATATAGTGAGTATATCCATAAGGTTTATGGGCTTGCTTAACAGTTAAGCCAAGGGCATAAGGGGGAAAGAGTTGTAACGGCTCATGACTAAGTTGATAAGATGGCCACTTGGGGCTTTTTTGACTAACACAAAATGGCTCAAAGGGTCTGGCAGTTACATACATCAGATGTTCACAGCTGGACTTGTGGTCTACATACAGGTATACCAGCTAAAATGAGATTCTCCACAGGAAGAAACATTAGCGAAGTTAATCAGGCTTCTGCAAACAGGCAGTTCTAAACATATAAGCATTCTAATAAGGGGCATTTTTATAAGGCTTAGTTCAGCCACAGTCCCAATTTTGTTACTTAGTAAAAAGTAGTAGAAGGAAATGATTGATCCTGCAGTATTCTGAATTGCTCAGGTAATTGTATAATTAGAAAGGCAGACAACAAATTAGCATTCCTTGAGCAAAATGGTTATAGGGAAGATAAAGTAATAAATGGTGTAAACACATCAAAAAAAACATTGGCCAGATTTGAAAAAGAGAGGTCATGACTAAGCGAGATAAACAATCGAAGCTTAAGTGCAGATGCAGATAATTCGAACAAATACTCACAACCAAATATCAAGGGAGGAGTGACAAAGACGGATGGCAAAATACAAAGTAAAGATATGGTTATGTCGCCTGGTTGTTGTCGAATCTGAACATGTTTTGTTTAATGGTTTTTTAAAGTTGTGAAGTTGTTGAATTTCACCCTCATCAGTGGAATTCAAATGGATGCTTTTTCCTGAAGAAAATACAGTTAGTAGCGGAAAGTGTTTAGACTGGATACGGTGACAATGAAACTTTAGTTTAAAATCCACTTCCACCATGTAAATTGCAGAGATCATAACTGCAGTTGGAAGTCTGAAGGCCTGATGTTTGATGTACGGGCGGCATGGTGGCTCAGTGGTTAGCACTGCAGCCTCACAGCGCCAGGGACCCGGGTTTGATTCCAGCCTCGGGTAACTGTCCGTGCGGAGTTTGCACATTCTTCCTGTGTCTGTGTGGGTTTCCTCTGGGTGCTTCAGTTTCCTCCCACAGTCCAAAGATGTGCAGGCTAGGTGGATTGACCATGCTAAATTGCCTGTAGTGGTCAGGGGTGTGTGGGTTATGGGGGGAATGGGTCAGGCTGGGATGCCCCAAGGGACAGTGAAGACTCGTTGGGCCAAAGGGCCTGTTTCCACACTGTAGGGAATCTAATCTAATCTCTCAGGGTGAAGTGAGAGAGGGACTGTTCTCAATTTGTCAGTTGTGTCACAGTAACTTCATATTAGAATTTATTTTAAGACTTTATACAAAAAATTGGTAGAAATTAATATCCTTCCTTATCTGCCATACTAAAATTAGTACAGAATTTGGAAGAGTTCGTGGTGGAAAACTACTATTTAAGGTATTGGTAAATATCGAGGTGCAGCTTGCAAACATTTGGGAAGGAATAAAACTGTCAAAAGCATTGTAATATCCCAAAGATAGATATGGAGGTCTATGTCATACATCATGAGGTTATGAGCCGAGCTATTGCTGCCCATAGAGACGCCCATCATTGATCGCTATTCACTGGTTTGGATGTATAGATTATGGGTATATGGCTATGATGACATCAATGTTGCCTGTAATTATTGTAATGAGAAGGGTATAAAAATGTTGTATTTCACTGGGGAACTCAGAGCATCGTTAACCTTCTGATGTGAGCTGTGAAGAGAGCAACTGGGCTCCATGTGAAAGCCAGCTTTGGGGTGGTTTCTAGCCGTTCCCACATATGTGCAAATACAGTTCTAAATAATGTTCGCTTGGGTTAAGGAAGACAGGAAGTAAGATTTCTTCCTCCATGGGAGGGCAAATATTTTGAGAATGTGAAAACTGGATGGAGTGGGGTTAGAACAAACACCTGTCTCATTGAAGGAGTAGCAAGGAATGCCTGGTGACTGGGATCTTGCTATGCAGTAAGGAAATCAGTCAAAAAGTCACTTTATCTTTACCAATATAAGTCATGGAGGAACTAAGGGGGTGCAGCAATTGGGAGACAAAGCTGTGCCAGTGAGAGCAATTAGACCGGGCGAAGAAGGGGAAATATTTGGGAAGAGCAAAATATTTGCATGTAGCACAAAATCTGAGGGGGCAAAATAGTTGGTGGACCAGTGTTTGGTGGAATGGCACAATATTGGAGGTGGTCACACAAAGCTTGGCAGCTCAAACACATGGGGAGGGGGATTTGCATAATTGGGGCAGGTGGAAAATTTGAGGGCTTCGGGCATATAAAATTTTGGGGAAGGCCCAAAGATGGAGGGTTACAAAAAGGGGGCATTTATGTGCTTGTCCTATGTTTGATTCCCTTAACTTTGAGAGGGTTTGTAGGGGGGAGGAGAAATCAGGGAGTGCATGCAAAATTACAAAATGAAGAATTGTGGGAGTTGTAAGATGGGGGACCAAATTTGGGGAGGTGCAAACTTACGGAGTGGAAAATTCGGCGGGCTTACTGCAAGACTTGTCTCTGCAAAAACTATAGAGGGGGTAATTTGGGGGGCAGGATGCTGAAAAGGGAGAGATTAGACCTGAATGAGGTGTAAGATATTGAGGATTGCAAAGTTTGGGGTGTGGAACATTTGGGTGCGAGACAACAAAATCAGGAGTATGGAAGTTGTGGAGGGCATCGAAACGTAAGAGGCCAGCTGCAAAATTGGGAACAGTCATTATATTTAGGGAAAGTGGGGGTGTATAAAATGTGGAGTGCGGCAAATCTGGGAGGTTATACAAAATTTGACGGGCTGTAAAACTTGGGGGGGGGCAATATTTAGCAGTGTTGCATATTGGGAGGTCATATAATTGGTTAGCAAAATATTTGGAGAAGGTGCAAAGTGGAAGGGAATGGTGTGTAACGGTACGGATGGAGGCTATAATATAACAAGGTGTAGAGCTGGATGAACACAGCAAGCCAAGCAGCATCTGAGGAGCACAAAAGCTGACGTTTTGGACCTAGACCCTCTGACGAAGGGTCTAGGCCTGAAACGTCAGCTTTTGTGCTCCTGAGATGCTGCTTGGCTTGCTGTGTTCATCCAGCTTCACACTTTGTTAACTTGGATTCTCCAGCATCTGCAGTTCCCATTATCTCTGATTACATTTTGCGTCCAGACCCTTCTTCAGAAATGGGGGAGGGGAAGGGGATTCTGAAATAGATAGGGAGAGAGTGTGAGATGGATAGAAGATGGGTAAAGGAGAAGATAGGTGGAGAGGAGACAGACAGGTCAAAGAGAGGGGTTGGAGCCAGTAAAGGTGAGCTTCAGTGGGGAGTTAGGGAAGAGATAGGTCAGTACAGGGAGGACAGACGGGTCGAGGAGACGGGATGACGTTGGTAGGTAGGAAATGGGGGTGGGGCTAGAGGTGGGAGGAGTGGAGAGGTGGGAAGAAGGACAGGTTAGGGAGGCGAGCTGATTTTGGGATGCAGTCAGGGGAGGTGAGATTTTGAAGCTTACGAAGTCCACATTGATATCATTGGGCTGCAGGGTTCCCAAGTCAAATATGAAATGCTGCTCCTGCAACCTTCAGGTAGCATCGTTGTGGCATTGCAGGAGGCCCAAGGAATGGGAGGGGGAATTGAAATGGTTCGCGATTGAGAGGTGCAGATGTTTGTCGCGAACCAACCGTAGGTGTTCCACAAAGCTGTCCCCATTCCCCGACGTAGAGTAGGCCACAACAGGAACACCGGATGCAGTATACCACCTTAGCAGATGTGCAGGTGAACATCTGTTTGATGTAGAAGGTCTTCTTGGGGCCTGGGATGGAGTGGGAGGGGAGGTGCAGGGGCAGGTATAGCGCTTCCTGCGGTTGCAGGGAAAAGTACCGGGTGAGGTGGGGCTGGAATTTGGATCTTGTTTTGCATTACAGCAGTCATTTCAAAAGGCCAGTTACTCCCCGCACGCAGTGTCCTTCCACTCAGAGGGGGAGGCGATTTAGCCAGTGGCCATGCTCCTAAGATCGTCAAGGGAAGAGTTCTCAACTGGGAGGGGGCAAGAGAGGAAAAGGGAGGGGAGTGTTGGGATATGGGGAGAGGGAGGAGTATTGAATGACAGAAAGAAAGATCCACGGCAGAGAGCACAAGGCGCAGAGTCTGGGGTACGGCAGCCCTTTATAGAGGAGTGGTCTCTGCAGGAAGTAGATTTAATGAGGCTGTTTGGGGTCGAGCTTTGAGCAACCGGACCGGACGCAGATAATTTAATTGGGGGATGGGGGGAAAGATGTAGACAAAGAGGGATTTTGTGTCCGGGTGTGTGTTAGCGGAGGGAAACTAGGGGGTCGGGAAAAGTCACTGGTCAGGGGAGCGCAATCACCCAGAGTGCGGAGAGGGGAGGGGTGAATATACAGGGAAAGAAAAAGAGAATGAGAGAGATAAAGAAGGAAAGAAATTGAAATGAAGAGGAGGAAGAGTGAAAGAAACTGAGAGAATAAAAGAAAGACAAAGTAAGAGAGAGAGAATGAACGAGACGGACGGAGAATGATAGCCAACGAGGAGAGGTGGGGGAAAGAGAGGTAAATGTGGAAGAAAGAGAAAGATAGGGGGAAAGAAAGGGATCGTGATGGAAGAGAGAAATAAAAAAGGAGAACGAAAAAGGACAGAGGGGGGAGGGTTTAAAAAGGGAGAAAAAGAGGAGGGAGAGAAAGGAAGAGACAGAGGTGGGGGAGGGGTGTGGTAAAGAGAGAGAGAAACGCGGGCAGGGACACACATACCGGAGTTTTGGAGGGACTTGAGAGGTGATACACACGTAGTCGTACCTCTCTCTCTCACCCTCGATGGTTTCTCCCATTCCCCCTCTCCCCTTAAGGACAGATCCTGCTCCTGATTGTGCTTCAGGAATGGGCAGGTTCAGGGAAAGGGAGGTTAAAGGATCGAAAGAACTGCGGATGCTGTAAGTCAGGACAAAAGCAGAACTTGCTGGACGCACAGCAGATCTGGCAGCAAATGTGAATTAAAAATCAGAGTCAACGATTCGGGTTCTGTTATTGTAAAGGATCGAAACTGTCATTGAGATTCCAGACGTTCCTGCTCTGTCTCTCACTCCATCACACACAGGCAGAACCTTTCTGGTTCTCGTCTCCTGATCCGTCCGTATGATAAAAGCAACTATGGCGATTAAACCTGGTTTAAAATGCCCCAGTTGTGTCACCCAGCGATCCCTCCCGCGCAAACCCCAGCTCATCCAGCCAGCTGCTAGCCTTCTCCACCTGGAGCACAGCACTCCTGCAAAGAGGCAGCTTTGCGAATTTAGAGTTAACAAGGTGTAGAGCTCAATGAACACAGCAGGCCAAGCAGCATCAGAGGAGCAGGAAGGCTGCTCGTCCTGCTGTGTTCATCCAGCTCTTACACCTTGTTATCTCAGATTCTCCAGCATCTGCAGTTCCTACTATCTTGCGAAATTATAGGCGGGCAGTGAGTGAGAAAGGAGGTGTGAGGGAAAGCAGCAACTCAATAGTTTTCTCCAGACTGCCTTCGTCTGTCAGAGACAGTAAGAACTGCCGATGCTGGATAACACAGTGTGGAGCTGGAGGAGCGCAGCAGGCAGCATCAGAGGAGCATAGTATCAGAGATAATGGGAACTGCAGATGCTGGAGAATTCCAAGATAATAAAATGTGAGGCGGGATGAACACAGCAGGCCAAGCAGCATCTCAGGAGCACAAAAGCTGACGTTTCGGGCCTAGACCCTTAATCAGAGCTCTGATGAAGGGTCTAGGCCCGAAACGTCAGCTTTTGTGCTCCTGAGATGCTGCTTGGCCTGCTGTGTTCATCCAGCCTCACATTTTAGCATCAGAGGAGCTGCTGCTCCTCCTCCTGTTCCTGAGTCTACCTATGTGTGTTTCTGTGTGTAACTCTCTCTCTTTGAAAAGAATGGGTTTCTGTATCTACCTGTGTGTGTGTAAGACTGTGTATGGTGTACCTCTGTTTTTCTGTATTTTGTGTGTCTGTGTGACCGGCTCTGCCTGCAATGGGACAGACGTTGAATAAATTAATTAAAACGTGATGAATCGAATCCTCTCTCTCCCTGTCCCCACCCTGTCCTTCTGGTGTTTGAAGTGATACAATGCCACCCTCTGTTGGCCTCTACACATCACTGCACAAGCTCACATGTTTTACCAATCCCCTGCATCTGCTTCCGGGACATCCTGAATGATTGATCAATCCCCCATCAGAATCATCACCCAGTCCTCCACAGGGGATGGAATAATTCCCCATCACGTTGATCATTGAGTCCTCTAGATGGATGGAGCAATCTGCAATCACACCAATTACCCAAATCTTCCGGGGGATGGATCAATCCTTCCTCACATCCACGTATCCAATAGTCAAATATTTCCTGCGTACCCATTTACTTAATGAGATCAAAAACCTCAGAAGTCTCAGGTTGGAATGAAGACTTTCGCAGGGACAACTTCCCAGCAGGGTCTTCAATTTCCAGAGCAATTTCTTCAAGGCCTGTGAGGTTCCATAGATTACCCCTCGCAAATCAGATCTCTGTTGGTGGCGGTGAAACAGTGGCAGAAGTGATATGGAGTCTTTTTAAGCTAAATCTTTCTAATCATTTTTATTATTCTTAAACTATACAGAATAACTCCAGAACATTGTGTCAGTGGAAGCCTTTCACTGTATTTGAAAAAACTCAATCTGCATCATGTCATTTCAAGATAAAAAATACTGTTATCGATAATATTATAGGTTTAATGTCTCATTAACTAACAAGAGATCTTTACAATTTGACCATCACACAGATATATCCAAGGAATAAACCCTTTCTGTGCATTCTGTCATTCTGTCTATTACAAATAACTTCAGCATAAGCTGCAAACTAAACTACACAGTCAGCTGTAAAGCCCTTGTTTCTTAAACAATTTCCCATTCAGTGTAAACAAATATTTTGCCAAATGCTTCAGCTCCTCTCTGAATTTCCTCTGTGCAATTCCATAGATGCATGTGTTTGTGCAGGAAGTCAGAAGCTGCAGCATAAATCCAACTTGCTGGGTGATGTACATTGGATTACTGAGGCATTTGTCTGTGTAATAATAGTTTATCACTGGCCAATTTACTGAATGTACAACATATGTCATCCACAGCAATACAAAATTAGCTGAAATACCGAAAAGCAATATCATGGATGTTCTCCGATTCTTGTCTTCAGGGTCCTGCTGGTTGCTGCTTTTGCTCAGAAGTCCCCTGCGTAACCTATTAGCCACAACAACGTGTCTGACAGTCAAACTATTGAATAACAGGATTAAAACTATTGGCAACAAAGGGGTAATGATGCTATCAATCCACTTATATGTCTTCCGAAAAAACGAAAGCAAATCATCAGTGCGTGGATAACAATGCCAAGGCACACTGTCAATTATAAAGGCAGGTTCTATGAAATAGTAAAATGGGATGCTCCTGACACAGCTCACCACACATATAATAGCAATAACCATGGCAGCTGTTCTCTCCATGCAATATTTTGATTGTAGCTTCTGACAGCAGATTATTACAAAGCGATCAAATGTGAAGGCAACAGTAAACCAGACGGAACAATCTACAACTACTATGTATGCAACCAGATTGACAGTACACACTGGAGTCAGGGAAAGGAAATTAATTGGCCAATACATGTAATTAATCTGATTGAATATGATATTGATGATAACCACTGTTATATCTGCCACTGCCATGGCTACCAGGTAACATGTGATGCACTTGGATAAACCAGTTTCCTCGAGCAAGGATCGTAATTGCAATCAGGTTAACTGTAAAAAACAGAAATCCTTGAAGGTACCACAGGACTGTCAAAACTACACATTTTCTTTGAAACAAAACCTTTATATAAAAACTGTACTGAATGTTCATATTTTGTTTCATGAATTAAACATAATGAATAATTGAAGGAGCTCTTTCTATATGCACAGAAAAGTACATGCTCAATTATAGACTAAAATATGACATCAATTTAAATTCAAATATTGTTTTGAGATCAAGACAGATGAGAAGTTATTATAGTAAAATATTACAGTGACATTTCTGGGAAAATAAGCATGCACAAAAAATGGACTCCATATACCGTTTCATATTCACTTACTTGGTGTACAACAGCAACTAAGCATTATTACCTGTTAGGCTGTGTGCACTTTCATATTAAGTGATGGTTTCTATGGAATGCAATTCAGTAAGTTTGAAATTTCCAGGCTGAAAGTGTGACTCCTATTTGTGGCATCATTAAAGTCCAAGTCACACTGTTAACTCTGCAGAAACTGCCAATCTAAACTGATTGACAGAGCAAAGGACACAGAGCTATCCAAAGTTAAACCTTCCATTTAGTACAATTAAGGAGACATTTGCAGAACAGTACCACTCATTGCTGAATTTCTGGATGAATACTTTGTGTCAGCTAACTTTGTATCTTTACCCATGCATCAAACAGTCTGGGCAATAACCTGGATAAAAAGTGTCATGAGTGGGCCAAAAAAAAAAGCCTTGGAAAAGTGCTAAATGGAAAATATATGCAAGTATATCACACACCAACAAAAGAAAATTGCTAATTTTCCACTCACGTTATCAAGTTAATAAGCATGCAAGCTCTAGGTTATCATTTATAATGACGATGGATGCAAAGAGAAGCAAACAAAGCAGGACTCTGAAATGTAACACATGAAATTATTTTGCAAAGAAACAATTGTTGAATCACTTCAACAAAAACATTACAGTAACTTTAATATTGGAAAGTTAACGAAGTTGTGAATTCATTTCTGATCTGATCTCAGTGCCATTCTAGGTTGAAGTTTCTATCAATAACTCCAAAGGCAATGACTATCTCAATATTAGCTGAGGTACAGATTTAAGAATTGTTTCAATTCATGAACGATTTTAATAAAATAGGGCGATCTTTTTACATTTAAACAACACCAGCAACTGGAGAATGGATTAAATTTATTTGTACACATTGCTATTCAACCAGTACTGCTTTGTTGCATGATCTTACCAGGAATACTGATAGCAGCAAGAACTGGATAGTAGATAAGATCAATTTGAAAAATTATGGGCTATCCCACTTCTTGTGAGAAATTCCAATGTCTGCACCGCCAGGCAAATTCTTCTGTGTGTGTTCGTATGTTCAATTATAGACTAAAATATGACATCAATTTAAATTCAAATATTGTTTTGAGATCAAGGCAGATGTACAAAATAC
Organism: Stegostoma tigrinum; assembly: GCF_030684315.1. NCBI lineage: Eukaryota > Metazoa > Chordata > Chondrichthyes > Orectolobiformes > Stegostomatidae > Stegostoma > Stegostoma tigrinum. Next base: position 15,659,668 of record NC_081395.1, on the reverse strand, counting down.
ACTCAGAGTCGCTTATTTATATGAAAGAGAAATCTCCACAGACTCCTACGGAGTAAGATCAGTGATATTAGTTACATTCCACTGAATAAACAAATGTACATGAACCACTTTGATTGCTGTAATACAAATCATTCAGTAAAACATATGTCAAAATGCTCATCCTGACACTGGTAGTACTTATCTGATATCATCGAACTGCCTCTATTGCTCTCAATCCACCCCAATCCCAGCCTGCTCCATTATTCCTAGTGCTTATCTCCCACACCTCCCACATTCCCCAGTTTTGACCACTTAACCCACATCATTGCTGCTGGGAAAGATTGCAGAATTGTATCAGCGTTCCTGATTATCTGCTGCACTCATATCCTAACTTTCTGTGTTTCATGCACGCGTGCCCTTTTCACCTGTGGATCTGTAGAACTCATTGCCACAGAATGCTGTGGAGGACATTTCACTTGAAGTATGTAATACAGAGACAGATAATTTGTTGACTCATGGGGCGATCAGTGTTTAGGGTGGAAGGCAGGAGAATGATGTTCAGAAACGTATCATACATGATATAATGACGGAGCAGCCTCAATGGGATGAATGACCTAATTCTGCAATTGTACCTTATGGTGTTATACTCTAAGTCCCTTTGATTTGTTGTGTCCTTTCTCTACTTTAAGCATACTCTGTTCCATTGTTCTTCCTTCCAAAATGAACAACTTCACATTTTCCCACAATATAGCCCATTTGACAAATTTATGCTGTGTTACTTCAGATATAAATATCTTTTGTTCGCCTCTCATAACTTGCCTTTCCACCTGTTGTGCTATCTGCAAATTCGGCAACAGTATGTTAGCTTCCTTCCACCAAGTCATTCACACATATTTGAAACAGATGCAGTCCCAAAGCTTATCCCTGAGGAACTCAACTGATTTTAGGTCATCAACCTGAAGAGGAATCTTTCATGCTATTTGCTGTTTCCAGCAAATCTGCCAATTCTCTACACATGCCACCATACTATCTCAACACCATGAGCCCTTATCTTAAGACTTAACTCCTTGTAAACTAACCTGCTGAACACTTCTGGAAAATCGACACAACAGGCCTGCTGACCCACCTCTATCTATTCTGGTTGAGACTTCCTCAAAATCATAAGATCTGCACTCCAGGTCTAACTATGTCTTGCTTTGTGTGCCGAAAGACCTAAGCCCACAGGCAGTACGTTGAGTCACATGGAGTCTCATGGTAGAAACTCAGGCATGATTGGATATCACCGTCAAATGCAGGAAGAGGTGACGTCACCAACTGCTTATTCGAAAATCAATATGTGGAAACGTAATTTCCACACTTTCTTGAACTACTATAGGAGCGATGTTATTAAATTAGAAAGGGTTCAGAAAAGATTTACAAGGATGTTGCTGGGAATGGAAGGTTTGAGTTATAAAGATAGGCTGGATGGTTTGGGATTTTTTTTACTGGCGCTTGGGACGTCAGAGAGGTTTATAAAATCATAACGGGAATAGATAAGGTGAAAAGCAAAGGTTCTTTTTTCTCAAGGGTCGGAGAGTTCTAAACGAGGGGGCTTAATTTAACTTGAGAGGAGAAAGATTTAAAAAGGACATGAGGGGAATCTTTTTCACACAGAAATCTGTTCCCATGTGAAATGAACTGTCAGATGAAGTGACGGATGGAGGTACAGTTATGACATTTTAAACACATGTACATATGTACATGAATAGGAAAGGTTTGGATGGATATGAGCCCAACAGAGGAAAGTGGGGCTAGTTTAGTTTGGGAACGTGGTCAGCCTGGAATGGTTGGACTGAAGGATCTGTTTCCATGCTGTATGATTCTATGACTTTATAACTATCCCTTCCAAACATAACCTGAGCAGACTTAGAGTCATTTCTCATCGGTGACTGTCTTCTAATATAGTGCCTTGACTTCTACTGGCTGAATGTGAGAAATGCAAATGAGTCCCACATGCATTCTGAAGAACAAAGAGAGCAATGAAGAATGAAGCGCACACCCACACTTATCAGCAAAAGTTGTCAGATTTATATTGCACCCTACATTCAAGCAGTGTACCAGACACAGTGTCTAATAGAATGAATTCTGCACATATGTGATGTTCAAAAATTCCAGCAGAATGCTCTGATCACAGGGTGCTGAAATGGCACTGTTGATTTGGATGAATCCTTGCTGCTGTCTGGATTTTTGGGGATACATTTGGGATTTTCACCAAAAAACAATACACAGGTGGCTAAACAGTACAGAATGTTTGTAGAACACAAAAGTGCCACAGGAATGAGTAGAAGGTCATATTAGTGATTATTATCTGCAAAGTGATCAAAAGCTTATTTTTCCATATTGACATCATCCCAATTTTGGACGCTTGCACATAAATTATATGTGTGTTGTGGATTGCTTTGTTTTGTTAATATTGTATTTGAGCACTTCTTCTAAACACTCAATTGGTTGTACAAAACTTCACTATTACTGAAGGAAGACAGGCTTTTTAAATAGCTTTTAACCTTTCACTGATCAGAACAGTTCGCAAGAATCACCAGCCTAAAGGGAAAAGAACAATTATTGTAATACAAATGAATGCCCCATGATTTGGCACGTGGAATGTGATTGAGAGGGACCCAATAGAGAGTACTTCAGTTTATGATGGCATGGCAGTTTATTACCAAGAACTGCTTAAATTTTAAAGCAGGCAGGTTGATACTGATTCCCTGCAAAATGAATTAATCTCTGCCATCAATATTTGGTTGAAATGGGTATGTGTGTACCACCTTCTTCCATGAAAGTACCAAGAGGTACATTGACAAATAATTTAGCATTTTCAGTTGGGCTCACTGTGTGACATAATTGCATCCCTGGAAGCTCTATGTAGTATTTATACTAAAATGCATGTATCTGTCTTTTGTAGTTATAAAGGAGATACATCAATATAACAGCAAAATGCATGAATAATTGAAAGCAAGTTTGAAATATGACAAGTGTGATGTAGCATGTTTTCCACTGGAAGATCTGGGAAAGAATTTCTAAGTCCAAATAGGACTTAAACCAGGGTCGCCAGAACATTGCCTGGGTCTTAGGGTTTATACTCCAGTGATAATACCACTGATAGCCTTTTGCACCCTCCTTCCCCACTTCCAGTGAATCTTTGAAAGATGGTGATTGCTTTCTCCTTCGAATGATTCAATCATACAAGAAAGGCTACATTGTCTGTCACCTGGGCTGGAGGTAAAGGAATTTATGAGGCATTTCCAGCAGGATGGTAGCTTACACTCAACTTACTAAAGCATTATTTCAGTGGTCCTGAAATCTCAAGCCCAATATCACTGATCTGACCTGTAAAACAACATATCCACACATATCACGCACAGTAGTTATATTTCAACTAATCATCCTGATATATCTGAGGCCTCGCTCATAATTGTTACAATAAATCCAGGTGCAGCATTACTTACATTTTTGTTTAAGTAATTCATTGAAAGAGATTGGTTTCCCAATATTTACTTTAACTGTTTATCTTGATTCATTAGTGTCTATCTTTGGAGAAGGAAACATATTCCACAGTCCAGTAGAGCAACATTGAGTGATTAAGGAAACATTGCAATATTTGAAGTTTAATTTCTGACTGATTTCAGTCAAGTGAAGGGTATGGCCAAAACAACATATGAATTCTGGAGGAATGGTGTTTCTCCTAGTGCTGGGAGAAAGCCGCGTTAAATTTTTGTCAAGATAACAAAGTGTGAAGCTGGATGAACACAGCAGGCCAAGCAGCATCTCAGGAGCACAAAAGCTGACGTTTCGGGCCTAGACCCTTCATCAGATGAAGGGTCTAGGCCTGAAACGTCAGCTTTTGTGCTCCTGAGATGCTGCTTGGCCTGCTGTGTTCATCCAGCTTCACACTTTGTTATCTTGGATTCTCCAGCATCTGCAGTTCTCATTATCTCTGATTAAATTTTTGTCATTTAGTTAATGTAAATAGAATTAAAGAGGACTTGTAGGTTTTCTTTTAAAAATTGATTCCAGGCATACGTATTATGCAAACCAATGGGGATTATGATAATGTCGCAATCTTGTTTGAATACAAAACAAAACTTGATGTGCAGTCGTTATCTCCCCACGGAGATCCCATAGTGTATGAATCAAGGGCTCTTGAAATGTAGTGATTCAAAGCTTAGCACCCGGTTATGTAGCAGGAGCTAACAGATCTTTTTGTGCAGAAAATGCTATATATATTTCACAGCATCCTCAAAATATACCACACAATTATTGCTACTGTTGGTGTTCCTGGTAAGTGACTATGGGTAACATTATGACATTATGTGTGGTATTTGCTAACTGCTTTTACAGCATGACTGAAAATCATTTTTATCACAGCTTGCTGATCCAATGGTAACATTTATGCAACTATCCAGTTACTGATATTCTTTTTGTTGTGAAAAACAGACTAACATAATCTACATTTTGAAATGTTGTTCCAACTGTCAATAAACCTTCACTTGAACCTCACAGATTCCATGAAGCACAATTGATCATTGCCTTCATTAGATAATGGATTCAGATCTCTGTGAGAGAAAGTTTCAGAAGGTTTTGCTGGGACGATATGTCCTGGTGGAGCTTTACTTTGTGCATTATCAGATGGGAAGATCTAATCCTAAATCCATGTGTTACTGCGATGTATTGTAAAAACATACAGTATGGAAACAGATGCTTCGGCGCAACTTGTCCGTGCTGACCAGGTCTCCCAAATTAATCTAGTCCCATTTGCCAACATTTATCCCACATCCCTCTAATTCTTTTCTCGGCATGAACCTGTCCAAATATCTTTTAAATGTTGTAACTGTATGTGCATCAACCACTTCCAATGGAAGTTCTTTCCACTTACACGCCACCTGCTGTGTGAAGAAATTGCCCCTCTGGTCTCTTATAAATCGATCTGCTCTCACCTTAAAATTCTTCACTCCAGTTTTGAACTCTCTTATCCTCGGGAAAAGACCTATTCAACTTGTTCATGCCCCTCCTAATTTTAAAAATCTCTATAAAATTACTCCTCAACCTCCCAGGCTCCAATGAAAAATCCCAGTCTATTCAGCCTCTCCTTATAACTCAAATATTCCAGTTCCAGTAACATCCTTGTAAATACTTTATGCACCATCAGTGTGTTTGGATTACAAACCAGAGAGGCACATTTGACCACAACAAACAGTATCTTACTGACAGTGTGTGACAAAGCCTATTGGTCTCCTGGCAGTGCCCCTACATCTGGGTGAGGCGCTATAGATCCACATTCCACCCACTCCACATAAAAGTAAGAACACGCTGATTAAATCGCTAGAGTACAGATTTTTCTTTCCTCTAAAATGAGAGAAAAGATAGTGTATGGTGATAAGGAATCTGAGTAGCTCGGTTAGTAAAATATCTAAAGTTTAATCTGATGGCCAGGCTTCACATCACTCTTGCAGTGCTGATTTGATAGCTGTTTGTCCTGTTTGCTTATGGAGACAAATAGACAGATAAATCACCTGCTTCTTTGTTCAACTCATTATCAGGTTCACTGAAATTCTCTGATCGTGTGTATCAAAGAAGGGCGTTTTGTTACAGTGGAGGTGTCCCTACCCCTAATCTAGGATGCCCAGGTTAAAGTGCCACATGCTTCAGAGATGTATCCCAAATGTTATGTCACTTGGTTATAGGTGATCTTCAATATCCCTAACTCTGAGTTCCTGTCCTAATTGTGAGGTGTTTCTGAATGGTTTAATTAAAACAAAGACTACGTGTGCATGCGTATTTGTATTTGTGGAGATAAATTTGTACTGACTGTGGCTCACTAACTCACTTTATTTTGAAATCATTATTTCTTGACCAATCTTTCCATTCCATAAATACACTACTATCTTTAATGGTTGTTATACATTGCAAATGGAAGAAAGTTTTGGAAATCTTTAATTACAATCTAATCTAATAAGAATAGACATCGAACAATGGCTTTATTTCCAACATACGTACATTTCTTAACTCAATTGTGGGATCTGGGAGTCTCTGGCTGAGACAGTATTTGTTCCCATCTTTCATTGAGGGTCAATAGGGGAGGTCTAACTGCTTTTTAAAACTTTTGTAGTCCATTTGGTGCAGGTCGACCCAGATGTCATTAGGAAGTTCCAACATTTTGAGTCAGCAGCAAAAAAACGAACAATGATATCATTCCAAGTAAGTGCTGTGCATGTTTTGAAGGGCTATTTGCACTTAGTGATGTTACCAAGGATCTGCTGCTCTCACCCTTCTAGGTAGTCGTGGTCATGGTTTGAAAAGTGGTGGCTAAATTGACTTGGTGAGTTTCTGCATCACATCTTGTACATGGTATACACTGCTGTGACTGAGTGTCAGTGGTGGAGAGAGTCACTGTTTGTAGATGTAGTTCCCATTAAGCGGGCTGCTTTATCCTGGATGGTGAAAAACTTCTTGAACCTTGTTGGATCTGCACCCATTCAGGCTACTGAAGTGTATTCCATCACACGCTTCTCTTGAGTCTTGTACATAATTCAGTGACTTTGGTGAGTTGAGAGGTGAGTTACACACCACTGTATCCCTCGTCTCTGACCCCCCCTTTTAGACAGAGATAAGGGGAACTGCAGATGCTGGAGAATCCAAGATAATAAAGTCTGAAGCTGGATGAACACAGCAGGCCAAGCTTCGCCTGCTGTGTTCACCCCCTTTTAGACAGCTCATTTATCTTGCTAGTCCAGTCTGTTTTATTTATGAATCATAACTGCTAGTTTGTTGATAGTGGGTGGAAAAGGGCAGGTGTCAGTAACGGCAATGTGATTGAAGATCGTGGAATGATGGTTTGGATTCTCACTTGTTGGAGACGGTCATTGCCTGGCACAAATGTTACTTGCTACTTTTCATCACTGCTTGGATATTGATCATGTCCTGTTGAAATTGGACATGAAATGCCTCAGTTTCTAATATTGATTTGCAATTATGATCATGTCAGTCAGTCACACTGTATAAAATTTCAGTATACCCGAGATTAAGTTCCTTTCAGTTCCTTGGGGCTGTGATCTATCTGACTGACATCATGGCACTGGTAACCCATCTGTTTCTCTCTACGAGTACATCCCATGCTGGTACTTTCTGAGGGCTCCATTTGAATTGTTTCATTTAGTTTCATTAATCAGCTATTCCCAAAGGCATGCCTTTCTGCGTCACCAGGCATGGTATGTAAATGCAAGCCCTCACAAATTCTTTATCCTCACCCTTTGTGTTATCGCAAAGTAAATTTCTGTAACCTGATATTCTCGAATCAGGTTTTGTCACCAGGCAATACATTTCCAAAATGTCTGTAATAACCAGTTAAGGTTACCACTAATCAAAAATTTTGACCTCCTCTGATCTCACACCACACAGAACATTCCCCATCAACACCAAGATATACTTCACATCCAAATGTACCTTCCCAAATATTGTCTTTCAGCGGTAACATTTATGTTCTGTTCGTTCCTTCCCATTGTCTGGGTGAAGCAAATAGAACCTGTAGGTTTGAGGTCATTAGCCTGATAAACTCTTGCAGTGATGCCCTGGAGATGTCGCTGAGAAACGTTGAACAGTGACATCCAGTCTCTTTTTGTTTCTTGCTGTGAATTTCATAACATTTGGGATCCTGACTCAGGCAAATTGTGGCCTCTCCTCCCGCACCACTCACTATCTGATGGCTATGGCGGGTGAACCGGTTATTGATCTTGAGGTTATACTGGGGTGGATTCATTCTTATTATTACTATGGGTCCTTCCCGGGCATCACCTCAGAGTGAAGTGCTATCGACGTCATGTAGCTACTAACAATTCTGTCCGGTTCACCATCTTTTCTCCTTCAATCGATTTGTGGCTATTTGTTGCCAGAAGCGAAAAACAAAATATTGCACGGAGAAAACTGTAGCCATTTTGCTAGAAACATCTTGCAGTCTTCTCTGTTTAAAGAATGTCCCCTCCTGTTTTACATTTGAACCTGGAGCGATCATTGACAATATACTGTGGTCTTGTTCTATCAAGTCAAGTTTCCTCATTCAGCCTGGGTGGCTGGGATTTGATTGGTTTGACACAGTCTTTGCTTTAATACTATTCTGACAGCCAGACTCATTTTAAGAGACAGTCGAGTCCGCAAAGCTCAGAGCAATGGAGAGAATCCCAGAGATGGAGAGCAGAAGGAAAGCTGTGATTTTATTCTTCATTATCTCCAGCAGCTTCATACTAATTTGGATGATTTATGTTACAGAATTTGTATATTGTATCATTACAAGCATAGATCCCAGGAATTATAATTATTCTTGATATATTCTGCGATAAATTGGATGAATGTTTTGGAATTTAAGTTGCTGCACGAACACATTTATTTGTGGAATGACTCAGTTGACATTAGAGAGGGCTTCAAGAATGCGGTAAAATATCCATTTTCTTCAGTCATTCAATCAATTAATAAACCAAACAGCCAAAAGCATCCAATGTTTCTTGTCCACAGTAATGCGTACGTTCATATTTTGAATAAAGACATTACAAAGAACAGTGCCTATCGCACAAGTGAATACAACTGGAGGACAGGGATGAACAGAGACAGCAGAAGTCTCAAAATGCTCCCTCCGTGAGAAGAGTGAAGTATGTCTATTTTAGTATTTAACCCATTCCAATGGCTAGTTTCTCAATTTCTCACATCTGCTGAAAGACCACAAGACCATAAGAAAAAAACAAAAAGTTCTTAACAATGCAAAATGTGAAATCTTCCCCCTCCAATTCACAGTATTCATTGCTGTTGTTCCTTACTACCTCTCACAAGTCCATCCGTCACCTTTACAAAGTTTCATTTTTTTTCACTGTGACAATACTTCACTGGTGGAATTGAATGGGGAAACCAAATACTGCCCAAAGACAGCAAAACACATGGACATTCAGTGCCATGGGGAGCACTGAGTCCCTTCCCCGATCCAACATTCTCTCATAACATTCGTGATTCCTTTCTTTCAATTTTGTTCTCTTCCCTATTAAAATCATCCACCAAAAATTCCTCACCTAAGAACAGAATGGGGAAGCTCTGGCTTTTGTGAATTACTGTCCAAATTCAACATTCCTATTTTTCTTCAAATGCATTCAATGTGTCTCTCCTCAAATTGAACAATATATTCTTGAATACCATGTTTCATTGTCATTAATCAGGTTTCTCTGCTGCAAGACTAAAATAATTTATTTTGAAATCACAATCAATACCCTATATTTTTATTGGTTCCTGTTGTTTTAAACAGTTTATTGAGTCCAACACCTTTACATTCATAGTCCCCATTGCTGTTATTCCTTACTACCACTTGATGAGTCAGCCTGTAGCCTTTGTAAGGTTTCACGTTTTTCACTGTGACAAACCCCACTGATGGAATTGAACAGGGAAACCAAACACTTGCTATAGGGAGAAAAACATGGAGATTTAGCACCATGGGGACCTCTGAGTGCCTTCCCGGATCCAATGTTTTTTGATAATATTCACAGTGGAGAGGTTACTGAAAAACTAAGAAATTAGAAATCCTGGTTCTATGAGAACTTAAGAACACCCATTCAAGCTGCTTCTATTGTTCCCACTTTAATAAAAGCCGAAAGCCTCACAACCTGGTTACTCCAGTGACTCTGCGCAGCCTTCTCATCACCTCTGCCTTAAAATCTCACTTCAAAAAAGGACAAATACATCTCAAAGCCACAATATTGTCACATTATGTTTTTCTGAGCAAATGATATTGGGTCTAATAAAATGCAATGAGTAGTTTGTCTGACTCTTTGTGGATTCGCAACATGTTTGGTTTCTATGACCCTAACTTTCCCTGAGGCACCAGATACAAAAAACTTTCAAGTGCTGATGGATTTAATTAAGGAATATTACGACCTCAAGCTTCCTCTAAATCTGAGATACTAGCTGTTTTATTCAGCAATTCGAGAACTCCGGCAATCTGTATTGTGATTTTTGAGGTTAAGATGACTGGCAGAGGCACATGACTTTGGGTTAACTCTGAATAAGATACTGAGAGACCGTTTGATATGTGTGATTAATGATGTAATTCAGCAAAAGAACCAACTAGCTGAAGTCCAACTGGACTTCCAAACAGGCACTACAACTAGCTTTGTATTTAAAAATGTGGCAAGTGAAGCATGTGAGCTACAGGGTTTCCAAATAGAAAACTACCTGTCTGACTGACCATGGGGTACACCACTTGAGTGTAAGCAATTGCAGAGCCTCACATGGCACCTATCCTGAGCAGAGGGACCCCAGGTCAGCCTGCAGCAAAACTCCAAAACAAAGCCAAGTCTTGACCAAACACTTAATATGTTTTACAGGATCTGAGCCGGCGAGCCATTGTAATTGCTGCCAGAATGTGGACTTGAGGCAGCAGAGGAGTCTTATGAGGCCTGACGTGAGTAAGAGAACTCATAGGCTGGTATCCAGGAGAGTGCATACCCTGGAAAGTCCACCTCCATTTGGTTTTGAGCAGTTAAATTGCTGAGCAATATTCAAATCAGAGCCAATCAAAATAAACATCTGGTTAAATGGTCAACCAGTTCTAATGGAGGTTAATACCAGTGCAGCTGCCTCAGTGATTGCAGAACCAGTCTTTAACAAGGTTTGTTCTGAATTCCAACCCTTAAGTTTGTGCAATACCTCAGTCAGACTGAGAACATTTCCTGGGGAACTGTTACAGGTTAAGATTATGACTTCAGTTCCGGCCTCCTATCTGAAACGGCTGGTGCAGTCACCATTCATTGTAGTAAAATGCTCAGGCCCAAGCTTGATGGGGCAGAATTGGTTAAGAAAAATTCTCCTTGACTGGCTCAACACTTTCCAATGAGAAGATGGCTGTCTGAGAGAACACCTCTGAGGTTTTTCAGGATGGTCTAGGGGCTACCAAAGGAGTCATGTTGACCAGGAGGCAACACCACGATTCTGTAAGGCCTGCCCAATGCCATTTCCTTACAGTCAAAAGTAGAAGCAGAAATCAGGAGGCTGGAAAGTGAACAAATCATCAAACCAGTAAAGTTTGAGGAATTGACAGCACTTACCAATGTGAAGTTTGGCTTTGTGGGGGTTTTAAGCAAATGGGAAACTGTTTGTCACAGTTGGATAAATATCCAATCCTTCACATAGAGGAGTTGTATACAAAACTGGCAGGGGCTGGGATTGGGGGGGGTGGGTGGTGGTGGTGGTGGTGGTGGGAGGGAGGTGTTGGGGTGCGGTGGAGATGGGGCTGTCCTTCATGAAGCTGGGCATGAATTATGCAATTGCATGTAGATGAGGAGTCCCAGAGGAATGCCAAAATTAATATTCATAAGGGTTTGTTTCAATAAACAGGACTGCCATTGAGGTAACATCAGCCTACACCACTATCTAGTGGACTATGGTGAACATTTTACAATGTCTACCTCGGATTGCCATTTATCTGACACGCTAATAACTGGGAATTCCAATAAAGAGCACTTGGAGAACTTGGGCCTAGTGGTTAAGCATTGCTCCCAGGGTGGGTGTCCACCTTTGAAGGGAAAGATGTGTTTTCCAAGCACCCCAAGTCACCTACTTAACCTACAGAGTTGAGAAGACCAGGTTATGCCCATTGAAACATAAAGTGAGGGTGGTCAAATGTGCCCTGCCTCCCATGTCTGTACCATAGCTTAGGTCCTTCCTTGGGTTGATGAATTATTATGGAAAATTCGTACATAATCTATCCTCCGTCTTGGCACCCTCACAACTGCTATTGAAAAGGGGTCAGCCTTGGAAATGGTCATGTAGTAAAGAAGTAGCCTTTAGGGGTGTAAAAAAGCAGCTATCATTGTCTAAAGCATTGGCCCACTACAATCCAAAGTAAGATGTGGTGCTGACATGCGATGCCTCTGTGTACGGCATTGGGACGTTATTGGTTCGCCAGTGGCCCGAAGGAGAGAAATGCCTACCATATGTGTCCTTTACTTTGGTTGATGCCAAATATAAATAAACCAGATAGAGAAGGAAGGTTTGACAGTCCTCTTTGGTGTGAGCAATTTCCACTGATACCTTTCTGGACATAAATTTATAATAGTAACAGACCAAAAACTGCTGCTGGTATACTTAAAGAGGACAAGGCCATGCCACCCATAGCTTCTGATCAAATTCAGTGGGGTGTCCTTATTCACAGTTCATACAATTATCAGTTGGAACACCATCCAAGAGGCCAAGTGGCAAATGTTGATGCCTTGAGCTGCCTTGCACTGGCAGATACACCACTGGTGGTGCCTCTCCTGGAGGAATCTGTTTTGGTTTTAAACTTTCTGGACAACCTTCCAGTCACCACTGACAATATCTGACTGCAGACACGAAAAGAAACTGACTAAAACAGCTGGTGATGATGGGGGAAACAAAAGGGCCAGCACAACTAGAACTGAAACTTTCCAGCATGCAGTGAGACCAGATCACTGTAGAGGACGGCATATTGCTGTGGGGAGCAACAGTGATTGTCCTGAGTAAAGGGCGCCACCAGATACTGGCTAAATTCCACTAGTGTCACCCAGGGGTTTCCAAAATGAAGATGTTGGCAATAAGTTACGCCTGGTGATGAGAATTGGATACCAATATAGCCACGTTGGTGGCACAGTGCCCAGAGTGTCAGCATGGGCACAAATTACTGCCAGCAGCTCCCCATGTTCATGGAAATGGCTGTATAATCCCTCAGTTACACATCGATGATACTGGTCCTTTCATGGGCTGAAGGTTCTTGTTCATTGTGGAAGCCCATTCAAAGTGGTTAGACATGCTTAGGGTTCATTTATCAAACTCAGGGATAACAATTGGAAAAACTGCGAGCATCTTTTGCAATACACGGACTCCTGGAAGTACTGGGCTTGGACAATGGGATGTCATTTGCCGGCAGGGATTTCAAGTATTTTCTGAAGCTGAATAGCATTTGCCATGTCAAGACGGTTCCATACCACCCATTGTCCAATGGTCTGATGTAAAGAGCAGTCTAAACATTGGAAGCAGGCTTAAGGAAACAGACTACAACCTCACTCAAAACCAAACTGTCATGGCTACTCTTTGATTATAGGACCATCCCTCATGCAACTCCGAGGATAAATCCAGCAAGTTGCTCATGGAGAGAAAACTCCACACCAGGTTAAACCTGATATGACTGGACCTGGTGGGAAGGGTGAAACGGCATCAGAAATGCCAATTCCTTCCACAAGCCTCCTCTAAGCAAGAGTGACAATTTGCTTTTGGGGATTACGTTCAATGTCGAGGTCATGAAAATGGCCCTGGATCAGACTGAAACAAGGTCAATACAAGGTCAGGTCCCATATCATATAAAGGTTGGATGGGCGAGGCAGTTCTGAATAAACATGTGGGTCAAATGAAAGCTGCTACCTTGCAAATGGGATAACAAGGTGTAGAGCTGGATGAACACAGCAGGCCAAGCAGCATTAGAGGAGCAGGAAAGCTGACGTTTCAGGCCCAGGCTGAAGAAGGGTCTGCTCTATACCTTGTTATCTTAGATTCTCCAGCATCTGCAGTTCCTACTATCTCTCTCCATCCACGTATCTGTCTAAATGTTTCTTAATTGATAAAAATGTACTCCGTTTCACTATCCTTACTTGCCATCACTACCTCTAGCAGACCATTCCAGACACTCACCAACTTCTGTGTGAAAAAAGTAGCCCTCTGCATCCTTTTGTACGTGTCTCCTCTCAACTTAGCCCTATGCCCACTAGTTTTAGTCTTCCCTACCATGGGGAAAAGCTGTCGGCTATCCACCTTACCTGTGACTGTCATGATTTTATAGGGCTCTATAAGTCACCCCTCCTCAGTTTCCTCAGAAAAAAAAGTCCCAGCTTATCCAACCCTCATTATAATGCAAGCCTTCCATTCCAGGTATCGTCCCAGTGAATCTTTTCTGCACTCTTTCAAGTTTAATTCTATCCATTCTATATTCAACACCTTGCATTTATCTAAACTAAATTCCACCTGTCATTCCTCAGCCCACTGGCCTAGTTGGATAAGCAGAAATATAGAAATGATAAGCAGGAATAGGCCATTTGTCCTTCAAGCCTGCTCCACCATTCAATATGATCATATCTGATCCTCTTTCTCAGTGCCATCTTCCCTCTTTCTCCACTTTCCCCTGATACCATTAAAATCTAAAAATCGATCTTTCTCTTTCTGTAATATATAACTTGGTCTCCACAGCCTTTTGTGGAGACTTACATATGTTCACTACCCTCCAACTAAAGAAATTTCTCCTCATCTTAGTCCAAAATGATCTATCCCATATCCTGAAACTTTGACTTCTGGTTCTAGACTCTCCAATCAGGGAAAGAAATGCTCCCTGCATCCAGTCTGTCCAGTCCAGTTTGAAATATAGAGAATCTGAAATGATTTTACGTCAGCTTTCTAAATTCTAATGAGTACGGACCCAGTCAAAATAACCTCTCCTCACAGGACAGTTCTGCTATCTCTGGGTATTCTGCTATTCACTGAGTGAATCTCCACTGCACTCCCACTGGTATGTATATCCTCTTTCGGGTATGGAAATCTGCACATATGGTCAAGTATGGTCTCATTTCTTTCCTTTTGCACACTTTATCAAGGGCAGCATGGTGGCTCAGTGGTTAGCACTGCAGCCTCAGAGCACCAGGGACCTGGGTTCGATTCTATCCTCGGGTAACTGCCTGCGTGGAGTTTGGACATTCTCCCTGTGTCTGCGTGGGTTTCCTCCCACAGTCCAAAGATGTGCAGGCTAGGTGGATTGGCCATGCTAGATTGCCTGTAGCGTTCAGGAATGTGTGTGTTTTAGGAGGATGGGTCTGGGTGGGATGCTTCCAGGGACAGTGTGGACTTGTTGGGCCAAAGGGCCTGATTCCACACTATACGGGATCTAATACAAATTGGGATGTTATGTATTTTGTTAACTACATTCTGATATCAGAAAGAAATAGGAGCAGAAGTCTGTCAAGCTTGCTCTGCCATTCACTAGGATTGTGGTTTATCTAATTGTTCCAAATGCCACATTCCCTCCACCCCAATAATATTTTATTCCTGTGTCTAACAAAAATCTGTCCTTAAAAATATTCAACGATCCCACTGCACTTCGAGACAGTTGCAAAGTCACAGAACCGTTGTCTTTTCATTATCTTTGTCTGAAAAAGGCAAGCCCTAATTTTAATACGGTGCCCACCAGTTCCAGACTGACCCATGAGAGGAAACATCTTTTCTTCATCTACCTTAACAGGACTTTATATACTTCAATCAAGTTTCCCCTCACTCTTCTGACCTTCAGTGGTAACAAGCCTGGTCTGCCTATATTTCTCTCATTAAAAAAAAACCTGCTCATTCCAGAAATCAATTTAGTAAACCTTCTCTGAAACAATTCTGATGTATTAACAGAGGAGAAGGAAAGTTTAAAGTAAATTAAATCAGATTGTAGATTATCAGATTACCAGATTATTCTGACATGCTCCAGATTACTTTTGGCCAATCTTGAAGGACTTATTCCAGTTTCAATTCCTTTATTTTAACTTCTTTCAAAGGAAAGCTTGCAAAAAGTGCAGTGATCTGAAATTCTTTCTCCCTTTCGCACCTGAAAATAGAGTTAATTTCACTGAGCCCATCTTAACTGGAGATTGGAGACTGATTTAATCTAGGTTCTTTAGAATACTGAACTGGTGAGATCAGGTAAAGGTTAGCAGATTAATTTACTGGATAATGCATGTGGAACCTGAGGGTATTTAGAGTTTTGAACATTTTCATATCATAGGGACAGTGGATGTGGAGCAAGTTTAAACAACAGACAGCTAATTTTGTCAATTAATCATAAAGTGGTCAGATACCACTCCAACTCTTGCTGAGCTTCATTGAATCACATTCTTGTGATGCATCAGTCTTAAAATTCTCATTTTGGTTCACAAATCAACCTCTCTATCTCTGAACTCTCCTCCAGTGCCATATCCCTTTGAAAAATTTCAATTATGGTATTGAGCATCTTCAATTTCTTTCATCTTGCTAACACTGATAGTATCTTCAAGCTGCTCAAACCCTGCATTTTGGAATTGCTACTCTAAATGTAAAGGTCTTGCTACATTCCCAGGTAACCTCCTTCATTGTACACTATATCATCAATGCTGATGCCATCTGCAAACTTACTAACCATACCTCCGAAATTCTCATCCAAATCATTTCTGTGAATAATGAAGAACAGTGGACCCAGCACCGATCCTGTGACATACCAAGAGTCACAGGCCTCCAGTCTGAAAAACAATCCTCTACCACCACCCTCTGTCTTTCTACTGTCAAGCTATTCCTGGATCCTGTGAGATTTAATCTTATTCAACAATTTACCGTGAGGGTTTGCTAAAATCCATCAAGACAATGTCTAGCCTACATCCTGTTTTCTGGTCACACCTTAAAAAACACAATCAAATTCATGAGACATGATTTCCCAGGCACAAAGCCATGCCAACCATTCCAAATGAGTCCTTGCCTCTTCAAATGCTTGTAGCTCCTGTCTCTCAGAATCCCCTCACACAGCTTAGCCACCACAGACATTAGGCTCAGCTGTCTGTATTTCCCAGGCATTTCCATGCAGCCTTTCTTGCATAATGGCACAACATTAGCCACCCTCTAGTCTTTGGGAACTTCACCCAAAGCTGCCGATGATTGTTGCTATGGGCTCTGCAATTTCCTTCCTAGCCTCCAATAAAGTCCTGGGATATACTTCGTCAGGTTGTGGGGATTTATCTACCTTCATTTTGAATGGTGGGATTTGAATTCAATACAACAAGTGTTTGAAGAGATAGTGTTTTGCTTAACATTGAGCAGTTTGGCCAATTGACTTGCACCTGGCACACAACACCTTGAATTTAACTTCAAAACAAGAAAAAGGTAGGGTCTGGGCTACCTACTTAATATACTTTGAGAGCATCTGGTGTGGTTCCTAACAAATTGGGAGCTCTTGCTGGGATCAAAATCTTTAATTCCAGGTGGGTTTAGGATTGTTGGACTCAAAGACAGCAAATAGTTAAGTGTTAGTGTCTTTTGTTTTGGCTGATTTAAGCAGGGTGTGGCTTATGTACTAATTGCTCTTTCAGTCACTAAGGGTTTCCTGGGGGTGAGTGGGAAGTCACTTTGGGAATTTTACAGAATGTGAGGAAGGCAAGACTTTCGGAATTGGCACACCAGTTGTTGATGGGGTTGCCTTTGTCCATGTGAAAGGGGTTGTGATTGCAACCAAGTGTGGAGCTGGATGAACACAGCAGGCCAAGCAGCATCTTAGGAGTACAAGGGTCTAGTCCTGAAACGTCAAATTTTGTGCTCCTAAGATGCTGCTTGGCCTGCTGTGTTCATCCAGCTCCACACTTTGTTATCACGGATTCTCCAGCATCTGCAGTTCCCATTATCTCTGGTAATTGTAGCAACACGTCAACATTTATATTACCAGAAATGCCATTGGAATCTTCAGAAATGGCTAAAATTCAACCATAAATGAAGCAGTTGAATTAGAGGCAAAATAAAGACTATAGGAAATGAAACCGTTTGAATTATGATTGAAAGCAGAGGAAAAGCAGAAAGACGGGAGAAAGAGAGAGCATATGGACTTCAGAAGTTAGCAATTAGACAGGAAAGTTGGCGTGAAGGGGTGGAGGTAGAAGTAGAAGGTATGCTTATTGAGGAGGATAGCGATGATGAGCAAATCCATCATAGCCAAAGACCTGGTGGGGATCTGTTTAAATATATTCAAGCATTGCCTAAGTTTGATGAGAAAGATGTGGCTACAGGAATGGTGCAGAAGGGAGGGTTTTGGATTCTTGGATAATTGGGGCTCTTTCTGGGGTAGGTGGGACCTCTACAAGCAAGATGGTCTTCACCTGAACCAGAAGGGTACCGATATCCTGGGGGGGGAAATTTGCTAAGGCTATTCGGGTGGGTTTAAACTAATTCAGCAGGGGTATGGGAACCAAAATTGTAGTTCGAGTATAGAAAAGGTTGAGAGTAGGGAGGTCCAAAATAAAGTTTCAGGGACACAAGATGGCACTGGCACGCAAGACGTTGGTTTGAAGTGTGTCTACTTCAACACCAGGAACATCCGGAATAAGGTGGGTGAACTTGCAGCATGGATTAGTACCTGGGACTTCGATGTTGTGGCCATTTTGGAGACATGGATAGAGCAGGGACAGGAATGGTTGTTGCAGTTCCGGGATTTAGATATTTCAGTAAGAACAGAGAAGATGGTAAAAGAGGGGGAGGTGTGGCATTGTTGGTCAAGGACAGTATTACAGTTGCAGAAAGGATGTTTGGGGACTCGTCAACTGAGGTAGTATGGGCTGACGTTAGAAACAGGAAAGGAGAGGTCACCCTGTTGGGAGTTTTCTATAGGCCTCCAAATAGTTCCAGAGATGTAGAGGAAAGGATAGCAAAGATGATTCTCGATAGGAGTGAGAGAGACAGTTAGTTGTCATGGGGGACTTCAACTTTCCAAACATTGACTGGGAACACTATAGTTCGAGCACTATAGATGGGTCAGTTTTTGTCCAGTGTGTGCAGGAGGGCTTCCTGACACAGTATGTAGATAGGCCAACAAGGGGCGAAGCCACATTAGATTTGGTATTGGGTAATGAGCCCAGCCAGGTGATAGATTTGGAAGTAGGTGAGCACTTTGGTGATAGCGATCACAATTCTATTATGTTTACTTTAGTGATGGAAAGGGATAGGTGTATACCACTGGGCAAGAGTTATAGCTGGGGGAAAGGCAATTACGATGAGATTAGGCAAGATTTAGGGAGCATAGGATGGGGAAGGAAACTGCAGGGGATGGGCACATTAGAAATGTGGAGCTTATTCAAGGAAAAGCTCCTGTGTGTCCTAGATAAGTATGTACCTGTCAGGCAGGGAAGAAGCTGTAGAGCGCAGGAGCCGTGGTTTACAAAGGAGGTGGAATCTCTGCTCAAGAGGAAGAAGAAGGCTTATGTTAGGATGAGATGTGAAGGCTCAGTTAGGGCACTTGAGAGCTATGAGGTAACCAGGAAAGACCTAAAGAGAGAGCTCAGAAGAGCCAGGAGGAGACATGAGAAGTTGTTGGTGGATAGGATCAGGGTAAACCCTAAGGCTTTCTATAGGTATTCAAGGAATAAAAGAATGACGGAAGTAAGATTAGGGCCAATCAAGGATAGTAGTGGGAAGTTGTGTGTGGAGTCAGAGGAGATGAGGAAGCACTAAATGAATATTTTTCGACAGTATTCACTCTAGAAAACGACAATGTTGTCGAGGAGAATACTGAGATATAGGCTACTAGACTAGGTGGAATTGAGGTTCACAAGGAAGAGGTATTAGAAATCCTACAGAGGGTGAAGATAGATAAGTCCCCTGGGCCAGATGGGATTTATCTTAGGATCCTCTGGGAAGCCAGGGAGGAGATAGCCGAGTCTTTGGCATTGATCTTTAACTCATCGTTGTCTACAGGAATAGTGCCAAATGACTGGAGGATAGCAAATGTGGTTCCCCTGTTCAAGAAGGCAAGTAGAGACAACCCTGGTAATTATAGACCAGTGAGCCTTACCTCAGTTGTTGGTAAAGTGTTGGAAAAGGTTATAAGAGATAGGATTTATAATCATCTAGAAAAGAATAAATTGATTAGGGATAGTCAGCACGGTTTTGTGAAGGGAAGGTCATGCCTCACCAACCTTATTGAGTTCTTTGAGAAGGTGACCAAACAGGTAGATGAGAGTAAACCGGTTGATGTGGTGTATATGGATTTCAGCAAGGCGTTCGATAAGGTTCCCCACAATAGGCTATTGTACAAAATGCGGAGGAATGGAATTGTGGGAGATATAGCAATTTGGATCAGAAATTGGCTTGCTGAAAGAAGACAGAGGGTGGTAGTTGATGGGAAATGTTCATCCTGGAGACCAGTTACTAGTGGTGTACCGCAAGGGTCGGTGTTGGGTCCACTGCTGTTTGTCATTTTTATAAATGACCTGGATGAGGGCGTAGAAGGATGGGTTAGTAAATTTGCAGACGACACTAAGGTCGCTGGAGTTGTGGATAGCGACTAAGGATGCTGTAGGTTGCAGAGAGACATAGATAAGCTGCAGAGCTGGGCTGAGAGGTGGAAAATGGAGTTTAATGCGGACAAGTGTGAGGTGATGCACTTTGGTAGGAGGCAAAGTACTGGGCTAATGGTAAGATTCTTAGTGGTGTAGATGAGCAGAGAGATCTTGGTGTCCATGTACATAGATCCTTGAAAGTTGCCACCCAGGTTGACAGGGCTGTTAAGAAGGCATACAGTGTTTTAGCTTTTATTGATAGAGGGATCGAGTTCCAGAACCAAGAGGTTATGCTGCAGCTGTACAAAACTCTGGTGCGACCACACTTGGAGTATTGCGTACAGTTCTGGTCACTGCATTATAAGAAGGATGTGGAATCTTTGGAAAGGGTGCAGAGGAGATTTACTAGAATGTTGCCTGGTATGGAGGGAAGGTCTTACGAGGAAAGGCTGACGGAATTGAGGCTGTTTTCGTTAGAGAGAAGAAGGTTGAGAGGTGACTTAATTGAGACATATAAAATAATCAGACATATAAAATAATCAGAGGGTTAGATAGGGTGGATAGGGAGAGCCCTTTTCCTAGGATGGTGATGGTGAGCACGAGGGGGCATAGCTTTAAATTGTGGGGTGAAAGATATAGGACAGATGTCAGAGGTGGTTTCTTTACTCAGAGAGTAGTAAGGGAATGGAATGCTTTGCCTGCAACGGTAGTAGATTCGCCAACTTTAGGTACATTTAAGTCGTCATTGGATAAGCATATGGACGTACATGGAATAGTGTAGGTTAAATGGGCTTCAGATCGGTATGACAGGTCGGCACCACATCGAGGGCCAAAGGGCCTGTACTGTGCTGTAATGTTCTATGTTCTATGTAAAAACTTACTTCATTTCATTTGAGAAATGGCTAAACAATTTAAATGACCGGTGACCATGTGGGTATTGTTAACTCAAAAAACGTTGGTAGGTAGATCTGGTGAGGGATTTGCATCACCATCAGAGGAAGCAACTAGGAAGTGCGATGTGGTGATGAGACCCATATGCGCATGAGCTAACGTCAGAATTCTATAGACAATGTTTCAGGAATCTGAGGAGGGGCCCTGGTCAAACATACATTGAGTTTGAAAGGATCAAACAAAGTAACTTTGATCGGTAGATAAGGGTATTGAAAATCGATCAAACATATGACGGTCTCAGAGAGATGATTATTTTGGAGCAGTTCAGAAATTCACTTCCTGAAATAGTGAGAACTCATGTGGAAGAGCAGAGAGTTAAACTGCAAAGTTAGCAGTGGAAATGGCAGATGATTACGAGTTGGTTCATAAGTCAAAGCCATCATGACATCAATTTCAGTCTGTGAGGAATAGAAATTGGGGAAAAGAGGTATCTTCAGGTTGTAAGGGAAAAGGAGGTCTCATTGAAGACAAAGGCAATTTACCACAAGATGAAAAGGAAGCCCATTAGAGAAGTCAAACAAGTGTTTTTACTGCAATAAATTAGGCCACATGATTTTGATTAATTTAGATAATTCAGAAAAATCACTGGGAAGATGGATGGGGGAAAACAGGATCAGCCAGTGAATTTTGTTGAAGTGGTAAAGGAAAGGACAGGGGGGAGCTAAAAAGCTGCCAAAAGAATGTATAACTGGGTCAGGGGGTTGGTTCAGAAGAAGTTGCCAGATCTCGTCAAGGAATTTACATGGGAGGTAATGTTTACTCATGTATGCCTGGAGGAGCAGATAAAGAAATTACAATTTTAAGAGGTAGAGGAGCATGTCAATCTTTGATGGTGAGAGATGAGGAGATGTATAATTCAGGAGTATTGCCTAAAAAAAGGGTGGTAGAAGTAACAGAGAAATTCTCAGTTCCGGCAACACTATTTATCTTTGATAACAATAGTAGCTGGAACACAGGCAGGAATGATGCCTACTGTGGTTGAGAAGCCAGTGGAAAATCAGGTAACTGAGGTATTATAGAAATTACATTCTGGGATTTTTCCTGACTGTGTGGTAACAAAGACACAAAGCCACAGGTTGAAGCAGGAGGAGAAATCAATTAATAATTATTAGGAAGTTGAAGTATAACTATCAGAGACTATGATTGATCAAATGGTTGAGAAGAAAACTAACAAGAACAAATGGAGGACAAAATGGATATTTTTAGTTCAGAGAAATTAACTGAATTACAACAAAAGATGAAAAAAACTAAAACAGTTGTATCAAAAAGCATACTTAGAAGAAGAATCTGAGTGTATGTTAGAACGTTACTATCTGAAAAAACAAAGTCTTGATGAAGAAATGGATACCATCACATATTCAGATGTGTGAGAAATGGGCAGACATTCAGCAAGTTGCATTTCCAATGGTTTACAGAAAGGAGGTGTTGTAGGCAGTAAATGAATTACAAATAGGAGATTACTTGGAAATAAGGAAAACTCAAGCCAAACTTTTTAAAAAACACTTTATTCACCTGGTCTGCATAAGGATGTGATTGAATTTTGCCAGACATGTCGTATGTGTCAGGTAATTGGAAAGCCTCAGGCAGTGATAAAACCAACATCTTTAATACCCATTCCTGCATTTGAGGAACCTTTTACAAGATGGTTGAATTTGAATTCCATAAAAAACAACTGGAATTGAGTCCAATGATGATCATGAATCCATTGTTGATTGTAAAATTAAAACCCATCTGGTTCACTAACATCCTTTGGGGATGGAAACTGCCATCATTACCTGGTCTGGCTTACCTGTGATACCAGACTCACAGCAATGTTGTTGACTTTTAAGTACCCTCCGAGCAATTAGGGATAGTAATAAATGCTGCCTAGCTAGCGATGCTTTCACACCATGAATGAATAAATGGACTTTCCTGTGTATTTCATATATCTTGTAATAACTCTTTCAGAACATTTTGATTTTCTCTGGAATGTAAGTCAGTAATTTTTCCCAGTTTTTGAGAACTTCCTCATTGTCCAATTTAATCTGAAGAACATCCAATTCAGAATAATTTGTAACAAGGTTGTGGCCTTAAGAGGTGTATATTTTTCTGGTTTCTTTGAAGAGAGACATTAAACGAGAGATGATGAGCAGTCTGTGATAACGTAAGCAGCTTGTGAAGCGTTACTTTTGTTTTAAAGTTGGAACACATAGAAGCAACCTGGATTGGTGTGACCGGCTTTCATAGGCCAGGATTTCTAGGGTTTTTTTGAGTATTAATCATTTGGCAGAAGCTGCTGGAGTTTTGAAGAAGTACAGCTGTATTTTTCTCTTGCTTGGTTACAGCTAGAAGCAATGATCTCTTCTGACTGTGGGAGTTGCTTGTGAGAAAATCTGATTTCTGAATTTGCCATTTTGCCAAGAGGTGTGTTTCTGGGATGTTACTGGATTGGAACAATTAATTAGTAATTGTTACTGTATCATTATTTTGTTAAGTTTTCCAATAGAGTTAGGTTATTCTAAGTTCTCCTCCTTTGTTTTGTTGTATTTCAACCAAAGTGTTTACATAAATTGTATTTTGTTTAATACTGAATATTTTGACAAGTCAAATTGCATCTGGAACACAGTAGTTTACATTTGCCTTTTAGGATAGGGTCTAATCTATCTTCTTAAAGTATTTTGTGGGGCTCTGGCTTGGCCCATAACACAATCCTGAAAACTTTGCCTCGGTCACTTTGTCAAACTCCCAAAGTAACTTCTTCCACCTCCAGGAAACTCATAGTGATCAAACTGCCATTACTACACAAGGCGCACCCTATTTTAATCAACAGAATTCAACACCCAGAATGAAAGACACTGACACTCACCACCCACTGCCTTTGAGTCCAGTAATCATAAACCCAACCTGGAGCTAGAGATATTGATCCCAGACAAGCCCCCAGTTTGTCATGGACCAGACCATATCCTTCAAAATATATTAAGATAGCATAGACCCTAGCTTTTCTCATTTTAAAGTTGTGTTAAATGTTGCATTCCTGTTGCAATTTGATTGGTCAAGCTACTTGGCATTAAACAACTCACACTTTATTCACAAACTATAGGTAAAATATAACAAAAAAAAGGAATTGGCTTAGCTGTAACTTTATCAAAATTCTTGACAAAATAATTGTTACTGTAACTACTACTAATTAACTGTTTCATTATAATAACATCAGAAAAACACACTTTAAAAAAAGCAAGTTCAGAAAAAAAAGTCTCACATGCAACTCTGAGAGCACAAAAACAGCAAAAGAAGGCTCTGACAGAGTGTAGGAGGGAATGACGTGCTTCAGTTTCCAAACCCTGCTGAGACCACAGCAACAATTAGATTAGAATCCCTACAGTGTGGAAACAGGCCCTTCAGCCCAACAAGTCCACACCACCCCTTGAAGCATCCCACCCAGACCCATTCCCCTATAACCCACACACCCCTGGCACTACAGGCAATTTAGCATGGCCAATCCACCTAGCCTGCACATCTTTGGACTGTGGGAGGAAACTGGAGCAAACCCACACAGACATGGGAAGAATGTGCAAACTGCACACAGACAGTTACCCAAGGCTGGAATCGAACCCAGGTCCTTGGTGCTGTGAGGCTGCAGTGCTAACCACTGAGCCACCGTGCCACTCTAAAGCTGAAATTGAATCCTTGTTCTGTGGGAACTTGACCACAGCCATTCAGGCTGCTTCTATTGTTCCAACATTTAAAAAAAGGCCTCACAAGCTGTTTATTTTGTGTGTTTTCAATGGACAGCTTGGGACCTCTGTCTTAAAACCTCGCTTTGAAAAAACCTCTTAAAACCACAGCATTGTCACAGGTCCCTTTTAAATCTTTCCCCTCTTGCCTTAAACCTGTGGCCTCTAGTTTTGGATGCCCATACCATTGGAAAAAGACCTTAGCTATTCACCTTATCTATGCCCCTCATGACTTTATAAACCTCATTAAGGTCACCCCTCAGCCTCTCTTGCTCCAGGGAAATATATCATAGCCTATCTAGCCTTTCCTTACAACTCAAACCTTCCAGTCCTGGCAACATCTTTGGAAAGTTTTCTTCTTTTCTAGTTTAACAGCATCCTTTCTATAGCAGAGCAATGAGAATTGTATGCAGTAGTCTGAAAGTGGCCTCACCAATGTCCTACACAGCCACAATATGACATCTCAACTCCCCCTATCCTCAATGCTCTGACCAATGAAGTCAAATATCCAAATGTCTTCTTCACCCCCTGTCTACATGTGGTGCACTTTCAAGGAACCATTAACCTGCACTCCTCAACAACACTACCCAGTGCCCTACTGTTAATTGTGTAAGTCCTGCCCTGGTTTGCCTTACCAAATTACAACACCTTACATTTGTCTAAATTAAACTCCACCCCTTCCAACCACTTCATTGGATGATCCATCAGGAATATCCTAAGTTCAGTCATAATGTTATGCCTAATCAGAAACACCACTCCCCTACTTTCTTTCCTCTCTTTCTGTCTTTCCGATACCATCTACACCCTGAAACATTGAACTGCCAAATCTCTTCCTCCTTCAGCCATATTTCTGCAATAGCTATGATATCCCACTCCCAAATTCCCTTCCACGCCCTGAGTTCATCTGTCTTACCTGCCAGGCCTCTTACTTTGAAATTGACATAAATGCAGTTTGATTCATCAGTCTTCTATGTGCCTACTCCTACAATCACTATCATGTAGTGTCAGGGTGAATGAATGCATGAACACAACATAAGAACTAGGAGCAGGAGTAGGCCTTCTGGCCCTTCCAGCCTGCTCCACCATTCAATAAGATCATGGCTGACCTTTTCGTGGATTCAGATCCACTTACCCACATTCTTACTTTACCCCTTAATTCCTTTATTGTTCAAAAAAATCTACCTTGAAAAACGTTTACTGAAGTAGCGTCAACTTCTTCATTGGGCAAGGAATTCCATAGATTAACAACCCTCTGGGTGAAGAAGTTCCTTCTCAAATCATTCCTAAATCTGCTCCTTCTAATCTTGAGGCTATGGCCTCTTGTCCTAGCTTCAACTGCCAGTGGGAACATCTGCTGTACTTCTATCCTATCTATTCCGTTTGTAACTTTATATGTTTCTATAAGATCCCCCCTCAATCTTCTGAATTCCAATGAATACAATCCCAATCTATTCAGTCTCTCCTCATAAGCCAACACCCTCAACTCCGGAATCAACCTAGTGAACCTCTGCATCCCCTCCAGTTCCAGTACATCCTTTCTCAAGTAAGGAGACCAAAACTGCACACAGTATTTCAGGTGTGGCCTCACCAGCACCTTGTACAGCTGCGATATAACCTCTCTACTTTTAAAGTCAATCACTTCAGCAATGAAGGACAAAATTCCATTTACCTTCCTAATTACTTGTTGTACCTGCAGACCAACCTTCTGAGATTCATGCACAAGGACACCCAGGTCCCTCTACATAGCAGCATGCTGCAGCTTTTTACCATGCAAGTAACAATCCTTTTTTACTGTTACTCCTACCAAAATGCATGACTTCACATTTATTTACACTGTATTCTATCTGCCAGACCTTTGCCCACTCAATCAATGTATCTATGCTCCTCTGCAAAATTTCAGTCGTCTGCACACTTTGCTCTGCCACTCATCTTAGTGTCACCTGCAAACTTTGACACTCTACACATGGTCCCCAACTCTAAATCCCCTATACAAGTTGTAAATAATTGTGGCCCAAAACCGATCACTGAGGCATAACACTAGTCACCGATTGCCAGCCAGAATAGTACTCATTTATCCCCACTCTTTGCTTCTTGTTAGTCAACCAATCCTCTATCCATGCCAATACTTCACCCCTAATGCCACGCATCCTTATCTTATGCAGCAGCCTCTTGTGCGGCACCTTGTCGAAGGCCTTTTGGAAATCTCGGTACACAACATCCACTGGGTCCCCATTGTCCACCTTGCTCGTAATGTCTTTATAGAATTCCAAAAGATTTGACAAGTGTGACCTGCCATTCATGAACCCATGCTGCATCTGCCCAACGGACAATTTCTATTGAGATGCCTTGCTATTTTTTCCTTGATAATAGACTCAAGCATCTTCCCCACTACACTGGGTAAGCTAACTGGTCTATAATTCCCCATCTTTTGTCTTCCTCCCTTTTTAAACAATGGCATCACATTTGCTGTTTTCCAATCTGCTGGGACTGCCCCAGAGTCCAGCAAATTTTGGAAAATTACCACCAGTGAACCTGCTATTTGTCCCGCCATCTCTTTTAGTATCCTGGGATGCATTCCATCAGGGCCAGGAGACTTATCAATCCTTAGCTCTATTAGCTTGCCCAACACTACCTCTTCCATATTAATGATTGTTTCCAGGTCCTCACCTACCTTCGTCTCTTTGTCAATTACTGGCATGTTATTAGTGTCCTCCATTGTGATGACTGATACAAAATACCTGGTCAATGCCTTCGCCATTTCATCATATCCCATAACTAAATTCCCCTTCTCATCCTCTAAAGGGCTGTTTACTTTAGCCACTCTTTTTCATTTTATATATTTATAGAAAGTTTTGATATCTGTCTTTATATTCTGTGCTAGTTTTTTCTCATGTTCTATTTTTTTATAGCTGTTTTGATGCTTTCTGTTGACCTTTAAACTTTTCCCAATCTTCTAGTTTCATGCTGTTTTTCGCCACTTTGTATGCGTTCTCTTTCAACTTGATAGCCTCCCATATTTCCTTAGACACCCATGGCAGATTACCCCTTTTCTTACAGTCCTTCCTTTTCACTGGAATGTACTTTTGCTGAACACTTTGAAAAATTGCTTTGAAAGTCCTCCACTGCTTGTCAACTGTCCCACCATAAAGTCTTTGTTTCCAGTTTACTTCAGCCAAGTCCTCCCTAATTCTATTGTAGTCCCCCTTGTTCAAGCACAGGACTCTGGTATTGGATTTTATCTTCACACTCTCCATGTGTATTCTAAATTCAACCATACTATGATCACTCCTTCCAACAGGATCTCTAAGTATGAGACAATTAATTATTCCTGTCTCATTACACAGGACCAGATCTAGAATAGCTTGCTCCCTCGTCGGTTCCATGTGTGAACTCCATGACTGAGGAGCTGGTGCAGGGATTCAAATTTTTGGACCACTGGGATCTCTTCTGGAACAGAAGTGATCTTTACAAGAAGGGCAGATTGAACCTGAATTGGAGGGGGAAACCAATATCCTAGCAGGGAGACTTCTTTGTGGTACACAGGAGGAATTAAGCCTGTTTTAGGCAGTGGGCTCCTCAACAGATGTGAGAAAAGAGAAAAGGCTGAGTGGAATGAAACAGGCAAGAGCATGGTAGAAAACAAGGAAAGTTTGAATTAAACTGCAATTATTTAGTGTAAAGAGTTAGAATGGGGAAAAATTTATTACAACAGGTTTTTAAGAATATGCCAGTCTTTTGAGAGATTCTAGAAATGTTGTTATCCATTGTGCAAGTTTGCTCACTGAGTTACGCATTAAAGTAGCATATACAACAGACTTAGTGAGTTTACCAGCGTTTTGGAGAGTCACTAAATATGTTGATTTTTCTTGTACAGAACTGTTTATGTCACCAAGTTAAGCACTTTATTGACATACGCGAGATTTTAAGAAAATGTTACACAATTGAGAAATAGTGATTCTGTTCTGCAAAGATGCTTATCTCATTGAGTTATGCATTTCAATAACATACAACAGGGGTTTTATCACCATGCCATAATTTTGGAATGGATTGTTATAATTATTTACTTTGCTCTGCCTATTTACTTCAGCTGCGTATTTTAAGATTCTGCCATCAATTTGTAGAAGATTGTGAGAATAGTTGATGATATTGTCTAAAGTTGCTTGCCTCATTGAGACATGAATTTTAGTACCACGTACTACTGATTTTTTGAATATCCCAGCATTTTGAAGAGGTTTACTGGAACATTTTATTTTCTTCTGCAAATGTCTGCACTTTTTCCAACATGTACTACTGTTTCTAAGATGCTGCATTATTCTGGATAGATTGAAATAATTTTGTAAAACTTAATTATTTTGCATAAATTTACTCACCTTATTCAGTTATGTATTTTTGTGACATACAAAACAGACTTTAAGGATACAAAGTTGCTGGAAAAGCCCAGCAGGTCTGGCAGACCTGAGGAAGGGTCACCAGACTCAAAAAGTTAACTCTGTTTTCTCCTTCACAGATGCTTCCAGACCTGCTGAGCTTTTCCAGCAACTTTGTTTTTGTTCCTGAATTACAGCATCTGCAGTTCTTTTGGTTTTGACTTTAAGGATATGTGGCCAGTTTGGACAGGATTATCAAAAGTTCTGATTTTTTTTGTTACAAAGTTGTGCATTTCCCTGTCAGGTACTATACATTCTTTAAAAAATGCTAAAATTGAGTATTGCTGGAACATTTAGTTTTCTTTTGCAAAATTCATTATCAAACCTAGTTCCACACTTTAATGGCAAGTATTATCGATTCTCATAATGTGTCAGCATTTTGAAGAGAATTGTGCAAACTTTTGCTGCAAAGTTGCTTATCTCACTGAGTTATGCACTTTAGCCAGAGTCAGAAAGACACAGCATAGACACAGTCCTTTCACTCCATGTCTATGCTGACGAACAAACACTGAACTACATTAATCACATTTACGTGTACTTGGTCCATAGCTTAGCCAGAAGGCGCTAGCATTTTACAGAGGATTGTTAGAAGTTATGACTTTTGTGTGCAAAATTACTTGTCTCACTGAGTCGCACACTTTACTAGCATATATCATTGATTATAACAACCTTCCAGCATTTTGGGCAGGATAACTGGAATTGCTGATCTTCTGCTGCAATGTTGCTTATCTCATGGATATCATGCATGTACATATGACTGATTCTATGAACGTGCCAGCATGTTGACGATTGCTAGAACTTAGGATTCTCTGCTGCAGATTCCTTTTATCACCGAGTTATGCACTTCAATGCCATGAACTACTGTTTCAAACAATGTGCCTGCATTTTGTAAAGGATTGCAGGAAAATTTGACTTTTTAAATGCAAAATTGCTTTTCTCATCGAGTTATGCACTTATTTTAAAATGTATCAGCATGTTGGAGGTTATTGTCAGAAGTTTTGATTTTCTTGTGCAAATGTACTTATCTTACCAGGCTGTGCAGGACTTTACTTACATAGAATGCCTACAGCGTGGAAGCAGACCATTTACCTAACGGCTAATCCAACTAGCCTGCAAATCCCTAAACACTATGGGCAATTTAGCATGGCTAATCCACCTAACCTGCACATCTTCGGACTGTGGGAGGAAATTGGAGCACCCAGAGGAAAGCCATGCTGATGCGGGGAGGACGTTCCAACTCCACAGTCACCCAAGGGGAGTCAAACCTGAGTCCTTGGTGCTCTGAGACAGCAGTACTAACCACCGAGCTACTGTGCTGTGCCGACATGTACTACTTTTCTGACAATGTGCCAATGATTTGAAGACAATTGCAGGAATGTTTGATTTTCTGCTGCAAAGTTACTTATCTCATCGAATTATGACCTTTACTGATATGTACTGCTGACTCAAACAATGTACTGGTATTTTGGAGGGAATTGCTGGAAGTTTTGATTTTCTTCTGAAAATTTCTTTTCCCACTGAGTTATGCACTTTTCTGACATACTTCTCATTGTAAAAATATGTTGGCATTTGGAAGGATTATTGGAACTTAAGATTTTCTGTTGTAAAGTTGCTTATGCACTTGCATGGACTACTGACTCTGACATTGTGCCTGCTTTTTGGAAAGGATTGCTGGTATTATCATTTTATGTTACAAAGTTGCTTATCTCACCAAGTCATACACTTCTACTCAGATTTGTTGGCAAGTGGGTCTGGGGCTGTCAGGGAAGTGTCCTAGGGCTGTTGGCATTTGAGCCAAGGGTCATCAGGAGGGCAGCCAGGGCTATTTGTAATTGGGTCCAATAGTGTCTGGAGTGTAGACTTGGCCTGTCAGGAATTCAGGCAGAATATTGGGAGGGTAGCATGCAATGATGTGGGTTGGCTGTCACAGCCAGGGAGCATCCTGCTGTTGCCGTAAGCGTCAACACTGTTAAGACATCACATTCCTTGGAATCAGCTAATTAAAAATTCAAATCAGGATAAAGGGCAGTGTTTGTTATGAAGCACAAATAACTTAAACCACCGTGGCAAATAGAATAAAAATAACCAAGGAACTGTGGATGCTGGAAATCAAAAAAGAAAACCAAAATTATTGGAAAAGAAATTGCAGGTCAGGTAACATCTATGGAGAGAATGCAGGCTTAACATGTCAGGACCAGTGTCAGTCCTGCAGAACTCAAATTAACTCAAATTTATTGTTGCAATGTTCATACGTCTCATTAGAATGATATATATTGCAAACAAAAATAAACTAAATTCAGGTCAGAGAGACTGTGGATTTTCGTTTGACATTTGTGAAGCCAGGTTTCACTGGCCACTAGCCTCTTCTATATTCTGTGACCTGAAAGTCTGTTTTTCTAGCAATTTATGTTTCTTATGAGAAATAGAATAGTTTAGATTGTAAAATGCAATGTTTATATCTATTAATGTCAGTGGCAGAGATGAATCATTTCAGGGCATGAATGTGAGTGGATACTGATATAGGGGATTTGTGGAAACTGGAAACAGCAGAGACCAAGTTAAGGGCACCTGAGGTTCCATTCAGGTGCTCACCTTGTGTAAGTGGACTCATGGGGCATGCATGTATATTCTGATGCATGGAACAATATATAACTGAGAACTAAGAATTTGATCAGCATGTTCCCTATGACCAGGGAGTTCAGAACCAGGGGTCACAGTTTAAGGATATGGTTGAGATCATTTAGGCCTGAAATTTCTTATCCTGAGAGTAGTTAGCCTGTGGAATTTTCTGCCACGGAAAATGGTTCAAGCCAAAACATTAAATCTTTTCAAGAAGGAGATAAGAGTCTTTAAAACTAAATGGACCAATGAGTATGGGGATTAAAGCGGAAGAGATTACTGAGTTGGATGATCAACCATGAATACATTCAATGGGCTTGAAGGGCTGAACGGCCTATTCCTTTTATTTTCTGTTTCTCTGCTTATATTCCTAATTAAGGAGTTGAAGTTGTGACTCTCAAAACTGCTGTTTAGTAAGATGCAATGTTAGAACTTGCCACCTCTTTACTGTAATAATCTTTTAACCATTTAAATAGTTACCATTGTACCACTGTATCGCTTTTAACCTGTAAATTTTAATATTTATTTCTGTGAGAAAGCTAATTTGACATCTACCTGCTTCTTTACTAATCTGTGTATTTAACAAATCAGTAATTTAGCCTTGATAACAAAGTGTGGGGCTGGATGAACACAGCAGGCCAAGCAGCATCTTAGGAGCATAAAAGCTGACGTTTCGGGCCGAGACCCTTCATCAGAAAAAAATCCTGCTGTGTTCATCCAGCCCCACACTTTGTTATCTTGGATTCTCCAGCATCTGCAGTTCTCATTATCTCTGCTCACAATGATTTAGCCTTTTTCACAATTCCATACACTCCCCATTTTTGAAGTTAGCTGGGGGTTTGGATCTTTTTGCACCATTTTTGCTGTGGAGAAGGACAGTGGGCCCAGCTCTGCCCATAGGAAACACTGCTTTCTGAATCACTCCAATCTATCCAATAACCAATGCACTTTCTCTCCTTTACCCAATTTCATATCCATGCTGCCCCTATTTAACTTTTTAATAAACAAGCTGCCCAAAACCTTATCAAACATCTTCTGATAATCCATCCAAACAACATCCACTGTCTTTCCTTCCTCACTTTTGTCATTCCTTCAGATAATCTCCACTGTAAAGAATCATAGAGATCTATAGAACACAAAAAGGTCCTTTAGCCAATTGAGTCTGTGCCAGTCTAAAACAACCACCTAAGTATTCTAATCCCATTTCTCAGCATTTGGCCCAAGCTCTCGCATGGCTTCTTAAGTGTTATGAGGGTTTCTGCATCTTCCTCCCTTTAAGGCAGTTAATTCCAGATTTCTCCCAGTCAATGCCCCTCATAGCTTTATGCATCTCAATTATTGCTCATCCCAAATTGCCTTTGTGAGCTGCCTGTCCATGTATTCTAGGCAGAACTACAATGCTGTCGGGGAGGGAATTGATCATAAGATCACAGAATCCCTACAGTGTGGAAATGGCCCCTTTGACCCAACAAGTCCACAGACACCCATGGAGCATCCCATCCAGGCATACCCCTATAACCCACCCTATCCACACATCCCTGAACACTATGGGCAATTTAGCATGGCCAATCCACCTAGCCTGCACATGTTTGGACTGTGGGAGGAAACCAGAGTAACCACAGACACGGGGAGAATGTACAAACTCCACACAGACAGTCACCTGAGGGTGGAATCGAACCCAGGTCCCTGGCACTGTGAGGCAGCACTGCTAACCTCTGAGGCGAATTAATCTAGATTGTCATCAAGAAAACCATTACAGAGTTGAAGATGTGTTTCCAGTGTCTGGGTTAGTCTGAAGGGGATCTTGGATTCTCACCAGCCAGGGATTATAGAATAATTGTAAACTGCTGCATCCTGCACAATATTGCACAGAGATAGGAGGAAGGGGAAGCTCAATTAGTGGGAGATCAGGAAAGTCTTTTGGCTATACTTGGGGATGGCAGTTGTGGAACTTGATGAATATAAAGTGGGACCATTTTGGAACACGGAGTTCCACTTCTACATTTATTTTCTCCATCATCACTCTCCTGAATCAACATCACATCATTCCACAAAATCTGGTGGAGATCAGTGACGGGTTGTAAGATATAGTCTGTGATCCTGTTTAAGGCTGCAGGCATCCCCTGCTCAGCCATGGTCCTGACCTGATTTGAATGATTTCAGAAACATGGATGTAATAATCGCACCTATGGCAGACTGTCTCTGGTGCCTCCACCAGCCTTAAAACGCTTTTCCTCCTATTCTGACCTTTTCTGATTCCCCAACTACATTATCACACTGTTGGAGGGCCCCATCCACTCTGTTCCATGAGTACCCAAAGATACGTGCATCAAGAATTGGCCTCTTCAGTTGCTCAAAGGACCACAGCTGAGACATATAAACCTAAGTAGGCATCATTTTTGAATCGAGGGTCAGCCCATGATGTTCCACTTGAGAAATAACTGGGACTTTCTGTGCTTGAGTTGCTAGAGCTGGAATTCTGACCTCCCCAAGTGCCTTTCTCCAGGATAAGAAATTTTTTTCAAGCTCCAATGATAAGACAGCCTCACCTAACCTAACCATGACAGGGAGCTGTGGGAGAGCATCAAATAGAGACCAGGAGATGTCGATCTCATTGGAGTGCAGCTCACATCATGTTCATCCCAGCATGTCATCTATTTACTTCTGCTGGTATGTCATCATCTGACAACTTTAAGAAGTCATTTTTGGCGATGGTTGGATAAAGCACCCTCTTGACCTCATGATACAGAGGATGTAGATTTCCGTTGTCATGGCAATTTGGATTTCATGACATGGATTGATCTAGGTTCATCTTTCAGTGTCTCATTGTCCTTTGCAGTCTATCTTGGCTTCAATTGATACAATCTTCTAGCTGTGATAACGATGTGCTTTGTGCTTCTTTTTCCTCAATGACAAATGTCATCTTTGCTGAGCAGACTTTAAGACCAGTCTTTGCTGTGGGTTCTATCTTTAGCAAATGTTTTTGCTGCTGTGTGAAATGACTGAGCTCAGTGACTTCCAAATATCAACATCAATTTTGCTTCATGGTAATTTCAGAATGGAAGTATCAGTACAAAAATTGCTTGAGTCATTAGAACTGTCAGCAAAGAGTAATCAATACTTTCTCATTGAAGATTTAATCAGTGGAACATTTCAGACACTGAAATCATCTTAAACCAAATATAAATTTAGAATGAATAATTGCTTAATTTGATCGTAATCGAGTTCCTTTTGGAAACCCCTGAATTCAGCAAAAGACTACAGATGGTGTCTTTTAAAAAGAGATATCGCATCCCTGAAAATTAGCAACTTATCAAGGATTTTAAACTCCAGCAAATTTTACCACAAGCAGAAAAAAAACAATTAGACTAGTGGTCCTGAATGTGATGAACAGCTGCAGCGACAGCAGAATCCAATGTCTGCACTCACTTGTGAACTTGTTGATGTCTCAGCAGGTCTCGTGACTGAGCGAATCCTTTCCCACACATGGAGCATGTAAATGGCTTCTCCCCAGTGTGAGTGCGTTGGTGTATCAGCAGATTGGAGGATGTAGTGAATCCCTTTCCACACACTGAACAGTTGTATGGTCTCTCCCCAGTGTGAACTCGCTGATGTGAAATGAGATCATTTGACTGCCGAAAATGTTTTCCACAGGAAGAGCACCTGAACGGTTTTTCCCCAGTGTGAACTCGCTGGTGTACAATGAGATGGCCAGACTGCCTAAAACTCCTTCCACAGGAGGCACAGCAGAATGGCTTCTCTGTTGTGTGAATTCGCTGATGAGTCATCAGGTTGGAGGACTTGGTGAATCCCTTCCCACAACATGCACAGGTGAATGGCCACTCCCCAGTGTGAACTCGCTGGTGTGTGCTGAGGCTAAATGAAGACCTGAACCTCTTTCCACAGTGACTGCAGTTGAATGGCCTCTCCTCAGTATGAGTTCGTTGGTGTGACATGAGATTTGTTGTCTGAGTAAATCCCTTCCCACATACAGAACAAATGAATGGCTTCTCTCCAGTGTGACCACGCCGATGGTTTTCCAGCAGAGATGGATAATCAAATCCTTTACCACAGTCATCACATTTCCATGGCTTTGCCATGATGTCAGAGTCCTGGAGTCTGTCCAGTCGCACAAGCAGTTGAAGTTTTGTCCACATACAGAACACGTATACAGCCTCTCCTTGCTTTAAGTTGTGAGACTTTAAAAAAAATTCAGACAACGCAACTGGTTAAAGCTCTTTCCAGTCAGTCTGCTAGAACACTCATTTGGGTGTGTATATCTGTGTTTCCAGTCACGTTGATGTTTTGAAATCTTTCTTCACAGATAGAAGATGCAAACAATTCTCTTCATATTCAAAGTTTGATATATTCAGGTCTTGATGGATTATGGATTCAAGTTTCTTGTTGGTAAATGCATGTTTCAAATATCCTGTAAAGGGAGATTACAAAAGTCATCCTTGTTAACCTCTAATAGAAATTTAAAATACCCAACACTGGTTTCTATGTCTTCTTTGTAAATCCCATCCCATTCACTGTTCCCTCCTCCCCGGGCTGAAACCCATCTCCAACTTTTCTCCCTCATTCTCCTCTGCATGGGTTCATTACTTCAGCTCCTGACTACAGACCGAGAATCTAAACAATGAGTCAATCATTTTCTCTCCTGCTCGAGGGAGAATCACTAAAGTCATCATGCAAAACAAAAATGATGGTTATTCATTTGGATCTGGTTCTGGGAAAAAGTTCCAAATGCAGGACTAGCCTTTTTGAATTCAGGGTCTATGGACTGCACCAATTTAAAAAGACTCAATTCTGAAATATTTTCATTGTCGGAACCTGTAACTCAAAAAATATGAAAAGCATTACAATCACAAAAATCACAGTGAAATAAATACCCAAGAAGTGGGGTGATGTCATTGTGCAATTGTTGGTTATGTGTAATCCATGCAAACCAGTGCGATCATCCCACATTATACAGGGTGCGAGGATGCAGAAGAAATTTACCTGACTAGTTCAAGGAATAAGAGACTTTAAGTTTAAAGTTGCTTTGGAGAAACTGAGGTTAATCTCTTTGGGACAAAGGGGATTCAGATGAATTTTGATGAAGGTATTTAAGTTTATGATAGGTTTAAATAATACAGACGAAGAATTGCTGTTCCAACTAGGTCATAATACCTTAAGGGATAGGAGAAGAAATAGGCCACTTGGCCCATCAAGTTTTCTCCGCCTTTTTATCATGGCTGAAATGTTTCTCAGTCCCATTTTCCTGCATTCTCCGAATAACCTTTTACCCTCCTACTAATCAAAAACATACCTATCTCTGTCTTAAATATACTAAATGATGACTTCTACTGCTTTCTGTGGCAATGAATTTCCCAGATACACAACCCTCTGGCTGAAGAAATTCCTCCTCATTTCAGTTCTAAATGATCCTCTCTTCACACTGAAGCTATGTCCTGAGCTCCTCGTCTCTCATACTTGTAGAAACATCTTTTCCACTTCCAGAGTATCCTGGCCTCTCAGCATTCTGTAAGTTTCAATGAGATCTCCTCCTTCATCCTTCTCAGCTCTATCAAGTACAGACCTAGAGTCCTTAAATGCTCTTCATATGACAGGCCCTTCATCCACAGGGTCATTCTTGCAAACCTTCTCTGGACACACGCCAATGTCAGCACATCCTTCCTTAGATACAGGGTCCAAAACTGCTCACAATATTTCAAACACAGCCTAAGCAAAACCTCATACAGCCTCAGCAGTGCATTTGCACTCTTGTATCCTAGCCCTCTTGAAACGAATGTTAACATTGCATTTGCCTTCCTAACTGCCAAATGATACTGAACGTTAACCTTAACAGAATCCTGAATTAGGACTCGTAAGCCCCTTCATGCTTCAGATTTCTGAATTTTTTCCCCATTTATAAAATAGTGTATGTCTCTGTTCATCGTACAAAAACGTATAACTTCACCTTCTCATGTTTCACTCTTTCACTTATCTGCCCACTGTCCGAGCCTGTCCAAGTCTTTGTGCAGCCTCCCCACTTGCTCAACACTACCTGTCCCTCCACCTATCTTTGTATCATCTGCAAATATTTCTCCTGTTCACCTTCAGTGTGAAAGTAACCTCCTGGAGATGATCAAATTAGCAGCTATTACCAAACAATGGAGTTTTACGTGTTTCCTGTGACATCACTCTTTACTTCATGCTGGCCCCCCAATTCAAATTTATCTTGTTAAACAAAAACCTTACAAACTACAAGTCAAAAACAGAAGCAAAACATACCTTTTCTCCTCTGCATCAAAATCACATGCTGTCTCCAAAGTCACTGAACTATATACTAACTGGGCTGTGTCTCACTCCAGATGTGATCCCACTTTCCTCACTGTGCGAAGCTTACTAATTTTGCAATTTCAGCAGGTCCTCTCTTAAATAGAGCTGACGTGAACTGAGATGACTCATACTAGTTTAGCCCTATTCAGCCTTCAGGTGATTGAATGATTTACAAACACAGAATTAACTTGTTCCTTTTATTCACCCACAGGATGTGGGCATTTCCAGTGATGGCAGTATTTTTCACCCATTTCTATTTGCCCACTCGGCAGTTAAGAGTCGACCATATTGCTGTGGGTCTGGAGTCAAATGCAGGCCAAACCAGCTAAGGATAAAGTTTGAGAAGATTGCAGCTCGTGTTGTGGATGAGGTTGTAGACATGCTTGCCGAGGTGGCGGGTTTGGCTGATCACATTTCGTCACCCTGCTAGGTAACATCATCAGTGCCTCTCCGGTGAAGTGACAGTATTCTGTCCTGCTTGTCATTCATATACCTCATTTTGCTGTGGTGTTTGGTATTACTTACGGTTTTTTTTATCAGTAGTTTGTACACAAGATTATCCGTGTGTAGTGAGACAAGTGAGAATTGTGAGGACAACGAGGGACATGAATTCGACTGGTACAACACATCGGTAATCGCACAAGCCAGAGACATGCCAGGGAATTCTTGGAGGCCTGGTATTCCAACTGGAACTCCATCAACAAACACATTGAATTAAACCCTCTGTACAAACCACTGATAAACAAAACTGGAATACCAACCACCCCAGGAAACCGAGGCATATAATAACAAGTGGGACAGAACACCAACACTTTACCGCAGGTGCACTGACGATGTTACCTGGAAGGGTGACAAAACATTTTCAACCAAACCCATCAGCTCGGCAAGCATGTCTACAACCCCAGCTAAGGATGGCAGATTTCGTTCCCATTGGTGAACAAGATTGGTTTATTTTCTTGACAATTAATGGTTTTATCATTAGGCCCTTAATTCCAGATTCTTTATTGAATGTGAATATTGCACAAGAGTCATGTAAATATGTGAGAAAGGAATTTTATGCAGCAAGTGTTAACAGCCTAGAATTCAATGCTTACATTCAAAGGCCAATGATATCCAATGAACATTAATGAAATCAAATGAGACTGCAGATCTCGGTGTGATGTTTGGATTGAGTTTCCCATTTGCAAATTTTTGTCTAATATCCTGTGAAAGAAGTTTATAAAGCCAACACTTTCAGTCCAGGATAGGAATTTAACAAACAGATATTTCTCTTAGCTTAAGTTTACTGAGTGCAAATCCTCTTCTTCCACAACCACGTTCAGCCAAAATATTGTGTGCAGTTCTCAAATATTATGGGAGGCATGTGATTGTATTGAATACAGTATAGGAGGAGATCTACTGGTGCATTGCCTAGGAGAGTTTTTGTTACAAAGAGATATTGCATAGACTGGTACAAAACAAAAGAACTGTGATGTTGGAGATCTGAAACAAAAAACAGAAAAAGCTTAAGAAGCTCACCAGGTGTGAAGCATCTGTGGGAAGAAAGCCAAGTTAATGTAAATCTGGTGACCCTTCTTCAGAATTGTTTGGACGAAGAGTACCCAGGATCAAAATTTTAAACTCCGTTTTGTCCCCATCGAAGCTGCTAGACTTGCTGAGTGTCACTTGCAATTTCTGTTTTTGTTTTGGATACACTGATGTATTTTACCTTGGAGCAGTGGAAATTGACATGGGAGATGACCAAGACGTGACAGATTATGAAGGGCATGGATATAGTAGATAGGAAGAAACTTTTCCTCTTGGAGGGATCAATCACCAGGAGCATAGATTTAAGGTGACAGGCAAGAGTATAGAAAAGGCTATGAGGAATTGTATTTCACTCAGAGGATGGTGGGAATCTGGAACTCACTGTCTATAATATTGATAGAGGCAGAAACCCACATTACATTGAAGTAATTACATGTGCACGCAAGACGCCTGCATTACAAGGCTAAGGGTTCCAGCATTGCTCCTGGTGGTATGTCATTTGTCTCAGGCTTTCAGCCGTAAAAGCATCTCTCCACCATCATCTGTTCTCCTAGTTGCAAGCCAATTTTAGATCTAGCTTTTCATCCTATCTATCTTCCTATTCTTCCTATACTCAGAGGCACGTAGCACTGGAAATAATCGAGACATTACAATGTTAGTACTTGTCCTCTTTAATTTTTTACCTAACTCTTTAAATTACTATTACAGGGCTTCTTTTCTTTAAACCCACATCGTTGGTACCCAACCTCTTCAGGATACTATGCAACTTCTCTGATACATCCCTAACTGTGGCAAAGGAGAGGGGGGGGGGCAACCCACCATTTAAGAGTCTGGACTGTGGTCACAGTCAGTTCCCCTTCCAAACAAATCCCCTAAGAGATAGTAAGAACAGCCGATGGTGGAGTCTGAGAAATCAAGGTGTTGAGCTGGATGAACACAGCAGGCCAAGCAGCATCTGAGGACCAGGAAATCTGACATTTCGCATCGGGACCCTTCTTCAGAAACGTCCAGACCCAAAATGTCAGCTTTCCTGCTCCTCTGATGCTGCCTGGCCTGCTGTGTTCATCCAGCTCTACGCCTTGTTACCGCCCCCCCCCCCCCCCCCCACCCCATTACTCATGCTCCTCTGCTGTGCAGCAGCGACAACCATGGCGCCACAAACTTGGCTGTCACTGTTTTCCCTTGAGGCCATTCCACTCAATACAATCCAATACTGTATATCTGTTGATAGAGAGATGACCACAACAGACCACCGACATACTGACGTCCATTTCAAGCCCACCGACTCCCACAGTTACCTGGAATACACCTCCTCCCATCCAGCTTCCTGCAAAAAATTC
Organism: Stegostoma tigrinum; assembly: GCF_030684315.1. Lineage (NCBI taxonomy): Eukaryota > Metazoa > Chordata > Chondrichthyes > Orectolobiformes > Stegostomatidae > Stegostoma > Stegostoma tigrinum. The sequence continues at coordinate 15,618,677 of NC_081395.1, read as the reverse complement.
CATCCTATATTCCCAATTCCTTCGCCTCCACCGCATCTGCTCCCAGGATGAGGCATTCCACTCCCACATATCCCTGATGTCCTCGTTCTTCAAGGACCGCAACATCCCCCCTACAGTGGTCAAGAACGCCCTCAACCGTGTCTCCCGTATTTCCCACACCTCATCCCTCACACCCCGCCCCTACAGTAACTGCCAAAAGAGAATCCCCCTAGTCCTCACATACCACCCCACCAACCTCCGGATACAACGCATCATCCTCCGACACTTCCGCCATATACAACCCAACCCCACCACTAATGACATTTTTCCAACCCCATTCTTGTCTGCCTTCCAGAGAGACTGGTCTCTCTGCTACTCCCTTGTCCGCTCCACACTCCCCTCCAACCCCACCACACCCGACACTTTCCCCTGCAACCGCAGGAAGTGCTCCACCTGCCCCCACACCTCCTTCCTCACCCCCATCCCAGGCCCCCAGATTACTTTCCACAACAAGCAGATGTTCACCTGCTCATCTGCCAATGTGGTATACTGCATCCGCTGTACCCAGCGTGGCCTCCTCTACATTGGGGAAACCAAGCGGAGGCTTGGGGACTGCTTTGCAGAACACCTATGCTCCGTTTGCAATAAACAACTGCACCTCCCAGTTGCAAACCATTTGAACTCCCCCTCCCATTTCTTAGATGACATATCCATTCTGGACCTCCTGCAGCGCCATTATGATGCCACCCGAAGGTTGCAGGACCAGCACTCAATTCCGCTTGGGAACCCTGCAGCCCAATGGTATCAATGTGGGCTTCACAAGCTTCAAAATCTCCCCCTCCCCCCACTGCATCCCCTAATCAGCCCAGCTCATCCCCACCTGCTTCCTCTCACCTATCCCTCCTCCCACCTCAAGCTGCACCTCCATTTCCTACCTACTAACCTCATCCCGCCCCCTTGACCTGTCCGTCTTCCCCGAACTGACCTATCCCCTCCCTACCCATACTCTCCTCTATCCATCTTCAGTCCACCTCTCCCTCTATCCCTATTTATTTCAGAATCCTCTCCCCGTTCCCCTCTCTGAAGAAGGTTCTAGGCCTGAAACGTCAGCTTTTGTGCTCCTCAGATGCTGCTTGGCCTGCTGTGTTCATCCAGCCCCACACTTTGTTATCTTGGACTCTTACACAATCTGTCTATGCCCTCTTGTCTGTTTAAGTTTCTATTGTTTTAGCCCTTATTTGCTGTGTGACAAGCTCGCTAAACGTGCCCTCCATGAAGTCTTTAGTATCACGAATGCTCCTTAGCGAGTCCATCCATAGCTCCAAACGCCCTACGCATTCACTCGGGAGCCGCAACTGAACACACTTCCCATATATAATAAAATGTGAGGCTAGATGAACACAGCAGGCCAAGCAGCATCTCAGGAGCACAAAAGCTTTTGTGCTCCCGAGATGCTGCTTGGCCTGCTGTGTTCATCCAGCCTCACATTTTATTATCTTGGAATTCTCCAGCATCTGCAGTTCCCATTATCTCTGATACACTTCCCACATAAGTCGGTCACCATGGATACTCGAAGTGTGCCTGCTTTCCCACATATTGCCGGAGGAAGATTCCAAGGGCCGAGTTCTCCTGCTCTTTCGAATCCCACCAGCTGCAAAGCATACGCTAAGAAAAAGTCACTCAACCTTACCCGCCACTCACCAAATCAGATTTCTCCTTCCTTCCCTCTTTTCCTGACAAACCACCAACCACGAAATAAGCACATTACACTCTGTCTCCCAACCTGTACTACTCACTCAGTCCCTAAAACTGGTTTCTAAGCAAGCAATCTTCCTGCCCCTTTTGAACCTTGATTCCACCTTAAGAGCTCTGCTTCTAAATTCAATGAAGGTTCACCCCTCTCCTTTTCCTCTGTTGTTCCGACAGAGCTTGATCTGGGCCTCGCCCCTCAGGCTTTAATTCGGAAGCTCCGCTACCACGGTCCGATCCACTCCCGCTGTTGCTCCATTGAGCTTTCTTGGTGTCTGTACCCTCCTACTACCTCCTCACCCCGCGAAAAAGAATTGCAGTACTGCAATAACGGCCGCAACATTGTCCCTTCTGGAGCAGCACGAACAGGCAATGCGCTCATTGCCCCCTACAAAGATGGCAGCCGTTTCCTAGAGCCTCTCGCCGGAAAAGTTGTTAATCCGATTGGTGCAAACGAGAAACCGATTACTTTTTTTCTAAATTAGGGTTTGTCCGCGGATACAAAATGTTAACGAAGCCTATCGGTTCAACTGCCTGACTGATGGTCTCCTCCATTCCGCTTCATTGTTACCTTTTATGCAGTCGAGAAAACGACAGCTGTCCCTCGGTATCATGTACAATGATTGTCAATTCTGTGAATAGGGGAGCGTCCTTATCGCTCCGAATTTTGGGTAATATTTTCGCCATTATCATCTTAAATTATTAATTATTTTGCTTTAATGAGAAACTCACATTTAAAGAAGATAATAGGATTAATATGAAGGAATTGCTAGCGCTATTTTATAGGAGCTATTGGGGGAAAGTTACGAGGACAGATACGGTCGGTCGTAGGGGGAATGGTATGGGCAAAGGGAGGAAAGTGTGTGAGGGGGTGGGTGAAATGAGAACGAGTGGCTAGATAAGTAAGGGGGACGGGAGTTGGAACGAAACAATGAAAAATGGAGGGAGGGGCGTGAGATAGAATACGAAAGGCCAGGAGAGAGATAAAAGGGACCTTGACTTAAAGGGACAAATGTGACATGTTTATGGAGAAAGGAAACGAAGTTTGGAAGAATCAGTCAGCTCTCTGAGAAATTGGTCAAAATGGCAATTTTTTCTGAAGAAGGGTCTAGGCCCGAAACTTTCCTGCTTCCCCCGCTTCCCCCCATGCTGCTTGGCCTGCTGTGTTCAGCCAGCTCTACACCTTATTATCTCTGGCCTTCTAATATGCTAGGTGACTGCACAATTCCATTACCAGGTCAACTTCTGTGCAAAATTGCTATATGTACCACCAGACAAATTCCTAAACTGTATAATTGAACAGTTTGTCATACAAGCTAAGCCAGTGTAGTTTATTTTCCTTTGGTCTAGCAGTTATTGAAGTCATCTCATGCATGAAAGTGGAGGTGGGTTTGAAACTTGACGAACACAATACTAATAGGTTTTAACCTTAGTGTGAGGAAAAGATAAATAGTTTTTTTAACTGAATATAGTATCCCATCTTGGATTAATTCCTTCCCTCTGTACACAATACTGACCTTCACACACTCCTGCTTTCAGCCCTTACAGTTCAAAAAAGTCTGCTCAAGCATGTTGATATCTGCTGATTTTTGGAAGATTTTTAAAGGTTCCTGCGGTGATATCTGTCAAAATAGTTTTTCAAAACCATATTTCAGACAGTGTAAGATATTTTCTTGCCCATTTCAACAGTGACTGAGACAGGAACATGTGGTTGGGTTTTACCCCTCACTCTCCAAACAACTGGTGGTGACTACAGTTTAATTAACAGGTTACTGTCATCCCTGGGATGCAAGTAACTTCAACCAATTCAAAACCTCCAAATATAACAAGTACTGCTCAGAAAAACTCAGGGAGATTATATCCCAAACACTAAATTGTGAGTAGCATTTACACAAGACTCAAATGATTAATACTTTCTTTAAACTTCAATCAGGGAAACTCAGCTTTACAGCTTGAGGAAAAATTGCTCCACACAAATCTCTTTTGAACACTCTCCAGCCTATAATATCCATACTGTAACTGGGTGACCAGAAGTGGACAAAGTATTCCAAGAAGAGGGCCCACCAATATCCTGTACAACCTGAACATGACTTCCCAACTGGTAAATTCAAAGGACTCAGCAATGAAGGTAGGCATGCCAAATTTCTTTTTAACCACCCTGTCTATATGGGATGCAAACTTCAAAGACTAATGTACCTGCACCCCTAGGACTTTTATATTTACTGTATAGTTCGCTCTTGAATTAGATCTTCCAAAATGCATCACCTCGCATTTGCCCAGTTTGAAATCTATCTGCCATTTATCTGCCCAACTCTCCAATCTATCTATCTTCTGCTGTAATCTCTGACAGTCCCCTTCACTATCTGCTACTCCACCAAACTTCGTGTCATCTTCAAACTTGCTAATCAGATCACCGATACCTTCCTCCAAATCATTTACATATATCACAAACAACAGTGATCCCAGCACAGATCCCTGTGGAACACCACTGGTCACAGGTCTCCAGTTTGAGAAACCCCCTTCCACTACTGTTCTCTGTCTCCTGTTGCCTAGCCAGTTCTTTCATCCATCTAGCAACTTCACTTTCTCCATCAGCCTGCCAATGGAGAACCGTATCAAATGCTTTACTGAAGTCCATGTATATGAGATCTACAGCCTTTCCGTCATCAATCAACTTTGTCTTGCCCTCAAAGAATTCTATTACGTTGGTAAGACATGACCATCCCTGTACATAACCCTGTTGTCTATCACTGATAAGCCCATTTTCTTCCAAATGGGAAAATATCCTATCTCTCTGTATCTTCTCCAGCAGCTTCCCTACCACTGACGTCAGGCTCATTGGTCGATAATTACCTGGATTATCCCTGAAGCCCTTCTTAAACAAGGGTACAACATTAGCAATTTTCCAGTCCTCCGGGACCTCACCCCTGTTTAAGGATGCTGCAAAGATATCTGTTGAGGCCCCAGCTATTTCCTCTCTCACTTCCCTCAATAACCTGGGATAGATCCCATCTGGACCTCGGGACTTGTTCACCTTAATACCTTTTAGGATACCCAACACTTCCTCCCTCCTTATGCCGACTTGACCTAGAGTAATCAAACATTTATCCCTAACCTCAACATCTGTCATGTCCCTCTCCTTGGTGAATACTGATGCAAAGTACTTGTTAAGAATGTCACCTATTTTCTCTGACTCGACGCATAACTTTCCTTCTTTGTCCTTAAGTGGGCCAATCCTTTCTCTAGTTACCCTCTTGCTCTTTATAAAAGGCTTTGGGACTTTCCTTCACCATGAAAACTTTACATCAGCTGAGAATCCATAGCAAAACACTGAGGATACTAGAAATCTGAAACACACAGGAAATTGTCGAAGAAACTCAGCAGGCCTGGCAGTGTTGGCAGAGAGAGAAACAGAGTTCACGTTTCAAGTGTGATATGACTCTTCAGAACCTGATAAGACTCAAGAGACATGGAAAGGAATTGAAAAGCCTCACCATTTTGTGAGATCATTTCACTCTGACAGAGAGAAATAAAGTAAAGGAAGACAAAGAATTAATCAGAGCCTTTCAACATTTCTTGTTATGACTTTAAAACCATTGCAAAACTTTTGCAGTTTAGTCACTTACAATTTAATGACAGAAAATTTGATGAGCAATATTGATTCAATGGATGATGAAATAATCTTAAGAACTATGTGTGAATGTAATTTATTTTCTGTATCTCTAAACATTTAATCTAAATTCAGAATATACGGATCTCCAGCTGAGTGAATAAATTTCATCTTGAATCTCTTACAAAACAAACTTTCCATTTCTATCAGGTTGTCTCTCAGCCTTCTCTCTTCTGCAGAAAATAGCCTCAGGATTTTCAAACTTTCCTCGGGATTCTAATCTACCTGTTCCTGTAACATTTATGATTGAGCTTTTAATTTCATATTCCTTTTGAGACCTGAAGGCAGCTGAACATTTGTAATTTCAGACAAATTTCAGTTGGACTATTTGTATTTATAAATTCATTCTCACAATGTGTCTGTTTACTTAACCACTTGACCAAAGCAACTTAGTTTCTGTGTTTAAATATTGCTTGGTGAAAATTTCAACCATTTTCCACTTTATAACAAACAGAGACTTAGTATTGGAACAGTCTCCACTCAAACCAAAACAGAATCTTTTTCTGAAAATTCCTCATTTACATTTTAGATTTGCTATTTTTCCTCCTAGATTTTAAGATAAAGTCACACAATTAATGTGAATAAAGATTGATTTGTAACAATAGGGAACTGAATTACACTAACATCCACAATGGAAAACACACAGACATATTTAGATGAGCGCTTAAAATATCAGAACATTCAAAGCTATGGGACAAGTGCTAAAATGTGGAATGACTATGGAGTTAGAATAGTTTTTGTTCCTACAGGGTCAATGGGCCAAACAGCATTTTCTGTACTGTATGGTTCTATGACACAAGCAAAGAAAAGCACAGAGAGATGGAGCAATTGTAGGTCATCAATCAGGAGTGATATGCATTTGTGGAGACAAGACTTTTTAGTCATTACCACCTACCTACAAGGAGCCTCGCATCACTAAATCTACAGTCAATTCACCTCTGATTCCTGGGAAATCACTCTGGAATCTTCTCGAGACCAGAAGTCTACACTGAGGCCATGTTAGACCGAGAGACTACCATTTTGAGCCAAGAGAACACCTGGAATGTGGAGGCATTATGAAGGAAATGAGATAATTATATGGTTATGATTTGCAGTTACAGGAAGAGGATTGAGGAGTGGAACAAAGTGAGCTGCTTGTTTGGAGAGCTGTCGCACTCAGGATGGGCTAAATAGCCTCCTGCTGTAGTAGTAGGTCTGTGATTTTGAGATCAATCAGATGAAGGTCCTGGCTCTTTGCTGTAAACACCACATTCAGCTTGGGTTGGTGTGGCTAAACATTCTGTTTCCATGCCACAGATTCTATTCTATAGGAAGAATATGGCCCTTTGAGCCCACTCCATCATTCAATAAAAACACAGCCGATCAGAGTTTCACCTCAATGGGTCCACTGACAACATGCATCACTGACAGGAGCCACTTGAGAAGGTAGCAGTGAGCTGCATTCTTGTGGTTTTTATCTCTCTGTTTGTTTCACTTGGCCTCTCTACTTGTTTCTGGCTGAAAGCAGTTGCATTTCCAGCACTGACAAGAATCTGAAATACTTCCAGAATCATGTGTGTTTTTCTGGTGTCAATCAGCAACAATTTCTGTTTATTCTGCAAATTCAGTAACAATAATTCCATGATCAGGAGTCAAACCTGGGCCTAATCTTAGCTTAGAAATTCTCTGCCACAGAAGGCAGTTGAGGCTGAAACGTTGAATGCTTCAAGAGACATTTAGATATAATTCTTAGGGCTAAAATATGTGGGGAGAAAATGGGGGGTGGGTGCAGGGTACTGAGTTAAACGATCAGCTGTGATCATATAGAATGATAAAATTGGCTTGCTGGTGTTTCAGCAGGTTGGATAATGAAGTGAATCCCTTTCCACACACAGTAGGTGAATTGCATCTCCCCACTGTGAATCCTCTCTGTACAATGAGTTGAGATGATCGCCTAAACCTAGTGTGAACACATCCGTGAAACTTCAGTTCCCTGAAAAGTTTTAAGCATTTTCCACACTCTGGGCTTGCTGGTGTATCAGGAGATTAGAAGACTGCGTGAATTCCTTTCCACATGCAGAGCAGATGACTGGTCTCTCCCAACTGTGAGCACATTGGTGCACAGACAGTGTGAAGTATGCCCAAACCTCTTTCCACAGGAACCACAGCCAAATGGCTTCTCCTCATTGTGAATTCGCTGGTGGGCAAAAGGTCAAATGACTTAGTCAATCAGTTCTCATAAACAAATGAATGGTCTGTCCCCAGTGTGATTCTATCGATGGATTTGAATAATCAAGTATTTTTGCACATTCCTTATATTTTCACAATTTCTCAATGGTGCAGATGTCCTTTCGTCTCTCCAGGGTGAATGAACAATTGACACTACATATCACGTGTTCATTTTTTCCTTGCTGTGAATGGTGTGTTAAGGTTTTTTCTGAGGCCGTTTAACTGATTAAGACGCTGACCAAAGTCAGTTCACTAGAACATTGTCGCTTAGATGAAGCTGTGTCTCTCTATTTTCCCAGTTACAGTGGTGTTTGAAATGTTATGCTACAGATAGAATAAAGATTTCTACTTTCATGTTCAAAGGCTGATAAAATGAAGCAATGACGCGATGTTGAAGTTTTCTGTCTGCCAATCCTCCCCCTCAAACAACCTGGAAAAGAAGTTTATAAAACCGTTCACTGAGGGGATAAAAATTCAAAACACAAAATTCTTATGGAACATCTTTGTCTTTCTTAATGCCCAAAGGTTGATGCCCAGCGCAATTCATGCTCTCATCCAGTGTTAAAATCTGAAGCCTTCATACCAAATACATTGCACCAGTCTATCCTCCACTCCCAGTTTCCTTCTTCCTTCCATCTCCTCTGCCTGTCCTCAGCTTCCCAGTTCCTATCTGCAGACTGTTAATCAAATCAATGAGTCTGAATCAGGGCTTGGAGATTCCTTGTGAATCCTATCCATCCACCTCCCAGGTTCCTTACTGAACAAAGATCAGAGGCTCATTGATTTCCCCAGAATGGAACTTCTTATTTATTGTTCCATCTCCACTGTTGTAAACCATCATCCACTGGCTGCCCAACAATAGTGGCATTGTCTCAGCCCTGTTCCCAGGACAGAAGAAGCAGCCCCACAACTGCAAACTAGGAAATGCCAATCTGGAATCAGGTTCTGTGGCTCTGCAAAGTGTTCCCAACCCAGATTCTGGTTTCATTACATCCTCCAGCACCTGTGGAGGTGATAGGCAAGTTGGTCCAAATCACAACATGCTATGATCAATGCCCAGAAGGATTAGTGAGTTCTGCAGCAAAACAGACACCTTGTAGAGTCCACATCCGGACTATTGTGTACAGTTTGTATCCCTTCCCAAAAAAATTGTACCTGCCATACAGCCAGGGCAGCAAAGGTTCATTAGGTTGATACAAGGGATAGCAGGACTATCATGTGAGGATACAAGGTGACCCAACTGGGCCTGAATTCATTTGCTATGAGAAGAATGAGAGGGATATTATCTGATTGAGCCATATAAAATTCTAAGAGGGCTGGATGATGCAGGATGCTTCCCTGAAGGGTCACTGGAGGCAGAACTCTGCTTTCACTCAACATACGCTACCAGACTTGTTGAGGTTTCCCTAGCAATTTTTGGATTTGTTTTCCCAGTTCGGGCAGTCTAGAACCAGGGGTTTTAGGCTCAGGATCCAAATTTAGGAATTTCTTCACTCAGAAGGTGGTGAACTTGTGGAGTGTTCTACCACAGAAGGCTGTGGAGGCCGGGTCAAAAAGTACCTTCGAGGAACAGGAAGAGAAAGACATTTTTTAGCTCTTAAACGGATCGAAGTATACAGGAAGAGAAGAAAATTGCATTGATCTCGAGGTTGAATCGTATTGAATGGAGGCGGCGGCTTTACGGGCAGTGAGGGACGGGGCACGGTGAGGATCTTCCTGATTGGCTCCTTGAGCCCCAGCAAGCGCAACGTCACCATTGCCTCCACTCAATATTGTGGCGGGACGCCAGCGCGGTGTCAAGGAGAGCAGCTACCGGTTTAAATACCGAGCCAGCAGATGCCCATTTAAGTCTTCTTCGCCTCTTAATGAAGCCTCCCGATCCACCTACCGGCATCGCTTCTTCGGGAATCCGAGCAGTTTACATCTGCGACGAATTGCACCCTAATGCCCAGGCAATTGACGGCAGCTGCGGACCAATAGGACGAAGGGGAGGAGCAACCGGGAAATACGCCCAGCCACCCAACCAATCAGTGAGAACGAAGGGGCGGGGCTGACCCGAATCCCCCACATTCGCCGAAACTCTGCCGTATTTGCAAAGCTGATTTCTACCAAACATCAGGTGAACACTGGAACCTTCTGTTTGTGGCTTTAAACGGATGAAACCTCGTGGGGGTGCAGCCAATACTTCAACATTTGTAACTGAAACGTGGTAGGCATGGTGAAACAATTCACAATCAATCGAAGGGCTGACTTTGAGTAAAGGAATAAGTAAGCAAAGATAGAATGTCATCCTTCAAACAAGGAACGTCCATGGTTTGGTAGAATCACAGTCATACAGCACAGAGGAGGGCCTTCAGCCCACTGAGTCTGTACCGACAGAAGGACCCAGGTTAGGTAAAGAAGAAGGTTAATATCGACAGAATTTGCAACAGATTATGTAGGGGACTAGGCCCGAAACGTCAGCTTTGTGCTCCTAAGATGCTGCTTGGCCTACTGTGATCATCCAGCTCCACACTTTGTTATCTCGAATTCTCCAGCATCTGCAGTTCCCATTATCTCTTATATAGGAACGACTGATTCCAGGACAATAAACGGTATGAGTAGAGGGAGTAAGCTGAAAAAAAAGACGAAGTGGCAGATGCAGATACATCTACAACATCTAAAATTAATTTGGATACGTAGATGCGTAGTAAAGGTTTAGAGGGTTATGGGCCAAATACAGACAAGTGGGACTAGTTTACTATGGGAGCTGGACCAAAAGGTCTGTTTCTGTGCTCTGTCTCCATGACTTAATTGATATATGAATTCTATATTGTAAATCACACTGATATTGGGAAGACAAATGGGGATACAGATCAGTATAAGGTAGGAAGATTTATGTTAATATGTTATTCCTGAAAACAAAAGAAACAATGATTTCTGTGATTGTGCAATCTTCTTGCTGTTACTGAGACTGTTGGAAACATTTAAAATGGATATCACAGGCATATTGGAAGATAAGTACACAATGTACAGCTTTGATGCCCTTGTCCCTCAAGAAACACATTTGAACACTTTTTCACACAGAGGGTACTGCATATATGGAACAAGCTGCTACAGCAAGTGGTAGAGGCAAATACAATTACAACATTTAAAAGACATTAGGACACTACATCAGTACGAAAGATTCAGAGGGATATGAGCCAAATGCAGGCAAATGGGACTAGTCCAGTTTGGGAAATCTGGTCGGTGTGGACAAGTTGGTCCGAAGGGTCTGTTTCTGTGCTCTATGACATCTGCTCATTTAGAGCAGAAGGGTGTATTCCTCGTTTTGATCAAATTATTTTCTCCATATTGTCATTGTATTATACCAAATAAGAGATTAAGGGCTGCTGAAAAATCTAGCAGACCATATTGTTAGAGTTTTCACTACAGTAACAAATGTACAAGAGTTAATAGTCTCTAATGGCTAATAACTACCTATACAATGCTCATCACTCCTTCCACAGAGTGACCAAAGTCACCTCTCCTTCCCCTTAATGATCTCATTTCCCCTCATACAGTGACCTGGCCCAGTATTCTTAATTCATACGATGACCTGACCTATCACATCCATCTCATACAGTGACACGACCAACACACTCTTCTCATCCACAACCATCCTTCTGTCTCAAAGTAATTAAAATCTACCAGACAGTTTGGGGCTGCATAGATGTGGGCCGCAATGAAGAGACAGTTGTACAGTGGGAGAGATAGTAGGAACTGCAGATGCTGGAAAATCTGAGATAACAAGATGTAGAGCTGGATGAACACAGCTGGCCAAGCAGCTTCAGAGGAACAGGAAGACTGATGTTTCAGACCTAGATGCTTCTTCAGAAATTTTTTTTTCTCTGAAGGAGGGTCAAGCCCGAGATGTCAGCCTTCCTGCTCCTCTGATGCTGCTTGGCCTGCTGTGTTCATCCAGCTCTACATCTTGTTATCTCAGTTGTACAGTGGGTTTCACTTGACATTAAATTCTCCTTCCTGATGTCAAAGGCTGAGATGCATTACACCTGTAAAGTTGGCAGTGAGAAAATTACACAGACTATGTTTTCTCGCAAATAAAATCCAGTCCTCAGCTCTTGAACCATTTGTGACAAATTCACAACAGTCAACACAGGCCCTTGTTGAGCAGTGTTGGGGTAGAAACTTTGGTTGGCACAATAACACCAGAAACAGAATGGAATTAAAAGATAATTGGAAATCTTCCAAACGACATGAGAACATGAGGGAGATTGCAAAGGCCTGTAAAATCTTCAACCAGTTTACAGGATGGACAAAAGCTTGGCGTTTAACATGGGAGGAGAACCAGAAAAAATGGAAATAATTTTGAGTGAGAAAGACCCAAATATGGCACAGTTGACAAAGGACATCTATCAGTTTCCTCTTATCACTGGAGAAATCAGAATTCAGAACACTGTCTGAAGGAAAGCTGATTTACTTAACATTTGTCTTGAGTATCAATGCTTACTCTAACTATTATATTATTAGTAACGTCACCAGAAACAAACCTCAATTGTCAGAATGAATGACATTAGTCCTGAATATGATTAACAACAACACTTACAAAATAATGCACTCCTTGCAGTCACTTGTGAACTCGTTGGTGTCTTAGCAGGGTGGACGAACGAGTGAATCTCTTCCCACATGTGGAGCAGGTGAATGGTCTATCCCCTGTGTGAACTCTCTGGTGTGTCAGCAGTGTGGATGACTGAGTGAATCCCATTCCACACACAGAGCAGATGAATGGCTTCTCCCCTGTGTGACTCCGCTGGTGATTAAGTAGGTTAGACATCCAAGTGAACCCTTTCCCACAGAAAGAGCAGGTGAAAGGTCTCTCCCTGGTATGGTTTTGCTGGTGCATCAACAGATCATTTCGAGTTTTGAAGCTTTTCTGACAGTCAGGACATTTAAATGGCCTCTGATCAGTATGAATGAGTTGGTGTGTCAGAAGGTCAAATGATCGCATGAAACTCTTCCCACAGATACAGCAGGTGAACGGCTTCTCTCCAGTGTGACTGCGTTTATGGGTCAACAGATCATTTTTCCTTTTATAATCCTTTTCACAATAAGAACATTTAAAAGGTCTCTCCTCACTATGAATAAGGTGGTGTGACAAGAGATTGGATGAGTTAGTGAAGCTCTTATCACACACTGAGCATGTGAATGGTCTCTCACCACTATGAGCTCGCTGGTGTCTTAGAAGGTGGGATGATTTGGAGAATCCTTTACCACAATTGGAGCAGCTGAATGGTCTTTCTCCGGTGTGACTGCGGCGATGAATATTCAGCTCAGACAAATAATTGAATCCCTTTCCACAGTGCTCACATTCCCATGCTTTGTCCCCAGTGACGCTGCACTTGTGCTTTGACAAGTTTAATGATCGGATGAAACCTCGTCCACACACAGAACATGTGTATAGTTTCTCCATGCTGTGAACAGTGCTTCCTGACTCCACGTCCAATGGTTGGTGATGTTCGGAGCCGAATGTGATATCTGGCTTGAGGTTCCTGTGTACAAAATTTCACTTTCTAACATCCTGCAAAATGAATTCAAAACATGGTAAAGACAGCCTGAAAAATACAAAGAGCCGTTGTGAAATTAAGCTGAACAAACCTGGTCATTTGTGGGGCCAACATTAGGAAAAAAATGAGCATGAAAACTGTCTGATTGTTATAAAATGCAAATGTGCCACTACTATCTAGCAATGAAGGGAACCTGCCTCTCAGTCTGGTTCGATACAAGAACGCAAGGCAAAAAAACAGAGGTTGAAATGTAATGCTTAGGAAAAGGCCTTTCGGCGAGCCTGCACTGACACATTTTGCCATTTCATTACTAAAACTGCCTTCACTTACACGATCCTTAGTCCTCCATTCCCTTCCTAATCATGTATTTATCCAGGAGTTTCTTAAATACTGTTATTGTATCACCTGGATAGTCCAGGTGAACTTAAGGTTAAACTTACCTATACTGGCCCTAAACCCTACCTCTGCCTCCGTTGCATTGATGACTGCATCGGCGCCACCTTGTGCTCCCACGAGGAGCTCAAACAGTTCATCCACTTCATCAACACCTTCCACCTGAAACTTAAGTTCACCTGGACTACCTCTAACACCTCCCTCACCTTCCTGGACCTCTCTTGTCTCCACCTTGGGCAACTGCCTAGAAACCGATATCCATTTCAAGTCGACCGACTCCCACAGCTGCCTAGAATACACTTCCTCCCACCCATCTTGCTGCAAAAATGCCACCCCCTATTCCCAAGTCCTGCACCTCCGCCGCATCTGCTCCCAGGATGGGGCATTCCACTCCCCTACATCTCAGATGTCCTTGTTTTTCAAGGACCGCAACAACCTCCTGCAGTGGTCGAGAACACCCTCAACCATGTCTCCCGCATATCCCACAACCCATCGCTCACATCCCATCTCTGCAATAACAACCAAAAAAAATTCCCCTTGTCCTCACGTACCACCCGACCAACCTCCGGATCCAATGCATCATTCTCCGACACTTCCGCCATCTGCAATCTGACCCCACCACCAAAGACAATTTTCCATCCCCACCCTTGTCTCCTTTCTGGAGGGACCACTCTCCCTGACTCCCTTGTCCGCTCCACACTCCCCTCTAGCCCCACCACACCCAGCACTTTTCTCTGCAACCGCAGGAAGTGCTACACTTGCCCCCACACCTCCTCCCTCACCCCCATCCCAGGCCCCAAGAAGACTTCCCACGTCAAACAGATGTTCGCCTGCTCATCTGCTAATGAGGTATACTGCATCTGCTGTACCCGTTGTGGCCTCCTCTACATTGGGCAAACCAAGCGGAGGCTTGGGGACCGCTTTGCAGAACACCTACGCTCGGTTTGCAATAAACAACTCCACCTCCCAGTCGGGAACCATTTCAACTCCCCCTCCCATTCCTCAGACGACATGTCCATCCTGGGCCTCCTGCAGTGCCACAACGATGCCACCCGAAGGTTGCAGGAACAGCAACTCGTATTCTGCTTGGGAATGCTGCAGCCCAATGGTATCAATGTGGATCTCACAAGCTTCAAAATCTCTCCTCCCTCTACTGCATCCCAAAACGAGCCCAGATCGTCCCCGCCTCCCTAACCTGTTCTTCCTCTCATCTATCCCCTCCTCCCACCTCAAGCTGCATCCCCATTTCCTACATATTAACCTCATCCCGCCCTCTTGACCAGTCAGTCCTCCCTGGACTGGCCTATCTCCTCCCTACCTCCCCACCTACACTCACCTCTACTGGCTCCATCCCCGCCTCTTTAATTTGTCTGTCTCCTCTCCACCTATCTTCTCCTCTATCCATCTTCGATCCGCCTCCCCCTCTCTCCCTATTTATTTCAGAACCCTCTTCCTCTCCCCCTTTTCTGATGAAGGGGCGAGGCCCGAAACGTCAGCTTTCCTGCTCCTAAGATGCAGCTTGGCCTGCAGTGTTCAACCAGCTCTACACCTTGTTATCTCAGATTCTCCAGCATCTGCAGTTCCTATTATTTCTTTTGAACCCCAACCTCCACCCACACTGCAACTTAAACCTGTGTCCCCTGGTAATTGACCCTCCAACCCTGGGAAAATGCTTCATACTTTCCACTCTACCCATGCCATTCACAATTGTATAGACTTCTATCAGGTAGCCCCTCAAACTCCTGCTTTCCAGTGAAACCAAACCCAGTCTATCCAACCTTGTTTCATAGCTAAAATCCCCCACATCAAGCAGCATCCTAGTAAACATTATCTGTACGCTCTCCAAAGCATGCATATCCTTCTGGTAGTGTGGTGACCAGAACTGTACGCAATATTCCAAGTGTGGCCTAACTAAAGTTCTGAAAAGCTGCAGACAAACTTCACATCGACAACATGACAAGACCCTAAACAGAACTTATCAAAGCTGCTTGATGAACTTGGGAATATCATTTTGTCCAAAGTTACCTCCCAGTTGCAAATCAAACTGGCTTGAAAATATATTGTTAGCAAATTCATCTTTGTGTGTGAAAGTCCTGTAACACCTTGTGTCATGGCATTGTTGAAGAAGTTTCACCATACGTGCTGCAGCAATTTTGTGACCATCACCTTTTCCAGGAACAACGAGAGACTGGCAACATTTGTTTTCATTTTCTGTTCAAATGCAGGCTTTACTGGTGTGACCCACATTCATCACCCATCCTTAACTGCCCTTGTGAACAGGTGGCACAGTGGTTAGCACTGCTGCCTCAAAGCGCCAGGGACGCAGGTTCAGTTCCACCCTTGGGCAACTGTCTGTGTGGAGTTTGTATGTTCTCCCCATATTTGCCTGGGTTTCTGCTGGGTGCTCTGGTTTCCTCCCACAGTCCAAAGAGGTACATATTAGGTGGATGGGCTCTGCTAAATTGCCAAAAGTGTTCGGGATGTACAGGTTAGGGGCATTAGCCATGGGAAATGCAAGGTTACAGGGAAAGAGTATGAGATGGGTTTAGGTGGGATACTGTTTGGAGGGTCAGTGTGTATATATACACTGATAATAAAATGTGAGGCTGGACGAACACAGCAGGCCAAGCAGCATCTTAGGAGCACAAAAGCTGACGTTTCAGGCCTAGACCCTTCATCAGAGAGGGTCTAGGCCCGAAACGTCAGCTTTTGTGCTCCTGAGATGCTGCTTGGCCTGCTGTGTTTGTCCAGCCTCACATTTTATTATCTTGGAATCTCCAGCATCTGCAGTTCCCATCATCTCTGTATATATACACTATCTGGTGTAGGTACATTCAGAGGAGTGTTAGTAAAGGAGTTCTGTCACAATTGATAGTAAGGGAACTATAGTAAAGGCAATATAGTTTCAAGTCAGAAGGTATGAAACTTCTGTTTTATCTTCTATTCATTCATGGGAATGTGTCGCATATTGGCTTGTCTCAGCTAACATTCATCGCCCATTTCTAATTGCTTACAGGGCAGTTAAGAATCAGCTGGGGTTTGAGGGCTACATGTATGAAGCAATTCCTGTTCACTGGTTTAAAGTCTGTGCACTTGCATTTTTGCTTCCTAATTTTATGGATTTCGACACAATAGCCACATCATAACAAAAGCAATCACTATTCCTTGATTATGACTTTCAATAACCCTAACCCTAATCTTAACCCTATTGCACCAAAACTATCACAAATGAAAGAGACCTGATGGGATGCATCCTAGGATATTAAAGGAATTAGTTACAGAGACAATGGATACAGTGGTAGTAATCTTCCAAGAATCCTTAGATGCTAGAAAGGTCCCAGAGGATTAGAAAACTACCAATGTCACACCTTTACTTAAAAATGAGAAACAGACAGGCCACTTAGTCTAATGTTTGTTATTGGTGTAATATTACAGTCCATTATAGAGGATGCAATTGAAGAGCATTTAGAAATACATAACATAGCCAAGGTTCATGAAGGGGAAATCATGCTTGACAAATTTATTATAATTATTTGAACCAGTTACAAGCAGATAAAGGTAAAGCAGTAGTATCTAATACAATATATTTGGATTTATAGAAGATGTTGATAAAGTAGCCTATGTTAAGCTACTTAATAAAGTAACAGCCCATCATGTTAGAGGTAGTATACTAGCATGGATAGAGAATTGGCTAACTAATTGAAGACAGATAAAGTGGCAGTTTCAGGATGGCAACCAAGTGGATCATTGCTGCAACCACAATTACTTATACATTAAAGATTTTGATGAGGAAAGTAAATGTACCAGAGCCAAGTTTGCAGATGACTCAAAAATTGGTGAGAAGGCAAGTGGTGAGAATGGCAAAGAGTCTACACAGGGATATAGACAGGTTAGGTGAGTGAGCAAATCTTCACAGGTGGAATATAAATGTGGGAAAAGTAGAGGCTTTGCACTTTAGCAAGAAGAGTAGAGGAGCTGAATAGTATTTAAAATGGAGAAAGACTGCATAAAGCAACAGGATAGTATGAATTTAAGAATATCCATGAATCACAATAACCTAGCATCCAAGTTCATGGGTAATAAGGAAGGCAAATAGAATATTGATTTTAATTTCAAAGGGAATGGAGTGGGAAAAAAAGTCAGGATTTTTGCTAAAATTATAAAAGCCACTAGTCAGACCATAGCTGGAATCTTGTGAAAAATTTTGAGCCCCTCATCTAAGGAAAGACATACTGAAATTGAAGGCAGTCCAGAGAAGGTATAAAGGGATTATTTTCTGAGGAGAGCTTGAGTAGGTTGGGCCTATACTCATTGGAACTTAGAAAAATGAAGGGCATCCTTATTGAAAAATTCTAGATTCTTCAGGGACTTCACAGGTAGATCTGAAAAGGCTGTTTCCAATGTGAGACAGTCTAGGAACTGAAGCAATAATCTGAAAGTGAGGGATCACCCATTTAAAACTAAGATAAGGAGCATTTTCTTTCTCAAGATTGTAGTGAATGGGGAATTCTTTACTGAAGGGGACTGTTAAGCTGGATCATTAAGTATATTCAAGGCTGTTAATGACAGATTTTAATCATAAAAGGGAATCCAGAGTAATGACAAACAGGCAAGAAAGTGGAATTAAGAATTACCAGACAAATCTCGATCTCAATGAATGGCAGATTAGACTCGATGGGCTAAATAGCCAACTTTTTCTGTTACGATTTCTGGCATAACCTGTCCCAGCATTCACCGCAGAGCAGAGAGTCCCTGGCGTGGGTGAAGGGGAATAGCAGTACGCAGGCGCAGAACCCGGCATTTGGGAGCATGCGCAATGCGAATGCTATCCAGCAAGAGACGTTCCTTTGTCATCTCTGCAGCCGGTAAAGAGGCGGTAATGCGGGCTGAGCGATGGAGCCGGTGATTGAACTGAAAAATGTTTATAAACATTTGGTATAGGCCACAAACCATGGATATCACCCAGCAGGTCCGGTGTTTTTAGCTCCCGAGGTTTTCTCCCGGTAACAGGCCTCTGTTATTGGTCGCCATCTTGTATCAGCGTGGAGCGGAGCACATGCGCAATCTTCCCCCCAATGCTGTTGTGGAGGGGCATCAGGTCTCTTTTTTTTACACTGGGTCCTAGTGCTCTGGGGCAGAGTATGGATTTCAGGGAAACGGGGTTTTCAACAGCTTCACCCATTCCCAGGCTGCAGGTGATGTTTGAAATCAAAAGGACTCTGGACTGTCTATGTATTCAATGTGAGAGGTTGTAGGCACAGTGTGGTTACCTAGTGGGCTGCTGTACCACTTTGTGTTGCATTTTACTACCAGGCCCCTCTTCTTTGAACAGTATGGAGAGGGGTTGGGTGAGTCATACGATCTTCTCCAGGTCCTTCTGTTGATTGAAAGAACAAGTTGTAGGACATAGCTAAACAGGACACATTGGGATTGGGGGCTGAATATAAGAACAGAAGAAATAAAAAGAAAAAGTGCTGGAGAAACTCTGGTTCTGACACCGTCAACAGAGAGAAAAACAGAGTTAATGTTTTGAGTCCAATGTGACTCTTCTTCTGATGTGAGGGACAGAAAAACGTAGGAACAGGTTCAGGCTATTTAGCTGTGAGCTACCTCTACTATTCAGTAAGATCCCAGCTTGTTTCCATGGCACAATCTTGCCTAAATCTCTTTATAAGAGTTCACCATCCTCTCTTCCATGCCATTGTGTGGCCATGGGGAGAAAGCAAAAATGTCCACTGGTTCGCCCGATATCTTCCACAATCTGGGCTTCTCTGGATGCAGTCTTTTATAAGCGATGCAAAAGTTGCTAGTTGGACCAGCATTTATTGTATGTCACTGATTGCCCCTTGGGAAAGTAGTGGTGAATTGCTTCATTGAACTATTGCAGCCACCCACTTTTTTCTATTCGTGATGTGTGAGCCAGCAGTTATTGCCGCTGAGTAGCTTGGGTATGACTGCTTCAAAGGGCAGTTAAGAGTCAACCACTAAATTAAAAATTGAAAGAACTGTGGATTCTGTAAATCAGAACTGTTATGAGGAAGGGTCACCAGACCTGAAATGTTAACTCTGATTTTGTCTTCACAGATGCTGCCAGACCTGCTGAGCTTTTCCGGAAACTTCTGTTTTTGTTAAGAGTCAACCGCATTGCTTTGGGCCTGGCGTCACAGGAGGTAACAATAACAGATTGCTCTAAGGTTACCTCTTAATTTAAGACTTATAGAATTTAACACTTTTAGAATGTTTAGAATTCAAATTCCAGAATTTGCTGTGGGAGGATTCAAACCCATGACCCCAACATGATCAGCTTGGGGCTCTGGGTTGTTAGTTGAGAAGGTGATGACCTAGTGGTATTATTGCTGGACAATTAAGCCAGAGACCCAGGAATATTCTTGGCACTGGTGTTTAACTACCCTTTCGGCAGTTAGGGATGGGCAATAAATGCTGGCTTAGCCAGTGATGCCTTTATTCCATGAATGAATAAAAAAAATTACAATTACTACAGTGCCACCACTTCTCATACTGTTAGGAAGGCAATTCCAGTATTTTAATGCAGGAATAAGATTATACTTCCAAGTCTGTCTGGAGGGGAGCTTTTAGATTATAGTTTTTTCATATATCTGCTGCCTTGCTCTTACTAGAAATGACACTTCACTGGTTTTGTTGGGATCATTCAAAGACGGGGAGGAACTTTGTCTCTGAGAATAGTGAATTTGCAATTCTTTACTAGCTGTTGAGTCTGGAGTCATTCAGCATGTTCAAGGATGATTTAGATTGACTTTTAACCAGAAAGGCACTTGGGGATTATAGGTATAAGGCAGTAAAGTGAAGTTGAGAATTGTGGTGTTATTGAATGGTGGAGCAGACTCAAGGGAGTAAATGTCCTATTTCTGATCTTACATTTCATGGTCTTGTGATTCCCTTTTCTTGTCTCATGTTCAGTTTGGTCTCTTGCTGATTTAGATTCTTTTAGTTTGATTTGACCACATATACAAGTGAATGAGAGTGGAAAGAATGTTCCTTAGAAATTTGAATGGTCTAATCTGAATTTTTGATGTGGACTGAAAGTGATACTGCTATCTCTGTTTCTAGGGGATTAGAAGGAAATGATTTGTAGACTGGAAAATCAAAGCAGACATCACATCAGTGTCACAGTTACTGGATTCATCAGAATTTGAATATCACCAGCCTATGAATGTGGAAGAAATGTTTGTTCTGTTTCTGGGAAAAGATTTTGAACATCATTGTGGCTGGAAAAACACCGAGACACAACCACACACACCATTCGCAGTGGGGAGAACCTGCGCTTGTTTTGTGTGATCTTCAACTGATTGTCCAACCTGGAGAGACACAAGGACACCCGAATCACAAAGAAACCATGGAAATGTGGGGACTGTGGGAAAGGATTCAGTTCCCCATCCCAGCTGGAAGCTCATCGACGGAGTCACACGGGTGAGAGACCATTCACCTGCTCTGACTGTGGGAAGGGATTCACTCTATCATCCAGCCTTCAATTACACCTCCGGGTTCACACTGATGAGAGGCCTTTTAAATGCTCTGTCTGTGGGAATTGCTTTAAAATCTCACCAGACTTAATTAAACACCAGCTTGTTCACACTGATGAGCGACCATTTGCTTGCTCTCACTGTGAGAAGAGATTCAGACAATCATCTCATCTAATTCAACACCAGCGAGTTCACACTGGGGAGAGGCCATATACCTGCTCTGCGTGTGGAAAGGGATTCACTTCTTCATCCAACCTGGTGACACACCAACGGGTTCATACAGGGGAGAGAATTTTCACTTGCTCTGTGTGTGGAAAGGGGTTTTCTCAGTCATCCAACCTACTGAGACACCAGCGTGTACACACTGGGGAGAGGCCATTCAACTGCACCAAGTGTGGGAAGAGATTCGCTCGATCGGCTCACTTGCTGACACACCAGCGAGTTCACAAGTGATTGTCAGGATTTGAGTCTGCCGAGGATCACATTCTGTTGCATTTAAGAATTCCTGTAACAGGGCAAGATTTAATGTTCTGTATATCTACCAAATAAATCAGTTTTGCTGAAAATAGACAACGTGCTGTTGAACTTAAAGGAAATACAGGAGTAAACTGTACAATCTCTTGAGCTTGTTCTACCATTTCATATGATCATTGCTGATCTGCAACCTCAAAGCCTGTTTCCTGCCTGTTCCCCATATCCCTAGATTCCCTGAGGGACCAAACCCATATCTCAGTTTTCAATACCTTCAACGACGGAAACAGAAAATCTACAGCTCTGAATGAGGCCATATGACTTTCAGGTCTGTGTTAGCCTATTCCCACTTCCCAACTCCTGATTTGTAATCCAGCAGATAAAGAATAATTCCAACACTTTTCAAATGTGAGGAGAGTTCCTGCTTCAACCATCTTTTCGGGCATGAGTTCCAAATCCCATTGTCCTCAGAATGAAAACATTTCTCGACTCCCTTTCCTAATCTACCTGTTATTTTAAAATGAATGCACCCCAGTTATTGATCTCTTTGCTCAAGGAGGAGGTATGGATAGGAAGGAATTCTCCAGTCACCTAATGATTTTGTCCCCCTTAATTAAATTTTCCCCCTCATCATCTTTTGTTTTAATGTAAATAAAAACAGCCAAAATTCTGAGCCAAAGTTCTGCAGCGCTGGCAGAAATTCTAATAAATCCCCTCCATACCCTTTCTGGAGTATCCTTGTTTTGGTAACTGGAACCAAATGCAATTCTCCAGCTGTAGCCTGACAAGTGTTTTGTACACTTAGAGCAGATTCTACCTGCTATTCTGAACCTCAGCTAATAAAGAACAAGGGCATTTGTGGTAGGCACCAAATACTGGCCTTGCCAGCCTCAATCACATTCCAATAACAAAATTAAAACAATTTTAACTTTCATTTAGAAACAAATGGAGTTATTAGAGATAGACAGCAGCGTTTTTTACGGAGGAAGTCATGCCTCATTAACTTGTCAAAGTTTTTTGAGGAGGTGACTAAGATGATTAATGAGGGAAAAGTGGTTGATGTTGTCTGTGTGGATTTCAGTAGAACCTTTGACAAGGCAGTTTGGTACAAAAGGTGAAGTCACATGGTATCGTGGTGAGCTGGCAAGATGGGTACAGAACTGGCTTCGTCATAGGAGACAGAGAGTAGTGTTGGAAGGATGCTTTTCAGAATGGAAGGTTGCGACTAATGGTGTTCACCATTAGGAATCAGTACTGGGACCTCTGCTGTTAGTGGTCCACGTGAAAAATTTTTTGGAGGAAAATGTGACTGGTCTGAGGAGGATTGTCAGAGGATGTAGCAAGATATAGATCATTTGGAGGCATGGGCAGTAAAAGTAAGTTGATGCATTTTGGAAGGTCAAGTACAAGGGGAAATAATACAGTGAATGGTAAAACCCTTAGCATTATTGATATGCAGATGGATCTGTGTGTATAGGTTTACAGATCACTGAAGATGGCAATGCAGGTAGATATGACAGCAAAAAAGGCCTATGGCATGTTTGTCTTCATTGGAAGCAGCATTGAGTATAAAGACAGACAAGGATAATGCTGCAGCTTTATAGAAGTTTGGTTAGGCCGCATTTGGAATATTGCATACAGTTCTGGTCACCATGCCACCAGAAGGATGTGAATGCTTTAGAGAGGGTACAGAAAAGATTTATAAGGGTGTTGCCTGGTATGGGGGATTTTAGCTATGACAAAAGGGTTTGATAGACTGGATTTGTTTTCACTGGAATGCAGGAGGTTGAGGGGAGACTTGATAGAAGTTAATAGGATTGTGAATGGCATGGATAAAGTGGAAGATATGAGGCTTTTTCCCAGGTTGGAGGGGTCAGTTACGAGGGGATGCAGGTTCAAGTTGCAGGGTGAGTGGAGTGAAAGGATGGGTGTGCAGTTTAAAAGAGATGTGTGAGGCAAGTTTTTTTCACAGAGTGGTGAATACCTGGAATGTGCTACCAGAGGATAAAGCAGACATAATAGCAGCATTCAAGATTTACCTGGACAAATACATGCATAGGAAAAGAAGACAGGGATACAGATCCTGTAAATGAAGACAGTTTTCATATGGAAGGGCAGCATGTGTCAGTACAGGCTTGGAGGGCCGAAGGCAGTGTTCCTATGCTGTATTGTTCTTTGTACCAAAATTCCTCCATAGGCCTTTTTATAGCTTATCTATCAGGCATCTTGAGATGAACATTTCAAAGTTCCTGTGTTCCTTTACAATTCTCAGTATCCTTGTTATTTATAGTGTATTCCCTTGCCTTATTTTTCACTACAAATGCTGCCCCTCACTTTCTTAGGAACAGAAGTAGGACATTCGTCCTTTTGAGCCTGTTGCACCATTCAGTGAGATAATGGAGGAGCTGTGGCCCATATCCCATAATACTTTTGCTTAACATAAATTTATCTATGATGGATTTAAATGTAATCAACTGCCATTTATGGAAGAAAATTCCAAACATATATCATCCTGAGTTCTGAGGAAGGGTCACCGGACCCAAAACATTAACTCTGATATTTTACTTCACAGATGCTGCCAGACTTGCTGAGTTTTTCCAGCAACTTCTGTTTTTGTTCCTGATTTATAGCATCCGCAGTTTTTCTGGTTTTGTATTCATCCTTTGCAAATACAAGTGCATTCTAACATTTGTTCTGACTGGTCTGACCCTAATTCTCAGATGATGCCCCCATGATCCAAGTTCTAGAGAAAACATGCCTAATCTATGTAATCTTGCCTCATAATTTAACCCTTTAAGCCCAGGTATCATTCTTGTAAACTATGTTCTACTTCCTCTGTGGCTAAACATAACAAAACCAGCCTTCCCAAACAAAACCAGAAATTGCTGGAAAAACTCAGCAGGTGTGGTAAAATTTGTGGAGAGAAAGCAGAATCAATGTTTCAGATCTAGTGATCTTTCTTCAAAACAAAAGATTTATTGAGTTACTCCAGCAATTCCTGTTTTTCATACTTCCCATATCTGCAGTTCCTTGTTTTATATCCTTTCTATGACATGATGCCCCCATCTGCACACAATACTCCAAATAGTGTCTAACCAGGGTTTTGTACAACTGCAGCATAACTCTTGCATCCTTGTACTCCAGGTAAAAAGGACTCCAGTCCTCTAGGTAAAAAGCCAAACATAGATAGGAAATGATAGTCTAGTGGTATTAGTACTAGATTATTAATCCAGAGAGTCAGCTAATGTTCTGAGGACCTGGGTTCGAATCCCACTGTGGCAGATTGTAGCATTTGAATTCAATTTAAAAATCTTGAATTAAGAATCTACTGATGACCATGAAACTATTGTTGATTGTTTGGGGGGAAAAACATCTGGTTCACTAATGCCCTTCATGGAAAGAAATCTGCTGTCCTTATCTGGTCTGGCCTACATATGACTCCAGACTTGCAACAATGCGATTGACTCTCAATTCCCATCTGAAATGGCCTAGCAGTTGTACCAATCACTACAAAGTTTCAAAGAAATGAAACCAGCCAGATCACCTCGCATGGACTTAGGCACTTGAAAAGACAATGGCAGAAACAGTCCTATCAACTCTGCAAGGTCCCCCTTTCTAACATCTGTGGGCGAGTGCCAAAATTGGGAGAGCTGTCTCACAGACTAGTTAACTAACAGCCTGATAGTGTCATACCCACGGAATCAAACCTTACAGAAATTGTCCCAGATTCCACTATCACCATCCCTGGATACGTCCTGTCCCATGTTGCTGAATTTCCTTTTGATTTGACATGGCCAACGAATGATTGCCTTTAAAGCTTTGCCTACCATGAGGAGTAACACTGATGTTTTATCTCGACTAGCAAAACTGTGAATTTTGATTTCTTGTCTACTTCCTGTCTCATCACATGCCACGCTACTT
The DNA here is from genome assembly GCF_030684315.1 of Stegostoma tigrinum. NCBI lineage: Eukaryota > Metazoa > Chordata > Chondrichthyes > Orectolobiformes > Stegostomatidae > Stegostoma > Stegostoma tigrinum. The sequence goes on along the minus strand of NC_081395.1, from coordinate 15,593,241 downwards.
TCAAATCTTGTTGAGCCAACTCACCTACTCCATTTAATCTTAGCCTAAAATTAGCCAAAGTCTAAATGTGTTGGTTGTGAACTCTGACTTGTCATTTTTTCCTTAATTTCAGTAGTCCTCACACCTCAGCCCAAAACTAATTCATGCATTCCTAATTGCAAAACATACAAATGATATTCCTTTACCAGGTCCTCTGGATAGTCTTGACTATAGGCCCTCAAATGTGGTGTTTAAAGTTTGCTGCCACCATTCTAATGTTCCCGGTGCTTCTGGATGGTATACAGTGGATTTGAGTTGTTTTATTCCTAAGGTATTAATAATATCCTTGAATAATTTTGATGTAAAATTTGACCCTTGATCTGATTGTATCTCTGTAAGTATCTTTTTCTCCCCCTTTATTTGTCAATAGGATGAGGATGTCGCTGGCTAGGCAGCATTTATTGTCCATCCCTAATAATGAGAGGGCAGTTAAAAGTCAACCACATTGCTGGGGTCTAGGCCCGAAACGTCAGCTTTTGTGCTCCTGAAATGCTGCTGGGCCTGCTGTGTTCATCCAGCATCACATTTCATCACATTGCTGTGGGTTTGGACTCACATGTAGGCCAGCCCAGGTAAGGATGGCAGTTTCCTTCCCTGAAGGACATTAGTGAACCAGATGTCTCCCCCACTCCCAACAATTGGCACACAGTCATCATTAGATTCTTAGTTCTGCTATGGTTGGATTCAAACCCAGGTCTGCAGAATTACCCAAGTCTCTGGATTAATAGTCCATTGATAATACCACTAGGCCATTGCTTCCTCTGCTATCTAGTAAACTCTTCTATAATCCTTTTAACCATGATACTGCATAATGGAATAGCCTCTGGCAATCTAATAGACACATCCATTATGGCCAACAAATACTGATTCCCATTTTTTCTTTCAGATAGGTGTCCTATGCAATCATTTAAGACTCTTGTAAAGAGTTCCTCAAATGCAGGAACAGGTATTAAGGATGTTTTTTTCACTGCCTGAGGTTTTCAGATTACTTGACATGTCCATCTAAATTCAACCACTTCCTTACATAGTCCAGGCCAATAGAAATGTTTTTGTATTTTACCTTGAGTTCTCGTTATTCCTAAATGACCTCCTACTGGTAATTCACGTGTTAACCACAACACTTCCTTCCTATAAACCATTGGTAACACAGCTCGAACGTTTGCCCATTTCTCATCTGCCTGAATATGTGATAGTCTCCATTTCCACATCAATACTTCATTTTTGAGGTAGTTAACATTCTGGGATATGCTCAGCTTCTTTTGTGCGTACTTTTGATAGAACTGCTTTAGCTTTTCATCTCTCTGTAATAATTCAGCTAATTTTTCTGAACTGAAAATATCTGAATTGTCCTCGACCTGTTCTTGTTTCTTCTCAATCATTTGATCAAACATAGTCTCTGATCATTGAACTTCAATTTCATTATCTAAACTCTTTGATTTCTCCTCCTGTTTTAGACATCACTCCCACCTGTGATCTAGCTATATCATTACCAAGGGTAAATTGCAGTCCTGGAACCTAGAATTTCTCTATTACTTCTACCACCATTTCGCCACTTTTCACTGGATCTCCAACCTCACTTTATATAATGGAACATTGCTGTTCTCATTATGAATTCCACATATTATCACCTTTTCTGGAAATATTCATCTCAGGCCATCAGCGATTGAATTGCTCCCGTATCTCTTAAAATCTCAGCAGGTCTGGCAGCATCTGTGAAGAAGAAAAAATCAGTTCCTCAGAACCAGACCTGAAACATTAACAGTGATTTTTTTCTTCACAGATGCTGCCAGACCTGCTGAGCTTTTCCAGCAACTTCTGTTTTTGTTCCTGATTTCCACTATCCACAGTTTTATCGGTTTCTCTTAAAATATTAATTTTTTACCTCCTCCTCATGTCATACAGATGCAAGCAAATTCTTTAAAGAAGTCTGGTACTTTCTTCTCAACCAGCCCTTGATTACAATGTACATTCTTTTGCAGCTTTATAGCTTTCACTGTGCTTTCCTTTACCGCTTTAAAGAAACTCACTGGCTTATCCTGTTTTCCGACATTCGTCTTTCCAGTGCTTTTTCTAAACCATCAACACTGCAGCTTCATGTAGCCTACTTCATTACGTGAAAACACCTGAGCATTTTTACTTCTTTGACCCTGCTCGGGTTTCCTTTATACTCTATTGTAAACAATCCTTACTATTTTCAATGAGATCCCCTTTTTCTCTCACCACCTAAGGTTTCTCATTTCCCCAATTTCCATCCCTCACAGATTGAAATTGATGTCGGAAGTCAAACTTTGAATTATGAGTCAACTCATAATAATCTGCCATTTCCATTACTAAACTGCAGCCTTAATTCTCTGCTCTTGCACAAGTTCTTACTACTTCAGGAAGTGAATGTTTGAACTTCTTCAAAATAATCGTCTCCATAAGAGTGTCATATGTTCGATCTATTTTCAAAGCCCTTATCCACCTATCAAAGTGACTATGTTTGATCCTTTCAAACTCAATGTACGTTTGACCAGGGCCCCTCCTTACATTCTTGAAAGATCTGTAGGCTTCTGGTACTAGCTTATACATGCCTAAGATGGCATTTATCAACTCATTATACTCCCCAGATCCCTCCTCTGATAGTGTGTAAATTCCTCCCTAACCCTAACTCTAAACCTAAACCTAACCCTGCCAACTTTGTTTGAATTGACAATACCCATATGACCACTGGCCATTTCATTTGTTTAGCCAGTTTCTCAAATGAAATGAAAATGGCTTCTACATCCTTCTTGTCAAATGTAGGTTGAACATATTTAAACAGGTCCTCACCATTTGGCTAGAATGGGATCACTTCGCCGACATCTTCACTACCTCTACCTATCACCTCTAACTCTGCCATACTAAGTTGACTTTGAACTTTCAATTCCAACCTCTGAAGTTTAAAAACTCTCTCTCTTCCTTTCTTTTGCTCGGGCCATCTTTTCCTTTTCCTCTGCTTTTGACCATAATTCACGTTGTTTAATTTCCCTTTTTTTCTGCTAGGGCTATTCTATCTTTTTCTTCTTCCCTTGCCATTGCTTCTAATTCAAACTGCTTCATTTGCAATTGAATTTTAGCAATTTCCAAAGATTCGAACTGCATTCCTGGCAAGTTTAAATGTAAAGCTATTGCTGCAATTATTTCCCGTTTTCTCACAGACACAGGCAACTCCAACTTCAACTTGTTTGCCAATTCTAAAAGCTTTGCCTTGCTCACTTCCTGTAAAATACCTGAAGTGTCTTCTTCCACCCCCCGAGGAAACACTTAGTGACTGAAAGAGCCATTACTACAAAAGGCACACCCTGTTCGAATCAACAGAATCCAAAGCCAAAAATAAAAAAAAACAACAGCACTTACCACTCACTGCCTTTGAGTCCAACAATCCTAAACCCAGTCTGGAATTAAAGATTTTGATCCCAACAAGAGACCCCAGTTTGTTACGGTCCAGACCAAATGCCTCAAAATATATTAAGAAGCTAGTCCAGACACTAACTTTTTATTTCTTTAAATGTAAATATAAAGGTGTTGCATTCCTCATGCAACTTGATTGGTCAAACAACTCAAAGTTCAGCAAAATGCACTTTATTTTTACACCAAGATTGAAATACAGACATAAGAAAAATAAAAGAAAGGAATTGGCTTAATTATTTATATTGAAAGTTTAACAAAATAATATATACATTAACTACTACAAGTGAACGGTTCCAAGATAGTAATATTCACACCCTTGGGAAAAGCAATTTCAGTAAAATAGATTGTCTCATATGCAATTCTAGCAGCAGGAAGAGAATCCCTAGCTTTTAGCTGTAACAGAGAGAGCAATAAGAGCTTGCATATCCAGCTACAAGACCACAACAACTGTTGAAAGCTAAAAGTCCTGGTACTGTGGGAGCTTGACACCACCCTTTCTGCTGCTATTATTCCAATTTAAAAAAAACTATTTACTCTATTGGCTTTGAGCAGACTACTTGGCAACCTCTATCTTAACCTTTTTTCATAAAAAGGGACAAAATACAACTCTTAAAGTCATAGCATTGTCATAACCTGCTCATGACATTTTAAAAATCTATGCACCTAAACCCCAAGTCCCTTTGGACACCCGATGTACTCATACCATCTAGAACGTACCCTCTCCTGCCCTTTTTCAATCCAATTGGATAACCTCACAATTGCTCTCATTGAACTCTATCTGCTACAGTTTTGCCCATTCACCCAGTCTATCAATATCCCTTTGTAATTTTGTGCTATTATCTACACTAGTTACAATGCCAACTAACTTTGTGTTATCAGAAAACTTGGATATATCACTTGATCAGGTCTGATTTGATTTATTATTGTCACATGTAGCCAGGTACAGTGAAAAGTTTGTTTTGCATGCTGTAAAGGCAGATTGTAAATATAATAGTCATAGTGTGATTGAATAGGGTGAGGAATACAATGTTATAGCTGCAAAGAAGGTGTACAAAAAGCAAGATAAACATTAGATTTAAAATTTGAGAGGTCCATTCAGAAATCTAATAACAGCAGGGAAGAAGCTGTACTTCTGCCTGACAGAAAAGGTTGGAAGGGATTATAACCAATGTGGGAGGAATGTTTGATGATGCTGGCTTTCTTTCCAAGATAACAAGAATTGTAGATGGAGTCAATGGATGGAAGGTTCGCTTCTGTAATGGACTGGGCTATGTTCACAAGTCACTGTAGTTTCTTATGGTCCTGGGCAGAGCAGTTGCGATTCCTAGCCGCGATGCATCCAGGTACAATGCTTTCTATAGTGCATCTGTAAAAGTTAATGAGAATTCTTATGGACACACCAAATTTTCTTAGCCTCCTGAGGAAGAAGAGGCATTGTTATGCCTGCTTGACTGTCACATCAACCTGGGTGGTCCAGGATAGATTGTTGGTCATCATCACTACTAGGAACTTGACACGCTCAACCATTCCGCCTCAACTCCATTGGTGTTGATAGGGACATGCCCTCCTCCTTGTTTCCTAGAGTTGATGATCACCTCTTTAGTTTTGCTGACGTTAAAGGAGACATTGTTATCTTTAGACCACGCCACCAAGCACTCTATCTCTTTACTGTATTCTGTCTCATCATTGTTTGATATTTGGCCTACAATGATGGTGTCTGCTTTCTGTTCCACGATCCAAATTCTTAGCAAATAATGTTGATATCCTAACACAGATCCTTGTGAGATACCATTGGTCATATCCTGCCAATTTGAGTACCTACCCATATTACATACTTTCGGTTGCCTGGCACTCAATCAATTTCCTAGCCATGTGAGTAATTTACCCTCAGTTCCATGGACTTCTACTTTATTTAACACACTCGTACATGGGGCTTTATCAGATGCCTTCTGGGAGTCCATGTACACAATATCCATAGACATTCCCTTTCCTCTACTTTAGTCATCTCTTCAAAAAATTCACTGGGGTTTGTCAGGCGTGCCTATCTGTCACCAATCTATGGTGTTGCTCCCCGAGGAACTGAAAACTTCAAACCTGTTCAGATTGCCCATCCTTGATTGCAGACCCCAAGAATTTCTCAACCAGAGTTGTTAGCCTAACTGGCCTGTAATTCCTTATTTTTCCTCTTTCAATCTTAACAAGGCAGAGTGACGTACAATTTTTCAAGCCAGCGGGATGACTCCTTTATCTTGGGAACTCTGGGAAGTTTACATTACGGTTTCTACAATGTGTTCCCTTACTTTCTTTACTATCCTTGGATAAGATCTGTCAGGTCCCAGAGATTTGTCACTCTTTAATTCCATTAATTTCCTCATTATCAATGTTTTACTTTACACTAACTTTATTCAGACCCTGATTATGATCCTGATCCGCAATTATTTTTCTCAGGACTTCTGGCAAGCTATCCCCCTTTTCTACAGTAAATACTGAAGGAAAGTAATTGTTCAACATGTCTGCTGTTTCCTCATAGTCATTGATGAAATCCCAACTTTCATCCTTTATTGGGCCAATATTGCTCTCAACACCAATTTAAGACTGAAGTGAACATAAATTTCTTACCTTAGAGGTTTGAGTGTCTTTGGAACTTCTTCCCTTAGAGGGATTACAGTCCTCATGTATATCTAAGGCTGAGTCAGATAGGTACTTGATCAGTTGGGGAATCAAGGGTTAAAGTGAAAGGGCAAGAAAGTGGACATAAGAAATGTAAAATTCAGCCATGATCCTATTGAATAGTGAAGCAAGCTTGAGGGCCTGAATGGCCTACTCCTGTTCCAATTTCTTATAGTTTTTGCTTCCGTTAATTTTATTCAGTCCCTGTTCCTGATCCACTATTAATTTTCTTGGGACTTCCAACAAACTATCCTCTTTGTCAATGTAATTCAACACGTGTGCCATTTCCCCATAGTCATTGACAACATCCCCACTTTCTGTCTTTCATAGGTTAACATTGTTCCTGACCACCCGCTTTCCCTTTATGTATCTAATATGTTATGTACTTAGGTAATTAATTCATTGATGGGCTGATGATTTTGTTGGTTAGGCCAGCATTTATTGCCCATCCCTAATTTGCCCACAGGGCATTTATGAGTCAACCATATTGCTGTGGATCTGGAGTCACATGTTGGCCAGACCAGAATGGCAGCTTTTTTCACTAAAGGGCATCAGTGAACCAATCAACAATGGATTCAGGATCATAATTAAACATAATCTTAATTCCAGATTTTCTAAACTGAATACAGATTCTACCATCTGCTATGGCGGGATCGGAACCAGGGTCCCAGAACAATGCGTGGCATCTCTGGATTAACAATCTAGCAGGCCATCTGACAAATTTCCACGCACAATACTTTGAATTCAATTTGCAATGTTCAGCATGCCTGGTTGCAATGTTCCTAATGAACTATACAGCCATGTAGTAGCCTGCAAGATATCACACTGGCCATGCCGTGTGATAAGTTTGTGTGTGTGTGTGCGTGAACGTAGCTGTCTGCAAGTTAATGTGTGACCTTGCTTGGTGATGTGTGTATGTGCAATGTTGTCCAAAACAATTCAAAGCACAATATTGTGTAAAAACAAACCCAAGATAAAAAACAGAAAGTGCTGGGGAAACTCGGCAAATTTGACAGTGTGTGTGGAGAGAGATAAAGTGTGTTTTGAAGAGTCAATACACTCAAAATGCTAACTCTGTTTCTCTCTCCTCAGATTCTTCCAGGTCTGCTGAATTTCTCTAAAACTTTACTAATGCATATGCACCTTGATCAGATAGCTGAGGAGTGGCAGATGGAGTTTAATCTAGACAAATGTGAGGTGATGTGTTTTGGTAGGGTTAAACTTACAGTAGACCAGGACTGATACACTTAATGATAAGGACCTGGGGAGTGCTCCCTTGGAATGCAGATTCATTATTCCTTGAAAGTGGAGCTGCAGGTAGACAGGGTAGTGAAGAAGGCTTTTGGTATGTTTGCCTTTATTGGCCAGTGCTTTGAGTACAGGAGTTAGGAGGTCATGTTGCAGCTGTACAGGACATTGGTTAGGCTGCTTTTAGAATACTGTGTTCAATTCTGGGTCTCCCTGCCAGAGGAAGGATGTTGTTAAGCTTGATAGGGTTCAAAAAATATTTACAAGGATGTTCCAAGATAATAAAATGTGAGGCTGGATGAACACAGCAGGCCAAGCAGCATCTCAGGAGCACAAAAGCTGACGTTTCGGGCCTGGACCCTTCATCAGAGAGGGGGATGGGGGGAGGGAACTGGAATAAATAGGGAGAGAGGGGGAGGCGGACCGAAGATGGAGAGTAAAGAAGATAGGTGGAGAGGGTGTAGGTGGGGAGGTAGGGAGGGGATAGGTCAGTCCAGGGAAGACGGACAGGTCAAGGAGGTGGGATGAGGTTAGTAGGTAGCTGGGGGTGCGGCTTGGGGTGGGAGGAAGGGATGGGTGAGAGGAAGAACCGGTTAGGGAGGCAGAGACAGGTTGGACTGGTTTTGGGATGCAGTGGGTGGGGGGGGAAGAGCTGGGCTGGTTGTGTGGTGCAGTGGGGGGAGTGGATGAACTGGGCTGGTTTAGGGATGCAGTGGGGGAAGGGGAGATTTTGAAACTGGTGAAGTCCACATTGATACCATATGGCTGCAGGGTTCCCAGGTGGAATATGAGCCTCACATTTTATTATCTTGGAATCTCCAGCATCTGCAGTTCCCATTATCTCTTTACAAGGATGTTGCCAGGTTTTGAGGGCTTGAGCTATTATGGAAAGGCTGAAAGGGCTGTGTCTATTTTCTTTGGAGTAGTAGAGGCTGAGAAGTGACCTGAGAAAGGTTTACAAAATCATAGGGAACATCGATAAGCTGAATAGTCAAGGTCTTTTTTCCAGGATAGGGGTGTCAAACACTAGCTGGAATAGGTTTAAGGTGAGAGAGGTAGGGTTTAAAAAGGGACGTGAGGGGAACTGTTTCATGCAGAGGGTTGTGTGTGTATGGAATGAGCTGCCAAAGTGGAGGAGCCTGGTATAATTACATTTAAAAGGCATCTGGATGGGTATATGAATAAGAATGGTTTAGAGTGATACAGGTCAAATGCTGGCAAATGGGACTAGATTGAGGATATCCGGTCAGCATGGACGAGCTGGATTGAAGGGTCCATTTCCATTCTGTATACCGCTGTGACTCTAACATCTATCTCACTCTCATCCCTATTTCCATAAAATTGATTAACTAACGTCCCTTCACACCCATGCCAAGTACCTTGTTGACTACCTTTTCCATCTGCATTGCCACTTTCAGTGACCTGTGTACCCGTACACCCAGATCCCTCTGCCTATCAGTAATCATAGGGGTTCTGCCATTTACTGTATTTTTCCATCTGGATTTGGTGGCGGGTGCCTGGAACTCACTGTTGGGGGAAGGCAGTGGAAGCAGATACTATAGTGACTTTTGAAGGGCATCCTGACAATGGATGAATAGGATGGGAAGAGGGCCTCGGTCCCCAGTAGGAAAGGGGGCTTTAGTTGTGATGGGCAGCATGTCGGTGCAGGCTTGGAGGGCCAAAGGGCCTGTTCCTGTACTGTAATTTTCTTTGTTCCTGTAATTCTGACTGACTTTGCAACCAGTTTCTTCCAAGATTCCTTGTTCCCTTTTAAAAGTTCCTCAAAAACACTCATTCCTCCCCGCTTGCAAACTTCATCTCAACTTTGCTTCATCACTCTCAAATCCATACCTGCCTTTTCCTAAACTGTCAATATTTTATTCAGACACAGATGTAGATATTGTTGGCTGAGCCGATGTTCATTGCCCATTCCTAGTTGCCCTCGAGAGGGTAACAACAGCTGTTTTCTTGAATCATTGTAGTGTAATTGGTGTAGGTAGACCCATAACGCTTCCAGGATTTTAATACAATAACACTGAAGGAACAGCAATATGTTTTCAACAATATTTCTCTGTTTGGGATGGGGAAAAGCTTGGAAGGCAACTTGTATCTTCTGCCCTTCTTTTTTCAGATGATATTGTTAGCGAGTTTGGAAGGTGCTGTCCTATGAGCCTTGATGAATTTCTGCAGTGCATCTTGTAGATGATAATACTGAGCTGCTGCAACTGAATGTCAGTGGTGGAAGTGGATGCTGGTGAATATGGTGCCAATCAAGCAGGCTTTTTTTGTCCTAGGTAATATCAAACTTCGAGTGTTGCTAAAGCTGCACCCATCCAGGCACGAGACAAGTATTCGATCGCATTCCTGACACATGCCTTGTAGATGGTGGATAGGCTACAAGAAGTGCATGTTACTGACTGCAAGATTCTTAATCTCTGGCCTGCTGTTCTACACACAGCAAATTATGATCAGTCCAGTTCAGTTTCTGGTCAATCATACCCCCAAGTAAGTTGAGTGGGAGATTCAGAGATAGTGATAACTAACCGTCAAGTTGTGATGGTTAGATTCTCTCTCTTGTAGGAAAGGTCATTGACTAGCATGCATGTTGTTTGCCACTTGTCAGTCCAAACAATACCTCATTGCATTTGGACACGGCCTGCTTCATTATCTGAGGAAACATGAATGGTACTGAATATTGTGCAGTTATCAGCAATTACCCCCACTTCTGACCTTAAGATGTTGGGCAAATCATTGATAAAAGCAGCTAAAGATAGATGGGCTTAGGACACTACCCGGAGGAACTCCTGCAGAGTTGTCCTAGAACTGAGATGACTGATCTCCAACAACCACAACCATTTTCCTATGCATCAAGTATGACTGCAACCAGTGAAGAGTTAAGCCTGATACCAACTAATTTTGCTGGAATTCCTTGATGCCACCTTTGGTGTCAAGGACTGTCACTCCTGCCTCTGGAATTCAGCTCCTATGTCCATCTTTGAACCAAGGCTATAATGAGTTCAGAAGTTCAGTAGCCCTGGTAGAACCTAAACTGAGAGTCAATAAGTTGGTTATTGTTAAGCAAGTGCAGCTTGGTAACAACTGTTGATGACACCTATCACTCTACTGATGTTCGGCTGCAGACTGATAAGGCAGTAATTGGCTGGGTTAGATTTGTCTTGTGTTTGTACAGGACACACCTGAGCAATTTTCCACATTGAGTAGATGATGGTATTATCTGAACATTTCCAATCCAGTTTCCATCCCAACCACAGCACTGGGTTGTGCCTCATTGTAGTAGCACACTGGATATCAAGCTCCACTATGCAGAGTCATGACAAAAGTTAACAATTTTTTTGCAATATGCAGAATTTCCCAATTTACCTGTCTTTTTGACCCAGGTTAACAAAGCACAGACCAGGTTTCTGTACTTGACAAGGATTACTATTTATTACAAGTAAGTAGATTCTAACTACAGATACACAATTATGAAGGCATAGATCTCTACTAGTTAAAACTCTTAACCCTCCTATAATTTCTGTTTACATACACATACATACAGACACAAATAAGAGATAGAAACCATGGGTGTTATAATTGAAGGGAAAGACTGGTAATGCAGATCAATGGTTCCTGCCCATCAGGGTTTATTGAGACATTCCTTTTGCCCATCAGTATGCTGCTTCTCAATCTTGCCTCTCTGTACTTTCAGTTGTTTGCAGGAGGCACAGATTGACCGGTTCACAGACGTCTCGGACTTAATTGAAAGCCACAGCTTACAGCAACTGATGAGGAGAAATAAGCTAGCTCTTACCAGGTTCAAGAAGCTTTTTGCTGCAGAGCAAAACAGCTCCTTCCTTTCTGAAGGTCCGACGGCTTCTGCCCAAACAATCATTTACTCAGGCTGTTCAGCTACTCGCAGTCAAATAATTATTTGCAGGCAGGAGTTCTTGGTCATTGGTCTGTGGACTAATGGCCTGTTGTCAAATCAGCTACTTGTGGCCAGCCATAGCTACACTTGTACACCATCTCCCCACCACCCCCAACCCCATTGGTTCCAGCTTGCCAATGCCTGGGCTTCCAACTACTTGCATAGACAACTAAACATTTACAATGAGGGTAAAGTTCCTTGCTTTTTAAAAGTTCAGTAATCCTTCAACTACCCTTGGCTTTTAATGCAGACCTTTTAGCATTTCATTCCACAATCAAGACTACTGAAACATTTTAAAGATACAGCTTTTAAACACACAAACAGCTTCAATCCCAGTCACAGTAGCTCAGTGATCTGGGTGTAATTCCAGCCTCAGGTGACTGTATGTGGAGTTTGCACATTCTCCCCATGTCTGTGCAGGTTTGCTCTGGGTGCTCCAGTTTCTTCCCACAGGCCAGACAGATTGGCCATGGAAAACACAGCATTATCAGGGGTCCGGGTGAGATGCTCTTCGGAGCTTTGTTGTGGACTTAATAAGCTGTTTGGGTTGCTTCCGCACTGTAGGGAGTCTACGAAAGGGACATCCTGTGTAAGTGTGGGACGCGATCCCTCATACTGACCAAGTCAAATGAAAACATCCTCCAACACCCCATTCCCATCATCCAGTTGACTGGGGCTGACCTCACTTTGCTTCCACCTCACCCCATTATGAGCATAATAATAGGAGCAGGGGGTAGGCCAATCAGCCCTTCAAACCTGCTCCACCATTTAATAAGATCATTGGCTGATCTGACTGGCTTCAGCTCCACTTTCCTGTCTTTTAAAAAAAAGGGTCAGAGTATTAGGGTAAAGTCGAGGATCTTTCTCACTCGGCCTTAAAAAATATTCGAAGACTGCGCAACCGCCCCTGCCCTGTTCTCTAGGGAAGAGAGATTCTAAGGCTCTTGAATCTCAAAGAAATTCTCTTCACCTCCATCATAAGTGAAAGTGCCTTTATTTTTAAACTGTCACTTTTTACTAGTCTCTCCCACAGAGGGAACTATGTTGTCGAATCTCTTCAATTTTGTATAAAGAACAAAGAAAATTAGAGCACAGGAACAGGCCCTTCAGCCCTCCAAGCCTGCACTGATCGAGATCATCTGTCTGAAGAGTCATCTATTTTCTAAAGGTTTATGTTGCAATAAGATTCAAGATGGTTCTTTCTGAAAACCTAATTGTAGCACATCCACAGATTCCCATTTTTCAAATGGCATGTTGCTTCAAGAAACCAAATGAATTTGTCAGACATGTCTGTACTTTTTAAAAACCGTGTTAACTCTGCCTGATCACATTGAGATTTTCTAAGTGCCCTGCAATAACCTTAAAAAAGTCTAGCATTTCCCCAATGACAGATGTTAAACTAACATGTAATTCCTACTTTCTGTCTCCATTCTTCTTGAACTGACCACCTGCATTCACTATTTTCCCATCCGAGTAAACCATTCCTGAATCTATGGAATTTTGAAGCAAAGCCAATGCACCAATTATCCCAACAGCTACTTCTTTTAAGAACCTAGGAAGCACCCCATTAGGACCCAATAACTTACTGGCTTTTTAGTTCTCTCAGTAAACATTTCTAGTGACTAAGTTCTTCCTTCCTGCCACCTGATTTACAATTATTTATGGGATTTTTTGGTTATTTGTATTCACTACCGTGATGCCAGACAAAATATTGTTCACTTTCCATTATTAATTTTGTCACTCTCTACAAGACCAACAATTTCCTTAATCTTTTTTGATCTAAAATATTTATAGAAACACTCAAAAAATATTTACAGCTAGTTTTTCTGCCTTACTTCACTACTTTTTAAGATATTCTCTGCCCATCTTCTGGACTGCCACTATTCTTCACAGAATTGTGCAACTTTTTCTTTCAATTTGACACTCTTTGGTTTTCTTAGTTAGTTACAGATAGTGAATTCTCCATCTAGACTCTTTCACAATGACCTGCATCTTTGCCATTTATCTCTTTTGATTTGTTCCTCAACAGAATTTCCCAGTTCACTTTAACTAGAACTGTACTCCATAACTGTCCTTAATGACATTAAAACACTAATCTAAGGCCTACTTTCCTCTCACAAACTGTCATACTAAGATTATTGGTATGTAAAGGCAATTTTACAATTATGTCCTTAATTAAGCCTCTTGTGGCACATTATCACATCTAGCACAGCTTTCCTGACTGGCTTGAGAATGTGTTGCTCTAGGAAATGCTCCCAGAAATACTCACTGAATTCGTCTTCCAGGATACCTTTGCCAATCTGATTGATTCAATCCATACATTAAGAACACCATGATTATTGCTGTATCTTTTTCACAAGCCCCCATTATTTCCTCCCATATACCCATCCTATTGTTTGGTGATCTAAAAAAAATGTCTCTTACAAATTACGTCTTATCTTTAGAACTTCTGATCTCTATCAAAACTGATTCTAGATCTTGACCATTACAAATGAAGTCACAATTATCTATTGTAAAAATATCATTCTTAACAGTTACTCATTTACCATTTCCTAGCTTCCTGTCCATCTGTGGTGTATATACCCTTGAATATTCAGGCCCCATGTTATCGAATTTGTTATCTTGCAGCCAGGTCTTTGTAATAGCTATCATGTACTTTTTTAAAAAAAAAGATTTCAGCTGTCAATTAATATGTTTTGTAATGAATTCTATTTTCCTTCAGATACAGAGCCTTTATTTCTATCTCTTCACCATTTTGAAGATCTGTAGCCTTACCTCTTACGTATTATTTCTTCGGTCCCTTCCACAAGTGCTCTGATTATCATTTCTCTCAGTTCTACCTTGCTCTGCTACTTTATCTTCTCTAAGTTATCACAATTTTCTGCACTGGATCCCTTTACCTTAGGCTCTCCTCCATTGGTCTCCTGATGACTTCTCAAAAATCTTACATACAGGCTGCCTCTTGGGCCATCAGCCAAACACATGACATCAGGTTCCATATGTACAGTGATAGCATGTGTCATTCCCTCAGTACCTCTCTTGAGCTCTTCTATGTGACTGTGTTGTCCTTCTGCTTGTCTATTATTGTTCTCTTCTGACTATCCCCTATGGGCTGAAGGTTCAGCCTATCCATATTCTGATGCACATTTCCCCGACACTTGTCCATTACTCCTCTACTCACTAGATCTGCAATGCCTCCAGCTCCACAAATGCCTCCATTTGTATGTTGTTATTTTCTTGTCAAGTCCCTTATATTGCACACACGTTCCAATATCTGTAACCTCCTTCATCTGGATAACAAGAGAGCTCTGCATTCCTCAAACTTCAGCCTCTGATACATCACTCACAGTCTCTGACAGAAGGTTCAGCCTACAGGGCATCGACCTTAACATTCTCACTCTCCCTCTTCATCAGTCTGTATCTCTCCTTTCAGAGTTAAAAAACAAAGCCATTAACTAAGCATTGTATTCAGCCTTCCCAAACTCCCTTTCTTTGACTCAATGTCAATATTTTTGTCAGAAGATCAGACTCTTCTGGTGTGGTGGTGTGTAACTCTGAACCAGAATGCCTAGGTTAAAATCTTATCCGCTTCTGAGATCTGTAATACCATCTCTGAACGGGTTGATTAGAAAATATAGATTTTTGTCAAATTTAACATTGTATGCTTCCAAGATGCACCTTGGGAAACTTGCCTAACTGAAGGTGCAATATGAACAAAATTTATTTTAAAATAGCTTGCAACAGACTGGAAGCCAATATTAAAATAATACATGGGTAATTAACATTCAGTTACAGATCAGCCATGACCTCAATGAATAGCAATAGTCTTGAAAAGCTAAAAATGTCCACTTCTAATTCCTACCAAACCTGGACTCAAACAGAACTAATGAATGGAAACTCATGGAAGAACAGGAAGAAGACTTTTCTCCATAAACCAGCATTTCAGCAAACTAAAAAAAGAGAGTGAGACGTCTGTGATGAAAGTACATAGGAACTGGAGTAGGCCATTCAACTCTTGGTCAGGCTCTGCCATTCAATTAGACCCTGGTTGATCAATTAATTACAAAGAACAAATATTAATAACTCTACAACAGACTGGAGTTTACAGCAGCAAAAATAAACCCCAAATATGAGAACGTTCAGTGGTGGATGTGAATAACAGCAGAATGCAATCACGGCAGTCACTTGTGAATTTGTTGGTGTCTCCTTAGGTGCTGTGATTCAGCAAATCGCTTCCAACACACAAAGCAAATGAAAGGCTTCTCTCCAGTGTGAACTCGGTGGTGTCTCATTAGGTTTTGCAATTGAGTGAATCCTTTCCCACACTCTGAGCAGGTGAACGGCCGCTCCCCAGTGTGAACGCGTTGATGTGTCAGTAGGTCAGTGGAGTTGGTGAATCCCTTCCCACACTGAGAGCAAGTGAAAGGCTTCCTCCCAGTGTGTCCACGCTGGTGTTTCAGAAGATGGGATGAACTTGTGAATCCTTTCCCACATTCGGAGCAGGTGAATGGCCGCTCCCCTGTGTGAATGCGCTGGTGCGTGAGGAGGTTAGAAGATCTATTAAAACCCTTTCCACACACAGTGCAGGTAAACCGCTTTTCCACATCATGAACTCTCTGGTGTCTCAGAAGTGAGGATGAATTAATAAATCCCTTCCCACACTCTGAGCAGGGGAATGGTCTCTCCCCTGTATGACTGCGTTGATGAGTTTCCAGCTGGGATGCAAAACGGAATTCCTTTCCACAGTCGCCACACTTCCACGGTTTCTCCATTCTGCTCGTCTTGGTGGATGATTATTAGCGAGATATACGTGTATGAATCAGATGAAGCTTCGTCCTCATACAGAATACATTTATGGTTTCTCTCTGCTGTGAATGGGGAAGTGTTTTCTTCAGGCTGTGTAACTGGTTAAGAAGTGTCTTCTTTTCAGCTCAAAGCTCAAGATATTCAGGTCAGGAGGTAAGTGACTGTCAGATCTTAACACGATATTTGATTTCAGTTTCTCATCTGTAAATGGCCCCTTTCAAAACTCTGTAAACAAGTTTACAAAAGTCACTGTCAGTACAAGTTAGAAGTTTGAAACTGACAATTCCAGTTTCTATGAAACAATTTTCCCCTCTTGTTCCCCAAGCTGTAAATTCCTGTCCCACACTTACTTTCTCTTCCTAGGCTGAAATCCAAATTCACGTCTCCTATTTCAGTCCCAGTCTTCTCCATCCCACCCTCTGCCTGGCCTCAGTTTTCCAGCTTCAGGCTCGTATCAATGAAAATGATTTTTTTAATGAATCCTTTCCACCCACGTCCCCATTGGATTCCTCCCCAACAAGAGATTGCAGCCTCGTTGATTTACCACAAAGTGGAATCCTTTAGTTATTGCTTCCCTTCCCAATCCTCTGCTCGCTGCCCCAAGGTGGGGCTGTTCTCTTTGACTGCTCCTGGGATGACAGTGTGAAGGAAGGAAAAGGAGTTTAAAACTCAGAAGCTACTAATCTGGAACGAGGGTCTGCTGCTCTACAAAGTATTCCCAACTCGTTCCAGGCCGGCTGCAGTCTCCATTCCTCCCAAAGGAATGGAACGTCAGAACCTTCAGAATCCCGTCTAGGCCTCACACCGTCCTGAATCCGAACCATTTCTTCACCGTACCAGATCAAATCCCTGGAACACCCATCCAAACCAAGCTGCCGGTGTCACTACAACCCGCTGTTTCAGCTGTTAATGGCAGCAATACCCATCAATGAATGAATCAACTATCAGCAGGGACACAACATGGCAAACAAAGGATATTTATTTACTGAACAAGAATTAAATTCATCCATAAATAAAAAAAACTCCAAACAAATTTAAAAGGTAAATATTTACCATTATTATTTATCACACTGACCCCAGTTCCAGTTCTCGATCAGCAGGATGGCTGACTGAATGTGCTGCTCCCTTGTTCCTCCAGCTGTTTAGAAATTCTTCCTATGGGTTCCCAGGAAGGTCAATCACCACTCACCAATATGACTCTGTGAGAGGGAGGAAGTTCAGGACAATCAATCCTCACTCACCAATTTGACCCAGTCACAAGGTGTTCAGGACAGAGAATCCTCAGTCAACAATATAACCCTGTCATAGGGAGTTCAAAAGTGTCAATCCCTATTCACTGATATGACCCAGTCACAGGAGTTCAAAACAGATGTAGTGTCAGAGAGATCTACAGCACAGAAAAAGGCTCTTCACACCATTGTTTTTGAGTGGCACAGACTCAACCATCGAACCATTCTTATCCCATTTGCCACCAAATCACAATTATACATTTAAAAAGTATTTAGATGTAGAGAGGGTTTCTGCCTCTACATCCTTACAGGTGATGAATTCCAGATTCTCACTACCCTGTGGTTAAAATTATTTTCCTCCTAAACCTAGTGATTTTTATCCTAAAACAGTGGTCCAGTTCTTGACCCTCCATCAAGGGGAAAAATGTTCCTTCCTGTTTACCTGTCTATGCCCCTCATAATTTTATACATCTCAATCATGTCCCCTTCAGTCTCCTCTGCTCCAACCAAGTCTGTCCAATCTCCCTGCATATTTAAAACTCTCCAAACCAGATAACATCCTGGTAAATCTACCCTCTCCAGTCCAATCACAGCCCTCAGAGCTGGACACAATACTCTAACTGTGGCCTAACCAACTTTTTATACAGGTCCAGCATAACCATCTTGCTCTCAAACTCTATGCCTTGGCTAAAAAAGGCAAGTATCCCATGTGCCTTCTTAACCATTTTATCTACCTGTCCTGATAGCTTAAGAGTGCATGCACCAACGTCCCACTGACCCTCAGTGCTTCCTAGGCTCCTACCATTCAATATATATTCCCTTGCCTTATTTGTCCTGCCCCTACTTATCTTGTTTGAATTCTAGTTGCAACTGATCAGCCGTCTACATCCTCACGTAATCAAGGCTATCCCTCCGCCTATTCAGCACAGTTCTTGCACTATCTGCAAATTTTCTAATCAACCCTCCTACATTCAAGATCACATTGCTTACATAAACCACAAACATCAACAGCCCCTACAATGATCCTTGCAGAAACCAATCAGCACAGGCTTCCAGTCACAAAAACATCCTCATCTATCATCCTCTGCTTCCTGCCACTTGGCCAATTCGGGCATGAAATTGTCAAATTTCCTTGGATCCCATGGGCTCGTCATTGTTATCGGTTTCTCATGCAGAACCTTATCAAAAGCTTTGCAAAGTTCAAGTGGGTGATGTCAAATGCATTGCTCTCACCTACATCTCTCCGAAACTTTCAATCAAGTGGATGCAACCCTAACTTTCACTTCATAAAACCATGTTCAAGCCTCTTCAAGAGCAGATTAATTCTGTCCCTCAGAATTGGTTCCACAAGCTTCCCCACTACTGACTAGTCTGTAGTTTCTTGGTACATCCCTTGTGCCCTTCTTGGAGGAAGATACAACACTGGCTGTCTACTCATCCTCTGTCACCTCTCATGTAGCTAGAGGGAAAATGCACTAATGCTATCTCCTCCCTTGCCTCACTCAATAGCCTGGGTACATTTCATCCAGCCCTGGAGATTTATTTACCTTTAAACCTGATACACCACACAGTACCTCCTGTTTATGGTAATTTATTTAAACATATCACAGTCCTGCTCCCTGATTTCTATACCCACATTGTCCATCTCACGTGAACACCAACACAAAATTTTGATCAAGAACCATTCATACATTCTCTGGCTCCATGCACAAATTACCACGGTGGTTCTTAATGGGCCCTACTTATCCTTTTACCCTTAATGAAATTGCAAAATTACATTAATTTAACCTGCCATCATCCTTTCATAGCCCATTCCCAATTTCCTTTTTAAGTTTTCCCTTGCACATTCTGTACTCAAGGGCTTCTGCTGATTTTAAGCCCTCAGTATCTGCATAAGTCTCCCTCTCTCAGATGCTGTGTATCCCTTGGTATCAAGGGTTCACAGAATTTATTGGTCCTGCCCTTTGTCTTTATTGGAAGATGCTGGCCTTGTCCTCTCCCCATTTCCTTCTTGAACATGTCCCACTGCTCTAAACGCAGATTTACCGGAAAGTATCTGCTTTCCGTCGACTCTGGTCAAATCGTATCTGGTTTTATTAAAATCGGGCTTCCCTCAATTGAGACTATGATTTCAGGTAATTCTTTCTCTTTTCCATTGCAATTTTGAATGTAATGGAATTATTATCACTATCTGCAAAATGTTTCCTTGTTGATACCTCAATTACTTTCCCAGCTTCATTACCCATAATTAAGTCCAGGACCTACAAATCCTGGCCTTATGGCCTTCTATGTACCAGCCTAAAATGCTCTCCTCGGTGCGCTTGAAGAATTCTGCTTCCTCTAAACTTTTCACGTGATGACTATTCTAGTTAATGTTTGGAAGTCAAAATTCATGACTAGTACTACCCGATTACTTTTACACCTCTCTGAATTTGCCTAAATATCTGCTCTTTTATTTCAGACTTAGAGGACCTGTAGTCCACTTGCATTTGGAAAAGAATTTTTACTTCCATTTAGAAAACAATGGACAGTCAGCATGACTTTGTTTTGTCATGTCATAAATTTGATTGGGTTTTTTGAAGAAGTGACAAAGATGATCGATGAGAGTAGAGCAGTGAAGTTGGCGACATGAACTTTTCTAAAACATTTGACAAAGTGTCTCATGGCAGGCTGGTCCAGAAGGTTAAGTCGGCTGCGACCCCTTGTTGTAATTTTTATATTTATATATTTGGATGAAAAATGTCAGTTGGGAACGTCAAATGCAAGAGAAAATATACAGTAAAAGGGAGGACCTTTAGAAGCACTGATTTACAGAAGGATCTTGGGGTGCAAGTCCACAGCTCCCTGAAAGTGGTAGCACAAGTGGATAAGGTGGTAGAGAAGGCATGCAGCATGCTTGCCTTCAGCAGTGAGTAAAAAGTTGGCAAGCCATATTGCAATTATACAAGACTTTAGTTTGGCTACATTTGGAGTATAGTGTCCAGTTCTGGATGCCACACAAGGATGTGACCGTTTTGGAGAGGGTGCAAAAGAAGTTTAGCAGGATGTTGCCTGGATTGGAGTACATTAGCTGTAAGGACAGGTTAGACAAACTTGAATTGTTTTCACTACAGCCTCAGATGCTCAGGGGCGACCTAATAAAAGTACATAAAAACAAGACGTTTGGATAGTTAGGAGTCTTTTTCCTAAAGGTGAAAACATCAAATATTAAGTTTAAGGTGAGTGGAAAATCTTAAAGGAGATATGTCAGGCAATTTTTTTTTATTACATGGTTACTGACAGTGCGTTCTAGGCACCTGCTAGTGGTAGAAGCAAATACAACAGCAATAGTTAAGAAGCATTTAGATGGACAAACGAACAGGCAGGAAGTGGGGAGCAAATGGACACAGACCCTTAGAAAATAGATGACAGGTTAGACAGAGGATCTCGATCGGCGCAGGCTTGGAGGGCCGAAGGGCCTGTTCCTGTGCTGTAATTTTCTTTGTTCTTTATTTTTGAAATGGAGAGATATAGGCCATGTGCAGGCAGATGGAATTCAATAAGAACAGCATCCTGGTCGGCACAGAGACGGTAACCTGAAAGTTCTGGTCTTGTGCTGTACTGTTCTATGTTCTCCCAGCAATTTGATTTTAATTTGTACAATCCCCACATGCCAACATGACATTGTCAGAGTTAGCTCAGGACAGTCAATCCCCAGTCAATGACATGATCCTGTCATGTGGAATTCGGGACAGTCAATCCCCACTTGCCGAAATGACTCGGCCACGGTGTTTTCAGGGGCTCAAAAGGAATCTAAGAAAATCAGACGTGGTATCTGAGTTTGGAGGAACAAGGAGAACAAAGACAGAGGACAAAGAATATGCCAGAGACAGTCAAATTGTGGTGAGGTCACTGAAGGGGTCATCAAGAGGCCGAGGCTAATGTTCTGGGGGAACAAAAACAAATGGCTTCACAAACTCGACATGTCTGACAGCATCTGTGGAGACGAAGCAGAGTTAACAATTCGAGTCCAGTGACCCTTCTTCAGAACTGTTTCAGATTTCCAGCATCCGGATGTTCTTTGTTTCATTTTAATGCACTAGGGAACGCAGGTTCATGGCAGCCGGTGGAATTTGGATTCAGATTTAAATACAAATAATATATCTGGATTAAAAAGTTAGTTTTAATAGTAATAAAACTGCCATCAAGTTCTTGAAAAATCTGGTTTACTGACACCGCCTCAGGATGAAAATCTGCCTTTCTTACCTGATCCGGCCTACAAGTTAACGCGGATCCACGGCAATGTTGCTGACAATGCCAGCTGTTCTCTGAAATGGCTTGGAGAGTCACTCAGTTGAAGGGCAATGAGAGCTGAACGACACTGTTATTGGGCTCCCTTACTCCCCAGGAGAGTACCTCTTCGATCCTCAGTACCGCTTCCACCAACTCGGACACATAACAAAGGAACCCCCACAACGCCCTGCGCCCGCAATGCAAGCATGCGCACATCCGACCGCTGGGCAAATAAGCCTGCATATAGGGCGGTTTCTGCGTCGCCGTGAATTGTGGGAGATTAGCCACCATTGGCTTTAAAGACACTTGAAATTTGCATTATTAGGCCCATCCGTAACAAACAATTAAAAAGAGAACAGAAGCTGAACATCCAAAAATACTTGAATACGAGCAAAGTAAATCTGAAACAAAACACGAGAATGTTCGAAACAACCGAGCAGGTCTGCTTTCATCTGTGGGGGAACAGATAGAGTTAATCTTTCGCGTCCGGGACGACTCTTCCTCAGAAGCATTAAAGAAAAGCTACTTGTCCCACTAATCTCACCATTTTTCTGCACTCGTTATCCACACGTACTTGACACAATACAGAGAAACAAAACCACGTACAAAATAAACAGGGAGACACGTGACTGTCTCCGGGTATCAATGAGAGAATGGGCTACGGCTTTGCTGCAGCAAAAATTATTTGTAGTACGACAATAAGGTGAAGTATTTGATTCTGCCTCAGGGATAGAAATCAAATTACTTTCGTCACGGGGCGGGAAGGGGGAGAGAGGGGGCGGGAAGGGGGAGAGAGGGGGCGGGAAGGGGGAGAGAGGGGGCGGGAAGGGGGAGAGAGGGGGCGGGAAGGGGGAGAGAGGGGGCGGGAAGGGGGAGAGAGGGGGCGGGAAGGGGGAGAGAGGGGGCGGGAAGGGGGAGAGAGGGGGCGGGAAGGGGGAGAGAGGGGGCGGGAAGGGGGAGAGAGGGGGCGGGAAGGGGGAGAGAGGGGGCGGGAAGGGGGAGAGAGGGGGCGGGAAGGGGGAGAGAGGGGGCGGGAAGGGGGAGAGAGGGGGAGGGGGGGGAGGGGAGGGGGGGGGAGGGGGAGGGGGGAGGGGGAGGGGGAGGGGGAGGGGGAGGGGGAGGGGGAGGGGGAGGGGGAGGGGGAGGGGGAGGGGGGAGGGGGAGGGGGGAGGGGGGAGGGGGAGGGGGAGGGGGAGGGGGGGAGGGGGAGGAGGGGGGGAGGGAGGAGGGGGGGGAGGAGGGGAGGGGGGGAGGAGGGGAGGGAGGGAGGAGGGGAGGGAGGGAGGAGGGGAGGGAGGGAGGAGGGGAGGGAGGGAGGAGGGGGGAGGGGAGGAGTGTTGGGGGGCGGGAGATGAAGGGAGCAGTGCAGAGCATCGAGAGGGGGCGGGATCTCAGTTGGCGGGAGCGAGCATGTAAGGGTAGCGATGGCAAGGGGATCAGGTCAGGGAAGCATGCAGGAGAGCGGGGGTAATGGGGAGTGGGAGTAAAGGGGAGGGGGAGACAGCGCGCAAAGGGAAGAGGGAGCGGGGGGCACACGTGGGGGAGGGTAGGGGAAACGCAGCTGAGCAAAGCAACAGTCAGCCTTTCACAAGAAGTCCAGCATGACCTTCACTTCATCCAGAGGCAGAACTTCTGAAGTGACAACAGGATTCAAAAAAGTGAGACAGACAAGTGGAAGCTGGAGTACAGACAGTATTTGCACATACTATTATCACATATTACTATGATCTGTGAAGTCGCTTTGGAATCACGGGGGGGAAGCAAATTGAAAAGTTGACGATTCAAAATGGCAAAAAAGGCAAGCCTAAAGGCTTTATATTCTCAATGTACAAAGCCTTCAGAATAAGGTAGTTGAACTGACGGTGCAAATTGTGGGAAATGAACAGGATCCTGTAGCCACTATAAGAGACACAGTTACAGGGAAATCAGAACTGGAAACTTAACGTTCAGGGACATTTGATCTTTGGAAATGCACGAGGATGGGGTGGCACTGTCAAGAGGTGCTGAAACAAGGGTAGTTGTAAGAGATGATCTAGACTTGGATGACATTGAGTGGAGGTAAATTACAGCAAAGGAAAGACAACACTGGTTACAGGAAAGAGTGTAGATCTTTATAGAATATAGCCTGCATGATTGTCCCAACCTCTTTGTCAATAGGGAACAGCAATGAAAGGTGGAGATGGGAAATCCACCCTAAGGAAAAAATTGCCATGACAACTTCACCTTCTTACATAACACATCCAAGTCCCTGCAAGACGGTTAAAGTTTCAACCCCAGTGCCAATCGACCCATTATGTCCACACATGAGTCTTGGATCAGCAAGTGATCTGAAATTAATGTAATATCAATATAATATATGCCATGAGTTGCTACTTGGTGTCCTAAATATTCCTGGCATTACCCTGTCTCAGTGGTTCATCTCACACCAGAGATATATGCATGATTTTGATAGGTCAAATGATGACTGAAGCAGTTCAAATCAATGTGGGGGCTGCTGTCTCAGCTTCCCTGGGGAAGTTAGATCCAAATGCAGTCTGACAACTGACAATGCCACCACTTGTAATCGAGGTGTATCCATAGTTAACTCTAAATCTGGCAACTGTGGATCAGAAGGTCTGAAGCTGAGCTCCCAACACAGACAATCCTAACAGAAGGACAAAAGAATTCAAGGCATGCAACTAAATATAAACCACGGCCCGACAAAACTGATCCAAAATCTATCCACTATGTTGTAAAGCCTTGCAGGAACCATTAATAGATTAAGGGGGTAAATTAGGAAAGAAAACATTTCAGAGTGAACAAGGTGTGGAGCTGGATGAAACATTCAAAAGAAAAAAAAAGTGTTAATCTACAGGTTAAAAAAATTAGGATAATCTGACACCTTTTTGCTTTCTTATGAAATCCCCTTCCCACCAGAACATCCAACAGCTATTCAGGAACAGGCTCAAAACAAAATATAGAACATGATTCACGCTTCAGCAACAAACCTAAGCTCTAAAATGTATTGATCAACTTGACACCTCTGCCTGGTGTGAGGATTTATGGAACTGGGGCTCAAACGTGGATTTAGATGATCTCTCGTGCCATTGTTATAATTCAAAAGCCACTCATCATTTTCCTGACCCACTTTATTTCACATTCAAGAAACGTTAGTGGTAAGTTAGATTTGGCAATTGGGATATTAAGGTAAATGAATTTTATGCCTGGAAGTAAGGACTGACAAAGGATGAATAAACTTAATAATTTAGACAAAGGAATTGAATGCAATATCTCCAAATTTGCAGACAACACTAAGCTGGAGGATACTGAGAGGCGGATGATATTAGGCTGCAGGGCGATTTGGACAGACTGGCAAATACAATATAATAATATAGATAAATGTAAGGTATTCCACTTAGGTTTCAAAAACAGGAAGGCAAATTATCATCTGAATGATGTCGGGTGTCATAGTGGAACAGTTGCTGAAGGTTGGCATGCAGGTGCAGCAGGCAGTGAGGAAAGTTAGTGGCATAGCAAAGTGTAGAGCTGGATGAACACAGCAGGCCAAGCAGCATCAGAGGAGCAGGAAGGTTGATGTTTCTGGCCAAGACCCTTCCTGAAGAAGGGTCTAGGCCTGAAATGTCAGCCTTCCTGCTCCTCTGATGCTGCTTGGCCTGCTGTATACATCCAGCTCTACACCTCGTTATCTCAGATTCTCCAGCATCTGCAGTTCCTACTATCTCCAAAAAGTAGTTAGTGGCATGCTGGCTTTCATTGAGGGATGAATTGAGCATAGGAGTAGGGATGCCTTGCTCCAGTTACAGAGCCTTGGTGAGACCAGACCTTGTGTGTTGCGTGCAGTTTTGGTCTCCTAATCTGAGGAAGTACATTCTTGTTATTCAGAGTCCAGAAACAGTTCACCAGATTGATTCCAGGGATGGCAGGACCGACATATAAAGAAAGACAAAATTGATTGGGCTTGTACTCATTGGAATTTAGAAGAATTAATGGGAATCTTAGAAACATAAATCCAGTGTATGTCAGTTTAAATCATTCACCACTTTGTAAAAAATGTTTCAACACACAGTTCCCAGTGTCTACTCAAAAACATACTGAAATAGACAAATCCCCTGCATTTTAAACATGATATCTTCCCCAAGATTTTAATATGAAGTTGCAATACTAACCCAAATAAAGTTTGGGATGATAAGAATATGTTCATCCTGATGGAGAACTGAACTGTGGTGAATCATGGAGAAGGCAACACGAGAGAGAGCGAGTGAGAGAGGGTAAGCATTGAAAACTAGCCCTCAGTACAGATATTTACCTGGTACCATGAGATCCACAGTCATCTCTCACAAACTATGCTGAATGAAAAACTATTGCCCTTCATTTCTGACCTTGCACGTCAGACATTTCTAGCTGATGTCAATGATAGTAAATGTTGCATTTAGCTGTCACTGAAGTGATTCTAACTGATCCACAATACATTCCCTACTTTTGAAAATTAGTCAGAAATTCATATTTAGGACAATAACTTCACACAAAATACATACATTCTCATTCCATGTCTGGAAAAAATAGGTAACTATAGCTTAACATCTGTTATTGGGAGAATGTCGGAGTCTTTGTCAGAATGTAACAGCAGTGCATTTAGAAATACACAATATGGTCCAGCAGTGTCAGGCATGCCTTCACAAATGCAATATCATGCCTGACAGATTTACTAGAATTACTTGAGCAGGAAATAAGCAGGATAGATAAAGGAGAAGGGATGGATGTAATATATTTGGAATTTCAGAAGACATTTGATAACATACATGTTAGGCTGCTTAATAAGATAAGAGCCCAGTGTGTATTTAGCATATATAGAGGCTTAGGTAACTAATAGAAGACAGAATTGGGATGACATAGGCAACCTGTAATTACTGGAGTGCCTCAGGGCTCAGTGCTGAAAATACATATTGACAACTTGGAAGAGGAAAACAAACGTACTATAGCCAAGTTTGCAGATGACAAAAATAGGTGGGAAGGCAAGTGATGAAGGTGACAGATTTACTCAGTTAGGTAAAAACTTTACAGATGATGTGGGGAAACGTGAGATTTTGCATTTTGGCAGGAAGAAGAGGAGCTGAACATTATTTCAATGTGGAAAGGTTGCAGAACACAAAATAGAGAATTTGGAAGTCCTCGCGCATTGATCATAAAATGCTAGCAACCAGATTCAGCAGGTAATAGGGAAGGGAAATGGAATGTTGGCTTTTTTATGGCATAGAAACGTAGGCAGATTTCGCTAAAACTTTAGGAGGCCTAGTCAACCCACCTGGAATACTGCAAACAGTTTTGCGCCCCTTGGCCCAGGAAAGGCAGGTAGCCCAAAATTATTCATTAGGCCAGGGAGGGACTGTCTTTTGAGGAGATTGAGTAGGTTGGTCCTGTACTCATTTGAATTTAGAGGAATGAGGGGTAATGAGGGGCAGCACAGTGGCTCAGTGGTTAGCACTGCAGCCTCTCAGTGCCAGGGAACCGGGTTCAATTCCAGCCTCGGGTGACTGTCTGTGTGGAGTTTGCACATTCTCCCTGTGTCTGCGTGGGTTTCCTCTGGGTGCTCCAGTTTCCTCCCACAGTACAAAGATGTGCAGGCTAGGTGGATCGGCCATGCTAAATTTCCCCATAGTGTTCAGGGGTGTATGGGTTAGAGGGGGATGGGTCTGGGTGGTATGCTTCAAGGGGTGGTGTGGACTTGTTGGGCTGAAGGGCCTGTTTTCACACTGTAGGGAATCTAATCTAATCTAAAACCTATTGAAAAATACAAGATTCTTATGGGAATTGACAAGATAAATGCAGTTGTTTCCCCCTGTGGGAGGATCAAGGACTAAAGGGCATTGCGTCAGACCATATGGTCACTCATTTGAAACAGAACTGAAGAGGAATTTCTTCTCTCAAAGGGTAGCGAATGTGGAATTCTTTACTATACAAGGCAACAGAGATTGGATCATTTAGTATACTCAAGGCGGAGATAGATTTTTAATAAGAGAATCAGGGTTATGGGAATAAGACAAAGTTGAATTAATTATCAGACCAGACAATCGGATTGAATTTTCCAACATTGAGTAAAATTTTGCCCGAGCAGAACTGTTACCCAGTCAACAATTAGAGAGGAGATTTTCATGAATATTTGTTGCAAATCTACGAGGAAATAACCAAACCCACTACGTGGCTACACCAAACCTATTAGAAATTGATGAAGCTATCTGATTCAGACAATCCTATCAATGAATCATCCTTCCTCAGCTCCATAGGGAAATATATAAAAGCACCAATTTTACAACCCTGCACTTTCCAATTCCCCACCACCTGCTGAAAGTGGAGCCTGAAGCTTCACATAGATTTACTGCCAATCCCTGGGGCACAAAGTTCTCCGCCCTGGTACAAACCTCCCTATACACCGAATACAGGGTCAGCAAAATTCAGGCAGATTATATTGCAGTTATTAAACCTAAAATTGAATGACAAATAGAAGTCAAGCCAACTTTCTAAATCTTTTCCAGACAAAATTTCTTTATTTTAATGGAAAAACTCATTGTGGTGAATGCAAAACTGAGCACAGTGGGACTTGTGTTATTTTTCAATTTTAAGTTGGACATTGAAGTGAAATGGATTTCAAAATGAGGGCATGTGCAAATATGAAACCCAGGAACAAATGCTGAGGTAAATGGCAACGTTTGGGAGGAAATGCAGCTGGAAGTGATATTATTGATGATTGAGCAGTAAGATTTGGGGCGTTGGGCTTCTAGGAGTCAATTTCCTTCTCAAAGCCCACATTCTGCAATTTTTCATTTAACTCAGTGATTTTTGTCAGGTACAATCGATCATTTGTGCAGCACATGCACTTCATTCTCAAATGCTTTGTGTATAAAATTCTGGGGCATTTGAGACTTTAAAATCTCTCCTCAATATTCTGGACTAAATAAAGCCTCTTTAATTTTGATATGTAGTTGATCTGAGGAGAGAATACCTTGCAACATAATCTGTGGTGACAAAGTCACCTAAGCTGGCAGCAAAGTGACAAGACAAAGTTTGTAAAGGTCATTCGAACGAGACAGGAGGGGAACCTACAACTTTATCTGCTTTTAGTCACATTATCCATCATGCTCTTGACTCAATCCTACAGAGTTATGCTGTTAACAGTCTCGTGAGCGAGAATGGCAAAATGCATAAGCTGAACAATCAAAGACAGTCACCATTACTATTTCACTTCAAATGGTTCACCCTGCAAAGTACTAAACTTCACTGAAAAACCAATTCAAATTTTCCTCTAGGTGGCTGATTCAGTGTCATCTTTCTTTCCCCCTCTAGAACGCTCTCTCATTTTACACTTTGCATTTCATGATAATTTTATTAGCAGTCAATCTGCGATTTTATAGCCCACTCCAGTGAGATGTTCTTTCATATCATGTATCGGGGTAAAGAGACTGAGCAAACTTCCTGTCATTTCTAGCACCAGCTTGTAATCAGAAGAGTTTAATAACAGCTTTACCTGGTGGTGCCCCTTCACTGCAGCTTGGCCCATCAAAACATGCTGTTAGTATCAGCCTGTTCTATACAGTCCAGCTATATAACTGGACAATCACAGTTCCACTTTCTTCACAATGAATACCAGGGCAATAACATACACCTTCTCAAAGCTGTACAATGTGAGGAAGACTGGAAGGAGAGTGAATGGAGAAACCACATTGTGCAAATTCCTGGAATCAGTATCTCGGTAAATCGACAAGATGAACTCCTGGTGCTTCTTTACTGGATCATGTGCAAGCCTATGGCTCCTCAATATTTTGTTCTTTATACTCCTGGCCCTACCTCCCAGGATTAGATTCATGATGTGCCTGTGATTGTATCAGCATCTCAGTGACCTGGGAGCTGGACACTACAGGCAACTGGTGGTGAGACAGGGACAGAGCAGAAAGATGTGAAATGAAAGTGTTTAGAATGTTCTGGACATCAGTTGTTTTTAGTGAGGATAGCTCCCAGCAGATATTCTTGAAAGATTCATGGGAGGCCCAGTGATAGGGTTTAAGAAATTACATGTTACATATCAGCAATTTCACCTCAACTTCCATTTTATGTTCCTGTTCCCAACAATAATTGTCAATGGCTGAAAAAGTCGTTTGTGATATTATCTAAACCCACATTTTACAGGAGCAACTGATGTCTGGTGAAATTTGTCTGGAATAAAATGTGGCAAAGGAAGGGTGAGACAAGCCAAATGTGAGGTTTGTAGGTAATTTCCAGTGTAGTACAGTGTCTGAGTCTATGCACTGAAAACCATCGATAACATTTGGAATTGTTTCTGTTGCTGTCATAACACAAAGAACAGGAAAAAAAAAGCGAACATTCAATCACAAATGTTACAGAAAACAGAGAAGTCATAATCATCGGAAAACCCTAAACAGTCTGAGCTCTTCTCCTGAAAAGTTGGTAAAGGGATAACCTGATAGAAATGGGAAACTTTGTCCATGTTTTATCGGGGATTCAAGATGAAACATTCATTCAGCCGCACATTTACACCTGCTGAATCTGCAAACAATAAAATGTTAAGAGATGTATTAAGGATTCGGCATTCAGTTACTGTGATCTGCTGAATTGGCATATTTTTGGACAAATTATTGATTACAACAGTCACAACACCCCTAAAAAGTACTTGATTCAGTCCAGAACCTTTTGTTGTCCAAGCATTTTGAAAGGTACAGTTTAAATACGTGCCTGTTTCTTTTTCTCACTTTGTCAGTCAATCTCAGTTAACAATCCATGAAATATTGAAGTGTATCTGTTCCTTTCACTGTTTAATGCTCTCTCTGTGTAGTGATTGTAACAAGGTCAGCCAGGACCCCTCAGAATGAGAGTTCCCTGACTAAGGCTGTTAACCTGGCCAAATCAGTATGGCCTGGTAGCCAAATAAGAACAGAAGTTGCAGACGTCCTGTTCACCCTGAGAACTGGCCCTGAAGGAACTGAATTAGCATTAAGGATTCTCCATGCACAAATAAAGGGTGACTTTGCAACAGGATATGAATTCTGTGGAGTTATTTCAGTGGCAACGAGAGTGGGATGCCAAGAGGCCATTTGGTATGTAGGATTAATGATGTAACCATGCAAAAGTGTCTTCTAGGTGAAGCCCAACTTAGACTTCAAAGAGAGACTACAACTGGCTTTGTCACTGGAAAATGCAGCATATGAGTTGCAGGGTATTCCGGCAGAAGTGGCCATCTTTCACCCATCCAGCTGAGCTTGGGAAACACCACTTGAGCAAAGGCAATGGCATAGCCTCACTCAGGACACACCCTGAACAGAGGGACTCTAGGTCTGTCCACTGCAAAACAAAGCCCTCAAGCCTCGACCAAACAATTAAAATTTTGTTCAGGATCTTTGCTGACAAGCCATTGTAGTTGCTACTGGTATGTGGAGTCAAGACAGCAAGAGTCCCAATAGACCTAAACCGAGAAAGAGAACTCATGGGCCAGTATCCTGGAGTGTGCACACCCTGGAAGGCTCACCAAAATCTTGTTCAGAATTGTTTAATTGCTTAGCAGCATCCAAAATCAGTACCAATTAAAATAAATATCTAGTTAAATGGTCAACCAGTTCTAATGGAAGTTGATACTGGTGCAGTGGTTTCAGACATCGCAAAACCAGTCTTTTTCAAAATTTGTTCTGGACTCCAACCCTCAAGTTGACTAGACTGAGAACTTACACTGGAGAACTTTTACAGATTAAGGGTTCAACTTCAGTTCCGATCTCTCATGAGAAGCAGCTGGTTCAGTTACCACTGACTGGAGGAAAAGGCTTGGAACCAAGCTTGAGGGGCGAAATTGTTTGAGAAAGATTCACCGAGATAAGCTTAACATTTTTTGATTATTAAACGGCTGTTTGAGAGAAGTCCTAATTCGACACCTAGATGATTTTCAGGCAAGTCTAGGGACTATCAAAGGAGCCAAGGCCACCTTGAATGTTGACCTTGAAGTAATTCCAGGATTCTGAAAGGAAAATAGCATTGGGCAGGCCTTAGGGGAAAAAGTCAACACAGAAATGGTGATGTCATTGGCGTTGTACTGTTGGCCCTCAAAGAGTCAACAGGAATTAGAGGAACAAATATGCAGGGAGGCTGGGCAGACAAGCAGGAGCAATAGGGTTGTCTTAGTAGGGGATTAAAATTTTCCTAACATGGACTGCAACTGCCAAAGTGTCAAGGGCTTAGATAGGGTGGAATTTGTAAAAAACGTCTGGATGTGAGATTGCTCGCTGAGCTGGAAGGTTAGTTTTCAGACGTTTCGTCACCATTCTAGGTAACATCATCAGTGAGCCTCCGACGAAGCGCTGGTGTTATGTCCCGCTCTCTATTTATCTGGTTAGGTTTCCTTGGGTTGGTGATGTCATTTCCAATGCAGGAAGTGACATCACCAACCCAATGAAACCTAACCAGATAAATAGAAAGCGGGACATAACATCAGTGCTTCGTCAGAGGCTCACTGATGATACCTAGAATGGTGACGAAACGTCTGAAAACTAACCTTCCAGCTCAGCGAGCAATCTCACATCCAGAACCTCAACCTGAGCTACAAATCTTCTCAAAACTCGCTATTTGTAAAGTGTGTTTAGGAAAGATTCCTCAAGCAGTATATAGAGGATCCTACTCGGGAATGGGCAAAACTCAACCTACTCTTGGGAAGTAGGGCAGGACAGGTGGCTGAGGGGACATGGGGGAGCACTTTGGGACCAATGACCATAGTTCTTTTAATTTCAAAATAGTTACGGAGAAGGACAAAACTGGTCCACTAGGTTCAAGTTCTAAACTGGAGCAAGGTGAATTTTGATGGAATTAGACAGGAGTTTGCAGGGGTTGATTGGAGTAGTTTGTTTTCAGGCAAAGGGACCTCTGGCAAATGGGAAGCCTTTAAAAGTGTGATAGCTAGAGTTTAAGCTCAAAATGTTCCGAGGAGGGTGAAGGGCGAAGGGCAAGGTTGGCAGGGGGGAAACCCTGAATGACAAGAGATGTCAAGACTTTGACCAGAAAAGAGGACGCGGCATGGTTCAGGAACAGGCAGCTGGGATCAAGAGAATTCCTGAAGGTATATCGGGTTTACAGGAGGACACTGAGGAATGAAATCAAGAGGGCAAAAAAGGGGGCAGAAAATAGCTTTGGCCAAGAAGATTAGGGCGAATCCAAAGAGATTCTTTAAGTATATTAAAGGATGAAGAATAACTAGAGAGAGATCAGGAGGCCTCAAAGACGAAAGTATGTGTGGAACCATAGGGGATAGAACATAGAACATTACAGTGCAGTACAGTCCCCTTTGGCCCTCAATGTTGCACTGACCTGTGAAACTAATCTGAAGCCCATCTAACCTACACTATTCCATTATCATCCATATGTTTATGCAATGGCCACTTAAGTGCCCTTAAAGTTGGCGAGTCCAATACTGTTGCAGGCAGGACATTCCATGCCCTTACTGCTCTGAGTAAAGAACTTACCTCTGACTTCTGTCCGAAATCTTTCACCCCTCAGTTTAAAGCAATGTCCCTCGTGCTAGCCATCACCATCCGAGGAAAAAGGCTATCACTGTCCACCCTATCTAATCCTCTGATCGTCTTGTATATCTCTATTAAGTCACCTCTTAACCTTCTTCACTCTAATGAAAACAGCCTCAAGTCCCTCAGCCTTTCCTCATAAGCCCTTCCCTCCATACCAGCCAACATCCTGGTAAATCTCCTGTACACCCTTTCCAATGCTTCCACATCCTTCCTTCCTTCCTATAATGTGGCGACCAGAAGTGTATGCAATATTCCAAAGTGCTGCCGCACCAGAGTTTTGTACAGCTGCAACATGAACTCATGGCTCCAAAACTCAATCCCTT
Organism: Stegostoma tigrinum; assembly: GCF_030684315.1. Taxonomy (NCBI): domain Eukaryota; kingdom Metazoa; phylum Chordata; class Chondrichthyes; order Orectolobiformes; family Stegostomatidae; genus Stegostoma; species Stegostoma tigrinum. Next base: position 15,559,727 of record NC_081395.1, on the reverse strand, counting down.
TACCAATAAAGGCTACAACACTGTATGCCTTCTTAACAACGCTATCAACTTGGGTGGCAACTTTCAGGGATTTATGCACTTGGACACTGAGATCTCTCTGCTCATCCACACAACCAAGAATCTTACCATTAGCCCAGTACTCTGTATTCCTGTTACTTCTTCCAAAGTGAATCACCTCACACTTTTCCACATTAAATTCCATTTGCCACCTCTCAGCCCAGCTTTCCAGCCTATCTATGTCCTTCTGTAACCTACAACATTCTTCTGCACTATCCACAACTCCACCGACTTCAGTGTCATCCAAAAATTTACTAACCCATCCTCTACGGCATCATCCAGGTCATTTATGAAAATGACAGACAGCAGTGGCCCCAAAACAGATCCTTGCGGTACACCACTAGTAACTGAACTCGGGGATGAACATTTCCCATCAACCACCAGCCTCTGTCTTCTTACAGCTAGCCAATTTCTGATCCAAACTGCTAAATCACCCTCAATTCCATGCCTCCGTATTTTCTGCAATAGCCTACCATGGGGAACCTTATCAAACGCTTTACTGAAATCCAGAAACATCACATCAACCGCTTTACCCACATCCACCTGTTTGGTCACCTTCTCAAAGAACTCTAAGGTTTGTGAGGCACAACCTACCCTTCATAAAACCGTGTTGAATATCCCTAATCAAATTATTCCTTTCTAGATTGTTATAAATCCTCTCTTATAATCCTTTCCAACACTTTGCCCACAACCGAAGTAAGATTCACTGGTCTATAATCACCAGGGTTGTCTCGATTCCCCTCTTGAGCAAGGGGACAACATTTGCTATCCTCCAGTCTTCTGGCACTATTCCTGTAGACAACAACAACATAAAGATCAAAGCCAAAGGCTCTGCAATCTCATCCCTAGCTTCCCAGAGAATCCTCGGATAAATCCCATTCAGCCAAGGGGACTTATCTACTTTCACACTTTCCAAATTGCTAACACCTCCTCCTTATGAACCTCAATCCCATCTAGTCTAATAGTCTGTATCTCAGTATTCTCCTCGACAACATTGTCTTTTTCCTGTGTGAATACCAACGGAAAATATTCATTTTGCGCCTCTCCTATCTCTTCAGACTCCACGCACAACTTCCCACTACTGTCCTTGACTGGCCTTAATCTTACTGTAGTCATTCTTTCATTCCTGACATACCTATGGAAAGCTTTAGGGTTTTCCTTGATCCTACCTGCCAAAGACTTCTCATGTCCCCTCCTGGCTCCTCTTCGCGGTCTCTTTCAGTCCTTCCTGGCTAACTTGTAACTCTCAAGTGCCCTAACTGAGCCTTCATGCCTCATCTTTCCATAAGCCTCCTTCTTCCTCTTGACAAGAGATTCAACTTCTTTAGTAAACCACAGTTCCCTTGCTCAACCACTTCCTCCCTGCCTGACAGGTACATACTTATCAAGGACATGCAGTAGCTGTTCCTTGAACAAGTTCCATATTTCAAATTGTGCCCATCCCCTGCAGTTTCCTTCCCCTATGCATCCTACATCTTGCCTAATCGCTTTTCCCACAGCTATAACTCTTGCCCTGCAGTATGTACCTATCCCTTTCCATCGCTAAAGTAAACATAACCAAATTGTGGTCACTATCACCAAAGTACTCACCTACCTCCAATTCTAACACCTGGCCTGGTTCATTACCCAGTACCAAATCTAATGCTGCCTCACCTCTTGTTGGCCTATCTACATACTGTTTCAGGAAACCCTCCTGCACACATTGGACAAAAACTGACCCATCTAAAGTACTCGAACCGGAGCATCTCCAGTCAATATTTGGAAAGTTAAAGTCCCCCATAACAACTATCCTGTTAATTTCGCTCCTGTCCAGAATCATCTTTGCAATCCTTTCCTCTACATCTCCGGAACTTTTCCGAGGCCTGTAGAAAACTCCCAACATGGGGACCTCTCCCTTCCTGTTTCTAACCTCAGCCCATATTACCTCAATAGACGAATCCTTATCATACATCCTTCTGCCACTGTAACAATGTCCTTGACTATCAGTGCCACACTTCCCCCTCTTTTACCACCTTCCCTGATCTTACTGAAACATCTAAACCCCGGAATCTACAACAACCATTCTTGTCCCTGCTCTATCCACGTCTCTGAAATGGCCACAACATTGAAGTCCCAGGTTGACCCATTCTCCAAGTTCACCCACCTTATTCCAGATGCTCCTGGCGTTGAAGTAGACACACTTCAAACCACCTTCTTGCCTGCTGGTACACTCCTGCGACCTTGAAACCTTAATCTTTACCTTGCTACTCTCAACTTCCTGGACACTGGAGCTACAAATCAGGTTCCCACTCCCCTGCTGAATTAGTCTGAACTCTCCTGAACAGTATTAGCAAATGTCCCCCCCCAGGATATTGGTACCCCTCTGGTTCAGATGTAGACCATCCGTTTTGTAGAGGTCCCACCTACCCCAGAATGAACCCAACTTCCAGGTATCTGAATCCCTCCCTCCTGCACCATCCCTGTAGCCACGTGCTCAACTGCTCTCTCTCCTTATTCCTCAACTCGCGAGCACGTGACACGGGTAACAAATCAGAGATAACAACTCGGCTTGTTCTAGCTCTAAGCTTCCACCTTAGCTCCTTGGACTTCTGCCTTACATCCTTTTCCTATGTCGTTGGCACCAATGTGGACCACAACTTGGGGCTACTCCCACTCCCCCTTAAGGATCCTGAAAACACTGAGACATCACGGACCCTGGCAGCTGGGAAGCAACACACCAACCGCGAGTCTCTCTCATTCCCACAGAATCTCCTATCTGTTCCCCCTGCCGATGGAGTTCCCAATGACTAATGCTCTCCTCCTCTCCCCCCTTCCCTTCTGAGCAACTGGGACAGACTCTGTGCCAGAGACCTGTACCCCATGGCTTACCCCGGTAAGTCGCTCCCCACCAACAGTATCCGAAATGGTATACTTGTTATTGAGGGGAACGGCCACAGGGGATCCCTGCACTGTCTGCCTGTTCCCTTTTGGTCCCCTGACTGTAGCCCATCTTGTTCCTGTACCTGATGTGTGACCACCTCCTTGTAACCCCTCTCAATTACCCCCTCAGCCTCCCAAATGATCCAAAGTTCATCCAGCTCCAGTTCCCTAACACTATTTCCGAGGAGCTGGAGTTAGATGAAGTCTGTGGGGACACTTGAGGTGACCCTTACCTCTCACATTCTAAGGAGAAGGTTGCAACTGCCCTAACATCCATTCTCTACTGAGAAAAAAAAAAGTAGTAACCTTACCAAGTTGGTGCTCAGAACTTGTTTTTTGGTTAGAGGAGGAGGAGGATGGGTGGGAGACACTACCTAAGTAGTGTTTCAGGTAAAGCAACTGCCCAAATATATCACCTCACTTACTCAGCCATCCTGTGTCCACTCCTACTAAACCTGCCCAGCAGTCCCCTCGCACACTGTCCCAACTCCCACCGCTGAACAAACAGAGGCTGCCGACTCCATGAGGTAAGCCTTTTAAGGCTAGGCAAGGTCCTCAATGAATTTTTCTCTTGGTGTTTACCGTGGAGAAAGACATGAAGACTTAGGAACTTGGGGAAGGTAGTGGTGATATCTCGGGGACAGTCCATATCACAGTAGAGGTGGTGTTGGCCTTATCAGAATGTATGAAGGTGGATGAATCTTCTGGTCTTGACCAGATATCTGCAAGGATGCTACTGAAGAAATTGCAGGGGCCCTGGCTGATATTTTGCACCATCGTTAGCCATGAGAGAGAGATCCCAGAAGACTGAAGGGTAGCGAATGTTGTGCCATTATCCAAGAAGGGCTGCAAAGAAAAGCCTGGAAAATATTGAGCAGGAAGTCTTATATCTGTGGTGGGTAAGTTACTTTAGAAGGTACTGAGGGATAAGATATATATGCATTTGGAAAGACAGAGTTTGATTAGGAGTAGTCAGCATGGCTTCATGTGTGGGAGATCATGCCTCAAATTTGATAGAGTTCTTTGATGAAGCGACCAGGAAGGTTGATAAGGGCAGAGTGGTAAATATAATCTATGGATTCCAGTGAAGTCTTTGATAAGGTTTCACATGGTATGCTGCTCTGGAAGATTAGGTTGCATGGATCCCAGGGAGACTTGGAAAATTGGATACACAGTTGGCTTGATGGTAGGAAGCAGAGAGTAATAATGGAAGGATGCTTGCTGGACTGGAGACCTGTGAGTAGCGATGTGCCTCAGGGATTGATGCTGGGCCAGTTGCAATTTGGTTGAGAATGTACAAGGCATGATTAGTGAGTTAGCGGACGACACTAAAATAGGCAATATCATGGACAGTGAGGAAGGTTATCAGGACTTGCAGCAGGATCTTGATCAGCTGGGGAAATGGGCCAAGAAATGGCAAATGGCAAATGGAGTTTAATATAGGTAAGTGTGAGGGGTTTCATTTTGGAAAGTCAAATCAAGGTAGGAGTTTCACAGCAAATGGTAGGGCCTGAAGGAGTGTAGTGGAGCAGAGGGACCTTAAGACAGGGCAGTGAAGGCGGTTTTTGGCGCACTGGCCTTCATCAGTTACGGCATTGAGTATAGAAGTTGGGAAGTTATATTGCAGTTACAGGACATTGGTGAGGCTGCACTTGGGAGTATAGTGTTCAGTTTTGGTCACTTTACTACAGGAAATGTTATTCAACCGGAAAAAGTGTGCAGAAGAAATTTACTAGGATGTTGCCAGGACCCAACAGACTGAGTTATAGGGAGAGGCTAGACAAGTTTTTTTCTTTAGAGCATAGGAGACTAAAGGGGGATATCATAGAAGCGCATAAGATCATGAGAGGCATGGATAGGGTGAAGGCATACAGTCTTTTTCCCAGGACTGGGGAATTAAGGACTAGAGTGCATCAGCATAAGGCAAGAGGGGAAAGAATAAATGGGAACCTGAGAGACAACTTTTGATTTTTACAGAGGATTGTATGCATATGGAATGAGCTTCCAGCAGGAGTGGTCGAGGTGGGTATATTAACAACATTTAATAGGCATTTGGACAAAATACATGGATAGGAAAGGTTTAGAAGAACATGGGCCAAGTCCAGGCAAATTGAGTTAGCATGGATGAACATTTTGGTCAAGGACCAGTTTGGGCTGAAGGACCTGTTTCAAAATCAGATGGCTGGAAAGCAAAGGAATCATTAAACCAGTCCAGCTTGCGACTGGCAGCATCTGTCATACTAATTACAAAGCCCGACAGGTTGGTACATCTTTGTCGAGGTTTTAAACAAATGGTAAACCACTTTTTGCAGCTGGATAAATACCCAATCCCTCAGAGGATTTATATACAAAGCTGGCAGGTGGCGCTATCCTACGTGAAGCTAGGCATGAGCTATGCATACTTGCAACAGCGGTTAGATAAGGATGCCCAGAGTACACGATAATTAAGACTCAAAAGGTTTGTACCAATATACAAGATGGCATTTGGGGTATCAATGGCCTGCGCCATTTTTCAGTGGACAATGGAGAACATTTTACAAGGTCAACCCCAGGTCACCATTTATGTTGATGACAAGCTGATATCAGGTTTGACCAACAAGGAGCACTTGGACATAGTCCTCCAACATTTCCTTCAGGCAGGCATAGCCTTGGAAGGGAAAAATGTGTCTTCCAGGCACCCCAAGTGAATTACTTGGGCTACAGAATCAACAAGAATAGGTTGTCCTAACCTGTCAAGAGATAAAGTGAAGACAATCAAAAGATGCCATGGCTTCCACATATGTATCGGAACTTAGGTCTTTCCTTGGACGGGTGAATTATTACGGAAAGTTCGTACATAATCTGGCCTCCATTCTGGCATCTTTGCAACTCTTTTCAGCCTTGGAAATGGTCGTATAGCCAAGGCATAGCTTTCACAGGAGTGAAGAAACAGCTGTCGTCCTCCAAAGTATTAGCAAACTATGATTCCAAGCGAGATCTAAAATTAACATATGATGCCTCCCTGTATGGCATCAGGGTAGAATTAGCTCATCGGTTGCCCAATGGAGAGGAAAGCCTAAAAGCATTTGTATCCAGGACTGTGAGTAATACAAGACGTAAACACGCCCAGATAGAAAAGGAAGGTTTAGCACTCATATTTGGAGTCAGGAAGTTCCACCATACCTTTATGGATGTAAATTTGTAATAATGATAGACCACAAACCCCTGCTGGGTCTGCTGAAAAAGAGGATACGGCAGTGCTGTCCATAGCTTCAGACCGAATTCAGTGGTGGGCTCTAATACTAAGTGCACATAATTACAAGTTGAAACACCATCTGAGAGGTCAAGTTGCAAATGGAGATGCATTGAGCTGCCTCCCACCGGCAGAGGCACCACCAGTGGAAGCATCCATAATGGTTTTAAGTTTCCTGGACACACTTCCAGTCTCAGCTGACAACATCAGACTTTGGACACAAAACAAACAGCTGGTGGTGATGGGTGAAACCAAAGAGCTGTCACATATAGAACCGAGACCTCTTCAGAACTGGAGATTCCACAGCTGTCTCAAGCAAAGGTCAGTGCCAAATACTGACTGAACTCAACTACAGGATCATCCTCCAAAATGAAAATGTTGGTGAGAAGTTATGTCTGACGGCCAGGATTGGATGTCCCACCACCACAGCTGTGTCGGCAGTGTTCAGAGTGTCAACAAGGACAAAAATTAGAGCCAGCATTTCCCCAACATTCGTGGGAATGGCCAGGTAAATCCTGGACTCAGTTACTCATCAAGTACGCAGGCCCATCCACGGGCTCAATGTTTTTAGTCATTGTGGAAGCCCACTCAAAGTGGTTGTACATGCATACAAAGATAATGGGAACTGCAGATGTTGGAGAATCTGAGATAACAAAGCGTGGAGCTGGATGAACACAGCAAGCCAAGCAGCAACTTAGGAGCACAAAAACTGACATTTCGGGCCGAGATCCTTATACAGTTCATTTGTCAAACACAGGGCGACGACAGAAAAGCCGCATGCATCTTTTGCAATACACGTACTCCCAGAAGTGTTGGTCACAAATAACAGGCCACGATTTATTAGTAGGGAATTCAAGTATTTCCTAAAGTCGAATGGTACAAGGACTGCTCCACACCATCCATTGTCCAATGATCTGGTGGAAACAGCAGTCCAAACATTGAAGGCAGGCTTAAAGAAACAGCCTACAGCTTCAAGAGACACTAAACATTCCTAGTTCCTATTTGATTAGAAGACCACCCCTCATGCAACTACAGGGATTAGATCCAGAGTTTCTGATGGGCAGAACACTCCACACCAGGTTAAGTCTGATCTTCATGGAAGTGGGTCCAGGGGTGTGGTACAGTGGCATCACAGACTGATGCTATGCTAAGTGAGAGACACCGTTTACTTCAGGGCATGAAGTTTGGTGCAGCAACCATGGAAATGGCCCTGCACGGGCAAGAGGTATGGCTGATGCGAGGTCAGGTCCAGTGTTGTATGAAGTTCAGGTAGGTATGATGGTCCTGAATAAACACATGGACAATATAAAATCTGCAAATTTGCAAACAGTGTGGGAGCAAAACACGCCAGTTCCTCGACAACCATTCGACTGTAACCAGAACCCATTGATTCTCCCTCTCCATCAAGAGTAGGCCATTCTGTTTTTCAAACCAATAAGATCATGGTTGATCTCATTTTAACTGAGATGGAGGCAATGTGGATCTTGCAGTTGCTGCTGGGCTTGCAGACTTAAAGTTTTATTACAGTTTTTTTAAAAAACAATTATAGTTTACTAATAAGATTTTTATTCATTTTGTTTCATTAACATTCAAATAAAAACCAAAATACCAAACAAAAATACTTTTTAAATAAAGTCACAATGTTATTCTAAAATGAAGTTAATTTTTAAAACAAGGTTTCAAGGGTCTACAGTGACTACAGTAAACAGCTGAGGTTTTGTTTATTCTAAAATTCATAAGTTACAAAAGACCACACAGTCCAAAGATGTGCAAGTCAGGTGGATTGGCCATGCTAAATTGCCCATAGTGTTCAGAGATGTGTAGGTTAGGCATGGGAAATGCCGAGTTACAGGGATACACAAAAGGAATAGGATCTGTGTGGGGACACTCTGGAGGGTTGGAATGGACGTGTTGGGCCGACTGGCCTGTTTCCATGGCTGTACATCTCTATGACTACATGTCTTAGAGGGTTTTTTGAAGGTTTTTTTTAAAAGAAAAGTTTTTTAGGGTGTTGTTCTCTCGTTCTGGCAAGTCCTCCTCGTGTTCACCTCTGGAAAATAATGTTTTCCTTCGAGGAATTTATTGAAAATGAGTTGTTTTTATTCAGTTAATTAGCTAAATGGTTAACTTTGTTTAAGTTTTATATGTTTGATCTATTTATTTTTAAATTTTTTGATTTTAACATTATTTTCTGTTCGTAAAGAGAGGTAATTTCTTTTATGCACGAGGTGTTATTGAAACTTTTTTTAAGGCTTAATGTTATTAAGGACATCTATGAGGTACAGAGTGAAATGGCTAGTAGATTCAGACAAGTTGCTACACAGCAGGATGAGTCAGATAGATGGGGAAAAGAAAGAAGTTAGTTCAAAAGTCTCCAGTGGCTATTCCTCTATCAAATAGATATTCAGTTTTTGGAACTGTATAAGGGGATAGTCTCTCCGAGGAAAATGGAAGGGGCAGTCAGTTATTGGATGCTTGGAATGATTATGTTTAGCAGCACTTGACTATATTTAATGGAATTATTGTTATAGGGGACTCTCCTGACAAAGGCATAGACAGGAAATTCTGTGGCAGTAAGCATTAACTTAGGATGGTTTGTTGCTTTTCCTGCTGCTACAATTAAGGACGTCTCTAAACATTTCAAAACATATTGTTAAAGGAGAGCGAGAGCGAGACAGATCGAGATCGAGAAGCCAGAAGTCATTGTGCACATTGTTGGTAGGAATGACATTGTTAGGGAAAAGATCAAAGAAGTACAGAGTGAGTTTAAGAGGTTAGGTAGAAGATTAAAAATAGAACCTTGAAAGTAGTAATTTCTGGTTAACTCCCAAAGCGAAACTCAAATGAGGGAAGGAGATAAATCAGTGCCTGAAGAGTTGGTGCTTTTTCAGGGATTCAGGTTTTTGGACAACTGGAATATCTTTTGGGATTGAAAAGACCTGTTCAAAAAGGATGGGTCTAACTTGTACTGGAAAGGGATCAATATCTTAGCTGGGAGATGTGTTCAGTCCCTCAAAGGAGACTTTATACTTAGAGGAATTCCTCTACTCTCCCGCTCTAAGGAGCAGTGTAAATGGAAGGATTGACAGGGAAAGTTCTGAATGCGAGAACAGCACATCAATTAGAAAAGAAAGAATCAGAGTATGTAGTAACTCAGAAGAAACAAATTGCATTAAATTTCAATACAAGGGTTCTTACAGGTAAGGCTAAGGAACTCAGGGCACGTTTAAGAACATGGGATTACAGAAACTTGGCCAAGAGATGGACAAGATTGGCAGCTCACTGTTCCAGGTTTTAGATGCTATAGGAAGTCCAGAAAAGGAGGCAAGAAAGCCGGGATAGGGGTGTGTGGCGGGGGGGTGGGGGGTGGGGGGTGCGGGTGTGGTGTGGTGGTGGTGTTTTTGATTAAGGAATACATAATTGTTGTAACTTGGAAAGATATTCCTGAAAACTGCAGTGAAACTATATGGGTAGAAATTACAAATAAGAAAGGAAAGATCACTTCAATAGGATTGTACTATAAGGCCCCCCCCAATAGTAAGAGCAAAATTGAGGAACAAAAAAAATGTACAGAGACCTCAGATATATATGTAAGCGTAAGTTGTAACAATGGGGAATTTTAGTTATCCAAACACTGACGAGGACTACCATAGTATTGAGGGTTGGATGGTGAAGAATTTGTCAAATGTATTCAAGAAAATTTTCTTTATCAATATGTGGGTGCTCAGACTAGAGAATGAGGCAAACTAGACATTATTTTGAGCAATAGGGCAAGACAGGTGGCTGAAGTAAAAGTTGAGGAACACTCTGGGTCTAGTGATCATAATTCTATTAGTTTCAGAATGGTTAACTTTTGTGGAAGGCTTATCCTTTTCCATAAAGTCTATAAGCGGAGTAAGGCAAACTTTAATAGTACAAGACAAAAACTTTCAAAAGTTGATTGGAGTAGACTGTTTGCAGGTAAAGGGATATCTGGCAAGTGGGAGGCATTCAAGAGTGTGATGATGAGAGTTCAGAGGCATTACATTCCTGTTAAAGTGAAGGATAAGGCTGGTAAGGTTCAGAAACCATGGATGAATAAAGAAATGAGGTTCTGGTCAGGAATAAAAGAATCTTATTTTAGATAGACAACTTGGATCAATTGAATCTCTATCAATATAGAGAGATTAGTGGCATTCTTATAGAAGAAAACAGGGTGGCAAAGAGAGATATGCAATAGCATTGTCAGATAAGGTTAGGGATAATCCAAAGAGATTCTACAAATACATTAAGAACAAGAGGGTGACTAGAGAAAGTAGAAGGGCCTCTTAAAAGATCGAGGAGGTCATCTGTGTTGAACCCCAGGAGAAAGAACAGAAACTAAATGAATATTTCACATCAGTTTTTACTATGGAGTTTAGAGAATGCAGAGAAATAAACTTTGATGTTTTAAAAACAGTTCACAATACAGGAGAGGGTATTCGGAAGACCTACAGACCTGAGAGTCAACCTTCAGTTGTGGATAAATTATTAGAGGTAATTATGAAAGCCAGGATTGATGAGCATTTGGAGGGGCGCTATTTGATTAGGGATAGTCAGCATGGTTTTGTGTGAGGAAAATTGTGTCTCACAAACTTGATTCAGTTTTTTGAGGAAGTTACCAAAAATAAAGATTGATGATGGCAGAGCAGTAGACAGTAGCAGTATTTGGATTTTAGTAAAACCTTTGACAAGGTTCCGCATGGTGGACCAATTAGTAAAATTAGGTCACATGGGATTCAAGGTGAGCTTATCAATTGGGTACACAATTGGCTTAACAGCAGAAGGCAGGGTTGCTTTTCAGACTGGAGGCCTGTGACCAGCAGTGTTCCACAGGGACTGGTTCTGGGTTCTCTTTTGTCTGTCATTTATATAAATGATTTGGAGGAGAATATAGATGGCATGGTTAGTAAGTTTGCAGACGATACCAAAATTGGTTACATGGTAGACAGCAAAGAAAGTTTTCTAAAATTACAAAAGGATCTTGATCAAATGGGTCAATTGGCTGGAAAATGGCAGATGGAGTTCAATCTGGATAAATGTGAGGTATTGCATTTTGCTACAAGCAAAAGTAGGGCTTAAACAAGTAATGGTGGGTCCTTGGGCAATGTTGTAGACAGAGGTATATAGGGATGCAGGCACATAATTCTTTGAAGTTTGCATCACATATAGACAGGATGGTTAAAAAAGCATTTGGCACATTTGCCTTCACTGCTCAGTCCTTTGAATATAGGAGGTTGGAGGTTGTACAGAGAACTGGTGAGGCCTCTTCTGGAGTACTGTGCCCAGTTCTGGTCACCCAGTTTATAGGAAGGATATTATTAAGCTGGAGAGGGTTCAGAAAAGATTGACCAGGATGTTGCCAGGTATGGAAGATTTGAGTTATAAAGAAAGAGGGACTTTTCTCACTGGAGGTTAAGAGGAGACCTGATAAAAATCTTTTAGATAACGAAGGGTATTGATAGAGTTAATGGTAGTTAACTTTTCCCTAGGATGGAGGATTTAAAGACTATGGGGCATTTTTTTGATGGTGAGGGGAGAGATTTTAAAAAAAGACATGGGGCAATATTTTTTAAAAAAAACAAAGAAGGTGGTTCGTACAAAGAATGAAGTTTCTGAGGAAGTGGTGGGTGCAGATACAATTACAAAGTTTAAAAGATGTTTGGACAAATACATGGAATGGGAAAGGTTTGGAGGGATATGTTTCTGTGCTGTACAATTCTGTGTCTCTACATTCTTGCTTACCCTTAATAAACTCTTGGTAATCAAGAAGCTACCTATCTTTACCTTAAGTATTTTTAAAGATTATGCATCCACAGACTTTCAGGAAGGGAATTCCAAAGACATAACACTCAAAATAAAAATCCTTATCTCTATCTTAAATGGATAACCATTTAGTTTTAAACTAGACCCCTAGTTGTAGATTCTCTCATCAGAAACATCCTTTCCACATCCACCCACTCAAGTCCCTCAGAATGTTATATGTTTCAATTAAGTCACCTCGGACTCTTCTGAACTCCACAAGCAACAGGCCTAGCCTGTCCAGCCTTTCCTCAAGACCATAAAGTTTAGAACATGGAACAGTACAGCACAGGCCCTTCGGCTCACAATGTTGTGCCGACCTATTATCCTACTAAGATTAGTCTACCCTGCATAACCTACATTTTATGATCTGCTACATACCTATCGAAGAGTTGCTTAAAAAAGTCTCATTAGATCATTTGGGCTATCGTGTCTGCTCCACCATTTGATTGTGATACGTTTCTCAGCCCCATCCTCCTGCCTTCTACTCATAACCCTTGATCTCTTTATAATCAAGGACCTATCTATAGAGACAAAAAAAACTGCAGATGCTAAAGTCCGAAGTAGACAAACAAGAGACTGCAATAACTCAGGAAGCCAAGCAGCATCTGGAGGAAAGGAGCAGTATAGATTTCGGGTATTACCCTTCTTCAGGACTGGGAATATAGAACCTATCTATCCCAGTCTTAAATATACTCAATAACTTTGCTGCAGAAGGCTATGGAGGCTAACAGCTGCACTGGTTCACCATCGTCTAGGGAAGCAAGTCCCCCTCATCTTAAATTCTAAAGGATTGTCCCTTCATCGAGGCTGTATCCTGGAGTCTGATACTAATGGAAGAATTTCACCACATCCACTCAATCCAGGCTTCTCAGTATTCTTTAAGTTTCAATGAGATACATCTTCATCCTTTTAAATGCCAATAATTACAGACCCAGATTTCTCGAATGCTGCTCATACAACAAACCCTTCATCCCCATGATCACTTTTGTGAACTTCCTCTGGACCCCCTCCAAGCACATCGTCCTACGTAACTGAGGACCAAAACTGCTCACAATATTCAAATGCCTGATCAGAGCCTTATATAGCCTTACCAGTACAACTCTGCTCTTGTATCCTATCCCTCTTAAAAATGAACGCTAACATTTGGCATTTAAGAAGGAAAATGCACTCAACCTGCACATTTACTTCAAAAGAATCCTGATCTCGGACTCTCAAGTCCCTGTGAGTTTCAGGTTTCTGAATCTTTTCCCCATTTAGAAAATAATCTATACCCCTATTCTTTCTACCAAATTGCATAACCTCATATTTTCCCATGTTGTATTCCATGTGCCACTTTGCTGCCCACTCTCCTAACCTATCCTAGTCGTTCTGCAGCCTCCCCGCTTCCTCAACACCAACTGCCTCTCCACCTATATTTGTGTCATTTGCAAACTTAGCAATCCTCAGTTCCTTTGTCCAGATCATTAACATGTGACTTGAATAGTTATGGTCCCAAACTGACCCCTGTAGAACTCCATTAGTAACTAGATGCAATCCTGAAAAAGACTCCCTTATCCCCACTCTCTGCCTCTTCCAGTCAGCCAATCCTCTATCCATACCAGTACCCTGCTCCTAATATCACAGGCTCTGATCTTACTTTCAATGCAGCACTTTGTCAAAGGTCTTCCAGAAATCTAGATAAATCACATCCACTAGGTCTCCTTTGTCTAACTTGCTCATTCCCTCTTCAAAGAGCTGTAACAGATTTGTCAGGCATGACCTCTCCTCGATGTTGCTGTGCTGACCAGCCCCATTTTATCTCTCCCTTCCAAGTTCTCCACAATCTCATTCTTAACAATGGATTTTAAAATCTTAATGACTGAGCTCAAGCTAACTCGTCTTATCAGTTCCTGTCTTCTGTCTCCCTCCCTTCTTAAAACAGAATTGTTACATTAGCCATTTTCCAGTCCTCTGACACGTTCTCTCATTCCAGTGGATTCCTGAAAGATCACCAGTGCCTGTACAATCTCCTCAGCTATCTCCCTCAGAACTGTGGTATTGTCTGTCCAGTCCATGTTATTTATGGAACTTCAGACCTTTCACCTTCCCCAGCACCTTCTCTCTCATGATGGCCATTACACTCCCCTCTGCCCCTGACCCTCGAAGTTCTGGTATGCTGCTGGTGTCTTCCACCGTGAACACTGATGCAAAGTACCCATTCAGTTCATCCATTTCTTTGTTCCTGATTACCACTTCCCCAGCAGTTCAATATCCACCCTTGCCTCTCTCTTACTTTTTTTTATATCTAAAAGGTGACAAATTAAAAACTAAAAAAAAAGTCTTATATCTGAAACACAATCCACTTTTTCCAAGTATTACTCTAATAAACCTGCTTCCAATGCATTAACATTCTCTCGTAGATAGTGATTCATATACTAATCCAGATACGGTCTCGCTAATATCTTCTATAACTGAAACATCACCTCCCTACTCTTGCAATCAATCCCCTTGCATTCCATGAGTTTTCTTAATTACTTGCATACTAACCTTTCGTGATTTAGGCATTGAGACACCCAGGTATCTCTGCATCTCGAAGCTCTGCAACATCAGACCACTTAGACGCTTCTTTTTATTCTTTCTGCCAAAGTGGACAATTTCCACTTCCCCACATTTTATTCCATTTGCCCAATCTTTGCCCACTCACTTATCCTATTCATATCTTTTTGTAGACTTCTCATGTCCTCTTCACAGCCCATTTTCCTGCCTATCTTTGTACCATCAGCAAGTTTAATTGTCATACCTTTGACTCCTTCATCCAATTATTTTATCCAAAATGTAAAGAGTTGAGGCTGCAGCACCAACCCTTGCAGCACACCACTCATGACATACTGCCAATCTGAAGAAAACCCATTTATTTCTACTCTCTGCTTTCTGTTATACAGCCAATCTTCTATCCATGCCAAAATGTTACCTTGTATACCATGAGATTTTATTTTCTGCTATAACCTTTGATGTGGCACTTTATCAAGTACCTTCTGGAAATCTATATAAAATACATTGACTGGCTCCCCTTGATCTATAGCAGGCCACTCCAAGTTAGTTAAACAGGATTTCCCTTTGACCAAGCCATGTTGGCTCTGATTACCTTGAACTCACCCAAATGCCCTATTATTATGATGTCTTTAATAACATTTGCTTTAAATGTGAAATCTCCAGATTGATTCTGGATGAAACCATTGAATTTAGAATTGCTACTATTGAGCATTCCGCAGCAAATCTAGTTTCATGTCAAACAAGGTGTCAGTGAATGCTATTGCATTATTTCAAAACAGTTTATTTTATGACTTTAAACAGATGCTGTGAGAGAAGACTGATCCACAGTGACCCAAAAAGGATTGCCAATGCCAGTAATCTGAACTTGAAACAGGAAATGTTGGAACAGCTGTTCAAACAGCATTGACGGAAAAAAGTAGACTGATTGTTTCAGGTCAGTGACTGTTTCCTCAATCTTCAAGGATACTGAAATTTAACACAGTGTCAGGGGAAGTGGAAGAGAAAAGGAAGAACACATGGTCTTATGATAAGGTGGGAGTGAACGAATGACAAAGCAGACAATGGCAAAAAAAAACACACTGGAAGATAACAAAACAAGTAAATGAACTAACGTAACAGCAGAAAAAAAAAAGAGACAGATCCAGAGGAGGTATAAGTAGAACCAGCAGAGCCATTAGAAATATTTACTGTCCAAAAACAAAAGTAACAGCAATGTTTACAAACTGAAATTGATGAAGATACTGTAAAATTGTAAAAGACCATGCAAACAGATGAGATATGCTCAGCTTCCATTGAGTTCCAAAGCAATAGTGCAAGAGATCAAGGATACGTAGGTTTGAGCAGAAGTGGGCAAAGAATTAAAATAACAAATGACTGAGAATATCTTTGAAGATTGAATGGTGATATTCTCCAAAGCAGGCAGCAAATATGGATCTTGTCTCCTCAGTGTACAGGAGATCATATTGCAACTAGTAAACACACAAAACTAAATAGCAAGAAATACAACTAATTATCAAGAATAGTTGACCCCTGAAACATGGGAAAGGAGCAAGTTTTAGGGCAGGTGCTGCATCTATGTTTGCATGAAAATTATTGAGATGGTGATAAAAATGGAAGGTTGCATTTATTAGGATATATTGAACAGGCTGAACATATGTTCTCTGGAGAAGAAAGTAAGATGATCAGCTTAAGAGCTTGAAGATTATTGAAGTGTTTGACATGGTAGACAAACTGAAAGTGTTTCCAGTTGGGAATGGATGTGATTAAATATAGGTTAGTCACCAATAAATCTAATGCACATTTCAGATCCAACCAACTTGAGATAGAAACATAAAATATTTCTGGCCCGTGCCCTATGAGGTGAAGGTTCTGATTAAAAGGTGTGAAATCTAAATTGTGTTTCTCCCTCTACAAACACCAGTGGCTTCGCTGAGAATACCAGCATTTTCTGTTTGTAATTCCGGAATTCAGCATCTTGCTGTTCTTTAAAGTGAAGAGTACGGAGAATTTGTACCTCATCACCAGAAGGATTTGTGCTCCCCAGCTGAGTTAGGAACTCAGTACAAGTTCACAGATGAAAAGTCATTCACTACCAATCCGACACACCTACTGACCCATCGACTCAAGTAGTACACATGCCTTCATTGCTCAGACTTTTGAGTATATAGCAGTTGTAGTGTTAAGTTGAGATTGTTCAGGACATTAGTGAGGCCTTTTCAGGAGTACTGTGCCCAGTTCTGGTCACACCATTATAGGAAGGGTATTATTAAGCTGGAGAGGGTTCAGAAAAGATTCTTCAGTACATTGCCAGGAATGGAGGGTTTCAGTTATAAGGAGAGGTTGAATAGGGTGGGTTTTTTTTAAACTGGAACACAAGAGGTGAAGTGACCTTATTGAGGCTTACAAAATCACAAGAGGCATTGATAAGGTGAACGGTGTCTTTTCCCTAGATCGAGGCATTTCAACACCATGGGGCATATATTTAAGATGAGAAGAGAAAGATTAAAAAAAGACATGGGGACATTTTTATTTTGCACAGAGAGGGGTTCATGTGTGGAATGAACTTCCAGAGGAAGTGGTAGATGTTAATACATTTACAAGATTTAAAAGACATTTGGAGAAGTACATGAATAAGAAATGTTTGGAGGGATATGGGCTAAGCACAGGCAGGTGGGACTAGTTTTGTTTGGGATCATGATCAGCACAGACTGGTTGGACTGAAGGGTCTGTTTCCCTGCTGTATGACTATTTAAATGGAGGGACTTTTCTGTTCTTAATTACATCTGATACAAAACTACAACAATGGTTCATACACTTTGGTTCAATTGATTCCATAATTCATCGCAGACCAACGGCTTCCAATGACATCAGATCACAAATACAAACGCTCTTAAACAAAACACATTTCAACGACAGGGTGCTTACCATGCATTCTAGGAATAAAAAAACTTCAGTTATGCAAATAGATTGAAATTGGGTCAGTTTTCCTTGAAAAGAAGGCAGCTGAGAAGGGATTTGATAGAGATTTTCAAAGTCATGAGCAGACTGAATAAAGTAGATAGGACAAAACTGTTCCCACTCCTAAAAGGAATGGGAAGGGGAGGGGATAGATTGAGAGTCATAGAGCCATACAGCATGGAAACGGTCTGTTTGGTCCAATCTGTCCATGCTGATCAGATATCCTAAATTACTCTAGTCCCATTTGCCAGCTTTTGGCCGATATCACTCTAAACCTTTCCCATTCATATACCCACTCATAAACATAGAACATAACAGCGCAGTACAGGACCTTTGGCCCTCGATGTTCCGCCGATCTGTGAAACCAATCTGAAGCCCATCTAATCTACACATTTCCATTATCATCCAAATGTTTATCCAATGACCATTTAAGTACCCTTAAAGTTGGCAAGTCTACTACTGTTGCAGGCAGGGCATTCCACGCCCTTACTACTGAGTAAAGAACCTACCTGACTTCTGTCCTATACCTATCACCCCTCAATTTAAAGCTATGCCTCCTCATGCCAGCCATCACCATCCGAGGAAAAAGGCTATCACTGTCCACCCTATCTAATCCTCTGATCATCGTGTATGTCTCTATTAAGTCACCTCTTAACCTTCTTCACTCTAATGAAAACAACCTCAAGTCCCTCTGCCTTTCCTCATTAGACCTTCCCTCCACACCAGGCAACATCCTGGTAAATCTCCTCTGCACCCATTCCAATGCTTCCACATCCTTCCTATGATGCGGCGGCCAGAACTGTACGCAATACTCCAAGTGCAGCAGCACCAGAGTTTTGTACAGCTGCAACATGACCTCATGGCTCCGAAACTCAATCCCTCTACCAATAAAACCTAACACTCCATACGCCATCTGAACAACCCTATCAACCTGAGTGGCAACTTTCAGGAATCTATGCACATGGACACCAAGATCCCTCTGCTCATCCACACTACCAAGAATCTTACCATTAGCCCAGTACTCTGCATTCCTGTTACTCCTTCCAAAGTGAATCACCTCACACTTTTCCCACACTAAACTCCATTTGCCACCTCTCAGTCCAGCTCTGCAGCCTATCTATGTTCCTCTGAAACCTGCAACATTCTATTGCACTATCCACAACTCCACCGACATCAGTGTCATCCACAAATTTACTAACCCATCCTTATATGCCATCATCCAGGTCATTTATAAAAATGACAAACAGCAGTGGCCTCAAAACAGATCCTTGCAGTATACACCACAAAAAACTGAACTCCAAGATAAACATTTCCCATCAACTACCATCCTGTCTTCTTACAGCTAGCCAATTTCTGATCCAAACCGCTAAACCACTCAATCTCATGCTTCTGAAATTTCTGCAATAGCCTACTGTGGGGAACCTTGTCAAATGCTTTACTGAAATCCATATGCACCACATCAACCGCTTTACCCTGATCCACCTGTTTGGCCACCTTCTCAAAGAACTTAATAAAAGATTTGTGAGGCACGACCTACCCTTCACAAAACCGTGTTGAATATCCCTAAACAAATTATTCCTTTCTAGATGACTATAAATCCTATCCAATACTTTTCCCACAACCGAAATAAGACTCACTGGTCTATAATTACCAGGGTTGTCTCTACTCCCCTTCTTGAACAAGGGGACATTTGCTATCCTCCAGTCTTTTGGCACTATTCCTGTAGACAATGACAACAAAGATCAAAAGCCAAAGGCTTTGCAATCTCATCCCTAGCTTCCCAGAGAATCCTCTGATAAATCCCATCCAGCCAAGGGGACTTATCTATTTTCACACTTTCCAGAATTGCTAACACCTCCTCCTTATGTATCTCAATACCATCTAGTCTAATAGCCTGTATCTCAGTATTGTCCTCGACAACATTATTTTTCGTCAGTATTCACACAGGAATAAGACGTTTATTTAGCACCTCTCCTATCTCTTCGGACTCCACGCACAACTTCCCACGACTGTCCTTGACTATGCCCTTTAGTTTGGACTCTTTCTCCCCCCCCACCCCCAACCAAGAGAAAGACACCGGCCATTCACTCTATCCATGCCTCTCATGATTTCATAAACCTCTACGGGGTCACCCCTCAGGTGAAATAGCCTCAGCCTATTCAGCCTCTCCCTGTAGCTCAAACTCTCCAACATTTCCAACATCCTTTCAAGCTTCACAACATCCTTTCCATAGCAGGGAGACAAGAGCTGAATGTAGTTTACCAAAGGTGAATTAACCAATGTCCTGTACAGCCACAACATGACCTTCCAACTCCTATACTCAATGCAATGGCCAATAATGGTAAGAATACCAAAGGCCTTCTTCGCTATTCCATCTACCTGCGTCTCCACTTTCAAGAAACTATAAACCTGCACTCCAAGGTATCTTTGTTCAGCAACATTCCCCAGGACCTTACCATTTAAATGTACAAGTCCTGCCCTGATTTGCTTTTCCAAGTTGCAGCACCTCACATTTATCTAAATTAACCTCCACGTGCTACTCCTCAGCCCATCGGCCCACCTGATCAAGGTCCCACTGCACTCTGAGGTAATCTTCTATGTTGTCCACTACATCTTCAATTTTGGTATCAGCTGCAAACTTACTAACACCACATTCAGCATTCATCCTATGTTTAAACTGAAGTGCAACAGAAACAGCCTTTGAGAAAGAAGAAATTTAGGTTATTGAATGCACTGCCTGGAAACGTGGAGGAGGTAGATTCAAATTCATTTTCACTCAAAGGGAAATTTGGATGATTATTTGGATGGAAGTGATGTTCAAGGGCCACACAGTCATAGTCACTGAGGCCTCCATGTTCCAGGCCCGTAGCTTTATAACCCTTGGTATTGCAAGTGTACATCTAAATATTTGAATGTTATGAGGGTTTGTGCCTCACCCCCTCACAGACAATGAATTCCAGAATCTATTCTGACTCTGCCGTTCGTAATTTTATACATCTCAATCATGTTTTCCCTGTATCCTTTACACCAAGGAAAACAACCCCAGTCTCTCCAATTACTCCTCAAAACTGAAACTTTTCAGTCCAGGCATCACCCTGGTAACATTTCCCCAGTACAGTCCAAAGTGTTGACTTTCACGCCCCTCAAATGCTGTCTGACCCGCTCTGTTTTACCAGCCTCTCACCTGTAGACCCTGGCTTCCAGTATCTACAGTCCTTACTGTCTCCAAGTCTCCTCACTAACCTCTCCAGTACAATTACAATCCTCCTGTAATGTACATTCCAAAACTGCAAACAGTACTCTAGCAGTGGCATAACCAATATTTTATACAGTACCATCATTATCTCCCTTTTCCTAAACTCCAAGCCTCAGCTGATAAAGGCAAATGTCCCACATGCCTTTTTAAACTATTTTATTTAGCTGGCTCACTATCTAAGGTACTGGTGGACATGCCTCTCATTTTCTGTTTTACAGGGTCTAATGTTCATCATAAGTTCCCTTGGCTTGTTTGTCCTACCCATCACCTCCCTCTTTCCCAGATTGAATTCCATTTGCCTCTGATCAGTCCCTCACATTCTCTGGTCACCTAAGACGATCCTCCTCACTGCATAATTCACGTCATTTTACTGATCAACCCTCCTACATCCAAGTCTTAGTCATTTATGTACGTTAGAAACAGCAAGGACACTCACCTCTGCTGGGAAACCTCAATGCGATTCCAATTACAAAATCACCCTTCAACCACCGCCTTCTGCATCCGACCAACCAGCCAATTCCCATTCAATTTAGCAACTTCCCTTGGATCCCATGGGCTCTTACCTTCACTATCAGCTTCACGAGTAACCTTGTCAAAAGCCTTTTTGGAGTCTAAGCAGATAACATCACATGGGAAGAACGCAAGAAATTGACACTAGGTAATGATGCTTGTTTGAAGAGCCGGTGCAGACACAATGGACTGAATAGCCTCCTGTGACTCTGCATAAACGTCCGACACTCACCCCTGAGCGAATTACATATGGGCAATAACGTTTTGAGAACAGGATATGCGCAGCGTAACTTATAGCTGGCACATGCGCTGTGTAGGGTTTCCAGACGCAGTGACGAGAAACAACTCGTAGGCTATGAGACAGACAGCAAGCCACAGGAGGGTAATAGGTGGCTAGGAAAGCTTTGGAAGTTCACACTAGAGGTGCATAAGATGCTATCGATCCTGTACTGGCACAGAACAAGACGACAGCTATGAAGAGCACCGCGGTGATTCTCTGGCAGGCCCTATGAAAGTCGCCATCTTTGTTGGGCGCAACGGAGGGGAGCGCAGGCGCAGTCATTCATAACGCAGGCGAGAGCATGAAGCTTATGAACTCCTGTTACGTGGGGGTGGATTAATGCACGATTAGAACATAGAACAATACAGCGCAGAACAGGCCCTTCGGTCCTCGATGTTGCGCCGACCTGTGACCTAATCTAAGCCCATCCTCCTACACTATCCCATCATCATCCATATGCTTATCCAAGGACTGTTTAAATGCCCCTAATGTGGCTGAGTTAACTACATTAGCAAGCAGGGCATTCCACGCCCTTAACCCTCGCTGAGTAAAAAAACTGCCTCTGACATCTGTCTTAAATCTATCACCCCTCAATTTGCAGCTATATCCCCTCGTACAAGCCGACGTCATCATCCTAGGAAAAAGACTCTCACTGTCCACCCTATCTAATGTCTGATCATCTTGTATGTCTCTATTAAATCCCCTCTTAGCCTTCTTCTCTTCAATGAGAACAGACCCATAAGACCTTCGCTCCAGACCAGGCAACATCCTGGTAAATTTCCTCTGCATCTTTACCAATGCTTCCAATCCTTCCTGTAATGGGGCGACCAGAACTGCACGCAATATTCCAAATAAGGCCACACTAGCATTTTGTATAGTTGCAGCATGACATCACGGCTCCGGAACTCAATCCCTCTACCAAGAAAACCTAACACACTGTATGCCTTCTTAACAGCACTATCAACCTGGGTGGCAACTTTCAGGGATCTATGTACATAGGCACCAAGATCCCTCTGCACATCCACACTACCAAGAATCTTTCCATTGCCCCAGTATTCTGCCTTCCTATTATTCTTCACAAAGTGAATCACCTCACATTTATCCACATTGAACTGCATTTGCCACCTTTCAGCCCAATTCTGCAGTTTATCCAAGTCTCCCTGCAACCTGCAACATTCTTCTACACTGTCCACCATTCCACCAACTTTAGTGTCAAATGCAAACTTACTAACCCATCCACCTATGCCTGTGTCCAAGTCATTTATAAAAATGACAAACTGCAGTGGTCCCAAAACAGATCCTTGAGGCACACCACTAGTAACCGGGCTCCAGGCTGAATATTTTCCATCAACCACCACTCGTTGCCTTCTTACAGAAAGTCAGGTTCTAATCCAAACTGCTAAATCTCCCTCAATCCCATGCCTCTGCATTTTCTCCAATAGCCTACCTATTGAATTCATAGTCAACACCAGCACTACGTAGAAACAGAGGTTGGAATTGCAGTTGCCAGGAACAACATTGGCACTACTAAAATAATCATTGTGCAGATTAGTGCTCTTTGGAATTGACACCTGACCAGTTAGATACAGTTAGCCCCCCAGCTTGCAAATAGTAAGAGGGACAGTTATCACGAAGGTGGCAACGTAATTCGAACCCCATGAACAAAACTAGTCAACTTGAGTGCATTTTCAAAATAAATTACACTTTCATTCATTGTGCTTAAATAAATGTTCTTAACTCTCAACATAATCAACAGTATTCACAATTCTATAAGTTTTAGAATACTGATGGACAAAGACGAGAGTGGTCTGAAAGGAAGAATGCTGAACTGGGGGAAAGCCAACTATAGCAAAATGCAGCAGGAGCTGGGGAATGTGGATTGGGAGCAGCTGTTTGAGAGCAAATCCACATTTGATATGTGGGAGGCTTTTAAAGACAAGTTGATTAGAGTGCAGGACAGATATGTCCCTGTGAAAATGAGGAATAGAAAGGGCAAGATTACAGAACTATGGATGACAGGTAAAATTGTGACACAAGCAAAGAAGAAAAAAAGAAGCATACGTAAGGTCTAGGCGACTGGAAACAGACGAAGCTTTGGATGAATGTCAGGAAAGTAGGACCAATCTGAAACAAGGAATTAAGAGGGCCAAAAGGGGTCATGAGATATCTTTAGGAAACAGGGTTAAGGAAAATCCCAAAGTACTCATACACAAGGAGCAAGAGAGTAACCAGAGAATGGGTTGGTCCACTCAAGGACAAAGGAGGGAAGTTATGTAAAGAGTCAGAGAAAATGAGTGAGATTCTTAATGAGTACTTTGCGTTGGTATTCACTGAGGAGAGGGACATGACAAATGTTGAGGTTAGGGATAGATGTTTGATTACTCTAGATCATGTCAGCATAAGGGCTGGGGCCGGGGTGGGGGGTGGGGGGGGGGGGGGGGGCAGGAGTGCTGCGTATTCTAAAAGGCATTAGGGTGGACAAGTCCCCAGGTGGGATCTATCCCAGGTTACTGAGGGAAGCGAGAGTGGAAATAGCTGGGACCTTAACAGATATCTTTGCAGCATCCTTGAGCACGGGTGAGGTCCCAGAGGACTGGAGAATTGCTAATACTGTCCCCTTGTTTAAGAAGGGTAGCAAGGATAATCCAGGTAATTATAGACCAGTGTGCCTGACGTCAGTGGTGAGGAAGCTGCTGTAGAAGATACTGAGGTATAGGATCTATTTACATTTGGAAGAAAATGGGCTTATTAGTGATAGGCAGCATGGTTTTGTGCAGGGAACGTCATGTCTTACCAACTTGATAGAATTCTTTGAGGAAGTAACAAAGTTGATAGATGAGGGAAGGGCTGTGGATGTCATACACATGGACTCAGTGAGGTGTTTAATAAAGTTCCCCATGGTAGGCTGATAGAGCAAAAGGAGTCATATGGGGTCCAAGAAACCAGCTCGGAAAGCCAACCAACATCAACACCCACAACCCGGGCTACAAATCTACTCCAAAACCTTAGACTTCAAGCTATCTTACACTGTCTCCCAGTTCCACTTCATTCTTCAGCTGGTTTGACAGTCTAACAAGAAACACTTTCCCTTCCTTTCAGGCATTAAAGGAACACAAACTGCAATGACCTGGAGGTACCTACGCCCCTCTGGAATATTCTCCACTCACCTTACCTCTGATTCCATCCCTTCTCCTAGCCCCACTTTGTCGACTACTTCTTTCCCTTCTGATCTTCCAAACTTTGATACTGCGCAATCTATACTCAGCAAAGGAATCAGACATAACAAGATTTAGAGCTGGATGAACACACTTTTTTTTTCTGAAGAAGGATCTAGGCTCGAAACATCAGCCTTCCTGCTCTTCTGATGCTGCTTGGCCTGCTGTGTTCATCCAGCTCTACACCTTGTTATCTCAGGTTCTCCAGCATCTGCAGTTCCTACTATCTCTAAAGAAATTAGACATCTCCCTTTGCAACCCCACCACAATGAATTTCAGGCGCCTCCCCACCCCGTAGGGCCATTCACCTGCCTCCAACACTCTCCCTTCATCTGGACACTTCCCTCTGGCTTTTTATCTGCACTCAACCTGTTCGATAGCCTTAATTTCTCTGCTGCCTTCATCATTCTCACCCATCTCCCTCTGAACGTACTGCACCTCCTCCTATCTCCCCCACATCATGTCCCTACTGTTGAACATCAGGCCATTATGTCCACAACCATCATTAGCCTCATTTCATCTGAGGATCTCTTCACCTCTTTCAAAGCCTCCCAGTTACAGCCCCCCAATCCCACTTCTACCTTCTTCCCAAAATCCACAATCAAGACTGCCTGGGCAGACCCAAAATTTCTGCCTGTAATTGCCCTACAGAATCTATTTCTTCCTTACTCGACTTGACTTTTTCCCTCCCCTTGTCTAGTCCTTTCCCACTTACATCTGCAATTCTTCTGACCTTTATGACAGTGTCATAATTTCTAGATTGCAGGCACTAGCCCCTACCTCTTCACCATGGACGTGCCATGTCCATTTCCCCATCAGAAGGTCTTAGGTTTCTTCATGGAAAGAAGGCTTGAACCGCCCCATCCAGCACCACTCTTCTCTGCCTGGTCAATCTTGTCCTCCTCACTTTGAACAAGATCTCCTTTAACATTTCTCACTTGCTTTAGTTCAAATGTATGGCCATGGGTACCTGCACAGGACTCAGTTATGCTTGTCTCTCTGTGGGATATGTGGAACATTCCTTGTTCCAGTCCTGCCCAGATCACTCCTCATAACTCTTTGATACATAAATGCAATAACATCACTGGTGTTGCTTTTTGATTATACATTCTCACACCCTGCTTCCTGTAAGGACACCATTCCATTCTCCAAGTTTTTCGGCCTTGTTTAAATCTGTTCTGATGATTCCACAGCATTTCCTCAGAAATGTCCACCTTTTTCCTCAACTAAGGATTCTTTGCCACCATGGTTAAAAGGGCCCTGAGCCATGTCGACCCATTTTCCCCACGCTTCTGCCCTCACCTGTTATCTTTCCTCACACAATAGGGGCCTCGATCTCACTTTCTATGCCTCAACCTACACATCTCAAGGACAATAAGCTGCCATTTCTGCCACGTGCAGCAGGATGCCACCACCAGTTTCATATTTTCCTCTCTTGTCTGCATGCCGCAGGGAGTGTTCCTGCTGGCACACCCTGGACCATTCTTCCCTTCACTCTCAATACCCCCGTGACACTTTCCCACACAATGACAGAAGGTACAAGACAAAAACAAAGTTGCTGGAAAAGCTCAACAGGCTGGCAGCATCTGTGAGGGAAAAAAACAGACTTAATGTTTCAGGTCCGGTGACCCTTCCTCAGAACTGCCAGACCTGCTGAGCTTTTCCAGCAACTTTGTTTTTGTTCCTGATTTACAGCATCCGCAGTTCTTTCAGTTTTCACGCAGCAGGTACAATACCTTTCCATTTATCTTCTCACTATCTCAGGCATCAGACACAGCTTCCAGGTGAAGCAGTGATTTACCTGCACTTCATTCAATCTAGTCTACAGTATTCACTGCACACAATGTGGCGTTCTTTACACAGGGAAGACAAAACACAGACTAGGTGTTTGTTTTGCAGAATAACTGTGCTCTGGCTGTAACGTAACACCGACCTTCCACAACTGTGTTCTCTGGCCAACATTTCCATCTGAGGCATGCTATGGTGCTGCAGCAAGATGCAAATTGGAAGAGCAACACCTCATTTTCGACTTGGGGATATTATAGCCTTCAGGATTTGATCAAATGTAATATAACATTTCGAATCCAGCGACTCTTCATCAGCACTGCTTCTTCTTCTCCTTGGCTGCCTATCTCTATCCCTTTGTTTGCCTTACTTGATTTCCTGTCTGTCTGGGCTCCCTGTCTACCTATCCCCCATTATCATGAATACCACCTTTTCCTAGCTACTATTAGTTCCAAAGAAGGGTAACTAGACTTGAAATGTTAACTCGGTTTGCTGCTCGAAGATGCTGCCAAGAATAGCTGAGTAGCTCCAGAAATTTCTGATTTTTTTGTGTGTGTGTGTGTGTGTGTATATTTCAGATCTCCAGCGTCTGCGGGTCCTTCAGTATGTCATTGTGAATGGTGGGCCTTTTACCCAGCACGACCCGCGGCGGAGCATGTCCCCAATCCAATCGCCAGGACCATGTGCGCACGCGCAGAGCCACAATCTTCCGAATGACGGCGGAGGGGAGATTCTCATTTGTCGCTCGGCAGCCGGTAAGAGGCGAGGGGGATAAAGGAGTGGAGTGGAACCTGTTACCAAGCGGGGACCACTTATTAACGTTCATTGTTGGACACGGAACCGAATAAATACCTGCAGATCCTGGGCTCACAGCTCGGACATTTTTTCGTTGCTTAAAGCCTGTAGCCATTTTGTTTTTCTGGGGCTCAGTGCGCATGCGTTACTTTCGTGCGACATGGCCGAATGGGAGGGATTTATTAGGGGCATGTGAGTAGGTAGATTCGTGTGATTGTGTCTACAGAAAGGAGCTGGGAAGTTATGGTTGAGTCGAGGAGAGGAAAAAACAGTGAGGGAGATGGGTTTGGATTGCAACCTGGGAAGGAGAGACGGTGTGTGGGACTTTTGAGGAAACAAGAAAGGAAACATGGAATCATGGAAACTGGAATTCTCTGTGCTACATTTCTATCCTGTACTGACAGTGAATTACTTTTGTAGACTCCTTTTACAGGCTATCATAATGGGAGAATTTACTCAAAAACCTCAAAACAAACTTCATGTCAAGATTTGGTGGAGTCATTTGATCCGAAAGGATCTGAATACTCTTGGTCTTTAACTGTGGAAGGAGAGACATTCATCCAATCTGTCTCCTCAAACAGATTTCAAACATCAATATGACTGTAAAAGTACTGACACACATGCCTGAGTGACAGCATCCCGGTGAACTGACCAAGGAAAGACTTTGACTGGTTACGCAGCCTGAAAAAGTTTGCACTATTCAAGCAGGGAGAAACTTCATGTGTTCTTTGTGCGGTAGAGGCTTCTGCTGATCATTCACCCTGGAGAAACACAAGGACATTGGCACCATGGAGAAACCATGGAAATGTGGGGATTGTGGTAAAGGATTCAATTACCCATCCCTGCTAGAAATCCACCAACGTAGTCACGCTGGGCCTGGCACCATTGAAAGACCGTGGAAATGTGGGGACTGTGGTAAAGGATTCTATTATCCATCTCTATTAGAAATTCATCGACGAAGTCACACGGGGGAGAGACCCTTCACTTGTTGTGTGTGTGGTAAAGGATTTACTAAGTCAGCATGTCTCCTGTCACATCAGCGAACTCACACTGAGGAAAGGCCATTCATCTGCACTTGCTGTGGAAAAGGATTCAGGCAGTCATCCCACCTCACTGCACACCAGCAAGTTCACTCTGAAGAGAGGCCATTCAGCTGCACCTATTGTGGGAAAAAGTTCAGACTGCCATCTGGCCTCACTGAACACCAGCGAATCCACACTGGGGAGAGGCCATTCACCTGTTCAGTGTGCGGGAAGAGATTCACTTGGTCATCCAGTCTTAGGTCACACCAGCAAGCGCACACTGAGAAGAAGCCTTTCAGCTGCACTTACTGTCGAAAGACGTTCACACGTTCCTCCAGTCTCATTGAGCACCAGCGAATGCACACGGGGGAGAGACCATTTTCGTGCTCCATTTGTGGGAAGGGGTTCACTGGATCATCCAGCTTCCAGAGACACCAGCGAATTCACACTGAGGAGAGGCCATTCAGCTGCACCTCCTGTGGAAAGAGGTTCAGGCAGTCTTCTGACCTCAGTGCACACCAACGGGTTCACACAGGGGACAGACCATTTGGCTGTTCAGTGTGTGGGAAAAGATTCACAAAATCTTTCACTCTACTAATACACCAACGCACACACACTGGGGAAAGGCCATTCACATGCTCTGGGTGTGGGAAGGGATTCACTCAGCAGTCTAACCTGCAGACGCATCAGAGAGTTCACAAGTGTCTGCCATCGTTAGATTGTGCTGTTACACCTTCTGGTGAACGCATTCAGGATTGATTTGCAATCATTCTGTTCATGATGAACTCCAGCCAGTTATAGTACTGTGTAAATATTGAGTTCAATGTTCAGGTGTGTTATAATATAACTTTTTAAAATGCAGATGTACATCTCCCAGTGTTAGTTTGAATCCCTCCTGTGGTTTCCTCTCCGTTAACTTGGACAAGGAAACCTCATCACTTAAGCTTGAAAACACCGTTGCTTAACAAGCAGGAAGGATGAATTCCAGCTGAAAAGCTCAAACAGAGAAAGCCACATCCACTGCCACATCATCTTGACCTCATTTTCTTTTGTCAGGTAACATTCTTTCTGCAGGACATGAAAAATTCCATAGGTAATACAAACGTGTGACAAAGGAGATTTCAAAGACCATGGAGGCACTTCACACCATATTAATGTCATTAACTTGAGTTATGATTAAAATAGTTAAGCTGCTTGTAGACTGTGTGTATTCAGAAGTGCAGTGCAGTTTCTGTGCTGGCAGATTGACAGTGGACATGATCCTTTCCATAATCCAACCACAAGAGAAATGTCCAATTGGTAAAAAGCTCATAGCCTTTGTGCTTAAAAAAAAGTGAACTGTTATAATTACAGAGTGCAAGCAAAGCTTTCGGTATGAATTAAAATTTACTTTTACATATGCAAAAACCACAAAATATTTCAATCCCTAAAGATGAGCTTCAGCCAGGTGTGCACAAGTTGCAGGAAGCTTAATCCTCTAATTCCCTTTCCTACCGGAATGGTGAAACTATCTATGGTGAAACTATTGTTTACCTGTGAAAGTGAACGTTTTTAGTTTTGTTATTCTTCAGATATACTGCAGTCATTTGGAAAGATGCCTAAAGAAAGAACAACAACCAAAGGAACACATGGGTAAATCTGAAATAAATACCAAAAGAATTGGGAAGACAAAGGTTTGATCTGAAAACTAAATTGCCAGGAGATCTTTTGACATGGTTGACCTTTGTTTACGTAAAGGTTGTAGAAAATTAACAATGAGAAAAAATTAACCCATCCTGGCTTTGAACTAAACACTTTGCCTTTTAAAGATTTGGGATTATACAAATTTTTACCTTTCAATACAAAGTACTTGAGAACAGGATATATGTCTCCTTGTCTGCTTACAAAATGTTTTTAGAGTCTTACATCTTGGAAAGAGACCAGTCCAACCAGTCCATACTGATCATGTTTCCAAACTAAACTAGTCCCACCTGCCTGCGCTTGGCCAACATCCAAACCTTTCTGATTCATGAATTTATCCAAATGTCTTTGAAGCTTTTTAACTGTACCTGCATCCACCACGTTCTCTGGCAATTCATTCCAAACATGAACCACTTGCTGTGTAAAATAGGTTTGTGTCCTTTTTAAATTTTTTTCCCCTCACTTTTAAAATATGCCCCCTAGTTTTGAACCCCCCCCCCCAAGGAAGTGACCCTTGTCATTTACCTTATCAATATCCCTTGTGATTTTGTAAACCTCATTAAAATCATCCCTCATGTTTTCACGCTCCAGTGAAAAAAGTCCCAGTATTTCCAGTCTATTTTTGTATCTGATATCTGCGATAGGGTTAGGGTTAAGTTTAGGCAACATCCTGTTTAGTCTTTTCTAAACTCCCTCCAGTTTAATCATATGGTTCCTGTAACAGGGTGACCAGAACTGCACATAGCACTCAGAGGCCCCACCCAGTGTTCTGTACAACTTCAACATGATGCCCCAATTCCTACACTCAAATGTCTGAGCAATGAAGACAAACTTGTTGGACATCTTCTTAATCACCCTGAATACTTGTGACACAAGTTCCAAAGAATTATGTACCTGAACCCCTGGGTCTCTCCATCCTACAACACTACTCATGGCTCTACCATTAATTGTATAAATCCTGTCAGCTAGTCACAGGCCTCCAGTCCAATAAACAATCCTCCAGTCTATTAAACGAAAAGATCAAGCACGGACACCACCTCCATCAGACACTCCTAGGATGAGGAGAGCAAAGCTCACTGTACACTTTTAAAATGGCAAAGTAAAAATTGCTCCAGAGATAGGAACTACAGATGCTGGAGAATCTGAGATAACAAGGTGTAGAGTTGGATGAACACAGCAGGCCAAGCAGCATCAGAGCTGTAGGAAGGCTGATGTTTCGGACCTAGACCCTTCTTCAGAAAAAAAAACAAAAAAAATCTTTTTTTAATGAAGATGGGTCTAAGCCCAAAATATCAAGCTTCCTGCTCCTCTGATGATGCTTGGCCTGCTGTGTTCAACCAGCTCTACACCTTGTTATCTAAGTAAACATTTCCCTGACTTTTGCACCAAAATGAAACTCCATGACTCTGGAAAAAGAGAAACAACAAATAAACAAACAAAAAAAGTGGCTTTTCTCAACTCTGCCCCCATCAACCTCTCTCAGGGTAGGAACAACAAGGAGTCAAAATGTGGAATTAATATTTCTTGATAAAGTAACAGTTCCCATAGCTCCTCCAGGGGGTCAAATATTGAAACAAAGTGAAGATAAGTTGTTTGTTGTCTCTCTGAGATGGTTGTTTCGTGATGTGCACAGGCTTTGTTATCATTCTAGGCAACATCATCAGTGCTACCTCTAATTGAAGTGTTGGTGTTCTGATCCTTTCCAAATTTATATGATCCTCTGGTGTGATGGGTCTTGTCACTTCCCGTCCTGTTTTTTTTTAAGCAGCAGTCTGTATATGCAGCCTATTTCAATATGTTTGTTAATGGAGTCCCATGTTGAGAACCAGGCTTCCAGAAATTCCCATGCATGTTTGTTATTCGCTTGTCCCAAGATAGTCACTTTGTCACAGTCAAACTGATGGCCAGTGTGTATCAAGACAAGTGAATATCGGTCCTGTCTTTTTACTGCCAGCTGGTGTTTATGTATCCTGGTTGTCAATTTCCTTCCCGTTTGTCCATCATAATGTTTATTGCATTCACTGCATGGGATTCTGTCTATCACATTAGCCCTGTTTACTTTCGGTGTGGGCTCTTTAGTCTTTGATCGCATTTGATGCAGCATTGATGTAGGTTTGTATGCAGCCTAAGGAGTATGGTTGTCATTTCTGATATAATTTTTGATGTAGGATAGTGTTTGACTGTTGTTTGTTTTGTAGGCATTTGTGGACAAAACTTCTTGGGTATCCATTGTCGTAAATAGCTTGTACAAGTGTTCCGCTTCCATTCTCTGGAGTTCTGGGCTGTTGCAGTGTGATCTGGCTCATTTAGTGTCTTAAAGCAGCTCTGTTTGTGTATGATGGGGTGGTTGCTATCGAAGTTAGGATTTGGCCCACGTGTGTGGCCATCCTGTATACTCAGGTCCAGAATTCGCTGTTAGTCTCTCTACCGTTATGTCTAAGAATGGGAGCTATTTGTTGTTGTCTTCCTCTCTAGTGAATTTTATGCCCGTGGAGATGTTGTTAACAAGTTAGTGGGTTTCTTCAACTTTTATGCGTTTGATTATTATGAATGTGTTGTCCCAATTGAACCAATGGCCCTCATTGTTTGTGTGTAATGAGGGCCATCAGTTCAACTTGGACAAAATGACTATACTGGGACGAGCGAACGACAGACATGCAAGGGAATTTCTGGAAGCCTGGTTCTCAACATGGGATTCCATTAACAAACACCTAGAAATAGACCCTGTATACAGACCACAGCTAAAAAACAGACTAGAAATGACAAGACCAATCACACCAAGGATCAGATAAATTCAGAATGGAACAGAATACCAATGCTTTGATCAGAGGTCACACTGATGATATTGCCTAGAATGGTTACAAAATGTCTGCATACCATGGAACACTGGCTCAGTCAGCTAATGAACAACTGCATCCACAACCCAAGGTACAAATCTTCACCAAGACCTTTCTGGGACGCCAACCCAAAAAGAAACACAACTCAAAAGGCAAAATGGAAACTTATACTATGGAAACAAAAAGATTTACTAAATCAAAATGTTTTTGTTCATGGTTATGATGCTGTCCAACCTCCGTGGCACCTATTCATCATGAAAGGCCTCAACCACACTGGGGAGCACTGCTCCCACTCCAGGGACACCTGAGCGCAGACATGACTGCAAAAGAGCAGCTTTCACCGACTCTGGTCAGCCGTGCATACCGAGGTCAGTCCACCCTCCCTCCCTCACCCAGAGCAAACTGCTCTCAAGGAGGAACTTGTTTCTGAACAGTTGCTCCCTGACGAGAGTCACCGTTTCTCTGGGGGGAAGAGCACCTATGTGAACCAACCATATCCCAGATTGTGATCAGGTCCAGACAGAAGACAGGCAATTCCTGAATTCCGAGGTCGGGGTCACTCCACAAAGAAGAACTGCATGTCTTAAGGGAGGCCACGGACCTGAAAGAAGTGTCATCAGGGTGCACCATCTTGGAGGAGGCTGAACATAGAGGTATCACTGCAGGGTCTGAAGGCAGAAAGTTGCTAGCTAGGATGAAGGCACACCTGTGCCTGACTACCCTCAGGCAGGAGACTCAGAACTAAAGCAGCGACGCAGTTTGCCTTTTGTCCCGCAAAATATCGACAAGCTTTTTCTCGATGGTTGTTCCCAGGGTGGGGGGTGGGCACCACAGTGACCAGACGGTACCACACCATACAGCTACCAGCAGGTTTACGACCAGCACTCGCACCCTGTAGCACAGCACTCAGAGCCATCCTGTCCAGCATGCTAGGTGAATGGTCACCCTGGTTTCCAGCTTGTGCAATTTGCCAGCCAGGATTCCTCAGCCGGACAAAGATGGACTCCCCGGTAGAGGAGGTGAGTGGAACACCACTTGAAGCACCATAGTTCCTCCAACAGGAGGTGTTTATGCCACGGACAGACCAGTAGCCCCAAGCAATTGCTCCAGTTGATCCTTGTGGAGGATGCCACAGGGTAGACCTCCTGGCACTCATGCATCCCCTGCAGGTCAGCTGGGTCTGTGAACAGGAGGCATGCATCATCAGCATATGTAGGACCTGTACCTTATCAGCCCCCCAGAACATCTCAGAACACCCTGAAGAACTCCAAGGTCAGCCTATCCAGCCCCAGGGACTTGTTCTTGGAAAGACGGTTGAGGGCACCATTTAAGGTTTGGTATCAATCTCGATTTAATACTGCCCATATCCCACCAAATGCCGCCATCACTAATACATCAAGGGTGGGAAAACTGATAAATCCCATTTGCCTCACTAGATCTAATCTTAATGGTTGGTTTGCAGGTCAGATTAATTGTACCCATTATTTTAATGTTACACCCAAGGTTTGGCCTCCATCCAAGTTTAATTTTATTAACCTCGTATCAGCAGGAACTTTTGGCCATGTTTGGTTTCCTGATTATATAACTTAGCTTATCACTTATAACAGTACCAATTTTGCTTGTGGCCTTAAGGCCTACACTTGGCTGCCTCCCTTGTGGACCAGATCTTGCTATTTAGCCCATATAATTCTTCATATGCATCATCTCCCCACTCTAGCCGAGCACCTGTTGTGGACCAGACGTAACAAGTATGCTTTCACTGAAACCGAGCGGTTCTTTATGATAGCCTTCCCCACTTATGGGTCCAGGGAAGCAGCATGTGAATTAATTAACATGGCATCTGCCTTAGAGAAACTGACGAGACTGCCTAAGCTTTTGAGGAAACTAACCAAGCCATTTTCCATGTATCTGCTGAACTTGTGGCGATCCACACTGTAGCCGTACAGAATCGCCTGGTCCTTGACTATTTTGGCCGAAAAAGGCAGCACATGTACCATCATTGGCCAAGAGTGCTGCACCTATATACCGGATGAATCTGAAAATATCACTTGTTTGGCTGATCACATCCAATGAGCTGTCAACCAGATAAAAGCTGTTGGTGAACAATTTCACAATTATAATCCTCTCAGCTCTGGTTGGTATCCATTTGAGAGTTGGTGGAGTACTCTAATTCATTATGTATCATCCTGGTTATCATTATTGTCTGTGTTATTGCTACAGGTCTGATTTGTTCCATCGTCCCCCGTGGACCTTAAAATCCTGTCCCTTTATTCCCCCACACTGTAACCAACGATCCTGATTCTGACGATCAGGAATGCCTCAAAATGAGACCCTTTCCCTGAGGATATGATTCCGCATTTGATAACTGTGACTATTGATGTTGACCCAAAGATCAAAAAGGAGGGAGTTGTGGAAGAATAATTAAAGCGTAAAAAGAGATTATATGTAGAATGTAGCTAAAGCTTAGAATTAGAGGTTGGAATGATGGGAAAATAGGTCAAGCGAGATACACATGACAAGTTTTTGCAAGACTGCAGAAAGCTTAGATCAATGTTGGCCAGAAGCTCAAGACACATTTTGCTTAAAAATAATGAATCAACAACCACAAGTTGTGAAATCGTGGCATATGACCTGCCTTAAGGGGATGTGGTAAACTACATGCTTGTTCGCATGCGAAACCTGTGTCGCAATCTAAAACGGTACGGAGAAAATTACCTTGTTTTAATACTCATCGGAGACTACGGATCGGACCTTTTGTCAGCATTGGCGCTCTGTGATATCATGAATAAAATCTCTTTTTGTCGAAGTCTGAGCTTGTAATGTGTGATTAAATTAGTTTCCTCAACACTCTCTGCTGTTAGATTCTTTCTGTTGCGTTCTTTCTCCCGGACTGGAAAAAATATCACGTGAGTAAGTCTGTTTTGATGAATTTGCCTTTGCCAAGCAGTTCCAGCAGTTTATGGAATACTGCTGTATTGAAACATTTGATAAGTAATAATTATATAATATATTAACTTTTTAAATATTTCAATAGAGTTCACTTTATGCCAATTCTTCCTTTTTGTTTGTATTTTAACTGTGGTGTAAGAAGAAAGTGTGTTTTTCTTCAACCTAGTAGTTTGACCAACTGAATCACGTCTGGAACATGTCTTTAAATAAGATAAAAGTTAGTGTCTAGGCAATCTCCTTGATACATTTTGAGGGAGCTTGGTCTGCTCCAATACAATCTGATGAAATACCAAGAAGACTGAGGCTTTTTTTTTCATTTCCTTATGACCTCACCTCCCTGGTGACCTTTTGAGACTATATCAAGCTTTTCACAAACTTGATTCATGTTTGACTCTGAGTTGAAATTCTGATCTGGGTATATTTGTCTTGGTGATTTTCTGGACACATTGCTGATTTAAAACATTCCCCACAGATAGAACAGGTTAGCAGTTCTTCTTGCACAATCAGAATCTGGTCAAATCTGAATGAAATGATTCCATACAATCCTGATGTGCTGTTTGGTTTTGAGTTTTCTGTATTCACCTCTGTCCCTTTCAAGCCCAGTAAAACTGTTTAAGGAAAGAGCTATCACGTCAGTCTAGGGTTGAAATTCAGAACAGGCAATGTCTTGGTTTGAGTTTGCTGTGTATAAATGATCACGTTCTAACACCCTGTAAACAGAGGCTCAACAGTCAGCACACTCAGTCCAGCATGGAAATTCAGAACTCACACATCTAATTTCTATCTTATTTCCTTGCCCCCAAACTGTACATTCCCATGAAGAGCAAGTAAGTAATGTTGGAGTTGTGCAGAACATTGGTTAAGCCACAGCTTAACTGCTCGCAGTTATGGCCACCTCACTGCAGGAAAGATGTGATACTGCTAGAGGTGGTTCACCAGAATGTTGCCTGGGCTGGTGAAATTAAGCAATAAGGACAGACTAGATAGACTTGGATTATTTCCTTTAGAGCAGAGAAGACTCAGAGGGAGGCATGATTGAGGTGTATAAGATTATGAAGGGTATGCACAGGGTGAGGACACAGCAATTGTTCCCCTTGGTTGAGTGGAGCATAATTTTAGGGCAAGGAATGAGAGATTCAGAGGAGATGTGGGAAAAAAAGAACTTTAACAGTCAGCTGGTGGTGGGAATTTGGAATGCACTGCGTGGGAAGGTTGCAAACCTTAAACCTTTTAGAAATATTTAGAGAAGCACTTGAAATATCATAACATACAAGGAATTAGGACAAGTGAAGGAAATTGAAATTAACACACATTTAATGGTAGTTATGTTGGTACACTCGGCGGGCTGAAGGGCTTTTTCTGCACTGTATGAGTCAATGAATCTACAAATTAATCTCTTGATCAGTATGAGGGGTGTAGGACATCAAGAAGGCGGAAAGGGGACATGAAAGCCTTGGCTAGGATAAGGATAATCCAAACAGATTCTACAAATACATTAAGAGCCAAAGAGTAGCTGCTGAGAGAATAAGGATCATTGAGGTCATCAATGTGTAGAACCACAGCAGATGGGGAAGATACTAAATGAATATTTCACATCAGTTTTTACTGTGGAGAAAGAAATGGAGGATAGGAAACTTAGGGAATTGAATAGTAATGTCTTGAAAACTGCCCATATTACAGAGCATGAAGTGCTAGAGTTCTTAAAAAACATAAAAATAAACTCCAGGATCAAGTATATCCCAGAGGATGTTGTGGGAAGTTAGGGAAGCAATTGCATGGTCCCTAGAGAGATATTTGTATCATCTACAGCCATGGGTGAGGTGTGGAGGACTGGAAGGTCCCTTATTTAGGGAGAAGCCTGGGAACTGTGAGACTGACTTCAATGGTGGATCAGTTGTTGGAGGGGATTCTGTGAAATAGTATTAATAAACATTTGGAAAGGCAACGACTGATTATGGAAAGTCAGCATGGCTTTGTGCATGGGAAATCATGGCTCACAAACTTACCGGAGATTTTTGAGGATGTAACCGAAAAGATTCATGAGGACAAGGGGGTAGCCATTGTCGACACAGACTTTAATAAAGCCTTTGACAAGGTTCCACTTGGTAGACTAATTAATAAAGTTAGACTACATGGGATTCAAGGAGAGCTTGACAATTAGATACCAAATTGGCTGACAGTAGGAGACAGAGGATGATGGTGGAAGATTGTTTTTCGGACTGGAGGCCTGTGACCAAAGGTGTTCCACAGGGTTAGTGCTGGGTCCACTTTTGTTTTTCGTTTATATAAATGATTTGGATCAGAATTTAGGAGGCATGATTAGTAAGTTTGCAGATGATACCAAAATCGGTGGTATAGTGAACTGTGAAGAAGCTTATCTAAGATTGCAAAGCTATCTTTATCAATTGGGTCAGTGGGCTGAGGAGTAGCAGGTGAAGTTTAACTTAGATAAATGCAAAATGTTGCATTTTGGTAAAACATGGTCAGGACTTATACAGTTAATGATAGAACCCTGGGTCGTGTTTCTGAACAGAGAGCGGTAGGGGCTCAGGTACATAGTTGCTTGAAATTTGAGTCACAGGTATACAGGGTGGTTAAGAAGATGTTTAAGAAGGACCATTGATTTTAGGAGTTTGGATGATATGTTGAGGTTGCACAAGACGTTAGAGAGGCCACTTTTGGAGTACTGTGTACAGTTCTGGTCACTCTGCTATTGGAAGGATAGGATCAAATTGGAAATGGTTCAGAAAAGATTTACCAGGATGTTGCCAGGTCTGGAGAGTTTGAGCTTTAAGGGTTAGCTGGATAGGCTGGAACTTTTTAAAATTGAGGGGTGACTTCATAGGTGTTTATGAAATCATGAGCACAGATAAGATGAATAGCAAAGGTCTTTTCCCTGGGGTGAGGGAGTTCAAAACTAGGGGTCATATATTTAAGGTGAGAGGAGAAAGATTTTTCATGCAGAGCATTGTTTGTATGTGGAATGAACTGCCCGAGAAAGTGGTACATGCAGGTACAGTTACAACATTTATAAGACATTGGGATAAGTAAATGAAGGGGAAAAGTTTAGAGGGAACAAAAATAGAAATGCTGGAAAAGCTAAGCAGGTATAGCAGCATCTGTCAGAGAGAAACCAGAGTTAATGTTTCGGGTCTGGTGACCCCTTCTCAGAACTTGTTTAGAGGCGTGTAGGCCAAACACAGGCAAGTGGTGACTCAGCTGTGAGTCAACCCCAGTTCTTCAGTCAGACACTACAAATAATGGAGGTCACAACAACAAAATGATCTTTAATGGTCAGAAAGAATCACCTTTTCCCAGTTGTGGAAAACAGCAAGTCCATTGGTTAGTTTGGAGTTTCCTTGTCTCCAGATATATTTGTATAAGCTGTGTTTCTCGAAGTTACATTGATACAACCTTATTCACTCAGTCGGTGGTCAGGTCTCAAAAACAACAATAACAAGAACTGTTTAGCTTAAAAACTAGAGTTTTTTTCACAATTCAATGTCTCAAGCAGTTTCATGGGAACATAAAGACATATTGGGTCAAATAAACAAAAACGTGGTCAAAAAAGTCAGTTTTGAGGAATGCTTGAAAACTGGGAAGTGAAGTAAAAAGGTAGAGAGGGAAGAAATTCTAAAGCTTAATGTCTAACCAGTAGGAGCACAACAACCAATGATGGCGTGATTAAAGGCACCGATAAGGAACATCCAATAATGGTGTACCATGTCTGTCTGCCCAAGAGCTTTGGGGCATAGATCATTCCTGTGTGGCAGTTTCAGTGGAACATATTCCAAAGATGTCATTGGATTTGAAATGTTACTTATGTTGCTCCCTCCACAGATGTTGCCAGGCCAGCTGAGATTCCCCTGTATTTCTGTTTTTAATAAATATCTTGTAAGGGTGTGTGTTTACTGATACCCTAAAAAGTGAGGGCCAGTTGAGTCCTCCTGCATACTTGATGGGGGGTTGATTTTAATAGATTTAATTTTGTCCGGATTACAGTGTTCCAACAACTAAATGTTTTAAAAGAAAGAAAGAACAGAGAACAATAGAGCACAGGAACAGGTCCTTCAGCCCATCAAGCCAGTGCCTACACATGACGTAAAAGCCCCATGCCTCTACACAGTCCATATGCCCCTATTCCCTGTCTGTTCGTGTATCTGTCATGACGTCTCTCGAACATTGCTATTGCATCTGCTTCTATCATCTCCTCTGGCAGCTCATTCTAGCCACTTACAATTCTCTGTGTAACATCTCATCTCCTTTAAAACTTACCCCCTTTTTACCTTAAACCTATGTCCCCAGATAATTGACATTTCTACCTTGGAGAAAAGACTCTAACTATCCATTCTACCCATTAATTTTGTAAATTTCTATCGGGTCACCATTCAGCAGAGATTTTATTTTAACTCAAAAATATTGGAAAACTGAAAGAACAAAACTAGGGCCATTCAAATCATTAGAGAGTGATAAATTAATGGTGACTCTTTGAAAGGGTCCTGTAAAACTCCAGGAATGGTGACTTCTTCAGAACGATTACCACTCACCATCAGTCCCTATCACATTACACCGCGCCTCCCATCCCAATCAATTCATTTTATATCTAGTTATTGAAAAGTGCAAGCTAATACTTTGTCAAACACTCATGTTCACACACTTGGTGAATTGTAATTCATTGCCCACTCCTTCTCCTACTTCTACATGGTTCATTCTGTGTGGTTTGCAGAAAAAGTGATAGACTGGTTATATCCCTGCTCAGGAGCTTTTGACCGTCATGTTGTAGGTTTGCCAAATACTGTCTGATCTGTACCAATGTAGGGTAAAATCAAATCTACCTTACTTCCAGTGAGGAATAGCTCATAGTTTTGAACTAATCTGTGATTTGACAATACATTTTTTGCATTTAATGTTGTCCTCCTGACTCCAAACTGAAGTGTAAAGTAGCCTTCTCTTCCATGCCTAGGAGCTCTGAACTATGGGAGAGAGTGGCTGGAACACATATCTTGTGCGCCTCAGGATTAACTTGCTAACTAACAGTGGCATACTATCAGAATCCAACCTTACAGTCATTTAGTAACTTGCTGATGTTGCAGCAGGTTGGTGGACTGAGTGAATCCCTATGCCTATACAGGTGTCTGTGAACATGAATGGCATGTCCTTGGTGTGAGTATGTGGTGTTTCAGAAGATGGGTTGAATTCCTTTACATACAGAGAGCAGATGAATGGTCTGTCTCCAACTGAATTTGCTGGTATGTCATCAGGGTAGATGACAAAGTGAGTCCCTCCCTACATACAATACAGGTGATCAGCCTCTCTCCAGTGTAAGTGCATTGGTGTCTCAACAGGTTATTGCTGTTTTAAAACACCACACAGTGGGAGCATTTAAAAATTACAGTGTCATAGATTCAAACAGCATGGAAATAGACCTTTCTGTCCAAGTCATCCATGCTGAGCAGGTATCCCAAACTTAAATAGTGCCATTTGTCTGCATTTGATCCATATCCCTCCAAACCTTTCCTATTCTTGTTCCTGTCTAAATGTCTTTTAAACATTGTAATTGTATTCACCTCTACCTCTTGCTCTGTCAGGTTATTCCACGCCCTGCGTGAAATAAGTCAGGTCCCTCTCAAATCTTTCCTCTTTCACCTTAAACCTATGCCCACTAGTTTTTGATTCCCCTACCCTTGGAAAAAGGCCTTGGCTTTTCATCTTATCCAACCCCCCTCATGATTTTATAAACCTCTAAAAGATCACCCCTCTGCCTCTGGCAGTCCAGGGAAAACCATTCCAGCCTATTCAGCTTCTCCTTATAACTTATCCCTCCAGTCCCGGCAACATTCTTGTAACTGTATTTCTGCACCCTTTCTAGTTTAACAACATCCTTCCGATAGCAGGCAATCAGAATTGTACATGGAATTCCAAAAATGGCCTCACTGATGTCCTGTACAGTCACAACATGATGTCCCAACTCCTGTACTCAATGCTCTGACCAATGAAGGCAGGCATGCCAACCACCTTCTTCACCATCCTGTGTGCCTGCAACACCTTCAAGGAACTATGAAGTGTGAACATGCTGGTATCTCAAAAGGTTAGATGGATTAATAAATGCCTTTCAAGGTGCAGACCAGGTGTATGGTCACTCCCAAGTGTAATTGCATTGATGCTCAGAGAGTTCTGATGATTTTTCAAACCCAGTGTAATGGTGAGAGCACTTGAAAGGTTTCCTATTTGCGTGAATGCTTCAATGGGATATCAGACCTTCATAACACTTCCCATTTAAAAGTCAGTGTGAACTCTCTAGTGTGCAAGCTCCAGGTGATTCCCTGAATCCTCTTTTAGACTTGGAGCAGTAAATGGCCTCTCTCCAGTGTAAGTGTGTCAATGTATTTCCAAATGAGATAGTCAACTGAATCCCTTCCTGCAGTCCAATGAAACATTTCTATTGTTTCACCATGGTGCTGGTGTCCTTCTGTCTTTCCAGATTGGATGATGTGCTGAAGCGTCATTTGCATACAGAGCATGTGATTTTTCCTGGCTATGAATGGTGCAAAGCTTTTTCAGACATTATAATTAGAGTCATGGAGTCAGACAGCATGGAAACAAACCCTTGAGTCCAACTTGTCCATATCAACTAGGTTTCTCAACCTCAGCTAGTCCCATTTACCTGTATTTGGCCCATGTCCCTTTCCTAATAATGTACCTGTCCAGGTTTCTTTTAAATTTTACAACCATACCTGCATCTACCAGTTCCTCTGCCAGTTCATTCCAAATATACATCACCCGCTGTGTGAAAACGTTGCCCCTCGTGTACTTTTAAATCTCTCCCCATTCAACTTAAAACTATGCCCTCTTGTTTTGAATTCCCCTAAAATGGGGAAAACAACTTTGCTATTCACCTTATCTATGCCCCTCATGATTTCATAAACTTCTATAATACTTATAAAGCCTCAATCTCCTACACTCCAGGGCCAAACTCTCCTTTTAACTCAAACCCTCCAGTCCCGGTAACACCTTTGTAAATCTTTCCACATTCTTTTCACATTAATAATATCCTTCCTCTAACCAGGTGACCAGAACTCTACAGAGTACTCCAAAAATGATCTCACCAATGTCCTGTATAGGCGCAGCATGATGACTCAACTCCCATACTCAATGCTCTAATCAATAAGGGCACGCATGTCAAATGCTTTCCTCAAAACCCTTGCCTACCTATGATGCCACTTTCAAGGAACTATGTACCTGAACTCCTCGGTCTCCATTTTCAACAACACTCCCCAGGACCCTACCATTAACTGTAATCCTATCCAGGTTTGTCTTACCAAAATGCAATACCTCACATTTATCTAAATCAAATTAACCAAGCTCTTTCACAGTCAGTTCACTGGAACATTCCACTTCAGGCTGTGTCCCTGGTTGCTCTTTCCGCTGTCAGTTCAGCAGAAATCCCTCTGGGGATGTGTGTACGTGTGTGTCTTGGTGGTGTACCATTCACACTGATGCTGGAACTTGTTCTCCACAAACAGATGCACAAATATTTACCTTTGTACATTTAAAGGTTGATGATATTTAGGTCCAGATAAATGAAGTGACTGTCAAATTTTGTTGTGATGTTTAGGTTTTGTTTGTGAACAGCTCTTTCTAATCCTCTGTAAAAATAAGGTGTTAGTTTCACTTTGAGTCCAGGATAGAAATTCAGAACAAATAATTCGATCTGCTAAATTACTAAGTCATGATGCTCATTTTGAGAGCTGGTGCAGACATGGTGGATTGAATAGCCTCCTTATGTACCATAAGACATCAGTGATTCTGTGGGTATGCTTCTGCTATGGAAC
Source organism: Stegostoma tigrinum (assembly GCF_030684315.1). NCBI lineage: Eukaryota > Metazoa > Chordata > Chondrichthyes > Orectolobiformes > Stegostomatidae > Stegostoma > Stegostoma tigrinum. The sequence goes on along the minus strand of NC_081395.1, from coordinate 15,516,045 downwards.
ATTCTTACCACTGAAATGAATAGAAGCAAAAATATAGAAAAAAATTTTCAACAAAAACAAAAGAAACCTTTCAAACTGAACTAGAATTGAATTCCTAGTCTCTGATATGTTACCCATATGGAAGGTATTCTGGGCACCAGTAGACGTCTGATGCACCATTCCGAGACATCTGGGCACAGAGAAGATCATTGAACAGAGGTTAGGCAGTTTCTTATGAGAGGCAAGAAATGAAATTAAGGCCACAATCCTATTGGCAATGATCATATGACTGATGGAGAAGGTTTGACATGATGACTTATGTACAGATGTTCAGCCAGTGAAAGAACTTGTACTAAAGAAAAATTTACCAGACTGATCCCTGGAAAGCCAGGACTGATGAATGAAGAGAGACTAAATTGTTTTGGACTATATTCACTGAAGTTTAGAAAAATTAGGAAGGATGTCATAGAAATCTATAAAATTCTAACAGGATTAGGCTGAGTAAATATAGTGAAGGATGTTGCCAAAGGGCAGGGAGCCCAAAACCAGGCTCATGGTTTAAGGATTCGAAGTGGACCATTTAGAATTGAAATGAGGAGACATTTCTTCACCCAGAGAGTGGTGAACATGTAGAATCCTCTACCATAGAAAATGATTGAGGTCAGAACAGTGTAGGTCTAGGCCCGAAACGTCAGCTTTTGTGCACCTAAGATGCTGCTTGGCCTGCTGTGTCCATCCAGCTTCACGCTTTATTATCTATGTTTTGAAGAAAGGTTTTTTAATTCACTTGTGAGACATAGACATTGCTTGCTGGGCCAGACTTTGAGTAGATGGTGGTGGTGCAACAGGGGATGTGCAACACCTGCAATCCCATCAAGCTATGAGCACACCTCGGCAGTAAATAGAAATAAAAGTTATTTCTTCGAAACATACGGTTAGAAATAGTTATTAAATCGAAAGGTACGGTGAGAAGTGGTAACAGGGTACTGAGTTGGATCAGGCACGATTATATTGAATGGCCGTGCAGGTTCAAAGGGCCAAACAGTCTACTCCAGCTCCGATTTTCTTTATTCTGAAGATATAGAGAGGCCAAGGATTCTGCTCCAGGGTGCAGCACATTGCCACTTTATTCAGGTTCCGGCCCCTTCCAGCGCTGCCAACTGAGGAGGTTTCCGTCATGAGCAGTGACGTCGCATGCGCAGCGGCTCCGAGCGCGATGCAAGATGGCGGTGACAAAGCTGGAGTTGTCTTCGGTGAAAAGGCTGAGAGCGGCGCCGTGGCAGCCGCAGGGATAGTAGGAACCGCTGATATTGGAGAATCTGAGATAAAGTATAGAGCTGGATGAACACAGCAGGCCAGGCAGCATCAGAGGAGCAGGAAAGCTGTCATGTTCCGTTTCCATGCCTTCCGGAGGTAATTCAGAAATGTGTTGTGTCGCTTCCTTCGCCCCTCCCCCTTCCGCTCACTCCTTATCCGGCTGTATCTATGACCAAAAGCCCTGACCACAATCTCAGTGTCGCCCGCACCGTAACCTTCATTTAAAATTATAAACTAACAACTGTGTCAAGCTCCGGAAGGCCACTGACAAATTTGGGGAGCAGGCAGATGAGTTTCAGTGCACTGAAATGTGAGGTGTACTTTTTTTTTAAAGAAAGTACAGTGAAAGACAGTATAAAATAGGAGATACAATTCTAATGGAGGTGCAGATACAGAGGGACCTACATAAATACGTGAACAGAACATTGAAAGACAGGCAGAGAGGGCAGCAAATGAAGCTTAACTTTTCCTAGTGCTTCATTAGAAGGACGGTACACGTGCAAGGAGTTGATGTTGAAATTCTCTCAGACACTTGTTGAATCTCGCTGGAGAACTGTGCACAGTTCTGGCCTCATGTTATAGCGGAGATGCAATGGAGAGAAAGCAGAAGAGGTTTGCAAGAATGGTTTCAGGGATAGGGAATTCAGTTCTGAGAATACATTAAGAAATTGGGACCATTCTCCTTGGTGACCAGAGGCTCAGAGGAGATTTGAAAGAAGTTGTCAAAATTATGACAGGCTGCATAGCGATGATGTTTACCTGCTCTTAAAAGGAAAATACCTCTTATTAGCATAGATTTCAAGTGACCTGCAAAAGAAGCAAGGAAGAAGTGAGATAAAACTCTTTCACTTAGCAAGTAGTTAAGGTATAGAATGCACTGTGTGGAACTGTTGGAGGTAGATTCAGTTGAGACATTCAGGAAAGCATTGAATGGTTATTTGGGAAAGAATAATGTGCCTGGGGTGAAATTAGGAGATTGGTATGAGATAATTGTGCTTACTTAACAAGCTAGTACAAGTGTATTTGGCCAAATGGCCACCTCCTACAGTATAATACTAGAGATAACAAGGTATAGAACTAGATGAACACAGCAGGACAAGCAGCATCATAGGGGCAGGAAAGCTGACGTTTCGGGCCTACACCCTTCATGAAGGAACAACTTTCCTCATCGTCATAACTCATTGTTTGTGGTCCAAATATTAACCAGCATGGCACCTGTGCACTGATAACCTGTGATATTGATTCAAGACGTTCACCGAATGGGCCCTGCTGGGTAACATTGAAATAGCGGTTAGTGAATTTTTGCTGTAAGATGGGGAGGAGTGGAATGAATAAAATTAGGATCAAAATTATTGCTTAAAGCAAGTGCGTAGTCAATTTATTATCCAGCAGTGAGAAGTGGGAGGTGGTACTGATCAGTCGGAGTGATGGGATAGCACCCCACCAGCCTCACCTGGTTTTATTTCCTAGTTCCACTGGGTTCGACACACAACAAAGGAGCTGCCCAAAATGCCCGACTGCTGGCCCTGGGTATTTTACAAAGCTCAGCTCTTGGGCAAATGAGCACCTTAGGTAGTGCAGCTTCTGAGGTGCACAGAATGAGAGACTTGTTAAAATATTTGAACGAGAAGATATTTTGAAGCAGATGCAATCTGCTTGCACATCATCGTTCTCACCCTGGAGAGAAGCTGTTCGTCTCTACAGTGTGTGAGAGAGAATTTGTCCCAGCATCCCATCTGCTTTGACAGCAGTGGATAAATGTTGTTTATTTGCTCAAAGTGTGGGAAAAGTTCACTAAGTCAATCAACCTGCTGAAAGAGCAGAAATGTCACTTGTGAAGTTGCCATTGTAATAAAATAACTTGCCACTACATGGCAAGAATTTGTCTCCGATAAGAATACCTTTGTAAACTGGGTCAGAGTTTGATATTCTGGATGAATGAGAAATCAGTCAAATAAATCCACTATGTTTTAAACTCATCACTGTAGAACATTTTAAATTCTGACAGAACTGCGGAAGCTGTAAATCAGAAACAAAAACAGAAGTTGCTGGAAAAGCTCAGCAGGTCTGGTAGCATGTGAAGAGAAATCAGAATTAACTTTCGGGTCCAGTGAATCTTTCTCCGAATTTCTGCAGAAGGGTCATCAGAGCTGAAACGTTACCTCTGATTTCTCTTCACTGTAGATCTTTATCTTTCCAGTCTAGGTGTTTGACAATACCTGACAACCTTAAAATGACTGTGGGGAAGGAAGGAATGGAACTTCAGCCTTAACACAGCCCTGAGGCACAATGACCATCTACACATTGTCCTTTTAGATAAAGATGAACACAGTGTTTATTCCCCATCCATATGACCATGAAACATAGAACATTCGTAAGCTTTCTACTTTAGTATTGAGTGGGTGTTCAGATAAGTGGGGTATGGATGCTAGGGCAGTTGCTTGCTCCTCCTGCAGAATGTGGCAGTTGGGAGATGTGGCACACGTCTCCGCTGGCTACATCTGCGGGAAGTGCACCCAACTACAGCTCCTTGAAAACCGTGTTAGGGAAATGGAGCTGGAGCTGGATGAACTACGGATCATTCGGGAGGCAGAGGGGGTAATTGAGAGGAGTTATCGGGAGTTGGTCAGTCCTAAGGCTCAGGACGAGGATAGATGGGTTACAGTTAGGGGGAGGAAAGGGGACAGACAGACAGTGCAGCGATCCCCTGTGGGCATTCCCCTCAGCAACAAGTACACCGTTTTGGATACTGCTGGGGGGGAATGACCTACCAGAGGAAAGCCATAGTAGTCAGTTCTCTGGCACTGAGCCTGACAATGTGGCAAAGAAGGGAAGGGGGCAGAATAGAAAAGTACTCATGGTAGGGGACTCGATAGTTAGGGGGATCGACAGGAGATTTTGTGGTCAAGATCGGGATTCCCGGAAGGTATGTTGTCTCCCTGGTGCCAGGGTCCGGGACGTCTCCGATCGGGGAAAAGGGGAGGGCGAACAGCCAGAAATCGTGTTACATGTTGGCACAAATGATATAGCCAGAAATAGGATTGAGGATATAAAAAGTGATTTTAGGGAGCTAGGATGGAAGCTGCAGAGCAGGACGAACAGAGTAGTGTTCTCTGGTTTACTACCAGTGCCACGAGATAGCGGGGTGAGGAACAGGGAGCGGGCGCAGCTGAACACGTGGCTACGCAGCTGGTGTAGGAGGGAGGGCTTCAGATATGTAGATAATTGGGATGCCTTCTGGGGAAGGTGGGACCAGTACAAGAAGGACGGGTTGCATCTGAACTGGAAGGGGACCAATGTCCTGGGTGGAAGGTTTGCTCGAGTAGTTCGAGAGGGTTTAAACTAGTATGGCAGGGGGGTGGGAACCTGAGCTGTATACCAGAGGTGAGCGTTGATGCAGGTGAGGCAGTAGCAAGAGGTAGACCAGCTAGTGGGAAGGATTTTCCTGGGAAGGAACCAAGGGATCGGTTAAAGTGTGTTTGCTTTAATGCAAGGAGGATCAGGAATAAAAGTGATGAACTTAGAGCATGGATCGGTACCTGGTGCTATGATGTTGTGGCCATAACAGAGACATGGGTTTCTCAGGGGCAGGAATGGTTGCTGGATCTTCCAGGGTTTAGAACATTTAAAAAGAATAGGGAGGGGGGGGAAAAAGAGGAGGGGGTGTAGCACTACTAATCAGAGAGGGTATCACAGCTACAGAAGCTTCCATTGTCGAGGAAGATCTGCCTACTGAGTCAGTATGGGTGGAAATTCGGAACAGCAAGGGAGTAGTCACCTCGTTAGGGGTTTACTACAGGCCCCCCAATAGCAGCAGGGAGATTGAAGAAAGCATAGGTCGACAGATTTTGGAAAAGTGTGCACGCAGTAGGGTTGTTGTAATGGGTGACTTTAACTTTCCTAATATTGATTGGAACCTCCTTCGAGCAGAAGATTTGAATGGAGTTGTTTTTGTAAGGTGTGTTCAGGAGGGTTTCCTAACGCAGTACGTTGATAGGCCGACGAGGGGAGAGGCCATTCTAGACTTGGTGCTCCGAAACGAGCCGGGGCAGGTATCAAATCTTGTGGTGGGAGAGCATTTTGGTGATAGTGACCATAACTGCCTCACATTCTACATAGCTATGGAGAAGGAGAGGATTAGGCAAAATGGGAGGATATTTAATTGGGGAAGAGGAAACTATGATGCGATTAGACATGAGTTAGGAAGCATGGACTGGGAGCAGTTGTTCCATGGTAAGGGAACTATAGACATGTGGAGACTGTTTAAGGAACAGTTGTTGGGAGTGATGAGTAAATATGTCCCTCTGAGACAGGCAAGAAGGGGTAAGATAAAGGAACCTTGGATGACGAGAGCGGTGAAGCTTCTTGTGAAAAGGAAGAAGGTAGCTTACATAAGGTGGAGGAAGCTAGGGTCAAGTTCAGCTAGAGAGGATTACATGCAGGCAAGGAAGGAGCTCAAAAATGGTCTGAGGAGAGCCAGGAGGGGGCACGAGAAAGGCTTGGCAGAAGGAATCCGGGAAAACACAAAGGCATTTTACACTTACGTGAGGAATAAGAGAATGATCAAAGAAAGAGTAGGGCCGATCAGGGATGGCATAGGGAACTTGTGTGTGGAGCCTGAGGAGGTAGGGGAAGCCCTAAATGAGTTTTTTGCTTCTGTCTTTACGAAAGAAACGAACTTTGTAGTGAATGAAACCTTTGAAGAGCAGGTGTGCATGCTGGAATGGATAGAGATAGAGGAAGCTGATGTGCTGAAAATTTTGTCAAACATTAAGATTGACAAGTCACCAGGCCCGGACCAGATTTGTCCTCGGCTGCTTTGGGAAGCGAGAAATGCAATTGCTTCGCCACTTGCGAAGATCTTTGCATCCTCGCTCTCCACTGGAGTCGTACCTGAGGACTGGAGAGAGGCAAATGTAATTCCTCTCTTCAAGAAAGGAAATAGGGAAATCCCCGGCAATTATAGACCGGTAAGTCTCACGTCTGTCGTCTGCAAGGTGTTAGAAAGGATTCTGAGGGATAAGATTTATGACCATCTGGAAGAGCATGGCTTGATCAAATACAGTCAACACGGCTTTGTGAGGGGTAGGTCATGCCTTACAAACCTTATCGAGTTTTTTGAGGATGTGACTAGAAAAGTTGATGAGGGTCGAGCTGTGGATGTGGTGTATATGGACTTCAGTAAGGCATTTGATAAGGTTCCCCATGGTAGGTTCATTCAGAAGGTCAGGAGGAATGGGATTCAGGGGAACTTAGCTGCTTGGATACAGAATTGGCTGCAGAAGACAGCGAGTGGTAGTAGAAGGAAAATACTCTGCCTGGAAGTCAGTGGTGAGTGGGGTTCCACAGGGCTCTGTCCTTGGGCCTCTACTGTTTGTAATTTTTATTAATGACTTGGATGCGGGGATTGAAGGATGGGTCAGCAAGTTTGCAGACGACACAAAGGTCGGAGGTGTCGTTGACAGTGTAGAGGGCTGTTGTAGGCTGCAGCGGGACATTGACAGGATGCAGAGATGGGCTGAGAGGTGGCAGATGGAGTTCAACCTGGATAAATGCGAGGTGATGCATTTTGGAAGGTCGAATTTGAAAGCTGAGTACAGGATTAAGGATAGGATTCTTGGCAGCATGGAGGAACAGAGGGATCTTGGTGTGCAGATACATAGATCCCTTAAAATGGCCACCCAAGTGGACAGGGTTGTCAAGAAAGCATATGGTGTTTTGGCTTTCATTAACAGGGGGATTGAGTTTAAGAGTCGTGAGATCTTGTTGCAGCTCTATAAAACTTTGGTTAGACCGCACTTGGAATACTGCGTCCAGTTCTGGGCGCCCTATTATAGGAAAGATGTGGATGCTTTGGAGAGGGTTCAGGGGAGGTTTACCAGGATGCTGCCTGGACTGGAGGGCTTATCTTATGAAGAGAGGTTGACTGAGCTCGGTCTCTTTTCATTGGAGAAAAGGAGGAGGAGAGGGGACCTAATTGAGGTATACAGGATAATGAGAGGCATAGATAGAGTTGATAGCCAGAGACTATTTCCCAGGGCAGAAATGGCTAGCACGAGGGGTCATAGTTTTAAGCTGGTTGGTGGAAAGTATAGAGGGGATGTCAGAGGCAGGTTCTTTACGCAGAGAGTTGTGAGAGCATGGAATGCGTTGCCAGCAGCAGTTGTGGAAGCAAGGTCATTGGGGTCATTTAAGAGACTGCTGGACATGTATATGGTCACAGAAAATTGAGGGTGCATACATGAGGATCAATGGTCGGCACAACATTGTGGGCTGAAGGGCCTGTTCTGTGCTGTACTGTTCTATGTTCTATGTTCTATTCAACCTATCATGTCTGCTGTGTCATTCATATAACTAAGACTAATCTGCTAAACCTCAACTCCACTTTGTTACTTTTCCACCACAACTCTTGTTTCCCTGACTGATTAAAGATCCGTCTGTATGAGCCTTGAAGAAACTTAATGACCAGACCTTGCAAGCCCTCGATGACAAAGAATTTCACAAATTCACTGCCCTCTGAGGGAGAAAATTCTTTATCTGTGACTTAAATATGCAACACTTTATTCTATTCTGAGATTGTGCCTGCTGGTCCCACAAAGAGAAGCAAACTCTCCACCTCCAACCTGTCGGGCCCTTGAAGAATCTTGTCTGTTTCAACAAGTTTGCGTCACGTTCTTCTAAATTCGAATGAGGACAGGCCCAATCTACTCAGCCTCTCCCACCTTGCCCGGTATCAGCATTATGGCACTACCTTGGACTTTATCCAGTGCCAATCTTTATGACCACAGACTGTTCACTTGTATTCAAGCGGTTTTCACACTGGTGGCTGGTACAGTTTTAGAAAAATCTCCCTACTTCTATCCACCATACTTGTTGCCTTCCCTAGGACCCACTGATTTTGGATACTGGCTTTTTGTGATTCATGGACAGGGGTTCCAAATACCTCTGTTCTGTAACTTACAGCAGTATTTCTCAATTTTTAAATAATATTCAGCTCTTCTATTCTTCCTGCCAAAGCCTATAACCTGAAATTTTCCCACTTCATGTTCCATTTGTGAAGTTTTTGACCAGTCACTTAACCTGCATCCGTTCTACTGCAGACTCTTCGAGTGATCCTCACCATCTATCTTCCCACCTACTTCTGTGTCATCTGTAAACTTCACTTCCCTCATGCAAGTCATTAACGTATATTGTAAATAATTGTGGCCCCAGCTCTGCGGCACTCATCTAGTTCCACGTCGCCTGAAAATGACCCCCTTTTCTCAACCCTGTGTCTTCTATTAGTTAATTAGCGCTAATCTGTTCCTTCCAGCATGATTGGCTCTTATCGTATCAAATAGCCTAACGTGACACCTTATCAAACGTCTTCTGAAAATCCGCATGTGTTATATCCACTGCCTTACTTTTTCCTAACTTGCTTGTTTCCATCTCAGGGTATTCTAGTAAATGTTTCAGGAATGATTTCTTCTTTGTGAAGCCATGCTGACTGTGCTTGATCATATTATGTAATTCTGAATGCTTTGCTATTAGATCCTTTACAATAGACTCTAACATTTTTCAATAACAGACATTAAGCTAACTGACCTATCAACATCTGTTTTCTCTCTTCTCCCATTTTCAAATAAACATGTTACATTGGCAGTTTTCTAGTCCTATGGGACTAATCTGGTCATCTAAGGATACTTGAAAACTGCATCTACGATCTCTAGCTACTTTGAAATCCTAGGATGTATCTCATCAAGCCCGGGGACTTATTGGTCTTTAGTCCTATTATTTTATGTAGCACTTTTTCCTGAGTGATGGTTAGTTTGTTTTGCTCCTTGCTTATTTAGACATTTAGGAATGTCATGTGACCTCCTCATTTTGTACAGTTTACATTGATCTCCATGGGAACATAGGAACATGGCTATTCAGCTCCTTGAGTCTCTTCTACCATTTCATGAGATCATGGTTGACCTGTGGCTTAACTCCAAGAATCTGCCTTGGCCCATATCCCTTAATACTTTTGGTTAACAATAAATTATCGATCTCTGGTTTAAAACTAACAGCTGATCCAGCATCAACTGCATTTGTGTAAGAGATTTCAAAATTTCTGCACCTCTTGTGTGTAGAAGTGTTTCCTAGTATCTCTCCTGATTCTCAGACTAGTTCTAGTGCTATAACCTCCAACCAGTGAAAATGGTTTATCTACCCTGTCTTTTCCAGGTAACATCTTGAAGACTTTGACCGGATCACCCCGTAACCTTCTAAATTTTTAGGAAACATGCCTAATCTGTGTAATCTAACCTCCTAATTTAACACCTGAAGACCAGGTATAATTCTTGTAAACCTATGTTGTACTCCATTCAAGGCCAATAAATCCTGTCTGAAGTATGGTACACAAATCTGCTCACAGTGCTCCAAATATGCTGTAATCAGAGTTTTCTATAGCTACTTTTCCTCTTTTCTGAATAATTGAGATTAGTTTCCTCCCAATTCAATTGAAAATGTTTTTTAACTTCACCACCGTCACAGTCCTCCCCCAAAAATAGCATTGAACAGTTAATATAATAGTTGGCGTGGTCCTCCTGAAAGGGTGTGGAAATTTGCAGCACCATCTTCTCTGTTGCTGGGAGCAGTGAGGATTCCAAGGCTTTTTAGATATTCTGATCATGAATCTGATAAGTAACAATTTTCCCTTGCTGCTGACTTACCTCTGCTTTATAAATAGCTGTTTGTCTTGAGCACTTACAAGAGCAGGGTAGAATGTGTTTGACACATTGTGCATTTGCTGATGTGTCATGAGTTGAAGAAGACTATGACTGGGGACTGAACAGGAGAGAATCAAATTGGCCCTGACTAGATCATCAGCTCCTTCCATGACAGTTTTTTTCAGTGTTGTTCTGATTGTGATTGAAGCTCTCCATCATCCCTGGACTTGAGGTGGTTGGGATTATGGAAATGATGTTTAGCATAAGGCTTGATTGAATTACTGAATTACTTCTCCTGTGGAATTTGATCCTCTAGAGTTTTCAGAAAGCCCCATCTGGTGAAGATCCAGTTCCAACAGATTTTATCTGTCATGACTGCATCATTTTTTTCAGAATGGAGAAGCTTTAATCCACCAGGTTAACCTGTCTATCATTATGAGGATGAACCAGTAACCTGTTTTCACTGTGGGTCAGCAGGTCTGTATAATCAATCCATCAGCTAAGCATATCTCTATATCGCAGGATATACCAGCCCCTACATTTCCTACAAGTAGTGGTTTGGGATAATCAGTTTGCAATGATTGCTATGGGTGTGATGGGTTGTATCTGTTGGGAATTGTTTTTTTCACAAAGCTGAATTAGCTTGGACACTGGTGAGGCACATATTCAGCTGCTGATAGACACCCTGGTCTGCCCTCAGTCATCAATAGCAATGATGTATCAGATCAAGAACTGAGAAACGAAATGACCTCATTTGCATAATCAAAATTAATTAATTTCTATAAGTTGAGCTGTGAGCCAAGATAAATTTCAGACATCCATGGGATGGAAAACCCAATTTGTACAACAAGTGAGTTCTTACTTGCTGTAAGAGATGGGGAAAGTCTTTCTAGGGCTGTACGGACTCTTTGAGAACATTCACATCATGGACAGAATCAGAGTTTTAACTGGAGTCTGTTATATTGGTGATTATGATTTGAATTGACCTTTAGAATCCCAATAGTGCCGCTTTCCTAGTGCGTCACTCTGGTTATTTCCAGTGTTCTCTTCATTCGCCTTTGCAGCTGATGTACCTTTGCCTTACAAATAACCATTTGTCTGACTCTTATGAAAAGTGGGTTGGATGTGTTTGGTGACAGGATGTCCCAGTTCTCCACCCTGGGATTCTCAGTGTGAACAGTGTGAGTTGTGTTTGGAGACATTTTGTGATTATGTGAGAAGAGGGTGGAATTTATTTTTTGACCAGATGTCCCAGTTCTGCACCAAAGGATTCTCAGTGTGGAAAATGTTTGCAATCTGGATGTCCCAGTCTTTCCACCTTTTAAAAAGGACAAGGATAGGACCAGGTCAGTTGGATGTCACTTCTGTGGTGTCAATCTGGTGAAGTAACAACGCAGGACTACTTGCATACCAAACTGTAAAAGCATAGACTCCTAAGGGTTTATGGTGTATAAAAAGGCCCTTCAGCCCTTTGGGTACATGCTGGTAAAAACAACCAGCTAACTATTCTAATTCCATTTTCCAGCACTTGGTCCATAGCCTTGTATGCCTTTGCATCACAAGTGTTCATCTAAATACTTCTTAAAGTTATGAAAGTTTCTGCTTCTACCACGCTGACAGGCAGTGAATTCCAAATTCCCACGACCGCTGGGTGAACATGTTTTCCCTCAAATCTCACCTAAACTTTCTGTCTCTTCTGCCATGGCCCTTGATGTCTCCATCAAGGAGTAAGGTTCCATCCTGTTACCCAATGTATGCCCCTCTCAATCTCTTCTATGTGAGGAAACCAATCACAATCTGTTTAATCTGTCATCGTGACTGAAACTCTCCAGTCAGGCAATATCCTGGTAAATCTCTGCATCCACTGCAGTATTTTTGCATTTCTCCTGTAATGTGCAATAAACAGGGTTGAGTGATCCCTGAACCAACGCATCATGACTAAGCTCTGTTGGTCTACTGAATCCAATTGTGAATGAGAGTGAATAATTAAAAAACTAACAGGCGGAGGAGGAGGAGGGATCCAAATTATCTCAATTCTTCTGAATGGCGGTTGGCAGTTGGGGTGGAGGCATGGTATGTGTGGAACATGGTGTGGAATGTCCAGCACATCAGTGCTGAAGCATTCTCATCCATCTTTAGGTTAGAAGTGGGGATGTTTTCTAATGATTGCACAAAGCTCAATACTGTTCATGACTCTTCAGACATTGAAGCAGTGTATCGATTTGCTGTCAAATCTGGATAACAAGTGGTAACTCAGAAGTGCCGGGGAAGTCGTTCTCCAACAAAAGAAAATCGAACCATTGTGTTGATGTGGGTTAGTTGGGAAGCTGAAAGAGGCAGACAGTGAACCTGGAGAATGTTCATTGTTTCAGATTCAGCTTCACTTCACTTTTAAACCTCTATCCTAGCTCCTGCGACTCATTTCACTGTACGGCGTGGCTGATAAATGGCAGGGTGCATGCATGGATATGATCTTTATAGCGGACAGTGCAGAACAAGGTGTATGTGCAGTCATCCTGAAACAACTTGAGATAGTGGAGAGACCTTTTCAAAGCCAGACCATTCAGCCTGTATCATTGTGCGACTAGATTCTGGGGATCTTTCCAGCTCGCCAGTGAGTTTTTCCTGTACACTAGTGCGTTCACTTTGGGGAAAACTCATTCACCTGCTCTGAATGTGAGAAGAGGTTTGCTCAGTAATTCAACCTGCAAAAACACCAGTTTGTCCCAGATATTGACTCGTTGTTTTAAAGAGCATATTTCTTCAACTATTTGCAACAAACAAGGCACTGACTATGCCCAACCAGCACATGCTTACGAAATTCACAGCGTACTGTCCGATATTATATTAGGCTTTGTGTCTTCTGGATGAAATTGGCTGTGTGAAGAATTACACCAATATAGGGTTGTCAAACAAGCTTGCAATATGGTATATTTGTGAGTACTGGTAGCATATCAAGGTCTTGCTCTTTGCAGGCAGAAAGAACGTGTGCATGCACTGTGCCTGTTTCAACTTATCAAAATAGCTGACAGCCATTTTTCCCTGCTGTTAATAGTCAATCATCATTAATTGTTGCATTCTACGTGGCAAAATGACCACCAGAGTCCACTTGCCAACCAATCCACATCATCCCCTTGTAGTAGTAGAAATGTTCGATCTGTTCCTTTATTGATGTCTTTATATATTATCCTGATGAGTACAAGGTAAAAAGCTATGACAAAATGTGTCTCTGTTAAGAAATGATAGTCAAATACAAGTGTTTGGATTTTGTTGTTCAGTCAGTTACTGGGCACAGAGGAATCATCAGATGGATTTTCTACAATAAAACATTAAGAAGGCAATCAGCCCAACATTGTCAGTTGGAATGTGTACGTGCAAGCAATGGCAGTGAAGAGAGGCTTGTTTTTCTTGTGCAGGCAATGAGAATGCAGTGAAATGGAGACAGTGTAGGGAGGCTTCACAAACACTTAGACTGTAAACCCTGTATAAGAAGGTACCAGTCCTGTGTTTATATTGTGTGGAACAGTGGATGTACTTCTTTATCAGGATGGGGAGTAATAAATGGTAACCAGCTTCACTAGGAGTAAAGTTCACCAGGAGCAATATGTGGCTATCCTTGGCCAGGAAATGCAAGGAGAATTTCTGTCCTGTCCTGGACCATCTTAAAGGGTGCTAAAAGATTTTTACACATAGCAAATTCAAACCCAGAAAAATGTTTGTCTCTTCTAGATTTTGATCTTGCATTGACAGGAATGGCATTTTTTTTTGTAAATCAAATGGAAGTAACTACAGATGGGACACTGAAAACTTGCATCACTTTGTGGTGAAATAAAAAACAAAAGACCTGTGGATGCTGTAAATCAGGATGAAAAATAAAGTTGCTGGCAAAACTCAGCAGGCCTGGCAGCATCTGTGAAGGCAAAAACAGAGTTAATGTTTCAGATCCAGTGAACCTTCCTCAGAAATCTGTGATGAAAGGATACAGTAAATATTACTATAGTTTGGAAATGTGCACTTTAAAAATATTAAAAAGTGTTTTGATTCCAGTTCTATGAAGGTGACTCTTTTATATAAAACTCAGAAATTAATTTGAAGAATTGACCTGAATAATTTCCAAGAAAGTTTATGGCTTAGCGAATAAGTGGATGATACGTTTAATCTGCTGATTTCATAACATACAGAAACAAAAATGATCAGGAAACACTGGTAGTTTAGTTCAAGTTTAGTTCAGAAAACTCGGGCTTTTAATCCAGTAGAGCAGTATTCATCATAACCACAGGGTTTTGATTGTGAAGTCTCCATGTTGCACACATTTGTGAAAGCATTTTTAAACTATCAGACTGGGAAGATGTCTAAAAACCTGGAGTGATATTTCCCTGGGATTGATATCTGAAAAGAATGTTGTTGGGGAGAAAAGATTGAATGCTAAGATTTTGTAAAATTGATTTAGATAGGTAAAATTAGCACTTTTTCCCATATTTTATGTAATGTTCTTGTTTTAAAAGAGCATTGGCAGCCTTCTGTGAATGTGGGTGAATAGTGACCGACCACCAAGGTAATCAACTAAAAACATAAAATTTATGCTCTATTAAGCCAGGTTTTGATCTGGGATCTGACTTGTCCAGTATTGCTATCAGCTGGGTTCCGAACAACATCAAAATCTAAGAGTCGCTCGAATCATCAGGACCTGAATATCATTGGGTTTTGATCGTGAAAGTAAGAAGTTTGTCCATTCTGTTTGTGGGAAAATCAGATATTAGTGTGTGGGGGAAAAGCACCAGAAGCACTTTGGTCAGCTTAGGGTATCCCACCTTGGAATGGATAGGCTGCATAGATTGACTGACTCACACCTCTAATCCCCAGCTCACTTACTTTCCACTCTCACAGCTTTCCTTCTCTTCCCCACCCACAGGTCTTTAAGGGTGTGTAGTGCAGATGTATCTGAATGATACCTAGATTTTAAGGAATGGGTAGGCCATTTAGGACTGAGATGGGGAGGCATTTCTTCTCCCAGGGAGTGGTGAGGAATTATATGCCACATTTGAGGACAAAACATTGATTGTTTTCAGGAATGAGTTAATGCAGTTCTTCAATCAAAGCAACCAAAGGATGTGAGGAGAAAGTGGGAAGAGGACACTGAGCTGGATGATCAGCCATGATTGGATTGAATGTTTGAGCAGGCTTGAGTGGCTGAATGGCCTACTGTGCTCCTATTTTCTATGTTTCTACTTCAACTAATTATGAGCAGAGGGAAACAAACTAAGCATAGCAAGAAGCCACTCAGCGCATCGAGTCTATGCCAGCTTCCTGTAGAGCAGTTAGGTCTGTCTTATTCTCCTGCCGTATTTCCAAAGCCCAACAAGTTTATCTCCCTTGAGTGTCGTTCCAATTTCCTCCCTTAATCCATTCTTAAACCATTGATTGATCTCCTTCCACCAACCTTGCAGGAAGTAAGTTCTGGATATTAACACTCACCGTGTTAAAAAAGCTTTTTCTTACATTTCCTCCAATTCTTGCCCACAACTTGAATGTGTCCCTTTTTCCTCAGCCATCACCGAATGAAAACAGGTTTTTTGTTTTTAAGTTTCCTACTTCAGCGCTTCCCAAACTGAGACTGGAAACAAAACATTGGTTTAATGAGCTCTCAGGCAGTGATAGGCCCTTGTTAGAGTGGCTGTTAGCTGTGAGATCATTTCAGATTCCTAATTTTTGTAATTGAGTGTGGCCAACTGCCTGATTTCTAAGACGCAATTGTGATCTTGAAAATCCAGTGAAAAGGTAGGTGTTCTTTTTTTAAACTACAAACCTTACAGTGTCAAAACCGCACTGTCCCTCCTTCCACCTTCACAGCTCTCTTTTCCTGCAACACTTTGAACAGTCTTCCAAACTAACACTCACAGCTGTACCCCTGGTTCCAAGGTCTCACAGCCCTCTGTCCTGTCCAGAGACTCGCAGTTCTTACCCCCATCAACTCACTCAGTGCTGCCTCTCTAACCTAAATCTCAAAGCACTTCCCCATCCCAAATATTCTCATCGTCACAACCGTCCCTAGCCTCAACATCCTCCCCCACTGCCCAAACTCTCTTAGATTGCTCCCCATTCTAACTGTCTCAGCTGTTTCCAGCAAAAATGTCACAGCTTAACCCAAACTCTCACAACATGGAAACTGTCACAGCTCTTCCCTTCTTATCAAACTCTGAGCTCTCCCCACCCTCCCAGACTTTTACACCTCTTCACACCCTCCTAATTTTCACAGCCAATCTCTCTCGCGCAGATTAACTCTGAGTTGTGCCCTTCCAACCGAAACTCTCACGTCTCTTTCTCTCTCCACTATTGCACATGGAGCAGGTGAACAGTCTTTATCCAGCATAAACTAACTGATGGAAGGCTCGGAGGTGATGGTTTTTCCATGCGCAAGCTGGTGTTGCCCTTCGAGGAGTTGGGCATTGTGGATTTGGGGAATTCTGTCAACGCTCTGGTTGATTCATAGATGTACAAATACCACTTTGTCTCCCCTTTGTTCAACCTCTCTCAGTCATCACGTCAAGGTCAGAGTCTTGTGTCCATCAAAATGGTTGGTGGATTTCTTCTGTGAAGAGCATTGGTGAACAGGTTGGGTTTTTTAAAATTAATTCATGGAAATGAGGGCAGAGCTGGTTAGGCAGCCTTTATTGCCTATCCCCAATTGCCCAGAGGGCAGTTGAGAGTCAACTACATTGCTGTGGGTCTGGAGTCACATGAAGGCCAGACCAGGTAAGGATGGCACTCTCCTTCCCTGAAGGATAATAGTGAACCAGATGGGTTTTTCCTGACATTCAACAAGGGATGTGTGGTCATTATTAGATTGTTAATTCCAGGTATTTATTAAATTCGGATTCCACCATCTGCCATCGTGGGATTTGAATCCAGGTCCCCAGAAAGTTGTCTGCGTTTCTGGATTAACAGTCCAGCGATAATAGCATGAGGCCATCACCTCCCCTAGGCAGATTGGGTTTCTAAACCAATCCATGTGCAGCTTTCATGCTTATAGTTTCACGGTGCTGCCGTCAAATTACCAGATTCACTCAGCTCAGTTTCACAACCTGTTCAATTAAGAATAGATTTAAGGGTTATGGAGAGAGTGAGCAGGAAAGTGGAATTGAGGCTGAGATCAGACCAGCCATGCTCACATCAAATAGTAGAGCAGGCTTGAGGGACTGAATTTGCCTACTCCAGTTCCTAGTTTTGATGTTCTTTATGTTCTTTTTTAGATCTCCATCAGCTGCTTTCTCTTATTTTTAAACTCATTTTACAGGTGGGAAGCTCAAACCACCACACGTAGCATCAAGACCTGACAGATGCACGATATTTGTCGGGAGCTGAATCTCACAGGTCTGTGAACATGGAAGGACAAAACATTGTTCACAGTGGAGAGAAACCATTTACATGTTCTGCGTGTGCACGAGGCTTCAGCCAATCATCTGGTTTGTCAAAACATAAATGCAGTCACACTGGGGAGAAACCATGGAAATGTGGTGACTGTGGGAAAGGATTCATTTCTCCATCAAAGCTGGAAATTCATCGCCGCAGACACACTGGTGAGAGGCCATTCACCTGCACCGTGTGTGGGAGAGGATTCACGCAGTCAGCCAACTTGCTGACACACCGGCAAGTTCACACTGGGGAGCGGCCATTTACTTGCTTTGAATGTGGGAAGGGCTTTGCCGATTCATCCAGCTTCCTGAGGCACCGGCAGGTTCACAGTGGGGAGAGGCCATTCAACTGTTCCGAGTGTGGAAAGAGATTCATTCAGTCATCTGATCTGCTGAGACACCAGCGAGTCCACACTGGGGAAAGACCTTTTAAATGTCCAGACTGTGGGAAATGTTTTAAAAGTTCCAGGGAATTGACATGTCACCTACGTGTTCACACTGAGGAGAGACCTTTTAAATGTCCAGACTGTGAGAAGTGCTTCAAAGGCTCCAGGGAACTGATGCTCCATCAACGCATTCATACCGATGAGAGACCATTTAGGTGCTCTCACTGTGGGACTGGGTTCAAGTGGTCATCTCACCTGACTGAACATCAGCGAGTTCACACTGGAGAGAGGCCATTCACCTGTCATGCATGTGGGAAGGGATTTACTCAGTCATCCAACCTGCTGACACACCAGCGAGTTCATAAATAACTGCAATGATTGGATTTTGCGGTTTGTAACATCCAGAACTGAATTATCTTCAATGGCGTAGTAGGAATTGCCGATGCTGGAGAATCTGAGATAACTCGGTGTAGAGCTGGATGAGCACAGCAGGCCACGCAGCATCAGAGGAGCAGGAAATCTGAAGTTTTGGGTCTGGACCCTTCTTCAGAAGAGTTTTGAAGAAGGGCCCAGACCCAAAATATCAGCTTTCCTGCTTCTCTGATGCTACTAGGCCTGCTGTGTTCATCCAGCTCTACACTTTATTATCTCTTTTGTTCAATGGGGTCTATTTTTATAAAACTTCAGGCCACTTTGAGGTTTTAATATCCTGGATAATGATAAATAAATTATCATTGCCTTAAATGCCATATATTTCCTTGAAATATAAATTAGTTCCCCTGAAGAATTCATCATTTTGTCTGTTTCTTCCATGAAAAATGTGAGGAGCTCCTGAAGTTTCTTCTGTTACTAAGATTAAGACAATCAGATCAACTTCCCTGACTTCCACTGATCATATTACCTCAGAATTTCCTCCTTCTCTGAGCCCGAAGATGGCAGTTTTCTTTTGTTCATCCTCCATTTTCATTCATCACCTCTCACTTTATCCGTGAAACCCACCAGCTGCTCAGTCAAACCTTTTCCCACTGCCTGACTGATCGCTCAATTTTTCCATATTTGCTGATATAAACCATCCTGTCTTTCCCTTCAGGAACTCTCCCTCTGTCCTTCAAATCTGCCATCATTTCCGCTCCTGTAAAAAAAAGCTTGACATCTTCATTCTTGCATACTGCCCTATCTCCAACCTCCCATTGTTCTCTGAAGCCATAGTTGTAGAAATCTACTGCACAGAAAAATACCATTTGGCCATCTAGTCTCAGTCGGTCAAAAACAACCCAGCTGTTCTAAAATAAGAGAGCTATTCTAATCCCATTTTCAAGCACTTAGACCATAGCCTTGTAATACCTTGGAATCACAAGTGCACATCTAAATACTACTTAAATATCATGAGGGTTTCTTTAGACAGTGAATTCCAGATTCCCAACACCCTCTGGATGAAAAATATTTTCTCTCATCCCCTCTTAACCTTGAGTCCCCTGTGTGGAAGAATAATTAGGGTATGAAGAGAGATTAGACGTAGAATGTGGCTAAAGCCTCGAATAAGAGGATGGAATGATGGGAAAATAGGTCAAGTAAGATATACGTGACAAATTGTTGCACGACTGCAGAAAGCTTAGATCATGTTGCGCAATGTTAACCAGAAGTTTAAGACCCATTCTGCTTAAAGTTGACGAATCAGCAACCACAAGTTCCGAAATTGTGACTTGTGACCTGCCTTAAGGGGATGTGGTAAACTGTGTATGTGCTTGTTTGCATGCAATACTACCTGTGTCTCAATCTATAATGGAGTGTATAAGTATTGCCTTGTTTTTGTACGCATTAGAGACTACGGATCTGACCTTTTGGCAGCCCGTGATATCACTAATAAAGCCTCTTTGCCACGAAGTCTGAATGTATAATATGTGATTAAGTTAGTTTCCTCGACCATCTGGCAGAGCTGGCAGGTTCCCTATCTTTACGGGATCGGAACGAATTAATAGGAATAAGAGAAAGATGTTTGTGAGGAATTTGAGTATCCCCAGCTTGTGACCCACATTGAGCCACCCTTATGCGATCTTGGGGAGATTGGAAAGACAGGACAGGCAAGACCACGTATGGAAGATGGAAACTTATTGAAAAATCCTCAAGTTTACTATAAATGAACAGTTATGACAAAAAGAACAAAAGAAAATGTCAGGGAGACTTTGAAGACTGATGTATAAGGAGATCTCAGGGCTGGGGAAGGGTGAATTAGTCACTTACATGTAGATCCGCGGCTTTGAGAAGTTGACCAAACAGGTAGATGAGAGTAAACCGGTTGATGTGGTGTATATGGATTCCAGCAAGGCGTTCGATAAGGTTCCCCACAATAGGCTATTGTACAAGATGCGGAGGAATGGAATTGTGGGAGATATGGCAATTTGGATCGGAAATTGGCTTGCTGAAAGAAGGCAGAGGGTGGTAGTTGATGGGAAATGTTCATCCTGGAGACCAGTTACTAGTGGTGTACCGCAAGGGTCGGTGTTGGGTCCACTGCTGTTTGTCATTTCTATAAATGACCTGGATGAGGGCGTAGAAGGATGGGTTGGTAAATTTGCAGATGACACTAAGGTCGGTGGAGTTGTGGATAGTGACGAAGGTTGCTGTAGGTTGCAGAGAGACATAGATAAGCTGAGAGGTGGCAAATGGAGTTTAATGCAGACAAGTGTGAGGTGATGCACTTTGGTAGGAGTAACCGGAAGGCAAAGTACAGGGCTAATGGTAAGATTCTTAGTAGTGTAGATGAGCAGAGTGATCTCGGTGTACATGTACACATCCTTGTAAGTTGCCACCCAGGTTGACAGGGCTGTTAAGAAGGCATACAGTGTTTTAGAGATAATGGGAACTGCAGATGCTGGAGATTCCAAGATAATAAAATGTGAGGCTGGATGAACACAGCAGGCCAAGCAGCATCTCAGGAGCACAAAAGCTGACGTTTCGGGCCTAGACCCTTCATCAGAGAGGGGGATGGGGGGAGGGAACTGGAATAAATAGGGAGAGAGGGGGAGGCGGACCGAAGATGGAGAGTAAAGAAGATAGGTGGAGAGGGTGTAGGTGGGGAGGTAGGGAGGGGATAGGTCAGTCCAGGGAAGACGGACAGGTCAAGGAGGTGGGATGAGGTTAGTAGGTAGCTGGGGGTGCGGCTTGGGGTGGGAGGAAGGGATGGGTGAGAGGAAGAACCGGTTAGGGAGGCAGAGACAGGTTGGACTGGTTTTGGGATGCAGTGGGTAGAGGGGAAGAGCTGGGCTGGTTGTGTGGTGCAGTGGGGGGAGGGGATGAACTGGGCTGGTTGAGGGATGCAGTGGGGGAAGGGGAGATTTTGAAACTGGTGAAGTCCACATTGATACCATATGGCACCCGAAGGTTGCAGGAACAGCAACTCATATTCCGCCTGGGAACCCTGCAGCCATATGGTATCAATGTGGACTTCACCAGTTTCAAAATCTCCCCTTCCCCCACTGCATCCCTCAACCAGCCCAGTTCATCCCCTCCCCCCACTGCACCACACAACCAGCCCAGCTCTTCCCCTCTACCCACTGCATCCCAAAACCAGTCCAACCTGTCTCTGCCTCCCTAACCGGTTCTTCCTCTCACCCATCCCTTCCTCCCACCCCAAGCCGCACCCCCAGCTACCTACTAACCTCATCCCACCTCCTTGACCTGTCCGTCTTCCCTGGACTGACCTATCCCCTCCCTACCTCCCCACCTACACCCTCTCCACCTATCTTCTTTACTCTCCATCTTCGGTCCGCCTCCCCCTCTCTCCCTATTTATTCCAGTTCCCTCCCCCCATCCCCCTCTCTGATGAAGGGTCTAGGCCCGAAACGTCAGCTTTTGTGCTCCTGAGATGCTGCTTGGCCTGCTGTGTTCATCCAGCCTCACATTTTATTATCTATACAGTGTTTTAGCTTTTATTCATAGAGGGATCGAGTTCCGGAACCAAGAGGTTATGGTGAAGCTGTACAAAACTCTGGTGCGGCCGCACTTGGAGTATTGTGTACAGTTCTGGTCATTGCATTATAAGAAGGATGTGGAATCTTTGGAAAGGGTGCAGAGGAGATTTACTAGGATGTTGCCTGGTATGGAGGGAAGGTCTTACGAGGAACGGCTGAGGGACTTGAGGCTGTTTTCATTAGAGAGAAGAAGGTTGAGAGGTGACTTAATTGAAACATATAAAATAATCAGAGGGTTAGATAGGGTGGATAGGGAGAGCCTTTTTCCTAGGATAGTGATGGCGAGCACAAGAGGGCATAGCTTTAAATTGAGGGGTGAAAGATAGAGGACAGATGTCAGAGGTAGTTCCTTTACTCAGAGTAGTAAGGGAATGGAACACTTTGCCTGCAACGGTAGTAGATACACCAACTTTAGGTACATTTAAGTCGTCATTGGATAAGCATATGGATGTACATAGAATAGTGTAGGTTAGATGGGCTTCAGATTGGTATGACAGGTCGGCACAACATCGAGGGCTGATGGTCCTGTACTGAGCTTTTATGTTCTATGTTCTATGATAGGGAAGATACTATATGAATATTTAATGTCAGTTTTTACTGTGGAGAAAGAAATGGAGGATAGGAAACTCGGAATTGAATAGTGGTGTCTTGAAAGCATCCATATTTTAGAACATGAACTGCTCGAGTTCTTCAAAAACATAAAAAGGTAGATAAATCTCCAGGACCTGATCAAGTATATCCCAGAGGATGTTGTGGGAAGTTAGAGAAGCAATTGCATGGTCCCTCGAGAAATATTTGTATCATTTAGACCCATGGGTGAGGTGCGGAGGGCTGAAAGGTCCTTTGTTTAAGAAAGGCTGTAAGGAGAAGTCTGGGAACTGAGACTGACTTCAATGGAGGATCAGTTGTTGGAGGGGATTCTGAGAGATAGGATTTACATGCATTTGGAAAGGCAAAAGGATTGATTATTGGAAAGTCAGCATGGCTTTGTGCATGGGAAATCATGGCTCACAAACTTGCTGGAGATTTTTGAGGATGTAACCAAAAAGATTCATGAGGGCAGAGTGCTTTGGTAAAAACTTTGACAAGGTTCCACATGGTAGACTAATTAATGAAGTTATATTACATGGGATTCAGGGAGAGCTTGGATACAAAATTGATGATAGGAGACAGATGGTGGTGGTGGTCGATTATTTTCGGACTGGAGGCCTGTGACCAAAGGTGTTCCACAGGGATTAGTGCTGGGTCCACTTTTGTTTGTCATTTATATAAATGATTTGGATGAGAATTTAGGAGGTATGGTTAGTAAGTTTGCAGATGATACCAAAATTGGTGATATAGTGGACTGTGAAGAAGCCTATCCAAGATCGCAAAGCTGGGCCAGTGGGCTGAGGAGAGGCAGGTGAAGTTTAATTTAGATAAATGCAAGATGTTGCATTTTGGTAAACCACGGTCAGGACCTATACAGTTAATGATAGAGCACTGGGTCGTGTTTCTGAGTAGAGAGCGGTAGGGGTTCAGGTACATAGTTGTTTGAAATTTGTGTCACAGGTAGACAGGGTGGTTAAGAAGATGTTTAAGAAGGACCATTGATTTTAGGAGTTTGGATGATATGTTGAGGTTGTACGGGACATTAGAGAGGCCACTTTTGGAGTACTATGTACAGTTCTGGTCACTCTGCTATAGGAAGGATAGTATCAAATCGGAAATGGTAAATCTTTTCTGAACCAGGATGTTGCCAGGTCTGGATGGTTTGAGATTTAAGGGTTAGCTGGATAGGCTGGAACTTTTTTAAATGGAGCACAGAAAATTGAGGGGTGACTTCATAGATGTTTATGAAATCATGAGCACAGATAAGATGAATAGCAAAGGTCTTTTCCCTGGTGTAGGGGAGGTCAAAACTAAGGGACATATCTTTAGGGTGAGAAGAGAAACAATTAAAAGGCATCTGAAGGGAATTCTTTTCACACACAGTGTTGTTCGTGGAGCGAACTGCCAGAGGAAGCAAGTACAGTTACAACATTTATAAGACATTGGGATAAGTAAATGTGGGGAAACGTTTAGAGGGAACAAAAACAGAAATGCTGGAAAAGCTAAGCAGGTATAGCCGCATCTGTCAGAGAGAAACCAGAGTTAATGTTTTGGGTCTGGTGACCCCTTCTCAGAACTTGTTTAGAGGTATATGGGCCAAACACAGGCAAATGGGACAAGTTTGGTTTTGGAAACCAGGTAAGCATGGACTAGTTGGACTGAAGGGTCTGTTTCTGTGCTGTATGACTCTATGCCACACATGCTGTCCCTTCTCTACACGTTGTTCTAGATTCAGCGCCTGTACCTGTGCATACTCTTCGTCTGCTCAGGTTTTCCCACAGTCCTTAAAATGGTGACTCGGCTGTGTGCCAAACCCAATTCTTCAGTCAGACACAGCAAATAATGGAGGTCACAACAACAAATGATCTTTAATGCTTAGAAAGAATCACCTTTTCCCAGTTGTGGAAAACAGCAAGCCCATTGGTTAGTTCGGAGTTTCTCTATCTCCAGGTTTGTTTGTAGAAGCTGTTTTGCTCAGAGTTACAATGATACAGCCTCATCGACTTAGTCAGTGATCAGGCTCTGCGCCCATTCACTCCAGCTTACCTGGATGGCCACATTCTTTTATGTTATTTTTTTGTTTCTTCATTTCTATTTTGCATCAAAGTTCACATTTTCTTCGGATGCAGTGGAGAAAGGCAGTTGCAAGGCCCTGTCAATCTCATCACTACATAGTTTATACACACTTTGATCCTATTCTTCCATTTCAGTCTTCCAATATTTCCTGTGAGTCCTGATCCTTGGGCTTAGCCATGCCAAACAGTGATCAGGAGAACAACAATAGTAATAATTGTCATGCTTAAAAATTAGAGTACTTTTTAAACAATGCAATGTACCAAGCAGTTTCATGGGGACACATAGACATATTAGGTCAAATATCCAAAAGCATGTTCAAAGGGGTCAGTTATGAGGAATGCCAGAAAAGAGGGAAGTGAAATAAAAAGTTGGAGGGGGAAGAAATTCTTAAGTTTAAGACCAAAACTGCAGAAAGAACAACAACCAATGATGGAGTGAATAAAATCGTAGATAAGAAATCTTCAGTAATGGTGTAACATGTACATATGCCCAAGAGCTTTGGGGCATAAATCATTCCTGTGTGGCAGTTTCTGTGGATGTCATGAGATTTAAAATGTTAATTGTGTCGCTCCGTCCACAGATGTTGCCAGACCTGCTGAGAATCTCCAGTATTTCTGTTCTTAATAAATATCTTGAAAAGATGCGTGTTTACTGATATCATAAAAATTGATTGGCCTCAACCAATCAAGACTGTACCTACACATAATCTAAAAACACCATGTCTCTAACACAGTCCAAATCCCTCTATTCCCTGTTTTGTCACGTATCTGTCGTAACATCTCTTAAACATTTCTATTGTATCTGCTTCTACCACCACCTCTGGCAGTTCCTTCTACGTATTTACCACTCTGTGTAACATCACATCTCTTTTAAACATATCTCCTTTTACCTTAAACTTATGTCCCCAGATAATTGACATTTCTACCCTGGAGAAAAGACTCTTAACTATCCATTCTACCCATTAATTTTGTAAATTTCTATCAGGTCACCATTCAGCAGAGATTTTTTTAAAATCAAAAATATTGGAAAACTGAAAGAACAAAACTAGGGACATTCAAATAATTAGAAAGTGACAAATTAATAGTGACTCTGAAAAGGTCCTGTAAAACACCAGGAATGGTGACTTCTTCAAAATGGATACTAGTCCTGACCCACATTACACAGCCCCCTTTCCTAATCAATCAATCAATCAATCTATTTTATGCCTAGTTATTGAAAAGTGCAAGTTAATATTTTGTCAACACTCTTGCTGAATTGTAATTCCTTTCCCACACCCTTCTCTCACTTAAAGAGGTAATGGGAACTGCAGATGATGGAGAATCCAAGATAACAAAGTGTGGAGCTGGATGAACTTAGCAGGCCAAGCAGCATCTTAGGAGCACAAAAGCTGATGTTTCAGGACTGAAACCTTCATCAGAAAAGGGGGCTGGGGAGAGGATTCTGGAATAAATAGGGAGAGAGGGGGAGGTGGACTGAAGATGGATAGAGAAGAAGATAGGTGGAGAGGAGAGTATGGGTGGGGAGGTGGGGAGGGGTTAGGTCAGTCCATGCTGAGCTGGTATCCCAAACTTAACTAACATTTGTCTGCATTTGATCCATGGTTTGATCCTCCAAACCTTTCCTATTCTTGTACCTGTCTATATGTCTTTTATGTGTTGTAATTGTATCAACCTTTACCACTTCCTCTGTCAGCTTATTCCTTGTGTGTAAGTAAGTCAGGTCCCTTTCAAATCTTTCCTCTTTCACCTTAAACCTATGCCCACTAGTTTTTGATCCCCCGCTATCCTTGGAAAAAGACCTTGGGTTTTTATCTTATGTATGCCCCTCATGATTTTATTAACCTCTAAAAGATCACCCCTCTGCCTCTGACATTCCAGGGAAAACCATTCCAACCTATTCAGCCTCCCCTTATAACTTATCCCTCCAGTCCCAGCAACATTCTTGTAAATGTATTTCTGCACCCTTTCTAGTTTAACAACATCCTTCCGATAGCAGGCAATCAGAATTGTACATGGAATTCCAAAAATGGCCTCACTGATGTCCTGTGCAGTCACAATATGACGTCCCAACTCCTGTACTCAATGCTCTGACCAATGAAGGCAAGCATGCCAACCACCTTCTTCACACTCTGCGTGCCTGAAACACCTTCAAGGAACTATGAAGTGTGAACATGCTAGTATCTCAAAAGGTAAGATGAAATAATAAATGCCTTTCAAGGTGCAGACCAGGTGTATGGTCTCTCCCAAGTGTAATTGCACTGATGTTCAGAGAGTTCAGATGATTTTCTGAACCCATTCTAATGGTGAGAGCATTTGAAAGGCCTCTCGTGTGTGTGTGAGTGCATTAATGGGATATCAGACCCTCATAACACTTCCCATTTAGAAGTCAGTGTGACAGCTCCAGATGACTCCCTGAATCCTCTTTCAGACTTGGAGCAGTGAATGGCCTCTCAGCAGTGTGAGTGAGAGGCAGGAAATGGAATTAAGGCCACAATCCTATTAGCAATGATCATATGACTGATGGAGAAGGTTTGATATGATGATTCCTGGTCTTATGTACAGATGTTCAGCCAGTGAAAGGACTTGTACTAAAGAAAGATTTACCAGACTGATCCCTGGAAAGCCAGGACTGATGAATGAAGAGAGACTAAATTGTTTTGGACTATATTCACTGAAGTTTAGAAAAATTAGGAAGGATGTCATAGAAATCTATAAAATTCTAACAGGATTAGGCTGAGTAAATATAGTGAAGGATGTTGCCAAAGGGCAGGGAGCCCAAAACCAGGCTCATGGTTTAAGGATTCGAAGTGGACCATTTAGAATTGAAATGAGGAGACATTTCTTCACCCAGAGAGTGGTGAACATGTAGAATCCTCTACCATAGAAAATGATTGAGGTCAGAACAGTGTAGGTCTAGGCCCGAAACGTCAGCTTTTGTGCACCTAAGATGCTGCTTGGCCTGCTGTGTCCATCCAGCTTCACGCTTTATTATCTATGTTTTGAAGAAAGGTTTTTTAATTCACTTGTGAGACATAGACATTGCTTGCTGGGCCAGACTTTGAGTAGATGGTGGTGGTGCAACAGGGGATGTGCAACACCTGCAATCCCATCAAGCTATGAGCACACCTCGGCAGTAAATAGAAATAAAAGTTATTTCTTCGAAACATACGGTTAGAAATAGTTATTAAATCGAAAGGTACGGTGAGAAGTGGTAACAGGGTACTGAGTTGGATCAGGCACGATTATATTGAATGGCCGTGCAGGTTCAAAGGGCCAAACAGTCTACTCCAGCTCCGATTTTCTTTATTCTGAAGATATAGAGAGGCCAAGGATTCTGCTCCAGGGTGCAGCACATTGCCACTTTATTCAGGTTCCGGCCCCTTCCAGCGCTGCCAACTGAGGAGGGACGTCGGTTTCCGTCATGAGCAGTGACGTCACATGCGCAGCGGCTCCGGGCGCGATGCAAGATGGCGGTGACAAAGCTGGAGTTGTCTTCGGTGAAAAGG
Organism: Stegostoma tigrinum; assembly: GCF_030684315.1. Classification (NCBI taxonomy): domain Eukaryota; kingdom Metazoa; phylum Chordata; class Chondrichthyes; order Orectolobiformes; family Stegostomatidae; genus Stegostoma; species Stegostoma tigrinum. Next base: position 15,488,118 of record NC_081395.1, on the reverse strand, counting down.
CTGAGAGCTGAAAACGCGGCAGCCGCAGGTTTGTGTTCCGTTTCCATGCCTTCCGGAGGTAATTCAGAAATGTGTCGTGTTGCCTCCATCACCCCCTTCCCCCCTTCCGCGATTTCACTCCTTATCTGGCTGTATCTGCGACAAAGACCACAATCTCACAGTGTCCCCCGCACCGTAACCTTCATTTAAACAGCCAGACAGTGGGTGAAGGAGGAGTCGGACTGGTCACTGACCAAAGCGGGGATTGACCTATGGCCGATGTATTAAATGAATACTTTGCATCCGTCTTCGCAAAAGAGGAGGATTCTGCCTAGGTCATGGTGACAGACTCGAAAGGATCAAAATGATTAAGGACTACATCTTGGACAGATTGTTGGTACTTAAAGTTGACATATGATACTTGCAAGGATTTTGAAGGAGGTGAGGGTAGAAAGTGCAGGAGGCACTGGCCTTAATACTTCAGCCTTCCCTGGTCTCTGGGGATGTACCAGAAGACAGGAGCATTGCCAACATCCTTTTAAAAAAAATGATATGGATAATCATGTCCCAAGGATAATCCCAGGAATTATAGTTTTACTTCGGAGGTGGAGAAGCATCTTGAAACAGTTATTTGAGGTGGAATTAATAGTCATGTGGAAAAAGGTGGGTTAATTAGGAAGAGCCAGCGTAGATTTCCAAAGGGGAAATCATGTTTAATTAATTTTCTGGAGTTTAGTTTTGAAGCATTCAACAAAAAACCTTGATAATAGTACTATTAATGTGGTGCTCACCAGTTTTTAGAGTTTTTTTGATACTGTCGATGATGCTAGAATGGTTCCAGGGATGAGGAACATCAGTTTTGAGGCTGGATTAAGAAATTGGGATTGCTGCCCTTGGAGATACTGTGCCACACAGCAGACCTATGAGGAGCGTCATAGATCATAGAATAAAGGGGACAACAGCTGTGTGGAAACAATTGGCTAAGCAATAAGAACAGAAGAAATAGTCAACTGATTTTTTTTAGGCTGGAGGAAGGCTTGTGGTGGTGATATCCTGGCATTGGTATTGGGACCTTTGCTTTTCCTGATTTTATATGTATATAAATTTTTATATATAAATGATTTAGACCTTGGGATGCAGGGGACAGTTGTAATGTTTGCAGATGACATAAAACTTGGAAAAATTATAAACTGACCAGTATGTAGAACTCCAGAAGGCCACTAACAAATTTGGGGAGCAAGCAGATGAGTTTCAATGCAGAGAAATGTGAGGGGTACATTTCTTTTTAGAAAGTACATTGAAAGAAAGTATAAGATAGGAAATACGATTCTTATGGAGGTACTGATTCAGAGGGACCTACATAAATATGTGAATTGAGCATTGAAAGGCAGGTAGAGAGGGCAGCAAATAAAGCTTTTCCTAGTGCTTCATTAGTAGAAGGACGGTGCACATGCAAGGAGTTGATGTTGAACTTCTCTCAGACACTTACTGGATTTTGGCTGGAGTATTGGGCACAGTTCTGGCCCCACTTTGTTAGCAGAGATGCATTGGAGAGAACGCAGAACGGGTTTGGAGAGCAGAGGCTCAGAGGAAATTTGATAGGAGTTTTCAAAATCATGAGCAGGCTGAATAGTGACAATCAGGGAACTGCAGATGCTGGAGAATCCAAGATAACAAATTGTGAAATTCATCCAGCTTCACACTTTGTTATCTTGAATAGTGACAATGTTTACCCACTCTTAAAAGGACAAATAACACTAATAGCATAGATTTCAAGTGAACTCTAAAAGAAGCAAGGATGAAGTGAGTCAAAACTTTTTCACTCAGCAAGTAGTTAAGGTATGGAATGCACTGTGTGGAACTATTGGAGGTAGAGTCAGTTAAGACATTAAAGAGAGCATTGAATCATTATTTAGATAATGGTAATATGCATGGGGCGAAATTAGGAAATTGGTATGAAATAATCGTGCTTACTTAACAAGCTGGTGAAGGTTTATTGTGCCAAATGGCCACCTCCTACATTATAATACTATGTCATTCTGTGAAGGAGCATCTTTCCTCATCGTCATCACACATTGTTTATGGTCCAAATATTAACCACCATGGCACCTGCGGCCTGATAGCCTGTGATATTGATACGAGACATTCACCAGATGGGCCTACTTGGAATTTTTGCTGTAAAGTGGAGCTTCCGTAAGCTGGGAGGAGTGTAATAAATAAAATTAGGATCAAAATTATTGGTTAAAGCAAGTGCAACAAAGAAACTGCCCAAAATGCCCTGCTGCTTTTACAATGCTCAGCACTTGGGCAAATGAGCATTTTCGATAGTCCAGCTTCTGAGGTGCACAGAAAAGAGACTTTTTAAAATATCTTAATGAGTAGATATTTTAAAGCAGATGCAAAGTGTTTGCACATCACCATTCTCACTCTGGAAAGAAGCTGAAGTGTGAGAGAAAATTTGTCCTAACATCCCATCTGCTGCGACAGCCGTGGGTAAATGTTGTTTATTTGCTCAAAGTGTGGGAAAGGTTCACTAAGTCAATCAACCTACTGAAAGAGCAGTAATGTCACGAGTGAAGTTGTCATTGTAATAAAATAACTTGACACGACATGTCGACAGTTTGTCTCTGATAAGAATACCTTTGTAAACTGGGCCAGAGTTTGATATTCTGGATGAATGAGAAATAAGTCAAATAAATCCACTATGTTTTAAACTCATCACTGCAGAACTTTTTAAATTCTGAAAGAACTGCAGATACTGTAAATCAGAAACAAAAACAGAAGTTGCTGGAAAAACTCAGCAGGTCTGATATCTCCAAGGGGAGATAGATAGTATCCTTTGCAAGCCGGATCGAGAGCCCCGCATGGTTTGTTGCCTGCTGGTGCCAGGGTGCAGGACATCTCTGACCGGCTTGAAAGGATATTGGAGCGGGAGGGGGAGGATACAGTTGTTGTGGTCCACGTTGGGACTAACAACATAGGCAAGGCTAGGATGGAGGACCTGTTTGGGAATTATCAAGCACTAGGAACGAAATTAAGGAACAGGTCCTTGAGGGTCATAATCTCCGGATTACTGCCTGAGCCATGTGCAAATTGGCTTAGGGATAAGAAAATTAGGGAAGTAAGCATGTGGCTAAGGGAGTGGTGTGGGAAAGAGGGGTTCCATTTCATGGGGCATTGGCATCAGTTTTGGAACCTGGGGAACCTGTACCGATGGGACGATCTCCACCTGAACCGATCTGGAAACAGCGTTCTAGTGAAAAAGATAAATAGGGTGGTCATTAGGACTTTAAATGAGTGAGTCAGGAGGGAAGGGAAAGATAAAACAACAGGGGGTATGTTGCTAAATATAAAGGTAAGCAGCAGGTTAGCATGTGTGCAGGAGGGTTTAAGTTCAGGGCAGACTGTGAAAGAAGCAAAAAGGAAGGATAACTCAAGATATTATTACAGATGTTGGAATTCATGAGGGTAAGGAAGCTAGCATAAAGGCACTTTACCTGAATGTTCGTAGCATTTGTAATAAGGTTGATGAGTTAACGGCACAAATCATGACGAATGAATATGATTTGGTAGCCGTTACAAAGACATGGTTACAGGATGGTCACGACTGGGAGTTAAATATCCAGGGGTATCAGACTATTTGGAAGGACAGACAGGAAGGTAAGGGAGGTGGTGTAGCTCTGATATTCAAGGACGACATCAGGGCGGTGCTGAGAGGTGATATAGGTTCGATGGTGAATAAGGTTAAGTCCATTTGGGTGGAAATTAGAAATTCTAAGAGGAAAAAGTCACTGATAGTCGTAGTCTATAGGCCACCAAATAATAACATCACATTGGGGCAGGAAATAAACAAAGAAATAACTAATGCCTGTAAAAATGGTATGGCAGTATTCATGGTGGATTTTAATCTAGGTGTAGATTGGTTGAACCAGCTTGGTCAGGGTAGCCTTGAGGATGAGTTTGTTGAGTGTTTCTGTGACAGTTTTCTTGAACAGTATGTAATGGAACCAACGCGGAAGCAAGCTATCCTAGTTCTGGTCCTATGTAATGAGACAGGAATAATTAATTACGTCATAGTTAGAGATTCTCGTGGATGGAGTGATCACAGTATGGTTGAATTTAGAATACAGATGGAGAGTGTGAAGATAAAATCCAGTGCCAGGGTCCTGTGCTTGAACAAGGGGGACTACTATAGAATGAGGGAGGACTTGGCTAAAGTTGACTGGAAACAAAGACTTGATGGTGGGACAGTTGACGAGCAGTGGAGGACTTTCAAAGCAATTTTTCAAAGTGCTTAGCAAAAGTATATTCTAGTGAAAATGAAGGACTGTAAGAAAAGGGGTAATCTGCCATGGGTGTCTAAGGAAATAAGGGAGGCTATCAAATTGAAAGAGAAGGCTTACAAAGTGGGCAAAACATCATGAAACTAGAAGATTGGGAAAACTTTAAAGGTCAACAGAAAACCACAAAAAGAGTTATAAAGAAAAGTAAGCTCGAACATGAGAAAAAAACTATCACAGAATATAAAGACAGATAGCAAAACTTTCTATAAATATATGAAATGAGAAAGAGTGGCTAAAGTAAACGTTGGCCCTTTAGAGGATGAGAAGGGGAATTTAGTTATGAGATACGATGAAATGGCTGAGGCATTGAATAGGTATTTTGTATCGGTCTTCACAATGGAGGACCCTAATAACATGCCAGTAATTGACAAAGAGACAAAGGTAGGTGAGGACCTGGAAGCAATCATTATTACGGAAAAGGTAGTGTTGGGCAAGCTAATAGAGCTAAGGATTGATAAGTCACCTGGCCCTGATGGAATGCATCCCAGGATACTAAAAGAGATGGTGGGAGAAATAGCAGGTCCACTGGCAGTAATTTTCTAAAATTTGTTGGACTCTGGGGCAGATTGGAAAACAGTAAATGAGACACCACTGTTAAAAATGGAGGTAGGCAAAGGATGGGGAATTATAGATTGGTGAGCTTAACCTCTGTAGGGGGGAAGATGCTTGAGTCTATTATCAAGGAAGAAATAGCAAGGCATCTCGACAGATTCTGTCCCATTGGGCAGACGCAGCATGGGTTCGTGAAGGGTAGGTCTTGCTTGACAAATCTTTTGGAATTCTCCGAATTACGAGTAAGGTGGACAATGGGGACCCAGTGGATGTGGTGTACCTAGATTTCCAAAAGGCCCTCGACAAGGTGCCGCACAAGAGGCTGCTGCATAAGGTAAGGATGCTTGGTGTTAGGGGTAAAGTATTAGCATGGACAGAGGATTGGTTGACTAACAGGAAGTAAAGAGTGGGGGTAAATGAGTGCTGTTCTGGCTGGCAATCAGTGATTAGTGGTGTGCCTCTGTGATCGGTGTTGGAAATGCAATTATTTACAATTTGTGTAGAAGATTTGGAGTTGGGGACCACGTGTAGGGTGTTAAAGTTTGCAGATGACACTAAGGTGAGTGGCAGAGCAAAGTGTGCAGAGGACTGAAATTTTGCAGAGGAACATAGATACATTGAGTGAGTAAGCAAAGGTCTGGCAGATAGAATACAATGTAAATAAATGTGAAGTCATACATTTTGGTAGGAGTAATAGTAAAAAGGATTATTATTTGAATGGTAAAAGGTTGCAGCATGCTGCTAAGCAGAGGGACCTGGGTGTCCTTGTGCATGAATCTCAGAAGGTTGGTCTGCAGGTACAACAAGTAATTAGGAAGGTAAATGGAATTTTATGCTTCACTGCTAAAGGGATTGAGTTTAAAAGCAGAGAGGTTATGTTGTAGCTGTACGAGGTGCTGGTGAGGCCACACCTGAAGTACTGTGTGCAGTTTTGGTCTTTTTACTTGAGAAAGGATGTACTAGAACTGGAGTGGGTGCAGAGGAGGTTCACTAGGTTGATTCCGGAGTTGAGGGGGTTGGCTTATGAGAAGACACTGAGTAGACTGGGATTATATTCATTGGAATTCAGAAGATTGAGGGGGGATCTTATAGAAACATATAAAATTATGAAGGAAATAGATAAGATAGAAGTAGAGAGGATGTTTCCACTAGCAGGTGAAGCTGGGACAAGAGGGCATAGCCTCAAGATTAGAGGGAGCAAATTTAAGAGAAGGAATTTCTCCACCCAGAGGGTTGTTAATCTGTGGAATTCCTTGCCCAGATAAGTTGTTGACGCTACTTCAGTAAATGTTTTTAAAGCTAAGGTAGATACTTTTTTGAACAATAAAGGAATTAAGGTATATGGTGAGACACAGGTAAGTGGATCTGAGTCCACGAAAAGATCAGCCATGATCTTACTGAATGGCGGAGCAAGCTCGAAGGGCCAGACAGCCTACTCCTGCTCTTAGTTCTTATGTTCTCAGCAGGTCTAGTGGCATCTGTGAAGAGAAATCAGAATTAACTTTCAGGTCCAGTGAGTCTTTCTGAGAATTCCTGTGAAAGGGTCACCAGAGCTGAAATGTTAACTCTAATTTCTCTTCACTGATCTTTTATCTTTCCCATCGAAGTGATTCACAGTACCTGGACAAAGCTCAAAATGACTATCTATGGGGAAAGAAGGAATGGAACTTCAGCCTTAACACAACCCTGAGGCACAATGACCATCCACACATTGTCCTTTTAGATAAAGATGAAAACAGTGTTTATTCCCCATCCATATGACTATGAAATGCAGAACATTCAGTCTATCATGTCTGCTGTGTCATTCATATAATTAAGACTAATCTGCTAAACCTCAACTCCACTTTGTTGCTTTTCCACCACAACTCTTGTTTCCCTGACTGATTAAAGATCTGTCTGTATGAGCCTTGAAGATACTTAATGACCAGACCTTGCAAGCCCTCGATGACAAAGAATTTCACAAATTCAATGCCCTCTGAGGGAGAAAATTCTTCAACTGTGACTGAAATATGCAACACTTTATTCTGAGATTGTGCCTGCTGGTCCCACAAAGGGAAGCAAACTCTCTACCTCTAACCTGTCGGGTCCTTGAAGAATCTTGTCTGTTTTAACAAGTTTGTCTCACATTCTTCTAATTTCGAATGAGGACAGGCCCAATCTTCTCAACCTCTCCTCCTTGCCCATTATCAGCATTATGGCACTCCCCTGGACTGCATCCAATGCCAGTCTATCTTTCTTCAGGACTCCAAAGTGTTTGCAGTATTCAAGCTTTTTTCACACTAGTGCTGGTATAGTTTTCGCAAAATCTCCCAACTTTTATGCACCATTCTGTTTGCCTTCTCTAGCTTTTTGTGATCTATGGACAGGGATTCCAAATACCTCTTCTGTAACTTCCAGCAGTATTTCTCAATTTAAATAATATTCAGCTCTAGTATTCTTCCTGCCAAAGTGCATAACCTCGAATTTTCCCACTTTACATTCCATTTGCCAAGTTTTTGACCACTGACTTAACCTGTCTGCATTCTACTGCACACTCTTTGAGTGATTCTCACCACTTACCTTCCCACCTACTTTTGTGTCATCTATAAACTTCACTTTCCTTATGCAAGTCATTAACATATATTGTAAATAATTGTGGCCCCAGCTCTGTGGCACTCATCTAGTTACACGTCGCCCGAAAATGACCCCCTTTTCTCAACCCTGTGTCTTCTATTAGTTAGTTAGTGCTAATGTGCTACGTCCAGCACGATAGGCTCTTATCGTATTAAGTAGACTAACATGTGACACCTTATCAAACGTCTTCTGGAAATCCAAATGTATTATATCCACTGCCTTATCGTTTCCTAACTTGCTTGTTTCCACCTCAACGTATTCTAACTTTTCAGGCATGATTTCTCCTCCGTGAAGTCATGCTGACTGTGCTTGATCATATTATGTAATTCTGAATGTTTTGCTGTTAGATCCTTAATAATAGACTCTAACATTTTCGAATAACAGACATTTAGCTAACTGGCCGACAGACACCTGTTTTCTCTCTCCTTCTATTTTCAAATAAACGTGATACATTGGCAGTTTTCTCATCCTCTGGGAATTTTCTAGAATCTGAGGATACTTGAAAACTGCATCTACTATCACTGTAGCTATTTCCTTTGAAACCCTCGGATGTATCCCATCAAGCTCAGGGGACTTATTGATCTTTAGTCCTGTTATTTTACCGAGCACTTTTTCTCGAGTGGTGGTTATTTTAGTTTGCTCTTCTGCTCCTTCATTGTTTAGACATTTAGGAATGCCATCTGACCACTCCATATTGTACAGTTTACACTGACCTGTATGGGAACATAGGAACAGTAGTTGCCTATTCAGCTCCTTGAGCCTCTTCTACCATTTAATGAGATCATGGCTGATCTGTGGCTTAACTCCAAATATCTGCCTTGGCCCATATTCCTTAATACTTTTGCTTAACAATAAATTGTTGATTTCTGATTTAAAACTAACAGCTGATCTCGCATCAACTGCATTTTGTGTAAGGGAGTTCAAAATCTCTGCACCCCTTGTGTGTAGAAATGCTTCCTAGTGTCTCTCCTGAATAGTGTAACACTAATTTTCAGATTAGTTCCAGTTCAATAGTCTCCAACCAGCGAAAATGATTTATCTGCCCTGACTTTCCCAGTTAACGTCTTGAAGATTTTGATTGGGTCACCCCTTAACCATCTAAATTTTATAGAAAACATGCCTAATCTGTGTAATCTCTCCTCACAATTTAACACTTGAAGACCAGGTACAATTCTTCTAAACCGATGTTGTACTCCATTCAAGACCAATAAATCCTGCCTGAAGTATTATACACAGATCTGCTCATAGTACTCCCAAGTAGGCTGTAACCAGGGTTTACTATAGCCAGAGACAATGGGCTTCTTTTCCTTATTTCTCAGTAATTGATATGAGATTTGTTTCCTCCCAATTCAATTAAATATGTTTTTTAACTTCACCACCGTCACTGCCCTCCCTTCAAAAAAGCATTGAACAGGTAATATAATGTTTGGTGTGGTCCTCCCAGAAGGGTGTGGAAATTTGCTGCACCATCTTCTCTGTTGCTGGTAATAGTGAGGATGCTGAGGCTTTTTGGATATTCTGATTATGAGTCTGACAAGTAACAAGTTTCCCTTGCCTCTGACGTACCTTCGCTTTATAAATAGCTGTTTGTCTTGAGCATTCGTAAGAACAGAGTGGAATGTGTTTGACACATTGTGCATTGGCTGATGTGTCATGAGCGAAAGAAGACTATGACCAGGGACTGAACAGGAGAGAATCAGATTACCAACTCCTTCCATGACAGTTTTTTTCAATGTTGTGGTTGAAGCTCTCGATTGTCCCTGGACTTGAGGTGGTTGGGATTATGGAAATGATGTATAGCATAAGACTTGACTGATTTACTGAATTACTTCTCCTATGGAATATGAAACTCTATCTTTTTCAGAAAGCCCCATCTGGTGAAGATCCATTTCCAACAGATTCTATCTGTCATGACTGCATCATTTTTTTTCAGAATGGGAAAGCTTCAATCCACCAGGTAAACCTGTCCATTATTAGTGGGATGTACCTGTAGCCTATTTTCACTGTGGGTCTGCAGGTCTGTATAATAAATCCATCAGGTAAGCCCATCTCTGTAATACAGTATATACTAGCCTCTACATTTCCAAAGGTAGTGGGTTAGTATCATCAGTTTGCAATGATTGCCATGCACGTGATGGGTTGTACCTGTTGGGATAACAAGGCGCAGAGCTGGATGAACACAGCAGGCCAAGCAGCATCTTAGGAACAGGAAAGCTCATGTTTTGGGCATAGCCCCTTCATCAGAAAGGGTCGAGGCCCGAAACGTCAGCTTTCCTGCTCCTAAGACGCTAGGCCTACTGTGTTCATCCAGCTCTACACCTTGTTAACTTGGATTCTCCAGCATCTGCGATTATCTCTGTACCTGTTGGGAGTTGTTTTTTCACAGGGCTGAAATATCTTGAACATTGATGAGGCACATATTCAGGTGCTGATAGCCACCCTGGTCTGCCTTCAGTCAGCGATTGCAATGATGTATCAAATCAAGAACTGGAGAAATGAAATGACCTAATTTTACATAATCAAAGATAATTAATTTCTAATACTTGAGCTGTGAGCCAATTTAAATTTGAGACATCCTTGCGATGGAAAACCCAATTGTGTAGGAGAAGTGAGTTTTTGCTTGCTGTAAGAGATGGGGAATGTCTTCGGGCAGATCGGTAGCTCAGTGGTTAGCACTGCTGCCTCACAGCGCCAGGGACCTGGGTTCAATTCCACCCCCAAGCGACGGTCTGTGTGGAGTTTGCACATTCTCCCCTTGTCTGCGTGGGTTTGCTCCGGTTTCCTCCCACAGTCCAAAGATGTGCAGGTTAGTTGGATTGGCCATGCTAAATTGCCCGAAGTGTTCAGGGATGTGTAGTTGAGGTGGGTTGTAGTGGGATGGGTCTGGGTGGGATTCTCCAAGGGTCGGTGTGGACTTGTTGGGCTGCTTCCACACTGTAGGGATTCTATGATTTATGATCATGCTGTACAGACTCTTTGACAACAGTCACATCAGGGGTAGAGTCAGAGTTTTATCTGGAGTCTGTTATATTGGTGATTATGATTTGAATTGACCTTTAGAATCCCAATAGTGCGGCTTTCCTGGTGCGTCACTCTGGTTATTTCCAGTGTTCTCTTCATTCGCCTTTGCAGCTGATGTACCTTTGCCTTACAAATAACCATTTGTCTGACTCTTATGAAAAGTGGGTTGGATGTGTTTGGTGACAGGATGTCCCAGTTCTCCACCCTGGGGTTCTCAGTGTGAACAGTGTGAGTTGTGTTTGGAGACATTTTGTAATTATGTGTGAAGAGGGTGGAATTTATTTTTTGACCAGATGTCCCAGTTCTGCACCAAAGGATTCTCAGTGTGGAAAATGTTTGCAATCTGGATGTCCCAGTCTTTCCACCTTTTAAAAAGAACAAAGATAGGACCAGGTCAGTTGGATGTCACTTCTGTGGTGTCAATCTGATGAAGTAACAACGCAGGACTACTTGCATACCAAACTGTAAAAGCATAGACTCCTAAGGGTTTATGGTGTATAAAAAGGCCCTTCAGCCCTTTGGGTACATGCTGGTAAAAACAACCAGCTAACTATTCTAATTCCATTTTCCAGCACTTGGCCCATAGCCTTGTATGCCTTTGCAACACAAGTGTTCATCTAAATACTTAAAGTTATGAAGGTTTCTGCTTCTACCACACTGACAGGCAGTGAATTCCAAATTCCCACAACCGCTGGGTGAACATGTTTTCCCTCAAATCTCGCCTAAACTTTCTGTCCCTTCTGCCATGGCCCTTGATGTCTCCATCAAGGAGTAAGGTTCCTTCCTGTCTACCCAATGTATGCCCCTCTCAATCTCTTCTATGTGAGGGAACCAATCACAACCTGTCCAATCTCCCATCATGACTGAAATTCTCCAGTCAGGCAATATCCTGGTATTTCTCTGCATCCTCTTCAGTACTGTCGCATTTCTCCTGTAATGTGCAATAAACAGGGTTGAGTGATCCCTGAACCAACGCATCATGACTAAGCTCTGTTGGCCTACTGAATCCAATTGTGAATGAGAGTGAATAATTTAAAAACTAACAAGCGGAGGAGAAGGAGGCACCCAAATTATCTCAATTCTGAATGGTGGTTGGGGCGAGGCATGGGGCGCAGGGAGCATGGTGTGGAATGTCCAGCACATCAGTGCTGAAGCGTTCTCATCCATCTTTAGGTTAGAAGTGGGGATGTTTTCTAATGATTGCACAAAGCTCAATACTGTTCATGACTCTTCGGACACTGAAGCAGTCTGTTCAGTTGCTGCCAAATCTGGATAACAAGTGACAACTCAGAAGTGCCGGGAAGTCCTTCTCCAACAAGAGAAAAATCGAACCATTGTGATGATTTGGGTCAGGTGGGAAGCTGAAAGAGGCAGACAGTGAGCCTGAAGAATGTTCAGTGTTTCAGATTCAGCACCACTTCACTTTTAAACCTCCATCCTAGCTCCTGCGACTCACTTCACAGTACAGCGTGGCTGATAAACGGCAGGGTGCATGCATGGATATGATCTTTATAGTGGACAGTGCAGAACAAGGCGTATGTGTGTGTCATCCTGAAACAACTGGAGATAGCGGAGAGATCTTTTCAAAGCCAGACCATTCAGCCTGTATCATTGTGCGACTAGATTCTGGGGATCTTGTAAATCAAATGCAAGTAACTGCAGATGGGAATCTGAAACTAAACAACACTTTGTGATGAAAGGATACAGTAAATATTACTATAGTTTGGAAATGTGCATTTTGAAAATGTTAAAAAGCAGGTTGGTTTTCATTTCAGTTCTATGAAGGTGACTCTTGATATAGAACTCAAATTAATTTGAAAAAGTGACCTAAACAATTTCAAGAAAGCTTATGGCTTAGCAGGTAAGTGGATGATACGAGTATGCCGCTGATTTCATAACATACAGAAACAAACATGATCAGGAAACACTGGTAATTTAGTTTGAGTTTAGTTCAGAAAAATCAGACTTTTAGTCCAGTAGAGCAGTTTTGATCATAGCGACAGGGTTTTAGTTTGTGAAGTCTCCAAGTTGTAGAAGTTTGTACAAATGTTTTGAAACTGTCAGAACTGAAAACAGATTTAAACTACCAGACTGGGAAAATGTCTGAAAACCTGGAGTGATATTTCCCTGGGTTAGGTATCTTAACAGAATGTTGTTGGGGGAAAAAAGATTGAGTGCTAAGATTTTGTAAAATTATCTTCGATGTATAAAATTTGCTCTTTTTTTCCCATCTTCTATGTAATGTTCTTGTTTTAAAACAGCCTTGGCAGCCTTGTGTGAATGTGTGTGAATAGTGACCAACCACCAAGGTAATCAACTAAAAACATAAAATTTATGCTCTATTAAGCCAGGTTTTGATCTGGGATCTGACTTGTCCAGTATTACTATCAGCTGGGTTCCTAACAGCATCAAAATCTAAGAGTCGTTCGAATCATCAGGACCTGAATATCATTGGGCTTCGATCGTGAAAGGAAGAGGTTTGTCCATTCTGTTCATGGGAAGATCGGATATTGGTGTGTGGGCGAAAAGCATCAGAAGCACTTTGTTCAGCTTAGGGTATCCCACCTTGGAATGGTTAGGCTGCATAGACTGACTGAAGGATTGACTGACTCACACCTCTAATCCCCAGCCCACTTACTTTCCACTCTCACAGCTTTCCTTCTCTTCCCCACCCACAGGTCTTTGAGGATCTGTAGCACGGATGTATCTCAATGATACCTGGATTTTAAGGATATGGGTAGGCCATTTAGGACTGAGATGGGGAGAAATTTCTTCACCCCAGGGAGTGGTGAGGTGCGGTCTGTGGAAGTATATGCCACATTTGAGGACGAAACATTAATTATTTTCAGGAATCAGTTAGATGCAGTTCTTAGATCAAAGTGACCGAAGGATGTGAGGAGAAACTGGGAAGAGAACACTGAGATGGTTGATCAGCCATGATTGGATTGAATGTTTGAGAAGGCTTGAGTGGCTGAATGGCCTGGTCTGCTCCTATTTTCTATATTTCTACTTGAAGAGACAAATTATGAGCAAAGGATAAACAAACTAAGCAAAGCAAGAAACCACTCAGCCCATCAAGTCTATACCAGCTCTCTGTAGAGCAGTTTGGTCTCAAACTGAGGGCAGTCAGCTGTGAGATAGTTTCAGATCCCTAGATTTTGTAATCATGAGTGTGGGCAACTGCCTAATTTCTAAGACCCAATTGTGATCCTGAAAACCCAGTAAAAAGGTAGATGTTTCTTTTTAACTACAAACCTTACAGTGTCAAAACCCTACTGCCCCTCCTTCTCCCACCCTTACAGCTCTCTCCTGCAACACTTTGAACAGTCTTCCAAACTAACACCCACAGCTGTACCATCAGTCTGAAGGTCTCTTAGCCTCCTCCCTGCCCTTAGACACGTAGTCCCCCCAAGAGATTTGCAGCTCCTACCCCCACCAACTCTCTCAATACTGCCTCCCTAACCTAAATCTCAAAGCTCTTCCCTATCCCAAATATTCTCACTCTCACAACCCTCCCTCGACCCAACACCCTCCCCCACTGCCCAAACTCTCAGGTTTCCCCACATTCTAACTCTCTCAGCTCTTTCCACCAAAACTGTCACAGATTAACCCAAACTCTCACAACATGTAAACTGTCACAGCTCTTCCTTCCTTATCAAATTCTGAGCTCTTCCCACCTTCCTAAACTTTTACAACTCTTCACTCCCGCTCCTAATTCTCACAGCCCATCCCTCCCACTCTGCCTAACTCTCAAAGCTGTGCCCTGCCAGCCAAACTCTCGCATCTCTTTCCACTCTCCACTATTACATGTGGAGCAGGTGATCAGTCTTTACCCAGTATAAACCCACTGATGGAAGTCTCGGAGGTGATGGCTTTTCCATGCGCAAGCTGTTGTTGTCCTTCTAGGAGTTGGGCATTGTGGATTTGGGGAATTCTGTCAACACTCTGATGGTACAGCTGTGGGTGTTAGTTTGGAAGACTGTTCAAAGTGTTGCAGGAGAGATGTACAAATACCATTTAGTTTCCCCTTTGCTCAACCTCTCTGACTCATCATGTCAAGGCCAGAGACTTGGGTTGGTCCAAATGGATGGCTGATTTCTTCTGTGAAGAGCATTGGTGAACCAGTTGGGTTTTTTAAAATTAATTCATGGAAATGAGGGCAGAGCTGGTTAGGCAGCCTTTATTGCCCATCCCTAATTGCCCAGCGGGCAGTTGAGAGTTAACCACATTGCTATGGGTCTGGAGTCACATGGAGGCCAGACCAGGTAAGGATGGCACTTTCCTTCCCTCAAGGATATTAGTGATCCAGATGGGTTTTTCCTGACATTCGACAATGGATGTGTGGTCATTATTGTATTGTTAATTGCAGGTATTTATTAAATTCAAATTCCACCATCTTCCATGGCGAGATTTGAATTCAGGTCCCCAGAACATTGTCTGGGTCTTTAGGTTAATAGTCCAGCGATAATAGCACGAGGCCATCACCTCCCCTAGGCAGATTGGGTTTCTAAACCAATCCCTGTGCAGTTTTCATGCTCACAGTTTCACTGTGCTGCTGTCAATTTACCAGATTCACTCAGCTCAGTTTCACAACCTGCTCAATTAATAATGGATTTAAGGGTTATGGAGATAGTGAGCAAGAAAGTGGAATTCAGCCTGAGATCAGACCAGCCATGATCACATCAAATGATAGAGCAGGCTTGAGGGACTGTATTTGCCTACTCCAGTTCCTAGTTTTGATGTTCTTTGTGTTCTTTTTTAGACCTCCATCAGCTGCTTTCTCTTATTTTTAAACTCATTTTACAGGTTTTGGAAAGGCAGGATTTGCAGGTGGGAAGCTCAAACCACCACACGTCGCATCAAGACCTGACAGATGCACGATATTTGTCGGGAGCAGAATCTCTCAGGTCTGTGAACATGGAAGGACAAAACATTGTTCACAGTGGAGAGAAACCATTTACATGTTCTGTGTGTGCACGAGGCTTCAGCCAATCATCTGGTTTGTCAAAACATAAATGCAGTCACACTGGGGAGAAACCATGGAAATGTGGTGACTGTGGGAAAGGATTCATTTCTCCATCAAAGCTGGAAACTCATCGCCGCAGACACACTGGTGAGAGGCCATTCACCTGCACCGTGTGTGGGAGAGGATTCACGCAGTCAGCCAACTTGCTGACACACCGGCAAGTTCACACTGGGGAGCGGCCATTCACTTGCTCTGAATGTGGGAAGGGATTTGCCGATTCATCCAGCTTCCTGAGGCACCGACAGGTTCACAGTGGGGAGAGGCCATTCAACTGTTCCGAGTGTGGAAAGAGATTCATTCAGTCATCTGATCTGCTGAGACACCAGCGAGTCCACACTGGGGAAAGACCTTTTAAATGTCCAGACTGTGGGAAATGTTTTAAAAGTTCCAGGGAATTGACATGTCACCTACGTGTTCACACTGAGGAGAGACCTTTTAAATGTCCAGACTGTGAGAAGTGCTTTAAAGGCTCCAGGGAACTGATGCTCCATCAACGCATTCATACCGATGAGAGACCATTTAGGTGCTCTCACTGTGGGACTGGGTTCAAGCGGTCATCTCACCTGACTGAACATCGACGAGTTCACACTGGAGAGAGGCCATTCACCTGTCATGCATGTGGGAAGGGATTTACTCAGTCATCCAACCTGCTGACACACCAGCGAGTTCATAAATAACTGCAATGATTGGATTTTGCGGTTTGTAACATCCAGAACTGAATTATGTTCAATGGTGTCTATTTTCAATAAACCTCAGGCCACTTTTAGGTTTTATTATCCTGGATAAAGGTAAATAAATTACCTTTGTCTGAATTGCAGTGTATTTCCCTAAAATCAAATTAGTTCCTTTGAAGAATTCATCCTTTCATCTGTTTCTTCCATGAAAAATGTGAGGAGGTCCTGAAATTTCTTTTGTTACTGAGATTGAGACAATCAGATCAACTTCTGTCTTCCACTGACTGCATTGCCTCAGAATTTCCTCCATCTCTGAGCCATGAGGTGGCAGTTTTCTTTCATTCCTCCTCCATTTTCACTTATTACCTCTCACCTTGTCCGTGAATCCCACCAGGTGCTCAATCAAACCTGTTCCCACTGCATGCCTGATTGCTCAATTTTTCCATATTTGCTGACATTATAAACCATCCTGTCTTTCCCTTCAGGAACTCTCCCTCTGTCCTTCAAATCTGCCATTACTCCAGCTCCTGTAAAAATAAATGCGTGATACCTTCATTGTTGCATACTGCCCCATTTCCAACCTCCCATTGTTCTCTGAAGCCATTGTTGTAGAAATCTACAGCTCAGAAAATGACCCTTTGGCCATCAAGTCTCTGTCAGTCAAAAATGACCGAAATATTCAAATCCCATTTTCAAGCACTTTGACCATAGCCTTGTAATGCCATGGCATGACAAGTGCACACCTAAATACTATTTTAATGTTACAAGGGTTTCTTATACACAGTGAGTTCTACATTCCCAGCACCCTCTGGATGAAACATGTTTTCTCACATCCCCTCTCAAGCTCCTGACTGCAGTCTTAAATCTGTGCTCCTGTTCATTGATCCCTCTACCGAGGGGAAAAGTTCCTTCCTTCTTGCTTATCTATGCCCTTCAATTTTATGTCACCCCTTAGAGTCATAACGAAAATTCTCTGGCCCAGGCAACATTTTGGTAATCCCTTCTGTACTCCCTCAAAAGTGCCATCATTTTCTTACTACAATATGGATACCAGAACTGCATGACAACTCTGGTTGTGGCCTAACCAATGTTTTATACAATTTTAGCATAATCGTCCTGATTTTAAACTCTCTGCCTCGACAAATAAAGGCATGTATCCCATACATCATCTTAACCACTCTATGTACCTGTCCTGATATCTTAACGGACTACTGTACATGCCCAACAGGTCCCACTGATCCTTGGTGCTCTCCAGGGTCCTGCTGTACATCATGCTTGCTCTGCCCAAGTGTATCATCTCACTTTTGCTGATTGAATTCTGTGTGTGTCTGACCAGCCCTTCTATAGCCTGCTGTAATCTAATGCTACCTTCCACACTATTTACCATCTCACCAATTATTTTATTATCTGTAAACTGACTGATGACCTCCTACAATCAATTCTATATCATTACTATGTACCACATAACAGCAAGGTCCCCAACACTGACACCTGTGGGATCCCACTCAACACAGGTGTTGCATATGTTTGTATATAGACAGGGATACAGCAGAAACACAGAGCTCTATAAAATTCAATTAATTTATTAAGTACTTAAGTGAATGATACGTGTCTTTAACTGCTAGGGATATTTCAACCAGCATCCTTTACTATGCTGGGTTCTGTAATCGACCTCACCTGGGAGAGTTGGCAGCCTCTAGGCTGGAACTTTTCTCAGATTTGTTACTAAGCCTCCTTACATGAGGTATTTCTTCACAGTTGTTAATTTCCTGGAGTTGCTGCTGCAATTAGGGATTTTCTCATTGCTTTTACACGATTCAGTTCTGCTGAGTTGGCATTCCGATTTCCTTATTTGGAATTGCATGTGAAACTAATCCAATTCCAAATAGTTTTACCATATATAGTTAGTAATTGTCAGATTCCTTTGCTTTCTACAAATCCTTCTCCCTTTTGTGGTCTCAACCGTAACTTAGCCCCATGATCGGTCTTCACTGCAGCTGGAATGTCATTCTGTTCATTCTTCCTAACTGCAGGATGGAACTTGGGTGCAGTAACCTATTTATCGGAGTTCACCCCTACTGGGTCTGCTATATCATCCAGGGCTCCTCCAGGCAGTGGTGAGTATTATCTCCTTACAGTGGTTTATTCTTAGCAAACCATTACCTCATTTGTGTTATTTGACAATACCATTTAAATCATTGCACTTGTAATCAAAGTTAGAAGTCATTTTATGATATCTTACTCATTTTCCTTTTGTTCTGTGGCAAGTACACTGTTGTACGCTTTCCACGTCTTACAAAATAAGCATTATATCAATACAAATGACAATGAGCGAGTAGCAAGGAATACTATGAGCTAGCTTTGTCTATGTTATTCCTACCCATTAAGCAGCCATTACAAACACACTCCCATACGAGCTTTCTTTTGGCATCTGAGACCAATCCTCATTGTCAGTCTCTTCCATTTCTTAACTCTCCATTTTAATAAACACAATAAGACTATTACAACAAGTATAACAAAATGCATTGTAACAATCATGTAAGGTACAATCCTGATCCGTAATTGACATGAGTGTTTAGTCCTGAATTCCAATTGGTCTTCTGTCATTCTTCCTAACTGCAGCTGGAATGTCATTCTGTTTATTTGTAGGATGAAACTTGGGTGCAGTAACATATTTACCTTCGAGCCAGTTATTAGATAACCAGTTTCTTCTGTCTGGCTTGCAGCTAACTTGTTCCAATCCATTATAAAGTCTCATGTCAATTGTAATATTGTCAGCCATATCCAAAAACTGTTTCTTGATATCACGTGGAGTAAATTGAATTGGCTGAAGACTGGCATTGTCATTTTCCTTTATTTTACCTGACATTAACCTTCCTTACCTTTTTTTTTGCCGAATTCCCTTTTCAAGTTCCATTTTGCATCTTCTTTACACCTTTAGTGCTTCTGCAGTGTTGAGCCCTTGCTTTCTCCCATAAGCCTCCCTTTTTCTCACTATCCAACCCTGTATATTCCTTAATAGGAACAAATTACTGCAGATGCTGGAATCTGTACTGAAGACAAAACGTGTTGGAGATCACGGTGGGTCAGGCAGCATTCATGGACAGAAAGCAAGCTAAAACTTCGAGTCCTGTATATTCCTTGACATCCAAGTTTGCTGGATTTCTTGGTCCCACCCTTTTATCTTTAATAGTACATGCTGAGCCTGTATGATCCCTGTTTCCTCCTGAATGTGCCCCATTGATCTAACACAGATTTACCTAAAACTATCTGCAGTCCGTTCACTCTGGCCAAGTCCTATCTTTTATTAAAATCAGCCTTTCCCCATTTTTAGATGTCCTTGAACATGAGCGGCACGATGGCTCAATGGTTAGCACTGCTGCCTCACAGAATTCCACCCATGGGCAAATCTCTGAGTGGAATTTGCACATTCTCCCCATGCCTGCTTGTGTCTCCTCTGCATGCTCCAGTTTCCTCCCCACTGTCCAAAGATGTGCAGATTAAGTGGATTGGGCATGCTATAATGCCCATAGTATCCAGGGATGTGCAGGCTAATTGGATTGGCCATGAGAAATGCAGGGTTGCGAGGATAAGGTGGGGGGAGGGGGGGGGCAGTGGGATGCTCTTCAAGGGCTAATACAGACTCCATGTATCAAATGGCGTGGTCCACTATAGGGATTCTATGCTATTGTCACCTCCCAAATCCACACCCACTTTTTCCAGAACTCCACATTAGAATTCCCTCTCATCAGCTTTCGTCTGTGCCAATGTACTGAAACAGTTCTTATTAAAGTCACAAATGATAATCTGAATGATTGTTTTCAGAGAAATAGTTAATATGTTTGCGAATGACACCAAAATTGGTGTATAGATAACAGGTGAAGAAGGTTATTTAAGATGACAAAGGGATCTTGATCATTTGTCCAATGGACTGACAAATGGCACATGCAGCTTAGTTTGAACAAGTGCAAGGCATTGCATTTTGCAAACAATGGCAGGACTTATACAGTTAATGGTAGGGGCTCTGGGTAATGTTGCACAGAGAGAACTAGGGCTTCAGGTACACAATTCTTTAAAAGTTGCATCACAGATTGACATGTTGGTTTAGAAGGTGTTTAGCACACTTGCCCTCCTTGCTCAGACCATTGAGCATAGGAGTTGGGAGGTCATATTGAAGTTGTACAAGATGTTGGTGAGGCCACTTTGGAGACTGTGTACAGTTCTGGTTGCCCTGCTGTAGGAAGAATATTATTAAATTGGAGAGGCTTCAGAAAAGATTTACCAGCATGTTGGTGGGATTAGGGGTTTGAGTTTTAAGGAGAGGCTGGGACTTTATCACTGGAGCCTTGGAGGTTGAGGGGTTACCTAATACAGGATTGTTAAGTCATGAGGTACATAGCAAAGGTGTCAAAGTTCAAAACTAAGGGGCATAGATTTTAGAGGGAAAGATTTAAAAGAGACATTGAGTATCAAATTTCTTACACAGAGGGTGGTTCGTATGAGGAATGAACTGCCACAGGAAATGGTAGAAACATCTAAGAGACATTTGGACGGGAACATGAATAAGAAATGTTTACAAAGATATGACCCAAGTGCAGGAAAATAAAAGTAATTTAGTTTGGGAAATTTGGTCAGTTTGGATAAATGCACCAAAGGGTCTGTTTCCGTACTATATGACTCTATGATTGTGGTAGTAAGCCTTTTCACTCTTCTTGGACTGCAACAAGGTTGATCACACCATTCTGGTCCAATACTTGTCCACTATCACCTAGTAGCTATTATGCTCAATTGTTTCATGACCATTTCTTGTTGAAAGTTGCTTTCAGAGCCTTATTTTCCCCCAACTGATTACCTGCCCTGACCTGACCTACTTCTGTAAAAGGCAACTGATTTTCAATCATCGCTCCTGCACGAGCATTGGTTTCAAGCAAAGTGCATTCCTGGATTTTCTGACTATCCGGTCAAAGTTGGCATGAAAGAGGATTTGAGCAATTGAGCAAATGGGCTGTAATCACATTGGAATTGTGGGGCTTGCTTGAGATGAATGTCCTACTCATGCTCCTATTTACAAAACTGAAAGAAATGCGGATGCTGTAAATCAGGAACAAAAACAGAAGTTGCTGGAAAAGCTCAGCAGGTCTGGCAGCATCTGTGAAGAAAAAATCACGGGTCCAGTGACCCTTTTGCAGAACAGTTTTTGCTACCACTTTTGTTCCAGTCAGGGTCTTCTGACCCAATGACCAATCAGCGCAGTGAAATAAAAAAATCTTAGTACCAAAGTTTGGGTTCGGAATCAACGCGTCTGGTATAACTTTCCCTGTAAACCCGCGAATCAAGTTAAAGGTACAACAACTTGCATCGTCATTGGCCGGATGTGTCCAGGATTCCACCAATGACAGAACAAGAGAGGATGCGCAGGCGCAGCGAGGAAAAACTGGAGCTTGCGCGCGGCCTTGGTGCCGAAGAGTGAATGTATATTTATTTGGGTGCGGAAATGGTGAGAATGCAGCGGAGCAGAGGGAGCGATGGCTCCAGCAGGGGTATGGAGAGGCTTTGTGAACACGTTGTGCGAATCATGACTCCTGACTAAGAAACTAGCGGATCCCTGTTCGCACCCAACGGGGAACGGTTTCAGGCTTCGTCATAGACCCAGGTTAACGGCTGCCATTTTTCTAGGGCCGTCGAAGATCAGGGCGCATGCGTGACCGCTAATCTTACTTGGGCAGGAGAAAGCGAGTACATGTAAATGACAAGAGGTGCGCCTACGGATTTCGGAGATAGTAGGAACTGCAGATGTAGAGCTGGATGAACACAGCAGGCTAAGCAGCATCAGGAAGACTGACGTTTCGGGCCTAGACCCTTCATCAGAAAAAGGGTCTAGGCTCGGAACGTCAGCCTTCCTGCTCCTCTGATGCTGCTTGGCCTGCTGTGTTCATCCAACTGTGCACCTTGTTATCTCGCCTGCGTGTTTCCATTATCTTTAGACCGGTTTTCCTCAGTCGCAGAACGGTGACAACTTGTACATCAAGATGCTTCATGATTTGAATCCAAAATATCTTACTGATGAAACATAATAGTAACGGAGGAAAATGAAGCAAACCTCACTGTCTGGATCCACTGTCTTGTGGGATCTCCTCCATGTGTCCCAAGATCTGCATATCTGTTCAGAGCACGAGAAATAGGAACAAGTAAAAACCGAAAGAACTGCAGATGCTGTAAATCAGGAACAAAATCAGAAGTTGCTGGAAAAGCTCATCAGGTCTGGCAGCATCCGTGAAGACAAAACCAGAGTTAATGTTTCAAGTCAGACATGAAACATTAACTCTGACTTTGTTTTCACAGGAACAGGAGTAGGTCATTTGGCTCCTTGATAACAAAGTGTGGAGCTGGATGAACGCAGCAGGCCAAACAGCATCTTAGGAGCACAAAAGTCTAGACCCAAAACGTCAGCTTTTGCGCTCCGAAGATGCTGCTCAGCCTGCTGCGTTCATCCAGCTCCACATTTTGTTATCTTAGATTCTCTAGCATCTACAGTTCCCATTATCTCTGATCGCATTTGGCTCTTTGAGCCTGCTCTACTATTCAGTAGGATCATGGCTTATCCAACATTCCTCACATCCACTTTGCTGCAGTTTCTCCACATGACTTGATTCCCCTGCTGATCAAAAATTTATCTATCTCAGCCTTAAGTATGCACGAGGATTCCATCCCTATAGCTGTCTGGCAAGGAATTACAAAAACGCTCAACCTTCTGAGAAGACCCTCCTCAGTCTTGAATTGGCACCCCCTATTTCTGAGACTATGCCTTCTGGTCCTACATGTTCCCATGAGAGGAAACATTCTTTCAGTGTTTACCCTGTCAAGACCCTTAAGAATCCTATAAGTGTCAATGAAATCTGCTGTTGTTCCTTTAAACTCTGATCAGTAGAGCCCCAACCTCTTTAGCCTTTGCTCTTAATACAGTCCATACTACTGCTTACATAAGTTCAGTCACATGGAGACTCTCAATCCTGAGTAGACATTATTCTTGATATATCCTTTCCCACAATGAGGCTCCTTTACCGCAATGAGGCGAACCCAACTTTCTCCAACATAACTTTGCAACTAAAATCCCTTGTCTGTTTCAGTAAACTTCCTTTGTCCCTTTTTAATCCACGTCCTTCATGATGTTGATGAGTGGTTTGCAAAGACCCAGATGCTCTGTTTGTGTGTGAGATGTGACCATACTCCAGTAATTGGGAAGTACATCACTGCCCCCTGGATAGTTCCTCAACTGTGACATTTTTCTCCGACTTCAGCTTTTGCATTTTAGGTCCAGTTGTGAGCTCCAGGATGAGATTTTAAAAATAGAAACAATGAAAATGTTTCAGAAGTGAGCATTTTTAACCTGTCACTGACAATTTTAAGCATTTAAAACTCTGCTGTGCTATTTTAGAAAGGTTCCATGACTGTGGAGTTGGTGTGTCTCCTTTATTGTGGATCTCAACCTATGTCTGTCTTTGGGTTTGTTTCACCTTTGACCTCCCCAATCGTCTCAGTGCCATTGTCTAAATTCGTCTCTAATAATGGATGTGTGTTAGCGGTTATTGGTGTTTCATTCACTTCTGCAAATTGTAACTAAATGAGGTTACCACCGTGGCCCATCCCTGATCATGTGCTGCTGAGGAACCCACTTTTTCTTTAAATAGTGGCTTTCGTAGCCAGAAATTGTTTTTCCTGCACTTTAGTTGTTTCCCTTGCACTGCTACAATGGTATAGACCATTCTGCATATTTTTAATTTCTTATAATTCATTCTACACACTCTGGAACCTTAACTCCCTACAGACACTGCCTGACCTGATGAGGGTTTCCAGTAATGGAACTTTTTACTTTCAGATTTCCAGCATGCTGTATTGTATTTTCTTGAAAATGAGATGTCAGTCACAGAACTGAATCAGGAAACACCGGCAGTGCAACTGATTGTTAGTTTGGATTGGGGAGAGGGGGTGGTTATTGATTGCAGAGGCTGGTCCCTCACCTCTAGTGTTGATGTCTTCAAATCATAGAATCATTGAGTTTACAATATAGAACTGAGCCTATTTTGGCTCCTTGCAGAATCAAATTCATTAGTCCTACTCCCCTACCTGTCATGAACAAGACCAGCAAATATTGCCAGTCACCTGAAGCCTTGTGGACAGGATGATGTTTGATCTCCTTGCACAGTGCAGTTGATGTGGGGAGGGTGCTCCCACAATGCTGTGACAAGGAGTTACAGGTTATTCATCCAGAAGTAATGAAGAACATGTAAATAATGTTTAAATCAATTACAGTATTTTAATTTTACAGAAAGCCTTTTACATTATAGAACATTACAAACTGTTTCACAGGAGTGTTGTAAAGCAACATTAATGCAGATTCGCATACAAATTAGCAGTAGGAATAAGCTACTCGGCCCTTGAACCCTCTCTGCGATTCATTAATATTGATCTGATTACTCTATATTCCTGCTCACTTTGATAATCTTCCACTTCTTTTCCTGTCAAGTATGTATTGACATCTATCTTAAAAATATTAAAGGACTGTGCTTTCACCTGTTTAAAGAAGCGAGTTCCAAAGAATTACTGTTGCTGTGAGAAAAAAAATCCTCATCTCTGTCTTAAATGGGCAAATCCATATTTTAAAAAGTAACCCTCTTGTTCTCGATCATCCCACTGTTGCTTGTCTCTGTGAGACAACAGTATATACATAGACAAATATATAGCGGAAACATAGAGCTCTATAAAACTCAATAAGTTTATTAAGTACTTAGGCGAATGATACAACCACCATCTGTTAATACCCGCAGTTCTGTAACCAACCCCAAATTTTATTACTCAGGAAAGCTAGCAGCTGGCCAGGCTGGAACTATCCTCAAGACGTATGGTATTTCCTCACAGTTGTGGGTTTCCTGGAGTTGCTGCTGAAATTGGGGGTTTCCCAGCCCCCAGTACATTTCACCCTGCCAAGTTGGCATTCTGATACCTTATTTGGAATTTCTTGTGAAACTTGTCCAATTCCAAATAGTTTTACCATATATAGCTAGCAATTGTCAAATTCCTTTGGTTTCTACGAATCCGTCTCCCTGGAATGCAGCTGGAATGTCATTCTGTTCCTTCTTCCTAACTGCAGGATGGAACTTGGGAGCAGTAACCCATTTATCTGAGTTCATCACAAGGTCTGCTATATCCTCCAGGTAGTGGTGAGTGTTACCTCCTTATTGATTTATTCTTAGCAAAGCATTACCTCATTGGTGTTGTTTGACGATACTATTTAAATCTTTGCACTTACAGTCAAAGTTACAGATCATTCTGTGATATCATACTCATTATCCTTTTGCTCTATGGCATTGTTGTATGCTTTTCACATTTTACAAAATAAGCATAGTATCAATATAAATGACGATGCATGAGTAGCAAGGAATATGATATCTTACTCATTTTCCTTTTGTTCCGTGGCAAGTACACTGTTGTACGCTTTCCACATCTTACAAAATAAGCATAACATCAATACAAATGACAATGAGCGAGGAGCAAGGAATACTATGAACTAGCTTTATTTATGTTATTCCTACCCTATAGTATGTAGCCATTAGAAACTCTCTCCCATATGAGCTATCTTTTGGCATCTGAGACCAATCGCTGTTGTCATTCTCTTACATTTCTTAACTTTCCATTTTAAGAAACACAATAAAACTATTACAACATGTGTAAAAAATTGCAATATATCAATCACATGAGATACACTCCTGATCCACGGATGGGCCTGAGTATTCAATCCCCAGTTGCAAATTTTACTAAAAAAATGTGGAGTTTGCAAGTCCCTATCCGCCTCTTCTGTATGATTATTTTCCTTCATGTGCTTTGCCTCGACAACGATGTTCACCCACTCTGCGATGAAGTGTGAAATAGATAGAAGTTCAGCAGCTATGAACCACCGTAGATCATTGTCTGTATTGTTTGGGTGGATGGATAGAGTTATGTGCAGTTCCTCATTGAGTCCTGGATTAAACAAGACTTGGTGAATAATGGTCAATTCAGAGTAAATATTGCTGATAATCATGTTGCGCCCAACTTGGTATCCTGAGGCTGAAGTATTGACAAAGTAGGTGTATCTTATTAAGGCAAACTTAGGAGAAGTTTGGGTATTCACCAGCAGGATAGACAATGAGCAGTTCTCTCAAGAGTCATATCCTAACTGAGTTAGCCCTTGTCTAGTCATGACCTCTGGACTGGCCCAGTGGTTTCCCCCTTGGTGACATTGGAACAAATCAATCCCCCGTTTTGAATCCCCTTAAAACTATGGTATGATTTGGTGAATTACTCAGTGATATCCAAGTACCTTTGTGGTATTTACCCATGTTATGAGCTGGCATTGGGGAATGTGTCAGATTGTCCCCATGCTTGGGTGTATGGAGCACCACACCAATATAATACAGGCTCTTACTATCATAAGGAGTACTCAAGACCTGGTTGGTGAGAGTCAGGCCTCGGTGGTAGTACAAGGGCATCTTCTCCCCTACCCATGTTCATCCGGTACTCTATGAGCGTCTAATTGCAACTTACTCATGCTAAACATTATCAGAAGTCAGCTAGTATATGTGAAGCCATATTTGGATCTGCAGCCAACTTATTGCATGCCGAGTCCTGAGCCGACCTGGTTATGTACTGGAGGATGTCAATCCTTTGATGGTGTTCAGAGTCATCTTTGCCATTTGCCATTCTGTATTGCTAGACTTTTCCTGATCCTGAAATCCCTGCTGTATAACTATCTTCATCTTTTCCTGGATGGGTTGTAGCTGATAATCCATTTACACTATGTTGAGGGTGTTAACAGTCATCGCCCCTGATGCAGACCTGGCACCTGCTAATTTTATCAGACCCCTTCTCCTCTTTTTCTGTTTTGATGTGAATTCACTATGACAAAGTTGCCTCTGGAGTGAAGGATTAAAGAGCTGCTGGGTATTTGGATCACACCAGGCTGGCACCTGACAGGTCCTTGTACATGCTTATACTGTGGCAGTAGTGTTATTGTTTCTCCTGTATCTTCTAAAACTAACTGTAACACCCCCCCACACCCCTGCCCTGTAATTCTGGGGTGGGGGGGATGGGGCGGTTCCTGGGCTCAAAGTGGTCATACTTAGTCGGTTAGCTCCGTATAGTATGAAAGATCCTGACTCATGGCACGAGCCTCACTCATCTGCCCCAGGTACATAATGATTCTACATCTTGAGAATCTAGCTCTGGCTTCTCCAAAAAAAAAATGCTGGAAGGAGAACAGCATGGATCTTGCAGTTGCTCCTTAGCTAGAGATTTTTCTTGTTATTTTCCTCTGGTTTTACTAGAGCAGAAGCAGAAAAATTTCATTTAAAGTTAATTTTGGAACATTTATACTCTTAAAAAAAGTACATGAGGAAGGAGAGATTGGATTACACAAAGTTTGTGAAGAGAGGCCTGTCCAGGTGTCGACAGCTCTGGAGAGAAGTTTTATTTTGTTGTTTGCAAGGAGCTTGGAAGATTGACCTTTTCAACTTGTTTGTCAAGATTTTAACATTCGTTGTTTAAATAACGAAGGGGATTGAGATCAATATTACTTTAATCAGATCCAGAGATTTGGGTGCTGACTGATTGATAGAGGATTCGAGGGGGAGGCTGTTCTCAGTTGATAGGAGTTTCAGCTATTTAAAATTTTAAATAATCAATTTTTTTTCTCTTTTGCATGCTTAAAATTAAAGACTATGTGGATGAAGGAAGGGTAGTTTTTTTAAATAAAAGTATTTTTTAGAGCTTCTTCTTTTAGGTCTTATATCATATAGTTTTTTTTAAAGTTCTCCCAGCATAGAGTGTCAGCAGTAATCAGTCTACAAACACAAGATTTGATAAGAGTGAGGGTCTTTCTAAATCTACATGACCACATTTAAAGGGGCACTCATCATGGCAGTCAGTTGAGTGGTATGCTCCTCTTGTCAGATGTGCGAGATTAGGAGACAGACTACAGGAGATGTGTTTGAATCTGTCTCATCAGGCGGTTTGGTTCGGTTGGAGAGGCAGTTAGAGTCACTGAGGAAAATAAAGGAGATACGGTGTAATGGTTCATAGATTTAGAGAAGTAGTTACACCGCAGGTTCACTCAAATAGATGGGTGACTGTCAGGGAGGATAGGAAGGTAGTTCAGGAATCTGCTGTGACTATTTCCCTCTCAAACAGATATACGCAAACAGATATTTGGGTACTGTTGGGAGGGATAGTCTCTCAGAGGAAAATAAAAGTGGCAGCCAGATCTTGGCCCTCAAGAATGAATCTCATGTTAAGTAGCATTTGTCAGGATTCAAAAGAATTATAGTTGTATAGAATTCTGCTGTCAGGGGCACAGACAGGAGATTCTGCAGCCGTGAGCAGGATGGTATGTTGCCTGCATGGTGCCAGGGTCAAGGATGTCTCAAAGTGGTTGCAGCTTTTTGTCAAAGTGGAGAGTGAGAAGCCAAGAGTTGTTATACACATAACTAAGAATGACAGAGTTAGGGAAATGGTTGAGGCTTTGCAGAGTGAAGACAGGAAGTTAGGTAAAAGGTGAAAGAGCAGAACCTCAAAGGTAATAATCGCTAGATTACTTGTGGTGCCACATGCTAGTGAGAGTAGGACAGTTAGATAGGGCAGACAAATTGAAAGCTGAGAAGATTGAATCACTGCCTATTGCACAGATTTTTATATAATTAGGATCACTTCTGGGGGGATAAAAGACCTGATCAAAAGGGAGAGGTTTCACCTGAACTGGAAAGGGACCAAAAGCCTGGCAGGGAAATTTGCTAGTGCTACTCTGGACTGTTTAAACTGGTATGGGGGTGGGGGAGGGAGAAAGGAATCCAGTAGTAGCGAGAATAGAAAGGCCAATTAGGATGGTTCTGAATTTAAAAATGAGCAAGTTAATTAGAAAAGGCGGGCAAGAGCAGGTCAGAGAACAAGGTACAAATACAGAAGTTGCTGGAAAAGCTCAGCAGGTCTGGCAGCATCTATCATGTCAGATGCTTTATAGATGCTGCCAGACCTGCTTAGCTTTTCCAGCAACTCCAGTTTTTGATCTTGATTGACAGCGTCTGCAGTTCTTCTGTTTTTTTAAAATCAGAGAACAAGGTAACTTGGAAGAATTAAACTACATTTATTTCAATGTGAGGCGTCTTACAGATAAGCAGTTGAATGTGGGGACATGTATGGGAACATGGGACTGGGATGTCATAGCTATTATAGAAGCATGGCTGAGGAAGGGACAAGACTGGCAGTTGAGTGTTCCAGGGTTTAGATGCAGTAGAAAGGGGGGCATGTTACAAAGCAGAGGTTGACCCCGCTCTGAGAACTAAAACCGAAACACCCGAAGAGGAGCACCTTGCCCTATAATCTCTAAAAAGAGTATGATAAATGGTGTAACCTGCCTTTCAGCAACTTCCAATGATTAAATAAAGTAAACTTGTGACACTTTACAATCAACAAGTAACAACTTATTTATCTAATTTAAACAGTGAGCAAATTAACTAAACTATTAACATACTGAATAAATCCGTTCTAACTATTAACTATTCCCAAATAAATTAAGATTCTAATTGTATGCCATTCCAATAAATACAAATCCCAATTATATAAATGGGAAAAAAACAAATTTAGTCTCTAGAGATTACAGCCAGGTTACATGTCTAGTAGAATGCTGTGTGCCTTCTCTGTTGATCCTTCTGTCAGGAGTATTCACCAGTTGTGCCATTGGTACCTTTGTTCTTTAGATGGTACTTTCTCTAAGACTTAGAAGCTTCTGTGAGAATCAGCGATTCTCTCTTGAGAGCTGTGGACTGTTAACTCTGCCAGGTGGCAGTTAGCTCGCCTGTCTTTGCCCAACTGTCCCTTCTTTTATACCCTTGCTGGCATAGCAATATCCTACAATAGGATTGATCCTTTGTTGTCAAAACAATGAGATTTAAATTTGGTATCTAAGTGATCAAATCAAGTGATCTAATCAAATTGATTGGCTAAATTTAAAACTTGTTGTCTTGGTATAAACTTGCTTGGCCTGCCAACTGAATGGTCTTCTGATGTAAACATTTCAATTTGGATGCTCTCTGCATACTTGCAAAATTTCAAGCTGCTGCTCACAGCCTTTTTTTAAATCTCTAAGCGGAGAAAAAGCATATCATCTTTTAAAGGGACCATGTAATAGTTTCCTGCCCCTAGCTTTTTACATTCACCAACTTCTAACTTCCTGCTTGCCATTCCACAAGTACTCTACCCAACTTCACAATGAGCAAGAGAGAATGAGAGTGGCAGTTTTGATTAAGGAAAATATTACTGCTGTACTTAGCACATTTCTGAGGGATTGTTGAGTGAAGTTAAATGGATAGAACTCAGAAATAAGAAAGGAATGATCACCTGATAGGATCGTACTTTAGGTCCCCCAGTAGTCAGGGAAATTGAGGACCAAATACGTAGAGAGATCGCAGATATATGTAAGAATAATTTTGATTTTAGGGGATTTTAATTTTCCAAACATTGTCTGGGGCTGCCTTAGTGTTAGAGGTGATGAATTTGTTAAATGTGTTAAAGCAAATTTTCTTGATCAAAATGTAGATGTTCCTACTAGAGAAGCAGCAAAACTTGACCTGCTCTTGGGAAATAAGGCAGGACAAGTGATTGAAGTGTTGGTGAGCACTTTGGGACCAGTGCTCGTAATTCTATTAGTTTAAAAATAGAAAGGGAAAAGAATAGGCCTTGTAAAGAAGTTACAGTTCTGAATTGGAGTAAGGCAAATTTTAATGGTGTCAGACAGGAGCTTCCAAAAGTTGATTGGAGTAAGCTGTTTGCAGGTAAAGGGACAACTGACAAGTGGGAGACTTTCAAAAGTGAGATAGCAAGAGTTCAGAGGTAATATGTTCCTGTTAGAGTGAAGGTAAGGCTGGTGAAAGCAAGGAACAATAAATGAATAATGATATTGAGGCTATGGTAAAAGAATAGGAGGAGTCACATATTAGATGCAGATAACTGTGATGAAGTCTTTACAGGATACTTAGCTTCAAGCAGTATTCAGGCAAATCCCACAGCTCAATTTCACAACTAGTCTTTATGTTTTGATTTTTCTGTTTTACTTTTTCATTTCATTTTTCTGTTTTACCTCAATTTCACAGGGTATTTGTAAGCAAGAAAAACAAACCAAATCAGAATCTGACAGTCTCCCAATAAATCATTATCTGAATATCATCACATGTTGAACATGGAGGGAAAAAGCCCGTTTCACAATGGAGAGAAACCATTCATGTGTTCTGTGTGTGGACAAGGCTTTAGCCAATCATCTGAATTGTTACAGCATAACTGCAATCACAGTGGGGAGAAACCCTGGAAATGCAGGGACTGTGGGAAGGGATTCATTACCCCATCAAGGCTGGAAACTCATCGGCGAAGTCACACTGGAGAGAGACCCTACACCTGCTCCAAATGTGGGAAAAGATTCCCCTACTCATCCAGCTTGCTGAGACACCAGCGCATTCACAGTGGGGAGAGGCCATTTGCCTGCTCCATGTGTGGGAAGGGGTTCAGTGATTCCTCCAATCTGCTTTCGCACCAGCTAGTTCATACTGGGGAGAGGCCATTCACCTGCTCCACATGTGGGAAAGGATTCACTCGGTTAACCAACCTGCGGACACACCAGCGAGTTCACATGGGGAAGAAGCCATATGCCTGCTCTGTGTGTGGGATGCGGTTCACTCAGTTGTGGCATCTGCTGAAACACCAACGAATTCGCAAGGGATCACAGGGGTTGGATTCTGCTATTGCCACTGCTGTAAATCACACCCAGGAGTGAACTCTTGTTCATTCCCACAGTGGGTGATACGGAGGAGTTTCTTTCTGCCAGTCTCACCACCTAGCTTCCAATAACCCTGATGCTCTTTGAGCGTGGGAGTGCACATTTCCACTGAAATGAAATATGCTTATTTTGTCCTGGATAATAAATAGTGTTTTTCTTCCCACTGCAGGTAGATGTAAAATAAATAATTTGTGTGTGTTCCACTGAGTCTCCAGCAAGGCCAATTGGCTCAAACGGTCTGCCTCAATAGTTCGGTTCCACATGAACTTCCACCCACCCCTCTTCATGATTCTCTGTCATCATATTTTTCCAATTTTTTCTCTGTCATGTTTGTATCTAGCTTCCATTAAAAGTACTAATGCTGTTTACCTCAACCGCTCTCTACAGTAGCAAGTTCCACATACTCATCGCCTGCTGGTGTGACGAGAACTGTGCCTTTGAGAGGTGTGATAACAAGGTGTAGAACTGGATTAACACAGCAGGCCAAGCAGCACCAGAGGAGCAGGAAAGTTGATGTTTTGGGTCTAGGTCCTTCTTCAAAAATGGGGGAGGGGAAGGGGATTCTGAAATAAATAGGGAGGGGGAAGCGGATGGAAGTTGGATAAAGGAGAAGATAGGTAGAGAGGAGACAGACAGGTCAAAGAGGTGCACTTGCTACACCTGCCCCTACACCTCACCCCCATCCCAGGCCCTAAGAAGACCTTCCACATAAAACAGACGTTCACCTGCACATCCAATTATGTGGTATACTGTAGCCCCTGTTCCCGTTGTGGCCTCCTCTACATCAGGGACACCAAGTGGAGGCTGGGGACCGCTTTGTGGGACACCTACGCTCGGTTCACAACAAATAACTGTGCATCCCAGTCACAAACCATTTCAACTCCCCCTCCCACTCCTTGGACAACATGTCCATGCTGGGCCTCCTGCATTGCCACAGTGATGCCACTGGAAGGCTGCAGGAACAGCATCTCATATTTCACTTGGGAACCTTGCAGCCTAATGGTATCAATAACAAGCTTCAAAATCTCCCCTCTCTCAACCGCCTCCTTAACCATTTCTCCCACCTCAAGCCCCACCCCCATCTCCTACCCACCAACCTCATTCCACCTCCTTGACCTGTCCATCCTTCCCTGGACCGACCTATCCCCTCCCTACCTCCCCACGTACACTCACCTCTACTGGCTCCATTCCCGCTTCTTTGACCTATCTGTCTCCTCTCCACCTATCTTCTCCTTTATCCATCTTCTATCCGCCTCCCCCTCTCTCCCTATTTATTTCAGAATCCCTTTCTCCTCCGCCATTTCTGAAGAAGGGTCTAGACCCGAAATGTCAGCTTTCCTGCTTCTCTGAAGCTGCTTGGCATGCTGTGTTCATCCAGCTGTACACCTTGTTATCTGAGATTCTCCAGCATCGGCAGTTTCTACTATCCCTTTGGAGAAGTGTGTTCTGTCCTGTTTCTCTTGCAAAGGGGTATTATCTCAGTGCTGTTGAAATGTCTCTTTTAGACAGGCAGTTGATAAACTGCTTTGAGCTCTATCTGGGAGAGAGATGTTTTTAAAATAAGACAAAAGAACCATGAGTGGACAGGGTAAGCTGCACACAGACCCAGAAAACTATAGTTTTAGTTGGTTGAGGACATTTTAGCTGGCTGCTGGAGCTGAAAGCTCGAGTTCACTGCTGCTGAAGTGAAGTCTTAAAGAGACTTCCTCTTAATGATCAAAAAGGGCAGATTTCTTCTTTCAGTATTTCTTTACTGGACTGGAGAGGCACAGCACGTGAGAATAATAATTATGTTGTCGAATTGCCTTTGCCAAGGGTGTGTTTATGGGATTACTACCTATATTGGAACACCCAATGATTAGCGGTTGAATAATACATTATTTTGTTAAGTATTTCAATAGAGTAAAGTTATGCCAATTCTTTTCAAATGTATTTTAACTGTGTTATAGAATAAAGTGTGTTTTGATTAAAGCTTAGTGGTGGACCAATTGAATTGTATCTGGAAAACAGCGCCTTACTCCTGTCTTTTAAAAAATAGCCTAGACGCTACCTTTTAGGTATCTTCCGACACACTCTTAGCAGGGCCTGGGGGTGGTGTTTGGTCTAGTCTGGCTCATAACACAAGACAAAGGAGTTTCAAGAGAAATCTTCTAATGGTTTATTGAAACACTCAATCATCCTAAAGACTTCCATCAGGTCACCATTCAGTATTTTATCAAGCAAAGCTCCCCTGGCTATCCTGAGAGCTAAATGCTCTTATTTCTAACACTACCTTTAGAATCTTCATGTTACCTCTTCGATTCCTTCTATTTCCTTTCTCTAAATATAAATTGCAAATGTTGACAGTGCTCCCAGTTCCATGTACCTACTACCCAGTACTAGTTTAAAAGAGTTTTCCTGCTTTTCATTTGATTCCTCTAGAAATGAGCCCTATCTACAAGCCTCGCACTTTAGGGCACTGCTGCAGTTCTTCAAGAGAATGCAGGGCGTTATAGCATGGATGAGGGACTTTGGTTACTTGAAAGGGTCAGAGCAGGTGGAATTGTTCCCTTTAGATCTTAGAGCCATTAGGGCAGAAAAGGAGGCCATTCAACCCATCAATGTTTTGCATATTCTGAGTTGAGCAGGCCACTCTAGAATCGTGGAATCCCTCAATGCCATTACCCTGATGTCACCTGATAAACCCTACAAGTTCCCATCTAATTATCTTTTGAAATTTTGTATCATCACTCTTTTCACTACACTCCTAGACTGCAAGTTTCAGATTATTTCTACACCCTGCATAAAGAAAATCTTCTTCATGTTCCACTCGGCCTTTCTGGATACTTTAAATTGTTTTCCCCTTGTCTTTGTACAATTAGCATATGGGATCAGCTTTTCATTGTCCACCTTCTCTGAACACGTATCCAATTTCCTCTCAACTCCTTTTCTCCAAGAACATCTGCATCAACCAAACCTCATGGATAACCCCCTCATCCCTGGAACCATTCTGGTAAATCTTCACTGTAGTCTTTCGGGGACCCATGGTAGTGTGTTGAAGTGACGGGTAACCAGAAGCTCAGGGTCATTTTTGCAGACAGAAGTAGATGTTCTGCAAAGCGGTCGCTCAATATGTGCTTCGACCTCCCAATGTAGAGGAGACCATATTGTGAGCAGCAAATACAGTAGACTGGATTGAGTGAAGTGCATGTAAATCACTGTTCACCTGGCAAGTGTGTTGGGCTCTTGGATAGTGAGGTGGGAGGAAGTAAATGGGCAGATGTTGCATATCCTGTGATTTCATGGAATGGTGCCATGGAGGGTGTGAGGTGGTGTTGGGAGTGAAGTAAGAATGGACTACGGTGACCTGGAAGGAACAGTCCTTGCAGAAGGCCGACGAGAGGAAGGGTTTATGTGTTTGGAGGGGATAGAAATGGCAGCTAATGATCCTTTGGATGAGGATGAGGAGGACCCTCATCGCTGTTGTGGAAAGGAAAAGAGGAAGTGAGGGTGGCAAAGCAGGGAACAGGTCCAACCTGGCTGGGGATCTTGTCAGTCATGGTGGATTGAGGAAGAAGGTGGACATTTCAGAAGCCTCCTTATCAGAGAAGCGACAGTGATGGAGGAACTCCTAAATGGGAATTGAATCTTTATAGGAAGCAGGGTGTGAGTCGAGGTAATGTGGGAGTTGATGGCTTTGTAATGGATACTGATAGCCAGTCTATCCCCGGAAATGGAAACTGATACATCTTGGAATGGGAGGCGTCAGAGATGGACCAAGTGAAGGTGAGAGCGACAACGAAATTGGAAATAAACAGATACATTTTTTCAGTTCAGGATAAGAGATGGTATCAATGATGCCATTGATGTACTGGAGAAAGAGTTGTGGGTGGGATTGCAGAGTAGGACTGCAATAAGGAATGTTCCACATATCCCACAAATGCAGGCATAGCTGGGGCTCATGGGTTACCCATGGCCACCCATTTGATCTGAAGAAAGTAGGAGGCATTTTGGCCCTCACTCCCTCTCTCTTTCACACAACATCAATAGGGTCCCTCTCGTCCTTACCTACCATTCCACCAGCTTCCTCACCCAAAGGATCATTAGCCGCTATTTCTGTCACCTCCAGACACACATTCCCGTCCTCTCCCTTGTCAAACTCCCACAGGGACCATTCCCTCAAGAACACCTTGGTTCACTCCTCACAGCCCTGCAGCACCTTCCCAAAATTTTGCTGACGGTGTAACATCATTTCTGATGAAGGGTCTAGGCCCGAAACATCAGCTTTCCTGCTCTTAAAATGCTGCTTGGCCTGCTGTGTTCATCTAGCTCTACACCTTGTTATCTTGGATTCTCCAGCATCTGCAGTTCCTATTATCTCTTAACACCAGCTTGTTCACTTTGCTCCTCACTATCCAAGTTTCCAAATACACCTTCCAGGTGAAGCAGAGATTTACCTGCACTTCACTCAATCCAGGTGACTGTATTCGCTGCTCACAATATGGTCTCCTGTAGTTTTCTGGCTCTCTTTACAACTCATACCATCTAATCCATGTGGCATCCTAGTAAACCTCTTCTGCACCCTCTCCACATCCTTCCTGTAATGTGGCAACCAGAACTGAACACAATACTCTTGAGTGCAGCCTAACCAAAGTCTTATAAAGGTGCAGTATGACATCTTGAGTCTTGTACTCCATTCCCTGACCAATAAAAGCAAGCAGACATATGCCTTCTTTACCACCTAACTACTTGTGTGGTCATTTTCAGGGAGCTATGGAATTGAACCCCTAGATCCTGCTGTACATCGGTGCTGTTCAGTGTTCTGCCATGACTGTATACTTTATCCTAACATTTGATCTCTAAAAGTGCAGCACCTCACACGTACCAGGATTAAACTGTAGCTGCCATTTCTTCACCCATAACTGCAACTGAACTATATCCCACTGTATCCTTTGATAACCTTTTACACTATCCATAAGTCCACTGATTTTTTTTTATCACCTGCAAACTTACTAACCCACCCATCCGCATTTTCAACCAGATCATTTATGTATACAGCCGAGGTCCCAGTATGGATCCTTGCGGAACACCACTAGTCATAGACCTCCAGCCTGAAAAACACCCTTCCACTATTACCCTCTGTCTTCAATGGCTAAGCCAATGCTGATTCGAAGCGGCTAAGTCACAATGAATCCCATGCATCTTAACCTTTTGGATGAGGCTGCCATGAGGGACTTTGTCAAAAGCCTTACTAAAATCCATGTAAACAAAAAAGTTAGTAAGAAGTGGCCTGCCTCGCACAAAGTCATGCTGACTATCCCTAATTAGGCCATGCTTTTCCAATGCGCATCCTTTCCCTCACATTTCTGTCCAATAGCTACCCAACCACCAATGTAAGACTCACCGGTCTGTAGTTTCTTGGATTATTCTATTTCCCATCTCGAACAGAGGAATAACATAAACTACTCGCCAGTTCTCCAGGACCCCTCCTGTGGCTAGTAAGGATACAAAAAGTAAGGATAGCTTTTGTGCTCCTGAGATGCTGCTTGGCCTGCTGTGTTCATCCAGCCTCACATTTTATTATCAAGGATACAAAAATCTTGGTTAAGGCCCCCAGTCCCTCTTTTGCCTCAGGGGTAGATAACACCTTATCCACCTTAACTGTCTTCAAGGGACCAAACACCATTCTTTCTTTATCACAAATTGCCCAAGTATATTAGCATGTTCCACACTAATCTCACTATCCTCCATATCCTTCTCCTGAATGAATACCAATGCAAAGTACTCAGTTTAGGATCCTGCCCATATCCTCTGCCTCCAAGCATAAGTTTCTTCCTTTATCCTTGAGTGGTCCTGCCTCTCTCCAGCTATCCTCTTGTTTTTTAATGAATGTGTAGAATGCCTTGGGATTCTCTTTAACCCTACTTGCCAAGCTCGTTTCATGGTCCCTCCTTGCTCTCCAAATTCCCTGCTTGAGTTCTTTCCTGATGTCTTTAATATGCCTCACGGGTCCTGTCCGATTTTAGCTTCCAAAACTTTACATGAGCTTCTTTTTACCTTTTTACTAAATTCACAACCTCCCTCATTATCAAATGGCCCCTTACCTTGCCATCCCTGTCCTTCTTTCTTATTGGAACATGCCGGTCCTGAGCTTTCATCACTAGGTCTTCAAACACTGCCACATGTCAAACATGGACTTGCCCAATAACAGCTCCTCCCAATTAACACTCCCTAGCTCCTGCCTAACACTGACATAATTTGCCCTCCCCCAGTTTAGTACTTTCCCACAAGGTTCTGACTTATTCTTATTTGTAGCTATCTTAAAACCTAAGGAGTTGTGATTGCTGTTTCCATAATGCTCTCCCACTGCAAGGTCAGTCATCTGGCCAGTCTCATTAGCCATTATAAGGTCCAGCATGGTCCTTCCCTTAGTTGGACTATCCACAAACTGTTTCAAGAAACCCACTTGAATGCACCTAACATATTCTGCTTTGTCTAAGCCTTTTGCTCTAAGAAAGTCTCAGTCAATATTGGGGAATTTAAGTTACCCACTATGACAACCCTGTTGTTATTGCGTTTTTCCATAATCTGGCTACAAATTTGTTCCTCGGTGTCTCAGTGACTGTTGGGGTGGCTGTAGTGTAATCTTTTCAGAATGATTGCACCCTTCTTATTTTTGAGTTCTACCATATTGCCTCAGTATGTCCTGTCTGAGTACAGATGTGACATTCTCCCTGATTGGTAATGCAACCCTTCCACATTTTTTTACCTCCCTCTCTATCTAGTCTAAAAGAATGAAACCCTGGAACGTTGAGCAGCCAGGCCTGTCCCCCTCTCAACCAAGTCTCTGCAATGGCCACAACATCACAGTCCCAAGTACTGATTCAGGCTCTAAAGCTCATCTGCCTTACATATAATATTCATTCATAGAATCCTTACAGTGCAGAAGCGGACCACTTGGCCCACTGAATCCAAACCAACCCTCTAAAGAGCATTCCACCCAGACCCACTCCCTCCCCTATTCCTGCAGTTCCCACCCCAGACACTATGGGTAATTTAGCATGGCCAGTCCACATAAGCTGCACATCTTTGGACTGTGGGAAGAAAGCAGAGCACCTGGAGGAAACACAGATACAGGGAGGATGTGCAGACTCCACACAGACAATCACCCAGGGCTGGAATTGAAGCTGCGTCACTGGCACTGTGAGGCAGTAGTGTTAACCACTGAGCTGCTGTGCTGCCGCAACTCCTTATGTTGAAATAAGCACACTTAAGCCCATCAGTCCCAACGTGTTCATTTACCTGTGTCTGCCTGTCCTTCCTTTCAGACTTGCCAGCCCAAACATCTATTTTCCCCTCAGTCCTTCCACTTGCTGATCTGCTGCTCTGTTTCCTAACTCCCTGCCACTCTATTTGAAACCCTGCCAAATAGGACTAATGTACCTCCTGTGAGGATATCAGTTCCCTCCTGTTTAAGTGTAACCCATCCCTCTTGTATAGGTCACCCCTGCCTTAGAAGAGGTCCCAATGATCCAAGAACCTGAAACCCTGTCCTCTACCAGCTTCTCAGCCACACGTTCTTCTGTCGTATCTTACTGTTCCTTGCCTCATTAACCCATGGCACTGGTCATAATCCAGTGATTACTACTCTTGAAGAACAACTTTTCAGCCCCTTTCCTAACCCCCTGTACTAACTCCGCAGGATCTCATACCTCTTTCTGCCTGTGTTGTTGGTACCAATGTGCACAACAATCTCTGGCTGCTCACCCTCCTCCTGAAGAATTTCATGCAACCGCTCAGAGACACCGGGGAGACAACACATATCCTGCGGTTCCAAAACCAACATCAAGGCATTTAGAACAAAGTTCAATACAGAACAGGAACAGGTCCTCTGGCACTCCAAGCCTGCGCCAACACCGTTTGCCCTTCCATATTAAAACTATCCTCCCTTACAGGATCCGTTACCCCGTATTCCCTTCTTATTCGTGAATTCATCCAGGTGCTTCCTGAATATTACTATTTTGTCTGTTTCCACCACCTCCTCTGGCAGTGTGTTTCAGGCATTCACCACCCTTTGTGAAAAAACCTGCCTCGCACATCTCTTTTAAACTTACCCCCTCACACTTTGAAACTGTTTCCACTAGTAATTGACCCCTCCACCCTGGGAAAAGCCTAATACTTTCCATTCTATCCATGCCATTCACAATCTCTATGAGGTTGCCCCTCAACCTCCAGTGTTCCAATGAAAACAAACCCAGTCTAACCAACCTGTCTTCATAGCTAAAATCCCCCCATACCAGGCAACATTCTGGTAAGCCTTTTCTGTACTCTCTCCAAATCATCCACATCCTTCTGGTACTATGATGACCAGAACTGAATGCAATATTCTAAGCGTGGCCTAACTAAATTTCTGCAGATCTGCAGCATAACTTGACTATCCTTGTACTCAATGCCCCGCCAATAAAGGCAAACATTTTTTTACTACCGTATCTACCTACTGGATCTACCACAGACAGTGATCTGTGGAACTGAACACCCAGATCTGTCTGCATATCAATACTCCTAAGGGTTCAGCCAATCACTGTATAATTTCCACCTGTACTTGACCTTCCAAAATGCGTCACATTTGTCTGGAATAAAGTCCATTTACTATTTTTCGGCCTCCAAATGATCTATATCCTGCTGTAACCTCTGACAATCCTCCTCGCTATCTGCAGCTCCACCAATCTTTGTATTGTCCGCAATCTTACTAATTAGACCAGCTATGTTTTCCTCCAAATTATTTATATATATCATGAACAGCAGGAGTCCCTCCACTGATCCCTGTGTAACACCACTAGTCACAGCCCTCCATTCTAAAAGCATCCTTCCATGGCTACCCTCTGTCTCCTAAGACAAAGCCAGTTCTGTATCCATCTTGCCAACTTACCCCTGATACCATGTGACTTCACTTTTTTCACAAGTCTGCCAAGAGGGACCTCATCGAAGGTTTTACTGAAGTCCATGTAGACAACATAAACCACTTTTCCCTCATGAATCATCTTTGTCACCTCCTCAAAAAACTCGATCAAGTTAGTGAGGCATGACCTCCCCTGCACATAAACAGCATTTTTTATCACTAATCAGTCCATTCACTTTTAAATGCTCACAGATTTTGTCCCTGAGAATCTTTTCTAATAATTTCCCTACCTGATGTGAGGCTCACAGGCCTGTAATTTCCTGGATTATCCCTGTTATGCTTTTTAAAACAGTGGGACAATATTCTCCAGTCCTCTGGGACCTCACTTGTGGCAAAAGAGGATACAAAGATGTCTGTCAATGCTCCAGCAATTTGTTCCGTTGCCTCCCTCCACATATCCTGGGATAGGTCACATCAGGACACTGGGACTTAACTATCTTAATACTTCCAAAGATGCAGAACACCTCTACCTTTTTAATAGCAACTTGACTTAGAAATTTGATACTCCTTTCCTTGAGATCATCCTCCACCAATTCCTTCTCTTTGGTGAATACCAATACAAAATATTCATTTAGGACCTCACCTACCTCACCTGGCTCCACACGTAGATTCTCTCCTTTGTTCTTGAGTGAGCCAACTCTTCTCTGGCAACAGAAATGCCTGTTCATTCCCCTTATGATTGAATCGTTTTAACTACCCTCTTGCTCGAAGGGCCGAATGGCCTACTCCAGCACCTATTGTCTATTGCTTTTTATATATGCATAAAAAGCCTTGGAATTCTCCTTAATCCTGTTTGCTGATGACTTTTCATAACCCTGTTTAGCCCTTTTAATTCCCCCAGTTTAACACCTTCACCCGAGGACTGCTGTTAACCCTGTCCATAAATAGCTTAAAACTCACGGTATTACAGTCACTACTCCTGAAATGCTCCCCCACTGAAACTTCACTCAACTGAAAAGGCTCATTTCCCAAAACTAGGTCCAGTGTAACTCCCTCCTTGGTTGCACTGGTTACATATTGTGTCAAGAAAAATCACCCACCACAACAACACTGCTGTTTTACATCTATCCAAAATCTGTCTACGTATTCTCTTTTCTACCTCTTGCTGGCTGTTGGGAGGCATGTAGCATACCATCGGCATTGTGATTTCACCTTTCCTGTTTCTGAGTTCTACCCATACTACCTCACTGCACAAGTCCTCTGACGTATCCTCCCTCAGTATAGCTGCGAGATATTCCTTTACCAGTAATGCACCCCCCACGCCCCTTTTACATCCCTTTTTATCACAGCTGAAACGTCTCAATCCCGGGACATTCAGCTGCCAATCTGTCCTTTTTTAAGCCAAGTCTCCGTAATCACAATAATGTCGTTGTTCCAAGTACAAACCAATGCTTTGAATTCATCTGCCTTGTCTATTAACCCTCTTACATGAAACACATGTATTTAAGACCACCTCCCCTGGTCTTTTCAACAGCATTTTCCTGTCTGTTCTTAGTCATGTTTGCCCTGGTTTCTACCTCTCCCTCAATTTCGGCATCTACTGCCCTACTCCTCCAGTTCCCAACACCCTGCCACACTAGTTTAAATCCTGCCCAACCACTCTATGAAATACCCCCCCAAAGACATCGGTTCCAGTCCTGCCCAGGTGTAACCCATCCAGTTTGTACAGGTCCC
Source organism: Stegostoma tigrinum (assembly GCF_030684315.1). Lineage (NCBI taxonomy): Eukaryota > Metazoa > Chordata > Chondrichthyes > Orectolobiformes > Stegostomatidae > Stegostoma > Stegostoma tigrinum. The sequence continues at coordinate 15,445,445 of NC_081395.1, read as the reverse complement.
ACTTCTCCCAGAACTAGTCCCAAAGCGTCACAAATCTGCAACCCTCCCCCTCACACCATCTTTTCAGCCACACGTTCACCTTTATATCCTGCTGTTTCTACTCTGACTACCTTGTGGTACTGGTGGTAATCCTGGGATAACCACATTTGAGGTCCTACATTTCAGTTTTCTTCCTAGTTCTCTATATTCTGCATTTAGGACCTCATCCCTTTTTAACCTATATCATTAGTACTAACATATACCATGACCACTGTCTGTTCACCCACCCCGCCAGTATGTCCTGCAACCGCTCTGAGACATTCAGGATCCTAGCACCACGGAGTCAACACACCATCCTGGACTTTCATTTGCGGCAACAGAAATGCCTGTTTGTTCCCCTTATGATCGAATCGCTTTAACTATATCATTTCAATGCCTATTTCTCCCTCCCTGTGCAGCAGAGTCAACAATGGTGCCTTGAATTGGCTGTTGATGTTATCCCCTAAGAGCCATTCCCCTCAAGTGTATCCAAAATGGTATATCTGTCTTGCAGAGGACTAGCCACAGGAGATTCTTGTACTGCTTTCTTAGCTCTCCTGCTCTGCCTGATGGTCACCCATTCCCTTCCTGCCTGTGAAATCTGAATCTGTGATGTAACTACCTCTCTATACATGCTATCCACGACACTCTCTTCCATTTCTTACTTATGCAGGACAATATTTACATAAATTTGAGGCATGAAGAGGGTCTGATTCTCTCTTTTAATAAAGATTGCATTTTACCCAGATTGAAACTTTCTTCTTTTGCCAACATGTGAGCAAAAGACTTTATTTTTCTCCCCCTTGCCATTTCTTTTCATTTGAAGCTTAGGTGGTGACTTGCAGAAACTGAAGGGGAAGGAAGTGAATCTGGGGGAATGCAGACTCTTCTCTAATTCTCAGTTTATAGTTTATTTACATCAATATAATATGATTGTAATAGTTCTAAAAAAGTGCTTGTCGTAAAATTCATCTCATTAGGATTAACTGGGAATTTGTTTATTTTGAGATTGTCAGTCTCAACAAAGATTGTAACAACAACATTATGTTCTGAAGAAGGATCACTGGACCCAAAACATTGACTCTGCTTTCTTCCACAGATGCTGCCAGACCTGCTGAGTTTCTCCAGCCATTTCTGTTTTGTTTTGGAATATCTATAGCGTTTTTTTCCACTTATTAGATATATTATCTATCACATTGTTATAAATTGTTGAGAGTCTGGAGTCATGTGTAAGCTAGACCAGGTAAGTGTGGCAGTTTCCTTCCCTAAAGGGTATTAGTGAGCCAAACAGGTTTTTCTGACAATCGGCAATAGATTCTTGGTTATCATTAAATTCTTAATTCCAGATTTTTATTGAATTAAAATTCCACCATCTACTGTGGTGGGATTTGAATCCAGGTCCCAGACAATACCTGATTGTCTATCTTTAACAGTCCAGCGATAATACCAGTAGGCCATCACCTCCCTGTAAAGAAAAAAACTCAAGTCAATGCCTATTTTGTACAACTGTTAATCCATTCAATTTCCTTCTTTATTCCTGTGGTTTTATTTCCTTTAAGTGCCTACAAAATTCATTTTGAAATGCTTGATTGTCTCCACTTCCACTGTACTTGTGGATGTTGAATCCTGGTCATGATCATATGCTGTCAGAGTCAAGTTCCTCCTCACATCTTCCCTGTAGCTTTAATCAAATAAGACAGTGCTGTATATTTCATACAACTTCCAGTCACGGATATTACCATTTATCTATCTCTGGACAGAAAGCAGCTAAAATAATCTGTAGAATAACATTTATTAGTACCATGACAAAAATGTTATGCCTCAGAAGGAGGCCATTTGGCCCATCATGCCTGCACCAGCTTCTGAAATGAGCATTATTACCTAGTGCCATACTTTTATATCCCCCATACCTTTGCACATTACAGCAATCATCCCATACTCTCGAGTGCCTCAGTAGAAGCTGTCGCTGTCACATTTCCAGGCAGTACATTTCTATATCCTAATTATTCTTTGTGTGAAAAGGTTTTACCTCAGTTCATGCCTGGCTTCTTTTGCAGATCATTTTATTTGTGTGCACTCTTCTTCGTGATCCTTTCACGAGTGAGAGATGGGGAGGGTGTATATCAGATACAGGAAGGTGTGTGTGGGGTGGAGATTTACAGTTTATGGAGAATGAGAGAAGAAAGAAGGTTCCCTAGAAAGTAGAATTGTCTGTTTTGAATTTCTACCCCAAACTGATTTACCTTTGTAAATTCTTTTTACAGCTGATTATAAGGGGGGTGATTGCAGAAAGAAATTTCAAACATCATTTCCAGACTGATATTCACTTGATCCTGCAAGACCTGAATGTCATTGACCACTGAATGTAGGAGACATGATTGTCTGTTCAGTCAGCTTTGATCAGTTTTAAATATCAGTGTAAGTGGAAAAGCAATGAGCGCCCCGCTACCACCCACCACCTGGGTGAATGTATTCCAGTGAACTGACTTTGAAAACTGCCCAAAGAAACAGTATAGCACTCACAGACAATAGACAATAGGTGTTGGAGTAGACCATTCAGCCCTTCGAGCCAGCACCACCATTCATTATGATCATCCACAATCAGTATCCTGTTCCTGCCTTATCCCCATAACCCTTGATTCCACTATCTTTAAGAGCTGTATCTATCTCTTCCTTGAAACTATCCAGAGACTTGGCCTCCACTGCCTTCTGGGGCAGAGCATTCCATATATCCACCACTCTCTGGGTGAAGAAGTTTTTCCTCAACTCTGTTCTAAATGGCCTACCCCTTATTTTTAAACTGTGTCCTCTGGTTCTGAACTCAGCCATCAGCGGAAATATGCTTCCTGCCTCCAGAGTGTCTAATCCCTTAATAATCTCATGCGCCTCAATCAGATCCCCTCTCATCCTCCTAAACTCAAGTGTATACAAGCCCAGTCGCTCCAATCTTTCAACATATGATAGTCCCGCCATTCCGGGAATTGACCTCGTGAACCTACGCTGCACTCCCTCAATAGCAAGAATGTCCTTCCTCAAATCTGGAGACCAAAACTGCACACAATACTCCAGGTGCGGTCTCACCAGGGCCCTGTACAGCTGCACAAGGACCTCTTTGCTTCTATACTCAATTCCTCTTGTTATGAAGGCCAGCATGCTGTTAGCTTTCTTCACTGCCTGCTGTACCTGCATGCTTGCTTTCATTGACTGATGTACAAGAACACCCAGATCTCGTTGTGCTACCCCTTTACCTAACTTGACTCCATTGAGATAGCAATCTGCCTTCCTATTCTTGCCACCAAAGTGTATAACCGCACATTTATTCACATTAAACTGCATCTGCCATGCATCCGTCCACTCACCTAGCCTGTCCAAGTCACCCTGTATTCTCATAACATCCTCCTCACATTTCACACTGCCACCCAACTTTGTGTCATCAGCAAATTTGCTAATATTACTTTTAATGCCTCCATCTATATCATTAATATATATCGTAAACAGCTGTGGTCCCAGCACTGAACCTTGAGGTACCCCACTGGTCACTGCCTGCCATTCCGAAAGGGACCCGTTTATTACTACTCTTTGCCTCCTGTCAGCCAGCCAATTTTCAGTCCAACTCAGTATTTTGCCCCCAAAACCATGTGCCCTAATTTTGTTCACCAATCTCCAATGCGGGACTTTATCAAAGGCTTTCTGGAAGTCCAGGTACACTACATCCACTGGTTCTCCCTTATCCATCTTCATAGATACATCCACAAAAAAGAGAAGAGAGAGACCGCAGACAGTAAAGGCACAAGGACACTAGTACCATGGAGAAACCGTGGAAATGCAGCAACTGTGGGAAGGCATTTAGTTTCCTATCCAGACTAGAAAGTCATCAACGCATTCACGGGGGGAGAGGCCCTTCCCCTGCTCTGTCTGTGGGAAGGCATTCCCTCAGTTATTCACTCTGCAGGAACACCAGCGAGTTCACTCTGGGGAGAGGCCGAATAGCTGCACAGACTGTGGGAAAGAATTCAGTCATTCATCTGCCCTACGAAGACACCAACGAGTTCACACGGGGAGAGGCCGTACACCTGCTCTGAGTGTGGGAAAGGATTCACTCATTCATCTGCCCTGCAGAAGCACCAGCGAGTTCATGCCAGGGAGAGGCTGTTCACCTGCTCCTCTAATTGCGAAAGCATCAAGGAGATCACAGTGGGGAGAACCCCTTTACCTGCTCTGTGTGTAGGAAGAGATTCACTTGATCGTCTCATCTGCTGACCCATCAGCGGGTCCACACTGGGGAGAGACCCTTTGCATGCTCTGCGTGTGGGAAGAGATTCAATGAATCATCAACCCTGCAGAATCACTGGACGGTTCACTCTGGAGAGAAGCCGTTCATCTGCTCGGTTTGTGGGAAGGGATTCACTCAGTTAGCAAGCTTGCTGTGACACCAGTAAGCTCACTCTGGTAAGCAGCTGTTCACCTGTTCCATGTGTGGCAAGGGATTTAATCAGTCAACCAGTCTGCTGACACACCAGCGAGTTCACACTGGAGAATGACCGTTCACCTGCTCTGTGTGTGGGAAGGGAATCACTGATTCATCCAGCCTGTGGAAGCATTGGCGGGTTCACACTGGGGAACGACCGTTCACCTGCTCCGTGTGTGGAAAAGGTTTTACTGAGTCATCCAGTCTGCTGACAGACCGACGTGTTCACTCTGGAGAGAGACCATTCTCTTGTTCCGAACGCCGGAAAGCATGTGCAGATTCATCCAGCCTGCGGACACACCAGCGGGTGCACACAAAGCAGAAAGGCTGCTCAGAGTGTGGGAAAAGATTAACTGAGTCATTTGCGTGGCAATCATTCTGATGAGAGAGTATGTGATTCTTCTACTGTGGGTGTTCATTCTATCAACTGAGATTAAGTATATAAAGATGGAGGGCATTGATGGGATGGTTAATGAGCCCATATAAAAAGACATTGAAAGAGAGTTCATGTGACACAATGGTAGTTCCCATACCTTTGAACCAGGATACCTCGTTCAAGTCCCACCAGTTTCAGAGGTGTGTACTAATATATGGGTTCATTAGAAGAAGTAAAAAAGTCACTGACCTGGAATGGAGTCAGGAGATATATACGTGTAATGTTCCACATTGTGAATAAATGTATACCAAGTAAAGATTGACTCCAGTTTCTTCCTTCTGCACGAGGCTATCAGGTTTGTTAACATAGTAATAGAGAATGCTTGTCGAATGGTGAAGGTTAGAAACAATATGGAAATACCATTTCTGAAAACATATAGTTCAATTAGCATTTTTCAAGAGTAGGTTGATCAACTTTCCCACATCCAAGTTGAAATTATTTATATAAACCAAAAGAACAGCAAGGGTCCCAACACTGACCGCAGTGGGACCTCACAGGACACAAGCTTCAGTTGGAAAAACACCCCTCAACTATTACCATCTGCTTCCTACCAGTCAGCCTATTGTGGATAATAATTCGGCAAATTTCCGGAAATCCCATGGACTCTTACCCTTGCTTCTAGTGTCCCATCCAGGACCCTTCCAAATGACTTGCTGAAGCCCAAGTAGACAACATCAAAAGCATTGCCCTTATGTACACACCAAGTCGCCTCTTGGAAAAATTCAGTCAAGTTGGTCAGACATAACCACCCCTGAGCAGAACTGTGCTGAATGTTCTTGATTACTCCCTGCCTCTCCAAATGCAGATTAATGCTCATTTACCTTCTTCCTTCAGTATCCAACAGCCCAAACATACCTTCCAGTTGAAGCAGCACTTTACCTGCAACACTCCACAATCTAGTCTATTGCATTCGCTGCTCAAAATGCGGTCTCCTATACATTGGGTAAATGAAGCATAGCTTGGTGACACTTCGCAGAACATCTACATTCTGGCCACAGAAAAACCCTGAGCTTTGAGTTGCCTGCCACTTTAACATACCACCCTGTCCCTGACCAAAATTCCTGCCTCAGGCTTGCCTGCAGTGTTCCAGCAAAGCTCAGCACTAGCTGGAAGAACAACATCTTCTGCTTGGGGACCCTGTAGAACTCCGGACTCATGATCAAGTTCAATAATCTTAGGACCTGAATTCTGCCATGTCCCAGTCCCCTACCCCACTCACCAGGCCTTGTTCTCACACAGACTGTCATTACACACTAGCTATTGTTAGCCACTAACACTCTTTATTAACAGAGATAGTAGAGTCTGAAGAAGGGTCTAGGCCCGAAACGTCAGCCTTCCTGCTCCTCTGATGCTGCTTGGCCTGCTGTGTTCATCCAGCTCTACACCTTGTTATCTCAGTCTCCATGAACAGCTATTCACCCTCCGAGCCAGATTGTTACCAACTCCTTTGTCTGTCCAACTACTCTCTTTTTGAGTTCTATCCTCACCTTTCGTTTACTCCTTACCCGCTCCCTCCACCCTATCTTCTGCATATAAACCAACATTTTCCTAGCTACCATCAGTTCTAAGGAAGGCTCACCAGACCCGAAATATTGACTCTGAGTTTTCTTTACAGACGCTGTCAGATCTGCTGAGATTTTCCAGCAACTTCTGTTCTTATCCCTCTTGCTCTTGCTGTTCAACAGCACTACCCAGGGCCTCACCATTAACTATGTAAGTCCTGCCATTGTTTGCCTTACAAAAATGCAACACCTCACTTTTGTCCAAATTAAACTCCATCTGCCACCCCTTTGCCTCTGGCCTAACTGAACAAGATCCTTTTATAATCTTAGCCTTCTTCACTGTACCCTATACCATCAGTTTTGGTGTAATCTGCAAATTTACTAACATGCTTCCTTAACTCTCACCCAAATTGATTATATAAATGACAAACAACGGTGCAGCCAGCACTGATCTCTGTGGAACACCAATTGTCACAGGCCTCCAGTCTGAACTCTCCCACGTCCTAGCCCCCCATGCCATACACCAGGCCTTGTTATCGCATAGCCTGCCATTACACACTACCTATTGTTAGCCAGTAACAATCTCAATTAACAGCTATTCACCCTCATAGCCAGATCATTATCAACTAATTTGTCTGTCCAACTGTTCTTCCTTCTCTTTGGGCTCTATCCTCACCCATCATTTACTCCTAATTCTTACCTTGTCCCCCCCACCCTATCTTCTGCACCTAAACCAATGTTTTCCTAGCTATTATCAGTTCTAAGGATGCGTCACCAGACCCGATACATTAACTCTGGCATTTCTTCATAGATGCTGCCAGACCTGCTGAGCTTTTCCAGCAACTTCTGCTTCTGTTCCTGATTTACGGCATCTGCAGATTTTATTTAGAGAGAGCAAGGGTTCAGGTACATATCTTTTGAAAGTTGTATCACAGGTTGAGAGGGTGGTAAAGAAGGCATTTGACTGTTACTGGCTAACAATAGGTAGTGTGTAATGGCAGGCTATGTGATAATTAAATTGGGGAAGGTTCCAAAAAGGTTTCCAAAGATGTTACCGGGGCTGGAGAGTTTGAATTATAAAGAGAGGTAGATAGGCTGGGAAATTTTTCAGTGGAGCTTAGCAGGTTGAGAGGTGATCTTAGAGGTTTATAAAATCAAGAGGGGCATGGATAAGGTGAATATCAAAGGTCTTTTCCCTGCGTTAGGGGAGTTCAAAATTAGAGGGTATATTTTTAAGCTAAGAGGAGAGAGATTTAAAAAAGACTTGAGGGGAAATGATTGCACACAGAAGGTGCTTCATATGTGGAATCAACAGGCAGCCAGAGGAAGTGGCAGGTGAAGGTACAGTTACAACATTTAAATGACATTTGGACAGATATTTGAATAGGAAAGGTTTAGATTAGATTCCCTACAGTGTGGAAACAGGCCCTTCAACGCAACAAGTCCACACCGCCCCTTGAAGCATCCCACCCAAACCCATCCCCATATAACCCACATACCCCTGAACACTATGGGCAATTTAGCATGGCCAACCCACCTAGTCTGCACATCTTTGGACTGTGGGAGGAAACCGGAGCACCCGGAGGAAACCCACGCAGACACGGAGAGAATGTGCAAACTCCTCACAGACAGTTGTCTGAGGCTGGAATCGAACCCGGGTCTCTGGCGCTGTGAGGCTGCAGTGCTAACTACTGGTCCACCATGCTGCCCACTAAATTGCAGTGGTCGTGTATTTAGAAGGTGGTATCCAAGGAGTTTTGGTAATTTTCTGCAGGGTATCTTGCAATTTACAGGGATATGGGTCAAGTGCAGGTAAAGTGTACTAGTTCATTTTGGGAAATTTTGTCAGCATGGACGAGTTGGATCAAAAAGTTTGTTTCCATGCTGTACAACTTTATGACTCTGCAGTGGCCACAAGGGCCAGTCAGAAGCTAGGAATATTGCGACAATTAACTCAACTCCTGATTCTCCAAAGCCTGTCCACCATCTACAACGCACAAGTCAGCAGTGTGGTGGAATATTCCTCATTTTCCTGGATACGTGCAGCTCCAACAACACTCAAGAAGCTTAACATACCTGCTTGATTAACACTACATCCACAAACATCTATTCCCTCTACCACTAGCACTCAGCAGCAGCAGCAAGTACAATCTACAAGATACCCTGCAGAAATTCACCAAGGCTCCTTGGATAGCACCTTCTAAATACAGGACCACTGCAATTTAGCTAGTCCCATTCTTGAACCCCAACTTGTTTTTGATTCATTCGCAGGATGAGGGCATCACTGGCTATGCCAGCATTTATTGCCCATCCCACAGGGCAGTTAAGAGTGAACCAATTTTCTATGAATCTGGAGTCACATATAGGTCAGACCAGGTAAGGTTGGAAGTTTTCTTTCCTAAAGGGTGTTGGTGAACCAGATGGGTTTTTCCTGACAATTGACAAAATGATTTTATGGTCATCATTTGACTCTTCATTCCAGATTTCTATTACATTCAAATTCCACCATCTGCCATGACAAAATTCAAACCCAAGGCCCCAGAACATTACCTGGGTCTCTGGATTAACAGCCCATAATAATACCATGAGGCCACCACCTCCCCATCTCCATGGTCTAAATTCATCACTTTCAATTACCTATCTAGTTCTGTTTTGAAACCTCCTGTGGAATCTGCCTCTACCCCTCTCCCAAGGCAGCACATTTCTGAGTGAAGAAATCTTGTCATCTCAGTCCTAGCTTTCTTGCTGACAATCTCAAAATTGTGACTACTATTTAGTAACATATCAACTGGTGGAAACAGAATTTCATAGATAGTTAGAATCCCTACAGTGTGAGAACAGGCCCTTCAGCTCAACAAGTCCACACTGACCCTCAGAGCATCCCACCCAGACCCATCCCCCAATAACCCACATAATCTACACATCCTTGAACACTACAGGCAATTTAGCATGGCAAATTCCGCCCCCCCTGCACATCTTTGGACTGTGGGAGGAAACCAGAGCACCCAGAAGAAATCCACGTGGACACAGGGAGAATGTGCAAGCTCCACACAGACATTCACCTGAGGGCAGAATCAAACCCGGGTCCCTGGCGCTGTGAGGCAGCAGTGTAACCAATGAGCCACCGTGCTCTTTACCCTGTCCAAATTGTTTGTAATATTAAACACCCCAATAAGGTCACCTACAAATGTTCTATGCTCCAAGCAGAATAAGCTCAATTTCTCTAAGCTATCCTTATATATAAAATATCTCATCCTGGTATCATTCTGGTAAATTTCTTTTGAATTGTCTCCAGGGCTTCAACAGCGTTCCTTAAACAAGGTGCCCAGAACTGAACATGCTACTTCAATGAGGTCTGACAAGTGATTTGTAGAGTTGTAGCATCATTGCCTTGCTTTTTCTCATGCCTCTATTTGTAAACACAAGGATCCTACACCTGTTTCAACTTACCTCATCACCTTCAGAGAATTGTGCACATGAACCTCAATGTCCATCTGCACCTGTATGCCTCTCAAAGTTTTACCATTGAACCTATCTGATCTCTCCATGTTTCTTCTACCAAAATGAATTACCTCACATTAATGTGCATTGAAATTCATATGCCAGGTATTCACCCATTTGGCCAATTTGTCAATGTCCCTCTGAAGTTGTTCAGAATATCCTCACAATTCACTGTTCTCCCTAGCTTAGCATCATCTGCAAATTAAGAGATTTTGCCCTCAACACCTATCTCCAAATAGTTTATATAAATCAGAAAAAGCAAGGATTCCCAACACCAAATCCTGGGGAGCACCACTTTCAATTTGTCTCCAATCTGAGAAATGCCTGTCTATACTCCCCTCAGCTTCTTGTCATTTAGTCAAGTTCTAATCCATGTTGCTAAAGACTAATCAATCCCAAGCATTTTGAATTTGCTGAACAATCTGCCAAATGGCACTGTACCAAATTTTGTTTTCTTTGTTCATGAACAGGATGTGGGCATCCCTGGCTTGGCAACATTTATTGCCCATCGCTAATTACCCAGATGGCTGTCAGCCACATTGCTCTGGGTCTGGACTCACATGTAGGCCAGACGTGGTGAGGATGGCAGTTTTGTCCCCGAAAGGACATGAGTGAACCAGATGGGTTTTTTCAACAATGGATTCATGGTCATCATTGGATTCTTAATTCCAGACATTTTATTCAATTCAAACTCCACCATTGCCAAGGCAGGGTCCCCAGAATATTATCTGGGTCCCTGGATTAACAGTCCAGTGATAATACCACTAGGCCATTACCTCCCCCAGAAATGCTTTCTGAAAGTCCAAATATACAACATGCATACAATACCCTCATCCACAGCCAGTTTCATCTCATCAAAGAACTCAATCAAATTTGTTAGAAGTGACTTGCCCTTGACAAAGCCATATTTTGACTCTAGTATTAACTTACTTTTATCCAAGCGTAATCATGTATTATTGCCTCCATCAGTTTTCTCACTCTTGATGTCAAGCTGACAGGTCTGCAGTTTGTTGGGTTATCCTTTGGCACTTTCTGAAACAATGGTATCACATCTTCAATACTCCAGTCCCCAGGGACTAACCTGTGTTCGGAGGAGCCTGGAAAATTTCTGTCATTGGCTCTGTGATTACGTTCCTTATCTCTCAGCAACCGATGATACATCCCATGTGGGCTTGGAGACTTCTCGAACTGGAGTGCACCTCTTCTTTATCTATCTCTGTACTGTTCAGTTGCTTAACACCTACATTTTCAACCATCGTCACCATCTTCTAATGTGGTAAACACAGAAGTAAAACATTCATTTCGTACTTCTGTCATATCCTTTGCTTTAGTGAGAAGCTTACCCTGTTTGTTCCTTATGGACCCCACTATATCCTTCATTAATCTTTTACAATTAATATGTTTGACAAACATTTTACTGGCATGGTGGCTCAATGGTTATCACTGCTGCCTGACAGTGCCAGGGACCTGGGTTCAATTCCACCCTCAGGCCACTGTCTGTGTGGAGTTTGCACGTTCTCCCCGTGTCTGCGTGGGTTTCTTCCGGGTGTTCAGGTTTCCTCCACAGTCCATGTATGAGCAGGGTAGGGTGGATTGACCGTGCCAAATTGCCTGTAGTATTCAGGGATGTGTACATTAGGTGGGTTAAAGGTGGATGGGTCTGGGTGGGATGCTGTGAAGGTCAGTGTGGACTTGTTGGGCTGGAGGCCTGTTTCCACAATGTAGGCATTCTATGATTATCTATGACAGATGTTTTAGTACAGCCTACCAATCTTCTGTCATGTTTCCTCTTGGCTTTTCTTTTTCCAGCCTTAGTGTCTCCCCTGCATTTGTGTGTGAACCTTCCTTTGGCATGTGACTGACAAACATTTTGCTTTGGATCTGAATGTGTTGAACAAAGACAGAGATATTTTGATTCTACACTTTAAAAACATAATCTTCTTAGGTTTTATTCACCAATTAATGCTGCTCCAGTTTTGTTATTTTGTCTTTCTACAACAATACAGATCAAGGATAAAAAGTCATAGAGTCATACAGCACAGAAAGAGCTGCTTTTGTCCAACTAGTCCAGACCGAACAAGTTTCCACTTGCCTGCATTTGGCCCATATCTAAACCTTTCCTATTCACCTACCCATCCAAATGTCTTTTAGATGTTTTAACTGTACCTGCACCTACAATTTCTTCTGGCCACTCATTCCACATACCAACAACCCCCTGTGTGTAAAAGTTACCCTCAGGTCCCTTTTAGATCTTTCTCCACTCACCGTAGAAAAATGCCCTCTAGTTTTGAACTCACCCACTCCACGGAAAAGACCTTTACTACACACCTTATCTATGCCCCTCATGATTCTAGAAACCTCTGTAAAGTTGCTCCTCAACCTCTCAAACTTGACTGAAAAATGTCCCAGCCTATCCAGTCTATCCTTAATACTCAAAATGTCTAGTTCCAGCAACATCCTGGTAAATCTTTTCTGAACCATCTCCAATTTAATACTGTCCTTCCTATAGCAGAGAAACCAGAATTGTACACAGTACTCTGAAAGTGATATCACCAATATCCTGTACAACCTAAACATGAGGTCCCAACTCCTATACGGAGTGTTCTGAGAAATGAAGGCAAGTGTGCCAAACACCTGCTTAACCACCCTGTCTACCTGTGATGCAAATTTCAAAGAACTGTGTAACTGAACCCCTATGTCTCTCTGTTCGACAACACTACTAGGCCCCTGACATTAACAGTATCAGTCCTGACCTTGTTTGTTTTATCAAAATGCAACATCTCACATTTATCCAAATTAAGCTCCATCTGTCACTCCTCAGCCCACTGGCCCAATTGGTCAAGAATCCTTTATAATCATACATAAACATCTTCACTGTCTACAATCTATAAACTTACTAACCATCCCTCCAATATTCACATCCAAATCATTTACATAAATGAAAAAAAAGTAGTGGACCGGCACCATTCCTTGTGACACGTTGCTGGTCAAAGATCTCTAGTCTAAAAAACAACCCTCCACCACCCCCGTCTCCTACCTTCAAGCCAATTTTGTATCCAAACGGCTACTCTTCCTGGATTCCACATGATCTAACCTTGCTAACTAGTCTATCATGCGGAACCTTGTCAAAGGCTTTTCAAAAGTTTTTGTGGACAATGGCTACTGCTCTGCCTTTATCAATCTTTTTGGTGACGTTCTCACAATACTCAAGTTTGTGAGTCACAATTTCCCCCTCACAAAGCCAGCTGACTATCCCTAATCAGTGTTTGCCTTTCGAAATACATGTAGATCCTGTCCCTCAAAATCCTCTTCAACAACTTCTCCACCACTGACATTAGGCTCACCGGTCTGTAGTTCTCTGGCTTTTCCTTACTACCTTTCTATATGTGGCACTATATTAGCCACATCCAGTCTTCCAGCACCTCACCCATAGCTATTAATCAGATAAATATCTCAGCAACGGAACTCACAATTTCTTCCCTAACTTCCTACAGTGTCCTCTGGAATACACTTGATCAGGTCCTGGAGATTTATACACCTTTATGTTTTTTCAGACATCTTGCACTTTCTCTTCCAAATGTGGACTGTTTTCAAGACATCAACATTCCCTTCTTTGAGTTTCCTAGCCTCCATTTCTTTCTCCACAATAAAAACTAACATGGAACACCTGTTTAGTATCCCTCCCATCTCCTGTGGTCCCACACATACATGATGTTGTTGATCTTTAAGGGACCCTATTCTCTTCCTAGTTGTTCTTTTGCTGGTAATGTACATGTAGAATCTCTTTGGATTATCCTTAACCTTATTTGCCGAGGTTCTCATATCCCTTTTTCGCCTTCCTGATTTCCCTCTTGTGAATGTTGCTATACCCCTTATACTCTTCAGATTACTTATAGATTCATGGATTCATACAGTGTAAAAAAGGCTTTTCAGCCCATTGAGTCTGCTCTGACATAACTTCCACGAAAGGTGCACTAGTCTCATTTTTCTTCACTTGTCCCATATCCTTGAATGTTATGATATTTGAAGTCCTCGTCAAATTTTTTTTTTGAAGGCTGTAAGGTTTCTGGCCTTCACTACCTTCCCAAGCAGTGCATTCCAGATTCTCACCACCCGTTAAGTGAAAACATTTTTTTTCTCAAATCCCCTCCAAATCTCCTACCCCTTACCCTAAAACTGTACCACCTCTCAGCCAAGAGGAACAATTGCTGTCTATTCACCCTGTCCAAACCCCTCAAAATGTTATGCAACTCAATCATGCCTCCCCTCAACCTTCTCTGCTCTAAAATGGTAGACAGTAGAGAATTGTGGATGAAAGAGCTGTTACTTTTCTGTGGTTTTTCAGTACTGGAACTAATTTCCTCAATTTCTTGGAGCAGTAATTGTCTTTATATGGAACTTTAAAAAAAATCAACAATGATACTTTAAAAGGGAGTAAAAAGAAGGGAGCAGGCGTTGTGGAAGAGACCACGGGGAGGTCTGAGAACAGCTCTAAAGTTCAACAAAAAACCCAGCGGTGAACCCTTACAGTTGACTGACTGTGAAATTACAAGCATCTCTGGAAATCAGAGTTGGTTCCAAGAAAAACAAACAATGAGAAATTCACAACTGACCTTGGAGAGACCTCATTATTGAACTACTCCCAGCTGGGAGTGTAGATTTCATCGATCAGCTAAGTTTGATTTTTAAGACCTATAAAACTTATGAATCTTGTTTTTTTTGTAATCTATAATAATAAAGTGAGGTTTATTTATGTTTTACTGAGATCTGTATTGATTATTTATTTTTAATATAAAACATTGGTATTAAGTCATCCTAGAGCAATGGTTTAGAGCAGTAAGACTGTTCTACATTCTGATTCTGCAGATTAAGGCGCAGAGTAGAGTGCTTGAGTAGAGTGATGTGTTCTTCTATTGGAGGTATGTCAGGTTCCAAGTGATTGATTGTGATAAAGGGCTTTGTAGTCAGGGGCTTCCCTGGTGCCAGATTCAAAGATGTCTTGGAGAGGATGCAGATTTTTTCAAAGGGGAGAGTGACAGCAGGAGGTCATTAAAACTGAATTGGAAAAGGACTATTATATTGGCAGGAGATTTGCTAATGCTACTTGGGAGGTTTTAAACTAGTATGGGCGGTGGGAAGATAGGAAAGGTGGGGACTGGGGGATGTGATGGCACCCAAAATGATAGTGAGAAAAGAGATGTCTGAGCCTGGTACAGTTGAGAAGTGGAGCAAGTCAAATAGTCAAGGCAGGCAAGAGCAAGGCAGAGAACAAGGTGCGACTGATAAATTAAACTGCATTTATTTCAATGCAAGAGGCCTGACAGGTAAAGCAGATAAACTCAGTGCACGGCTGAGAACATGGAACTGGGATATCATAGCTATTACAGAATGTTGCTCAGGGAAGGGCAGGACTGGCAGCTTAATGTTCCAGGGCACAGATGGTATAGGAAAGATAGAAAGGGGGCAGGGCAAGAGAGGAAGGTTAGTGGCACTTTTGGTTGAGGATATCATTACAGTTATTCTTAGGATATTCTTGGGAGTAGGTCCAGTGAAGTTATTTGGGTGGAACTGTTGAATAAGAAAGGCGTGATCATCTGATTGAGATTGTATTTGGGCCACTCAATAGTCAGCAGGAAAATTGAGAAGCAAATTTGGAAGGAGATCTCAGATACCTATAAGAAAGATAGAGTTGTAATTTTTAACTCTCCAAACATAGACTCAGACTGCCATAGTGTTAAGGGCTTGGACACAGAGGAATTTGTTAGGTGTATGCAAGAAATGTTTCTTATTCAGTATGCGGATGAACCAACTCGAGAAGGAGCAAAACTTGACCGTGGAAATAAAATAATGACCCTCTTGGAAATTAAAGCAGAGCAAGTAACTGAGGTGTCAGTGGGGGAGCACTTTGGAACCAGTGATTGTAATTCTATTAGTTTTAAAATAGTTACAGGAAAGTATAGAACTGATCTAGAAGTTCAAGTTCTAAATTGGAGTAAGGCCAATTTTGACGGTAATAGGCAAGACTTTCAAAAGTCGATTGGGAGAGACTATTTACAGGTAAAGGGGCAGATGGAAAGCAGAAGGCTTTCAAAAATGAGGTAACAGGAATCCAGAAGCAGTATGTTCCCGTTAGTGTGAAAGGCAAGGCTGGTAGGGTGTAGGGAATGGTGGATGACATGAAATATTGAGGCTCTGTTCAAGAAAAATAAGGAGGAATATGGCAGATATAGACAGCTGGGATTGAGTGAATCCCTCAAGGACTATAAGGATATTAGGAGTATGCCCAAGTGGGAAATCAGAAGGGCAAAAAAGGGACATGAGATAGCTTTGCAAATAGAGTTAAGGAGAATCCTTAGATTCTAAAGAGATTCTACACAAACATTAACAGTGAAAGAGTAACTAGGTAGAGAATACACCCTCTTAAAAATCAACAAGGCTATGCATTGAACTGCAGGAGATGGGTTAGATACTAAACAAGTATTTTGCATTAATATTTACTGTAGAGAAGGACATGAAAGCTGGAGAACTTGGAGAAACAAACAACGATATCGTGAAAACTGTTCGTATTACAGAAGGGGAAGTGCTGGACATCTTAAAGTGCACAAAGGTTGATAAATTCCCAGGACCAGATCAGGTACATCCCAAAACCTTTTGGAAATCTAGGGAAGTGATTGCTAGGCCCCTTGCTGAGATATTTGCATCATTGATAGCCATGGGTGCGGTATGGTAAGACTGGCAGGTGACTAATGTACTACCATTATTTCAGAAAGGTGGTAAAGAAAAGCCAGTGAACTATATTGCAGTGAGCCTGACGTCAGTGCTGGATAAGTTGTTGGAGGAGGTTCTGAGGGACAGGATCTATGTATATTTGGAAAAGCAGGGGCTGATTAGGGATAGTTAGCATGGCTTTGTGCTTGGGAAACTGGGTCTCACAGACATGATTGAGTATTTTGAGGACATAACCAAAAAGATTGAGGGCACAGCAGTAGACATTGTCTACAATCACTTTAGTGACAAAGTTCCACATGGTAGACTAGTTAACAAGGTTATATCACATGCAATCCAGGGAGAGCTAGCCATCTGAATGCAAAATTGGCTTAAAGGCAGGAGACAGAGGGTGGTGGTAGAGGGTTGTTTTTTTTGGACTGGAGGCTTGAGACCAGCAGTGTGCTCCAAGGAACAATGCTGATTGCACTGATTTTTTCTTCATTTATAGAAATGATTCAGTGTTAATCTAGAAGGAACAGTTAATTAGTTTGCATATTATACCAAAATTGGTGGTGCAGTTGACAGTAAAGAAGGTTATCTCAGATAACCTTGATTCGATGGGCCGACGAGTGGCAGATGGAGTTTCATTTAGATAAATGTGAGGTGTTGCATTTTAGTAAGACAAATCAGAGCAGGACTATACGCTTAGTAATAGGGTTCTAGGGAGTGCTGCCGGACAGAGACCTTGAAGGTAGAGTCACAGGTAGACAAGATAGTGAAGAAAGCATTTGCTATACTTGCCTTTATTAGTTAGTCCATCGAGTACAGGAGTTGGGATGTCATGTTGCCTAACAACATTGGTTATGCCACTTTTGGAATGCTGCATTCAGTTCTGGTCTCCCTGCAATAGGAAAGATGTTGTTAAATTTGAAAAGGTACAGAAACATTTAGAAGGTTGTTGCCAGGGTTGAAGAGTGTGAGCTATAGGGAGAGGCAGAGTAGTCTGTGGTTATTTTCCCTGGAGCATTGGAGGCTAAGGGGTAACCTTACAGAGATTTATAAACTAACGAGGGGTATGGTTTGGGTGAAAAGCCAAGGCCTTTTCCCCGGGTAAGGGAGTCCAAAACTAGTGGGCATTGGTCTAAGGTGAGAGGGGAAAAATATTTTCATGCAGTATGCCCTAATACACTGGCCACACTGCCCTACATCAAGAACATATCAGAACTGATGAGACTCCTATGACTATTAGGAATCATGGTAGCACACAAACCATAGTCATGCTACAACAAATACTCACAAGGATTAAAGACCCCATACTCATGACATGTAGAACTAATGTAGTTTACAAAATACCATGCAACAAATGCCACAAATATTACATCAGACAGACAGGGAGGAACCTAGCCATCAGAATACACGAACACCAGCTAGCAGCAAAATGACATGACGAACTTTGCCTAATATCAGTACACTCGGACATTAAGGTTTAACTGGGACAACATAATCATAGTAGCCCAAGCCAAACATTGACATGCACAGGAATTCCTGGAGGCATGTTTCTCCACCTGTAATGCAATCAACAAACATATAGAATTGGACCTTATATACGAACCCATACAGAACAGAACCAGAAATGATATAACTCAGCATAACAGTCTGGACAGTATAAATTCCACGCAGAATAGAACAACATTGCTTCATCGGTGGCCTCATTGGTGATGTTACCTTGCATGGTGATGAAATGTCTGAACAAAAACAAGCCAGCTTGGCGAACAAGTTAGCAACCTCAGAGTCATAGACGTTTACAACATGGCAACATGCCCTTCAGGCCACTGTCCATGCTGTCCACTTTTCATAATTAAACCAGTCCCATTTGACAATATTTGGTCCATATCCCTCCATACCTATCCCGTCCCTGTACCTGTACAAATGTTTCTTGAATGACAAAATTGTACTTGCCTCCACCACTACCCCTAGCAGCTCATACCAGACACACACACCCTCTGTGTGAATGAATTACTCCTCTGGACCCTTTTGTACCTCTCCCTGCTCACTTTAAACCTATGCCATCTAGTTTTAGACTCCCATACAATGGGGAAAAGCTGTTGGCTATCGACTTATCAATGCCTCTGTGATTTTATAGACTTCTATATGGTCAGCCCTCAGTCTCCTACGCTCTAGGGAAAAACGTTCCAGCCTATCCAACTTCTCCTTATAACTCAAACCTTCCAGTCCAGGTGGCACCCTAGTAAAACTTTTCTACACTCTTTCCAGTTTAATAATATCATTCCTATAGTAGAGTGACCAGATCTGCATGCAGTAATCCAAATGTGGCCTTACCAACGTCTTGTACAGCTGCATCAAGATGTCCCAACTCCTAAACACAATACTCTGACCAATGAAAGCAAGCTTCTGAAAGCCTTCTACCTGTGACTCTACTTTCAAGGAGCTATGAACTTGTAGCCCTATGGAAATATAAAGAATTGCATATGCTGGAGTCAGAGTCAATACAGTGTAGAGCTGGAAGAACACAGCAGGTCAGGCAGCATCAGAGGAGCAGGCAAGTCGATGTTTTGGGTTTACACCCTTCATCAGGACTTCCTGCTGTGTTCCTCCAGATCCATGCTGTTTTGAACTTGTAGCCTGAGATCTCTTTGTTCTTTAAAACTCCCCACGACACTGCCATTGACTCTGTAATTCCTGCTTGGTTTGTCTACCAAAATGCAACACCTTGTACTTATCTAAAATTAAACTCCATCTCTCATTCCTCAGCCCACTGGCCCAGTTGATCAAGATCTCACTGCATTCATGGATAACCTTCTGCACTGTCCACTATACCACCAATCTTGGGGTCATCCACAAACTTAGCAACCGTACTTCCTAAATTCTCATGCAAATCATTTATATAAATGATGAATAATAGTGCACCAATCCCTGTGGCACACCACAGGCTTCCAGTTTGAAAGACAACCCTGTACCACCACCTCTGTCTTCTAATTTCAGGGCAACTTTATATCCACTTGGCTAGCTCTGTCCCTTGATCCCATGAGATTTAACCGTAGTCAACAACCCACTATATGGTACCTTGTCAAAGGCTTTGCTAAAATCCATGCAGCCAATATCTATTGCACTGCCCTCATCGACTTTCTTGGTCACCCATTCAATAAAACTCAAACAAATTTGTGACACATGATTTCCCATGCACAATGCTATGCTGACTATCTGAGATGAATCCTTACCCCTCGAAATGCCTGTAGATACTGTCTCTCAAAATCCCCTCAAACAACTTACCCAGCATAGACATCTGGTTCACTGGTCTGAGGTTCCCATGCACTTCCCTGCAACCTTTCTTAAATAATGACAGAACATTAACCACTCTCCAATTTTTGGATACTTCTCCCTGGCTGTCGATGATATGACAAGACTCCCACAACTACTGGGAATCATGGTAGCACACAAGCCCACAGCCACGCTATGACAAACACTCACAAGTGACATGCAGAGCCAATGTAGTTTATAAAATACCATGCAACTACTGCCATTAGCATTACATTGGACAAACAGGAAGGAAACTAACCATCCGAATACATGAACATCAGCTAGCAGCAAAACAACACAATGAACTTTCCCTAATATTGAAACACTCAGACAATGAAGGCCATCAGTTTAACTGGGACAATGTAACCATAGTAGCCCAAGCCAAACATAGACATGCACGGGAGTTCCTATAGGCATGGTTTTCAGCTCACAATGCAATCAACAAACATATAGAATTGGACCCCATATAGAAACCCATGCAGAACAGAACCGGAAGTGACACTATTCACCATAACAGGCCAGACGGTATAAATTCCAAGCAGAGTAGAACAACTATGCTTCACTGGGGGCCTCACTGATGATATTACCGAGCGTAGTGACGAAATGTCTGAATGAAAACAAGCCAGCTCGGCGAGCAAGTCAACAATCTCACCCACAACCTGGCCTACAAATCTTTGCCAAAAACTTAATTGGATTCAAACAGTTTGTCACCTTTGTCTTAAAACCTCTGTTTGAAAAGAGATGACAAAATACATCTCTTAAAACCATAGTGTCATCAGAGGACTAGCATAGGAGCCAAGGCCACTTTATCTATTGACCACGAAGCAATACCACAATTCTGCAGGACCTGTCCAGTGCCATTTGGTTTACATGCAAAAGTAGAGGCAGAAATCAGGAGGCTGGAAAGCAAAGAAATCATCAAACCAGTCCAGGTTGCAGAATGGGCAACACTGGTTGTACCTATTGTGAAGCCCAACAGGTTGACTCACCTTTGTGGGATTTCAAACAAATGGTAAATCTCTTCTTGCAGCTGGATAAAAATATCTGAGCCCTAGTACAGAGGAATTATACGCAAAGTTGGCAGGGACGCTCAGCATCAAAAAGCTGGACATGAGCCATAAATGTTGGCAGTTGCAGTTGGATGAGGATTCCCAAAAGTGTGCCACAATAAATGCCCGTAAAGATTTGTACCAATGTACAAGATTGCCACTTCAGGTATCATCTTCCTGTGTCATTTTTCAGCTGACAATGAGAATATTTATAAGGTCTACCGCAGGTTGCCTTTACCTGGATAACATGCTAATGACAGGGCAGACCAATAAAGAGCACTTAGAGAACTTGGACATAGCCCTTAGATGTTTCCCCAAGGTGAGCATAGGCCTTAAAAGGGAGAAATACGTGTTCTAGGCACCTGACGTCAGCTACAGAGTTGACAAGACTGGCTTACACCCATTGGAAGATACAGTGAAGGTGATCAAAGGTTGCCCATCTCCCATGTCTATACCAGACCTTAGGTTTTTCCATGGGTTGGTGAATTATTATAGAAAATTCATATGTAATTTGGCCTCCATCTTGGCATCCTTACATCTGCTATTGAGAAAAGGACAGCCTTGGAAACATAGCCAAGAAGTAGCCGTTAGGGAGGTGAATACGCAGTTGTCACCACCTAAGGTGTCAGAAAATTGTGACCCCAAGCGAGATCTGGTGTTGACATGTAATGCCTCCCCATATGGGTATTGGGGTGGTGTTGGCTCACAAATGGCCCAATGGAGAGGAATGCTCAATAGTATATGCTTCCCTGACTTTGGCTCGTGCAGAGTACAAGTATGTCCAGATGGAGAATGAAGGCTTGGCTGTCTTCTTTGGTGTAAGAAAGTTCCACCAATACCTTCACAGATGTAAATTTGTAATAGTGACAGACCACAAACCCCTGCTGGGGCTAGTCACAAGAAGAAAGGCCATGCTGCCCATAGCTTCAGGTTGAATTCAGAGGTGGACTCTCATTCTAAGTGCGTACAATTACAAGTTGGAACACTGTCTAGGGGACCAAATGGCAAAATCAGACACCTTGAGCCACTTCCCACTGGCAGATACACCACTGGTGGTGCATCCACTGGGAGAGTCTGTTCCGGTTTTAAACTTTCTGGGCACACGTCTGGTCATCGCTGACAATATGAGACTGTGGACACAAAAGATCTGGTCCTGACAAAACTGAAATAGCTGGTGGTGATGGGGGAAACAAAAGGGCCATCATAACCAGAAATGAAAGCTTTTTGGATCTGGTAAGACCAGATTACAATAGAGGACGGCATTTACTTGTGGAAAGCAACAGTGATTGTCCCAAGTAAAGGTAACCGCAAGATACCGGCTGAACTCCACCAGAACCATCCAGGAATGTCCAAAATGAAGATATTGGTGAGATGTTATGACTGGTGGCCAGGATTGAATGCAGACATAGCCACATTTGTGGGGCAGTGCCCAGGGTGCCAACAAGGACAAACATTATCGCCAGCAGCTTCTCTACATTCGTGGGAATGGCCAGCTAAACCCTGGGCTCAGTTATACATTAACTATGTCAGCCCTTTAATTGGCTCAACATTCTCAGTCACTGTGAATGCCCACTCAAAGTGCTAAGTCATCAGTGTTCATTTGTTAAACATAGAAATGATATTAGAAAATCTATGAGCACCTTTTGTCATACACAAGCTCCCAGAAGTGTTTGTCACAGAACAGACCATCATTTACCAGCAAGGAATTTGAGTATTTTGTAAAGTCAGATGCCATTCAGCATTTAAGGACTGCTCATACCATCAATAGTCCAATGTCTGGCAGAAAGAGCAGTCCGAACTTTGAAGGCAGGCTTCAAGAAACAGCCTACAGTTTCATTTGATACCAAACTGTTATGGTTCCTATTTGATTATTGACCACCCCTCATACAACTACAGGGATAGCTCCAACAGAGTTGCTAATAGGCAGAAGACTCTGCACCTGATGCGATCTGATCTTCCCAGACGTGGTGGTGGGGAATGGTGAAATGGCATCACGCAAATTCCAGACACAAGTCCTCTAAGCGAGAGACAATTCATAGTCATGGAATCATGGAAACAGGCCTTTCAGTTCAACCAGACATGCCAAACAGATATTCTAAATTAATCCTGTTCTATTTGCCAGTATTTGGCCCATATCCCTCTAAACCCTTCCTATTCATATACACATCTAGTCGCCTTCTAAATGAAATTATAATTGTACCAGCCTTTATCTCTGGCAGCTCATTCCATACACACACCACCCTCTAGGCTTTAGGTCCTTTTTAAATCTTTCCCCTTTCACCTTAAACCTATGCTTCCTAGTTTTGAATGCCCCTACCCTGGGACAAAGACCTTTGGCTTTTCAACCTATCTGTGCCCCTCATGGTTTTATAAACCTCTATAAGGTCACCCCTCAGCCTCTGATACTCCAGGGAAAATAGCTCCAGTCTATGTAGTCTCTCCCCATAGCTCAAACTTCCCAACTCTGGCAACATCGTTGTAAATCTTTTCTGCACCCTATCCAGTTTAACAACATCTTTCCTACAGCAGAGGGCCAGAATTGAACACAGTATTCTGAAAGTGGACTAACCAATATCCTGTACAGGGTAACATTACATCTCCCAAGTCCTATGGTCAGTGCACTGACCAATAATGGCAAGAATAATGGACATTTTCTTCGCTACCCTATCAACCTGCGACTCCACCTTCAAGGAATAAGGAACCTGCAACCCAGAGTCTTTTGTTCAGCAATACTCCAAAGGATCCTATCATTAAGTGTGTAAGTCCTGCTCCGATTTGCCTGACCACAATTATCCAAATTAAACACCATCTGCTACACCTTGGCCCATCTGATCAAGGCCCTATTGTACTCTGGAGATAATCTTCTTCACTGCCCACTACCACACTAGTTTTGGTGTCATCCGCAAATTTACTAGCCATTTCTCCGATATTCACAACCGAATCATTTATATAAATGACAAAAGGCAGTGGAACCAGCACTGATCACATGCCTCCAGTGGGAGAAACAACCCTTCACCACAACCCTCTGTCTCCTACATTCAAACCAATTTTGTATCCAAATAGCTAGATCTCCTTGGATTCCATGTGATCTAACCTTGCTAACCAGCCTGCATGTGGTTGAATGTTACTTCACCAGCTGAAGTTTGGTGCTGAAATGGCCCTGCAAGGGTAAGGGACATGTTTGATATGTCATGGGATGAGATCTCATACAAAGTTTGGGTATTTGAGGCAGTCCTGAACAAGCATGTGGACCACGTGAAAGCTGGAAACTCACAAAAATGGGGCAGGAGCAAAACATACCTAGTCCCTCAGAACGCCGGGAAGTTTGTCAATCTCAGTGTGTTCTCCTCCTCTGCCTAGTGTCGATGAAACATCAGAGTCTGAGATGGACATGACAGATATTGCAGCCTTGCTGCCTTTACCAGCTGAAGAACAGGACAGATTTCTTTCGAGGCACTCTGGTACAAGAGGCGGGCTGTGGTCCGGTGCACGCCATCCCTATCTGAGGCTGAGTCAGAGGAACCGAATCCAGTGCAAAAATGCCAAGGAGAGGGTGCAAGAAAAAGAACAGGTCCGTGTTCCTGGGCTTAAAGTGGGAGGAACATTGTTATTGTAACTTGGTCATCCAGGTGCATCATATAGAAAGAATTCTCCAACTGGGGCTGTTAACCAGGTCCAGTCAGAAAGCACTGGCTGACAGATACCAAACAGGAGTGTCACAGATTGTGCTCACTCTGAGGGAAGTGGAGGAGTGTCAAGTGCTCTGTGTGGCAACCATTAATTGAGGCAACACACTCTGGTCTTAGACTCCCCATGAGGTAAAACATCCTTTCAGCATTAACCATCAAAACTATCTCTTAAACATCGTGCCTCTCATTCTTCTAAACGCCAATGAGCTGAGTCCCCACCTGAGTGCAGTGGAGGCTGGGACGTTGGATGCATTCAAGGCAGAGATTGACAAATTCTTGATCTCACAAGGAATCAAGGGCTACGGGGAGAGTGCAGGGAAGTGGAGGTGAAACGCCCATCAGCCATGATTTAAATGGCGGAGGGGACTTGATGGGCCGAATGGCCTTACTTCCACTCCTAGTCTTATGGTCTAATCTTCGCCCATAAATAAAGGGTGACTTAGTGACGGATTACAGGTCTCTATGGAGTTATTTCACCTTTATTAGCTCTCATAGCCGCCTTTTCTCTAAGCAGAATGGCGTCAACTTCTTCAGTCCATCCTGGTAACTGCTGTTCATCACCTCTGGAAGCTGAGGATGGGCTCAGGTGCTGCCATGGCAGTCAAAGCACCCATAAGCCCCTGCATCAGGGAATTCTTCCCCACGGCCGCGCAAATGAACGCGCATGCGCAGTAGTGAACGAACACGCATGGACAAGGCAGCTTCTATTACGGACTGTGGGAGATTGACCAATGGGAAGTGCTGGAGGACCGGAAGGAGGCTGGTCCTCAGCCACTCTTAACCTCCCGACTGTCTGAATGCCGATGTTGTATTTTGAGCTTTTGAAGCAGCTCTTTTCCACCCAGCGAAAGTACTTCTGCGGTTCTTTTCTCTGAATGAAGATTGATCTTTATCCAGACCGAAAATACCTCCTCCGGCCAACATTTGTGAACAAAGCAGTTATTCTCCCCCTTTCCATTTATTTTTTTGATTCGGGGCTGAAATTGTTGACCTGAAGGGAAACTACGTAAATCCGAGATCGCCGACTCTGGAAAGGTTGGCCCAGATATTTCCCTCTCTCCAAGACGTTTTGGGCTTAGAATGTCACTAAGGTTTTAGAGTAGATTTGTAGCTCAGCGCTTCATCAGAGGCTGCGCTGATGATGTTACCCAGCAGGGTAATGAAACATCTGCGGAAAAACAACGAACAGCTCGGCGAGCCAGCCAACCACAAATAGCATGTCACTGGCTGGACCACCACTTATTGACTAACCAGTGAGAGGGTGGTGGTGAGCTGCATTCTTGAACAACTGCAGTCCATGTGGCGTAAGTATATCCACAAGTTCCTGACCTTTAACCTAGGAGCAGTGAAGGAACAAGTGAGTCAGGATTGTAAGTGGCTTGGAGGTGATGATGTTCCCATGTAATTGCTGACCATGTCCTTCTAGGTAAAAATGGCTGTGAATATGGAAGGTGCTGTTCGAGGAACCTTGATGACTGTGAGAAATATAAGCATGATTTCCCCTACTGATCAAGAATATATCTCAGTTCTAAATATATACAAGACTGTGGCACTGAGTTCCAAAGGCACTCAACACTCAGAAGACCTTCTTCCTTATCTCACTCTTAAATTGGCAGCCATTAATTCTGAGACAACACCCTCTGGTCTTAGACGCTCCCATGCGGTGAAACATCCTTTCAGCATTAACCAGTTAAAACCATCTCCTAAGTGTCGTGCCTCTCATTCTTCTAAACTCCAACAAGTTGAGTCCCAAGCTGTTTAATCGTTGTGTTTAAGAAAATTCCTCCATACTGGGAATCATCCTAGTAGCTTCTCGGAACAGCCTCTAATTAAACAATATCTTTTCTTAAATAAGGGGACAAAAACTGCACTCTGTATTCCAGATGTAGTCTCACCAGCATGATGTACAGTTGTAGTAAGGCTCTCTTACTCTACTGCAATCCCCTTGAAATATGGGACAACATTCCATTAGCCATCATGACATCCTCCTGCACATTTGTGGTAGCTTTGATTCATGCATGGGTACCTTCAAGTCTATTTGTGTTGTGGTTTTCTGTAGTTTTTCACCATTTAAATAGTGCCATTCTTTTGTGTCGGCTTCCAAAATGAACAACCTCATGTTTTCCCACATAATATTCCATTTGCCAAATTTTTGTCCACTTAGTAAACATATCACTTGCTCTCTATAAACCATTTGTATGCCTTTTGTGGTGGGCCTTTCCAGCTATTTTTGTGTCATCTGCAAATTTGGCTATGATAGACTTATTTTCTCTAAGTCATTAATATATATTTTAAACAGTTGCAGCCACAGCATTGATCCTTGTGGAATCCCACTGGCCACAGTTTGCGTGAAAAGAACTCCTTATCCCCTCTCACTGTTTGCTGCCTGTTAGCCAATTCTCTATCCATGCCAATATTTTACCTCCAAAATCATGGGCTCTTATGTTATGAACAAAAATAGAAATTGCTGGGGAAACTCTACAGGTCTGGCAGCACCAGTGAAGAGAACGCAGAGTTAATATTTTGTGTTCAGTGACTGTTCAATCTGAAAAAGGGCCACTGAACCTGAAAAATTAACACTCCTTTCTCTCTGCAGGTGCTCCCAGGCCTTCTGAGTTTTCCCAGCAATTTGTTTTTGTTTCTGATTTCCAGCATCTGCAGTTCTTTGGGTATTTTTGTTTCTTATTTTATAACTTTTTGTAAAGTACCTTTTCACACACTTTCTAGAAGTCCAAACACGATACACAAGTCCAAATACTGGTTCCCCTCTCTTGATTCTGGTTGAAACTCTAATAAGTTAGTCAGATACAATTGCCAGATGATTTTCGAAATGTTCTGCTATTGCTTTCTTAATAAATGATTCCAATGTTTTACAACAATAGATGTTAGGATAATTAGCCTACGTTTGCCTGCTTTTTGCCTCTCCTCCTTTTGAATAGGGGTATCACATTTTCCAATCCTCTGGTACTTCTCTGGGTCTGAGGATATTTGGGAAATTACAGCTAATGCATCCACTATTTCTAGCCACCTCAATTAGGCTGCTGGTTGCAAGTCATCAGGGCCAGGGGACTATTCACCTTTAGCCCTATCAGTTTGTCTAGTAGTGTTGATGGTGATGGCACCTAATTCCACTCCATATTCTCTAGCATTAATGGGATGTTGGGATTGACTTCCACTGTAAAGACATCTGTTTAATTCCTTTGCCGTTTCTTTGTTGCCACAGATTCATTTTTTAAGAGACCTATGTTCCCTCTGACTTTTCCCCTTTTTTGTACATTTAAAGAAGATCATCATCTTGTCAGTTTTTATATTCTTGGTAGTTTGCCCTTTGTTTATTTTTTCACCTTTTAGTCTGCCTCCTTTGCAGGATTCTGATTTTAACCCAGTCCTTGGTGCTATCGCTGACTTTTGGCTTCTTGTATGTTTTTAGTTTCAACTTAATATTCTCCTTAATTTCCTTGGTTTGCAATGGCTTGTTTATCTTTTTCTTAGAATCTTTCCTCCTTAATGGAATATAATTTTGTTAAGAGTTTTAATGTTTCCTGCTGCTTGCTTACTGTCATTACATTACAGTTGACTGCTTCAGCTAACTCATTCCTTTACATATATTAGATAACACAGTGTGGAGCTGGAGGAACACAGCAGGCCAGGCAGCATCAGAAGATCAGGAAAGTTGATGTTTCAGTTTGGGATCCTTCTTTAGAAAATGATTCACTTACAATTTCTGTACAATTTCTTTACAATTCCCCTTCTTAAATTAAACACAGTTGCTTTTGACCTAAGTTTCTCACTCTTAAACTGAAAACTAAATTCATCATTTTATTTTCATGACTTCCTCAGGGATCTTTTCCTGTAAGGTTATTTATTAAACCTGCCTCATTACTCATTACCAGATCCAAGATAGCCTTCTTCCTGGTTTACTTTATGATATATTACTCTAGGAAACCATCCCTAATGCACTCAATGAATTAATTGTTGTAGCTACTGTTTCCAATTCAATTACCCCAATCAATACAAAGATTAAAGTCATCCAGAATTATTGCTTTATTCTTTTCAAATGCTTCTATTTGTTGACTTATAGGCTTTGCTACAAAGTGGCTACTGTTTAGGAGTCTATACAGTTCTACCAATGTCTACTTTCTCTTGCTGTTATTTTTGCCTCCACCCAAAGTCTGTCACTTTTCTCTCAACTGACCTCATTTCATTACTACCCTGCTGCCTTTTCCATTCTTTCAGTCTCTCCGAAAGTTCAAAAATCCCTGAATGTTATGTTCCCAGTTTTGATTTCCTTGTAACCGTATTTCCATAATGGCTATGAGATCATATTTATTGACCTCTATTTGCAGCATAAATTCATTTATTTTTGCCACGGTACACACTGTTGCTATAGTGTTAGTGTTGGAGGGAATGATTGTGGATATGACACCAATAACACTACTACTTTGTCCTGGATGGTGTCAAGCTAGAATAGTTAGGTGGTTATTTTTTACCAGCACAGCCTCAGTGGGTCGAAGGGCCTTTTTCTGTGCTGTAGATGTCTATGACTTGAAATCTCTTCAGTGTTGTTGGACTTGTAAGTGGAGAGTATTCCATCACATACCTGACTTCTGCCTTGTAGGTGTTAGACATGCTTTGGGGAGTCAGAAGGTGAGTTCCTTGATGGATTATTCCTAGCCTCTTACCTGTGCTTATAGCTACAGTGTGTGTATAATTTTTATATAGCTGTTTCCAGTCATTGGTAAACCTCAGGCTGTTGATAATTGTCATGCTCTGCTTCCTCAGCTGGCTAAAAGTAAGCCTTTTCCCAAGATTCACAATGATAGGGGTGGTTTTCCCAGGATTTGACTGATATTTAAGTGGACAGTAAACTAGTATAGGACAGAGATATGTCTGGTGTTATTATACAGTATGTTATATATTCGATGTCTTATTTGTGGCTATCTGAACTTAATTTCTAATTATTGCTAGTCTTTTCTTCTGAGGTAACTCTATTATATGTTTCCAGCTATTTGGCACTTTGAATCCATGAGAGTGTTTCAAAATACCTGAGTCCCTGCAAGTTTATTTCTTTCAAGCACTCAGCTTCCCGAACCCTCAAGTGGTGATTTTCAGCCTATGAGCACATGGAGCTGAAGTAAAATTATTCCTCGGGATTTTTTTTAACCAAATCAGCGAATCTACATTTATGTCAAGGTTGATATTTAGGGTCAAGGTCAAAAATCACGTGACACTAGGTTATAGTCCAACAGGTTTACTTGAAAAGGCAAGTTTTTGAACTCGGCTCTTTCCTCAGTTCTTGTGTAAGAGAGAGGATCAGCATGGGGGCGGAGAGTGGGATGGAGATGCTCAGCTTATGGATAACGAGAGAGGAAGGAATGTTCTATGGAAAGTGGAATTGTTCAGAATTTCTATCCTGTACTGACAGTAATGATTTTTGTAAATATGTTTTACAGAATGTTAAAAGGAGAGGATTTTCATCTGCAAATCCTCAAAAGAATGTCATGTAAAGATCTGACACAGTCAATCAATTAATTGAGACTTGAATCTCATTGGTTGTGGAATCGAGAAGGAGAAATATTTATCAGTTCTTTTGCTGCAAAAAGTTTTAAATATCAGACTGGAAAAACACCAAGGCATATGCATGCGAATGAACTGACAGTGGAAAGAGATTTAACCAGTTACACAGACGGGAAACATTTGGTGTCCAGAACAGGGAGAGACTGCACATGCGTTCTACCTATCAACAAGACTCCACTGGTCATTCAACCTGAAAAGGCACATGGACATCGTCAACATGGAGAGGCCATGGCAATGTGCAGACTGTGGGAAGGGATTCAGATCTCCATCTAAGCTGGAGATTCATCGCCGCAGCCACACTGGTGAGAGACCATTCACCTGCTCCGTGTGTGACAAGGGATTCACTGATTCATCCAACCTGCAGAAACATCAGCGACTTCACACAGGGGAGAGGCCGTTCAACTGCTCAGAGTGTGGAAAGGAATTCACTTTGCTATCCAAGCTGCTGACACATCAACGAGTTCACACCAGGGAGAAACCTTTCACTTGCTCAGAGTGTGGGAGAGGCTTCACTCAATCATCCAACCTGTTGAAACACCAACAGGTCCATGCTGGTGACAAGCCATTCACTTGCTCTGAGTGTGGGAAGGCATTCACACAGTTATCTCACCTGCTGACACACCAGAGAGTTCACACTCGGGAGAGACCGTTCATTTGTTCAGAGTGTGGGAAGGGATTCACTCAGTCATCCCACCTGCTGACACACCAGCGAGTTCACACGAGGGAGAGGCCATTCACTTGCTCTGTGTGCGGGAAGGGATTCAGTGATTCATCCAATTTGCAGAAACACCAGCGTGTTCACACTGGGGAGAGGCCATTTATCTGCTTAGAGTGTGGGAAGGGGTTCACTCAGTTATCTCACTTGCAGACTCACCAGCGAGTTCACATCAAAGAGAAGCCATTTACCTGCTCTGTGTGTGGACAGAGATTCACTGATTCTTCCAACATGGAGAAACATCAGCGAGTTCACAAGTGACTACGAGAGTTGGATTCTGCTGTTATTGCTGCTGTTCTCAGTGCTGAATGTAATTATGTCTCATTCTGACAGTGGGTGAAGTAGGGGCATTGGTTGGAGGGCGTCTTTCTGCTGGACTGGTCGGTGTCTCCACTTTTTCAGTCATCTGATGCTCTTTGAGCCTGACTGCACTTTTCCATTGAAATGATCTGCAAATGTAAGTTTATTCCTTCCTGGATAGTTCATAGTGTTTTCTTACCACTACATGTAGATCTAAAATAAATACATTTGTATCTGCTCCATAGAGTCTATAGTGTAGGACCAGCCAGTTGGCCTTAGCATTTATGTCCGTATGAGTCTCCAATCTCGCCTTTCATCACCCCCCCCCCCCCAACAACATATCCTTCTAATACTTTCTCTGTTTTGATTGTATCCAGCTTCCTTTAAACATTTCCATACTGTTCAGCTCAAACACTTGTGGTAGTTGTGGTAGCAAGTTCCACATTCTCACCACTTGCTAGGTTGAGGTTTTTTTATGCAATCTTATGAGTTTATTGAAGCCCCTAGCATCAGGTTGCCCTTCTCTCTTCTGCCATTTCGAGCAAAGCCTTTCCGGAGGGTTAAATGCTTTCAGTTCTGATTCTATTTTTGTGAATCTGTGTGGCACCTTCTCCAATGCCTCTATTTCCCTTCTCTAAATGGAGATCATTGAATGTTGACAGTGGAGTCTAACTGGTTCTGAATCAGTTGAATGGAACCTTCCCATTTTTTTCAATTTCTACCCCTGTGGAAAGAAGACCCACTCTTCAGGAATGCTGGGAAGTTCTCAGAGAGGCTACAGAGGGGAGTGGTGAGAATGATACCAGGGTGAATTGAAAAGACTTGAGTAGCTGAAAGGATTGTCTTTAGATGCTCAAGTCATTATGGCACAGAAGGCCTTTCAGTCTTTGTTGGTCCTTTGTAGAAATAGGCTTTCAGTTCCACTGCACCATTGTGTTCTGAGCCTTGTAAGTTTACCTCCCCAAATCTATTTCAAAATTGTTAATTAACTTTCACCTCTTTCTTCAGCAATGTTGTTAATACTTATTGCATAATGTTCCTCCTCTCATCCCCCCCCCCCCCCCGACCCCTGCATTTCTTTCTGAAATGAATAAGCCTGTCTCCCCTTGTCCCCATGCATTAATAGGAACAGCTTTTCTTCATCCACCTTTTCCATCGTCTTGTTCACCTTGATCAAAAAAGCCTTTGCTCCATGGAGAACAACTGCAGCTTGTCAAATGTAAAATGTAGCTAATCTTGCTCATCCCTGGGACCATTCTAGGAAAATCTCCTCTGCCCCCTCTCAAGGACTCTCTCACATTCTTTCCCAAAAGTGGTGACCAGATTGGATCAAGTTGTAGCCAAACCTGACCTTTATTACATCCCTGCTTTTGTTCTAAGTGTCTATACTTCTGCTGTGTTACTTTCTCGCTTCATGAAAGGTTGAGTCATATGGGCCGTGGTGTTGAAAGTAGTATATTGGTGTGGATAGAGGACTGGCTAATGGACAAAAAATGGCATGTGGGGATAAGCAGTTCTTTTTCAGGGAGGCAAACTGTAACCAATGGGGTTCCAATTATCAGTGCTGAGAGCGCAACTGTTTACAATATGTATGAATGACTTGGAGAAAGGAAGCAAATGTACTGTAGCCATATTTGCAGATGACAAAAACAGATGGAAAGGCAGGTAGCCAGAAGAATACAAACAATTTTAGAGAGTGATTTTGATAGGCTAAGTAAGTAGGCAAAAAGTTGGCAATTTAGGTATAATGTAGGAACATATGAGGTTGTTCATTTTGGAAGGGAGAACAAAGAATGTTATTTAAATGGAGAAAATTTGTACACAACTACAACACAAAGATACTTGTATTTGTGTACTAACACAAAGCCAGCTGACAGGTAATCAGAAAGGTTATTGAAACATTGGCCCCTTGTTTCAGGGTGGTTGAAGTATTTTTTTATTTATCCATGTGACATGGGCTTTGCTGTCGGGCCAGCATTTATTGCCTGTCCCTAGCTTCCCTTGAAGGAGGCGTTGAGTTGTCTTCTTGAACTACTGCAGTTCATATACAGTAGGTTGACCTCGAGAAGGAATTCCAGGATTCTGACCCAGAAACACTGAAGGAACAGTGATCTGTTTCAAGTCAGGATGGGGAGTGGCTTGGAGGAGAATTTGCTGGTGGTAGTTTTCCCATGTATTGGCTGCCCTGTCTTTCTAGGTGGAAATGCTTGTGGGCTTGTCACAGTTAAATTTCTGCAGTGCATTTTGTAGATAGTACACACTGCTGTTACTGAAAGTCAGGGTGGAATCAAGGGGCCTGCTTTGCCCTGAATGGCGTCACGTTTCTTGAGTACTGTTGGAGCTGCGCCCACCCAGGCAAGTGGAGAGTATTCCATCACACTCCTGACTTGTGTATTGTAAATGGTGAACAAGCTTTGAGGAGTCATGATGTGAGTTACTTCCAGTTTTCCGAGCCTCTGATTTGCTGTTGGAGCCACTGTGTTTTGTGGTGATTCCAGTTGCGTTTCTGGCCAGTGGTAACCTTAAGATATTGATAATGGGGAATGCAATGATGGTAACACCATTGAATGTCAAGGTGGTGGTGGTGGGGAGTGTGGTTTGATTGTCTCTTTATTGCAGATAGTCATTATCTTTCTTTTGTGTGGTGCCAATGTTACTTGATACTTATCAGCCAAAGCCTAGATATTACTGAGATCCTGTTACAGTATCTGAGTAGTCATGAATGATGCTGAACCATATAAGAGTGTATGAGTAGGAAAGCCTTGCTGAACCTGTACAATATCCGATGAGACCACATCTGAAGTACTGTGAGCAGTTGGTCATCTCATCTAATGAAATATACTAGTTAATTAGAGGCAGTTCAGAGAAGGTTGACAAGGATGATACCCAGTGCAGAGGAATTGTCTTTAGAGCAAAGGTTAAACCTTTTGGAATTTAGAAAAAAAGGTGATGTCATTGAAACACAGAATTCTTAAGGAGCTTGACAGAGTAATTGCCAAAATGATGCCTCACCTCGTGGGAGAGTGTAGGAGTAGACGGCATAGTCTCAGAATAAAGGGGTGCCAATTTAAGTTTCAAACGAGGATAATTTCTTCTGAGAGTTGAGCGTCTTTGAATCTCTTTGCCACAGAGAGCTGTGTGGTGAAACCCTTGTGTATGTTTAATTCTGAGATAGATCAGTAAGAGAATTGAGAATTACAGAGAAAAGATAGAAAAATAGAGCTGATGATTATCTCATCAGCTATGGTCACACTGGTGGAACAGACTCAATGGGCTGAACGGCCCAATTCCGAGCCTACGTCTTCGCGTCTGACGTTCTGGCCAATGAAGTGTTGAACTGAACATACAAAGAGGTCATAGGAACTGCCGATGCTGGCGAATCTGAGATAACAAGGTGTAGGGCTGAATGAATACAGCAGGCCAAGCAGCATTAGCGGAAGAAGGGTCTCGACCTTATTATACCCCTTGTTATATAAAGAAGAGGCCCAGCTTTCACAGAAGGACTCATTCGGCCCATCGTGCCTGCAAAGGTTCGCTAAATGAGCAACATGACCCGAAACGTCAGCTTTTGTGCTCCTAAGATGCTGCTTCGCCTGCTGCATCCAGCTCCACGCTTTGTTATCATGACCTAACTGTTTCCTTTAACATGTCACCCACATTTCTATTCATTTAACCAGACAGCGGCGGTTGCTTCTGAGATATTGCGTCCGGTGCATTTGCAGCTTCCACCCTCTCTCGCTGCAGGTCCATGGCCTGGTGATTGACGGAAGTTGTGGACCAGTACGGACGGGGTGTGCCGAACATCCATCACCAATCAGAAAAAGGCGGGGGTGGTACCGCGACACGTGACTTGCACGTCGACCTTTTCCCCTGCGCAGGCGCACTGTAGTCGCGGCCGTAAACGGTGTGTCGTTTGTGAAATCAGAGGATCATGATTTAAAAAATGATACTAAAACTTAAATGGAGCTGGAGAGTTGACTGTGAACATTTTGATGGAAATTAGAGGGTCCTTTTCTCAAATTCTCAGGGTATGGTTATGGGCTGCGGGATTCGAACAGACCTGAGCCTTGTGTTCCAAACCGCCATCTTCATTGGGGTAACGAGGTGTGGAGCTGGATGAACACAGCAGGCCGAGCAGGAAGGCTGACGTTTCGGACCTAGACCCTTCTTCAGAAATGGGGGAGGGGAAGGGGGTTCTGAAATAAATAGGGATAGAGGTGAAGATAGGTGGCGAGGAGACAGAGGACAATGGTGGGGATGGAGGAGATAGGTCAGTCCAGGAAGGACGGACAGGTCAAGGGGGCGGAATGAGGTTAGCAGGTAGGAGATGGGAGTGGGGCTTGATGTAGAGAAGGCCATGACGGGAACAGCAGATGCAATATACCACATTAGCCCTAGTCACAATAGCTTGTGAAATCCACATTGATACCATTGGGCCGCAGAGTTCCCAAGCGGAATATGAGTTGCTGTTCCTGCAACCTTTGGGTGGCATCGTTGTGGCAATGCTGGAGGCCCAGGGTACACATGTCATCTGAGGAATGGGAGGGGCAGTTGAAATGGCTCACGACTGGGAGGTACAGTTGTTTATTGCAAACTGAGCATGTATGTTCTGCAAAGCGGTCCCCAAGCCTCCACTTGGTTTCCCTGATGTAGAGGAGGCCACAGCGGGTGTAGCAGAAGTTGTTGAGGGCGAGGACGAGTTTGGTTAAGCAGATGAGAGTGTCATTGGGGTAAATGTTCAATAGGACGCATGCGCAGCAGCCACGGCAATGGGGCAGTGCGCAGGAGGGCGCATGTGCTACCTTACGTTCACTTGTGAGAGGATGATCTGCACAGAGAAAGCGTAAGCTGGAGAAATATTTCTTCTAATTGTTTTTTATTGTTACGACTGATGGTAATTTTGTTTTATAAACTCCTTTCACAGATTTTAAATACAGAAGGGTTTGTGAACAAGCAGATCAAGCCAAGCATCAGCCAATTCATCAGGACCTGATTATTTGAATGTGGAATGTGAAAGGTTTGTTTAGTTTATAGAATCAAATGGCATAGAAGAGCCCCTTCAGCCCATTGAGTCAGAGAATCCCTACATTGTGGACATACGCCCTTCAGCCTAACAAGTCTACACTGACTCTTGGAGCATTCTACCCAGAGCCATCCCCCTATAATCCATCTACACATCCCTGAATGCTAAGGGCAATTTAGCATGGCCAATCCACCTGACCTGTACATCTTTGAACTGTGGGAGGAAACCCATGCAGATACGAGGAGAGTATGCAAGCTCCACACAGACAGTTACCTGAGGGTGGAATCAAACCCAGGTGCCTGGTGCTGTGAGGCAGCAGTGCTTACCGCAGTGCCACCCACCCTACTGGCCTAGCTACACTAATCCTGATTCCCAGCATTTGGCCCATAGCCTTCACGGTTATTACATTTTTGAGTACTAATCCATGCTTTTTTTTAAAGTTTTGTAAAGTTTCCTGTCTGAAGTACCTTTTGCATTTGAGGTTTCCAACACATTCAGTGACCCCCCCCCCCTCCAAATCCACTCCACACTTTCTGTTATTGACCCTTCAACTAAGGAGAACAGCTGCTTTCTATCCAGCCTGTCTGCGCCTCTCATAATCTTATACACCTCAATCAGGTTTCCCTCAATCTTCTCTCTTTCAAAGAAAGCAACCCAAGTTTATCTAGCCTGTCTTCATTGCTGAAATGTTCCATCCCAGGCCACATCTTGGTGAATTTCCTCTGCAGCCCATCCAGTGCAGTGACATCCTTCATGTAGTGAGGTAATGAGAACTGCACAGACTGCATCAGCCTTGGCCTAACATAACCTCCCTGCTGTGACTGATAAAGGCAAGTGTGCTATGTGCCCCCTTAACTACACTGTTCATCTGAGCTACCATCCTCCTTTGAGCTTCTTAGTGTCGTGCCATTCAGTGACTCCCTTGTCTTGCCACTTCTTCCAAAGTGCATTATCTCACTTTTCAGTGATAAATTCCACCTGTCAGTGATTTGCCAGGAAGAACAAGGGAATTTATTTGATTGGAAAGGCACCAAAATATTCAAAAACCTCGTTAGACCTGGAGAATATGTGCAGTTCTGGGCATTACATCTGAGGAAGGGAGAAATGTATTGATCCATGTTGGAGAGTGGAAAAGATTTGTCCAAAGATGTGTGGTTTAGGTGGATTGGCCATGCTAAATTGCCCATAGTATCCAGGAATGTGCAGGCTAGGTCAATTAGCCATGGGAAATGTAGGGGTCACAGGGATAGGGAAGGGGGCTGGATCTGAGTGAAATGCTCTTTGAAGAGTGGTGTACTTGACGGGCCAAATGGCCTGCTCCAACACTAGGGATTCTCTGATTCTATGAATGATACCTGGATTCCAGAGAGTGTTCAACCTTTCCTCTTAATCCAATGGTCATTGAGTCAATATCACACATAGTATGCAGTCCATCAAGTTCAGTCTGGTTCTCTGTGGAGCATTCCACGTTCCTTGAGTGCCTGTCCTGATGACCTATTTTAATCATTGATCCCCTTCACTCTTCACCCTTTTGAGCAGAGTGTCCTGGGTATTATCAATCACTGCATAAATAATGTGTGTGCTTCTCAGTATGACTTGCTCAAAAATCATTTATGTTTTTTGGTATATGTGCCATCAGCTAATAGAAACAAGCTTTCCTTTTGACCACCTTTCTAAAATTTGACAACATCTTTTGCACCTCAATCTAATATTTCCTCAACTCCTTTGCTTCAACTGTAACTTCTCCAAACCAACCATTTGACTACATTCCTTTATTTGAGAACCATTCACGTAAATCTCATCTGCATTCTTTCAAGAATCAGCATGGTGACTGGAACTGGAGCAATATTGTGGCCCAAGCAGAGTTTTATATAAGGCCAACATGTTTTTCTGGCTTTTATACTCAATACTTTTATTTATGAACCCAAAGCCCTGTGTATTTTGCTAACCTAAACTCCATCAAAGCGCACTTAAATGTCTATTAAGGTTAAGTATCTATTTCCTCTCCCTATCCCTAATGCCAAAATGTATCACCGAATTTTGTGAGTTCTGAAGAAGAGTCATACTATCCCAAAGCATTAATTTATTTTTTGCCTCCACAAATTGGCTCTGTTATTCCAGGGCATTCTGTTTTTATTTGGGGGTGATAGTTTTTGGAGTTTAGAAGTTTGAGGGATAATTTCATGCTATTAATTGGAACTGATGGGTAGATTGAAAAGAACTGTTCCCACTGGTTTGCGGAGTTTCAGATTAGGGGACATGGTCTCAAAGTTAGAGCCAAACCTTTCAGGAGTAAGTTAGGAATCATTTGCCCTGTACATTTGAGGGAGGTTTGGATCTGTTCCCTCAGTTCATTCAAGGTCTATGTGAATCCTAAATCTAACATTGATAAACCTTTTATTAACCTTTATAAGGCGCTGCACCTTATGAAACAAAGGGTTACAGATCAGTCCTGGCGACAACACAGTCAGTGGTTTTTCCCCAAATCCCCACAGAAAAATGCCCTTTGGCCCACTGAGTAGGTGCTGGTCAAAACAACCATCTAACTATTCTAATCCCATTTTTCAGCACTCAGCTCATAACCACGGATGCCTTGGCATGGCAAGTGCACATATAAATACTACTTCAGTGCTATGAGGATTTCGCCCCTACCACACCTTACAGGCAGTGAATTCCAGATTCCCACCAACTGGGTGAAAAAAGTTTCTCGATGATGAATTAGACTGTGCAGTTGCGGGAGTTAACTGAATGGTCAACTTTCTCAGGAGCTTCCAACGTAGGAAGAGGCCAGACAATGCTTTGTGCTTGTTTCTTCTTGAAAGAAGAGTGACATTTAGTCTTCTATCTTCCTGTTTTTCATGTTGTGAATTCCTTACACTTAAGTATCTGTTGACTTCCTTTTCAAATTCCTTATAATGTCAAGTCTCACCACTTTTTCAGGCCCAGTGTTCCAAATTCTGACAACTCTGTTAGTTTTAAAAAAAAACTGTTGAAGTCACTTAAGTTTGGAGGATGGTCAGCTATAAACCCTGGTACGAGAGTGGGAGCTGATGGCTTTCCCGTGCACTGGCTGCTGTAGGCTTTGAGTGCCGAGGGTCTTCGGTTTGAGACAGTGGTTGAGTTGCAGGCAGATGAAAGTTCACTACTTTTGTCCAATCCTCCATCTACTTGTCTCAGTTTATCTCCTTCTATCTCGCTTTCTCCTTTCTGCTTTCTCTCACGCACTCCTCTCACAGAGGCCAGGTACTTATTTGGTAATAGACTGAGTAGCAAGTTCCCTTCATTGAAGGATCTAGTTGGGTATTTGGGGCATGCGTAGATTCATACAATGAAGAAGAGGCCCTTCAGCCCATCAGGTCAGTACTGACATAACTACTGCTAAAGGTGCACTAATCCACATTTCCTGCACTTGTCGCATATTCCTGAATGATACAATTTTTGAAGTGCTCATCCAAATTTTTTTAAAGATTACATGGTTTCTGGCCCCCATTGCCTTTCCAAGCAATGCGTTCCAGATTCCCACCACCCTCTGAGTGTAAATGTTTTCTCTGAATGCCCTGCCCCTTTCCCTAAAACTATGCTCCCATGTGATTGACCCCTCAACCAAGAGGAACAATTGTTCTCTAGTCACCCTGTCGATGTCCCTCAATCTTATACACCTCAATCATTACCCTCTCAGTCATCACTGCTCTAAAGAAAACAATCAAAGCCTATGTAGTCTCAACCTCTCCATCCCAGGCAACATCCTGGTGAGAATCTTCTGTTCCCCTCTAGTGCTATCACATCCTTCCTGTAGTGAGAGGAGCAGAATTACACACAGTACTCCAGTTGTGGCCTACATAGAAGCCAAAATTTAAAAAAAGGTGTGTTGTGCTGGATGTTTTTGTCAGAGGGAGGTCCTGCCTAATAAATTTGATGGAATTTTTAAAAAAGTGATCAATTGTATGGATTTTATTACTAAAACGTTCCCCACAGCTACATCAAAAACTTACCTGCTTCTTTCCCCAGAATCGGATCCAAAACTTTTTATTTTGGCCTTCTATGTATTGATACAAAACATTCCCCGGGTACATTTCAAGAAATCCACACCTTCCAAACCTTTAACACTATGATAATCCCACTTTACATTAGAACATAGAACAGCACAGCACAGGAACAGGCCCTTCGGCCCACAATGTTGTGCCAAACATGACACCAAACTAAACTAATCCCTTCTTTAGCCTGCCTTTGGTCCATATCCCTCCATTCCTTGTATATTCATGTACTTATCTAAAAATCCTTAAATATCCCTATCATTTCTGCCTCTAATAACACCCCTGGTAACACACTGCAGACTCCTACCACTCTTTATGTCAAAACAAAACTTGCCGCTCACATCTCCTTTAAGCTTTCCCTGTCTCACCTTAAATATATGCCCCCATGTATCAGACATTTCAACTCTTGGTGGAGAAAAAGATGCTGACAAGTCAACTCTTATCTATGGATGTCATAATTTAAAGACTTTGATCAAGTCTTCCCTCAGTCTCCGCCACTCCAGAGAAAACAACCGGGGTTTTACTAGCCTCTCCTATTAGCTCATAACCATCTAATCAAGGCAGCTTCCTGGTAGACCACCTTCGGCACCTTCTCC
Source organism: Stegostoma tigrinum (assembly GCF_030684315.1). Classification (NCBI taxonomy): domain Eukaryota; kingdom Metazoa; phylum Chordata; class Chondrichthyes; order Orectolobiformes; family Stegostomatidae; genus Stegostoma; species Stegostoma tigrinum. The sequence goes on along the minus strand of NC_081395.1, from coordinate 15,404,511 downwards.
AAAACCTTTGCCTCCTTCCTGTAATGTGGCAACCAGATTTGAACGCTGTACTCTAAATGTGGCCTAACAAAAATCTTACAAAGCCAGGACGTGACATCATGACTCTTGTCGTCAACTCCTTGACCAATAAAGGCAAACATGCCAGTGGCCTGCTTGACCACCCTGTCTTCTTATGTGGCTACTTTCAGGGAGCTATGGACTTGAACCCCAAGATCCCTCTGTACATCATTGCTGTTCAGTATAATGCTGTGTACTTTTCCTTAACATTTGATCTCCCAAAGTGCAGCACTTCACACTTACCAGGATTAAACTCCGCATGTGCCATTTCTGCACCCAAATCTGCAACTGATATATATCCCAGTGTATCCTTTGACAACCTTCTGACAACTCCATTGATCTATGTTTTGTCGACAACTTACTAACCCATCCATTTACATTTTCATCCGAGTCATTTATGTATGAGTAAAGCAAACAGCAGAGGTCCCAGTATGATATTGTGCAGAAGACGACTACTCATGGACCTCCAGTCAGCAAAAAACACCCTTCCACCACTACCTCTGCCTTCTGTAGGCAAGCCAATTCTGAACCCAGGCAGCCAAGTTATCATAGATCCCATGCGTCTTAATCTTCTGGATGAGCCTACCATGAGGGAACTTATTGAAAACCTTACTATAATTTGAGGAGTACAAGGTAATGAGAGGCATGGATAGAGTCGACAGCCAGAGACTTTTCCCCAGGGCAGGACTGACTGCAGCGAGGGGTGATAGTTTTGCGGTGTTAGGAGGAAGGTATAGAGGAGACGTCAGAGGGAGGTTCTTCACCCAGAGAGTTGTGAGTGCATGGAATAGTTTACCAGTGGTAGTCGTGGAAGCGGAGTCATTAGTGACATTTAAACGACTGCTGGACATGCACATGGACAGCAGTGAATTGAGGGGAACATAGGTTAGGTTAGTTTATTTTTGGATTAGGATTAATCTACGGCACAACATCGTGGGCTGAAGGGCCTGTACTTGCTGTACTTTTCTATGTTCTAATCTATGTAAACAACATCTGCTGCTGTGCCCTCATCAATCGCCTTCATTGCCACCTGAAAAAAATTGAATCAAGTTAGTCAGACATAACGTGTCTTGCACAAAGCCATGCAGACCGTCCCTAATTAGGCCATGCTTTTCCAAATGCGCATAAATCCTATCCCTGAGAATTCTCTCCGATAGATTCCCAACCACCAATGTGACCCTCACTGGTTTATAGTTTTCTGGATTATCCTGTTTGTCCTCTTGAAAAGAGGAACAACGTTAGCTACTCATCAGTCCTCCAGGACTTCTCCACTGGCTAGCCTGGATACAAAATGTTGGGAAAATTGAAATCCCTCATTTAATTAGTCCATTATTACTCTGTGAATTGTCTATATTTTTGCTCCTTTATTGCTTGCTGATTCTTTGGAGGACTATAATGCACTTCCAGTAAAGTGGCTGCTGCCTTAACACTCATAAAGTTCTACCCTCAGAGCCTTCTTTGAGACACTTCCAAGATATTGTCTCTTGCTGTTGCTGTAATCGACTCCTTAATCATTGCTACACCACCTCATTTTTTACATCGTCCATTGTCTCACCTAAAGATCCTATACCCCTGAATATTAAGGTGCCAATCCTGCTCTTTCCTCAACTATTTTTCTGTGACGGCAACAATACCATACTTCCATGTGTCAATCAAACCCATTAACTCATCAGTGTGTTACGTTTCTAGCATTAAAATAAAGACATTCCAGCCTTACTTTACTCTTGACATTCAGCATAGCTGAACTCACTGTAATTTGTGTCCTTTGTCGTAGCGCGATATGTCCCTCTTTCATCGATATTCTACGTTCCCTCCCCTGCTAGACTAGTTTAAACTCTTCCCAACTGCACTAGCAAACCTACTTGCAAGAATGTTGGTCACATTGTGGTTCAGGTGCAGACTGTCCCATGTGTGCACGTCCCATCTTCCCCAAAAACGGTCGCAGTGATCCAGGAACCTAAAACCCTCCTTTTCCACCAACTCTTGAGTCTTACATGCATCTGACCTAGTTTCCTTTTTCTGTGCAGCAAGCATATGGCACTGGGAGTACTCCAGAAATTTCAACCATTGTGGACCTGATTTTTAATCTACTGCTTAGCTCCTTGAATTCTTGATGCAAGACTTCATTCTTCACTTTGCCCATGTTATGATACCAATATGTGCCTTGACCTCTCACTGATCACCATCCCCTTTTAAGATGTAGCCATTCAGTGACGTCCCTGACCGTGGTCACATTTCATCCTGCAGTCATGTCTTTGGCTGCAGAAACACCTGTCAGCTCCCCTGACTAAAGAATCCCCTATGACTGTTGTCATTTTTTTACCCCTCCCTCTCTCCCACCCCATATAGTCAAACTGCCTGTGGTGCCAGAAGTTTGGCTCTGACTGCATTCCTCTGAGGTACCAGAATCCTCATCAGGTCCCACAATGGAATGCTGGTTAGTGAGTGGGACCCCAGAACACTCCCAACTACCTGCCTGTTCTTTCTGAATTGTCTGGTGGTTGCCCATTCCCTCCTTCCCTCTCGTCCCTTGAGCTGCAATGTGACCACTTCTCGAAATGTGCTTTCCACATAACTGTCAGCCTTGCGGATGCACCACAGCGTCTCCAATCACTGAGATCCGGAGGCTCAACTTCTGCAGCTGGGAGCACTTCCTGCACATGTAGTCATCTAGGTCACGGACAGTATCTATGACTCCCCGCACCTAACAAGCTACATGTTCTGCTTGGTTGGAATCTCCTGACATCTCAAGTTTACAATTAATGCCTTAGACTAGAATTATTAATCTTGTTTTGTTGGACTTGCTACTGCATCACTAAGGTTTTGAAAAGTTAACTATGTTCCCACTGCTGTAAATCTGGTGGGTAAGAAAGGGTTAACCAGTAATTGTCAGGTGCCCAGTACTCTCCAATCCAGACCCTTTCTCACCTTTCGGAGTTATAATGTTGCAGGAACCACATTGAAGGTTGTTGCAGTGTTCCTGCAGTTTACCTGTTACTGGGACCCTCCCCGCCACTGTTGCTCTAAGCTAAGTGCCCTGTGAACACTAGGCCCGAATCTGCACCTTGCTAGATTTATAGGCTGACTCGTGATCACTTTTTCATCATGCCAACTTCACAGATGACCAGGTTCATTCAGCTCAATTTCACAGCCTGCCTTCTGTTTTGAATCAGTTTTTCAGGGTTTCACAGGGAAGGATTTAAAATGGGAAATTCAAAGCAAATTCTCTGATGGAGACGCTTGATTCTTCAGGACCTGAATGTCATCGGTTTGTGGACATGGAAGCAGAAAGCGTTGCTCATAGTGAAGAGAAACTGTGGAAGTGTGAAGATTGTGAGAAAGGATTTGATTATCCATCTAAACTGGAAACACATCGGCGCAGTCACACCGGGGAGAGGCCATTCACCTGCTCAGAATGTGGGAAGGGATTCAGTGATTCCTCTTCCCTGCAGAAACATCAGCGAGTTCACACTGGAGAGAGGCCATTCACCTGCTCCAAATGTGAGAAGGGATTCACTCAGCTTGCTCACCTGCTGAAACATCAACGTGTTCACACTGATCAGAGACCTTTTAAATGTCTGGAATGTGGGAAGTGCTTTAAACATTCTGGGGACCTGATGTCCCATCAACGTGTTCACACTGATGAGAGACCATTCAGGTGCTCTGAATGTGGGACTGGATTCAGGCAGTCATCAGACCTCACAGTACACCAGCGAGTTCACACAGGAGAGAAACCATTCACCTGCCCTGAGTGTGAGAAGGGATTCACGACTTCATCTAACCTACTGAGACACCAGCGTGTTCACACCGGGGAGAGACCATTCACCTGCTCTGAATGTGGGAAGGGGTTCACTCAGTCATCCAACCTTCAGTCACATCAGCAAATTCACACTGACGAGAAACTGTTCAGATGCTCTTACTGTGGATCTGGGTTCACAGGACCGTCTCAACTCCGTGTACACCAGCGAGTTCACACTGGCGAAAGGCCATTCATCTGCCTTCAGTGTGGGAGAGGATTCGCTCAGTCCTGTAACCTGCTGAGACACCAGAGAGTTCACAGCGGAGAGAAGCCGTTCACCTGCACAGAGTGTGGGAAAGGATTCACTCAGTCATCCCATCTGCTGATACACCAACGTGTTCACACAGATGAGAGACCATTCAGGTGCACACACTGTGGTGTTGGTTTCAGGCGATCATCGCAACTCATTGAACACCAGTACATTCACACTGGGGAGAAGCCATTCACCTGCTCAGTCTGTGGGAAGGGATTCATTCGGTCATCCCATCTGCTGACACACCTGCAAGTTCACAAGCAGCTCCCCATGTTGGATTTCGTTGTTAATCCGTTCAGAACTGAACCATGTTCATTGGAGTCTGTTTCTGTTAATGTTAATAAACTGCAGCCAAGTCATTGACATCATCCAATCAGCTGTTTGTTGCCATTTCTTCACATTCACCAGCACAGGGCAAAACTGCTAATATTCTTCCTTAACTGAGGTCTGAACTTGCATGTTTTTCTCGTTTATCTCCTGCCTCGATTTCCATTTTGTCCGTCCAGCTTGGATGATCAGTTTGAAGCTTTGTTCATCTGCAAGTACAAAGAGTGAGACTAGAGGAGAGACTGAGAAAATTGTGAAGCAAGCAGTGAACATGGTTCTTTGACAGGTTGAGAGCAGAGTGGGTGGGCAAGAGCTGGAAGAATCATGAGACTTAGCGGTTTGGAGTCATGAGAGCAGAGTGGATGGGTCTATGAAGTGTGGGACCACCAATGGGATTCAGAGTTATGGCAGCAGTGAACCTGTGTGTGTTTGGAGGATGCCTGAACATGTGGTCAAGAGTGTCCACGTGTTTCTCTATGTGCATTGGTCACTGTGCATCTGTGTGGATGTGTGTGTGTTTAGGAATTGGAGTCACCTTTAGCGTATTTAGTATTTCGTCTGAAGTATGAGACTTCATTTAACTATGTTACAGTTGTAACTAGCCTTCTACAATCCTTAAAAAAAAGTTTATTGGTCACACTGCCCTATTATAGAGTGCATGGTCTTCGAAGATATGTTTTTGACATTGGAAAGAATGAAAACTAACTTTCAAATAGGGATAGGCAAGGGGACAACAGTCATCTTGTGGTCATTGGCCATGAGGGTTTAAACAGATGATTTATATAACATTGGTGGCCAACCTGCAAAATAATATATATCAACAAGGATAGCTGGGTAGAGAGAAGGAGGAAGAGAGATGGAGGGTCCAGGGAAACAAACCAGCACTATCTTGGGAGAAGACCTGGAGTTCCCAAAGAAAGAACAAAGATTGTTACCATCAAAGACTGCACAATATCAGTGACAAACAACCCATCACTTCAAAACTGCTAGTCCTGATCCACCATTCTATAGAACAGCTTCAGGTTCAGTGAAGCATTTGCACTGTCAGTCGTATTTGGTTTTGTATTATTAACCAACGTATCAAACCACAGCTTAATAACATTTCAGAAAGTTGCTGCAAATTAGGTAAAGTCACCCGAGACCCAGGGGACCATAGGGCCTCACTGTCACAGAGTACAAACTACTGGTGAGTTTAATGTAGTGTGTGGTGTATGTATTGGATGCTGTGTGTTTGACTGTGCTGCTTGTTTAGCAAATTCTCTGTGCTGTTCTGAATAACGATGATATTAGCCTTCATCTTAACCTGTCCTAATTTTTCTGCCGGTTAATTTATTGGAAACAGGGACTCTCCTTGTTCTAAAGGTGTCATTCCCTAAATGCCCAGTTATTCTTAAGTAATCATTTGTTTACACACTATTTCACCATGATATCCATTTCTAAAACAAATGTTGAAATATTTCCTTCAAACAGACAGGGTTTTATCTTTATCTGGTTGATATAGGGAGTGAGAAGGTATTGGAGGTTTGGTGGGCTTATAAGTTGAGAGATCCCCAGGAACAATTAAGTTGTTTGCCAGGCTTCTGTGAGAAATGAGGGAGAAAAAGACCAGGGGCTCTGACCCCAATTTTAAATTACCGTCTGGCCACAAAGGAGGTGCCACAGGACTGAGAACATAAAATATGATTCCACTTTTCGAGAAAGGCAGTAAAGCTAAACCAGGGAATTACGACCAGTGAATCTTTTATCAGCTATAGCGAAACTATTGTCTATAATTCTGATGAGAATTAATCTCTGAATTCGAAAGCGAGGCTTGATCAAGGATAGTCAGCATAACTTGATTAGAGGGCAATCATGACTAACAAATTTGATTGCATTATTCAAAGAGGTCACAAAGTGTGATGATGTGGGTAGTATAGGTCATAGGGATTTCAGCAAAGTTTTCAATATGGTCCTACATGAGAGACTGATAAAGAAGGTAAAAAGACATGGGATTCAGGATAATTTGGCAAATTGAATCTAATATTGGCTTAGTGACAGGAGACAGAGGGTGTTGCTAGAAGGCTAATTGTGTGACTGGAGGCCTGTGGCTTACCATAAGGATCAGTGTTGGGTCGTTTACTGTTTGTGCTGTGAACATTGTGTGGTGTGGGGGAATGTGGAATGAAAAATAAGTAGGTGGATAATACTAATACTAAAATTGGCTGGGAGGTTGACAGTGAAGAAGGTCTTGGGTTAGAGGAGGACATAAACGAATTTGTCAGATGGACAGATCAGTGATCGATAGAATTTAACCTTGCTAAGTGTGAGGTGATAATTTGGAAGAAGTAACAGAACAATTGGCATTCAACGAATGACAGGACAGTAGAAAACTCAGATACGGAAGGAACTTGTGCTTGCCATAAATCCCTGAAGGTGGCAGGTCAGGTTAATACAGTAGTTAAGTAAGCAGATGGCTAACTTTGTCAATGAAAGTTGTAGATTGTAAGATCAGGGAGGGTTTTTTGGAACTGTCAAGATTTTGGTTTGCCTAGAGCTGGAGTACTGTCTGTAGTCCTGATCTCCTCACTACAGGAAGGATGCGATTGCTCTGGAGGGGTGCAGAGGAGATTCACCACCATGAATCCTGGGATTGAGTATTTTAGCTGTGAAAAGAGGCTGATAAGCTCAGGTTGTTGGAGCAGAGCAGGTTGAGATGCTCTCTGCTTGAGATGTGTAGGATTATGAGGGGAATAGGAAGCGGCTGGTCCCCTTAGTTGAAGGGTCAGTAACAAGGGGGCATAATTTTAAGGTGGGGGGTCTGGCATCACTGCCTCGGATGGCAGATGAGATGGGAACCTTTTAATATGCACTTGTGATGTTATAGCATTCAAGGCTATGAGCTTCGTGCTGAAAAATGGGGCAAGTGCAGACTGAATGTAGTTTTGGTGGTACAGACTTAATGGGTTGGAGGACTGTTTTGTACTGTATGATTAAGCACATGCTTATTTATCTTAGTGCTAGAGAAACTAGATGAAAAGTAGACTACAACCTGTTTCAGAGGCTGTACAGACTTGTTGGATTGGAGATCCTCTTCACTGTATGATTGTATCATCTGTTTAAAGCCAGAAACAGAGCTCCAGAGATCTGAGCTCCATTTCACCCCTTATTGACTCTGATTGGGGGTTCAGCCAGGCCCCATTGTAACTGAAGTATGAGCAATGTAGGCACCAGCCCTGGGAGCAGAAAGAATGGTATCGGGCTGTATTTCCAGGATGAGGAGCTCTCCAAGATTGATTCTGGTTTGCAGCCACGGGGCTTCTCATTCTCAGGGGCATAGACCCCATCCTGGGGCAACTACTGAGGACAGCTGTCTTGAGGGAGTGCGTCAGTCAAGAAAGTGTTCCATTTTGGATTGGGTGGGCTATCAATGAGGTTGTGGCAAGGCAGGAGACCGGGGAAGGCAAGCAGGATTTGCAAAGTTCTGCTGTGAGTCAGACTCATTGATTTTGGTTCTTAGTCTGTTGATATGACCTAGAGAATGGAAGATAGGCAGAGGAGAGAGATAAAATGGGAATGGATGAAACAAATAGGGGAGGTGGGTCTGGATTTCAGCCCGAGGAGGGAGATATGTGGATGGAAATTTATGGCTTTGGGGAAATGAGAAAAAACAAATAGAAATGGGAATTATCTGCCCTGAACTTCCACCCTGGACTAATGGTGATGAGTTTTGGAAACTCAGGATCTTGAAAGAGGATTTGAGGTTGGGAACAGCAAACTTCACATCGACATGGCCCATCAGCACCTGAATACCATATACCATGGGCCTTTGACAAAGGAAAGATGTTTGTTCTGTCTATGGGAAAGCATTTCAAATATCAATGACTGAAAAGGTCTGTGAGACACAGACCCCCAAGTTGGGCTGTTCCAATATTGTGACTGAGAAATTTCACCTATTTTTCATAGTTTGTGAGAAGCATGACACCTTTCCCAACACTGATTAAGCCATGCACTGTTCTGTCTGAGAACAAAGCTTCAAGTGATTACCTAACGTAGACCGACACTCAGACATGCACACCACAGAGAAAAAAAAATGTGGAAGCAGGCCCTTTAACCCAACAAGTCCACACCAACACTCAGGGCATCCCACTCAGACCCACCTAAGCTACAAATCCCTGGCACTATGGGCAATTTAGCATAGCCTATCCACCTGGCCTGCACATCTTTGGACTGTGGGAGGAAACCCACACAGACATGGGGAGAATGAGCAAACTCCACACAAACTGTCACCTGAGGGTGGAATTGAACCCAGGTTCCCTCATGCTGTGAGGCAGCAGTGCTGACCTGATGTAGGGAGTGTGTCAAAGGATTTAATGATCCATTGTTGTGATCACATTGAGTTCAGCACTATGGAGGAATCATAGAAATATGAGGGCTGCAGTGTAGAATTCAATTATTTATTACAACTGAAAATCCAACAACACACTCTTGTTGAGGACAGCTCTCTGGCAAAAATATGGAAATGTGAGGACTGTGGTAAAGGATTCCCTTATGGATGCCAGCTGATTCTACATTGATGCAGACAGTTAGGGTGTTGGGGGCAGGAGCCATTCAGCTGCTTTAAGTTTGGAAGGGGATTTACTGAGTCAACTATCTTATTGCACCAACAAATTCTTTCCTTATATTCACTCATGGGGCATGGGTGTTGCTGGTTAGGCAGCATTTATTGGCCATCCCTAGTTGCCCATGGGAAGGTGGTGGTGAGCTGCCTTTTTGAACTGCTATCGTCAATGCTGTTATGTGCCCCCATCAGGGAGGCAATTGCAGGATGTTGGCACACCAACAGTGAAGGAATGGCAATATATTTCCAAGTCAGGACAGTGAGTCGCTTGGAGGAGAACTTGAAGGCGGTATTATTCCCCAGTATCTGCTATTCTTGTCCATCCACGTAGAAATAATTGTGGGTTTGGAAGGTGCTGGCTCAGGACATTTGGTGAATATCTGCAGTGCATCTTGTAGATAGTACACTGCTGTGATTGAGTGTTGATGCTGGAGGGAGTGAATGTTTGTGGGTGTGGTGTAATCAAGTGAGTTGCTTTGTCCTGGTAACCCTGAGGATATTGATGGGGGTGGGGTGTTTCAAAGATAGTAACACCATTGAATATCAAGGGGTGATGGTTAGATAATCTCTTATTGGAGGTGACATTGCTTGGCATTTGAGTGGTGCAGATGTTCTTAGCCACTTGTCAGCCCGAGCCTGGATATTGTCTAGATCTTGTTGCATTTTATAACTACTTCAGTATCTGGGGAGCCAGGAATGGAACTGGGAATTCTAGGAGACAAAATATGGAGCTGCAGTGGCAGGAGTAGTCATAGAATCCCTACAGTGTGGGGACAGGCCATTTGGCCCAACAAGTCCACACCACACCTCTGAAGAATATCCCACCCAGATCCATTCCCTTTCCCTATAACCAAGAACTTCCCATGTCTAACCCACCTCTCCCTGGACACTATGGGAAATTTAGCATGATCAGTCCACCTAACCTGCACATCTTTAGATGGTGGGAGAAAACCAGAGCACCCAGAGGAAACCCATGCAGACACAGGGAAAATGTGCAAACTCCACACCTGAGGGTGGAATTGAACCCAGATTCCTGGTGCTGTGAGGCAGCAGTGCTAACCACTCAGCGACCGTGCCACCCTAAGAGCACTTCAGGAGGGACAGCAGAAATTTGTCCCAAGGAAGAAGAAAGATACTAAGGGGAGGATGAGGCAACCATGGCTGACAAGGGAAGTCCAGGGACAGCATTAAAGCAAAAGAAAAACCATACAATGTGGTGAAGATTAGAGGGCAGCCAGATGATTGGGAAGCCTTTTAAAAACCACCAGTGGGTAACTTAAAAAATCAATAAGGGGGGGAGAAAATGAAATCTGAGAATAAGCTAGCTAGTTAAACAAGATTGCAAGAATTTTTTTAAAGATATATAAAAGAGGTAAGGATTGACATTGGACCACTAGAAAATGAGACTGGAGAAGTAGTAATGAGGAAAGAAATGGTAAAGGAGCTGAATAGGTACTTTGCATCAGTCTTCACAGTTGAAGACAAGTAGTACACCAGAATTTTAAGAGAGTTAGGGGATAGAGGTGAGTATAGTGACCATCACTCAAGAGAAGGTAAAAGGCCTGAAGGTGAATAAATCACCCAGTCTGAACTACATCACAGAGTTCTGTAGGGGATAGCTGAGAGATTGCAGAGCCCTTGGCAATGATTGTTCAAGAATCACTGACGTCAAGGAGGGTTGCAGAGTAATGAAAAATGGCTAATATAACATTGCTGTTTAAGAAAGGAGAGAGGCAGAAAACAGCAAATTATAAACTGATTAGCCTGACCTTGGTCGTTTGTAAGTTTTTAAGAGCCCATTATTAAAGATGGGGTTGCAGCAGTCTTGACAGTGTGTGGTAAAGTAGAGTTGAGCCAGCATGACTTTGTCAAGGAGAAGTCATACCTGACAAATCTGTTTGAGTTCTTTGAGGAGATAATGAGCAAGTTTAACAAAGGAGAGCCAGGCAGACGTGATACATTTGGGATTTCCACAGGCCTTTGACAAAGTGTCACACAGGACACACATAAGGTAGGAGCCCAAGGTATTAGGGGCAAGGTACTTAGCCAATAGATGATTGGCTGACCAGAAGAAGGCAGAGAGTAGATCTTTTTCAGCATGGCAGCCAGTGGTGAATGGAGGTCTTGGAGGCATAGAATCATAGAATTCTTATAATGTGGAAGTAAGCCATTTGGCCTATTGAGTTCACACTAAGCCTCCAATGAGCATTCCATGCAGACCCATACCCTACCTTATCCCACTAATCCTGCATTTCCCACGGCCAGTCCACCTAAACTGCACATTTTTGGACTGTCGAAGGAAACCGAAGCACCCAGCGGAAACCTGTGCAGACATAAGGAGAATGTGTAAACTCCACACAGTCACCCAAGGCTCGAATCAAATCAGGATCCCTGAGGGTGTGGTAACCAGAGAGCTGCCGTTATATTCCATTCGGCACATTTTTGCCCAATCTCCTGATCTGCTGAATTCCTTCTGCTGCTTTCTCAAAACTACCTGTCCCTCCACCTATCTTTGTGTCACCTGCAAACTTAACAACAATGCCCTCAGTTATTTTGTACAGATTGTTTTTTGTGGTCTCAATGCCAAAGTAGCATAGTGGGTCTGTCGTTGGCACTGCTGCCTCACAGCATCAGGGACCCAAATTTGATTCCAGCCTTGGGTGACTGTGTGGCGTTTGCACATTCTCCCCATGTCTGCATGGGTTTCTGCTGGGTGCTTCGGTTTCCTCCCAGTGCAAAGATGTGCAGTTTAGGTAGACTGGCCATGCTAAATTGCTCATTGTGTCCAGGAATGTGCAAGCCAGGTGGATTAATCTTGGGAAGTGCAGGGTAGGGGGATGGGTCTGGGTGGGATGCTTTTCAGAGGGGCAATGTGGGCAATTGGTCTTTGAAAAGATATACAACTCTGAAAGGTTCCACTGATTAAACTTAAATGAGAAATTAATTCTCACTGGTTTCCCATTTTGCTGCAGTCATTTCACAATGTGCTTTGTGAAATTAAGTTATCAAGGGATGTAAAGCAGAATTTAGGTTGGTGCAGTTTGGAAGTTGTTAGATGAATCATTTATGACCCAGCAGCGGCAACATGAAGTAGAAGTGAAACCCACAACAAAGGCTGGTTTGAGATCAACTCATTGGAGGTGACATTTTTCATTGAAGTAAAAAGTAAGTCTGACCTTGTGCACAACATCAGCAAGAAGGCTGTATAGCCTGAAAGTAGCTCAGACAGTTGTGTAAAAGACAGGGAGACAATGTGTAAAATAAAGGAACCTGTCAGGAAATATAAACTGACTGTGACAATGGGAAGGAAACCTGCATACTCTATATGCTGGTGCCTCCTCGACCTCTACCATTTCCCCCCTCACTTCCACCCCCAAGAGAGCACTTGGATACCAAAGTTCCCAGATGAAATCAACAGATGGTAGATTCCTCATTAACTGAAATAAACAGAAGTCTCACTGGATAAAACATGACTTTGAGCTGTACCACTATAACTGAAAACATCTTCCAGTCTCAGTTTGACTCTCCTGTGACTCCTGTCATGGTTAAGTTGGATGAGGAACAATTAGTTACTTACTATGTAGAAAGTCCACCAGCAGCAAGGTACTTTCCTTGAACTGCTGAAGCACAGAAACCCTGAGCTACTACCACAGCTTCATGTCTTCTTGCTTCTCATTTGGGAGATCAGATCCATTCTACTGGCCATGTGTGGTATAAAAATAATCACAATTTTCATAAAACAAGGAGACTGAGGAGATTGCAATAACTGCAAGGAGATCTTACTCAGCATCTCAGGGAAGATTTTCATTAGGGTCATGATTATAAGACTCCATCCACTTGCAGAGTGAGTGTGTCCAAGAAGCACAGATCCTGTGCTAGTAGATCAACGGTGGGTCAGCAGATACAGGTAAAGTGTAAGCAACAGAACATACTTCCTTACTATACTTTTATAGATCTCAGGAGAGCATTCAACATCATCAGCAGGACAGGATTTGACAATTTTGGGGAAGTTCTGAAGAAGGATGACTGGACCCAAAATGTTAATTCTGCTTTCTTCTCCACAGATGCTGCTCAGTCTGATCCATTCATTTTATGACCATAAACTTTGTGTTAATTACTCTTCCAAAAACCACTTCCCAGTTTCAGGGTGACATGAGTAATAAACACTTTTCTCGGAGAGACTTACTGTTTGATGGAATAGGCAACTGGTTAATAATGTAACAAGAACAAATCAGGGTAGGACTCATGTACTTAATGTCCTGGAGAGTGTTGCCCAACAAAAAGACCTTGGGGTGTAGGTTCATAGTGCCTTCAAAGAGTCACAGGTAGGCACAGTAGTGAAGAAGACATTTGGTACACTTGCTTTTATTGGTCAGTATATTCAGTATAGGAATTGAGAGGTCATGTTGTAGTTATGCAGAACATTGGTTAAGGCACTTCTGTAACATTGTGTTCAATTCTGGTCTTCCTGCTACTGGGAAGATGTTAAGAAACTTGAAAGGGTTCAGAGGAGATTTACAAGAATTTTGCTAGGATTGAGAAGTTTGAACTGCAGGGACATATTTCCTTGGAGCATCAGAAGTTGAGTGGTGACCTTATAGTGGTTTTTAAAATCATGAGGGGCATGGTTAGGGTGAAGAGCCAAAGTCTTTTTACTGAGTGGGGGAGGGAGAGAAAGATTTTAAAAGCACCTGAGAAGTTGCATTCTCACACAGGGGGTGCTGCCTGTATGGAACAAACTGCCAGAGGAAGTGTTGGAGGTGGGTATAATTCCAACATCTTAAAGGCACCTGGGTGTTTTTTTGAATAGGAAGAGTTTAGAAGGATATGGGCAAAATGCTGGCAAATGGGTCTAGATTAATTTTGGATATCTGGTCAGCATAAGAGGCCTCACCAACATCCTGTGCAACCTCAACATGACGTCCCAACTCCTATTCTCAAAGGCCTAAGCAATGATGGCAAGCGTGCTAAACTCAGTGCCTGTAAGGGTGATAGACAGAAACCCTCATAATGTTTAAGAAGTTTTTAAGATGTGAACTGGTGATGAAAAGGCACACAAAGCCATGGGCCAAGTGCTGGAAGCTGGGATTAGAATAGCTAAGTATTTGTTTTTGACCAGTGCTGATATGATGGGCTGAAAGGCCTTTTTCTGTCTGAATGTCATAGAGGTCTACAGCACAATGTCCACAAGATCATCCTAATTCACTGAATAAAATAATCTCTCCTCATCTTCACACTGGACTTTTTTTACCAGCCAACTTGCATTGAAAACAATGTCTCTCAATGGATATGCAAACTCCTCCAAAATAAATTCAACACCTGTAAAATATCTCAGTCTTCTCTGATCTAAAGAGAATAAGACCAGCTTCCTCAATCTCTCCATGGAACCGAAAACATTTGTCCCTGATGCTATTCTGGAAAAATTTCCCTCTAGTCTTTCCAACATCTTGAGGGTCACATTTCAGGAAAGATGTGAAAATTGAGCACATTGGCCAAGTGAAGACAAATCATCATCGAAACCATATCCTCTTCTATAACACCCAGTTGCCATTTCTATGATTGAAAAGTGCAGCAGGACTTTGTCAGCTCCTGCGACATTTAGATTAACTGGTTAAGAAGGCATATGGAGTATTTGCCTTTATTTACTGAGATATAGAGTTTGAGAGCAGGGACACTGCTGGAACTGTATAAAACCCTGGTCACAGTTAGACTTCTGTGTGCAGTTCTGGAATCCACATTATAGGAAGGATGTGATAGCACATTGCACATAACACATGTGGAGGGTGCAGAAGAGATTTACCAGGATGTTGCCCAGGCTGGAGTCCTAGTCATGAACCAATATTGGGAAGACTGGGGTTGATTTCCTCATTTTCCGCCTGGGGACCCTGCAGCACTCCAGACTCAATATCGAGTTCAAAATTTTAGGGCTTAAATTCTCCCATGTCCAAGCCCCCTACACCACACACCAGGCCTTGTTCCCACATAACCTGCCATTATACGCCACCTGTTGTCACGAACCGTCCCTGTTAACAACTATGCACCCTTCCAGCCTGCTCATTATCAACTCTTTGTCTGTCCAACTGCTCTTCTCTCTCTTTAGGCTCTATCCTATTGTTTACTCCATACTCCATCCCCCTCCCTTTTTCTGCATGTAAACTGATGCTTTCCCTGCCACCATCAGTTCTGAGGAAGGGTCACCGGACCCGAAATGTTAACTCTGTTTTTCTCTTCACGGATGCTGCCAGACGCTTCTGAGGTTTTACTGCAGCTTCTGTTTTTGTTCTTAATTTCCTTGGAGCAGAGTTGAGTGAAGGCTGACGTGATTGAGATGAATAAAATCAAGGTGCACAAATAGAGTAGATAGGACAAAAACCTTTGTGAAGGGATCAGTGATGAGGGGGCACAGGTCTAAGGTAACGGACAGAAGGTTTATGTGGGATGTGAGGATTTTTTAAGGTTTTAGCAAAAATCTCTAGATCTGGTTGTGGGTGATGTTGTTGCCTTGCTCGCTGGTTTGTTTTTCTTCAGTCATTTTATCACCATGCTAGGTAATACCATCAGTGAGGCCTCTCATAAATCGATGTTGCTCTACTTCACTTGGGATTTATACTGTCCAGTCTGTTATGGTCATTTCTGGTTTTGTTCTGTATGGGTTTGTATAGAACATAGAACAATACAGCGCAGAACAGGCCCTTCGGCCCTCGATGTTGCGCCGACCTGTGAACTAATCTAAGCCCCTCCCCCTACACTATCCCATCACTATCCATATGCTTATCCAAGGGATATGGGGACAAATTCTATATGTTTGTTGATTGCATTGTGGGTTGAGAACCAAAACTCTAGGAACTCCCATGCATGTCTGTGTTTGGCTTGGACTACTATTGTTACGTTGTCCCAGTTAAACTGATGGCCTTCATTGTCCGAGTATACTGATATTAAGGAAAGTGTGTTGTGTTGTTTTGCTGTCAACTGGTGTTCATGTATTCTGATGGCTAGTTCATTCCTGTCTGTCCAATGTAATGTTTCTGTGGTATTTTGTAAACCACGTTGGTTCCGCATGTTGTGGGAATGGGGTCTTTAGTCCTTGTGAGTGCTTGTCGTAGAGTGGCTGTGGGCTTGCATGCTATCAAACTCGATGACAAACAAACACTCACAAGGACTAAAGACCCCATTCCCAAAACATGGAAAACACATCTTTAACCTATTAAATCTTTCTTGATAGGTATAACCTGTTAGTTACAGCATTATTCCGGTAAATCTTCTTTGCATGTTCTCCAATGATTCTAGATACATCCTACTGTTTGAAGACCTGAGCAAATATGGATATCAAATTCAACATTATCTAGAAATGTTGTGGACAGATGAGACCCGCACAAAGCACATCCATTAAACCAACTTCCATCCGCCCTATGAATGGGACTGTCTCACTTTGAAACTTTCAGGGTCTTGTCTGTTATGAAGAAGTCTGATTGTTCTAAATGTGTTAAATCTAGTTATGCAGGAGACTCAGAGAGTACCAGGGAAAGGGACGGACTCTGGAGTTAGTTATGGAAAAGGATAAAACTGATCTAAAAGTTAAAGTTTGAAATTGGAGAAGGGCCAACTTTGATGGCATTAGGCAAGAAATTTCAAACGTTGATTGGGAGATGCTATTTGCAGGTAAATGGGCAGTTGGAAAGTGGGATGCCTTCAAAAATGAGATAATGGGAATCGAGAAGCTGTTAGCCTGAAGGGTGAGGCTGGTATGTTTAGGGAATGGTGGATGACTAGAAAGATTGAGACTCTGGTCAAGAAAAAAAAGGAGGCATATGGCAGGTATAGGCAGCTAGGATTGAGTGAATCCCTCAAGGAGTAGGAGTATACTCAAGAGGGAAATCAGGAGGGAAAAAAAAGGGCATGAGATAGCTTTGGCAAATGGGGTTACAAAGAATCCAGAAAGATTCTACAGATACATTAAGGGTAAAAGAGTAACTAGGGAGAGAATATGCCCTCTTATAGATCAACAAGGCAATGTTTTGAACAGCAGGAGATGGGTGAGATACTAAATGCGTATTTTGAGTCAATATTCACTGTGGAGAAGAACATGGAAGCTAGAGAACTTGGAGAAATAATCAATAATGTCTTGAAAACTATTCAAATTACAGAAGGCACAGTCATAGATGTTGCCCACAAGGACTTTCGTGACAAGGTTCCACGGGGTAGGGAGAGCTGGACATTTGAATACAAAATTGGCCTAAAGGCAGGAGACAGAGGGTGGTGATGGAAGGTTGTTTGTCGGACTGGAGGCCTGTGACCAGGAGTGTGCCGCAAGGAACGGTGCTGAGTCCACTGCTTTTTTTCATTTATGTAAATGATTTGCTGTGAATATAGGAGGAATGGTTAATTAGTTTGCAGATGAAACCAAAATTCATGATGTAGTGGACAGTAAAGAAAGTTATCTCAGAGTAAAACAGGGCCTTGATCAGATGGGCCAATGGGCTGAGGAGTGGCAGATGGAGTTTCATTTAAATAAATGTGAAATGTTGCATTTTGAAAACACATCAAGGCAAGACTTATATTTAATGGTAGGTTCCTGGGGAGTGTTGTCTAAGGTGAGAGGGGAAAGATTTAAAAGGAACCTTAGGGGCACTTTTTCACACAGATGATGATGTGTGTATTGAATGACATGCCAGAGGAGTGGTAGAGACTGGTACAATTACAAAAGATAAAAGGATAGGTGCATTAATAGGAAGGGCTTAAAGGGATATGAGCCAAATGCTGGCAAATGGAACTAGAATAATTTAGGATATCTGGTCAGCATGGATGAGTTGGACTGAAGAGTCTGTTTCCATGCTGTACAGCTCTAGAACTGAACTTGTCATGGTGATCAAAGTCAATGAATTTAGCCTCCCCAATTTTCAAATAGAGGAAATACCTGCCCATCCAGTACTGGATGTCGAGTGAGCAATCTGATAATTTAGCAACATTGGAAGAGTAAAGAAAGGTTGTGATCAAGTAGAATTGGGCATTATCAGTGTGTACGTGAAATCTGACGTGGTATTTTCAGTTGATGTCGTCCAGTGCGCCATGTAGATGAGAAGTATAAGGGACTAAGGCTAGATCCTTGGGGTACGCCAAGCTCAGGAACACTGAAGAGGAAAGGAAGTTGGGAGATGAGGTAGTAGTTTGTGAAGATAGTGGTGTTAATTTTTTTAGCATGGCTGGCAGTGGTGGATTTAGAGCTGAGAGGGGCAGTACCAGAAAAACAGTTAACATTATTAGTGAACCTGGAATAATTGATAATTAGCATTAACTGAGAAGAGGGTCAAGTGAATAAAGGTGAGTCACATGATAGAATTATTTCTGACAGGGCAAGTTGAGGCAGGAGAGAAATTGGAGACAATTGCATTTCAAGGCTCAGATAATGGGAGCTATAGAGACTTGTTTTGTTAGGTGGCTTAGTGGAAGGGAGGGAAGCCATACAGGCAACTGATCCAATTGGTGTAATCTTAGTTACATTGAACTTCCAATGACTCCTCCTTGTTAGAGATGGGAATGGTCAAGATAGAGAAAACCCTGCAAAGGAACTAACCTGATTTAGCACAGCACAATTTATTTGATTTTGATCCAGAACAACAATACCAATAACTCAGTTTGAATTTACTAACATTGTCAGAAAGAGAGGCCAATCAAAATGGTTGTATCCCAGATATGATCACAGCAAGATCCAATCATTGCAGTTACTTGCAAGGTCTGTGGTCTTGGCAGGTTAGAGGACTAAGTGACTCCTTCCAGCAGAATAAGTGAACAGCCTCTCTCCAGTGTGCATTTCTTGGTGTTTCAGCGGGTTGGATAACTGATTAAATTCCTTACCATGCTCAGAGCAGGTGAATGGCTCTTCTCCAGTGTGAATTCGTTGCTGTACAGTGAAGTCAGGTGATCCCTTGAACCTAACTCCATAATCAGAGCTTTGATCTGTCTCCGATCAGTGTAAACACATTAAAGGCACATCAGTTCCTAAGAATGCTTAAACACTTCCCAAAGTTGACGTTTAAAAGGTTTATCATGAAAAAGGTTTACGAGAAGGGCGGATGAATCGGTGAATCCTTGCTCACTATCAGAGCAGGTAAAGGGTCTCATCCAGTATGAACTCACTGATCCTTTACCAGGTTGTATAAATCACTGAACTCGCCTCCCCATTACATAGAACAAATGAATGGCCTCTCTCCAGTGTGAATCCTCAGGTATGACATCAGTTCTCCCTCTCCATCTAGTGTCAAAGAAACCTTAGAGTCTCAGTTGGACATGGCAGATGTTGCACTTTCGACGCCTTTACCGCCTGAAGAAGAGGATAAATTTTTTTCCAAGATGCCCTGGGCACAAGAGGTGAGCTATGTTCCTGTACACACCCCCTATCTGAGGCTGAGACGGAGGAACTGGACTTAGTGCGGAAATGCCCCAAGAGAGACTGTAAAATAAAGAACAGGCCCATGTCCCCAGACTTAGAGGGGAAGGAATGTAATGATTATAACAAGATCAGCTAAGTGGACCTCACCGAAAATGAGTTCCCTCCTGGGGCTGTTAAACTGGTCCAATCAGGGAGCCCCGGCTGCTAGACACAAACAAAAAGGTCCCAGGTTCTGTTCACTTTGAGAACTGGCTCTGAGGAAGCCAGACTAGTGTCAATTACTATGCACATTGGACTTGTTCACATAAAAGGTGACTTGTTAATGGGATACCAGCCTCTATGGAATTATTTCAGGAGGTAAATCTTCAAGATAATTTTTACGTACCTGTTGAATCAGCATTTTACCCAATTCCCTCTCTCTGTCAATAGATTACAAGTGGGAACACTTCAAAAATACTTCATTTGTTTCTAAGGCTCCTTCTGTTGTTCTCAGGTGGTTAAAAAGCTTTGTTGAATGTTGAATGTGTGTCTTTCTTTCTACTGTTTGTTGATCTCCATTAACAATCATATAGAATGGTAAAATATATCTGTTCCTTTCAGTGTCTGCCACACTCTCTGAGTCTATCTGTCTCGTTTTGTTTCTGTGTATCCACCTCACCCCCTTTCACTCTCTCGGTGCGTCCATGTCGCTCATTTCTCAGTGCTGCTCTTTAAAACGTGTAAAAATCCAAGGTAGTTTGACATTTGACCTCTTGGTTGCTGTAACACCCTTCCTTGGCCACAGCGTCGAGAGCTGGGATCACATTCTGAGGTAATGTGTCAGTCAGTTAGGACTGAAGTGAGGAGAAATTTCTTCCCTCAAATGGTTGTGAATCTTTGGAATTTTTCACACCAGAGGTCAGGGGATCCTCAGTCAATGCATCAAAATTCTGTACTGAACCAGACTAACCATTCCTGATTTAATAACAATAACTTTGGAGAGTTGGTTTTGTGCTGTGGTTGTGGTTGAATGGTTGACATGCTGGTTTTAAAAACTCTTGAGAGATGCCTTAGCTTTGAACACTGCTAATTATATTTAGATTCCTGACTTTTAATATATTTCCACAGACGTAATTATTGGCTACAGGGAACAAACATCACCCTTGTTTTCGTTCATTTGCAAGGACCCAGAACATAGAATATATAAAATGTAGAATACATACAGCGTGCAAGTAGGCCATTCAGCCCATCAAGTCCACACCGACCCTCCAAAGAGCATCCCACCCAGACCCATTCCCCCACCATATCCCTTGCATTTCCCATTGGCTAATCCACCTAACCCATACATCCCTGGACATTATAGGAAATTTGCCATGTTCAATCCATGGCTAAATTTGCAGATACAAGTCAAAAAAAAACTCAGAGAAATTGCTGACATCCTTGCTCTGCCTGTTTGTCTCTCCTCTGGCCTCTACTTCCGGCATAAATCTGTATGTTTTCCTCTGCTTGTGTCAAAGTGTTTCAGTTCCTCAAAGTTACAATTCCAAACAATGTACAGATTAGTTGTGGTACTTCGTATTAGAATCATACAGAGAGAGAAAAAAATCTAAACATTGTAAAAGGAAATTTTGTTTTTATTTTTCCCAGTGGAGACCTTTCAGCTGCTGAACACCCATTTGTTACAATGGAGAGGCTAACTGAAATTTTCACAGAACATTTTAGTGATAGCGAGCACAATACCATATGTTTTAAGTTTGTTATGGAAAAGGAGAAAAGTGGTCTTTGCAGAAAAGGGGTTTTTGATTGGGGTAATGCAGATTTTTAATAAAATAAGGCACATCTGGCCAAAATAGACTGGGAACAGTGAGTTGAGTGTAAATCTGCAGCGGAGCAGTAAGAGATATTCAAAAAGCTATAGGCTCAACATGTTCCTTTCAAGCTGAAATGTAAGAATAACAAGTCCAGAGAATCCTGGATTTCCAGGAGTATTTGGGACTGGATAAAAAGGAAAAGAGAGACATAGTAACAGGGAATAAAGGGATGATCAGTCAGAGCAACAGTGGAGAGGAGGTGGAGTGGAGTGAAACTGGGGTGAATGGTAGCAGCAGATGGTCCAGATTAAAGCCTGAGGGGCATGGCTCCAATCAAACTCAGTCAGAACAGCAGTGGGAGAGGGGCAGAGTGACCCTTCATTGAATCTACAGGCAGAACTCCTGAGATGACATCAGGATTCAAAAAGGACACAGGGCAAAAAGATCGGTTGCTTAGAAACCAGATTTAGGGACTGAGTGATTCATACAGAGAGAGAGAGAGGGGAAGTCCTTATTTTGTGGTTCGTAACTTTTTAGGAGTAAAGAGAAGGAGCGAGAAATATGATTTGGTGAGTAGCAGGTATGGTTAGGTGACTTTTTCCCAGCCAATTCCTTGCAATTTGTGGGATTCAAAACAGCAAGAGGACTCAACTTGTGTAATGCTCTTCCTGCAACATATGGGAAATCGGGGACACTTTGAGTATCTGTAGTGACCACGTATGCAGGACGTGTGTTCAGCTGCATGGAGTGGCTGGAGCTATGAATGGACTCATTACAGAGCATCCGTGATGATGAGGACATTGTGGAAAGCACATTTAACGAGCTCGTCACACCACAAGTAAAGGTGACACAGGCAGAAATGTGGTAAACAAGAGAATAGTGCAGGAGCTCTCTGTGGCTATCACCTCTCAATCAGATATATATGTTAGATACTGTCAGGGCTGATAGCCAATCGGGAAAGCAGCAACAGCCAAGTCGGCGGCACCATAGTTGGCTCTGCTGCACAGCAGTAATTTCCCTACCATGGAATGTGAGACACACAGGTCTGCAATTGCCTGGCTTATCTTGATCATCTATTTCAAAATGTGGAAACATGTTGGCTACCTTCTAGTCCTCTGTCAGGTCCCTGTGGCCAGAGAGAAACCAGAAATTTGGTTAAGGGCCCCTGCAATTTCCTCCCTCATTTTCCACAGCAGCTTCAGATACAGCTGGGTATTTGTCCATATTTAACACATCAAAACTCCCAATACCTCCTCACTTATTGTATCAATCTGCTGATGAAGTTCACAGAATTCTGTGTCTACGTCCTCCCCCAGAATGAAGACAGCTGAGAAGCACTTGTTTAAGAATCTACCAATATCGTTTGACTCTATGCACAAATTTCCCACTTATATGTGAGGTGATGCACTTGGGCAGGACAAACAATACAAGTGAATACAAGATGAACAGTAGGATCCTGGGAAGCACCAAAGATCAAAGGAACATTGGTATGTATTCACTGCTCCCTTACGGTTTCAGGACAGGGGATGAAATGGTTTAGAAAGCATATGTTTGCCTTTATTGCCTGAGGCACAGATTTTAAGAGCAGGTAGGTTATGTTGGAACTGTATCAAACATTAGGTAGGCCCCAGCTGGAGTATTGTGTACTGTTCTGGAATCCATGTTATAAAAGGTATGTGATAGCAATGGAGAGGGTGCAGAGGAGATTTGCAAGGGTGTTGCGTGGCTGAACAATTTCTGTTATGAAGAAAAATTGGACAGACTGGGGTTATGTTCTGTAAAACAGAGGAGATTGAGAGGGTACGTGATTGAGATGTATAAATTGAGGGGCATAGATAGGGTAGACAGGAATAATTTCTTTCCCTTGATGGAGTGATCAAGCATAGACTTCACATAGAGGGTAAGAACCAGATGGGGCTTTCCAACAATTGACAATGGTTTTATGGTCATCATTGGACTCTTAATTCCAGATTTTTCTATTGAATTTAAATTCTATCAACAGCAATATCACCAGGCCATTGCCTCCCCATGATACCTACTAAGATACTGCATCATTTTCTGTTTGGAATGATTGTCTGTTTTGAGTATCTTTTACTGATATTGAAGGTTTTTGTAAATTTCTTTAGTAGAGGAGTAGATTAGAATTGACAGCTCGGGCACTCAGATCAGAATCACTGAATTCAGTAGGATCAGAATATCATCCAGTTTTGAATTTGGAGGGTAAAAGATTTGCCTGTTTTCAGTGGGCAAAGATTTCAGCTAAGAGGAGGTATAATTATTTAATGGAAGGCCAATTTCAATTGTATATGAATGGATAAATTAGAATCAAATTTGTAACTGAACATTGGGTTAGTTCTGACACGGTCAAGATATATTCCAATGAAGCGAGTAAGTAGCACAAATGAATTGACAAGATGACAAAGTCAAGAAATTAAGGTGAAAAAGGAAAGTATGTGTGTGACAAAAATCAGGTTGATAATTCAACTGTGAACTAGGCAGAATTTAGAGCGATCAGCGGCAAGTAAGAGAAGCAAAGAGGGAGTATGAAAAGACTGGAAGCAAACATGGAAGTTGATCAAGAAGTCTTCTATAGGCGTGTAAATAGTAAAACAAAAAGTGGTAAAAGGAGCAGTGGGTCCAACTGGGACTTAGAAAGGAAACAGAAGGCATGTCCCATGTATTAAATATGAATTTTACCTCTAACTTTATCAAGGAAGAAGACGCAACCCAGGCCATAGTGAAAGAGGAGGAAATTCAGACACTTGAAGTGTTTAAAATTGATGAGAAGGAGACATTGAATGGGATGTGCATGAAAATTAATGTGACATCAGGAACAGATGAAATGTTACTGGGGCAAGTGGGAGTGAAAATTGAGTGAAAAGAGGCAATGGCTGTAATTTTCTAATCTTCATTGGGTTTGAGGGCAGGGACAGGTTCCAAATGACACACAGCTTTTCAAATTAGCCTTAGTGCTAGGGAATCCTCAAGAACTAATAATTCAGAAGAAAAACACTGTGTTAATTAAGGAAGACCAACTTGGTTTTGTTGGCGGATTATCATAGCCTTGCTTACATTTTTTTTTGATGAAGCGTCAAGCAGAATTCTTCGAGGTAATGTTGCTGATGTGCTGTTTATAGAGTTGCAAAATGTATTTGCAAAATTCCATGCAAAAGACTTGTGAGCAGCGTTAGAACTAGAATAAAAGGCAGTAAGTTGAGTCATGAAATTGGAAGACAGGAAAAAGAGATCACTGGTTATTTGGTATTTTTCAAAATGCAGGAAAGTTAATAGTGGAGTTAGTACTGAAGTTAGTGGTGGAGTTCACCATGGATTGCTGTTAGGACTCCTCTTTCTGATTTACACAAGTGAACTTGATGTAATTGAAGCAAAGGCAAAAAGTATTGAAGAAGCTCCCAGATCTGGCAGCATGTGTGGAGGGAAAAACATGATTAATGTTTCGAGTCCTGTGCGAGACTCAAAACAGTAGCTCTGTTTCTCTCCACGGATACTGCCAAATCTGCTAAGTTTTTCCAGCATTTTCAGCCTTAGTTTCCGTTTTCAGCATTTGCAGTTCTTTGTTTATTTTTGATAGAACTATCCTTTGTGTACAGGGAATAGTTTTAAATTTTGCATAATTTTAGATGAGCTCAGACTGGGGACAAGTTCTCTGTACTGAAGGCCATTAGTGAATTGCTTGGGTTCCTACAACAATATGTCAGCTTTTTCCAACTGCCAGTCCCATAAATGACCAGGTTCATTTGACTGAATTTCATTTGGCTGTTTTTGTGGGTTCTCTCTCAGTTGTCTTTCTGTTTTAAGTCAGTTTCACAGGATAAGAGAAGGAGAAGATTTGCAACCAGGGAACTGAAACCGACCATACCTGGAACTGCCACTTGCCCAATTTATCACAACTTGTGATAGAATAATTAACATGGAAGGAAAAAGCACTGATCACAGTGGAGAGAAACCGCACATGTGTTGTTTATGTGGGCAAAGCTTCAGTTGATCACCTGGCCTGTCAAAACAACAAATGCAACCACATTGGGGAGAAGCTGTGGAAAAGTGTGGACTATGCGATGGGATTAAATTATCCCTCGGACTTTGAAATTCATCACGCAGTCACGCTAGAGAGAGACCATTTACCTGCTATGTGAATGGAAAGATTCTCTTGTTCTTTGAACCTGCGAGTTCACACTGGGGAGAAACCATTCATCTGCTCCACGTGTGGGAACAGATTTGCTCAAGCATCCAACCTGTTGACACACCAGCGAACTCACACTGCAGAGAGGCCTTTTTAAATGCCAGGACCATAAGAAGTGCTATAAAAACTCCAGCAAATTGATTCAATGTGTTCACACTGGGGAGAGACCATTCATCAGTTCCATATGTCGGGAGATTCAATCAGTCATCCAATCTACTGACACACCAACAGGTTCATACTGACAGGAGACCTTGTAAATGCCCAGATTGTGGGAAGTGATATAAAAGTACTGAAGAACTGTTGCATCATTAACGTATTCACACGCGATGAGAAACCATTCGGGTGCTCACAATGTTTTGCCTGGGTTCAGGCAATCACCACAACTCACTGTACACTAGTAAGATCACACTGGAGAGACACTATTCATCTGCTCAGAGTTTGGAAGGGGATTTACTCAGTAATCCACACTGCCAACACCAGTGAGTTCACGGGTAACTGCAGTGACTGGATTTTGCTGTTAATCACATCCTAGAATGAATGATGTCCATTGGGGTCTGTTTCTATTGATGTTAATAAACTCTAGCCCCAGTTACATGTGCTAATAATATGAAGAAACACAAAGTATTGAGTCTTGTTAAATCTCTAATACAGGCTAGTTCCTTTTGAAGGACTATCCCTGTTAGGCTTAGATGGGGGAGATGGTTGGGTAAGTCAGAAACCTTCTCCCAGACCGAGCATCATAGAATGCCTACAGCATGGAAAGAAGCTATTCTATCGATCAAATCTTTACCGACCGTCTGAACAGGATCCCACCCAGACTGAGCCTCTACGCTTATCCCCATAACCCCGCAGTTTTACCATGGCTAATCCACCTAGCCTGCATATCCCTAGCCACGACAATTTAGCACAGCCAATCTGCCTAACCTGTGCATCTTTGCGACTGTGGGAGGAAACCGTAGCACTTAGCCGAAACCTATGCAGATGCAGGGAGAATGTGCAGACTCCATTCATTCCATCACTCAAGGCTGGATTCCAACCTGGGTCCCTGTGAGGGAGCAGTGCTATCTCCAATGCTAACTGTCCAGTGCTAACTGGACTTCACCAGTTTCAAAATCTCCCCTTCCCCTACTGCATCCCTAAACCAGCCCAGTTCGTCCCATCCCCCCACTGCACCACACAACCAGCCCAGCTCTTCCCCCCCACCCACTGCATCCCAAAACCAGTCCAACCTGTCACTGCCTCCCTAACCGGTTCTTTCTCTCACCCATCCCTTCCTCCCACCCCAAGCCGCACCCCCATCTACCTACTAACCTCATCCCACCTCCTTGACCTGTCCGTCTTCCCTGGACTGACCTATCCCCTCCCTACCTCCCCACCTATACTCTCGCCACCTATCTTCTTTACTCTCCATCTTTGGTCCGCCTCCCCCTCTCTCCCTATTTATTCCAGTTCCCTCTCCCCATCCCCCTCTCTGATGAAGGGTCCAGGCCCGAAACGTCAGCTTTTGTGCTCCTGAGATGCTGCTTGGCCTGCTGTGTTCATCCAGCCTCACATTTTATTATCTTGGAATTCTCCAGCATCTGCAGTTCCCATTATCTCTAGTGCTATCTCCAACCTGCTTTTGGTTAAAACAGCAATTTGTATATCCATGGAGTCTGGAACTCATGAGGCGTCAGTCTAGCTGAACAGAAGAAATAGAAGCAGGAAAAGGGTAGTACGGTGGCTGAGTGGTTTGCACTGCTGTGTCACAGTTTCAGGGACCAGTGTTTGATTATATCTTTGACAATCTCTGTGGCGTTTGCACTGTGTCTGCTTGGGTTTCCTCAGGGTGCTCCGGTTTCCTCCCATAATCCAGAGATGTGCACGTTAGCTGGTTTGGCCCTGCTAAATTGCCCACAGTGTCCAGGGATATGCAGTCTATGTGTGTTAGCCATGGTAAATGTGGGGTTACAGGGACAGGGGAGGGAATTGATTAAAGTACGTACAAGGTCTAATCATGGAGAAAGGAATGGTGGAGTTTATAGTAACACTTTCAGAATATCTTGTTTTGGGAAATACCAGATGCAGTGGATCTTTGGGCTCTTGTGGTCATATTCCTGCCTATGGACCAGTAAGTCCAGGTACACATTCCATCTGCCCCAGAGCTGTGCTGTAAATTGTCTGAGAAAGTTGTTTTAAAAATATTTACAACATCAAATTGATGGAATAAAGTGTGTTGATGATTGTATCAATGTTGTCATGTTGCAGTATTGTTTTCTTTGGAGAGTTCTATTATTTGTCATTTCCTGTTCATTTCTTCATGTCTCATAGCCTCTTTAATTCCATCAATATTTCCTCTTTTCCATTTTATATTATTCATTCATCCAGTTTCTTGCACTCCTTGGTCTATTTTTATTCAATTCAGTCAAGGACATTTAACTTTGATCTATTTCTTTTTTGCTACTTTTTAATATTCCCTCAACAAGCATTTATACCTAAAAACAGATTATTTTATAAAGAAATTACTGTAGATGGAGAAAGGATATTTGTCTATCTGCTTCATTATTTATCTCCCACTCTACCCCAGAGATGTGTTTGAATTTTTTACCTGTGTTGATAAACAACTAACTGTTTACTTTCTAATCCAGTATAAAATACTGATAAAATAAATAATTGCCTCCAAAATTAATCCGCTGTTTAAAAACTGAACTTTAAATATGAAACAAAACTCACAAGACCAGAGAATATAAGAGAAGAATTAGGCCATTTGGCCTTTCGAGTCTGCTCCACCATTTGATCATGGCTGTTATGTTTGTCAACCCCATTCTCCTGCCTTCTTCCTTCAACCCTTGATCCCCTTATAGAACATAGAACAATACAGTGCAGAACAGGCCCTTTGGCCCTCAATGTTGCACTGACCTGTCAATGAATCTGAGCCCATTCCCCTACACTATCCCATCAACATCCATATGATTATCCAAGGACTGTTTAAATGCCCCTAATGTGGCTGAGTTAACTACATTGGCAGGCAGGGCATTCCACGCCCTTACCACTCTCTGAGTAAAGAACCTGCCTCTGACATCTGTCTTAAATCCATCACCCTTCAATTTGTAGCTATGCCCCCTTGTACAAACCGACGTCATCATCCTAGGAAAAAGACTCTCACTGTCCACCTGATCTAATCTTTCTCTGATCATCCTGTATGTTTCTATTAAAGCCCCTCTTAGCCTTCTTCTCTCCAATGAGGACAGACCCAAGTCCCTCAGCCTTTCGTCATAAGACCTTCGCTCCAGACCAGGCAACATCCTGGTAAATCTCCTCTGGATCTTTACCAATCAAGAAACTTTCTATTTACCTCTTAAACATATTCAATGACTTGGTGTCCACAGCCTATTGTTGCAATGAGTTTCATAGATTCACCATCCTTTGGCTGAAGAAATTCACAGTGGCTCAGTGGTTACTATCGTTGCCTCACAGCACTAGTGACCCAGGTTCAACGAGGACTCCTAAGTCCTTTTGTGCTTCAGATTTCTGCAGACTTTCCCCATTTAGAAAATAGTCTATGCCTTTCGTCTTCCTGTCAAAGTATATTACCTCACTCTTTCCCACGTTGTATTCCACCTGCTACTTTGCCCACTCTCCGAACCTGTCCAATTCCTTCTGCAAACTGCCTACTTCCTCAACGCTACCTGTCTGTCCACATAGACTATTTTAAAATTACTGTAAATACTACCTGAATAAAACTTCTGAGATTTAGTTTGCTACATTATTTCCCAAGAGATTATTATATATTAATAAAAGAATCTCAGGTGTTCTGGGAACATAGGACTGGGAGAAGGCCATTTGGCCACCTTGCTATTCTATATGGTTACAGCTGATTGAACACATCACAACCTTGTACCCACCTCATCGCCTTTATGTGTGTCATCGGTAATCAGAAATCTATCACTTCCTACATTAATCGTTCTTAAAGACTGAGCTTCCACATTCCTCTTGGTGGAGAATTCCAAAGGTTCATAAACCTCTGAGTTAAAAAAAGTGCTCTTCCACTTGGACTTAATTGGCATCTTCCTTATTTTTAAATTGTGCCCCCGGTTCTAGATTCCCAACACAAGGGAAATATCTTACCTTCATCTACCCTGTCCATACCTTTAAGAACATAAGAAATAGGAGCAGGAATAGGCCATCTGTCCCATAGAACCTGCTCTGCCATTCAATAAGATCAAAGCTGATCTCATCGTGGACTCAGCTCCACTTAGCTGCCTGCTCATCATAACTCTTAGTTCCTTTACTGATCAAAAACCTATCTATCTTTGCCTTAAAAACACTCAATGAGGAAGCCTCGACTGCCTCACTGGGCAGGGAATTCCACAGATTCACAACCCTTTGGGTGAAGAAGCTCCTTCTCAACTCAGGCCTAGATCTGCTTCCCCTTATTTTGAGGCTGTGTCCCTTAATTCCTTGAAATTTTGTAAGCTTCAACGTGATCTCCTGTCACTTCTTTGAAACTCTAGAGAATACAGACTCAATTTTCACAATCTCTCTTCATAGGATGATCCTGCCATTCCTGGGACAAGTCCAATGAACCTTGGTTGCATTTCCTCTGTGGGGTTATTATCTTACCTGAGAAAAGGAGATCAAAACTGCACAGTGCTCCAAGTGCGGTCTAACCAAGCTCCTTCTCAATTGAAGCAATTCTTTACTATTCCTGTACTCAAATCTTTTTGCAATCCTAATAGCTTGTTGCACCTGCATGTCAGCCTTCAGTGACTTATTGACAAAGACAACTAGATCTCTTTGGACATGAACTCTTCCTACTTTTTACTATTTATGAAGTACTCGTACACCTCTATTTCTTCAAAGTGGATAACCTCATTTTTTTTACATTATATTTCAACTTTCATGTTCTTGCCAAATCATTAAACTTGTCCAAGTTGTCCTGAAATTGCTTTCCACCTTCCTCAAAATGCACATTCCCAATTGTCTTTGTAACACCTGAAAACATAGAAATGATACATTTGGTCCCAGCCTCCGCAACAGAGAAACAGACATCCACAGCAATGTGGTTGGTCCGGAGGTTCACCTGCACATCTGCCAATGTGGTATACTGCATCCACTGTACCCGGTGTGTCTTCCTCTACATTGGGGAAACCAAGCGGAGGCTTGGGGACCGCTTTGCAGAACACCTCCACTCAGTTCGCAATAAACAACTGCACCTCCCAGTCGCAAACCATTTCCACTCCCCCCCAGAGGTTCACCTGCACATCTGCCAATGTGGTATACTGCATCCACTGTACCCGGTGTGGCTTCCTCTACATTGGGGAAACCAAGCGGAGGCTTGGGAACCGCTTTGCAGAACACCTCCGCTCGGTTCGCAGTAAACAACTGCACCTCCCAGTCGCAAACCATTTCCACTCCCCCTCCCATTCTTTAGATGACATGTCCATCATGGGCCTCCTGCAGTGCCACAATGATGCCACCCAAAGGTTGCAGGAACAGCAACTCATATTCCGCTTGGGAACCCTGCAGCCCAATGGTATCAATGTGGACTTCACCAGCTTCAAAATCTCCCCTTGCCCCGCCGCATCCCAAAATCAGCCCAGTTCGCCTCCTCCCCCCACTGCACCACACAACCAGCCCTGCTCTTCACCTCCACCCACTGCATCCCAAAACCAGTCCAACCTGTCTCTGCCTCCCTAACCTGTTCTTCCTCTCACCCATCCCTTCCTCCCACCCCAAGCCGCACCTCCATCTCCTACCTACTAACCTCATCCCACCTCCTTGACCTGTCCGTCTTACCTGGACTGACCTATCCCCTCTTTACCTCCCCACCTATACTCTCCTCTCCACCTATCTTCTTTTCTCTCCATCTTCGGTCCGCCTCCCCCTCTCTCCCTATTTATTCCAGAACCCTCACCCCATCCCCCTCTCTGATGAAGGATCTAGGCCTGAAACGTCAGCTTTTGTGCTCGTGAGATGCTGCTGGGCCTGCTGTGTTCATCCAGCCTCACATTTTATTATCCACAGCAATGTGGTTCATTCTCAACTGCCCTCTGAAATGACCTAACAAGGCACTCAGTTGTATCAATTATGAAGTCTCAATAAAGAAATGAAACTGGTTAGAAGCCTGACGTCGACCTCGGTATTGGAAATGACGATGGCAAAAACAGCCCTGTGACCCTGCAAAGTCTTCCATATTAACATCTGGGGGTCTAATGCCTAAATTGGGAGTGCTGTCCCACAGAGTAGTCAAACAACAGCCTGGCATTATCTGTAAAGTATGTCCCAGGCGTCACTAACACCATTCCTGGATATGTCCTGTCCCATCGGCAGGACAGACCCAGCAGAGTTGGGATGCAACATTGACTCCGGACCCCATTAAGTCTTAGGGCATCAGGTTAAGTATAAGCTGATTACCATGTCCCATCCTCTCTCAGCTGTTCGATCAGTACATATTGAACAACACTTGGAGGAAGCACGGAGGGTGGCAAGGGTGCAAAATATATCCAGGGTAGCGGTTTTCAATGCCCACCACCAACAGCAATTTGGCAGCAGCACTACTGATCAAACTGGTAGGGCCTAAAGGATGCAACTGCTTGGCTGGATCTGCAGCAGGTGGTGAGGAAACCAACTAGAGCAAAAAACACACAACCTCATCCTAATCAACCTGTAGGTGTATACGTACATGACAGTATCCGCAAGAGGGACCACTGCATTCCTTGTGGAGATGACATACCACCTTCACATTGAGAATACGCTCCATTGTGCTGTACTGCATTATCACTGTGTTAAATGGGTGTAGATGTGCACAGATCATTGAAGGTGGCAGGACAGGTTGAGAGACTAGTTCATAAAGCGTACTATGCTCTCGGCTTTATTAATGGGAACAAAGTACAAGATCAAGGAGAAGATGTAGAAATTTTGTAAGATGCTTGTTAGACCTCAGCAGGAGTATTTTGCACAATGTGGGCAGTACATTAGAAGTAAGATGTGAATGCACTGAAAAGAATGCAGAGGAATTTATACAAATGGTTCCAGGAATGGAAAAACTTCAGTAATAAGAATACATTTAAGAAGAAAAGTCTGAGAGGAGATTTTAAAGGGGTTTTCAAAATCATGAATGGGATGAACAGATAGGAAGAAACATAAAAGGGACAAAAATGAGAGAGCACAGATTTAAAGTGATGTGCAAAAGAAGCAAGAGCAATGTTGGGGAATAACATTTTCCACAGTATGACCAGTTAGGGCATGGATTGTGGGGCCTGGACATGTAGACAAGGTAGGTTCAATTGATGCATTCAAGAGGCCATTGGATGATTATTTGAAATGGCATTCAAAGGTCTAGAGAAAAAGCACTTGACATGGTGTAAATGATGCTCATTTGGAGAGACATCGCAGGCACAATAGGCTGAATGGCTTCATTTAGAGGCGCAGCAATTCTGTGACTGAGACGAGAGGGAGATTGCAGATGGGGCAGTAGTTTTCAAGAATACAGTAGTCAAAGGTTTTTGAGCAGGTGGTGATGCTGGCCGATTTGAGGAGGAGGTACAGAATTTGGAAAGAGAGACACCTTTGAAGAAATTCAGTGACACAAAGAGGTTAAGGGATCAGGCATTTTGTAGCAGTAGTGTCAATGGACCAGGTGGTGGGATGGATGAACAACAGCAATACTGACAGAGTGTGATGGGACAGAGGAGAAAGTGGTGGGTTCAAGACTCGGGCAAGGAGCATCTGTTGAGGTACTTTGCTGCCAAAAGGAGGGAAGAAGCTGATTAGATAAATCTTAGTGACAAAGAAGTTCCAGGAGGTCCTTGCACTTGTTGTTGGAGAAGACAGGAGAGGGACATCCCATCAAAAGGCACTAATTTCTGTTAGCAATATTTAAAAGACTTGACAAACTACATCGAACACAAAGCTGATTTATTTGACTTTTATCCAGAATATTAATGCCTATGACTGGACAGAAGTTTATTAGTATTAGCAGGAACCCAATGAATTTGGTGCAGTCTTTGATCTGATTAACAGCAGAATCTCATCATTGCAGTTATTTATGAACTCGCTGGTGTCTCACCAAGGTGGATGACTTAGTAAATCCCATTCCACACTTGGAACAGTTGAATGGCCTCTCTCCGGTGTGAACTCGCTTATGCTCTAGCAGACTGGATGAAGTTGTGAATCCCTTTCCACACAAGGAGCAGGAGAATGGCCTCTCTTGAGTGTGAACTCGTTGGTGTCTCAGCAGGCTGGAAGACTGAGTAAATGTGTTTCCACACTGTGAGCAGGTGAATGGTCTCTCCCCAGTGTGAACTCGCTGGTGTCTCAGCAAGCTGAATGATTGAGTGAACCCCTTCCCACAATTGGGGCAGGTAAATGGCCTCTCATTGCTGTGAACCTGCTGGTGTTTCTGCAGGTTGGGGAACTGAGCAAATCCCTTCCCACACTCGGAGCAGATGAATGGTCTCTCCCCAGTGTGAACTCGCTGGTGTACTGTGAGGTGAGATGATCGTCTGAACCCAGACCCGCACTGAGAGCACCTGAATGGTCTGTCATCAATGTGAACACCTTGATGGCGAATCAGTTCCCCAGAACTTTTATAGCATTTCCCACAGTCTGGACACTTGAAAGGTCTCTCATCAGTGTGAACTCGCTGATGTGTCAATAAGTTGGATGACAGAGTGAATCCCTTCCCACACTCTGGGCAGGTAAATGGCCTCTCTCCAGTGTGACTGCGTCGATGAGTTTCCAACTGAGATGGGGATCTGTACCCCTTCCCACAGTCTTTGCATTTCCATGGCTTCTCCCCAATGTGACTGCACTTGTGTCTCGACAGGCCAGATAATTGACTGAAGTCTCGTCCACACACAGAACATTTGTATAGCTTCTCTCCACTGTGAACAGTGCTTTTACCTTCCATGTTCACAATCCAATGTTATTCAGGTTGGGATAGTTGGGCGACTCCATCAGATCTTGATTTGATTTTGGGTTTTAGTTTTCTGACTTCAAATCCTCCTGTTCGAATTCCCTGGGAAATTGATTTGAAACAGAAAAAAAAGGGAATGAGGGAAATCCCAAACAAATGCAGATTATGAACTTGATCTGGATGAATCTAGTAATGTGTGGGAATGGCACAAGTAAAATGTTGACCATAAAAATTGTAATACTGTCATACCTGTCCACCCTGCCTTGGCTTACACAAGACTCTAGTGTCTACACAAGTAAGAGAAACAGAAGTGGCGAAGTAGGGGTTCCACATCCTGCAACATGACCAGGATTTTGACAGAATATCCCAAACAACCTCCATCACCTAGAAATACTACATCCACAGGCACATGTGAACTCCATAAGCTACAAGGTCCTCTCCAATTCACACACTTCCTGACTTGGCCAACATGCAGAATGGATGTGAAGAAATTTCCTCTGTTTAAACATTGGGAAGACTGAAGCCATTGTCTCAATCTCTGCTACAAAAGCCAATCCCCAATCACGTCTCCGAGCCTCTGAGGCTGAACTGAATTGTCATAATCATGGTGAAATGTTTCACTCCAAGGAGAGCTTCTGACTACAAATCTACATCATCTAAATGTCTTTGCACTTCCGTGACAGAGTCAGGGAGGGTGCCAGTTAACTGCAAAATTGCTAATGCAATACCCTTGTTTAAGAAGGGAGAGAGACTGAAGACTGGAAACACAGGCTGGTTAACCTGATCTCAGTAGTTGGTAGGAGTTTACAGTGCATTATTAAGGATAAGATTACAGAGTAGTCGGAAGTCCATGATAAAATAGGGCTGAGTTAGTGGGGCTTTGTTAAGGGGGTTGATCAGAGCTGACAAAGCTGTTACAACTTTTTGACATGGTAATGAGCAAGTCAGACAAAGGAAAGCCAGTGGGCGTGATCTATTTGGATTTCCAGAAGGCCTTTGACAAGGAGGCTGCTAAAAAATATAACAGCACATGGTATTAAGGGTAAGGAACTGGTCTGGATAGAGGGCTAGCTGACTGGCAGAAGGCAGGAAGTAGAGACAAAGGGATGGTTTTCAGGATGGCAGCCGGTAACTAGTGGAGTTCTGTACGCGTCTGTGTTGGGACTACAATTATTCATGTTATACATTAATGATCTGGATGAAGGAACTAAAAGAAATGTCGCTATGTTTGCAGATGACATAAAGCTATGTGGAGGGATAGTGTTGAGGAAGCAAGGAGGTGGCAGAATGACTTGCTCAGGCTAGGAGAGTGGGCAATGAAGTGGTAGATGGAATACAATGTGGGAAAATGTGGGGTTATGCAACTTGGTCGGACAAATAAAGGCATAGACTATTTGGAATTGGGAAAAGGCTTCAGAAATCTGAAATGTAAAGAGACTTAGGAGTTCGAGTTCAGGACTCTCTTAAAGTTAAGGTGCAGCTTCAGTTGGCAGTTAGGAAGGTAAATGCAATGTCAGCATTCATTTCAAGAGGGTTGGAATACAAGAACAGAGATGTACTGCCAAGGCTGTATAAGGCTCCAGTCATAGTGCATTTGGAACACTGTGAGCAGTTTTGCACCCCATACCTAAGGACAGATATGCTGGCCTTGAAGGATGTCCAGGGATGAAGGGCTTCTCATTTGAAGAGCACTTGAGGACTCTAGGTCTGTACTCAATGGAGTTTAGAAGGATGAGGGAGGATCTGATTGAAACTTACAGAATACTGACAGGCCTGGAGAGAAGACGTAAGAGAGGCTGGGACCCAAGGTTACTGCCTCAGATGAAGGGGCGAACCCTTTTTAATGCCAAAAAGGAGGATTTTCTTCAACAGGAGGATAGTTAATCTGTGGAACTCATTGTCACAGTGGAGTGGAGGCAAAGCTATTGAGTATATTTCAGAGAGAGATAAATATACTCTCGATTAGTAAGGAGATCAAGGGTCACAAAGATAAGGCAAGAGAATAGGGTTGACTAACACTGCAGCCATGATGAAATGGTGGAGCAGACTTGATAGGCTGATTGGATTAATTCAGCTTATGGTTTTAATAAAAACAGAAAATGGTGGAAAGATCCAACAGGTAAGGCTGCACGGATGGAGAAAAAGATTGTAAAGGTTTCAACTCAGGATGACAATCCCTCAGAAATGAGGAAAGGGAAGAGAATGGAGTGAGTGAAAGGCAACAGGGGGTGCTGGGGAAATGGGCAAGAGGAAGAAACAAAAGAGCAAGTCTGTAATCAGGCAGATGCACCTCAGTAACATCAGCCAACTTTATTCATCTTACCAAAGTACCTAACCCCACACTTTCCCACATTGTAGTCCACCTGCCACTTCATTGCCCACTCACCTCAGTAACATCGGCTGTTTCTGAAGCTCTCATCAGTCCTTTTTTCACCGTGTACACTTGATGATCCTAACACCTTCCTTCCAGTTTTCCATATTGAGTCCTTACAAACTTGGAATCATATAACCTCTGCTACATTCTTCCTCACACCATGTCCCTTATATCCATTGTTCCTTAACTCTGCCTACTGATCTGCAAAAGCTCCTGGTTAAGCAATTCCTCAATATTAAAATGCACCTCTAAAATACAAAACAGAACTACGGATGCTGGAGATCTGAAGCAAAAAACAGAGTTTGCTGGAGAAACTTAGCAGGTTCAAGCAGCATCTGTAAGAAGAAAGCAGAGTTAATATTTCAACTCTGGTGACTCTTCGAAGAATTCGGCATGAAGTGTTAACTCTACTTTCTTGCCCCAGTTTCTCCAGCAATTTTAGTTTTTGTTTGGAGTTCACCTCCTTGTTCTTTAATTCCTCCACATGCTTTCCCTCTCCATTTCTACAAATTCAATCTTTTCCCCTACAGAAGAATCTCAATCCTATCACTTTCAAAAGCTGTCCTTATTCATGTTCTGATTATTCAAGTGACAATTTCAGATCTTGATCTGGTTCTTATTTTGAGTATCCCATTGAGAAAAGTTTCTCTTCTAACCTGCTTTAAAAGGAGTTCTCAAGAGGTGGGCACCGCGGGAGATACAGTTTTTTATTCCCTCCTCCAGCTACATTTTGATTTAGTCCCATTCCTCGGTCCCTACCACCCCGTCACTTTTGATGGCTTGCATTGCCTGTGCTTCGCATGTAAATATTGAGATGGCTGTATGGGTTTTTTTTTACTGGTGGTGGATAGCGATTAAAAAAATGAAAAAAGGAAAGTCACCAAGATATCGCTCAGTTGTGTGTGACAACACTCCTGGGTACATCCAAAATAACAAAATTAACAGTTTACAAAATCCATCCCTGTCAATCTAGGACCCACCGCATTTTTTGGGGTGGGTGAAGAGAGATGGAAGTATTGTGATAATGTCACTGTATTAATAAAACAGAGGTCTGGATTAAAGCTCCGCGAATGCAGGTTCAATTTAATCACAGCAGCGGGTGGAATTTAATTTCAGTGATGAATGTGGAAAATAAAGCCATCTCATGAAAGGTGGCCATGAAACTCTCAAAAATTGTTGTAAAAGCCCGTGCTCGGAGAGGAGAGGATCTGTCATCCTTACCTGCTCTGGCCCACGTGGGACTGCCCATTCTCAGCTATCAGAGATAATGGGAACTGCAGATGCTGGAGATTCCAAGATAATAAAATGTGAGGCTGGATGAACACAGCAGGCCAAGCAGCATCTCAGGAGCACAAAAGCTGACGTTTCGGGCCTAGACCCTTCATCAGAGAGGGGGATGGGGGGAGGGAACTGGAATAAATAGGGAGAGAGGGGGAGGCGGACCGAAGATGGAGAGTAAAGAAGATAGGTGGAGAAGGTGTGGGTGGGGAGGTAGGGAGGGGATAGGTCAGTCCAGGGAAGACGGACAGGTCAAGGAGGTGGGATGAGGTTAGTAGGTAGCTGGGGGTGCGGCTTGGGGTGGGAGGAAGGGATGGGTGAGAGGAAGAACCGGTTAGGGAGGCAGAGACAGGTTGGACTGGTTTTGGGATGCAGTGGGTGGGGGGGAAGAGCTGGGCTGGTTGTGTGGTGCAGTGGGGGGAGGGGATGAACTGGGCTGGTTTAGGGATGCAGTGGGGGAAGGGGAGATTTTGAAACTGGTGAAGTCCACATTGATACCATATGGCTGCAGGGTTCCCAGGCGGAATATGAGTTGCTGTTCCTGCAACCTTCGGGTGGCATCATTGTGGCAGTGCAGGAGGCCCATGATGGACATGTCATCAAGAGAATGGGAGGGGGAGTGGAAATGGTTTGCGACTGGGAGGTGCAGTTGTTTGTTGCGAACTGAGCGGAGGTGTTCTGCAAAGCGGTCCCCAAGCCTCCGCTTGGTTTCCCCAATGTAGAGAAAGCCGCACCGGGTACAGTGGATGCAGTATACCACATTGGCAGATGTGCAGGTGAACCTCTGCTTAATGTGGAATGTCATCTTGGGGCCTGGGATGGGGGTGAGGGAGGAGGTGTGGGGACAAGTGTAGCATTTCCTGCGGTTGCAGGGGAAGGTGCCGGGTGTGGTGGGGTTGGAGGGCAGTGTGGAGCGAACAAGGGAGTCACGGAGAGAGTGGTCTCTCCGGAAAGCAGACAGGGGTGGGGATGGAAAAATGTCTTGGGTGGTGGGGTCGGATTGTAAATGGCGGAAGTGTCGGAGGATAATGCGTTGTATCCGGAGGTTGGTAGGGTGGTGTGTGAGAACGAGGGGGATCCTCTTGGGGCGGTTGTGGCGGGGGCGGGGTGTGAGGGATGTGTCGCGGGAAATGCGGGAGACGCGGTCAAGGGCGTTCTCAATCACCGTGGGGGGGAAGTTGCGGTCCTTAAAGAACTTGGACATCTGGGATGTGCGGGAGTGGAATGTCTTATCGTGGGAGCAGATGCGGCGGAGGCGGAGGAATTGGGAATAGGGGATGGAATTTTTGCAGGAGGGTGGGTGGGAGGAGGTGTATTCTAGGTAGCTGTGGGAGTCGGTGGGCTTGAAATGGACATCAGTTACAAGCTGGTTGCCTGAGATGGAGACTGAGAGGTCCAGGAAGGTGAGGGATGTGCTGGAGATGGCCCAGGTGAACTGAAGGTTGGGGTGGAAGGTGTTGGTGAAGTGGATGAACTGTTCGAGCTCCTCTGGGGAGCAAGAGGCGGCGCCGATACAGTCATCAATGTACCGGAGGAAGAGGTGGGGTTTGGGGCCTGTGTAGGTGCGGAAGATGGACTGTTCCCTGGACTGACCTATCCCCTCCCTACCTCCCCACCCACACCTTCTCCACCTATCTTCTTTACTCTCCATCTTCGGTCCGCCTCCCCCTCTCTCCCTATTTATTCCAGTTCCCTCCCCCCATCCCCCTCTCTGATGAAGGGTCTAGGCCCGAAACGTCAGCTTTTGTGCTCCTGAGATGCTGCTTGGCCTGCTGTGTTCATCCAGCCTCACATTTCATTCTCAGCTATTACGCTTTCATTCGCTTGCCGGCCCGAAAAACGCGCATGCGCATCGCCATACTGCCCCCAACAAAGATGGCAGACCTTGACCAAGGATTTTCACCAGGAAACGCGACAGTAGCGACTGCACGTTCGGGGTTAACTCGGGACCAGTTGTTCTTTATTCTGGCCTAGGCCTGTAAGTACGTGTTTATGAAGCCTGCCTGCTCACAACACGTTTTCCAATACCCTCCTACAAATGACTTCAGCTCACGGATTGGGCATTCGAAATCTTCATGTCATCGCAGCCGGGACTCGGCAAGACGCATGCTCCAGCTCCTGCGCATGCTCCCACCCAGAATGCGCAATCATCTCGCGTACGCAGGATAAGGCACAACGGGACCTTGGAACAGTAAAAGGCCATTCAGCCCATTTACCAATGTTTCTTCCGTCGTGAATGCTGCGTGAGATACCTGCCATTTGAAAAGCGTTGTTGTGACGCTTTGTGATCTATCGCGATTGCAGCCGTAGGGATACGATATAACATTCATAGAATCCCTACAGTGTGGAAGCCATTCAGCCCATAATGACCCTCTATCATCTTGCATTTCCCATGGCTAAATCACCTAGCGTACACATCCCTGAGCACAATGGGCAATTTAGCATAGCCAAACCACCTAACCTGCACATCTTTGTGACTGTGGGAGAAAACTGGAGCACCCGCAGGAAACCCAGGCAGACACGGGGCGAATGTGCAAACTCCACACAGTTGCCCGAAGCTGGAATCAAACATGGGTCTCTGGCTTCCCTAACATGTGGCTTGGTGTCAGACTTTGTTATAGAAATGGAACAGCATGGTGGCTCCCTCACAGCGCCAGGGACCCAGGTTCAATTCCATCCTCGAGCAACTGTCTGTGTGGACATTACACATTCTCCCCATGTCTGCATGCATTTCTGTTGGGTGCTCTGGTTTCCTCCCACAGTCCAAAGAGGTGCAGGTCAAGTGGATTAGCCATTGTAAGTTGCCCCATATTGTCCAGGAATGTGCAGGCTAGGTGGATTAGCCATGGTAAATGCGGGGATAGGCTGGAAGGCTGGGTCTTGGTCTTTGGAGGATTGGCGCAGACTTGATTTGCCCAATTGCTTTTTTTATGCACAGTAGAAATTCTTTATTTTCTCATCAACCCGTTCAAAGATGTTATTACACACCTCTGGAGCAGTGGGACCTAAACCCAGACTTCCTGAATCTGTTCTGTGTCTGAGAAAAGATTCACTTGATCATCCAAACTCCTAATATATATTGTATCAGTGATAATGGGAACTGCAGATGCTGGAGAATTCCAAGATAATGAAATGTGAAGCTGGATGAACACAGCAGGCCAAGCAGCATCTCAGGAGCACAAAAGCTGACGTTTCGGGCCCAGACCCTTCATCAGAGAGGGGGATGGGGAGAGGGAACTGGAATAAATAGGGAGAGAGGGGGATGCGGACCGAAGATGGAGAGAAAAGAAGATAGGTGGAGAGGAGAGTATAGGTGGGGAGGTAGGGAGGGGATAGGTCAGTCCAGGGAAGACGGACAGGTCAAGGAGGTGGGATGAGGTTAGTAGGTAGGAGATGGAGTTGCAGCTTGGGGTGGGAGGAAGGGATGGGTAACAGGAAGAACAGGTTAGGGAAGCAGAGACAGGTTGGACTGGTTTTGGGATGCAGTGGGTGGAGGGGAAGAGCAGGGCTGGTTGTGTGGTGCAGTGGGGGGAGGGGACGAACTGGGCTGGTTTTGGGATGCGGTGGGGGAAGGGGAGATTTTGAAGCTGGTGAAGTCCACATTGATACCATTGGGCTGCAGGGTTCCCAGGCGGAATATGAGTTGCTGTTCCTGCAACCTTCGGGTGACATCATTGTGGCACTGCAGGAGGCCCATGATGGACATGTCATCTAAAGAATGGGAGGGGGAGTGGAAATGGTTTGCGACTGGGAGGTGCAGTTGTTTATTGCGAACCGAACGGAGGTGCTCTGCAAAGCGGTCCCCAAGCCTCCGCTTGGTTTCCCCAATGTAGAGGAAGCCACACCGGGTACAGTGGATGCAGTATACCACATTGGCAGATGTGCAGGTGAACCTCTGCTTAATACGGAAAGTCATCTTGGGGCCTGGGATAGGGGTGAGGGAGGAGGTGTGGGGGCAAGTGTAGCATTTCCTGCGGTTGCAGGGGAAGGTGCCGGGTGTGGTGGGGTTGGAGGGCAGTGTGGAGCGAACAAGGGAGTCACGGAGAGAGTGGTTTCTCCGGAAAGCAGACAAGGGTGGGGATGGAAAAATGTCTTGGGTGGTGGAGTCAGATTGTAGATGGCGGAAGTGTCGGAGAATGATGATACATCGCATCATCCTCCGACACTTCTGCCATCTACAATCCGACTCCACCACCCAAGACATTTTTCCATCCCCGCCCCTGTCTGCTTTCCGGAGAGACCACTCACTCCGTGACTCCCTTGTTTGCTCCACACTGCCCTCCAACCCCACCACACCCAGCACCTTCCCCTGCAACCGCAGGAAATGCTACACTTGCCCCCACACCTCCTCCCTCACCCCTATCCCAGGCCCCAAGATGACTTTCCATATTAAGCAGAGGTGCACCTGCACAT
Source organism: Stegostoma tigrinum (assembly GCF_030684315.1). Classification (NCBI taxonomy): domain Eukaryota; kingdom Metazoa; phylum Chordata; class Chondrichthyes; order Orectolobiformes; family Stegostomatidae; genus Stegostoma; species Stegostoma tigrinum. The sequence continues at coordinate 15,362,136 of NC_081395.1, read as the reverse complement.
CTGCCAATGTGGTATACTGCATCCACTGTACCCGGTGTGGCTTCCTCTACATTGGGGAAACCAAGTGGAGGCTTGGGGACCGCTTTGCAGAATACCTCCGCTCGGTTCGCAATAAACAACTGCACCTCCCAGTCGCAAACCATTTCCACTCCCCCTCCCATTCTTTAGATGACATGTCCATCATGGGCCTCCTGCAGTGCCACAATGATGCCACCCAAAGGTTGCAGGAACAGCAACTCATATTCCACTTGGGAACCCTGCAGCCCAATGGTATCAATGTGGACTTCACCAGCTTCAAAATCTCCCCTTCCCCTACCGCATCCCAAAACCAGCCCAGTTCGTCCCCTCCCCCCACTGCACCACACAACCAGCCCTGCTCTTCCCCTCCACCCACTGCATCCCAAAACCAGTCCAACCTGTCTCTGCCTCCCTAACCTGTTCTTCCTGTTACCCATCCCTTCCTCCCACCCCAAGTCGCACCTCCATCTCCTACCTACTAACCTCATCCCACCCCCTTGACCTGTCTGTCTTCCCTGGACTGACTTATCCCCTCCCCACCTATACTCTCCTCTCCACCTATCTTCTTTTCTCTCCATCTTCGGTCCGCCTCCCCCTCTCTCCCTATTTATTCCAGAACCCTCACCCCATCCCCCTCTCTGATGAAGGGTCTAGGCCTGAAACGTCAGCTTTTGTGCTCCTGAGATGCTGCTGGGCCTGCTGTGTTCATCCAGCCTCACATTTCATTATCCTAATATATATGAAGCTCACAATGGGCTGATGTTGTTCCTCTGCTCAGTGTGTGGGAAGGGATTCATTCATTCATCCCGTCTTCTGATCTACAATGGAAACAGTGCAGGTATGATGCGCCGAATGGTCTCATTCAACATTGTAACAATTCTGTCAGACACCAGAGCGCTGACACTGGGGAGAGGCCGATCAAATGGTCTGTGTGTGGACGGGGATTCACCGCTTCTTTCTCCTGTAGAGGCACCACTGAGTTCACCCTAAGGAGTGGCTTCCCACATGCTCCACCTGTGAATCGGCGATTCACTCAGTCCTCCAGTGTTCTGAAACACCAGTGAGTTCATATTTCATTGGCAAAGATGTAATCTTTTATTGCAGCTTTAATCACATCCAGGATTGAATCTTTTTGCCTTTCTAACTCTGGATTCTCATACCTTCAGTTCTCATACCTTTAGTTACACTGGTGAACCCATTCCAGCTCTCTATACTGGGGACTACAGAGTTTCTTTCCCTGCTAGGAAGGTTTTGGTATCACACTTCGGATCACAAAACTCAAAGCCCATTCTGCTCGTCAGTTTCTATGTTTGAACTTAAAATGCGTCCCACAGTATCGCTCCTACCTTCGATGTGTGAATCAAACAACTTATCTGAAAACCTGGCTTAACTTTTCATCCAGTTAGTTTTTGTATTAAACAGCAGGCTGGTGCTGCTCTGAGAAAGGGTCACCTGACCCAAAATGTTAACTCTGAATTTTCTTCATAGCTGCTGCCAGACCTGCTGAGCTGTTCTAGCAACTTCTGTTTTTATAGCTGATGTTTGCTGTTTGCTCCTGGACTGCACTATATTTTGCCTGTCATGGAAAACCATCGGCCTAGTAGAATATTTGCTGCTCTGAAGTGTGGGTGTGATTGGTGAGTACGTAGAACAATACAGCACAGTAACAGGCCCTTCAGCCCACCATGACCATGATGCCATTCTAAAATAATCCCACCTGCCTGCACAGGGGAAGCTAGACAAGAGCAAGAGTGAGAATGGGAATAGCTGGTAATGATGGGAGATTTAAATCTGAAAAGATGGGAAGATGCTTAAGTAGAACATAAATTCAGTGTCGACTGGTTCGGTTGAATGGCCTGAGATAGCCAAAGTCTTTTTCCAAGGGTAGCGGAGTCCAAAACTAGAGGGCATAGGTTTGCGCTGAGAGGGGAAAGATTTAAAAAGGATCTGAGGGGCAATGTTTTCATAAAGAGGCTGGTGCATGTTAAGGAATGAGCTGCCAGAGGAAGTGGTAGAGGTGGGTATAATTATAACATGTAAAAGACATTTGAACAGATGAATGGATAGGAAAGGTTTCAAGGGATATGGCCAAGCACAGGCAAATGGGACTAGTTCAGTTTGGGATGCCTGGTCAGTATGGATGAGTTGACCTGAAGGGTTAGTTCTGCGCTGTATGACTCTATCATGTGTGATAATGAAATATTGATGTACATCCTTGAACTGTGAATCCACTGTATTGTTTCTGTTTGTGTCTGGAAGCAGCTTGGTCTTAAGCTGAGGATAAAAATTAAACTTCAGCTGGCCAGTGTCCTTACCATCTTGCTGCATGGTGCAGAACCCCTGGATCTGCTATATCAAAACACTGCCTCCAAAGACAGATGAGGTCCATCTGGAGAATTCAAAGAACATACGACTAGGTTCTCAATCAAGCTGGGTTCAACAGCATGGAGGCCATCCTGCAGAAAACTCAACTCATATTGTCAGGTCATATCTCCCACACAGATGATAACAGAATCCTAAGCAGATCATCAACAGGGAACTGTCCCAGGGTAAATAATATCCCAGGGTAAATATAATAATAACCAATGGTTAGTACAGGTGGGACTGACAGGAAATGGAACTGACAGGGAAAAACAAATTCTCTTTCCAAAACTCTGCCATGAAATTCTCTCTTTGAAGAACACAGCAGCCAACTAGCCCACATGATGGCTGCAGTGAAATCTGGTCCACATCTACAGCATCTATACAAAATTCACAATAAATGACATGTCCCAAGGTAGGTTAGAGGTGCCACAGCTGTAGATGCTCCCCTATCCCCAATATGAACTGCAGTTTCTATGACTATCCAGGCTGCTCGCAATTTGGTCTCTTCAGTCATGACTGATAGAAGACAATGAAATCATTTGCAGCTTTGATATACTCATAGGACAAGGGGTCAACCCCAACATTATGCCCTTTCTCCAAATCAAATGACCACACTCTGCCTGTATTATTGCAAAGCTGTTCATAAAATCAGTGAAAGACAATCTGTTTTTGGGAGCTTGACTATCTGAAACCATAAATTCAACATTTAGAGTCAACAAGATGAACAAGGAAACACACCACAGCCCAATGTTTGGGCTCAATATTCACAGGATAAATATGACATAAAGACAAAATACTGCAGATGCTGGAAATATGAAACATAGGAACAGGAGTAGGCCATTCAGCCCCTCAAGCCTGTACTGCCACTGAGTGAGATCATGACTGATCTATTACTTAGCTCCATATATTTGCCTTTTGCTCATATTCCTTAATACTCTTGTTTAACAAAATATCTCAGATATGAAATTAACAACTGATTTAGAATCTGCTACCATTTGTGGAGCAGAGTTGCAAATATCTACCATCCTTTTCACATAGAGGTACTTCCTAAGATCTCTCCTGAATGGTCTAGCCCTAATTCTGTGACAATGCCCCCTAGAATCCCTAGCCAGTGAAAATGGTTTATCCTTACACAGCCTGTCTTTTCAGAAAACGCTGGAGATTTACAGGAGAGATTGAACAACTTGAGCATAAAGAACAGAGAAAGATTCCAACTATGTGAAACCCTCACTCATTTGTAAATAATTGCTGACTGGTTCGGCTGTTAAGTTCTGTTAACATTGAAATCAATGGAGAGTGAGGCATCAGTTATTTTAGAATGGTAAAATAAACATTCCCCTCCATAATCCCGCAACTTCAGTTGCAGGATGGATGCTCCAACGTCACTATCTGCTCTGAGGTCAATGTCTCCAGCATTAAGGCATTGGGTATGGTCAGTGCATTGAGATACATCATCTGCACACCTGACAGAAGACTTCCAAAATAAGTTCTCTATTCTGAGCTTCATTGCGGCAAGCAGTTACCAAGAGAGCAGAGAATGCAAAATAGTGGAAAAATGGCTGGGGGCAAGAGAAAAGGAATATGGACAGAGGAGGAAGTCCAATTGTTGTTGCATTTCGAAGCTAGACATAGTGGGGAAAAGCAAATTAATAAGAAGATAGCTGAACTCTTAGTATTGAAAATAGCAAAACAGATTTCAGAGAAGAGGAGAGCTCTGCTTAAAAATGTAATGAATAAAAGAGCAGAGCAAGTAAGTATGTCTAGGGGTAGTGAGATTGTGGAGTCGGAAGAATTAGGAGATGTGATAGGTGATAGTAATGAAAGAGAAGAGCAGGTCAAGAATTGGTGAAATTAAGGATGTCCTCATTACCACCTCAAAAATCCTCACTTACTTATGGGATTCTTGAACACAAACTGAAAAAGCATTTTAAGCTGATGCACGAACAACCTTCCCTCATCAGAAGGTCAGAAGTGGTGATGTCTGCTGATGATTGCACAATGTTCAGCACCACTTCCCAGATACGAAGGCAGGCCATATTCAAATGTAGCAAGGCATGCACAATATTAAGGCCTGGGTTGAAAAGTAGCAGGTAACATTTGCACCACACAAATGGGAGGCTCTGAGAAGCTATCAGTGGCTCAGTGGTCAGCACTGCTGCCTCACATCACAGTCCAAAGATGTGCAAGGTAGGCGGATTGACCATGCTAAATAGCCCATAGTGTCCAGGGATGTTTAGGTTAGATGGGTTAGACATGGGGAATTTCAGGGCTAGGGGAATGATTCAGGGTAGGATGCTGTTCGGAGGGGTGGTGTGGTGGTGTACTTATTTGGCTGAATGGCCTGTTTCCACGCTGTAGGGATTCTATGATCTATGATTTATACTAAGAAACAATTCATTATTGCCCCTTGACATTCAATGGTATTAGGACTGTATTCACTGGAGTTTAGAAGATTGAGGGAGAATCTCATAGAAACTTATGAAATTCTAAGTGAACTAGACTGGGTAAATGAAGGAAGGATATTCCCAATGACCAAGAAGTCCAGAACCAGGGATATCAATCTAAGGATACAGGATAAGTCATTTAGGACTAAGATGAGGAGAAATTTATTCAGTGTTAGTTATTGCATTTACAGTGACAACACCAACCGGCCACCTCATCTCTGTCACACTCCCTTGGAACTGTCTGCCCTTCACAACCTTAGACAAATATTTAATCTCAAAATAAATATAGTAGCAAATGAATTAGGAGCAAGAATAGGCAATTCAGCCCTTCGAGCCTGCTCTCCCATTTAACATGATCATGGCTGATCTTATCCTGGTCTCAACTTCACTTTCCTTCCTGCTCCCCATAGCCCTTTATCCTGCTTTCCATCAGAAGCATAGCTATTTCTTTCTTGAATCTGTTGATGGTTTCTGTCTCCACTGTAGTCTGGGGTAGTGGGTTCCACAGATTCACAACCCTCTGAGAGAAGTATTTCTCCCCATCTTAGTTTTGAACCTACCACCTTTCACTCTATATCTAAGGCCTCTTGTTCAAGACTGTTCCACAAGGGATTCAATGTCCACTTTATGAAATCCCTTTGGCATTTTATATACCTCAATCAGATTCCCCCCTTATTCTTCTGAACTCCAGCGAGTATAAGCCCAAGCTATTCAACTGTTCATCTTCTGACAGACCTTTAACCCCTGGAATTAATCTGGTGAACCTCCTCTGAACTGCCTCCAATGTCACGCCATCTTTTCTCAAATAAGGAGACCAAAACTGGATACAATACTCCAGGTGTGGTCTCACCAATGCCTTATATAATTGTAACAACACTTCTTTATTTTTATTCTCCAGTACTTTTACAATAAATACCAGAATTCAATTTGTCTTTCTTATTATATACACTGACGCACTTTGAATCTACTTCCCATCAAATAATAACTTGTCCTTTTATTTTTCCAGCCAAATAGATAATCTCCAGCTGCCACATTCTGGCCCTTTCTCCTAGCCTATCAATATTCATCTGTGAACTCTTTATCTCCTCATCACAAGCTGCTTTCCTAACTATTTTAGTACAATCTGTGAATTTTGTTCGTTACATTCTGTCCCTGCTTGCAGATCATTTATGTGACTCTATATCAGACCAAGAACTGAATCCTCCAGCTCTTGCCTAGTTACATTCACCATTTATCCTGACGCTCTGCTTTCTATCAGTCAGCCAATCCTCTATCCAAGCCATTATTCTACCGTTAACCCCCTGGGATCTAACCTTCTGGATCAGTCTTTTATTTGGTACCTTGTCAAATGCCTTCTGGAGTTCTAGACACAACAACATCCACTGGAGATAGCCTTACATGTAGTATTTTGACACAATGACACAAAAGACAACTTTTTCACATACAGGATGGTTCATGGGTGGAATGAACTGCCAGAGAAAGTGGTAGATGCGGGTACAGTTACAACATTTAAAAGATATTTGGAAAAGTATATGAATGGGAGAAGTTTATAAGATATTAGGCCAAATGCAGGCAAATGGGACCATTGGCAAACTTGGTTGGCATGGCGAATTGGACTGAAGGGTCTATTTCAGTGCTGTGTGACTCTCTGACTCTGACTCTATCCACCTGGTTGATTACACCCTCAAAGTACTCCAGCAAGTTTGTCAAGCATGACTTGCCCTTCATGAAACTGGGCTGAGATTGGTGAGTTGAGCTTTGCTTTTCCAACTGTTAAATGAGCTGATCATCACATTTCCACATCATACTGATACCAGATATTTCAATCTCCATAACATGGCTGTTGACAACTCATCTGCTGCTAAAACTCTGTCCATACCTGTGTCAGCATTAGATCTGTCACCTCCAATACATTCCTGACCACGCACGGCCCGTTTCTATGTCCTTCCCAAAATCCACAAACCTGCCTGCCCTGGTCGACCCATTGTCTCAGCCTGTTCCTGCCCCACCGAACTCATCTCCACCTATCTGGACTCCATTTTCTCCCCTTTGGTCCAGGAACTCCCTACCTACGTCCGTGACACCACCCACGCCCTCCACCTCCTCCAGGACTTCCAATTCCCTGGCCCCCAACACCTCATTTTCACCATGGATGTCCAGTCCCTATACACCTGTATTCCGCAGGCAGATGGCCTCAAGGCCCTCCACTTCTTCCTGTCCCGCAGGCCCGACCAGTCCCCCTCCACCGACACCCTCATCCGCCTAGCTGAACTCGTCCTCACCCTCAACAACTTCTCTTTCGATTCCTCCCACTTCCTACAGACTAAGGGGATGGCCATGGGCACCCGCATGGGCCCCAGCTATGCCTGCCTCTTTGTAGGTTACGTGGAACAGTCCCTCTTCCGCACCTACACAGGCCCCAAACCCCACCTCTTCCTCCGTTACATTGATGACTGTATCGGCGCCGCCTCTTGCTCCTCAGAAGAGCTCGAACAGTTCATCCACTTCACCAACACCTTCCACCCCAACCTTCAGTTCACCTGGGCCATCTCCAGCACATCCCTCACCTTCCTGGACCTCTCAGTCTCCATCTCAGGCAACCAGCTTGTAACCGATGTCCATTTCAAGCCCACTGACTCCCACAACTACCTAGAATACACCTCCTCCCACCCACCCTCCTGCAAAAATTCCATCCCCTATTCCCAATTCCTCCGCCTCCGCCGCATCTGCTCCCACAATGAGGCATTCCACTCCCGCACATCCCAGATGTCCAAGTTCTTCAAGGACCACAACTTTCCTCCCACAGTGGTCGAGAACGCCCTTGACTGCATCTCCCGCAACACTTCCCACACACCCCGCCCCCGCCACAACTGCCCAAAGAGGATCCCCCTCGTTCTCACACACCACCCCACCAACCTCCGGATACAACGCATCATCCTCCGACACTTCCGCCATCTACAATCTGACTCCACCACCCAAGACATTTTTCCATCCCCACCCTTGTCTGCTTTCCGGAGAAACCACTCTCTCCGTGACTCCCTTGTTCGCTCCACACTGCCCTCCAACCCCACCACACCCGGCACCTTCCCCTGCAACCGCAGGAAATGCTACACTTGCCCCCACACCTCCTCCCTCACCCCTATCCCAGGCCCCAAGATGACTTTCCATATTAAGCAGAGGTTCACCAGAATCTGCCAATGTGGTATACTGCATCCACTGTACCCAGTGTGGCTACCTCTACATTGGGGAAACCAAGCGGAGGCTTGGGGACCGCTTTGCAGAACACCTCAGTTCGGTTCGCAATAAACAACTGCACCTCCCAGTCGCAAACCATTTCCACTCCCCCTCCCATTCTTTAGATGACATGTCCATCATGGGCCTCCTGCAGTGCCACAATGATGTCACCCGAAGGTTGCAGGAACAGCAACTCATATTCCGCTTGGGAACCCTGCAGCCCAATGGTATCAATGTGGACTTCACCAGCTTCAAAATCTCCCCTTCCCCCACCGCATCCCAAAACCAGCCCAGTTCGTCCCCTCCCCCCACTGCATCACACAACCAGCCCTGCTCATCCCCTTGACACACTGCATCCCGAAACCAGTCCAGCCTGTCTCTGCCTCCCTAACCTGTTTTTCTTCTCACCCATCCCTTCCTCCCAGCCCAAGCCGCACCTCCATCTCCTACCTACTAACCTCATCCCACCTCCTTGACCTGTCCGTCTTCCCTGGACTGACCTATCCCCTCCCTACCTCCCCACCTATACTCTCCTCTCCACCTATCTTCTTTTCTCTCCATCTTCAGTCCGCCTCCCCCTCTCTCCCTATTTATTCCAGAACCCTCACCCCATCCCCCTCTCTGATAAAGGTTCTAGGCCCGAAACGTCAGCTTTTGTGCTCGTGAGATGCTGCTGGGCCTGCTGTGTTCATCCAGCCTCACATTTTATTATCTTAGGCTCTCACAATCACCTCCCTCGAACAAGAAATATGGCATCATCTGTAACTTGGCTGTCTTATCTGCTCTCTCACACTAAGTCCAATTCACCCATCACTCCTGCACTCGCTGATCAATATTGGCTCTTGGCCAAAGAATGCTTTGATTTTAATATGCACATACCTTGTTTCAAGTCTGTCCATTGCCTTGTCCTTCTCTTTTTGTAACCCCCCACCCCCCAGGTTGCAATACTTTCTGTGCTCCTCTCATTTTGGTCTCTGTGCCATTCTTGATTTTAATTATTCTAATAATGACTGTGACTGTGTGCAGAACTTGAAAATTCCTTTCCTAAATGTATGCTCCCGATTCAAGATGGTTGTTTAAAATCTGCCTCACCAATCAAGGTTTTGGAATTTATACTCCTATCTCCTGCATGACTCAGTGTCAAAGTTTGTTTTATGAAATTCCTCTGATACCCCATGGACTGTTCTATGGCTTCGTTACATTAGTAACTTATGTTTCTATATTAAATGCAGAGAATGCTGAAATAAACTCAGCACGTCCAGCATTTTCAGTGGAGAGAGGAACAGAGTTTACATTTCAAATTCGATGTGATTCTTCTTCAGAACCATTCTGAAGATAAGCCCTGAATAATCTGGTCTCCTCTGTGGATAGTATGTGGCTATTGAGAGAGAAACGATTTGTAAGTTTCAATGTGATTTTGAGTAAAAGTCAATCAGTCTAAAACTAATCTAAGACTAAAACCCACTGAATTGGCAGGCAAACAGAGCCAAAGGAAGCTATCTTAGAAGAAGTGATTTATTGACTGTAACCACTTTATATATCTTGTTGTACTGAGAATAAATGAAGCAAAGTTGAAATGGATACTTTGAAGAGAGCAAACTTCAATTTGTTTTAATTGAAGTTTTTGGATGAAACAATCATCATTTAAGACAAAGACTTGGTAAAATTCAAGGAAGGTGAGTGATCTGTTTTGGAGTTTGGACTGTTAGCATGTTGGTGCTTGTTGATTTGGTTTAGAGGAAACCAAAAGGGTCAGGTGGTCCTTCTTGAACAGTGATCGAATTCAGAGGGCAGGTGACTGCAAATTCCCAGAGTTTCAATGGGTAATTGTGGAAACTGCGAAGTTTATGACAGAGGGATGGAAGTGTTGGAAAACATTGCACTGCTTTTGATTTACAATAATGAAGGATTAATTTTCACCTCAAAAAAATCCAAAGATTGAAAGCTTTGGGAGCAGTTTTGTTGGAGACCTGCGGAAGCATAGTTTCTGTCCAAGAAAAGAGTGTAGGACAAATCTGGGAAAACACAACTTAGTGTCAAGTTATAGTATGTGAAACTTCCAGGCCAGGGGTGTTGAGTTAGAAATAGGAAGATGGTTAAAAGACTGAGAAAGTCTAAGCTTTCATGTTTCGGCATATTCATGTATTCACAGGGCATAACTGGACAGAAACAGTTGAATCAATCCTGACAACTTGATATAGAAGGGTGGCTTCTCTGGATTTGGACTGCTATATATTATTGTGAGGACTGAGATTAAATTCACACAAGTCAATATTAGATATGATGCTGTAGTGTTTTATGTTAAATATTATCTAAAGCTTTCTTACATACTTTAAGTTAGAAATCAAAAGATAGAATTGCAGGCTTTATACCCTTGGATCTTTTAACTGCAGAATGCAGAACACAGCTTTAAAATAATTGTTTAAAAAAACCAGGGTGAAAAGGAGAAATTATTTTATGCAGTGAATTATGATCATCCTGAGGACATTGGAATCATACAGGACAGAAAAAGACCCTTTACCTCATTGAGTCTGTACTGCTAAAAATACACTAAATCTACACAAATCCTGCTTTCCAGCAATAAGTCTTGAAGGTTCACACACTTTGAAGTGCTCATCCAAACAATTTTTAAAGGTTATGAGGTTGCCTATGTCAACTATCTTTCCAGGCAGGGCATTCCAACTACCCTCTGAGTGAAAACAAATTCTTTCCTCAAATCCCCTCTAAACCTCCTGCCTTTCACCTTAAAATTAATGCTGCCCTAATGTCTGGTGGAAGCAGACCCACTTGTGAAAGTGATTTGGGCTTTTCCTCAATAAGGAAAAGTTTTAAGGGTGAGGGGGAAGGAGCAGGGGAGTAGGACAGATTGGTAACATTTTCAGAGACGGTGCGGGCACTGTGAGCTAAGTGGCCTGATGATTCTTTTGTATGGAACTATTGTGAATCATTAAACTATTACTGAATCTTAAACTAAATCTTAAATTACAAATGGAGAGCATTCAGCACGAGCTCTTTCAAAAAGCAATCCAGTGAATCCCACTTCTTTTTTAACTACATGTCCTTGGACATGCCTTCAGACGATCATGTGGCCTGAGATATAGTCACTCCAGTTTGAACTGAAGCATCTCTCTCTTACGCACACAGCCTTTTTTTCTTTCATTCACAGAATGACAGCGTCACTGACTAGTCCAGTTTCATTGTCCATCCCAACTTGCCTCTAGGGCAGCTGAGTGTCAACCACATTGCGGTGGGTCAGGAGTCACGTACAAGCCAGAACAGGTAAGGATCGCAATTCCCTCCCTCAAAAGACATTTGTGAACCAGATGGGTTCTTCCGACAGCCAACAATGTTGGGCCTCGTGCTGGAAAGTGGGATTCATGTAGATTTAGTAATAATGGGAACTGCAGATGCTGGAGAGTCCGAGACAATAAAGTGTGGAGCTGGATGAACACCGCAGGCCAAGTAGCCCTCTCTGATGAAGGGTCTAGGCCCGAAACGTCCGCTTTTGTGCTCCTTTCATGTAGGTTTAGTGTATTTTTAGCAGTACAGACTCAAAGGGCGGCTTCTGTACAGTATGATTCTAATGTCCTCAGCATCATCATAAATCACTGAGTAAAATAATCTCTCCTTCTTTTCACCCCAGAAAGTGGTGGCTGTGAGGGGCCTGGACAGATATCAGACAGCTGTGAGGTCCCTTTAAATTCCCATTTTTTTGGTTAATGGGTGTGGCCTAATGGACTGGTCTTTGATGCCTGATCGCTGCTGCAAAATAAAAGGTCAGGACATTTTTTTGTTTTTGTAGTCAATTTTGTCAGTGATCAGGATCTGCCTGCATCAATCATCAACATCAAAATGTATTTACAATTATGATTATAGAACATTACTGATCAAAGTTCTCCTGCATCAATAACAAGGATCCTGTTACATCAATGCTCACAGACAGATGACACTAATATCAGCTTGCCATTGTATTTACACTCAGTCCTCTATTACATTAAGTCTCAGGACAATAACACATTGATAATCAAACACTATAATGTTAACAGTCTGGTACCTATTATGTGAACAATCAGGATCTTACTTGAGAAATATTCAGTGTTATACTATTACAATAATAACGGCTCCATGACATTAATAACCGTGATCTAATTACTTATACAGTTCCTGTTACACTAATAACCAGTTGCTCAGTCCATCATTAATCATGAAATTATTACATCAATAATCAAGATGCACTAAATAAAAGATTTATTTCAATAAATTTAGCCTGTATTCTACCAACAATCAGGTTTGATTAGTTATTTGCCAACTGCATTAATAAGCCCGATTTTATAAAATGAATAATCCGGGTTGTGTTAATCATCTAAGTATATTAATAACCTGTTAATAATCACCTACCTTTCTCCCACTTCACCACCTTCAACAACTCTCACAGCTCTCCGAAACTTTACTTCTGGGGACTCATAAAGTCTGAGGCTTTGAAGGAGTCACACGAGGAAGTAGTTTGGGAAGGAATGATTTAATAAAACCCCGTATGGGACTTTAAATGCAGTCGTTGTTCAATGTTACATCTCCCTGTTTTATCTTTCTAAGAAAAATTGTTATTCTGGGCTGTCAGGAAGCGGTGTGGGTGGCTGATTTTGGCATTGGTGTTTGCTTCGTGCTATTTCTTACACTGAAATCGTGGGAAATGGTGCAGTCAGACAGTCCAGGACAGGGCACGCGGAGTGGATCAGACCGAGGAGCTCTGAAGGGCAATTTCCCCAAAATCTTATTCAATTTGGCCCTACTAACAGTACTGAGTGTTTTAGTGAGCTCGACAAACATAAGGTAAGGGCGTATATCCTGTTCCCTACTTCTGACGCACTGGTGACTGGAGCGTCCAATTTCGATCGGCCAGCACCGGAACTGTACTTTGCTTTTGAATGCAGTCATTTTGAAAGTAGAGGACGTCTTTTAAACATGACCCTAGTGAAGGCTTCCCCCATGACACTGACTGACATATCCCTGCAGTTACTACAATGCCCTCTGTCACCTTTCTTCGTGCAAATTGAGATGTTTTTCCATCACACATGTCCCATTGGACAGATCTGACGTCCCAACAGTGGAGGAGGATGAGCTCATGAAAGTGTGGTGGTAGATAGGACTTTCTGTGTTTGAGCAGTTCAGCAGGAGTTCCGGTAAGCTGGAGCAGCCTCTCTGTTTGTGAAACAATTAATAGCCTTTGCAGCCTTTAGGGTTCATTGCTCAACTCAATCATGACAGAAAGCTACAGGGTGAGCTGCAGGCGGGAGATGTTAGTTTCATGGGAGTATAACTCTCAGTCGCATTCAACCCAGCCAGGACATATGTTTAGATCTGTGAGGACTTCATTGTGTGGCTGTTTCATCTTTGGTGATGGCTGGACCAGATGGAGAAATTTCTTTGAGACAGAAGAACGACTGATGCTGGAGCTAGAGGCAGACAACAAGTCAGGCAGCATTACCCAGAGAGCGGTGAGCCTGTGGAATTGCGACCACAGAAACTGGTTGACGCTGAAATACTGAATGATGTCAAGCTTTTCTTCATTCACTCAAGTGGCAATGGGTGTCAGTAGATATAGTTTTTAAGGTTAAAGGGATCAAAGGGTATAGGAGAAAGCGGGAACAGAGTACTGAGTTGGATAGTCAGCCATGATCAAATTGAATGATGCAGCAGGCTTGAAGGGCTGAATAGCCTACTCCCTGTTCCTAATTTCTATGTTTCTAACATCATCCAGATTCCATCCTACTTCATGTGTTAGACTTCAACTGTCATAAGCAGTTTTGATTACTCTTTTGAAAAGGTTTCCTGTTCTTCCACACTATGCAGTGTCCTGAGGCTGAAGTCATGTATCGTCCTGGCCTTCCTTTTTGCTTCAGTAGTGGATACCACCTCTGCTGGGTTGGTCTCAAACTAGACTGAAAACAAGAACGTTGGAAATCACAGTGGGTCAGGCAGCATCCACGGAAAGACAGCAAGCTTAATGTTTTGAGTCGAGATGATTCTTCATCCAAGCTGACATTAGGTGTGGAGGGGACAGCATTTATGCCTAGAAAGGTGAAACTTCAGTTGAAACCTTCAATTGCTGAGAAAGAAAGCACAGCTGTGAAAACGAGTTTTGGCAAACGCCATGTCGAACACCAGCAATGAAATAGAAAGCATCTAAGATGTACACGATGAAAGAGACAATCAGAATTTCTATAAGAAGTAAGAACACAACTTTTTCAGGTTGGGTTCTCAAACCAGCTTCGGTCTCAAACTAGTCTTTGCTTTGGCTTCTGCCTTTACCAAATGTTGTTGTTCCTACAGATAATTGAACTCAGCAACTTCGAAACATAATCACTATCAATAATCTTTCATGAAGTTTGTATTGGTGTTATTGTAAATATTTTGCCATTGTGCTTCATGTCCTTTGACAGTTTAGTTTCATAATGGAGAACTGTGTACTCATTGTGACGAACTGTCGATGTCAGTAAGAATTGTCAACCCAAATCAATCAACACTTTCTAATAGGTGATGCTCATCAGTGGAAATTTTTAGACACTGAATTGTAGATTTTTCACCAAAGATTCATTAGTTTTATTGTAAACAAATTCCTGTTGAGAGTTCTTGATTTAGGTGAAAGATCACAGATAGAGGTATCAATGAAGAATGCTGTTGGTCCAAAAATTCAGCAACATATCCAGAATATTAAATTCCAGCCAATTATATGGCTATTATCATCAGTGAAAATGAACTAAGACTTTCTATGCCATCACTCCTGGTTGAGATTAACAACAGCATCCAAATGCTACCACCACTTGTTGCAAATGAGTGAATCACTTCCCACACAAAGAGCAGGTAAATGGCATCTCTCCAGTTTGATGGTGTTGGTGTATCAGCAGATTTGGTATAACTGCTGAAACTCACTCAGGACGAAGTGCAGCTAAACGGTTTCTCCTTGGTATGAACTCGGTGGTGTGATTGGAGGCCAAATAACCGAGCAAATCCCTTTCCACACACGGGGCAGGTGAATGGCTTCTCTCCAGTGTGAACCCGCTGGTGCCTGACCAGGTCAAATGACTGAGCAAATTTCTTTGCACACGTGGTGCAGGTGAACGGCCTCTCCCCGGTGTGAATCCTCTGGTGTATAGTGAGCTTGGATGAACTGCTGAAGCTTTTCCGACACTCAGCGCAGCTGAACGGCCTCTCCCCGGTGTGAATTCTCTGGTGTGCAGTGAGGCTGGATGAATGCTTAAATCTCTTTCCACAGGAGTTGCAGCTGAATGGATTCTCCTCGGTGTGTATTCGCTGGTGTGACTGGAGGCTGAATAAGCGAGTGAATCCCCTTCCACACATAGGGCAGGTGAACGGTCTCTCCCCTGTGTGAATTTGCTGGTGCCTCACCAGATCGAATGACTGAGCAAATTTCTTTCCACAAGTGGGGCAGGTGAATGGCCTTTCCCCAGTGTGAGTGCGTTGATGTGCGGCAAGGGTAGAAGAATGTCTGAAACTTTTTCCACAGTAAGTGCAACTGAATGGATTCTCCTCAGTGTGAACTCGGTGGTGTGACTGCAGGCCGAATAACCGAGCAAATCCCTTCCCACACACGGGGCAGGTGAATGGCTTCTCCCCTGTGTGAACCCGCTGGTGCCTGACCAGATCGAATGATTGAGTGAATCCTTTCCTGCACACGGGGCAGGTGAATGGCCTCTCACCAGTGTGAATTCGCTGGTGTGCGGTGAGGGTGGATGAGTTGTTGAATTTCTTTCCACAGTAAATGCAGTTGAAAGGCCTCTCTTCAGTGTGAACCCTCTGGTGTGACATCAGAGAAGTTGTCTGAGTGAATCCCTTCCCACATACAGAACAAACAAATGGCTTCTCCCCAGTGTGACTGCGTCGATGGCTTTCCAGCCGGCAGGAATAAGTAAATCCTTTCCCACAGTCCTCACATTTCCATGGTTTCTCCATGGTGCCAGTGTTTAGGTGTTTCTTCTGCTTGGAAGAAGACCTAACCGTGCACACAACTCGTGGAATGTCTCTCCCTCCTGTGAATGCTGAGGTATTTATTTCAAGCTGTGTAAGTGGTTCAAGCTGTATCCACAATTAGTGCTAACAGTGGAACACTCTCTAGTTGTATGCATCTTGACATCTTCCCAGTCATACTGACACTTGAATCATTCTCCTGCAGACAGATCAAACATTTCTCATTCCCAACATCGAGGGCCAAAGGGCCTGTACTGTGCTGTAATGTTCAATGTTCTATGTTCTATGTTCATTCCCCATTCAAAGATCGATGATGGTTCAGTCCAGATGAATCAAATGTCTCTGTTAAAATTTAACACAAAGTTTGGGTTTCTCATCTGTGAATCCTTCCCAATATCCTGGAAAAGGAATTTACAAAAGTTACCACTGTCAGTACAAGATAGAAATTCAGAAGAAGCAATTCCCTCTTTGATGAAGCAATTTTTCTCCTGTTCCCCCAAGACTGTAAATTCCAAGATCAGCATTGCTGTTGCCCCCACCCTGAGCAGAATTTAAACCCATCTCTATAACATCACATGGGGGCGGGGTCATAGATAAGTTGAATAGCCAGGATCTTTTCCCCACCGTATGGGAATCCAAAACTAGAGGGGCATAGGTTTAAGGCGATAGGGGAAAGATTTAAAAGGGACCTGACTGTCAATGTTTTCACAGAGAGGGTAGTGCACGTATGGAATGAGCTGCAAATGAAGTGGTAGAGGCGAGTACAATTACAACATTTAAAAGACATTTGGAAAGGTACATGGATAGGAAAGGTTTTGAGGGATATGAGCCAAACACAGACAAATGGGACTAGTTCAGTTTAGGGAACCAGGTCGGCATGGATGATTTGGGCAGAAGTGTATATTTCCGTGCTGTATGACTCTATGACTCCCACTTCTTCCATCCATTCCCAGTTTCCGCCATCCCTTTCCTCTCCCTGGCTTTGGTTCTCCAGCTCCTGTCTACAAATTGAGAATCAAATTAACGTGCCTCATTCCCGCAAGACTTTGGGAATCTTCCCCACCTTTACAGGGTTTCCTTCCTGGCCACAGCTTCATTGATACCGTCACCCAACCTAAAGTGGAGCATCTTATTGACTGACCCTCTCCCTCAGATGAGAACTGTCCTTCAGTCGCTGCCCTAGGATGGGTTCCAATCCCCCTGTCCCCGCTGCCTGGCAGAATAAAACAAAGAAATTCGGATACTGGAGATCTGGAACAGTGGCGGACATAAATTGCTGGAGAAATTCAGCGTCGGGGAAGAGAAAACAGCCTTAACGTTTCGATTGCAGTGACCCTTCTTCAGGACTGCCTGGGAAATTCTTCAAAGCTTCACACTGAGGCCAACACGCCCAATGCGCATACTCCAGTTCTCAGTAGCCCCTGGCTGATTGACAGCGTCTCTAGCCCAATCTGAAGAGAGCAACCCGTCCTCTAACCAATTGGAATGAATTGAGGGCGGGCCAATACCTGGATCTCGCTCCATTGGCTGAAACTCTGCCCTTTTTGGAAACCCGATCGTATCAAATTTCAGGAGAAAAGGAGTGTTCTGATTCTGGCTTTAACCAGATAAAATCCTGTGGGGATGCAGCAAACATTTAGGGAATGTGATGAAACAATGCACTAATAATTTACGTATTGATCCAAGCAGAGATTGTTGGAGGGAATAACACAATGTAGTAAGAAAGGAAATTCAGCGTCTAGTTTGGGGAAACTGAGATTTGTAAACTGAAGGCTTCGGAACTGAAAGAAACTGATGTCAGAAACACTGAGCTCCAGGGATGTCTCTGCAGGAATTCCCCACGACACTGTCCCAAGCCCAACCATTTTAGCTGCTTCGTCAATGACCTCTCCACCATCAGACAAGGTTGCTCGGTGGTTAGCGCTGCTGCCCCCAGCACCAATATTCAGTTCGATTCCAGCCTTGGGTAACTTCCTGTTTAGAGTTTGCATGTTCTCCTTGTGTCTGTGTGGGTTTCTACCGGTTTCCTCCCGTAGCCCAAAGATATACAGGCTAGGTGGATCAGCAATGGTGAAATGCAGGTTTATGGGGATAGGTTGGTGTCTGGGTGGGATGCCCTTCAAGGTCCACGCATATGGGTCAGTGGGCCGAATGGCCTCTTTCCACACTGTAATAGGGATTCTAAAAGTGGGGATCCACAAAGATTTGGGGATCCAAGAACACATACCGTCAGAGGTGGATCAGATGTTCACTGAAGATTGCACATTATCAACACCATTCAGACTCCTCAGATACAGAAGCAGTCCTTGTTCAAATGCACAACATCTGGACAATATCCAGGCTTAGGCTGAAAGTGGCTAGGACATTTGCATCACTCAAATGCTAGATTATAACCATCTCCTATGAGAGACAATCTAACCACTGCCCCTTGACATTCAATGGTATTACCATCACTGAATCCCTCACTGCCACTATCCTGGGAGTTACCGTTGACCAACTGGAATTGTCATCTCAATGCAGTGGCTACATGATCAGGTCAGGGGTTAGGAATATTGCAGAGGTCAGGAGTGCAATGAAAAACTTCCCACATGCCCTGGATGGGGGAGTGGCTCCAACAACACTCAAGAAGTTTGGCATCATCCAGGACAAAGCAGCATGCTTGATTGTCACCACATCTACAAATGTTGATTTCTCAGTAACAACAAAACAAACTGGAGAAATTCTTCAGCGATCCTTAGACAGCACCTTCTGAACCACTTCCTTCTAGAAAGATAAAGGCAGCAGATAATTGGGAACAGTGTCGGTTGATGTTCTCCTTAAAGCCATTCACAACTTGGAAATATATTAGTGCTCCTTCACTGTGGATGGGTTAAAATCCTGGAATTCCATTCACTAGGGCATAGTGGGTCTACTGCCGGCACATGAACTGTCACAGTTTAAGAAGCCTGCTCACCATGACCTTCAGTTGGGGACAGGTAATAAATTCTGGCCAGCCAGCGATGCCCACTTCCTATGAATGAATTTAAAGAAAGGACTTCAGGCAACAATTTAAATAATTAAAAACAGAACATTGACCTTGACTTATCAAATCAAAAATTCATCGCAGTGCATCTGAGTGAAAACTGAAATGGGGCAGGGGTGTAGAGATAATGGAGTGGTAAGACAATAGGATATACCAGCAGAATTAGGCCATTTGTCCATTGGGTCCACCATTCGATCATGGTTGATATGTTTCTCAATCCCATTCTCTTGAATTCTGCCCACAACATTTGATCCATTTACTGATCAAGAACCTACCTATATCTGTCCAGAAACAGCCAATGAATTGGTCTCCACATACTTCTGTGGCAATGACTTCCACGGATTTACCACCTTCTGACTGAAAATTCAGATTCATACAGCACAGAAAAGTATCTTCAGCCCATCCAGTCTGTACCATCATAACTACAACACATGGAATGCTATTCCCAGTTTCATGCACATGTCCCATATTCCTGAATGTTCTGATATCTCAAGTTCTAATCCAAATTTTTTCTAACGGTTGTAAGGTTTCTGGCCACCATTACCTTCCCAGGCACTGCATTCCAAGTTCCCACCACCCACTGAGTGAAAAGGGTTTCTTCCAAATCCCGTCTGAATCCCCTGCCCCTTACCTTAAAACTAAGCCCTCTCACGATTGACCCCTCAACCAGGGGGAATAATTGCTCTCTATTCACTCTGTCCATACCCCTCCTAATCTTGTACACCTCAATCATGTTCCCCTCATCCACCCCCTGTTTTCACTTCTCTAAAGAAAACTATTCAAGCTCATCTAGTCTCTTGTTATAGCTCAATTTCTCCAGCTCAGGCAACATCCTGTTGGATCTCCTCTGGATCCCCTCTAATGCTACCACATCCTTCCCGTAGTGAACTGCACACAGTACTCCAGCTGTGGCCTGACCAATGCTCTGTACAACTCCAACATTGCCTCCTTGCTCTTATACTCTATGCGACAATTGATTAAAGCAACAGTCCCATATGCCTCCTTAACTGTCCCAATTCAGATGCTCTGCTAATTTCACAGCTCTGCGAATAATTACCCCAAGATCCCTCATCTGGTTTCTCCTTCCAAAATGCATCATCAGACAATTATCAGGGTTAAATACCATCTGCCCCTGGTCTGCCCATCAAACCCACCCATCTATATCTTCCTGTAACATACAATAATCTTCTTCAGCATTACCTACTCTACCAATCTTGATGTTGTCTGCAAATTTGCTTAATACTCCCACCACATTTTCATCTATATTATTTATGTATAAAACAAACAATTAGGGCCCCAGTACTGATTCTGTGGTACACAGCTGAACACTGGTCTCCAGTCACTTGAACAGCCTTCTACCGCTACTCTTTGTGACCTATTACTAAGGCAATTTCTGATCCATCTCACCATGTTTCCCTGAATTTCATGTAGTTCAATTTTCTCAATCAGTATCCCATATGGGACCTTGTCAAAAGCTTTGCTAAAATTCATATCAACTGTATCAACTGAACTTCCGCCATCCGCACACATGATCACATTTTTGAAAAATTCTAATAAATTTGCTAGTCATGTCCTCCCTCTGACAAAGCCATGCTGACTATCCTTAACTAACTCATGCCTTTCTAAGTGTGTATTAAGTCACTCTATAGAATTTTCTCCACTAGTTTCCCTCCAGCTGGCATGAGACTTACCAGTCTATAATTTCCTGATTTATTTCTAGCATCCTTCTTGAAAAGTGGTACCCCATTAGCTATCCTCCAGGTTTGTGGCATGTCCCCTGTGGACAGAGAGGAAGTAAAATTAAAAGTCAGAGCCCCCTGCAACTTTCTGCCTCACCTTCCATGGTATCCTGGGATGCAATTCATCTGGACCAGAGTATCTGTCCTTTTCTAAACCCAACGGAGCCTCCAATACCTTCCCATTTCTTATGTAAAACTGTGTGAGTTCCTCACAGTCCCCTTTCCAGAGTTTTGTCCCTATGTTCTCTTTTTCCAGAGTGAAGACCGGGGAGAAGTATTTGTTTAACACACTTCCAATATTTTGGAGCTTCACACACAGGTTGCCCTTTTGGTCCCAAATGGGCCCAACCCTTTCCTGATTAACCTCTTCCCTTTGATGTTTATTTCAATTATTTTAGGATTTTCCCTAATTCTGTTTGCCAGTCCATTTTTCTGTCCCCTTTTTGCTTTTCTGATTGTATTCTTAAGATCCCTCTTGCACTTCCTATATTCCTTCAGGGCTGCAGCTGAATTGCTCCCTTTGGACTTGTCAAAAGCCATTCTCTGCTTCCTCATCCAGTCCTGAATTGTCCTAGGCATCCAGAGTTCTGTTTTACATTTCCCTCTAAAGGCTACATGTTGGACCTGTACTCTCCCCACCTCCTTTTTGAATGGCCTCCATTGCAAGGAGCTGTTCCCGGTCAACTATGGCCAGATCCTGCTTTATTTTAATAATATCTGCTTTCCTCTAATCCAAAGGCATCTTTTGAAGGCTATCTTTATCCTTGTCCAGAACAATTTGAACCATACCATGTTGTGCTCACTATCACTAAAATGTTCTCCCACAGCCACATCAAACACTTGTCTGGCTTCTATCCGCAGAATCAGTTCCAGCACTGCTCCAGAGATAATGGGAACTGCAGATGCTGGAGTATCCGAGATAACAAAGTGTGGAGTTGGATGAACAAAGCAGGCCAAGCAGCATCTTAGGAGCACAAAAGCTGACGTTTCGGGCCTAGACCCTTCATCTGACCCTTTTTCTAATGAAGGGTCTAGGCACGAAACATCAGCTTTTGTGCTCCTAAGATGCTGCTTGGCCTGTTGTGTTCATCCAGCTCCACACTTTGTTATCCAGCACTGCTCCATCCTTGTTGGGCCCTCTATATATTGATACAAATCCCTTGGACAATTTCAAGAAATCCATTCCCGCTAAACCCTTAACACCCTGATTATCCCAATTTATGTTGGCAAAATTGAAATCCCTTTGAATAATTACCTCATTATTACACTTACTCACCTCTGCGAACTGTCTATATATTTAGTCCTCTATTTTCTGCTTTGAAGTCCTATCATCCATTCTCAGCCCCCTTAACACACCTCAGTTCTACCCAAAAAGCCTTGTTTGAGGACCCTTCTAAGATATCATCTCTCCTTATTGCAGTAATTGAGTCATTAATCATTAGTGTTTGCAAAAATATCCTTTATCCTGGAATGTTGACTTGCCTGTCCAGCCCTTCCCTCAACCGTGTTTCTGTGATGGCAAAATATTAAACTTGTTAAGCACTCACAGGATTAAATGACTAATTCTCTTGACATTCAACTTAGCTGACCTCACTGTGACTTCACAGAATCATAGAATCCCTACAGTGGAAAATCAGGCCATTCAAGCCCACACCAATCCTCAAAGAGCATCTCACCCTCCTACCTTATCCTTAAAAACCTCACAATATCAATGGCTAATCCATTGAGCCTACACATCCCTGGACGCAATGTCCAAGCCACCTAATTGCACAACTTTGGACTCTGGGAAGAAACCGAAGGGCCCAGAGGAAACGCACAAAGGTATGGGAAGAAAGTGCAAGCTTCACACAGAGAGTTGCCTGAGGGTGGAATCAAACCCAAGCCACTGGTTCTGTTAGGCGGCAGTGCTAACCACTGAGCCACCTTCCACCCCTTTGCTTGCATCACTCATCGATATTCTAATGGTTCCTTCCCCTGCCAGATTTGCTTAAACTCCTCACAACAGCACTAGCAAACCTACCTGCAAGGAAGTTGGTCCCAGTGCGGATCAGGTGCAAACCATCCATTTGCATATGTCCCACCTTACCCAAAAACAATCCCAGTAATCCAGAAATCAAAAACTTTCCCTCCGTCACCTCCGAAGCAATCATTTGCCCTATTTTCCTACTTTTGCAAGGTCAAAAATCACACAACACCTGTTTATAGTCCAACAGATTTATTTGAAAACACAAGCTTTTGGATTCTCACTCCTTCAGGTGCGACTGAGAGAGGTGACATCAGAAAAAGAATTTAGATGCAAAAGATCAAAGGGTCATAGAACTGATGCGAATGTATTGAACAAAACGAAGATGGCTGGTAAATCTTTAATCAGTTAGAAAGAAGATGCAGGTTTCGATTGATTAATATGCAAATCCCAGAATTTCTTTTAAGTCATTGCCCCAAGATAACAAAGTTTTATCAGTATACCAGAGATGACCCCTCAGGTCAAACGATGGATTTTAGGCATGAGAGATAATGGGAACTGCAGATGCTGGAGATTCCAAGATAATAAAATGTGAGGCTGGATGAACACAGCAGGCCAAGCAGCATCTCAGGAGCACAAAAGCTGACGTTTCGGGCCTAGACCCTTCATCAGAGAGGGGGATGGGGGGAGGGAACTGGAATAAATAGGGAGAGAGGGGGAGGCGGACCGAAGATGGAGAGTAAAGAAGATAGGTGGAGAGGGTGTAGGTGGGGAGGTAGGCATGAGGCCTTGTTTAGAATCTGTCTCTGTCTTAACTTGAAGTCAAGCTGGTTTTATTTCCAAAGTAAGTATTTATAAAAAGTCACATTGACTGTCTACAAATTGTGTGATTTTTGAACAAAATAGAATGTATCTGTAATTAGAAATCTGCAAATGCAGATTCACCCCACAGATTTGTGTGTGTGTGTGCGCGCGCACACGTGTGAGAGCTGGTGGGAGAGAGAGTGTTCGTATGTTTGAGACTGTGTGAATGAAGGAGGGTCCTTGTGAGTGTGTGTATAGTGTGGTGGAGTTACCTGTAGTGTGACACGAACCCAAGATCTTGGTGGAGGCCATCCTCATGGAGACTGAACTTGGCTGTCAGTCTCTGGTCAGCTACTACGCATTGATATGTGTCCCAAAGTCTACCTTGATGGACATTTACCCAAAGATCTGAGGCTGAATGTCCTTGACCACTGGAGTGTTCTCCCACTGGGAAGGAACATCTCTGTTTGGCAATTGTTGCTCCAAATCTATTCATCTCTTGTCATATATCTGCATTGTTTCACCAATATACCATGCCTCAGGGCATCTTTGCTTGCAGCATATGAAACAGACAACGTTGACCAAGTCAAATGAATATCTGTGGTGCATATGCTGGGTCGTGTTCCCATGTGTGATGGTAGTATCCATGTCAATGATCTGACATGTCTTGTCCTAATCTTTCCTACAACTGGAAACATCTTCTTCACTTCCACTCCAGCATAGCCTCTCAGTATTTTTTGTTTCTAAGTTTCCCCTCATCCTTCTAAACCCATTTGAGTACAGACCCAGAGATTGCACATTCTCCCTGTGACTGCACGGGTTTCTTCTGGGTGCTCCAGTTTCTTCCCACAGTTCAAAGTGCAGGTTAGGTGGATTGGCCACACTAAATTTCCCATAGTGTTTAGGGATGTGTAGGTTAGGTGGATAAGCTATGGAGAATGCAGAGTTACAGGAATACAATTGCTCCTGGGTGGGATGCTCTTCAGGGAGCCAGTGGAAAATGGTTGAGCCGAATGGACTGTTTCCACACTGTGGGGATTCTATATCTGTTCCTCATATAATAAGCCCTTCATTCCTGGAATTATTCTTGTGTACCTTGTCTGGAACCCCTCCAAGCCCAGCACATCCTTCCTCAGATATAAGGCTCAAAACTGCTCACAATATCCAAATGCAGTCTGATTAAAGACTTTTTTCAGCACCAGGAGTACATACCTGCTCTTTTATTCTTGCCCTCTTAAAATGAATGCTAACATTGCATTTACCTTCCTAACTGCCAACTGAACTTGCATGTTAATCTTAAGATAATCATGAATGAGGTCTCCTAGGTCTCTTTGTACTTCAGATTCCCAAGCCCTTCCCCACTTAGAAAATAATCTACATCTCTATTCTTCCCACCAAAGTGCATAACTTAACACTTTTCCTGAAGCCTCATTAACTCACTTTTGAAAGCCTCCTACTTCCCAGACATCCCTTTGCCTGCAAACAATCTCCCTCAATCAACTTTTGAAAGTTTCTATCTAAGACCATCAAAATTGGCCTTGACGCAATTGAGAACTTTAACTTGTGGGCCAGACTAACAAAGTGTGGAGCTGGATGAGCACAGCAGGCCAAGCAGCAACTTAGGAGCACAAAAGCTGACGTTTCGGGCCTAGACCCTTAATCCTTTTCCGTAGCTTTTTTAACACTAATGACATTTCGGTTACTGTTCCCAAAGCACTCCCCAACTAACACTGCCGTCACTTGCCCTGCCTTATTTAGAGCCATAGAGTAGCACGTGACTTAACTTTTATGACTAGCCTGCCATGCAGGACCTTGTCAAAGGCCTTACTGAAGTGCAGACAGACAACTTCCACTGCCCTACTGTCATCGAACTTTTTGGTTACCTCTTCAATAAACTCTAAAAGATTTGTCAAAACATGACTTCCAACACACAAATCCATGCTGACTGTCCAAATGTTGGTTGATCTTGCCCCTCAGCATCCTCTCCAATAACTTGCCTACCACTAATGTCAGGCTCACTGGCCTGTAGTTCCCTGGCTTGTCTTTGCTACCTTTCTTAAACATCTCTGATGAAGGGTCTAGGCCCGAAACGTCAGCTTTTGTGCTCCTGAGATGCTGCTTGGCCTGCTGTGTTCATCCAGCCTCACATTTTACTCCTTTCCGCTGTAGCCCAACTAATCTACTCATCTCTGAACACATTGGGCAATTTAGCATGGCCATTTTACCTAACCTGCACATCTTTGGAAAGTGGGAGGAAATCGAAGCACCCAGCAGAAACCCACAAAGGCAACAGGAAAACATGCAAACTCAAAAGACAATCGCCTGAGGCGGGAATTGAAACAGAGTCCCTGATAATATAAGCCACTGTGCCACTCCATTGTTGTACTCCTTTCTGAATCTATTTATGTTTAAAGCCGGTCCCTAACATAAGATCCTTACTAGACAATCAAACCAAAGCTTTCCCACGTGGTGCTTCCCTTCACCACCGCACCCAGCCCCAGGCATTCTGGACACCTTCTCTGTTCCTTCTCAGACTGCTTCACTGTTAGGCCAACTGTGTGGAAACCCTTCCTAAACTACTTCAAGGCAATACTGACAGCTAAGATACCCTTCCCATACAGCTTCAAAATGATGCTGACTTTAAGGAGACCTTTCCTAGGCTGCTTCAAAACGATTCTGACCTAGGACCCCCTCCCAGGTAAAGTCACTGGAGAATATTCTGGAAATATAGGCTCAAATCCCAAAATGAAATATGAATTCCATAAATCAATTTTAGAATCAAATGTTAGTCCCAGCAATGGTGACCATGAAACTAACAGTGTCATCAAAAACCCATCCGATTCACAGATGCACTTTGTAAAAGGAAATTTACTGTCCTTCCCTACATGTACATATGACTTAAGATCCACTGCAACATTGGCAATTTCTTAACCAACCTCTGAAATAACCTAGCAAGCCTTTCAGCTTAAAATACATATCAGGAGTGGTAACTAATGCTCTTACCAGTGATACCCACTCTCCATGAAGGAATTAGAAAAGAAGACACTAGCATTCCAGATTTACACCAGATGTAGTATGAGAGGCACAGAAAGTATTGGAATAGTCAGGTTGGGAATAGAAGAGGCATGAATCAGAGTTTTAGCAGGAAATAGGCTGAAGCCAGAGGAGATGGGACATGCCAAAGAAGTGAAAATGGGCAGTCTTGGTGATGGAACAGATGTCTGTCAGAATATCAGCTCAGAGTGAAAGCGATGCTGAGGTGTGGAAGTTCTGTGCAGGTTAAGCCACTGGATAAAACAGAATCCAACCATCCAGTCAGATGTGAACTCACTAGTGGAGGAGGCTTGATTAGCTAAATAACCTATGTCTGCTCTAGTTCCTTATGTTCATTCATTGCTGGTACCCTAGCACAAGAATCATTAACAATATCAGAAAAAAAAAAAGAGGCAAGTAGCCATTGGTGGTAGGCAATTTAGTTGCAATAGACTTGAGGGAGAAAGTGGGTGTCATGGAAAAAATGAACACTGGCAGGCCGTCAGAGAGACAGGGAAAAACCAGGGAAGGTTTGGGTTAAGAGATAGGACAAGGAGAAATGTTTGGGGCAGGCTCGTGGAAGGGAGGGAAGCAGCAAAGACATCGGATTGTTTCAATCATAGTGACAAAGAAGTCCATCAGGTCCTTCTGCATCTTGTTGCTGCCGAGGATGGAGGAGCAGCCCCTTGAAAATAAATTACTTGTGTTAGAGATATTAAAAATAGTCAACACACTGTATTTAACACAAAAATGATTTGACTTTATGCAGAATATTTACTCCAACAGCATAGCTGTCAACACATCAACAGAGATGGACTACAATGAACATGGTTCAGTCCTGGGTGTGATTAGCAGCAAAATCCCATCACTTTAGTGTCTTGTGAACTCGCTGGTGTCTCAGCAGTGTGGATGAATCAATGAAACTCTTCCTGCACTTAGAGCAGGTGAATGCTCTCTCCCCACTATGTACTCGGCGGTGGGTCAGGAGGTTGGAGGAATTAGTGAATCCCTTCCCACACTGAGTGCAGGTGAATGGTTTCTCCCCATTGTGAGTGCGCTGGTGTGTCAGCAGGGTGGATGATTGAGTGAATCTCTTCCCACACTCAAAGCAGGCGAACGGTCTCTCTCCAGTGTGAATTCGCTGGTGTGCTGTGAGTTCAGATGATCGTCTAAACCCAGTCCCACAACAAGAGCACGTAAATGGTCTCTCATCAGTGTGAACAAGTTGATGGGATGTCAGTTCCCAGGAGCTTTTATACCATTTCCCACAGTCTTCACATTTGAAAGGTCTCTCCCCAGTATGAACACGCTGGTGTTTCAGCAGGATCGATGACTGAGTGAATCCCTTCCCACATTCAGGGCAGGTGAATGGTCTCTCTCCGGTGTGAATGCGCCGATGAATTTCCAGCTCAAATGGATAATTGAATCCCTTCTCACAGTCTCCACATTTCCAGCGTTTCTCCCCAGTGTGGCTGCGCTTATGTTTTGAGAGGCCAGATGATTGGCTGAAGCCTCGTCCACATACATTACACGTGTATGGTTTCTCTCCACTGTGAACAGTACTTTTACGTTCCATGTTCATAATCTGATATTGTTCAGGTTATAATGAATTGGGTGATGCTTGTGTTCAACTCTCCCACCGCAAATCCTCCCTTCTAATGGAGTACTAGGGAAAAATCTGCAAAACGTGAGGGACAAATAACTAAAAATCACAGGTAGAATCTGAAACTGAGCTGAACAAATGAATGAACCTGGTCATTTATGGAACTAACATTAGAATAAAGTGAGCGTCAAAGCCACTGGATTGTGATGATAACCAAACTGGTTCATTGAAGTCTTTCAGGGAACCAATCACCTGGTCTGGGCCTACATCAGAATCTGCACTCTCTGGGAGGAGGGAGAGCGAGAGAGACAGAAGGTGATATATTGGGATGATGGTGAGACAATTTTTTGTACACCTGAAACTCAATCACAACATCTAACCCCTGAATTTCCACTACTTCAACAGACCAAGGTAGCAGGTTCCTCTCCAAATCCCCCTTCAAGTTGTACACAGGCTTGACTTGATCTGGGATCCTGTACTGGATCAGCAGAAATTTTGTACATTTAAATACTGGGAAAATTGAAATCATTGAAACCGAACTCAAACCCCTCACCACTGTTTCATCCATCTGCTTGGCAATAGTCTGGTACTGGACTAGACTGCATAAGACCATGACATCGTATTTCACCCCAAGATTAGCTTCCAGCCATCCATCCAATCCCACAACCCTACAGGATTTCTGAGCTCCTCTAATTCCAGTCACTTGAGCATTCTCAGTTTTAAATCGCTCCACTATTGGTGGCCCAGAAGCTAGCATCTCCTCTTGTGGACTGATAGAAATGTACCAAAGTGGCATTGGCTGTGAGAGACTTTGAAGAAACTAACACGGGAATGGCAATTTATAAATATGGTTGGTATCCGGGGACAGGGATCAGGGATGGTGGCCACAGAGCCTGGAGCAAAGCAGAGACAGTGGCCAGCCAGCCTGGTGCGGACCGGGGATGGTGGCCAGTAGCCTTGCAGCAAAGATGGCTGCTAGTTGGGAACCAGTGAAGCCAGTCAGACCACATGGAAACCCCTCAAGAAAACATGTCGTGCCTATCTTTTTAGCTTATTCCTTAAATTTTCCCAAACTACACCATTATATCTGTAATGTAATGTGACTTTATTTTTTATTTTCTTTATTTTTTGTACCTAAGATTGTATCTAAGTACCTCATACCTAAGATGGCACTGTGAGTTGGTGACATTATACATTTTTCACTGTACTCTTGTTCTTTTTTTAAACTTGAGTACATGTGACAATAAATATAATTCTAATGCTAAATTATTCTTGCTGATTTGGGGACATATCATTATTCCTTCATCATCACTACGTGAATAACCTGCAACTCCTCACCTAACAGTACTGTGGGAATGCATTCATTACAGGGACTGCAACGATTCAAGATGATAAAGCACCGTCTTCTCGACAGACAGCTAGGGATTGATGATATCGGCCAGATAATGAAGGGGAAGGGGGAAGGGGAGTACGACAAGCTGATTTGCTTCTTTGCCCACTGCATGGGCAAAAAATAGGCTCAATGACCTCTTTCCATATTGGAATCACTTAATGATTTCACAAATAGGTCAATATCAGGGACAAACCTCTGAGTGTAACACTCACCTTGTCTCTAGGCTCAGATCTGGGAGCAACGCCCGCAAGAAAGTAACAGCAAAATACAGCAGGCTCTCTCATACGAAATGAACAAATTCTGGAAATATTCAGCAGGTCAGGCTGTATCTGTGGAGAGCGAAACACGAGTTAATTTTAGCATGTGGACAGAAGAATTAGAAAATAAAAATTATGCTGAACTTGATCAATATAATAGAAGAGAAATGGACTGGACTACAGAAAGAACAGTTTTTGAATTTGGAAGATTCTATCGGGGTATAAAGATGACAAGCAAGCAATGTATGGTTGGGTATGTTTCAAACTTTTTTAGACGTGGTCAGTGGCAGTAAGACTTTAAGCAGAACTAAATACTAGAGACAGAGGAACTTAAACAATAGCAGAAGGGTGATTTTGGAGTGTAGAGGTGAAATGCAGCAGTGGCTATTACTCAGAACCACAGAATCTCCCAGACATAACAGATCAAAGGCTCAGATTGTAGATGTATTGTCAAAAGTACTCACCTTGCAATCAACTTCTCTGTTTTCAAATTTAAAATCTCCTGCTGGAGTCTGAGGCTGGAATGTTATCATAAGCACTGTTCAGTTGGGATGGTGAGATTCCACGACATGTTAAGATTAATAACAAAAAGTTTTAGTAGGTATAAAGATGCATGAATCCCAGGCTGCTTTGGGAGGCAAGGGAGGAGATTGGTGAGGCCCTTGTGAAAATATTTATATCCACAGGTGAAGTACCAGATAACTAGAAGTTAGCTAACGTGGTTCCTTTGCCCAAGAACGACAGCAAAGATAAGCCAGGTTAGTATGACTTTAAAAAGGTAGGGAAATTATTGTAAAAATTTCTGACAAAACAGATTAATCAACATTTGGGAAAGATTGATCAGGGAAAGTTAGCATGGATTTGTTAGAGGGGGATCCTGTGTGAAAGGTGGCGAAATATAATGATGAGGCAGTTCAGTCAATGTGGTTCACATACAATTTAGTAAGGCCTTTGACAAGGTCCCATATGGAAGGCCTGTCTAAAAGGTAAAAGCCCATTTGATCCAAGACAACTGAGAAAACTGGATCCAAAATTAGCTTGCAAACAGGAAGCAAAGGATGGTGGACTATTTTTGTAATTGGAAGCTTGTGACTAGCGATAGACCAGGGATTGATGATTGGACTCTTATTGTTTGCTATGTACATTAATGGCTTGGATATGAATGTAGAAGGTATAATTAGTAAGTTTGCAAATGACACAGAATTGGTGTTGTTGACAGCAAGGAGGCTGATCTCAGGCTACAATCTGATATTGATCAACTGATAAATTGGGCAGAGCAATGTCAGATGGAATTTAATCTTGATAAGTGCAAGGTGATGTACTGTGGGAGGTCTAATATGTAAAGGTCACACACAATAAATGGTAAGTCCCTGGGGAGTACTGAGAAACCAAGGAATCTTGGTGTACAAGTCCATAGATCCCTGAAGGTGTCAGTACAGGTGGGCAAGTTGGTGAAGAAGGCATATAGGATGCTTCCCTTCGTTAGCTGGAATGTGGAATAAAAGAACAAGAAAATCTGTCACAATTTTATAAAACACTGGTTAGGCCACACCGGTTGCCACACTACTGGAAGGACATGACTGTGCTGGAGAGGGTGCTGAGGAGATTCGCAAGGATATTAGTCTCAGTTATAGGATAGTCCAGGTAGGCTGTGTTTGTCTTCCTTGCAGCAGAGGAGGCTGACAGGAGATCTGATTGAGCTACACAAAATTGTGAGATGCATAGGCATGGTTGTTTGAGAGATTCTCTCCATGGTAGGCAGGTCTAAGACCAGGGGGCACAAGTTTAAGCTGAGGAGTAAGTGGTTAGAGGAAATCTGAGGAAAGATGTTTTTTCAGCCAGAAGATGGTAGAAACATAGAACATGTTGCCTGAGAGGGTAGTGGAAACAAGTATGCTTACAATTTTTAAGGAGTATCTTGATAAGCAGTTAAAATTCCAGACCACAATAGGCTATGGACCAAGTGCACAATTAAATTTGGTGTTTTTGGTTTCCACAGATATAGTAGAACAAAGGTTATGTTTTCATGCTTTATGACTTTAGGACTGACTACAGTCGGGAAAAAAAAATTGCACCATTGATAAAATGCCTGGGGAGCAAGTAATGACAGCATGCAATTATTAAGGACCAAGGAGGGATGAGGGGTTTCATTTGCATTGTTCCCTTGGCAATACTAAGGTTGTCTTCATTACAGTAAAGGACATTTGGGGGCATTTCATTGAGATATACAAACCCATGGTATTTTAGATAAGATATACAAAGCAAATCTGGTCCTATCAGCTGATTCTTAAATACAGTTTGGGCATGAGATGAAAGCAAAGAACAAAGACTGAACTTGGACTTGCAAATAAAAAATACTCCTGCACCACTTACACTTTAAGGTCGATAACATCCAGGATCTGATCATTTGGGTCAGGTCTTAATCTGATATTTGACTTGAAATTTCAAATGGGCAATTTGGTGGTGTAATGGTTAGCGCTGCTGCCTCGCTGTGCCAGGGATCTGGGTTTGATTCCAGCCTTTGATGACTGACTGTGTGGAGTCTGCATTTTCTCCCCATGTCTGTGTGGATTTCTGTCTAGTGCTCTGGCTCCTCTCACTGTCAAAATGATGTGTACGCTAAGTGGATTATCCATGCTAAATGCAGGGATACAGGGATAGGGTGAGAATTGGTTAGACAATAGACAATAGGTGTAGGAGTAGGCCATTCGGCCCTTCGAGCCAGCACCACCATTCACTATGATCATGGCTGATCATCCACAATCAGTATCCTGTTCCTGCCTTATCCCCATAACCCTTGATTCCATTATCATTAAGAGCTCTAGAATGCCCTCCACAGTTTGGTGTAGAATGGCCGCTACCTGCACTGCAAGGATTCTGTTCTATTCAATTCTATATTTCCACAGGCAAAGCCTCACATCACAGCCACTTGAAAAATAGTTTCCAAAATAAACATTTGGCTAATAGGGTTAAAGAGAATCCAAAGGGTTTTTTCAAATACTTTAACGATAGAAGAGTAACTAAGGGTATAATAGGGTTCCTTAAAGATCAGCAAGGCCACATATGCGTGGGATGCAGGAAATAGGTGAGATACTGAACAGGTATTTTTTAAATCAGTGTTTGTTATGGAGAAGGATATGCAAGCAAGAGAACTTGAAATAAATAGAATATCTTGGAAAGCGTCCAAATTACAGAGGAGGCAGTGCTGGATGTCTGAAAACACATAAAAGAGGATAAATCCCCAGAAATGGATCAGGTGTACCTTAGAACTTTGTTGGGAGCTACCGCCCCTTGCTGAGATATTTGTATCATTTACAGCCACGGATGAGGCGCCAGAAGACTGGAAGTTGGCTAACGTGGTGCATACGTTGAAGAGGTAAGGAGAAGCCAGAGAACTATAGACTGGAGTGCCTGATACTACTGGTGGGCAAATTGTTTGAATGGATGCTGGTGGACAGGATTTACATGTATTTGGGAAGGCAAGGACTGATTAGGGATAATCAAATGGCTTTGTGCATAGGCAGAGCAATGTCAGATGGAATTTAATCCTGATAAGTGCAAGGAGATGTACTGTGGGAGGTCTAATAAGTAAAGGTTATACAAAATGAATGGTAAATCCCTGGGGAGTACTTAGAACAAAGGAATCTTGGTGTACAAGTCCATAGATCCCTGAAGGTGTCAGTGCAAGTAGGCAAGTTGGTGAGCTTTTTGAAGAAGTGATGAAGAGGACTAATAAAGGCAGAGCAGTGGACATTGTCCATATTGATAATAAAATGTGAGGCTGGATGAACACAGCAGGAGAGATGCTGCTTGGCCTGCTGTGTTCATCCAGCCTCACATTTTATTATCTTGGAATTCTCCAGCATCTGCAGTTCCCATTATCATTGTCCATATTGACTTCAGTTAGGTGCTCGACAGGGTTCAACGTGGTAGACGGGTTAACAATGTTAGATTACATGGAATACAGGGAACACTAGCCATTTGGGTACTAAACTGGCCAAAAGGTAGTGGTGGAGTGTTGCTTTATCAACGGAGGCCTGTGACCAGCAGTGTGCTTCAGGGATCGGTGTTGGGTCCACTGCTTTTCATCATTTATATAAATGATTTGGGTGTGAATACAGGAGGTATGGTTAATGGGTCTGCAGACGACATCAAAATTGGTGGTGTAGTGGATAACAAAGAAGGTTACCTCCGAGTACAATGGGACCTTGATCAGATGGACTGACGGGTGGAGGAGTGGCAGATGGTTTAGTCTAGATAAGTGAGTGGTGCTGCATTTTGGAAGGGCAAATCAGGGCAGGATTTATACACTTATTGGTAAGGTCCTGGGGGCTGTTGCCGAGCAGAGAGCTTGGGGTGCAGGTTCACAGTTCCTTGAAAGTGGAGTGCAGGTAGACAGGGTAATGAAGGTGGTGTTTGGTAAGCTTGCCTTTATTTGTGAATGCAGTTAGGAGGTAATGTTGTGGCTGTACAAGGCAATGGTTAAACAACTTCTGGAATACTGTGTTCAACTCTGGTCTTTCTGTAACAGAAAAATGCTGAGAAACTTGAAAGGGTTCAGCAAAGATCTGCAAGAATGTTGACAGGGTTGGAGGGTTTGAGCTATAGGCAGAATCTGGGCTACTTTCCCTGGAGCGTTGG
Source organism: Stegostoma tigrinum (assembly GCF_030684315.1). Taxonomy (NCBI): domain Eukaryota; kingdom Metazoa; phylum Chordata; class Chondrichthyes; order Orectolobiformes; family Stegostomatidae; genus Stegostoma; species Stegostoma tigrinum. Next base: position 15,327,635 of record NC_081395.1, on the reverse strand, counting down.
AGAGTGAGGGGTGACTTTATAGGGGTTTATAAAATCATGAGGGGCATGAATAGGGTGAATAGTGACACAACCTACACCTTCCACCTTTTCAAAATTTTCTCCGTCCCCTAGCACCTCAAATCACCGTGGACATACAGTGTAACCCCCACATCGAGAGCCTAAAAGCCCCCCACTTCTTTGTCTCCTGTAGGGCCAACCAGTCCCCCTCCACTGATGCTCTAATTCACTTGGTTGAACTGGTTCTCACTGTCAACAATTTTTTCTTTGATTCCACCTCCTTCATACAAACCAAAAAAGAGAGGCCATGGACACCGCATGGGCCCAAGCTGTGCTTGCCTCTTTGTATGATTTATGGAACAGTCCCTCTTCTGCAACTACACTGGCATCATCCCTCACTTCTCTCTGTTATATTGATGTCTACATCAGTGCAGCCTCATGCTCCCACAAGCAGCTGGAGCAGTTCATCAACTTCACCAATGCTTTCCATCCCACCTATAAATTCACTTAGACTATTTCTGATACCCTGCTTCCCTTCCTCAACCTCTCCGCCACACCCATTACCTTTCCCTCCAACGGCAAGAGGTGCGTCACCTGCCCCTAAACCTCCCCTCTCACCTCCGTCCAAGGCCCCAAACAATCTTTCCAGATCCAGCAAAGATTCACCTGCACTTCATCTAACTGATCTATTGCATCCGTTGCACCTGATGTGGTCGCCTCTATATTGGAGAGGCCAAATGCAGACTTGGGGACCATTTGTGCGGTATCTGTGCACTGCACACATCAACCAATCCGACCTTCTGGTTGCCACCCATTTTAATTACCCTCCCATTCCCTTAGCGACATGTCCATCCTTGGCCTTGTTTACTGTCAGAGTGAGGCCAAACGTAAACTGGAGAAACAACAAATGATATTTTGGCTTTGGAACTTACAGCCCAATGGCCTCAACACTGACCTCATCAGGTTCAAAATCCCTCTAACCCCAGCCTTATCCCATGTTCAGCCCTCCCCACACTCACCTCCTTGACCTGACCTAACTTGTCCATCCTCCTACTCACCTATCTACTCTACAAGGACCAATCACAATGCTCCCTACCTGCAACCTCCTATCACATCTCTGCTACCCTTCCCTCCCACCAGCCCCTCCCTCTTTATTTCTCAGCTCTCCACCCCTCCTCAGTCCTGACTAAGGGTTTTGGCTTGAAATGTTGACATTCCTGCTCCTTTGATGCTGTCTGACCTGCCATGCTCTTCCAGCTCACATCCGTAGATTCTGGCTTCCTGCATCTGCAGTCCTTATTGTCTCCAAGTGACTGAAATAGTCAAAATGTTTTCCCCAGTATAGGGGAGTCCAAAACCAGGTAGCACAGATTTAAGATGAGAGGGGAAAGATTTAAAAGGGACCGAAGGGGCAATTATTTCACAAGAGGGTTGTGTGTGAAGAGAATGAACTGTCAGACGAAGCGGTGGAGGCTGTTACAATTACAACATTTAAACAGCATCTGAATAAGTATGAATGGAAAGCATTTAGATATGGGCCAAATGAGGCTAGATTAATTCAGGATATCTGATCGGCATGGATAAGTTAGACTGATAGGTATGTTTCTGTGCTGTGCATCTCTATGTCTCCGAAAACATTTGACCCTGCATGTCTGCTCTATCACTCTCTAAAATCACAGCTGATTTGACCGTAACCTCAACTCCATATTCCCACCTACTCCCAGTAACCTTTCACTCCATCACTTATTTGACCCTGCGTGTCTGCTCCATCATTGGATTAAGGTCAGCTGATTGGAGTTACCTCAACTCCACATTCCCACCTATTCCTGGTAACCTTTCACTTCCATCTATCGCCACCTTAAAAATACTCAAATATTTGACTTGCACTTCTATTTTTCATTCATGCATAGGATATGGGTGCTACTGGCTCAGGGTGATTTTGATTTGAAAGGCTACTTGCAAGTGGTGGTGTTTGCAAACATCTACTTCCCAAGTGTTTTCATGTTGTAGATGGTGCTGCTTTGGAAGATACTGTGAAAAGAATTTGAGAGATATTGTAGTGCATTGTGGAGATGGTACACATTACCACCTAACTGTGTGCAATGTCACAGGGAATTAATTTTGAAGAGGCAGATTCTTTACTCAGAGTGCCTGCCAATGCAGTTAACTCAGCCACATTAGGGGCATTTAAACAGTCCTTGGATAAGTATATGGATGATGAAGGGATAGTGTAGGGGATGAACTGAGATTAGTTCACAGGTCAGTGCAACATCGAGAGCCAAAGGGCCTGTTCTGCGCTGTATTGTTCTATGGTGAATAGGCTGCTAAAAGAGTGCACTGTACTTTACTGGGTGATGTTTCTAGGAGATGATCATTAGCACTTGGGGGCAGGCATTTAGAGACATACAGCATGAAAACAGGCCCTTTGGTCCAACCAGTACAAGCCAAACATAACACCAAACTAGTTCCCCACCTGCACGCTCGTGGCCCATATCCCTCTAAACCTTTCTAATTCATGTACTTATCTAAATACTTTCCAAAATGTTGTAACTACCCACATTCACCACTTCCTCAGGAAGTTCACTCCACAGGCGAGCAATCCTCAGTGTAAAAAGAATACTTCTCCATGTCTTTTTAAAATTTTTCTCCTTCCACTTTAAAAATGTGTCCCCTCATCTTGAAATCCCCTATCCTAGGGTAAAGGCAACCACCGTTAACATTATTATACCTCATTATTTTATAAACTACTATCAGGTCACCTCTCAGCTTATTAAACTCCTGTGGAAAAAAAATCTGTCTATCCAGCCTTTCCTTACAACTCAAACCGATGTTTTCCAGATCTTGTTGCAATCGGATATGGGATGTTTCAATTCCTTTGCGCTATTTATACTGTGTCATCAACATTCAAAACAAGCAATTCTCTTCGAGATAGCAAGAAGTGCCGATGCTGGAGGAACACAGCAGGCCACGATTCAAGTTATGTGTGTATTAAGCCCGCCATTAAAAGCTCATTGCAAAGGAGTTTGCAACATTCAAAACAACCTCTATTGTTTCCTGCGCCAAGATGGCTGCAGTTGGGCCTATGGCACTTGCCCCTGTGGAGCATGGTGGCCTCAAACTGGGGCCCACTCAGAAAAGTAACCTGGTAGTTATCGGTTCTAATCGCTGCAACAGTGAACCCATCGTTTCTTATTTGGTGGTTGGAGGCCACACAGGATACTCATGAATCCGACCTGCCCACGTAAAGCACCGAAAGCCGCTCCTTGCTTTTATTTATATTCTTACCGTCTACAGATCCGAGAAATTACCGCCACACAGGTCCGCCATCCAGATTGCGCATGCGCTAGGTGGTGGTGGTCCTTGCTTGATTGACACAGCGTAGGACCAATAGCTCTGATGAAGGGTCTAGGTCCGAAACGTCGGCTTTTGTGCTCCTGAGATGCTGCTTGGCCTGCTGTGTTCATCCAGCCTCACATTTTATTATCTAGGACCAATAGAGGGACGGGTGGACCGTGCGTGTCCTCCAACCAATCGGATTAAAAGAAGAGCAGGATCTTTTTCTCTCATGCCGGAACCGTTCAAAAGTTCCACTGGAACATTTATATCAAAGTTCGATTGAAGTAAACTAATTGCTGCTGAGAATTCTTGAATTCGATGCTTTCAAATAGGGACAAACACTGAATATCTAGAATATTCAACTCTAGCCAATTACCAATGAAGTAAGGTGAGTCAAATATTTTGTGTTCCTAAGATGCTGCTTAGCCTGCTGTGTTCATCCACCTCCACACTGTGTTATCTCAGAGTCAAATGTTGTCTGACTATTCACACTAAACCGTCATAAATGCACACTAATCGCTGATTGCAGTTCCTGGAACCATGAAATCCCCCTCCAAGCCACTCACCTTCCTGACTTGGAAATACATTCATCGCCAGTTTGCTGGGTCAAAATTCTGCAATTATTTCACTAATGACAAATGGACTACAGCAGTTCAAGAGGACGTCCCATGATGAATAATAAAAATAAACAAACTTGAACTTGTTAATGAAAGACGTATAACAGGCAAAGCAGATGAACCTAGAGCCTGGATTAGTCAGTCATACAGAAACAAAAACAGAAATTGCTGGAAAAGCTCAGCAGTACTGGCAGCATGTGTGGACAGAAATCAGAGTTAACGTTTTGGGTTGAGTGACCCTTGCTCAGAACTGATGGTGGCTAGGAAAATGTAGGTAGAAGCAAGCTGTGCATGGCAGGGAGATTATCGGCTTGGAGGCAGTCATAGAGAGGTCAACAACAGTCACCAACCTAATTCCATCCAGTGATGTGACCTCCCACTGCCTCCAAGCTGATAGACCCCAGACCCTCACAGTTAGCTTCAACCTACACTTTCCCAGCCATCATCGGTTCTGAGGAAGAATCACTTAATCCAAAAGGTTAACTGTGACTTCTGTCCACACATGCTGCCAGACCTGCTGAGCTTTTCCAGCAATTTGTTTTTGTTTCTAATTTACAGCATCCACAGTTTTTTTCGTTTTCACCTAGTATTTAAGTGATGCCACTTCTCTTCCAGGTATAGCCACTTTGAAGACATTCTGCTCCACTCTCAACCACTCACTGATGCTGAATGTTCTGTACTCAGCAAAGGTCTCAGCTTTATCCCTCTGCGCTCCCATCTTAATGAATTTCTAGCATGGCATGAAATTGAACTCTTCTTTCGTCACCTTCATCATTGTGTCCATTTCTTTAGAGAAGAGTCCTCTCCTTGTCCCACAGACCCCATCACCTGCCTTCAACACTCTCCATCCAACTGGACCCGTCCTTCTGGCTCTTTTCCTGCACTCGACCTGTTCAATGAGAAATGCTGACCTGGCACAGATCACTACAATTTCTCTGCCACACCTTTTATCCATTTCAAGCTATCTTCCCAGGAACTGACTGCAATCCATATTCTCAGAACCAACCCTGACTTTGTAATTAAGCCTGCCAATAAGGGTGGTGCTGCTGTCATCTGGTGGACTGACCTCTGCATTGCAGAGGCTGAGCATCAGCTGTCTGATACCTCCTCCCATCTACCCCGGACCATGACCCCATGATGGAACATCAGGCCATTGTGTAAACTACAGTCACCAACCTCATTTCATCCAGTAGTCTTGCTCTGCCACCAAGCTGACAGTCCTTCAGCCCTGCACAGTTCGCTTCTACCTACATTTTCCTAGCCACCATCAGTTCCGAGGAAGGGTCACTTGACCCAAAATTTTAACTCTGATTTCTCTCCACAAATGCAGCCAGACCTGCTGAGTTTTTCCAGCAATTTATGTTCTTGCTTCTAATTTACACCATCCACAGTTTTTTTTCACTTTTATAGAGTCATACAGTACAGAACTACGGGTAGATGTAACTCGTATGCCTGAGAGGGCAGTCCATCTACGAGAAGGAAAACTCTGATTTTAAACCTCGGCTGCCTTGCGGCCCCTTGCGGCCATACCCAATCATGGGAAAGGCTTCGGGAGTAAACCCTGAGGATAAATCTGGAGCTGGAGTCCCTAAGGCAGTCCGATGTGATATCCAACCTCGTTCTGGCAACTCCTGCAACGACGCCAGTCCCAAGTTGTATCAGCCCCTGCTCTTCCCTTGGACAACATTGTTGGCATGGAGAGGGCAGACGTGCTGCATGGACTACTGCCGATCTCTCATAAAACCCTGCCCAGGTCTGCGCCCTGGGGAGGACACTCCAGCGTCGCTTCATCGTGGCAGCAAAACACGGAAAGCAGCTGTCTACCGGTTATAAGCTGCGCTCGATTGGCATAAAGCAAGGTGCCGGGGTTGCTTTCGGAGGGAGAGGCCATCGCGCCTCACTGGACAGCTACCGCCCGCCTCAAACTGGGCAACCCCCAGCCAATTAGGTGCTGCCTGCCACAGTCCGCCTGCTCCACTGGGTGTGTGGGGCTTAGGGATACAAGTATCCTGAATTGCAGACTGTAAACACTGCACCAAGCAAAACAACAAGGAAACAAGGAAAGAAGCCAGCATTCAGACTTGGATGCTGGAACATACGGACCATGTCAACTGGTCCATCAGACGACCTTCGAGAGATCAGCGACACCCGCAAGACAGCAGTGATTAACAACAAACTGCTACGACTCCAAGTGGACATTGCAGCACTTCAAGATACAAGGCTCCCAGAATCGGGGACCTTACGTGAGAGAGACTATACCTTCTTCTGTCAGGGGAAAGGCATAGACAAGACCAGAGAATATGGTGCTGGCTTTGCTGTGAAGAACTCACTGTTGAAGATAGTGGAACCCAGCAAGGATGGATCGGAGCGGATCCTCTCACTTTGACTGCAAACCTTCGATGGGCCTGTCAACCTTGTCAGCGCTTATGCTCCAACCCTCTATTCCACACAAGATGCAAAGGATGAGTTTTACAACCAACTTTCAAGGAAAATACAGGCGATCCCGAATCAGGAACAGTTGCTGCTACTTGGCGACTTCAACGCCAAAGTGGGTGCCGACCATGACTCCTGGCCAGGCTGTCTGGGACGCTATGGGATCAGCAACATGAATGAAAATGGACAACGACTGCTCGAGATTTGCATGCTCCACGAACTATGTGTCACCAACACCTACTTCCAGGCCAAAGCTCAGCACAAAGTCTCATGGTGACATCCCTGCTCCAAACACTGGCACCAGCTAGACCTGATCCTCACAAGACACAGCCACCTGAAAAACGTGCTCATGACTCGGTCCTTTCAGAGTGCCTACTGTGACACGGATCATTCCCTGGTTTGCTGCAAACTCAGACTCCAACCAAAGAAGATGCACTACGCCAAGCCTGCAGGCAAGCAGCATATCAATGCTACTACGACCCAACATTCAGACAAAGCGGCAGTATTCATCAAGTCACTGGAGGACGCCCTCCTTGCAGACCCACCAGAAGGAGCTGCTGAGCAGAGATGGGACTCTCTAAGGGACACTATCCACAGCACTGCGTTGAAGACCTTCGGGAAGAAGCAGAACAAGACACGGGACTGGTTTGAAGCAAATGCAAATGAGCTGAACGCGACCATTGAGGCAAAGCGTGCTACAGTGTTGAAACACAAACATCAATCTACCCAGGTAACACTGCAAGTGCTGAGGACAGCAAGAAACAATGCTCAGAAGACAGCCAGATGCTGTGCAAATGACTGCTGGCTACAACTATGTGAAAGCATCCAGTTATCATTTGACACAGGCAACATACGTGGAATGTATGAGGGGATCAAGAAAGCCATCGGTCCAACCCAGACCAAGACAGCTCCACTAAAATCCAGGACAGGCGAGATCATCAAAGACAAAAGCAAGCAGAGGGAGAGATGGGTGGAGCATTACTCTGAACTCTACTCCAGGGAAAACGGCATCTCGGACAATGTGTTAGACACTGTGGAATGCGTACCGGTCATGGAGGAGCTGGACGCATAGAAGACTGATGACGAGCTGAGCAGAGCCATTGACAGCTTACCCACTAAGAAGGCACCAGGGTTGGATGGCATCCTACCAGAGGTCATCAAGTGTGCAAAGGGAATTCTGCTTAGCCACCTGTTGTAACTACTGTGCCAGTGCCAGGAGGAGGGAATGGTGCCGCAAGACATGAGAGACTGCAACATTGTCACCCTCTATAAGAACAAAGGGGACAGAAGCGATTGTAACAACTACAGAGGAATCTCGCTGCTGAGTATCGTTGGGAAGGTCTTCACCCGCGTAGTTCTGAACAGACTACAGAAAATCGCCGAAAGGCATATCCCGAATCCCAGTGTGGTTTCAGGCCAGAACGCTCCACAATCGACATGGTCCTCTCCCTCCAACAGCTACAACAGAAATGCCAGGAGCAAAGACAACCACTCTGCATCGCTTTCATTGACCTCACGAAGGCATCCGACCTTGTGAGCAGAGACGGCTTGTTCAAAATCCTTGCCAGGATTGGCTGTCCTCCGAGACTCCTCAGAATAGTCCAATTGTTTCACGCGGATATGAAAGGCATCGTCCAATTTGACGGCTCTTCTTCGGAGGCTTTCAACATCCGCAGCGGTGTGAAGCAGGGCTGTGCGCTTGCCCTTACCCTGTTTGGCATCTTCTTCACAGTCATGCTGAAACACGCGTTTGGAACATCAACTGATGATGTCTACCTCCACACCAGATCGGACAGAACGCTGTTCAATCTGTCCCGGCTGAGGGCAAAATCCAAGGTTTGTGAAGTACTCATTGGCCACATGTTGTTTGCAGACGACGCAGCGTTGGCAACGCACTCTGAAGAGCAACTGCAGCGCCTCATGGACAACCTCGCAAGAGCCTGGCAGGAACTCAGCATGACCATTAGCTTGAAGAAGACCAACGTGCTGGGTCAAGGCGTTGAGCACCCCCCTGTCATCACCATCAACAACTACGAGCTGGAGCTAGTCCACGAATTCACACACCTTGGCCCCACCATCACAGACTGCCTCTCCCTGGGCTCCGAGATCAACAGGCCAATCGGACGAGCAGCCTCCACATTCGCCAGGCTGACCAAGAGAGTCTGGGAGAACAAACAGCTGACTACAAACACCAAGATTGCAGTCTACAGGGCATGTGTCTTCAGCGCACTGCTTTACGGCAGTGAGACCTGGAGCCTCTACTCCAGACAAGAGCAGTGTCTCAATGCTTTCCACCTTCGCAGCCTGAGATGCATTCTGGACATCAAGTGGACCAACCAAGTCACCAACACCGAAGTCCTCACCCACGCCTAGGTACCCAGTATCTTCAACCTACTCCAACAACGCCGCCTCCGCTGGTTGGGTCAGATACATCGTGTGCCGGATGGGAGGATCCCGAAAGATGTGCTGTATGGGAAATTGGCCATCGGCAAGAGAGCATGAGGACGATCTCATCTTCATTTCGAAGATGTCTGCAAAAGGGACATGAAGTCAATGGACCTGCAAGTCGAGAGTTGGGAAGACGTCGCAAACGATCGCTCATGCTGGAGACAGCAACTACGCAGAGGGCTGGAGCGAGGAGAGGAGAAACAGAAGCTTGCCGCTGAGGAAAAGCACGCTCGACGGAAAGACAGCAACACGGCAACACTGGAGGAGAGTATCTTCAAATGCAGTTGCTGCAGACGAGATTGTCACTCCCGTGTGGGCCTGCACAGCCACAGCAGATGCTGCGCTATCATCAGCAGCTGAATCAAAACTCTCCAGGCGCAGATCCATGGTCTCTCGAGGCTGACGGATGCCACAACAGTAAAGAAACAAACACGTTGGTCCAAATCGTCCATGCTGACCGGGATTCCTAAATTGAATTAGTCCTATTCACCTGCATTTAAGCCCATATCACTCTAAATCTGTGGACGCTGGAAATCAGATGTAAAAACAGTAATTGCTGAAAAATCTCTGTGGAGACAAACCAGAGTTAGCACTTTGGGTCTCGTGACCCTTCTTTAGAACCAATGGTAGCTGGGAAAAAGTGTTTTTTTATGCAGAAGGTGGGCGGAGGAGGGGTAGGGAGTAAATGATAGGTGGAGATAGAGCCCAAAGAGAGAGATGAACAGTTGGACAGACAAAGGACTGGATAACAATCAGAATGACTGCTACTGGGGACTAGCGCAGGCAGTCAGACCATGTATGGCAGCCCCTGTGCTGACCTACTGCAATGTAATGTCCATGCATAATTTGTTTATATGACTGTAATAGTTATTGTTTTAACTGTCTTATTTCTAACTTATTCTATAATTCTACGAATCACTTTAAAGTAATGCAACTATTTTTATTTTTTTATTCCTCTTTTGTATCTAGGATTTGTATCCAGGTACCTGTACCTACGATAGCGCCATAAAAGGTGACGTTGCAAAACTTTTCACTGTACTTCTGTACGTGAGTACACGTGACAATGAATGATATTCTATTTTAGTGACCAACAATGTTCCCCTTGTGTGTACTAGCAAACACATTCTCAAAATAAGGGGTAAGCCATTCAGGACTGAGATGAGGAAGAATTTTTTCATTGAGAGTTGTGAAGCTGTGGAATTCTCTCCTGCACAAAGCTGTTGGGGCTAGTTCATTAGATATATTCAAGAAGGAGCTAGATTTGGCCGTAGTGGCTAAAGGGATAAAAGGGTATAGAGAGAAAGCGGAAATTGGATACTGAAATTACGTGATCAGCTATGATCATATGAATAGTAGTGCAGGCTCAAAAGTCCGAAAGGCCTGCTCCTAACAACTCAGGAGGTCCACAACTGAGTGAATCCATCCCTCCAGAGCAGTAGAGCAGCCTCTTCTCTGTGTCGCAATATTGTTGTATAAACAGATTGAAAACCTTTGTAAATCACTTCCTACACATGGAACAAGAGAACGGTGTCTCCCCACGTGTGAACTTGCTGCCATGTGAAGCTGGAATGCCATTCCACACCAGGCAGATCTTTTCCCCACTTACGTGCTGGTGAGCAATGAGGTTTCATGGATGCTTGAATCTCTTACCACAAGAAGTGGAGTTAGCTTCTTCTTAATCCAAATCCATTGGTGTCTCAACAAAGTGGGTCAAACTGTGAATCTGACCATTTAGGGTTATTAAAAAAAAGGAAGTTATTGACGAAACAGCTGAAGATAAATGGGCCTTGGACACATCCCTGTGACACGTGGGTTGTCACTTAGTTGCTACATTTCAATTATGGGGAGCCTTTAACATAATGAAACATTCCCTAAACAAATTCAAGACCATCATCAGCCATTACAGATATCATGACTATAGCCTGATCCTACAGCTGAGACAATGGAAGTCTGCAACTATTGGAGGGAATTCACTGGGAACAATGAGTTTGCAAAGAAACGTTATTCAATTTATGATCTAAGGTAGTGAAATTGAAATCATTGCTCTTAACTGGTATGTTTATTTGCTGAAGAGGTAAAAGAGTGAATGAGTGAGGTTCATCCACAGCCTCAGTCACCACTTTAGGACAGGCAGAAAAAGAATCTGGAGAAGAGAAAATAGTTAGGAAAGTGTGCACTGAATCTGGAACTGTGTGGAGTGGGGGAGGACTGTGGGGGACAGGGGCCTATATTTAAGGATATGAAAATAGAAGGAATTAAAACTGGTTTTGTCGGCTCTGAATATCTGTTAAACCCTTATCATTGGGCTTGAAAACTCCTTTTACAGGAGATAAGAGGCAAACAATTTGCCAGAGAACTTAAATGAAAAGCCTTGCCATTGTCTCTTTGTACAGCTTCTGCAATCATTGATCACAGTCCTAGTGTGGTCATGATACTGAGCCTGTGAGCTCTGAGGCATCAATGGTGGTTGTGCTGTGGAGATTCAGCTGGGACTGTCCTCTTGTTGAGATCGAGGCTATATCATTCAATGTATTTCTGGTCTGTCAAGAGAATGTGTTCCAATGCCCAGTGACTGCCTCTCAAAAATCTGAGGAACAACATGATCCCAACCAACCATCCATCCAACCTGCTCTCACAACTTTTATCCCCACTCCAATACACTCCAACTGATGGTAGGCAAAACTAAAGAAAAATAGGGGTTCAGGTCATAGACAGGGGTTTTGAAACAATTTGACTCATTGGGCTAAAGGAAAAAAGGGACACCCAAATGGACCGTCAGAATCTTAGTGACAAAGAAGGTCCATGAGCCGATACAGGTGAAAATGAAGATATGGGGACAGGAAGAGTCCTTTAAAAAGAATTAACTTGCATTAAAGACATTTAAAAAAATCACCATTTTGTACTGAATACAAAGCTGATTTATTTGACTTTTATACAGAATATTAACACCTGTATTGGGATTGGAGCTTTTAATTATCAGTAGAAGCATACCCTAACGATTTAGAACTGGATGCAAAACCCAAACACAGTAGTTATTGGAGAAGTCACTGGTGTCTCGGCACATTGGATGTGAAAGTGAATTCCTTTCCACACCAGGAGTAGATGAGTGGCCTTTCCCCAGTGTAACTTCACTGATGGCACGATTGCTTTAACGCGGTCCAAGTGAGAGCAACTGAATGGTCTCTTTTCAGTTTGAACATATCGACAGTTATCAGGTCAAGATTGCGGAATGTGTTGTACAAGTTCCTGGCAACTTTTTCTTCCAAAATTACTCATGAGACATGGACGGCACTGGCTGGACCAGCATTTAGGACAACTGAGGATGAGCACCAAGTCTAGACATTTAAAACTTCTCTTATCACTACGAAATCATTGTTGTACAATAAAATTAGGTTATGTCTTGAACAAAGCAAGAGCATCCAATTGGGCTCACGTCAATGTGAACACCTTATGGAAAACATTAATGCAATCTCCCTCAGTCTGGACACTTGCAAGCTCTTGCATCAGTGTGAACTCGTTGGTGTCTTAACAAGTGAGACAACCGAATGAATCCCTTACCACAATCAGAGCAGGCGAATGGCCTCTCCCCAGAGTGAACTCGCTGGTGTGTTAGCAGGTTGGATAAACAAGTGAATCCCTTCCCACAATCGGTGCAGATGAATGGTCTCTCCCCAGAATGCACTCGTTGATGTGTCAGGAGGCTGGACAAACACGTGAATCCCTTCTCACACTCAGAGCAGGTGAATGGCCGCTCCCCAGAGTGAACACGCTGGTGTGTCAGCAGGTTGGATGAACAAGTAAATCCCTTCCCACACTCCGCACAAATGAATGGTCTCTCTCCAGTGTGACTACGCCAATGAATTTCCAGATGGGATGGCGAAATAAATCCCTTCCCACAGTCCCAACATTTCCATGGTTTCTCTCTGGTGTGACTGCATTTATGTTTCCACAGGTTAGATGATCGGCTGAAGCTTCGTCCGCACACAGGACATGTGTATGGCTTCTCCCCACTGTGAACAGTTCCTAATTCTTCCATGTTCAAAGCCTGATGATATTCTGGTCCTGCTGAATCAGGTGTCATTGTCAGGTTTTGATTTGATGTTCGGCTCGAGCATCCTGCTTGCAAATCCTCTGTTTCCAAAACTCTGTAAAATTAATTTAAAACAGGAAAAAGTGACCATGAAAGCTGCTGAATTGTCATCAAAACTCCACTAGTCCATCAGTGCAGTTCAGAGAAGGGAACCTGACACACAGTCTCAGGCTCCACAATACTCTGGCCTGTATGGATGGTGACGGTGAGTTGCAGGAGGGGGTCAAAGGAGATCGACTTCATCCATCTGCAACTCAGTGAGAATTTTGTCAGAATATTCCATATCTACAACTCTCCACCACCAACTGATTCTTGGCAGAAGCATCACTTCCCAGTCATACACTAGTGGTTTAACTGAAGACAGCATATTCACCTGCTCTGTTTGAGAGAAGGGATCTGATCTATCATCCAACTTTGAGACATCAGTGAATTCACCAGAAACTGCAGAACTGAACACTGTTCAATCTAAGAGGCGAGCCTAGTTCTGCTGATGTTAAAAATTCCTATTATTGGGATAGAATTAATATTCTTACAATCAATTTGCTTTATTTTGTATCCTTCACTCGTCAAATGAAGTATGTTTTGCATCGTTCTCTCAGTTTTGTGATGTAAAACTGTATTTGCTGCTCATGAAGTGGTCTGCTCTACACATTGGAAAAACAAAACACGGATTGGATGATCATTTTGTGGAACAACCTCAACTTAGATGGAAAGCTGCAGTGTGGGCTTCTGGTCATTTGTCATTTTAATTCTTCACTCCAGTCTCACTCTTGACCTCTCTATCATTGGTCTCCTGCACTGTTCCAATGAAACTCAATGGGTGTTTGAGGAACAGCAGCTCGTCTTTAGATTCATCTTTGAGTTCAGCAGCTTCTGTAACAACAGGTATTTGACAGGATGCAATTACTTCAGGTTTGTCTATAATCAATCTCAACAGACCTACTGTTATCCCTTATCAGCAAAAATCTTTGGTTAACAAAATCTCTCAATGTCAGATGTAAACTACCAAATGACTTAGCATCAACTGCTATTTACAGAAGTCAGTTCCACACTTCTACTAACTTTAAATGAAGAGTTTTGTAATTCACTCCTGAAAGGAATGCCTTTAATTGTTGGATTGTGTCCTTGGTGCTAGATTCTCCAACGCATAAAAATATTTTCTTTGTCAACTCCAGTTAATATTGTGAAAACTTTAAAGTGATCAATTCTTAATCTTCCACATTCCAAAAATAGAACTCTCACAGTGAGAAGGTGGACAATGGAGAAGACAGAAAGAACAGGGAGGGAATCTATTCTTAGTGGAAGAGATCTAAAGTGTGTGTAGGGATAGGGAGAACTGGGCGTTCACATAACAAGACATTTTGGTGATGGCAAGGTGTACAAGAACAGTTAGAAAAAATATATGTTGGGTTTCTAGCTTCATAAACAGAAATACTAAGTTCAACAAGAGGAAAATATGCTGAGACTCAATGAAGCACCAGTGAGGCAACAACAGTTTGCAGAAGGGATTTACCACATTAGTACCAGAAGAAAGGAATTTTAACCACAGGACTATTTAGAGAAACTTAGATAAAACAAAGAACTGTGGATGCTGGAGATCTGAAACAAACAACAACAGAAACAGAAATTGTTGGAGAAACACAGCAGGTCTGGCAACATCTGTGAAGAGAAGACAGCATTAACATTGACTTCCAGTGAGCCTTGTTCAGAATGGTTACAGAAACTTAAGAATTTATTTTCTTAAAGTAAAGGATGGTATATTCGATAGAGGTGTGCAAGATTGTGACAAACTTAGACAATGAGACAAAGAAAAAGTTTCTGACACAGGGATTCAGAGATACAAATATTAAGGTTATGAATAGGAGTTACAGAGGACATTCAAGGAAACTTTTTTTAGGCAATGTGAGGTAATACGCAGCAGATTACCTACAGAGATTTAAAAAAGCAACTGGGTTAGAGCTTGAGGAAATAGTTTGGAGGTATTTGGGTATTTAATAGGGGCTGAGAAAGACTTGATTGCTCAGCAGAGAGCAGCTAGTCCGATTGTCCAAATGGGTTCTGTAGTGATTGTAACAAAGTCAGCCAGTGGTAAATAAACGGTGATTTGGTGATTGTATGTCAGCCTCCGTGGAGTTATTCAGCCTCTTTCTCTGCTTTTGCTCTCAAGGGAGTGCAGTGAAGGTTTACCATGCCGATTCCAGGGATGGTGGGTCTGATATTTGAGGAGAGATTGACTAGGTCAGGATTGGGAGTTCAGATGAATGAGGGGAATCTCAGAGACTTATAAAATTTTAACAGGACTGGACAGGGTAGATGCAGGGAGGATGTGCCCAAATGTGGGTGTGTCCAGAACCAAGAATCACAGTATGAGGATTTGGGGTAGATGATTTGGGTCAGAGATGAAGAGACATTTCTTCACCCAAAGTACGATGAGCCTGTGGAATACATTACCACACAAAGTAGTTGATGCCAAAACATTGAATGTATTCAAGAGGCGACTAGATATAACACTTGGGGTGGACAGGATCAAAGGCTCTGGGGAGAATGCAGGATTATGCTATTGAGTTGGATGATCAGCCATGATTGTGAAGAATGGTGCAGCAGGCTTGAAGGGCTGAATGGCCTCCTCCTATCTATGTTCTGTAACTCTACAATATTGTGGGCCGTATTGTTCTATGGTCTAACTGCAGTTTTTTGTTTTAATTGAATACTTCTTAAGATGGGGTACCCAGAAACGATATATATAGCAAGTGTATGATGAGGATTTTAAGTGTTCTTGTGCTGAAATTGTAGAACACTTACTTTGGGATCAAAATGCCTGGATTCAAGTTCCACCTATTCCAGAGGTGTGTAATAACATCTTCACCCTAGTGTGGAAACAGGCCCTTCAGCCCCATAAATCCAAATCAACCTTCAACACATCCCACCCAGACCCATTCCCCCTATAACCCACCACATCCCTACACATCATCCCTGGCCACCAATCTACACATCCCTAAACACTACAGGCAATTCAGCATGGCCAATCCACATAGACTGCACATCTTTGGAATGTGGGACAAAGAGGAGAACCTGGAGGAAACCCACGCAGACACAGGGAGAATGTACAAACTCTACAGTCACCCAAGAGTGGAATCAAACTCAGGTTCCTGGCACTGTGAGGCAGCTGTGCTAATCACTGAGCCACTGTGCCACCAACAGGTCTCTGAACAGGTTGCTTAGAAAACAAAAACAGAAAGAACTGTGGATGCTGTAAATCGGAAACAAAAACAGAACTTGCTGGGAAAGCTTGTCAGGTCTGGCTGCATCTGGGGAGAAATCAGAGCCAACGTTTCAGGTTGAGTGACCCTTCCTCAGAAGCATTGTTTAGAAAATATCTATAATCAGGGCTTTAAATATCTTGGTGCTTATCCATTCACAGCAATATCCGAAATCTGTTCCAACAAACCAGCAGACAAACCTTTTCCCTTCGACAGTCAAAGGTCGCTGACTTTCGTGTTCTGATGATTCAAGGGACTCTGTCAGATCTTGGTGTGACGCTTGGTTTGAGTTTCCCATTTTTATATTCTTTCGATATAATATCCTGTCAAAGGAGTTACAAAAAGTCATCACTATTATGTCGGTCAGAAGCTCAGAAAAGAAAAAAAGCTATCTGCTTGGATTTGGTATATATATATAGAGAGAGAGAGAGAGATATATATATATATATATGTATATTTGCTCCCCCTTCACGCTTCCCCGTCTGTCCAGGATGACCGCGCGTGCGCCCTGCTACCCATTGTCCCGATGAAAATGGCCGCCGTTACTTGGGCCTTTGGAAGACCAGTGAGGCTTGCAGGTATTGGCCAGTTTGGCGCAAATAATTTCCAATTTGAGACTGGAGGCCTGTACCAGGTATTTCTGAACTTTTCCAAACGACAACAAATCAATTTCTAGCCTGCAATCAGCTATTTATCTACATTTGCTCCTCAGAACTCACACTACCCATAATTTCGTCAAATCACAAATGCGCCTGCGCAGAGACGTAAGTTTTGAGTGGTCACATGATTCAGCAAGGCTCCACCTACCATTCATCCTAACTGGTTTGCAAACCAACCCGAGCCCGCAGTAATTGGTTCGCAGCCCCCGTCAATCAATTGCGCTCCATTCATATGACTGAACATCAGCATCGCCTGTGGTACAGCAAAAGTGTCTCCACCTTTGGGCTTAGAGACACCGGTTCAAGTCCTGTCTGCTCCAGAGATATATAATAATATCTCTGAACAGATTGATTCAAAAATGAAAAAGGGCCAAATATTCCACACCTTCGTCATTGTAGGTTCCAGTTGCTGATGGCGGTGTCATAGTGGTTAGCACCGTTGCTTCACAACGCCAGGGACCTGGGTTCGATTCCACTCTAGGTCGACTGTGTGCAGTTCGCATACGCTCCCCGTGTTTGCGCGGGTTTTGTCCGAGTGGTCCAGTTTCCTCCCACAGTCAAAAGATGTGCAGGCTAGGAGGATTGGCCATGCTAAATTGCCCATTGTGTTCAGGGGTGTGTAGATTAGGTGGGTTCTAGGGGAATAGGTCTGGGTAGCGTGCTGCAAGGGTAAGTATGGACTTGTTGGGCCAAAGGGTCTGTCTGTTTCCACACTGTAGGGATTCTACGAGGAGGGACAGCCATGGAATGATCAAAGTTGGGAACCCTCTGGGTTGTAGGGGGCCTGTGGCTAGGCACTACCACAGAAATTGGTAAATAAAGGCACCAGTGGACATCCAGTTCCTGGCTGATACAATCCATCACCTAGAAATGGCAGTGTTTGGACACAACGTTGCACTATTTGGAGGGCACTCAGGGATTTTCCCTGCATATATTCTTGTTTAAATTTCACAACAGGCCTAAGTTCCTGAACCTCCCTCAGGAGCCCATACCCAACAATCTGAGCTGCCTTATGGGAACATCTGTGTCCTTCTGCCTGGTGAAGAATATTTTTAGGCTGCTGCTACATATAGTTCACTTCCAGATCCTTTATTCACTGCCCAGACACACCTTGCATGCTTCTTGTTAATTGCCGGACAGTGGAGGTCTTCCAGCTTTCCCTTGGGCTCCTGAGTGGAGGGTGTTGTATGTAGCAAACCCATGTAACTTCACGTTGTGGCTCACAGACTCACAAACCAACTATTTATTTTGCTGAACTGTTGACCACGTATATGTTGTTCAGGATGATTGTCTTTTTAGGTATTTGAACAATCTTTTGGTGTGCTCTTGGTCGTACTTTAGCCCTACATGCTTGATCTTTGGGCATTTGGTATGGAGGGGTGCGGCCAAGTCAGACGACCTCTTTGTGAGTCTGCACCTGGGCCTGGCCAAGATAGCCATTGACAGGGTCAGAAAGCAGGCAAGAGAGGGATTTATTGGCTGCTAACTGTCTGGCCATTTCCACAGCTACATTTACACCTGGGTGTCCTTGCAGAGACAGAGGTGGGCATCTCAGGGAAGTACAGTGTTTTATTTCTGTATAATTCCATTTTGATTTAGCCCTCCCTCATCTTTTGTTGGTATTGCCCTTCACGGGCATTGCTTGATCCTTCTGTTAGGCTATTTACAACTGGTGATGATTTAACTTGAGAGTTTGAGGATAGCTTTTCATAGCCATTCTTTCTTCGACTTTGCATGCAAGTTGAACAAATGAAAAACATGGACGATTTACTTGTGGTGGTTAATTAATAACAAACACTGTGGGTGATTTGGAGGTGGGGGGGAAAAAAGCCATTCAGTTATGCATGATAACACTTCCAGATACCAAAAAAAGGAAGGTGAGTGAGGATAAGGGCCTCTTTTGGTGCAGTGATTGTTAATGTACCTCTGAGCTTGCAGGCCAGGTTTCAAGCCCCACCCACCCCAGAGTTGTCATAACAGCTCTGAATAGATTGATTAGAAGATATCCATGAGGTGATTCTTAGGGAGAGGCTTATAAATTCTACACGTTGCCCTGGACAGGAAACTGGTGCCAATTTCATGATGGCCACAGAAGAGTTGAAGCAGCATAGACTCAAACAATGCAGTAGAACCTTGTGGTATTTCCCAGTCAGCTGACTCTCTGAGAACAGCCTGGGAAATTTAAGTCTGCAATTCCTCTGCAGTGACTGTAATGAGTCAGCCAGATAGATCTCAACTACCAAACATGAGTTCCCTGATTGGGGCTTTAACCTGGTCCTATCAGGGAGCCCTGGCTGACAGATACAAACAGAGTATCAGGGCTTCTGTTCACTCTGAGTTAGCTCTGAGGAACCCGGACCAGTGGCAAGGACTATGCATGTGTTTAAAAAAAATGAAGGGTGTCTTGGTGATAAGATACCGGCCCCTGTGGAGTTATTTCAGTGGCAATGAAAATGGGATTAGTGTTGTCACCAAGCAAAAGTGCCTACTTCCTGACACACAACTAGACTTGGAAACTGGCACTACAAATGGTTTTGTCATTAGAAAACACAGCGAATGGAACAAGCTACAGGATATGCCAATGGAAACGGAAGTGGACACTCTTGCCAGGCCGACTGAGCTTGAAGGACAATTACATAGCTTTACTCAGGACGTATCCTGAACAGAGGGACTCAAGGTCAACACCCCAGAACAAAGCCAAGCTTCTGTCAAACAATTAACATTTTCTTTAGGATCCAGGCTGGCAAGCCATTGTAGGTGCTACAGGTATACAGTTATAGAGATGGACAGCATGGAAACCAATCCTTTGGTCCAACTCATCCATGCCGCCTAGATATCCAAACTTAATCTAGTCCTATTTGCCAGCATTTGGCCCACATCACTCTTAAATCCTTCCTATTTATGTATCCATCCAAGTGCCCTTTAAATGTTGTTAATTATACCAGCCTTCACCACTTCCAACGGCAGCTAATCCCATACATGCACCACCCTCTGAAAAGGTTGCCCCTTAGGAACCTTTTAAATCTTTCCCGTTAAACTTATTTCCTCTAGTTTTACACTCCCCTACCCTGGGGAAAGGCCTTGGCTACTCACCCTATCCATGCCCCTCATGATTTTATACATGTCTAAAGTCAACACTCAGCCTCTGACGCTCCAGGGAAAATAGTTCCAGCCTATTCAGCCTCTCCCTATAGTTCAAAGTCTCCAACCCTGGCAACATCCTTGTAGATCTTTTCTGAACCCTTTCAAGTTTCAGAATGTCTTTCCTACAGCAGGGAGACCAGAACTGAATGCTCTCTTATAAAAGTAGTTTAACCAATATCCTATATAGCTGCAACATAACCCTTCGACTCATTTGATCAATGCTTTGGCCAATAAAGGCAAACATATCAAATCCTGTTTTCACAATGCAGTCCACTTGTGACTTCACTTTTTATGAACTATTAACCTGCATCCCAAGGTCTCTTTGCACAACAACACTCCCCAGGAGGGACGGGGCTGGGGAAGTTAGGTGGAATGGTGATAAGTGAGTGTAGATACAAAGTGGTGGCGTTTGGTCAGTGGGATGGGTGGGGCATATAGGTAGGAGAGAAGTTGGGACAGATTGTGTCAGGAGGCAGGGGTAAGAGGGAGGGTTGAGGTGAGATGAGGCCAGCGGTGGGGAGATTTTAAAACTGGTGGATTCCATGTTTAGGCCATTGGGCTATAGTGTCCTGAGGCAGAATATGAGGTGTTGCACCTCCAGTTTGCAGGCAGTTTCATTGTGATACTGGAAGAAGTCAAGATGAACATGGCACCCAGGGAGTGGGAAGGGGAACTGAAATAGTTAGCGACTGGAAGGTGTTGTCTTTGTCACGTACAAAGCACAGATGCTCTACGAGACGGTCTGAGTCTAAGCTTGGTCTCACCGATGCAGAGGAGGCCACATTGGGAGCAGTAGATACAGTAGGCCAGGTTGATGGATGTTCAGGTGAACCCATCTGATATGAATGGTTTGTTTTGGGCTTTGAATAGAGGTTAGGGCGGAGGTGTAGGGGCAGGTGTAGCACTTCCTGCGGTTGCAGGGAAAAGTGCTGGCTGTGGTGGGGATAGTGGGGAATGTGGAGCAGGTGAGGGAGTCGTGGAGTGAGAGGTTCCTATAAAAGGCAGATGGTTGGGGGGGCGCGAGGGAAATATCTCTTTGCTTGTGAGGTCAGTTGTACCAATTGTGAAGCCCAACACGTCAGGTTGCTTTTGTGGGGATTTTAAACAAACAGCAAACTGCTTATCATTGCTGAATAAATACCCAGCCCCTTGCATAGAGGACTTATATGCAAAGCTGGTGGTTGGGGACGTGGGGGGAGCTGTCCTTCACGAACATGGACATGAGCCAAGCGTACCTGCAATTGCTTTTAAAATGAGGATTCCCAGAATTATGCTACAATTAATACCATCAGTGTTTATATCAATATACATGACTACCATTTGTCTACCACTTTTCAGCAGACAATGGAGAACATCTTACAAAGTCTACTCCAGATCGTCATTTATCTGGATGATTTGCTAATAACAGAGAAACCCAACAAGAAGCATTTAGAGAACTTGCACATAGTCCTTAGACATTTGTCCCCAGTGGCCATACACCTCAGAAGGGAAATTAAGTGGATCAAACCGGCCCGAACTCCCACGTCTGTACTGGACCTTAGGTCTTTCCGTGGATTGGTGAATCATCATGGAGAGTTCATATGTAACCTGGCTTCCACTCTGACATCTGCTTTTGAAAAAGAGACAGCCTTGGAAATGATGATTAGCCTTTATGGAAGTGAAAAAGCAGCTACAGTCGTTTAAGCTGTTGGCACATTGTGATCTCAAGGGAGTTCTAGATGCCACCCCACATGATATTGGGGTAGTGCTGGCTCACTGGTGGCCCAACAGCAAATAGTTCCCGGACTTTGGCTGATGCAGAGTGCAAATACACCCGGATAGAAAAGGAAGGTGGGCGGTCACATTTGGAGTCAGTTAGTTCCACCAATACCTTAACGGATGTAAATATTTAGTAGTAATAGACCACAAGCCACTGCTAGGAATACTCAAAGAAGACAAGGCCATGCCATCTATAGCTGCAGGTTGAATTCAGCAGTGTCCTCTCAATCCAAGAACAATTACAAGTTAGAACATCATGTGGGAAGCCAAGTAGCAAATGCAGATGTCTTGAGCCACCTCATGCTGGTAGATACACCACCGGTGGTGTCACTATTGGAGCAGTCAATTCTGGTTTTAAATTTTATGGATACTAGCCCAGTCACCACTGACGATCAGACGATGGACAGAAAAAGATCCTGTCCCAGCAAAACTTAGACAGCAGGTGGTGATGGGGGAAACAAAAGGGCCATCATGACCAGAAGTGAAATGTTTGCGGACCTGGCCAGACTAGATCACTATAGAGGACAGCATTTTATTATGGGGTGTAACAGTGGTTGTCCTGAGAAAGATCGTTGCCAGGTATTGGCTGAACTCCACCAGGGTCATCCAGGGGTGTCGAAAATGAAGATATTCGTGAGGAGTTATGTCTGGTGGCCAGGATTAGATGCACACATAGCCCCATTGGTGGCGCAGTGCCCACAAGGACCAAAATTGCTACCAGCAGCTCCACCACATTCATGGGATTGGCCAATAAACCCTGGACTCAGTTATACACCAACAATGCCGGCCCTGTAATGGACACCCACTCAAAGTGGTTGGATATGAATAGAGTTCATTCGTCAAACACGGGGATGACAGTAGAAAAGCTGTATGAATCCTTTGCAATACACAGGCTCCTAGAAGCGTTGGTCACAGTCAATGAGCCATCATTTACCGGCAAGGAGATTGTGTCCTTCTAAAGTTGAATGGCATTTGGCATATAAAGGGGTGTGTGGGTTATGGGGGGGATGGGTCTGGGTGGGATGCTTCAAGGGCAGTGTGGACTTGTTGGGCCGAAGGGCCTGTTTCCACACTGTAGGGAATCTAATCTAATCTAAAGATCATACCATCCATGGTCCAATGATCTGGCAGAAAGAGCAGTCCAAACTTTGAAAGCATGCTTAAGGAGGCAGCCTACAGCTTTACTCGATACCCAACTGTCACAGTTCTAGTTTGATTATCGGACCACACCTCATGCAGCTACAGGGACAGCTCCAGCAGAGAAGACTCTGCAACAGGTTAAATCTGATCTTCCCAGACCTGAAGTGGGGAGAAGTGAATCAGAAATACCACTGCTGTACACAACTGCTTGGACAGTTGAAATCCATACTCTGCTTGGGAATCCTGCGGCCCAATGGTATCCATGTGGATTTCACAAGCTTCAAAATCTCCCCTCCCCTTACTGCTACCCAAAATCAGCCCAGCTCATCCCCACCTCCCTAACCTGTTCTTCCTCTCAGGTAGCCCCTCCTCCCACCTCTAGCCACATCCCATTTCCTACCTACTAACCTCATCCCGCCCCCTTGACTTGTCCATCCTCCCCGGACTGACCTAGCCCCTCCTTACTTCCCCACCTACACTCACCTCTACTGGCTCCATCCTCGCCTCTTTAACTTGTCTGTCTCCTCTCCACCTATCTTCCCCCCCTATCCATCTTTGATCTGCCTCCCCCTCTCTCCCTATTTATTTCAGAACCCTCCCCCCTCCCTCATTTATAATGAAGCGTCTAGGCCCGAAACGTCAGCTTTTGTGCTCCTAAGATGCTGCTTGGCCTCCTGTGTTCATCCAGCTCTACACTTCGTTATCTTGAATATTTTCCGAGATGCTCCAGGTATGAAAGCATGCAAGGGTGAAAGAAGAAAGATCAGGCATACATCCTTATTCCACACCCCTTAGAGGGGGAGGGATGCAGTGATTGCACGTGTAGATAAAGTGAGACTCTGTAGAGTTATTTCATCCTCCCTCTCATTTTCTCACCAATCTTTCAAGGGATGTAAATATTGCCGAGATTGTCACAGGTTTGTCATCCATCCTGAACTGTCCTTGAACTAAGTGATTTTCTCAGCCGTTTCAGAGAGCTGTTAAGGATCAACAACATTGCTATAAGTCTGGAGTAGACTGAACCAGATGGCAGATTATAAATGCAAATAGCAAATGTTGGACAAATTCAGGAGGTCTGGCAGCATCTTTGCGGAGAGAAACAGCGAGTGTTTGAAGTCTGATATGACTTTTTCAGAACTGAAGAAGGGCAGATTTCAGGGATCTCACTCATTGAATGCCAATAGATTCAGATATTTTTGAACCAACCTGCTCAGAATAATTACTACACATCTCGGTACGTCGAGGGATACTGTCACTGCAGACATGAGCCCCTTAGTTCAATTTTTAGTTATTTTTAAAATCAACCTGTTAATTGATGCTGTATACACCTCCAGAGTAGGTGGGACTTGACCCTGGAGCCTCTGAGCCCTCTGCCACTGTGGCACAAAAGCCCCAGAAAAGTGAAGATTTAAAACTTACTCTGTGTCCAGGGCAACTACCAACTCCTTGACTCACTCACTCTCCAACAACTCCTCCTCTGTCTTGAGACACTATCTCCCCTCTCCCAGCTGCAGGCTGGACCCACGGGCCATCCTTATGAGCCTGATCTGCTGGATCACAACATCGCCCCTGTAATACTATAATCTGCATTCTATTTTGTTATTCTGATGTACCTATAAAGGCGTGATTTACTTGGGTCACACACGAAAAAATACCTTTCACTATATCTCAGTACACGCAACAATAATAAATCAAATCAACTAAGTCTTTGTCAGATCTTGACATGATGTTTGATTTGAGCTTCCCAAGTCCTCCCCTTCCAAAACCCTGTGTACTTAAAAACAGGAACAACAGGACTGAAAGAGCTCACGAAAACACAAAGACAAGTTGAGAAATTCAGCTGGACAAAACTAGTAATTTATGGGCTGGCCCATGATAAACTGACCACAAGAACTGTCGAATCATTATAAAATTCCAACTCGTTCGCTATCAGTCAGGAAAGAGAACCTGTCACCTGGTTTGGACCTACACAACACATGAAGGGTCTAGGCCTGAAACATCAGCCTTCTTGCTCCTATGATGCTGCTTGGCCTGCTGTGTTCATCCAGCTCTACACCTTGTTAACACGAGAGAGAGCTGGGGTGGGTGGTAATGGTATCTGTGATTCAGTGAAAACTTTGACAGAATTTGCCTCAAAAGATAAGCAGCACTGGTATATGGGTGCTCTGTCACCTTCAAGACACATATCATTAAGTTCATACTGGAGAGAGACCATTCATGTGCTCAATGTGAAAAGGGGTTTAATTAATCACCTGATTTACTGAGGCACTACAAGTTCACAAGTGACAGCGGAGAGGTCTTGTGGTACAGTGGTAGTGTCATTACCTCCAGACCAGAAGGCCCAGATTCAAGTCCCACCTGCTCCAGAATTGCTTCATAACATCTTTGAATTAATTCAAAATACCAATAAGGGACAGCAGGTTTTGGATTTTGCAGTTAATCGCAACCAGGACTGAACCATTTTCACGGATAGTTGTGATTTATTTTAGCTGATATTAAAAATCCCTATGACTGGGGTAGAATTAATATTCTAACAATTGGTTTGCTTTGATTTGTAAACAAGATAAAGAAAGGTGGTGGCCATTCATCCCCATGAACTTGCTATGCCATACATCTAGATAACAGCTGATCATCTACCTCAAAGTCATAAACCAGCATGAACCCCTCATCCCTTTCTATATTTGTTGCCAGGTATGGCCTTGCTGCAACAGAAACCAGTTTAGGTGCTAAAACATCAAGAGATAGATTTACTTCTTAGGATGAATGGGATTAAAGAGTAAGGGGAAAAAGCAGGAACAGGATACTAAGTTGGACAATCAGACATGATCATATTGAATGGTGGAACAGGTTTGAGGGCTGAATGGTCCTCCTGTTCCTATTTTCTATGTCATAATCTATGAATCTATCAATCTTGAATATACTCAATTACCGAGATTCCACAGCCCTCTGCATAACAAATTCCAAACAGTCTGAGTGAAGAAATTCCTCCTGATCTCAGTCCCAAATAGCCAAGCTCTTATTCTGAGACTGTGTCCCATGGCTCCACACCCTGCCCCTGCCCACCCCCATCCAGACAGTGAAAAATACCTCCTGCATCATCCACATTGAGTCTTCCTTACCTTTACTCTTCAAATAGAATATCATTGTTTGGGCTATTCTGAAGATTTCAGGGGATGAAGCAAATTATTGACCAGTTGTACTTCCTGCAATTCTGTTACTGTATTGTACCCGATGTCATCATATAGTAAACAGAGCCTGGAAAATCATTTTATTTAATGACCTCCCACTTGGTCTGCAAAAGTAGCTTGCTTGCTGGTCCCTTGCCCTCTTACTTCTCCAGTCCTGCTCTGACCTTCTGTCCTACATCTCTTGCACTTTTTCAGTGAGGCTGAGTGAGTGCTCAAGGAACAGTCGCTCATCCTTCGATTCAGCACTTGACAACCTTCCAGACTCAATGCAGAGTTTAGCAGTTTCTGCACCAGAGAATTGTCAGGATCTGGAATGCTCCACCTGAAAAAGTTGTGGCACTTTACTCTTTGAAGAATTTTAAAAGGGGAGTTGACTGGTATTTGAGAATGAAGAATTTGCAAATTGACACAGAAAACTGGGTTTCGGGAATTAAGCAAAGTAGCTCTTTCAAAGTAAGTTTCAGCACAAAGGGTTGCATTGACTCTTTCTGCTGTGAGTTTCTATGATTCTACGAATCGATCCTTTAGCCCTCTTGAATCTGTTCCCACCATGTAATATGAATATGCCTGACCTCTGAGCAACCTCAATATACTTGCCTTTGTGTCATACCTATGAATAAATATGGTTAGCTGGAGGGTTATATCTTCACAGAACTGATATTTTCACAGGGAGATTTGCTGGTACTGTCGGTGTTGGACACTAGCTTGTCAGGCAATAAGAACCTGAGGGGTAGACAAAATCGGAAAGGCGTTAAGCTGGTAATAAGTTGCAAAGCTGCGAGCGTGATCAGAAGGCAGGAGACACAAAACTGAGCATTTTAAATTCTTAAAATGCAGAATAATGTCAAAAAGACAAAAATTAAAGCAATCTACTTGAATGCATGTAGCATTTGCAACAAGATAGACAATCTAAATGCACAAACACAGGTAAATTGTAATGATATAACTGCTATATTACCGAAACATGGCCCTACAGTTACCAGGACTGGGAAATGAATATTCAAGAGATATGATGTTAAAGACCGATAAGAAAGAAAAGGAGGTGTAGTTCTCATAGATGGGATCAGTACATTAGTAAGGGAGGATCTCAGATGGGAAATAAAAACATGTAAAATTTGTTGCATTAAACTGAGAAACAGCAAGCAGTAGCAGACATTGGTTGGGAGTTATTTCTGTGCCAGTAGTGGTAGGGGAGGCCGTGGAATGGACAAGGAGATGAGAGAAACTTGTAGCATGTTCAACACAGTGATAATGGATCACTTCAATCTGTGTGTGGACTAGATAATTCAGCAGAGCACTAAGGCTAAGGTGGAGGGCAAGTTCTTAGGACTGCCTTACAGATGGTTTTCTAGAGTTTGTGGAAGAGCCAACTACAGAACAGGACAATAAAATGTGAGGCTGGATGAACACAGCAGGCCCAGCAGCATCTCAGGAGCACAAAAGCTGACGTTTCGGGCCTAGACCCTTCATCAGAGAGGGGGATGGGGTGAGGGTTCTGGAATAAATACGGAGAGGGGGGAGGCGGACCGAAGATGGAGAGAAAAGATAGGTGGAGAGGAGAGTATAGGTGGGGAGGTAGGGAGGGGATAGGTCAGTCCAGGGAAGATGGACAGGTCAAGGAGGTGGGATGAGGTTAGTAGGTAGGAGATGGAGGTGCGGCTTGGGGTGGGAGGAAGGGATGGGTGAGATGAAGAACCGGTTAGGGAGGCAGAGACAGGTTGGACTGGTTTTGGGATGCAGTGGGTGGAGGGGAAGAGCTGGGCTGGTTGTCTGGTGCAGTGGGGGGAGGAGACGAACTGGGCTGGTTTTGGGATGCGGTGGGGGAAGGGGAGATTTTGAAGCTGGTGAAGTCCACATTGATACCATTGGGCTGCAGGGTTCCCAAGCGGGATATGAGTTGCTGTTCCTGCAACCTTCGGGTGGCATCATTGTGGCACTGCAGGAGGCCCATGATGGACATGTCATCTAAAGAATGGGATGGGGAGTGGAAATGGTTTGCGACTGGGAGGTGCAGTTGTTTATTGCGAACCGAGCAGAGGTGTTCTGCAAAGCGGTCCCCAAGCCTCCGC
Source organism: Stegostoma tigrinum (assembly GCF_030684315.1). Lineage (NCBI taxonomy): Eukaryota > Metazoa > Chordata > Chondrichthyes > Orectolobiformes > Stegostomatidae > Stegostoma > Stegostoma tigrinum. The sequence continues at coordinate 15,299,496 of NC_081395.1, read as the reverse complement.
TTGGTTTCCCCAATGTAGAGGCAGCCACACCGGGTGCAGTGGATGCAGTATACCACATTGGCAGATGTGCAGGTGAACCTCTGCTTAATGTGGAAAGTCATCTTGGGGCCTGGGATAGGGGTGAGGGAGGAGGTGTGGGGGCAAGTGTAGCATGTGTAGCAAAAACCCCAATGGACTACAGAACAGGACATATTGAATCTAGTATTATATAATGAGAAAGAGCTACTTAATAATCCGTGAAAGAACCTTTTGAGGATGGGTGACTGCAATACAAACAAATTTTACATTATGTTTGAAAGCGAGGTTTGTGCGATCTAAAGCATGGTTGTTAAATTTGAATGAGATCATCCTCTACCAATTCCTTCTCTCTGGTGAATCCCAACACAAAGTATTTGTTTAGGATCTCACCTATCTCTTCTGGCTCCAACCCTTTGCCTGACTACCCTCTCGCTTTTTATATATGTATAAAAATTCTTGGGATTCTCCTTAATATTGTTTGCTAACAATTTTGCACCAACCCTTTTGGCCCTTCTAATTCCCTGTTTAAGTTCTTTTCTACTTCCTTACATACTTCAAGGTCTTCGTCAGTTCCCATCCTCCTGGGCCTTATGTCTGCTTCCTTTTTGTTTTTGATCAAAGTCATACCATCCCTGGTCATCCAAGGTTCATGTAACATGCCAAACCTATCCTTCATTCTTGCAGGAACATGCCGCTCCTGAACTCCTTTCAACTTCCATTGGAAATACTCCCACATGAATCTGCCCTCAAACATTCACCTCCAATCAATACTCTCCAGTTCCTGCCTAATTTTGTTGTATACTAGCTTGCCTTCCCCCAGTTTAACACCTTTGCCTGAGAACTGCTGTTATCCCTATCCAGGAGTACCTTAAAACTCATAACATTATGATCATTACTCCCGAAATGCTCCCCCACTGAAACGTCACTCACCTGGCCGGGCTCATTTCCCAAAACCAGGTCCAGTGTAACCTCTTCTCGAAGTCACAATAAGATGTTGCATTTTGGAAGAAGGAATAGGGAAAAGAAATATATACTTAAATGGCACAGTTCTGAAGAGTGTGGAGGGCCTGAAGAACCTGGGGGTTAATGTGCACAGAGCTTTGAATGTGACAGAATTTGCTCAGAAAGCATTAGCAAAATATACATGACCTTGGACCTCATCAATAGAGACATTGCGTGTACAAAAACAAAAAGTGCTGACTCTTTTTACAATGCTCTAGCTGTTAGGTTAGTGTCAGAACAATCATCCATTTCTGGTCTTCAAATTTTGTAAAGGCATAAGGGTCCTTGAGAGTAAATAGGGGAGTTTGGCTACAAGTCTGAAAAGCTGAAATTGGTCTTCATAATGCAAAGGAATTGAAGGGAGTTTTAATACCCATGTAAAAGATATTGATCAATTCAGAAAAAGTAGTTATGGTACAAAGACCACGCATATAGTTTTGGAATAGAAGTAGGGGTGGGCAAAGACTTTGTTTATGCTGCCAGTGGTAGTACACAAACTGAAGGTGGGATGAAGTGAAGATGATCAATGATCTCAAAGGGTAATCAAGAAAGGCACTTGATAGGAGTAAACTTAGGGGGCTAGGAACGTTCTCCAGAGAGACACCTTATCAGTTCACTGGCCTCGGTCTGTACAATACTGCCTCTCCTCATTATTTACATTATTATTTAACCTCTGTTGACAATTTAACTCTTGGAGTTTAGGCAGCATCCAGGTAAGTCTGCACAGCTCAGTGAATATATACTCCACATGTGGTCAGCACAGTGGCTCAGTGGTTAGCATTGCTGCCTCACAGCCCCTGGTTCAATTCCACTCTCGGGTGACTGTGTGGAGTCTGAATATTCTCCCCATGTCTATGTGCGTTTCCTCCCACAGTCCAAAGATATGCAGACTAGGTGGATTGGTCATGCTAAATTGCCCATAGTGTTCAGGGATGTGTAGATTAGATGAGTTGTAGGGGGATGGGTCTGGAAGGGATGCTCTGAGGGCATGTGGGCTTGTTGGGCCAAAGGGCCTGTTTCCACACTGTAGGGAGTCTATGACTTGTACTCATTAGAGTTTAGAAGGTTGAGGGGAGATCTAATAGAAACTTACAAGATAATGTATGGCTTAGAAGGGGTGGACGCTGGGAAGTTGTTTCCGTTAGGCAGGGAAACTAGGACCCGTGGGCACAGCGTTAAAATTAGAGGGGGTAAATTTAAAACGGAAATGAGACGACATTTCGTCAGCCAGAGAGTGGTGGTCTTGTGGAATTGATTGCCACGGAGTGCGTGGAGGCCAGAACGTTAGATGCCTTCAAGGCAGAGATCGACAAATTCTTGATCTCACAAGGAATCAAGGGCTACAGGGAGAGTGCAGGGAAGTGGAGTTGAAATGCCCATCAGCCATGATTTAAATGGCAGAGTGGACTGGATGGGCCGAATGGCCTTACTTCCACTCCTATGTCTTATGGACTTCAATGGTCCAACCAGGATATGCAGCATAACTACACTGATACTTAAAACATGTACCCAAGAAAAGAACAAACCTTTGTCCTTCCACTGTCAAAGACCAACGATATTCAGGTCCTGATGAATCAACTGATTCACTCATATCTTCCTGTGATGCTTGGGGTGCATTTCCTATTTGCAAAGCCTTCATATTTGATATTCTGCAAAAGGAATGTAGGGGAAAAAGAGCGCAAGTCAAAGTCAGAAACTCAGAACAACCAAACAGCTCGCTTGGCTCGAATTTAGTCCTCCCACACTCATTAAATGAAACGTGAAGCTGCGCAAGTGCCCGCCTACATTTTGCTCCCTATTAAAATGAAGCCCACACATGCGTCCCACTGAATTTTGCCCCCAATAAAAATGGCGACGGCTAACGTGGGCCTAGTTGCGCGCAGAAGGACCGCAATCACTGCTCGGCTTAATGCAAATGCGTACTGGAAGCATTTCTTTCAAGCTTTATCACGAATCTCAGTCTTACAAGGTCACAATTTCTCTCCTGCACTTAGTTGTAACTCATCCTTTTCAGTAGCTTCCCACCTTCAGCACCATGTGACCATACTACAAGCCTAACGACTCTGCGCATGCTCTCTGGTCCGAACGCGTCTTCACGCGTCAGCCCCCCACAAACCACGCCCACCACCTATGTCTATTGATGAAAAACAACGCCACACACCCTCCATCTATTGGTTAATGTAGCCGTCGATCATCCGTGGCCCCGCCTCTGCATTCCGGGCCATGTGCAGTTAGCGGTGATAATAGTGTGGAGTTGGAGGAATGGAGCAGGCCAGGCAGTATCAGAGAAACTGGAAAGCTGACTTTTCGGGTCTTGACTGTAATGCTGCCTGGCCTGCTGTGCACACCTTGTTGTCTCTCACTTTTTTCTGAAGAAGGGCCTAGGCCTGAAACGTCAGCTTTCCTGCTCCTCTGATGTTGCTTGGCCTGCTGTGTTCATCCAGCTCCACACCTTATTTTCTAAGATTCTCCAGCATCGGCAGTTCCTACTATCTCTGAAACAAATGCAAGGACACGGGTTCAAATTGCGTCACATTAGCTGTGGAATTATAGACATAATGTACCAGACAGATTCATCAGCCATTTGGGATAGAGAAGACGCCTATATGTGGATGGCTCTGAAGAATTATGTTTATCTGAGATTGAAAGCTGTACATCGGATTATTTGAGGAGGAGTTTTTCTTGTCTTTTTCAGTCAAATATTTGATTTCTTTTTGGTATTTATATTTTTTTGCATGTTTTGTATTAAAATTATTAATATTGTTAAGATTAAATCTGTGGGTAAGGAAAGGTAATTTATTTTAATATAGAACGTAGAAAAGTACAGCACAATACACGCCCTTTGGCCCACGATGTTGTGCCCTGGATTAATCCTAATACAAAAACAAAATAACCTAACCTACATTCCCCTCAATTCACTGCTGTCCATGTGTATGTCCAGCAGTCACTTAAATGTCACTAATGACTGCTTCCACGACTATCACTGGCAAAGTATTCCATGCGCTCACAACTCTGTCAGTGAAGAACCTCCCTCTGATGTGTCCTCTATACCTTCCTCCCAACACCTTAAAACTATGACCCCTCGTGGTAGTCAATCCTGCCCTGGGGAAAAGTCTCTGGCTATCGACTCTATCCATACCTCTCATTACCTTGTACACCTCGATCAGGTCACCTCTCTTCCTCCTTCTCTCCAGAGAGAAAAGTCCAAGCTCAGTCAACCTCTCCTTGTAAGACAAGCCCTCCGGTTCAGGCAGCATCCTGGTAAACCTCCATTGCATCATCTCCAAAGCTTCCACATCTTTCCTATAATAGGGCGACCAGAACTGGACACAATATTCCAAGTGTGGTCTCACCAGGGTTTTGTAGAGCTGCACCAAAACCTCGTGACTCTCAAACTTGATCTCCCTGTTTAACCACTAAAGGGCTATTGAGAGCTGTTAGAATTAATGTCATTGAGGGCACACAAGAGACACTAAGTGTGATGACGAATAGATTTAGAGAAAAGTACACACAGCAGGCCAAACAGCACCTTAGGAGCACAAAAGCTGACGTTTCAGGTCTAGACCCTTCATCAGAAAAAGGGGGATGGGGAGAGGGTTCTGAAATAAGTAGGGATAGAGGGGGAGGCGGATCAAAGATGGATATGGAGAGGAGACGGACAAGTTTAAGGTGCGGGGATGGAGCCAGTAGAGGTGAGTGTAGGTGTGGAGGTAGGGAGGGGATAGGTCAGTCCGGGGAAGATGGACTGGTCAAGGGGGCGGGATGAGGTTAGTAGGTAGGAAGTGGGGGTGTGGTTAGAGGTGGGAGGAGGGGATAGGTGTGAGGAAGAACAGGTTAGGGAGGCGGGGATGAGCTGGGCTGGTTTTGAGATGCACTAGGGGGAGGGGAGATTCTGAAGCTTGTGAAATCGACATTGATACCTACGACACTTTGGCCATCTACAATCTGGCCCCACCACCAAAGACATTTTTCCATCCCCACCCTTGTCTGCTTTCTGGAGGGACCACTCTCTCTGTGACTCCCTTGTCTGCTTCACACTCCCCTCCAGCCCCACCACACCAAGCACTTTCCTCTGCAACAGCAGGAAGTGCCACACTTGCCCCCACACCTCCTCCCTCACCCCATCCCAGGCCCCAAGAAGACTTTCCACATCAAGCAGATGTTCACCTGCACATCTACAAGTGTGGTATACTGCATCCGCTGTACCCGTTGTAGCTTCCTCTACATCGGGGAAACCCAGCGGAGGCTTGGGGACCACTTTGCAGATCACTTATGCTCGTTTCGCAATAAACAACTGCACCTCCCAGTCGTGAACCATTTCAACTCCCCTACCCACTCCTTAGACAAACATGTCCATCCTGGACTTCCTGCAGTGCCACAACGATGCCACCCGAAGGTTGCAGGAATAGCAACTCATATTCCGCTTGGGAACCCTGCAGCCCAATGGTATTAATGTGGATTTGACGCCCGCTTGACACCCGTCGCTGGAAGCGGTGGCAGGTTTTCATCTGACTGGCCCGGGAGGAGGTCACGGAAGGCACTTTAATGGTTGAGCATGAGGGTACCGCTTCCCAGGTGTTCTGTTCGGTGCAGGTGTGCAGTGTCATGCCTGCAAGGAGGTGGGACACCTCCAGAGGAATTGCCCTGCCTCGAAGGCTGCTGCTAAAACCCAAGTGGCTGTGGCAGGCACTGCTGCTCCTTCCCTCATGATACCCCCATCGGTTCCCACAGGAAGGAGCTACCTCGCTTACGGACACACCAGTGGGGTGGGTGGAGAGTGTCTGTAGGGAAGGAAAGTCTGGAGGAAGACTAAATATTTGGAGGGAGCCTCTCAGGAGAATTCCTGGATGATTCAGAGACCATCCACTACCCTGCCTGTCAAGAGATCCCTCGCAAAGGGTAGCAGTGACAGTACCATTGGGAAGGCATGGGATTTGGACCCTGGCCCAGGGTCCCTCGGTGATGAAAACACGAGCGAGCAAGTGGTGACCCCAGTTTCCTCAGGTCTGTCTCATGCCCGGAAACCCATGATGAACAGGAAATAGGGAAGATGGCTGAGGGGGAAGGAGGCAGCAAAACGATGGAGACATGGAGGTGTCTCTTGCTCTCCCATCCTCTAAGAAAACGCACCAGTCCTTGGGGTCAGAGGAATCCAGCAGTAACAACACCACCCCCAGAAATGAGAGTTAGGGTTAGGACCAGGGTTGGGGAGTGGAGGGGGACACAAACTTGTCTCTGCAGACTGCTGCAACTGTGCAGGCAGCTCGGAGACTGAGGTGAATGTGGCCATGCAGGTCTTGCCCATGCCAGGAAAAACTGGCAGGACTTGAGATGCTCCCTGCGCTCACTGGGGGCTGCTCTGAGGGCACCCTGCATGGTTTTGATGAAGGAGCAGGCCTCCTTGATCCCTCTGAGGTCTTTGTGTTGCGCACTTCTGCCCTTACTGTGAATGTTTTCCCAGACACAGAGGATGGCTCGGTGCCAGGAGTTGAGCAGGTTTTCCAACTGCTGCTGTGCAGGAGGCCTGACATTTTAGTTGAGTCTTCTTTCTCTTCTCTTGGGGGGGAATAAAAGGCTTGGAATCCGCCAGCTCCTTGTGCTCTAGTTGATGATGGATCCCTTGCCTTGGATCAGGAGGGCATCAAGGCCCAAGTGAAGGGACTGTTATAGAGCTCTCTTCTCTCCAGATCCATCCAGTGCGGAAGCTTCTGACATTCTGCGCGAGGATCTTCTGCAGGTCAGGCTAGAGGGTGCTGAGAGGCTCAATGCCCCTCTGAGCTTGGAGAAGCTGACCAGTGCCGTCAATTGTCTTACCAAGGGCAAGTCCCTGGGGCTGGAGTAGTTATTCCCGATGTTTTGGTGGGGGTGGTGGTGGTGGAGTGACTATGCACAGGTCCTGGAAGAATGTATTGTGACTGGAGAGCTACTCCTTTCTTGGCGCAGGGTTGTCATTACCCTGTTGCCTGAGAAGGGGGATCTCCATTTGTTAAGGAATTGGTGTCTGGCCTCTCTCCTCAGAATGGACTACAAAATCTTTGCCAGGGTATTTTCGATTTGGCTTGGTACCACAAGTTAGACCACATGATCCACCCAGACCAGTCCTACGCTGTCCCCGGCCAGAGCATTCATGACAGCATCCACCTGGTCCAGAACATGATCTGTTATCCACAGAGGGCTGGCTTGTCGAGTGCCTGTCTCTTCCTTAATCTGCAAAAGGTGTTTGACAGAGTGGATGATGAGTATCTGCTCTTTTGCAATTAAGCCATTCCTATGATTGCATGGCTAGAGACGGACAGGCTTGTTGTCAATCCCTAGTTCTCCATAGTGTTGTGATATTTCCCAGACTCTTATCTCCCTTGGGGCTTTTCACAATGGACACTCAATCAAGCGCATTCCTTCCCAGACATTTGCCAGCTGCACCATGTCAATAGCCAATTAATTGGATACTTGTCTATCAGTTAAGGACCTTTAAAATTTCTTATTAACCTCATTACAGGAAATACAAAAGAATACAGATTTTTTACTAATTGTTGTAATGATTAGGGATATAAAAATAGATTGGGAAGGCTGTGTTGTTTTTCACTGGAGGGCTAGCTATGAAGAGAGGTTGAGTAGACTAGGATTATTAACATTAGGAAGATGGAGGTTGAGGGGGGAACCTGATTAAGGTCTACAAAATCATGAGGGGTATAGACAGGGTGGATAGCAAGAAGCTTTTTCCCAGAGTAGTGGAGTCAGTTACTCGGGGGTCATGATTTCAAGGTGAGAGGGGAAAATATTAAGGGAGATATGCATGGAAAGTTCTTTACACAGACGGTGGTGGGTGCCTGGAACGCATTGCCAGCAGAAGTGTTATAGGCAGCCACGATACCGTCATCTGAGATGTAAGTAGACAGATACATGAACGGGCAGGGAGCAGAGGGATACAGATCCTTGGAAAATAAACAACAGGTTTAGACAGAGGATCTGGATCAGTGCAGGCTTGGAGGGTTGAAGGGCCTGTTCCTGTGCTGTAATTTTCTTTGTTCTTTTTGTAAAAAGGACATGAGGGGCAATTTTTTTTAACACAGACTAGCTTGTGTGTGGAATGAACTGCCAGAGGAAGTGGTGGATGCAGGTACAGTTCCAGTATTTAAAATACATTTGGATAAGTTCATGAATAGGAACGGTTTGGAGGGTCAAGTGAAGGCAGGTGGGAGTCACTTAGTTTGGGAACTTGGTCTGCTTGGATTGGGCGCACTGAGGGGTCAGTTCTTGTACTGTATGATTCTATGATGCTATAAACAAGTACGCAGAAGAAAATTCATCAGCAGCTCAAAACATTACCTTAGTCTTTCCCTCCACAGAGGCTGCCAGACATGCTGAATTTCTCCAGCACTTCTTGGTTTCTTTTTATTTCAGATCTTCAGCATCCACAGTACTTCAGTATTATTTGTAGAATTAATAAACTGAATGGTAAGGTCCTGGGAAATCTTTCCGAACAAAGAGACCTTGGATTGCTGGTTCATAGTTCCTTGAAAGTAGAGCCCCAGGTAGACAGGATAGTGAAGAAGGCATTTGGTATGCTTGCCTTTATTGATCAGTGCATTGAGTATAAAAGTTGGAAGGTCATGTTGCGGCTGTACAGGACATTGCTGAGGCCACTTTTAGAATACTGCATTTAAATCTGATTTCCTTGCTTTGGGAAGGATGTTGTGAAACTTGAAACGGTTCAGAAAAGATTTACAAGAATATTGCCAGGGTCAGAGGGTTTGAGCTATAGGGAGCGGCTGAATAGGCTGGGGTTATTTTCCCTGGAGCTTTGGAGGCTGAGATGAGACCTTACAGATACTTATAAAATCATGAAGGGCATGGATAGGGTGAATAGCCAAGGACTTTTCCACAGGGTGGGAGAATCCAGAACTAGAGGTCATAGGTTAAAAGTGAGAGGAGAAAGATTTAAAAGGGACCTAAGGGGCAACTTTTTTACACCGGGGGGTGCAAGTATGGAATGAACTGCCAGAGGAAGTAGTGGAGTCTGGTACAATTACAATATTTAAAAGGATTCTGGATGGGTTTATGAATAAGAGGGGTTTAGAGGGACCTAGGCAAAATGCTGGCAAATGGGACTGGATTAATTCAGGATATCTGGTTGGCATAGATGAGTTGGACTGAAGGGTCTATTTCCTTGCTGTACTCTATGACCCGAAGTAATTTAAAGCTTTGAGAATCTGAAATTGAATGTCATCAGCAGTAATGGTAGCTATCACAAAAATCAAAAAGTGTTGCAAAAAGTCAACTGTTTTATTAATGTCCTGTAGGAAGGAAATCTACCAGGCTATGTCTGATATTTGTGACCCCAGACCCACAGCAATCTGTCTGACTCTGAAGGATGATTAGGGATGGGAAACATATGTTGATCTTGTCAGGACATGACTAGTGGTATCCCTCGGTGGTGTTCGGGCCCAGACGTTTGGAACTCTTTTCCACAAGAAGCTATGGTTGCTGGATCAGCCATTAATTTTAAATGTAAGATTTTTGTTAAATAGTGATATTAAGGGATAGACGCCAAAGGCAGACATGTAGACTGAGGCCACAGATCAGCCATGATCTCATTGAATGGTGGAACAAACTCGGAGCTAAATGGCCTACTCCTGTTCCTATAAACAGAGACTAAATCAGAAGATAATGAGGATGTGTAACAACATTAATAAGTGACTTTAACTTTTGTTTAGATTGGGAAAGTCATATGGGCAGAATTAACCATAAGTTAAAGAATGTATTCAGGATAGTTTCCTACAATAATATATTGTGCAAGTATTAGGCTATTTTGAATTTGGTGATGTGTAATGAGGCAGTTTAATGAAATGATGCCAGACCAAAAGATCCCCTGGGAAACAGCAAACATGACAGGGTAGAATTTGGCATTCAGTTTGAGAGGGAGGAACTTCGGTCAGAAACAACTGTGCTAAGCTTTAATAAGGTTGATTACAAAGGAATGAGGGCAGGGAGCTTGTCTATCTGCCTTTTGTGTGAATAGGGGTCAAAACAACATTTAGATTATTTTGTTGTTTGTTTTAAAGTTATTGTACTGTCAGTAAATTGCAAAGTCTTTTGTTTAAGCTACAAACCAGTGTTCAGAATTGATTATTCATTGACCCTGGAATATTCAAGTAGGGATATTTTACTGAAAGTATACAAGCCGCTTGTTGGATCACAGCTATAATATCATTAACAACTTTGGATCTTTATCTAAGGGAAGAGGTTCACCAGACTTTTACCAGGAATGGAGACAAAATCAAAGTTGCTGGAAAAGCTCAGCAGGTCTGGCAGCACCTGTGGAGAAGAAAACAGAGTTAACATTTTGGGTCTGGTGACTCTTCCTCAGAATGGGACCCAAAATGTTAACTCTGTTTTCTCTTCCACAAATTCTGCCAGACCTGCTGAGCTTTTCCAGCAACTTTGTTTTTGTTCCTGATGTACAGCACCCACAGTTCTTTTGGTTTTTACCAGGAATGGAGAGACTGTCTTACAAGGAGTTTGAGTAGGTTGGGTCTTTAATCATCAGAGAAGGATAAGAGGTAACTTTGTTACAACACACAAAAGGACTTGACAGGATTGATGCAGAGAATTTTTGTCTCTCCCTGTAAGAGAGTCAAGGACCAAATCTCAGATTGGGGGGGGTCACACCTCTAACTCAAAGTTGAGAAGGAATTCCTTTTCCAGAGGAAATGAATCTGTGGAATTCTTTACTGCAAAAGGCTGTCAGTAAGTAGATTCAATAAGGGAATAAAGGGTTATTGGCAGGGAATAAAGGCAGAAAAATAAAAGTTCAGGGTTATCAGATCACCCATGATCTGTTTGAATGGTGAAGCAAACTTTATGGGCTGAAGGGCCTACTTCTGCTCTGACATCTTATGCAATTATAGCATTTCATTGCTCTGATTGGTTGGCTTTTCAGTCCCAATTAGATAGTTAGTGGTTACTGAGGTGTTGTGTTTGTTGATAATGGAGTTCCTGTACTGCAGGTAATTCATCAACATCCTGATATTGAAATACTGAACTGAGGAAACAGAACATTAATTTCTTACCAAACATTTGGGATCAGACCTTTGTTTAACCACTTCTGCAGGTGACACCAAACTGCTCCACTGGTCACAAACTGATACAAGATGCATTCAGGTATGGAGCCTATACAACCCCAAACATGAAACAAATAAAAAAAAGTGCACCTAATAATTCATACAAAATATGAATATCTGGTTTAATTATTTTCTTGCCTGTGGCTGGCATTAAGTATACATATGGGAAATACACCTTTGCTCTGCAAGGCTGCCTGAGCGGGGAGTCTGGCTGATTCCACAAATCTACCCACCTCCCCATAACCATTGCCGTGTTGCAGACTACCATTGCCCTGCAAATTGGTGAAATCTGCTTCATCGGTGCTCCTACTGCGCTTAATATCCACTCCTGTACTACTGCAGTATGGTGTCTGCAGCATTGGCAGCCTATAGGATGATGTGGGTCATACTGTCTAGAAAGATGAAAGATGGTATAAATTCACTGACAATTCAACCCATAGTTTTCTGGCCAATTTCCATTCATTCTGTTCCCTGGTTCTTTACTCTACAGGGCCTGATCGGGGTAAATTGGAGATTGTACTGGATGGAAAACTAGTTATAAAACACAAAGTTGGGGTTACAGTACATACTCAGACTGTTATATGGTGGAACATGGTATTCCACAAGATGAAGTTGGGACTACTTTCTTCCCAATTTACCTCAGAAAACAGTGTGTGAATTTTAAAACTCGGAAGTAAAATGATGGGTAAATCACAGGGAAGAATTCAATAAAATTTTGTAGCACAGTTCACTAAATCTTTATTTCAACAGCACAACAAAACAAGGACACCAGGAAATGATTAATTGCTTTATAATTAATACATTAGGAGGTACAGTTAACACTGAGAAAGACAGCATCAAAATCAGTGTCTAACATCAAACTAAGAGTTTCTGGAAACACGATGCAGGTCCTTCTTTATCTTCTTTAAAGGTCTGTTGTATAATTGTTCCAGCAGTCAAGAGACTCCTGTGAACTCATCCATCTGCATTTAAAATCAGACAGTAATTTTTTTTGACTACAATTCACTATATTAGAGATGCTATGTAAATACAGATTTTTGTTGGTTGACTGGACTATCTCTCACACATAAAACAATGAAATTTTAGACAATGATGATCACATTTAGAATCACAAGTGTTACAACACAGAAAGCAGCCATTTGATCCATCATGTCTCAGCTGCAAACAAGCATTATTTGCTACATTTGCAAATCACTTTAAATCTTTGCTCTTTTCATCTCAATCCTTTTATGAGCAGGGAATATTTCTTTCCATTTACTTTATCCAGACCCCTCATAATTTTGAACATTTCTAAGAGATTACCTCTTAACCTTATTTTTTTCAAAGAAGAACAGTCCAAACCTGTCCAATTTATCCTCATAACTGAAATTTCACATTATTGGAAAAGTTCTTATAAATCTTCTCCATTCTCTAAAGGTATTCACATCTTTTTGATAAGTGTGGCGTCCAGAACTGTACACAATACTCCATTTGAAGTCTAATAAGTGTCTTGAATCACCTGCTTTGCTCTTGTGCTCTATGACCCCATCAGAAAGCCTGTGATATTATATGCTTTATTCACATTTTCAGGCTGGAAGTTTGTACTTCACCTGTAGTCACAAGTTATTCACAGGTGGAACTGATCTCCAATTTTTCAGCATGTTTCTAGAATTCACTGTAGTTCTTTCTGACTCGAAACACTTGTAAAGGAGTTTTTGCTGCATGCCTAGGAGCTCTGGACCATGGAAGAGAGCAGCTGGGATACATTTCTCACACAGGGACTTTGCTGTCAATGACAAGAAATGAGAAAGACCAAAGTGCCATTTGCCCTCTCAGTATGGCACTGAAGGACTGTGCCCAGACTGAAATTTTGTTCCTGCTATATGATCCTCTCCCTACAAGAGTGTCCTTTCTGAGCTCCAGTCAGATTACATTAAAGACTCAGTGGAAAGTTCTGGGATAGTTAGATCTCCACAACAATGTGTTTAAAATAAATCTGCTATGTGGCATTTATCCAGAATGTTAAATAGCAATCTTCTATAGTTTACTAATGTCAGTAGAAATAAGCGCCAGTGATGAACATAATTAACAACCGTAGAAATAGCAGGATCAAGCCCTTGCAATCACTTGTGAATTCGCTGGTGTGTCAAACAGGAGGATGACTGAGTGAATCTCTTCCCGCAGATAGGGCAAGTGAACGGTCTCTCCCCAGTGTGAACTCGTTGGTGTGTTAGCAGATTCCTTCTACTTTTAAAGGTCTTCTCACAGTCAGAGCACTGAAAAGGTCTCTGATCAGTATGAACAAGCTGATGTGTCAGAAGGTGGGATGATCGAGTAAATCCCTTTCCACACACAGAGCAGGTGAACGGCCTCTCCCCAGTGTGAACACGCTGGTGGGTCAGCAGGTCAGATGAATTAGTAAATCCCTTCCCACACATAGAGCAGGTGAATGGCCTCTCTCCAGTATGAATATACTGGTGAGTCAATAGTTTTGATGGCCGAATAAATCCCTTCCCACATACAGAGCAGGTGAATGGACTTGCCCCAGTGTGAATCCGCTGGTGTTTCAGAAATCTGGATAGTCGATTAAATCCGTCACCACAGAAGGAACAGATAAATAGACTCTCCCTCGTGTGAATGCGCTGGTGCGTCAACAGGTAGGATGACTGTGTGAATCCCTTTCCGCATTCAGAGCAGGTGAATGGCCTTTCTCCAGTGTGAATTTGCTGGTGTCTCAGAAGGCTTGAGGAATGACTGAATACCTTGCCGCACAGCGAGCAGATGAGTGAAATCTGCTCCGTGTGAACTCGCCGGTGTCTCAGAAGGTTGGATGAATGAGTGAAACCCTTCCCACACTCGGAGCAGGTGAATGGTCTCTCCCCAGTGTGACTGCGTCGATGAGTTTCCAGTTTTGATGGGGAGCTGAATCCCTTGCCACAGTCCCCACATTTCCACGGTTTCTCCGTGGAGCTGGTGTTCTCCTGTCTCTCCAGACTGGATGATGAGTTGAAGACTTGGCCACACAGAGAACACAGTTTACAGTCACCCCGGTTGTAAATTTTGTGATAGTTTATCAATTCATTCAGTTTGTTAATACATTTCAGCTTCTATATTAAAAGGCAAATTATATTAAGCTCCTGATCTACTGACTGAATCTATCAGACTGACATGATGCTTGGTTTGAGTTCCACGTCTGCACATCCTCCCATTCTCATATGCTGTGAAAAGAAAGAACAGAAATTCAGAATAGGCAATTCTAATTTCTTTTTGTACGTTGTTCATGGGTTGTGGGCATCACTGGCAAAACCTGTATTTATCAAGGGTGGGTGTGTGGACTCTGTCTTGTTGGAGATGGTCATTGTACAGCATATTTACTAGTTGTTGCGAATCAGTACAAACCTGAATGGTGCCTTCATTTTCTTTCACATAGACACGAGACTGCTTCATTATCAGGAGTTGCAAACAGAATTGAGCGCTGTGTATTCATTAGCAAACATCCCCACTTTAGATAAAGAGAATGCAATTGACAAAGCAGTTAAAGGTAGTTGGGACCAGGATACTGCGCTGGGCAACTCCTACTGATAAGTTAAGGGTGTGATGATTACTTTTCAACAACCACAAGCATCGCCCGTTTGTACTGGACATGACTTCAGCCAGACATTTCCACCTGATCAGACTTGAACGCGCAAAGGGCCTATTCCTGTGCTGTAATATTGTTTGTTCTTTGTATAGCTCCTGAATTCACATCCAAAGCATTTACATAAATGACAAAAAGCAGTGGACCCAGCGGCGATCCATATGGCGCATCATTGGTCACAGGCCTCCAATCCAAAAAGCAATCCTCTACCACCACCCTTTTGTCTCTTAATTTCTGGCCAGTTTTGTATCCAAATGGTGAGTTCTCTCTATATTCCATATGATCTAACCTTGTTAACCAGTCTAAAATGTAGAACCTTGTTGAACACCTTCCTGAAGTCCATACAGAAAATGTCCTGCCTTCATCAATTCTCTTCAACACTTCTTCAAAAAACTCAATCAAGTTAATGAGATGTGTTTTCCCATGCACAAAGCCATGTTGACTATCCCTAATCAATCCTTGCCTTTCCAAATACACGTGAATCCTGTCCCTCAGACTCTCCTCCAACAACTTATCCACTACTGTTGTCAGGTTCACTGGTCTGCAGTTCCCTGGCTGTTCCTTACCAAATTTCTTGAAATAATTGCACCATATTAGACAACCTCCAGTTTTTCAGCACCTCACCCATGGCCATCGATTACACAAATATCTCAGCAAGGGGCCCAGCAATCACTTCCCTAGCTTCCCACAGTTCTGGGGTACACTTGATCTGGTTCTGTGGATTTATCCACCTTTGTGCATTTTAAGATGTCCATCATCTCCTCCTCTGTATTATGGATACTTTTCAAGATATCATTATTTATTTCTCCATGTTCTCTAGCTTCCACCTCCTTCTCTACAGTAAACACTGATGCAAAATACTTGTTTAGTATTTCAGCCTTCTTCTTCCACTCCACACAAAAGTGGCTTTGCTGATCTTTAAGGGACCCTATTCTGTCCCTGGTTACCCTTTTGTCCTTACTGTATTTTGGAAACCTTTTGGATTCTCCTTACCGTATTTGCCAAAGCTATCTCATGCCCCCTTCCTGCCATCCTGATTTCCCTTTTAAGTATGCCCCTACACCATTGTCGAGTTATTCACTAGATCCCTATATCTGACATATGTTTCCTTCCTTTTCTTGATCAGAACCTCAATTTCTCTAGGTCATCTCACATTCGCTACATCTATCGGTCTTGCCCTTCACTTTAACAGGAATATATCGCCCCCGACTCTTGTTATCTCATTTTTGAAGACTTCCCACTCATCAGTCATCACTTTACCTATAAGCAACTGCCTGTAATCAACTTTTGAAAATCTTGCCAAATATTGTGAAAATTGGCCTTCCTTCAATTTAGAACTCTGACTTTTAGATCACGTCTATCCTTCTCCATAACTATTTTAAAACGAATACAATTATGATCAATTGCCACAAACTGCTCCCCGACTGACGCCTCAGTCACTTGCCCAGCATTATTTCCCAAGAGTAGGCCAAGGTTTGCTCTTATTCAGTCGATGTAGCTACTAAAGTAAGAAAAATTTCTTATACACACTTAACAAATTCCTCTCCATCTGATCCCTTAACACTAAGACTGGGACTACAAACATTTGGAAAGTTAAATTTCCCCTACCATTACCATCTTATTATTCATATAGAAAACTGAGATTTTCTTACAGATTTGCTTCTCAATATCTTGCTGACTGTTTGGCAGTCTGTAGTACAATTCCACAAGGTGATCATTTCTTTCTTATTTCCCAGTTGTGTAATTTAAGTTAACTTTCCTGCCTTTTTGCAAAGTTCTTCATTTTTTTCCCAGCTGAAGTGCTCATCTATTTTGAAAAGTTCAGCTGAATATGCTTCCTGCACACTTTCAGGCAGTGTCTTCTACATCATCATAAATCACTGCATGATCTTTTCCTTACGTAACCTCTACCAATTAACTGAAGTCTGCCCTGTCACACTGGATATTGCCTTCTCCTTATTAAGATAGTGAGACGCCTTGAGGAGATTGCAGATATCAGAAGTGGTGAGACCTTGGCGGGAACTGCAAAAAGTGCGAATTTCAATGTCCAAAGCCACCATTACAGAAAAGAATTCTCCTCAAATAATAAATGTGCAGAGAAATGAGAGAGTATCTCCCTAAATATTACAAATTGGGTTGAGGGGAGGAGGAAATTAAATATTTAGCTAAAAGCAATACTGAAATAAAAGTGCGTTGTAGGCCATAATCCACGAAGGTTATCTATCTCCTTTGCAGAATGAAAACTGGTGAGAAAGCTGGTGAGGCATCACTTCACATCATGCATAGGGCAAGGCAAAGCAACAAACCATGAACTACAGCAACAAAAACAAAGTTGCTGGAAAAGCCCAGCAGATCTGGTGGCATCTGAGAAGGGACAGAGTTAATGTTTCAGGTCCGGTGACCTTTCCTCTGAAGCAGCCCATTCAGAGACTGAATTCATGATGTTGGTGTAATTCTATACCACACCCAGCCATCCAGTCAACCGAGCTGAAGGAAATTAATAACCTTTGAATCATGATCCACTTTACACAGAAACATCTGAAAAAAACAGGAGCTCTAGAAAAAAAACAATTAAACCATTTTGTTAAACTAGTTTATCAACACACTGGATAAATCACTGGCTAAATGTTAAAAGACAAATAATTTACAGGAAATTCACACTGACCAATTCTGTTTTCAGCCCTTAGTCTTGGTAACAGAACTTGCTGTTCGCTGACCTCTGAGCTCCTTTTCCTGTGGGTTCCTAGTGAATTTTCAATAGCTAATGTGACCTAGTCACAGAGAGTTCAGGATAATTGGACCTCACATGCTAATATGAACTTGTCACAGGAGAGTTCAAAGGCTCAGAGGAAACAAATAAAACCAGGCACTGAATTTGAGTTGGGAGAAACAAGGAATGACAGAGGTTTCAAACAGTGATGTCCAAGACAGATGGTGGGATTGTGTCATACTAAAGAAGAAGTAATCAAGGGTCCCAGACTAATACTCTGCCAATACAAATTCAAGTCTCACAGCTGGTTGAATTTGAATTCAAATAATACTTATAAAGCCTCTCTTAATAATAATGAAGATACCATCAAGTTTTTTTAAAATATGGTTTACTGACAGGGCATTATGATGGAAATCTGCCGTCTTTACCTGGTCTGGCCTGCATTTACTGCAGATCCATAACAATGCTGTTGATTGCTTTCTGAAATCGTCTGGAGAGTCATTCTGTTCAAGGGAAATGAGAGCTGGGTAACAATGTACATGGCCTCGCTCTGTCGCCAGCGCAGCTACGAGACAGCGCCGCTTCCACCGAGTTCGAATCACAACAAAGAAACCCCCACAATCCCCTGCGCTTGGCTTGGGGAGCATGCGCACTCTCGGCCCCTCGGGAAATGAGCGCAGGGGATGGAACGATTTCTGATGCGTGAGGAATTGTGGGAAATTAAGTCACCATTAGATTTTAAAAATAAATTCATGGCGTTGTTTCAGTATCCAGTCCGTCTGAAAGCAATCCATTAAAGAGCAGAGACAACGCGCATTTAAGTCACCACTAGCTACGCCTACTGGCTTTTTCCCTTATACTCAGAATCACACGTACTGACCACTGAGAGGACAAAAATCAGATACGAAATAAACAACTTGACTGCAGTTATCAATGTGGAAATCGGCCACTTCTATTCAGCATTACCTTTAATGGTTTACTAGAGAGTCACTTATGCATCGTTTGAACGAAATTTCACCTTATTTCACGACAATTTACTTTTGCTAATAATCGAGTTAATCTAGATTAAGATGGAGACCAAAGGAAAATTTATGATTCTCTGAAGTCAGGCAACAGGGATTATGTGTGAAACTCTCCTGTTTTGTTTTCTCTCCATCTTCAGTCCGCCTCCCCCTCTCTCCCTATTTATTCCAGAACCCTCACCCCAGCCCCCTCTCTGACGAAGGGTCTAGGCCCGAAATGTCAGCTTTTGTGCTCCTGAGATGCTGCTCGGCCTGCTGTGTTCATCCAGCTTCACACTTTATTATCTTGGATTCTCCAGCATCTGCAGTTCCTATTATGTCTGATACAATTTTAACCTCACTGCGAAGCCTCTTCCAGGGATGCCTAACCTGAAGAAGTGACCCTCCTCCCTCCGGACCAACCTCAGGGAATCTCTCTCCCACTGCAACTCTCCTGTCTTCTTTTCTCTCCATCTTCGGTCCGCCTCCTCCTCTCTCCCTATTTATTCCAGAACCCTCACCCCATTCCCCTCTCTGATGAAGGGTCTAGGCCCGAAACATCAGCTTTTGTGGTCCTGAGATGCTGCTTGGCCTGCTGTGTTCATCCAGCTTCACACTTTATTATCTTGAAAGTCTAGTTCTCCTATTTTGCTTATAATCCAGTTTGTTTTAATGCCAATTCCTGCTGATAGCATTCGATTGTATAAATATTTGATGTCAACATCTCTTACTGCAGGGCACCAAGTCGTTGTGACTTCACTCAGTTGAGGAGAACAGTCCCATTGTGACCTTACTCACTGCAATGGGATGGTCCCATTGATACCTTGCTCATTACAGGGGACAGTCCCATTTGCAATATTAGTCACTGCAGGAAAACTGTACTATTGAGATTTCACTCATTGTAAGTAGATGCAGTCATTGTGATCTCACTCAAGGTGCTATACCCATTGGCTATATCAGTCTTACTTGATAAATTCTAAATTTGGACTTAGCTCACTGATGGTCATCTCTAAACTCCTGATGCTGTAGTGAAAATAACCCATGTCCAAAGTCTCCTAATAGCTAATACACTCCAAATCCAGACAAATTCCAAAAAAACTTCTTTGGCAGCCTCTCCAAGGACTCCACATTCTTCCTACAGTGTAGCGACCAGACTGCACACATTACTCCAAACGTGGCCTATTGAAAGTTTTATTCAGCTGCAAAATGACTTGCCCACATGTATATTCAACGCCCAAACCGATGAAGGCACACATTCCATATGCATTTTTTTGCCACCTTAACCACTTGTGTTATTACTTTCAGGGAGCTTTGGTTTGCATCTCAAGATGTTTTTGCATATAAACGCTCCAAAGGGCTCTGCTATTTGCTGCAATGCTTTATTCTTGCATTTCACCTTCCAAAATGCATCACCTCACACTTGTCTAGATTACACTCATCTGCCATTTCATGCCAAATATTCCAATTGATCTTTATCCTGCAGTATCTTTTGACAATGTTCTTCATCAATTTTCATATCATCTGCAAATTTACTGATTACACCATCTGTATTTTTATTCAAATTATCTATACATGTACAAATATACATATTACGAACAACAGAGGTCCCCGTACTGATCCTTGTAGAGCACCACTGGTCACAGATGTTCAGTCAGAAAAAACAATATTTCCACAATAACCCACTGTCTTCTATGGCCTAGTAAATTTTGTATCCAACTTAGCAACTTGCCATCTGATGTGACTTAATCTTCTAGACCAGCCAACCATGAGAAAATTTGTCATATGCTTTAGTAGAGTCTATGTGGATAACGCTCACTCTACCCTCAGCAATTATCTTTGTCACTTCCTCAAAAATCTCAATCAAATTTGTGAGGCAAGACCTCACCCACATAAAACCATGATAACTATCACTAATAAGTCCATTCTTTTCCAAAATACAAGTAAATCCTGTTCCTAAGAATTTTCTCCAATAATACATGGTCTATAATGTCCTAGATTACAACTCTTGCTTGTTTTAATCTAGGGAACAACATTGGCTATTCTCCAGTTTTTTGGGACCTCACCTGTGGCTAAAGAAGATACAAACATCTCTGTCAAGATCGCCTCCCTTTCCTCCTACAGTATCCTGGGATAGATCATATCTGCTCTGGGAACTTATCTACCTTAATGTTTATCAAGACACCTAACTCCTCTTCCTTCTTAGTAGCAACATGCTCTAGAATGTCGCATACATCTCCCTAATCTTATCTTCATCGATGTCATGCTCCTTGATGAATATTGTTGTAAATAAGGACCTTGTGCACTTTTTTCTGGCTCCATGCATAAGTTCTCTCCTTTGCCCTGGAGTTGCGCTATCCTTTGTCCAGCTACCGTCTTGCTCCTAATATACATATAGAATGCCTTGGTATTCTTCTTTATTCAACTTGTTCAGAATATTTCATAGCTACTTTTAGCCTCTCGAATTTCCTTGTTTAAGTTCTTTCTGATCCCTTTATATTCCTTAAGGATCTTGTCTTATTTGACTTTCCTGAACATTTTTCCTTTTGATTTCTCTTTCAATATCTCTTGTCATCAAGGTTCCCGAATCTTCCATCCTTACCCTTCATCCTCACAGGAATATGCTACTCCTAAATTCTGATTAGCTTTCCAAATGTCATTTCGGATTTGCCCTCAAACAGCCACCCCCTGTCAAATTTCTCCAGCTCCTGCCTAATGTTGTTTCATTAGCCTTCCCAAATTTAGCACTTCCAACTTAGAACTAGATTTACCTTATCATAACTGTATTAAAACTTACAAAATTATGATCAGTGTTCCCAAAACGGTCCCCCAGATGTAACTTCAGTAACTTGGGCTGGCTCATTCTGTGATGCTAGATCTAGTATGCCCACTTCCCATGCTGGACTATGAATATATTATTTTGTAAAACCCTCCTGTATGCACCAAAGAAATTCTGCTCCTTCTGAGCCCAAGGAACTCAGAGAGTCCCAGTCAATATTGGGGAAGTTAAATTAGCCACTGCAATCACCCTCTTGTTTTAACATCTTTCCATGATCTGCTTACATATCTATTTCTTTATGTCCTGCTGCCTGTTGGGAAGCCTATAGTATAACCCAATCATAGCAGTTACATGATTCTAACTCCTTAGTTCTACCTATATGGTCCACCTGGATGAGCCCTCCAAGATGTCCTGTCTTAGTGCAGCTCTGACATTCTCCTTAATCAGTAATGCAACTCCCCTACCCATTTTACATTCCTCACTACCATGCTTGAAGCATTGAAACCCTGAAACGGACAGCTACCAGCTCTTCTCTTCTCTCAACTAAGTTTCTGTAATGGCTAAAACATCATAGTTCTATGCACTAATTCAGGCTGTATGCTTATTTGTACTACTCTTTGTATTGAAACAAATATAGTTCAGACTGTCAGCTCCTCTGTAATTCATTAACCCTGGTTCTGCCTGTTCTTCCTATCAGACTTGACTTAATGTCGCCTTTCTCCTCAATTACTCCACATGGTGAACTCATGCTCTGGTCCCATTCTCTTGGCATACTAGTTTAAACCCTTCTGGTTGGTGCCAGCAAACTTCCCTGTTAGGAATTTGGAGAATCCTCCAATTTAGATGCAACTGGTTCTTCTTGTACAGGTCCCTCCTGCTCTTGAGGAGATCCTGATGATCTAGATATTGGAAGCCCTCCCTCCTATGCCAGCTCTTCAGCAATGCATTCAACTGTATTCTTTTCCTATTTCTGGCCTCACAAACATGTGGCAAGGGGAATAATCCTGAGACTGAACCCTAAAGGTCCTGCTTTTCAACTGACTACCTAATTTCCCCTTGCTTCTCTTAGTCTGCCTATTTTGTTAATACTAATATTTATTATTTATACACTCATGAAATGTGCACATCTCAGGCTAGGCTAGCATTTCTTGCCCATCTCTAATTGCCCAGAAAGCAGTTAAAAGTCAATCACATTGCTATGGGTCTGGAGTCACACGAATGCCAAATCAGGTAAGCGTAACAGATTTCCTTCGCGAAAGGACATCAGTGAATGGGTTTCTCTGACAATCAACAATGGTTTAAATGTAATCATTAGACCCTTAATTCCTGATTATTTATTGAATTCAAATTCCACATCTGCCAAGGTAGGATTTGAAACCAGGTCTCCAGAATATAGAATGTGTTTCTGAATTAATAGTCTAGTTATAACACCACTAGGCTGTTACCTCCCCATGACCTCTGGCTACTCATCCTCCCCTTTCAGAATATCTCATTCTATAGATGGAGTCTACATCAGATGGATATTTTCAGCGTTTTCTGTTTTTATTATCGAGTAGTGAAGCGATTTTGATGATGTAGATTTGTGGTCAGAAGTTCATCTCAGGATGAAACATTAGTGATAACAGTTTGGTTCAGCCTCAGAGAATTGCTGGAGTGAAAATTGCAGTTGTGGTTAGGGATTGCAGTATGTAATAGGGACTGAAATAATGCTTCAGTCTTCCCATGTTTAAACAGAAGAATATTTTTTCATTTAGTACTGCATATCAGACAAGTCAGGATGATGTGTGAGTTGGTGATGATCTTGTAGCTGCTACAGTTCACATCCACTTGCTGTCATACTGCTTCTAGGTAATGGAGGATGTAAGTTTGGGGGATTCTGGTAATGTTGTTGACATATAGAGCATTTCTCCTTCCCACTGTTTCTCCCACCTGTCTTTCCCCCTCCCTTTCAACTTCTTTCAAGACCAGAGTTTGTGTAAGCCAAGACAAAGTTGGGAATGTTGTCCATTCCATGAAAGGCATTAATGAATCAATTGAATTTCTGACACAGTCTAGCAATTTTCATGGTCAATTTTTCCTGGTGTCATCCACACACATTACTAGATTCACGCAGATCAATATCATTGCTGAATCTTCTAATAAGAGGTGCAAGGATAATCCCAATGACAGGGGAGTCCAGACACAGGGGTCACAGTGAGGATATGGAGCTGTATAGATCAAAGATGAGGAGAAATTTCTTCACTCAGCGTGTGGTGATTCTGTAGAATTTGCTATCACTGAAAGCAGTCAAGGAAAAAACATTATAGGATTTCAGGAAGGGTGTTGATATAGCACTTGGGGCTAAAGGAATTAAAGTGTATCGAGGGAAAAGTGGAAAGAGGCTACTGTGTTGGATACTCAGCCATGATCATAATGGATGGCAGAACAGGCTTGAAGAGCAGAATGGCCTACTCTTGCTTGTATTTTCTATGTTTCAGGTTCTTTGGTATTTGTTTCCTTCCTTTTCTGAAATCCAAAACCATGTTGCAATCTGACAGGTTTGAGCAATTTATTATTTTTTGTTATAAATTGAATGACTTTGGACTGTGAACATGGAAGGTAAAAGCACTCTTCACAGAGACTAGGCAGCACATTTTTAAGATGAGAGACAGAGATTTAAAAGAGACACAAGGGGCAAATGTTTACACAGGGTGATTCACATGTGGAATGAACTTCCTGAGGAAGTGGTGGATGTGGGTACAATTATGACATTTAAAAAAACATTTGGATAAGTATACAAGTTGGAAAGGTTTGGAGGGATATGGACCAGAAACAGGCAGCTGGGAATAGTTTCGTTTGGGATTACGTTCATCATGGATGGCTGGACCGAGAGGTCTGTTTCTGTACTGTATGACTCTGTAAGTGGTCTCTGTGTGGACGAGACTTCAGTCAATCATCTGGCCTGTCGAGACACAACAACAGTCACACTGGGAAGAAACCATGGAAATATGAAGACTATAAGAAGGGATACAGATCTCCCGCTCAGTTGGAAACTCATGAATGCAGTCACACTGGAGATAGGCCATTTACCTGCCCAGCGTGTGGGAAGGGATTCACTCTGTCATCTAGCCTACTGAAATGGTAGAGAGTTAAGATGTCTAGACCAGAAAATACTACAAAAGTTCTGGGGAACAGATTTGCCATCAAGGTGTTCACATTGCTAACAGACCTTTCAGGTGCAATTTGTACAGGTCTGGGTTTAGATCATCTCACCTCACTGTACCAACCAGTTCATGCTGGGGAGTGGCTGTTCACCTGTTCCAAGTGTGGGAAGGTTTTCACTCTGTCATTAGCACTGCAGCATCAGAGTGCCAGAGGCCTGGTTGGATTCCACCCTTGGATGACTATCTGTGTAGAGTTTGCACCCATCTGTGTGGGTTTCTTCTGACAGTCCAATGATGTGTGGAATAGGTGGATTGGCCATGTTAAATTGCCCATAGTGTCCAGAGATATGCAGGCTAGATGGATTAGCCAAGAGAAATGCAGGGTTACAGGGACAGGGTAAGATGCTGTGTCTAGGTGGGATGCTCTTGAGAGTTGGTGTGCACTCAATGGGCCAAATGGCCTGCTTCTGCATCCTAGGGGTTCTATGTTTCTAGTTCCCCAACCTGCAGAAACATCAGTAGGGTCTTAGTGAGAAGACACCATTTACCTGCTTTGATCATGGGAAGAGATTCACATTCAGCTTCCAGAGACACCAGCAAGTTCACAAATAACTACAATGGTGAGATTCTGCCGGTAATCAGATCAAGGGCTGAACTGTGTTCTTTGGGGTCCTTCAGATACTAGTCACTTCTGACCAGTCATAGGCATTGGTATTCTGGATAAAATAAATCAGCTTTGTGTCAAACAGTCTGTCAAGTATTTTTAAATATTGCTAACAGAAACGAGTTTCTTTCGAAGGACTGTCACTGTCCAATTTCCTGCAACATCACTTCTAGCAACAAGTGTGAGGATCTCCTGGAACTTCTTTGTCATGAAGATTAAGATCATTTAATCAGCTGCTTCCCTCTTTTCCTCCGTTTTTGTTCATGAGTCCCATCTCCTGGTCCATCAACCGTATTCCCACAAAATGCCTGATTCCCCTCTTTTCCCCATGTCCACTGATTTTGTTAAAAGTTCGCTTTTCAATTACCCTCCCTCTGTGCTCCAAATCTTTCATCACCACCACCTCAAATAAGAAACATTTGACCCCACGTCCTTGACAACCACTGACCCAACTCAAACCTCCCTTTCCTCTCAAATCCTTGAACATTTTATCACCTCCCAAATCAGTGCCATTTTTCCTGAAACTCCATATTTGTGTTCCTTAAAATGAAGACTTTATCCCTGCTGCAGCATCTAAACACTTCTCATGAAAGTCACAATTGCATCCTAGGTGACTGTGACAAAGGTAAAATCATCCTTCTCAACCTGTCTACAGCTTTTGACAGGGTTGAACATACCACTCTGCTCAAACTTCTCCTTTGACATCCAAATGGGTGGAGCTGCTCTTTCCTTGTTCCATTCTTCTTCTTCTAATCATAGCCAGAGGATCACTGGCGGTGTCTTCTCTTTTCACTCCCATATTTTCCTCTGTTGTTCCCCAGAGGATCCAGCCTTGGAGCCTTCTTATTTTTTGGCCACATGCTTTGTAAGGTCATCTGAAAACACACGGAGTTGACACGTGCGCTGATAGCTTCCACCTGTACCTCATCACCTATTCCCTCCACTTACGTTAAATTATCAGGTTGTTCTCTGCTAGACTTGAGGAAGTGCAGACATTTCCTCTGATTAAATACTGAAACCATGTTTTCATTCCCTCCAGACGAACTCCATTCTGTTCCCTGATGACTGTCTGAGACTAAACCAAGCCTTTCACGCACTTGGTTCATGTTCGACCCTGAGCTGAAATTTTTAATTGGGTACTTTGTCCTGGTGATTTCCTGGTCACACTGTTGATTTAAATCTTTCCCCACAGAAAGAACAGATTCATGTCTCTCCTTCTATAATCAATACCCAGTCAAACATGAATAAAATTATACCAGAAGATCAGGATATAATGTTTGTTTTGAGTTTCCCATTTGCAAATCCTTCCCATATCACACCCTATAAAGGTTGTTCACAGAAAGAGCCACTACTGGATTTCAACTCTGAACTGACTGAATACACAATCATTTCCCACGATTTGAAATTTCTGTGTGTAAATCATCCCCTTTTAACCCCCTCTAAACAGAGGTTACAAAAGCCACCACACTCAGTCTGGCATAGAATTATCTGTTCAGAATTTCAATCTCCTTTCCTACTCTCAAATCTGTAAATGCCTGACCCACACACTTCTTCTCTTTTTTAATCTTTGTTCTGTCTCTTACTACTCTTCAGATTCTCTTGTCTCCAGATTCTCCCTGTTCCAGTCCTCAATGTAGTGCCTCAGCTGCAAGTCAATCCAGACATGTACTCAAAATCACTAAATAATACAGGTCATGACAGCAAATTATATTTGATCACTTAATTGGTAATTTGGAATGTTTAGAAAGAGTCATGTTTTCACAGTTCTGGAGAACAGCAAGTCCATTGGCTAGGGTCTAGGCCTGAAACGTCAGCCTTTCTGCTCCTCTGACTGTGTACATCCAACTCTACACCTTGTTATCTCAAGCCCATTGGTTAGTTCGGATCTTCCTTCTCTCCAGGTCAATTTTATCAATCTGTGTTTCTTGGAGTGACATTGATAAAGCCTCATTCATTCAGTCAGTGATAGAGTGTTTTTATTAACAGAATGCAAGATTTTAAGTGATTTCAAAGGAACATTGGACATATTAGGCCAGATGACCAAAAGCTGTTATAATGAGTACGTTTGAAAAAAAAAGAGGAAATTAAAGTATAAAGTTGGAGAGGGATTAAATTTGAGTTCTTATATTTGGATTAGGTTCAGATCTTTAGATTAACAAGATGGTGGCAGTGGGGTCAGCAGTGTTGGGTTCCTGATTCCAGGACTTGGCCGCTTATGGGCATAAATGCATTGGAGCTGGCTGCATCCACACCATCTTGCACATCTTTGTTTGGCGGCATGGCAGGTTTGGTGTTTTCCTGCAATTTTTTTTCTAAAGGGAAGTTGTCTGGGGCCAGCCTCACACAACCCCAGATCCATAAGTGGCTCCAGCTCTGAGGTCATGAAGGCTTCGATGTCGGTGGTGGAGGCGCCTGGAGTCAGGACTCCGGCGACCAACGGCTGGCGGCAGCATCTGAAGGAGTGTTGGAGGGGGAAGCAGGTGATATGCGATCAGGTCCATGGCTCCAGCTCAGACATGGCAGTTGTTGGAGTGGCAGCGAAGGCTGGCCCGTAATAAAGGCCCTGGCCGATGTCAAGCAGTGAAAGGGGGAGTAGTGGAGGCTAACAAGAAGACGGAAAGATGAATTCTATTGCAGTAAAATCTTGCTTTATATTCAGGGTTTCAAGAGCATGATGACATTTTGTGTATTGCACAAGAGAAAGCACTTTTCATTGTATTTTTGTATACATGTGATAATAAATTTAAATCTGACATAGAAATGTTGGAAAAGTTTTACCAGCTCTGGGAGCATTTGTGGAACATGTTCCAACATTATTTCATATGTTGACGCCGTTGCTCCTACCACAGATGTTGCCAGACCTGATGACATTCTCTGGTGCTTTTTGTTTTCAAAAACATTAAATCTTTTAATTCTACAGTGTAGAAAGAAGCAACTAGGCCCACGGAGTCTGCACCAACCTTCCAACCAGCAAGCCACCCAGACCGCAGCCCTCACCATGTAAGCTTACATTTACCCTGGCTAATCCACTTCGACTGCACATCACTGTAAGATCCATGTTTTCTGATACCATAAAAAAATGAGGTCCAGTTGAGCCATCCTGCATACTTGAACAGACTTAAAATCCTCTGGATTTCAATGTTCCATCAAGAACACACTTTAACAAAGTTATTTTCTAAAAAACTAAATAATCAGGAGTGTGAGGCAGAATTTTCTTTAAAAAAATGCAGGAGCAAACCTTTCAGATAACAGTAAAAAGGTCCACCATCGATTTGATGCTGTAATAGCACCTATAACCTGGGGAATGGATGAAGCTGTTGAAAATCTTCGCTGTCCATCTTAAAAGTCTTGGTTCTACTCAGGGCCAGTTGCCAACTGGACACCCCTTCTTCCCTTTATCTGCAGCTTCCCCTACATCTACATCCAGTCCTGAAGGTTGATACCTGAATCACTGACTTCTCCTTTCCTCCAGATGCTGGGTGGCTTGCTGTGTTCTTCCAGCCACTTGTTTGTTTACATCTGGAGGAATCAATGTCGAGTTCTCTAATTTCAAATAACTTTTCCACCCATCCCCCAGCTCCCTTTCCAGCCCCACCTCCTTCTTTCCATTCCACTCTCTGACCCTCCCTTCCAGTTACAAACCAGGTCATACTACCAGTGTCCACCTATCACCACCATTCCACTATCCATGGAGAAGAGTCATACCCAAAACGTTAATTCCTACGTTCCTCCAGATGCTGCCCGGTTTGCTACGTTCTTTCAGAGTTGGGAACTAGACCCCCCACTGCGTGACTTCATAACACAATTGTGCACGTGCAGCGCTGCACTCAGCAAAAGCAAAATAGTAGCAACAAAGCTTAATCTGATTAGATTCCCTACAGTGTGGAAACAGGCCCTTCGGCCCAACAAGTCCACACCGCCCTTTGGAGCATCCCACCCAGACCCATTTCCCTATAACCCACACACCCCTGAACACTATGGGCAATTTAACATGGCCAATCCACCTAGCCTGCACAACTTTGGACTGTGGGAGGAAACCCACACACATACAGGGAGAACGTCAGTTGCCAGAGACTGGAATCGCGCCCGGGTCCCCAGCGCTGTGAGGCTGCAGTGCTAACCACTGAGCCACCATGCCACCCACTGCCTCCAGTAAAAATTCTTGGAGCTGCAAACACGGAAATTGTAGGTTTGCATTAAGTCTTTACGCCATCTAAATGCCTTTAGGAAACTTTTCGAACTCCCTGCAATATCTAATGCTCTTTCTGCAAATGTGACAGGGAACATCTTTCCCCATCGTCATCACTCACTGCGTATGCACCAAACTCGGGCCGAATTGGCAGCAGCGTACTGACTGTGTGTGGTGTTAACGGGGTACAGCTCTGAGGAAGGTTGACCAACTCGAAATGTTAACTCTGTTTTCTCCTTCACAGATGCTGCCAGACCTGCTGAGCTTTTCCAGCACCTTTGTTGTTTATTCACCAAAGCTGGGTAATGGATCAGCGAATGGGCGTTTCTTTGGAACGATGTGGACACGAGGCAAGTGAGAAAAGGTGAAATCAATGAAATTGGGCTCACAATTACAGGGAAAACCTTCCCTGAAGCCTACTGAGATGGGCTGCACCAATTTCTCTGATGTGGAGGTGCCAGTGTTGGACTGTGGCGGACAAGGTCAGAAGTCACGCGACACCATGTTATAGTCCGACAGAACTTCACCTGATGAAGCAGCAGCATTCTGAAAGCTTCTGATTTCAAATAAACCTGTTGGACCGTAACCTGGTGCAATAGACTTCTGACCATTTTCTTGGCTCTGTGTAGCAGGAAAGATGCTGAGGTTTATTGGAAGCTCTGGCGATACTAGTCAGGAGGCTCAAAAACAAAGCTGCTGGAAAAGCTCAGCAAGTCTGACAGCATCTGTAAAGGAGAAAAGAGAGTTAACGTTTCGGGTTTGGTGACCCTTCCTCAGAACTGATGGCTGGGAAAATGTTGCCTTAGATGCAGAAAATAGGGAGGTGTGTGGGGCAGGGAGTAAACGATAGGATAGGGCCCAAGGAGAGAGAGAAAGACAGTTGGACAGAGGAGTTGCTAACGATCAGGCTGGGAGGGTGAATAGTTGTTAATGGGGACTGTTAGTGACTAACAACAGGGGGTCTGTAGTGGCAGGCTGTGTGGCAACAAGGCCTGGTGCGTGGTGTTGGGGGGCTGGGACATGGGAGAGTCTAGGCCATAAAATTATTGAACTCAATATTAAGTTTGGAGGGCTATAGGGTCCCCAAGTGGAAAATGAGGCATTGTTCCTCCAGCTTGCATTGGGCTTCCCTGGAACACTGCTGCAAGCCAGAGACAGAGAAGTTGACCAGGGAGCAGAGTGGTACTTTGAAATGGCAAGCAACATGTAGTTCAGGGTCTTTTTGGCAAGCAGAACGTAGATGTTCTGCAAAGCGGTCGCCAAGTCTACGTTTCGTTTTCCCCAATGTAGAGGAGACTGCATTGTGAGCAGCAAATGCAGTAGAACTTCTAGTCACGAGGGTGACGAGCAGCAATGTGAATTATGAAGTGCGGTCAGGATTAGCTGATCTATCATGAGCTGAAAAATACTGTGAACAGGAGAGTAGCGAATGATCACGAAAAGACCAGGCAATGAGATGACCCAGTTATTAGGCCCGATTACATGTCAGCTACTACTGTGACAGTTTTCTTTGTGTTGTTCTGATTGTGATTGAAAGTGGGTAGTTAGGGTTGTGGAAACGCCATTCAACCCAATACATGACTGAGCTATTGTATTACGGTTGCTATGAAGTGAGAACCATTATCACTCTCCATCTTTTCAGAAAGTCCTATTTGGTGATGTTCTATTCTCAACAGATTTGTATCGGAAGTGACTGCATTTTTACAGAATGAGAAATCTTCAGTCCACTAGTTAATCATATCTAATAGTACTAAGATGTGCTGGTCCTTCATTTTACTGTGGGAAATGGGTCTTTATAACCAACTTGAAATAATTCCCAGAGGTATTTCAGATGGTAGTGACCTTTCCTTTCACTGGGTTGAATTATTTGGGGAAGTGAAAGAATTACGGATCTAAATCAGGAACCAAAATACAAGTTACTGGAAAAGCTCAGTAGGTCTAGCACCATTTGTGAAGAAAAATCAAAGTTAGCGTTTTTGTCCCGTGAATTAATTTGGACCCTGATCGAGACGTGAGTTGATTTGATAATGGACATCCTGGTGCACAGTGTGATCATAGGTGTGGAGCAGATGAAGGCTATTTGACCCATTGAGTTATCTTGGCCATTCGGTGAGACCATGGCTGATCATCAGATCCTTAACTCCATTTTCCTGCCTTATTTGGTAATTGTTGAGTCCCTGACTGATCAAAACATTGAGCACTACAGCTTTGACTATGCTTAAAACTCAGCCTCAACTCCTACTCTGGTTATAAGTTTGACACATTGACTACCCTCTTCAAGGAATAAAATTCCCCCATCTCTCTGTCTTAAATGTGAAACTTCTAGTCTTAGACTTGCTTACAGGTGAAACAGCCTCTCTGAATCCGTAAGATATAAGATAGAGGAACAGAAATTGGCCATTTGGTTAATTGACTTTGTTCTTCTGCATTTGATCACGGCTAGTGCGTTCCTCAATCCCATTCTCCTGTCTTCCCCCAGTTCCCTTTGATACCCTCTTTCGTATGTCTTAAATACACTCAGAGATTTGACCTCCGCAACCTTCTGTGAAAATGGCTCAGTTTTAAAGCTGATGACATCCTACTCTCTCCTGCTAGTGGTTACATCGTCTTCATGTCCACTCAATCCAGGTCTGTCGGTATTATGTAAGTTTCAGTGAGATACCCACAAATATCTCCCCACAATTCTTTTGAACTCTGTATAGACCCAGACTCCTCAACCATTTCTCGTACGATAAGCCCTTCACCTCCAGGATCATTCTTGTAAATCTCTGGACCCCCTTCCAGGCCAGCATACCCTTCCTCTGAGGCAAGCTGAAAACTGCTTGAAATATTCCAAATGCTGTCTGACCAGAAACGCACATAGTCTGGGCAGTGTCTCTGCTGTTCTAATCTAGCTGACCTGAAATGAATGGTAACATTGTATTTGCCTTTCTAACTGCCAACTGAACCTGCATGTTAGCCTTAAGAGAATCCTATTACAAGAACTCAAAAGTTCCTTTGTGCTTCAGATTTCTGTCACCTTTCCCTGTTTAGAAAATGGTCAATTTCTCTATTCTTTTACCAGTAGCCTTTTATTTTATGTGATGATCTCCACAATACTTGCAACTCATTTTTCAACTTTGATCTTTCTGCTGACGCCCTGAGTTTACAATTGTTTTTCTCTACATTGTTGCAAAGGTCAAGCCTGCTTTTAAACATAGTGAACAAGTCTGAGCTTCTTATCAAAATTGTGCACAGGTCTAAGCTGTTTCTCCATCTTGTAGACAATCTTCCCAAGTATGTGTTGTAGCTGTTGGCTCATAAGCTCAGAGCTTCTGCAAATGTTTATAACTATTTTGAGAATCAGATTCTCTTAGCGGCCGCAATGTCATAATAGGATATCTTACGTCTTTCAAGAGATCATCCTTCAATTGCTCAAATTCATGGAATTCTGAGTTCTGTGTTAATACAGTGACATTTAGGCATGAGATTAAAGTTCTAAACTGAGGGAAGACTGATTTTTAAAAAGATCAGGTATAATTTGGCCAGAGTGGACTGGGAACAATTACATTTTGATAAATCTGTGCCAGAGCAGTGTGAAGGAAGTAAGGAGAGTATAAAGCCAGAGATGATAGGAACTGCAGATGCTGGAGAATCCGAGATAACAAGGTGTAGGACTGGATGAACACAGCAGGCCAAGCAGCATCTTAGGAGCAGGAAAGCTGAGGCTTTGGGCCTAGACCCTTCATCAGAAAAATTGATTTTTCTGATGAAGGGTCTAGGCCCGAAACATCAGCTTTCCTGCTCCTGCTGCTTAGCCTGCTGTGTTCATCCAGCATTACGCCTTGTTATCTTAGAGTATAAAGCCAACATCTTTCAATAAAGACAAAGGGTGGGACCGATAAATCCTGTGAACTCTGGATATCAATGGATATATAGAATTGGATAAAGTGAAAAACGGAGGTTTTGGCAGATACTGAGGGCTCAAAACAGCAAAAGCTCCAGAGGATTACAGAATGTATAAGGGGAGATGTGAAGAGAAATTAGGAGAGTGAAAAGGAGGTGTGAAAGAATAATGACAGGTAAAGTAAAGTAAAATCCTAAGTTATTACTTACATGAAGGATGAAAGGATAATTAGAGAAACAGTAGGTCCCAATAAGGATCACATTGGTAATTTGTGTGTGGAGCCAGAAGATATAGGTAGGGTTCTAAATGAGTACTCTGCATTGATATTCACCGGTGAGAGGGACAGTATAGGTATAGCAGTCAGAGAGAAGGACCGTGATATGCTTAGAGAAAATAACATAAACAGAGAGGTGGTTCTGAGTGGTCTGGTAGGCTTAAAAGTAAGACCAGTCTGCCAGGCTGGATGAAATGTTTCCCTGGCTGTTGAGTGAGGCAAGAGAGGAAATAGCATGGACGCTGCAATAATTTTGAGTTCCTCTCTAGCCACCGCAGAGGTGCCAGAGGACTTGTACAAGAATCAAACAGGAGATAAACAAGGAAAATACAGGCCTGTCAGCCCAACCTTAGTGGTGGAGAAACTATTAGAAGCAATTCTGAGGGACAGAATTAATAGTGGGGATTAATCAAGAACATTCAGCTAGTTTTCTTCAGGGGATGTTATCTCTGACCAACTTGATTTGAATTTTTTGAAGAGATAACCAGGTATGTAAGTGAGGGCAATGGATTTGGTGTAGTCTACTTGGACTTCTGCAAGACTTTTGATAAGACTCTATAAGAGAGATTGATAGCGAAGGCAACAATTGATTAGATCCAAGGAATCCTTCTGCTGAGTGTGGACAAAGAGAGATACCAATTTAACTGGGACAGTGTAGCCAAGCAAAGACACACACGAGAATTCCTGAAGCCCTGGCACTCAAACCAGAACCCCATTAACAAACATGTAGAACTGGACCCTATATACCGACCACAGAGAAACAAATCTGGAAGTGATGCCACTTACCCCAACAAACCAAGACATGTAACTAGCAAGTGAGACAGAACACCAGTACTTCACCGGAGGCACACTGATAATGTTACCTAGCATGGTGACAAAATGTTTGGGAACAAACTTACCAGTTCAGCGAGCAAGTTAACAATTGCATCCACAACCCAAGTTGCAAAATCTTCTCAGAAACTTCAAACTTAGCCAGTTTTTTTGACTGTTACAGACTTAATGGGATACAAGCCTTTTTCTGTGCTGTAGGCTTCTATGATTCTATGACTGTATGATATATCTATTTATTGATAGCTCTGAAGCAGAGTTATACCTGACTTGAAACATTAACTCTGTCTGAAAATATATTTCACCCTAAATCTCTCTGAAGAGCAAAGAAAGTACACAACATAAATTTTAAAACTTTGAAAGCATACTCTGAATTCCAAATAAACATTATACATGAATGCTATGTTTTCAGTATTAAGGATCAAAGTGAACGTGACGCCACTGATAAATGTGTAATATCATTTGCTTAGCATGCAGAAAGCTGTGATTTTGCAAAATTAAAGGATAACCTAGTTAAAAGACAGCGTTGCATTAAGTATAATGGACCCAGGAGTGAAAGCACATCTGCTGAGAGAAGAAAACTTAGGAGAACAATTGATATTTCAAAGAAGCATTGAGATTGTTGGTAACTAGAGTACATATTCATGGCAGAACAGACCAGGTATTCCATTATGCTGACGGATACTCACACAGCAAAACAATCAGAGACAAAGTGCAGGGTGCACACGACTGCAGACGTCATTGTGCAAAGATGTATTCAGTGTGGGAAGAGCAGTGTTCTCACCGCAAGAAGGTGGATCAATTTTCACAAGTGTATGGCTATAAGGAAGTGTGCAGGCAGATTCACATGACCCTAGAGAAATATTGGCAAAAAGGGTAAGGATATGCTGGGTAGCATTGTGGCTCAGTGGTTAGCACTGTTGACTCACAGTGCCAGAAACCTGGGTTCGGTTCCACTCTATGGTGTCTGTGTGGAGTTTGCACATTCTCCTCGTGTCTGAGGGTTTCCTCCTGCAATGGATAGGCTATGATAAATTGCCCCATAGTGTCCAGGGATGTACAGGCTGGGTGGAGATAGCAAGAACTGCTGATGCTGGAGTCAGAGATAGCACAGTATGGAGCTGGAGGAACACAGCAGGCCAGGCAGCCATCAGGGGAGCAGGTAAGTTGCTGATGTTACGGTTCAGGACACTTCTCCAGAAATGGGGATGGGGAAGGGAGCTCAAAATAAATAGAGAGACGAGGGGTGGGCTGGGGAAGGTAGGTGGGATGGTGATAGGTGAGTGCAGGTCAGGAGTGGTAGGGGTTGAACATAGAACATTACAGCACAGTACAGGCCCTTTGGCCCTCGATGTTGTGCCGATTGATCAGTGAGGTGGGGGACGCAGTTAGGTGGGAGATAAGATGGGTAGGTTGTGTCAGGTCAAGGAGGTGGGGATGAGAGGGAGCGTTGGTCATGGGATGAGGCCAGTGGTGGGGAGATTTTGAAACTGGTAAAACCCATGTTTAGGCCATGGGGCTGTAGGCTCCCAAGGTGGAAAATGAGGAGCTGCTCCTCCAGTTTGTGGGTGGTGTCATTTCGACACTGGAGGAGGCCCAGGATGGACATGTCACCCAGGGAGTGGGAGGAGGAGTTAAAATAGTTCACGACCAAAAGGTGTTGTAGTTTGTCGCAATCAGAGCATAAATGCTGTACAAAATGGCCTCCGAACCTCTGCTTGGTCTCACCGATGTAGAGGAGGCCACATTGGGAGCAGCAGATGCAGGAAATCACATTGATGTTTGTGCAGGTGAACCCCTGTCTAATGAGGAAGGTTTGTTTTGTGCCTTGAATGGAAGAGTGGGGCAGTGAATGTGCAGGTGTCAAACTTCCTGCAGTGGCAGGGAAAGGTGCTGCGGGTTGTGGGGTTACTGGGGAGTGTGGAGTGGATGAGGGAGTCAATAAGAGAGCAATCCCTACCAAAGACAGATAGGGGCGGGGAGGGAAATATCTCTTTGGTTGTGGGATTGGGTTGTAGGTGGCTGAAGTGACGGAGAATGATATGTCAGATGTGGAGTTTGGTGGGGTGATATGTGAGGGCAAGGGGGATTCTGTCTTTTTTTTGGGGTGGAGGGGAATGTGCGGGAAATGCAAGAGATGCAGTTGAGGGTATTTTTGATCACTGGAGAGGGGAAGTTGCATTCCTTGAAACAGGAACATCTGTGATGTGCGGGAGTGGAACCAGCAATACAGGCTAGGTAGATTAGCCATGGGAAATTCATGGTAAGGATACGGGTTTGGTTTAGGTGGGATGCTCTTTGGAAGGTCTTGATTGACTTGGTGGTCTTGATGGGCTGAATGGCCTGTTTCCACATTTGTGGTGATTTTGGTTCTATGAAAAAGTGAGAACTGCAGCAGCAATGCAATGACCAACGGACATAATCACAGTGCAACAATTTGTTGGGTTCATTATCTATTAATTGAAATTCTTGCCTAATTTGTTGTTGAAATGTAAACAATTGGGCTAATTTATTGCCAATATGTATTTGGGCACAGAACAAGAAGCTATATTTACCAAAATCAAACAACGAGTAACAGCAACATTAGTGCTAAAGTGCTATGACTTTAAAAAAAATGTCAGCCTTCAGTGTGATGCCAGTGAGATGGTAATTGGAGCAAACCTAACCCAGGAAGGACAGTATCTGAATCCAGAGGATTAACACGAAATGAAGCAAATGCTATGCCAGATTCGATATCCAGAGACTTTTCCCCAGGGCAGGATTGACTGCCACAAGGGGTCATAGTTTTAAGGTGTTAGGAGGAAGGTATAGAGGAGACGTCAGAGGGAGGCTCTTCACCCAGAGAGTTGTGAGCGTATGGAATGGTTTACCAGTGATAGTCGTGGAAGCGGAGTCATTAGTGACATTTAAGCGACTGCTAGACATGCACATGGACAGCAGTGAATTGAGGGGAATGTAGCTTAGTTTATTTTATTTTTGGATTAGGATTATTCCATGGTACAACATCGTGGGCCGATGGGCCTGTACGTGCTGTACTTTTCTATGTTCTATGTTCTTTCAGAAAGAGAGACTGGCCATTGCTTTAAAGATTTTCTTTAATACCCACTTGGAAAGCACAAAGAGACAATTGAATCCTGCCATGAGGGCTGGGCAGAGCTGGGACAAATATCCTCGTAAGACTTTTGCTCGTTCTGCTGATTAAGTTTTAAATTAGTAAGGTGACACTGAAGTGTTGATTTAGATTGGTCAGATTCGTATTAGGAAGTGGGAAGTCGAACATCAATTTGTGATGTGGTCAACATCTCAAAGGCTAAAGAAACAAGGATTTAAAAGGATCCAACAAAGGAAATTGGAATGCTGTTTATATTTCAGTCTGAGAAGCATTTACAATAAAAAGGCAGGTGAACTGAGGGTACAGTTAGACACTTGGCAGCACAATATTGTTGCTATATAGAAACCTGGTTATAGGAGGGGCCAAATTGGCAACTCAATATCTCTGGCTATAGAGATTTCTGGAAGGGTAGATCGGGTGAAAAAAAGGGGTGTAGCAGTATTAATTAAAGAATTAATTATAGTTGTGAAATGGGATGACATATTAAATAGTTAACAAATGAGACTTTGAGTTGAGTTTAGGAATAAAAAAGGGGCAGTCACACTACTAGAAGTATACGGCACTATAGATCCCAAATAGTGAGAGGAGATAGAATTTCCACCTGTCAGAGTAAGAGGACAATAATAGGAGACTGTAATTATCCCAATATCAACTAGATTTCAAACAATATTAGAGGCTTTGAGGGTGAAAAATGTATATCCAGTGTCCAGGAAATGTTTTTTTGAAAATACGTGACGAACAAGTTAAAAAGTAGGACCTCAGAGGTAGCAAGCTCAGGAATGCTACCAGTGCCACGAGCTAGTCAGAGTAGAAATGAAAGAACAGGCAGGATAAATGAGATGGTGCAGGAGGGAGGAGTTCAGATTTTTGGAACATTGGGACTGGTTCTGCGTGAGGTGGGTCAATTACAAATTGGGCAGTCTACACCTGGGCAGGACTGGAACCAATGTCCTTGGGGCTGCTTTTTCAAATGCTGTTGGGGAAGGTTGAAACGAATGTGGCAGGGGGATGGGAACCAAATGAGGAGGTTAGTGGAGGTTAGAAGGGTAGGCAGAGAGCAGGTGATGAACGCAAAGGGACAGGTGGTCTGAGGTGCATTTGTTTTAATGAGAGAAGTGTAGTAGGTAAGACAGATGAATTTAGGGCTTGGATTAGTACCTGTTATTGCTATTACTGAGACTTGGTTGAGGGAAAGGCAGGATTGGCAACTAAATATCTCAGGTTATAGATGCTTCAGGTGGGATAGAGAGGGAGGTAAAAGGGGTGGAGGAGTTGCATTACTGGTCAGAGAAGATATCACAGCTGTGCTGCAGTGAGGTAATATGGGCAGAGCTCAGAAATAGGAAGGGTGTGGTAACAATGCTGGGGCTGTACTACAGCCTCCCAGCAGTGAGTGTGAGATAGAGGCACAAATATGTAGACAGATTAGGGAAAGATGTAGGTTCAACAGGGAGGTGGTGATGAGATATTTTAATTTTCCCAACATTGACTGGGATTCACGTCGTGTAAGGGGTTTAGATGGAGCAGAATCTGAAAGGAGCATCCAGGAGGGTTTTCTAGAGCAGTATGTAAATAGTCCAACTCAGGAAGGGGCCATTCTAGACCTGGTCTTTGGGAATGAGCCTGGCCAGGTGGTTGACGTTTCAGTAGGGGATTACTTTGGGAATAGTGATCACAATTCCGTAAGTTTTAGAATACTAATGGACAAAGACGAGAGAGGTCCTAAAGGAAGAGTGCTGAATTGGGTGAAGGCCAACCATAGCAAAATTCAGCAGGAGCTGGGGAATGTGGATTGGGAGCAGCTGTTTGAGTGTAAATCCACATTTGGTATGTGGGAGGCTTTTAAAGGGAGGTTGATTAGAGTGCAGGACAGACATGTCCCTGTGAAAATGAGGGAGAGAAAGAGCAAGATTACAGAACCACGGATGACAAGTGAAATTGTGAGACTAGCAAAGAGGAGAGTGGAAGCATACAGAAGGTCTAGGCAACTGAAAACAGACGAAGCTTTGGAAGAATTTTGGGAAAGGAGAACTAATCTGAAACGAGGAATTATTGTGAGAGATAATGGGAACTGCAGATGCTGGAGATTCCTCGATAATAAAATGTGAGGCTGGATGAACACAGCAGGCCAAGCAGCATCTCAGGAGCACAAAAGCTGACGTTTCGGGCCTAGACCCTTCATCAGAGAGGGGGATGGGGGGAGGGAACTGGAATAAATAGGGAGAGAGGGGGAGGCGGACCGAAGATGGAGAGTAAAGAAGATAGGTGGAGAGGGTGTAGGTGGGGAGGTAGGGAGGGGATAGGTCAGTCCAGGGAAGACGGACAGGTCAAGGAGGTGGGACGAGGTTAGTAGGTAGCTGGGGGTGCGGCTTGGGGTGGGAGGAAGGGATGGGTGAGAGGAAGAACCGGTTAGGGAGGCAGAGACAGGTTGGACTGGTTTTGGGATGCAGTGGGTGGGGGGGAAGAGCTGGGCTGGTTGTGTGGTGCAGTGGGGGGAGGGGATGAACTGGGCTGGTTTAGGGATGCAGTGGGGGAAGGGGAGATTTTGAAACTGGTGAAGTCCACATTGATACCATATGGCTGCAGGGTTCCCAGGCGGAATATGAGTTGCTGTTCCTGCAACCTTCGGGTGGCATCATTGTGGCAGTGCAGGAGGCCCATGATGGACATGTCATCAAGAGAATGGGAGGGGGAGTGGAAATGGTTTGCGACTGGGAGGTGCAGTTGTTTGTTGCGAACTGAGCGGAGGTGTTCTGCAAAGCGGTCCCCAAGCCTCCGCTTGGTTTCCCCAATGTAGAGGAAGCCGCACCGGATACAGTGGATGCAGTATACCACATTGGCAGATGTGCAGGTGAACCTCTGCTTAATGTGGAATGTCATCTTGGGGCCTGGGATGGGGGTGAGGGAGGAGGTGTGGGGACAAGTGTAGCATTTCCTGCGGTTGCAGGGGAAGGTGCCGGGTGTGGTGGGGTTGGAGGGCAGTGTGGAGCGAACAAGGGAGTCACGGAGAGAGTGGTCTCTCCGGAAAGCAGACAGGGGAGGGGATGGAAAAATGTCTTGGGTGGTGGGGTCGGATTGTAAATGGCGGAAGTGTCGGAGGATAATGCGTTGTATCCGGAGGTTGGTAGGGTGGTGTGTGAGAACGAGGGGGATCCTCTTGGGGCGGTTGTGGCGGGGGCGGGGTGTGAGGGATGTGTCGCAGGAGATGCGGGAGACGCGGTCAAGGGCGTTCTCAATCACCGTGGGGGGAAAGTTGCGGTCCTTAAAGAACTTGGACATCTGGGATGTGCGGGAGTGGAATGTCTTATCGTGGGAGCAGATGCGGCGGAGGCGGAGGAATTGGGAATAGGGGATGGAATTTTTGCAGGAGGGTGGGTGGGAGGAGGTGTATTCTAGGTAGCTGTGGGAGTCGGTGGGCTTGAAATGGACATCAGTTACAAGCTGGTTGCCTGAGATGGAGACTGAGAGGTCCAGGAAGATGAGGGATGTGCTGGAGATGGCCCAGGTGAACTGAAGGTTGGGGTGGAAGGTGTTGGTGAAGTGGATGAACTGTTCGAGCTCCTCTGGGGAGCAAGAGGCGGCGCCGATACAGTCATCAATGTACCGGAGGAAGAGGTGGGGTTTGGGGCCTGTGTAGGTGCGGAAGATGGACTGTTCCACGTAAAATTCCATCCCCTATTCCCAATTCCTCCGCCTCCGCCGCATCTGCTCCCACGATAAGACATTCCACTCCCGCACATCCCAGATGTCCAAGTTCTTTAAGGACCGCAACTTTCCCCCCACGGTGATTGAGAACGCCCTTGACCGCGTCTCCCGCATCTCCCGCGACACATCCCTCACACCCCGCCCCCGCCACAACCGCCCCAAGAGGATCCCCCTCGTTCTCACACACCACCCTACCAACCTCCGGATACAACGCATTATCCTCCGACACTTCCGCCATTTACAATCCGACCCCACCACCCAAGACATTTTTCCATCCCCTCCCCTGTCTGCTTTCCAGAGAGACCACTCTCTCCGTGACTCCCTTGTTCGCTCCACACTGCCCTCCAACCCCACCACACCCGGCACCTTCCCCTGCAACCGCAGGAAATGCTACACTTGTCCCCACACCTCCTCCCTCACCCCCATCCCAGGCCCCAAGATGACATTCCACATTAAGCAGAGGTTCACCTGCACATCTGCCAATGTGGTATACTGCATCCACTGTACCCAGTGCGGCTTCCTCTACATTGGGGAAACCAAGCGGAGGCTTGGGGACCGCTTTGCAGAACACCTCCGCTCAGTTCGCAACAAACAACTGCACCTCCCAGTCGCAAACCATTTCCACTCCCCCTCCCATTCTCTTGATGACATGTCCATCATGGGCCTCCTGCACTGCCACAATGATGCCACCCGAAGGTTGCAGGAACAGCAACTCATATTCCAAGATAATAAAATGTGAGGCTGGATGAACACAGCAGGCCAAGCAGCATCTCAGGAGCACAAAAGCTGACGTTTCGGGCCTAGGCTCTCTGATGAAGGGTCTAGGCCCGAAACGTCAGCTTTTGTGCTCCTGAGATGCTGCTTGGCCTGCTGTGTTCATCCAGCCTCACATTTTATTATCTTGGAATCTCCAGCATCTGCAGTTCCCATTATCTCAGCAACTCATATTCCGCCTGGGAACCCTGCAGCCATATGGTATCAATGTGGACTTCACCAGTTTCAAAATCTCCCCTTCCCCCACTGCATCCCTAAACCAGCCCAGTTCATCCCCTCCCCCCACTGCACCACACAACCAGCCCAGCTCTTCCCCCCCACCCACTGCATCCCAAAACCAGTCCAACCTGTCTCTGCCTCCCTAACCGGTTCTTCCTCTCACCCATCCCTTCCTCCCACCCCAAGCCGCACCCCCAGCTACCTACTAACCTCGTCCCACCTCCTTGACCTGTCCGTCTTCCCTGGACTGACCTATCCCCTCCCTACCTCCCCACCTACACCCTCTCCACCTATCTTCTTTACTCTCCATCTTCGGTCCGCCTCCCCCTCTCTCCCTATTTATTCCAGTTCCCTCCCCCCATCCCCCTCTCTGATGAAGGGTCTAGGCCCGAAACGTCAGCTTTTGTGCTCCTGAGATGCTGCTTGGCCTGCTGTGTTCATCCAGCCTCACATTTTATTATCGAGGAATTATTGTGTCCGGTTCTGGTCGCCTCATTATAGGCAAGATGTGGAAGTATTAGAAAAGGTGCAGAGGAGATTTACCAGGATGTTGCCTGGGATGGAGGGAAGGCCTTACAAGGAAAGTTTCAGAATGATGAAGGATGAGAGGTGTCTTGATAGAGGTGTACAAAATGATCAGAGGAATAGATAAAGTAGACAGCCAGAGACATTTTCCTAGGGTGGAGGTTGCTTTTGCGAGGGGACATAGTTTTAATGTGAAAGGAGGTAGCTATCAGGGAGACATCAGAGGTAGGTTCTTTACTCAGAGTGTTAGGGGCATGGAATGCATTGCTGGTGAGGGTAGTGGAGTCAGCATCACTAGGGGCATTTAAGTGGCTATTAGATAGGCACATGGATGATAATATAAGGTAGCGGTGGAAGTTAGATAGACCTTAGGTTTTGGGTAAAAGTTCGGCACAACATTGTGGGCCAAAGGGCCTGTACTGTGCTGTACTGTTCTATGTTCTAAGTTCTATGTTCTGTGTTCTAATTAAGAGGGCTAAAAGGAGTCATAAAACATCTTTAGCAAACAGGGTTAAGGAAAATCCCAAAGCCTTTTATTCATACATGAGGAGCAAGAGGGTAACTAGAGAAAGGGTTGGCCCACTCAAGGACAAAGGAGGGAAGTTATGTGAGGAGTCAGAGAAAATGAGTGAGATTCTTAATGAGTACTTTGTGTTGGTATTCACTGAGGAGAGGGACACGACGGATGTTGAGGTTAGGGATAGAAGTTTGATTACTGTCGGTCATGTCAGCATAAGGAGGGGGGAGGTGTTGGGTATTCTAAAAGGCATTAGGATCGACAAGTCCCCAGGTCTGGATGGGATCTATCCCAGGTTACTGAGGGAAGCAAGAGAGGAAATAGCTGGGGCTTCAACAGATATCTTTGCAGGATCCTTGA
The DNA here is from genome assembly GCF_030684315.1 of Stegostoma tigrinum. Classification (NCBI taxonomy): domain Eukaryota; kingdom Metazoa; phylum Chordata; class Chondrichthyes; order Orectolobiformes; family Stegostomatidae; genus Stegostoma; species Stegostoma tigrinum. The sequence goes on along the minus strand of NC_081395.1, from coordinate 15,256,056 downwards.
GCACGGGTGAGGTCCCGGAGGACTGGAGAATTGCTAGTGTCGTCCCCTTGTTTAAGAAGGGTTACAGGGATAATCCAGGTAATTATAGACCAGTGAGCCTGATGTCAGTGGTGGGGAAGCTGCTGGAGAAGATACTGAGGGATAGGATCTATTTACATTTGGAAGAAAATGGGCTTATTAGTGATAGGCAGCATGTTTTTATGCAGGGAAGGTCATGTCTTACCAACTTGATAGAATTCTTTGAGGAAGTGACAAAGTTGATAGATGAAGGAGGGCTGTGGATTTCATATATATGGACTTCAATAAGGTGTTTGATAAGGTTCCTCATGGTAGGCTGATGGAGAATGTGAGGTCACATGGGGTCCAGGATGTACTAGCTGGATGGATAGAGAACTGGCTGGGCACCAGGAGACAGAGTTGTAGCGAAAGGGAGTTTCTCCAAATGGAGAACTGTTGACAGTAGTGTTCCACAGGGGTCTGTGCTGGGGCCATTGTTGTTTGTGATATACATTATCAATCTGGAGGAAAGTGTAGATGGTCTGATTAGCAAGTTTGCAGATGATACTAAGATTGGTGGAGTAGCAGATAATGAAGGGGACTATCAGAGATTACAGCAGAATATAGATAGACTGGAGAGTTGGGCAGATAAATGGCAGATGGAGCTCAATCTGGGCAAATGTGAGGTGATGCATTTTGGAAGATCCATTTCAAGAGCGAACTATGTGGTAAATGGAAAAGCTCTGGGGCAAATTGATGCACTGAGAGATATGGGTGTTCAGGTCCATTGTACCCTGAAGGTAGCAACGCAGATCGATCGCGTGGTCAAGAAGGCATACGGCATGCTTTCAGTCATCGGACGGGGTATTGAGTACAAGAGTTGGCAGGTCATGTTGCAGTTGTATAGGACTTTGGTTCGACCACATTTGGAATACTGCGTACATTTCTCATTGCCACACTACCAAAAGGATGTGGATGCTTTGGAGAGCGTGCAGAGGAAGTTCACCAGGATGTTGCTTAGTATGGAGGGCACTAGCTATGAAGGGAGGTTGAGTAGTTTAGGATTATTAACATTAGAAAAACGGAGGCTGAGGTGGGACCTGATTGAGGTCTACAAAATCACAAGAGGTATAGACGGGGTGGACAGCCAGAAGCTTTTTCCCCAGAGTGGGGGAGTCAGTTACTAGGGGTCATGATTTCAAGCTGAGAGGGGAAAAGTTTAAGGGAGATATGCATGGAAAGTTCTTTATGCAGAGGGTGGTGGGTGTCTGGAACGCGTTCCCATTGGAGGTGGTAGAGGCAGGCATGATAGCATCATTTAAGATGTATCTAGACAGACACACGAATGGGCAGGAAGCAGAGGGATACAGATCCTTGGAAAATAAGTGACATGTTTAGATAGAGGATCTGGATCAGTGCAGGCTTGGAGGGCCGAAGGGCCTGTTCGTATGCTGTAATTTTCCTTGTTCTTTGTACCCAACAAGATGAGATGCAATTCATGATTTAGTTTTGGAAAATGAAAGTGGGCAAGTGGGTGAAGTGACAGCGGGCGACCATATCGGGGACAGTTAGAATTAGAATGAGGTTTTATGGCATGTACTCAAGTACAGGGACGTGTGAGTACAGCAAAAACTTACAAAGTGGTCATGTCCTGTCCCAATTTAGGTACAAAGGTACCTCAATACAAAACCTTAGGTATGTATTAGGAAAATTTAGAAATGATATAGGCAAAGGTTCAGCATTACAGTCCTAAAGATCTAAAGCAGGGAGTCCATATTGGGCTTCATGTCGAGGCCAGGAGGCTGTACTGGGCTTCCTCAACGCCGTGAAGCCATGCTAGACTACCTCAAGGCTGTAAGTCCATCGAGTCTCTGCTGGGTCCCCACCAGGCCAGGAGTCCCTCAAGTCTGCACTGACTCAATTCTCCAGCATTGGTGCTGTCCGAGGAACAGAGCTAAGAAAACACAAAAAGAGGAAAAAGAAGAGAAGAGCCAGAAAGAGCAGATCAGGTCCAGCTAAGGAACCCTACTATGCTGCCATCATTTATCCAAAGAGTGACTACGATTTATTTAGATTTGGTATTGTTATGGAATCGGGCAGAGGTAAATCAGGAGTAAAAGTTTTAAACTGGGGGAAGGCAAATTTTACAAAATTGCTAAGGTGGACTGGACAGGACTGTTAATGGATAAATCAGAGGCATTAAAAAGTGAGATCTTTAGGGCACTAAGCAGTCATGCGCTATTCAAAATAAGAATAATACTTCCAAACATAGAACCCTGTGGTTGTCTAGATAAATAAAGGGGAACATTAAACAGAAAAAGAAAGCTTGTGGTAGTCACAAAAAACTGAAGACTGCAGATAATCTAGAGGAGTCTAGAGCATAGTGGGATCGAGTGAAAAAGAAATATGGAAATCAAAAGGCATGGAAAAATATTAGCAAGCTGGGCAAAGGAAAACCTAAAGATATCTTATTAGTATCTAAAGAGCAAAACAGTAGTTAAGAAAAGAGTGGGATCTATCAGAGATGAAGAAGGAAACTCGTTCAAAGATGCAGAGAATATGGGAAGAAAATTAGGTGAATTTTTCCTCTCTACTCATAAATGGAAGGGATGATGTGAATATAGTCTTCCAAGAAGAGCAGTGTAAAATATTGGACAAAATAATCATAACAAAAGAGGAAGTGTTAGAGTAGTTGGAATCCCTGAAAGTGAATAAGTTGCCAAAGCTGGATGGATGGTTCCCTTGGATGTTGAAAGAGGTCTGGGTGGAAATAGCAGATGCTCTGAGGATTATTTTCCAATCTTCACTAGAAAAAGGTGTGAGGTACTGAAGGAATGTGGATGTGGTTCAGTGTTTCAAAAGAGTACAAAGGATATGCCAAAACATAACAGGCCAGTTAGTCTGACTACAGTGGTGGGTAAATTGTTAGAATCAATCCTGAGAGATCAGATAAACTGTCACATAGAAATGCATGGACTAATCAGAGATAGTCAGCATGGTTTTGTTATGGAAGATGATTCCTTAAATATTTGATTGAATTTTTTGAGGAAGTGACAAGGAAGATTTATGACGGTAGTGTAGTGGATGTTGTCTATGTGGATTTTAGTAAGGCATTTGATAAGGTCCCACATGGCAGACTGGTCAAAAAAGTAAGAGCCGATGCATACAGGATAATGTGTTGGCCTAGTAACTAGAAATAAAGGGCAATGGTTAATGGCAGCTCTTGCAAATGGAAAGCTATTTCAAGTGATGTTCTTCAGGGCTGGGTGCTGGCACTCCTGCTGTTTGTTTTATACATTAGTGATTTGGAATTGAAGGTGGGGGTACAGTTGGTAAATTTGCAGATGACACAAAAATTGGACGTGTAGTGAATGGCGTAGAATGTACCTGTCAGCTCCAAGCTGATATAAGTGATTTGGTGGAATGGGCAGAAAAGTGGCAGATAGAGTTTGACTGTGATACTTGTGAGGTAATGCATTTACAGAGGTCAAACAGTAATAGGGAATACACAATAAATGGGAATGTACTGATGGGGGTAGATGAACATGGATGAGGTCTCTTCACTGCATTCAATTCTGGTCTCCCTGTGATAGGAAAGGTGTTGTTAAACTTAAAAGGGTTCAGAAATGAATTATAAGGATGTTGCCAGGGTCAGAGGATTTGACCTATAAGGATAGGCATGAAAAGGCTGGGGCTTGTTTGGGGGATCTTACAGAGGTTTATAAATCATGAGAGGCATGGATAGGGTGAGTAGCCAAGGTCTTATCCCCAGTGTAGGAAAACTGAAGGGCATAGGCTTAAAGTGAGAGAAGAAAGATTTAAAAGAAATCCACGGGGCAATTAATTAATATGGAGGGTTGTGCAAGTATGGAATGAGCTGCCAGAGGTGGAGTTGAAGGAGGGTACAATTACCAAAGGCATTTTGATGGGTACATGAATAGGACTGGTTTAGAAGGATGTGGGCCAAATACTGAAAAATAGGTTAAGATATCTGGTCGGTGTGGACAATTCGGACTGAAGAGTTCTTTTCCACACTGTAAAACCCTATGACTCAGATTGTCCCGTGTTGTATTTCATCTGCCATTTATGTGTCCATTCTCCTAGTCTGCCCAAGTCCTTCGGTTGCCTCCCTGTGTTTTCAACAATATCTGTCCCATTACCTCTCTTTATGCCATCTGCAAACTTAGCAACAATGACCTTATTTCTTTCGTCTAGATCGTTAATGTAGAACATAAACGATTGTGGTCCCAAAACTGATCCCTGTGGAGCTCCACTAATCACTGGCTGCCATCCTGAAAAGACCCCTTCATCTGTGCTCTCTGCCTTCTGCCATTCAGCCAATCTTCCATCCATGTCAATACTCTTTTTATTTTTTTTAGTAGCCTCCTGTATGGCACCTTGTCAAAGGGCTTCTGGAAGTGCAAATGGATCACATCCACTGGCTATCCTTTGTATAACTTGATCATTACCTTTTTAAAGAATTCTAACAGATTTGTTAGACTGAACCCCTCCTTGACAAAGCAGTGGTGGCTCTGCCGTTTTACCATGCACTTCCAAGTACTCCATAATCTCATCCTTAAGAATGGACTCTAAAATTTTACCAATGACTAAAATCAGGCTAATTGGCCTATAATTTCCCATCTTCTGCCCCCCTCCCTCCTTAAATAGGACTGGTGTATTAGGCAGTTTCTAGTCCTCTAGGATGCTCCCTGACTCCAATGATTCCTGATAGATCATCACCAATGCCTCTACAATCTTCTCAACTATCTCCTTCAGAACTGAGGGATGTAATTTATTCTGGTCGGTGTGATTTATCTACCTTCCAGTTTCATCACTTTCTCTTTGGTGACAGACACAACACTTTTCTCAGACCCCCGTTATCCTCTGGTGTGCTACTCACGTCATCCCATGTGAAGACTAATGCAAAGTATCTGTTCAGTTCCTCTGGCATTTCTTTGTTCCCCATTACTACTTCTCCACCGTAATTTTTCAATGGTCCAATGTCCACTTTTCCCTTTCTCTTAACTTTTATGTATCCAAAGAAACTCTTGCAATTTTAAATGACTAGCTAGCTTACTCTTATGTTATCTCTTCGCCAACCCCTCCCTTTTGCTTTTTTACTCATCCTTTGCTGGTTTTTAGAGGCTTCCCAATCCCTTTGTGATGTTGTACACTTTTTCTTTTGCTTTTATGCTGTCCCTGTCTTCCTTTGTTCCCCATTACTACTTCTCCACCGTAATTTTTCAATGGTCCAATGTCCACTTTTCCCTTTCTCTTAACTTTTATGTATCCAAAGAATTGTTCGCCGTAGTTGCTTCATCCTCCCCTTAGTATGATCCTTCTTCCTTGGGATAAATTTCTGCTGTGCCTCCTCATTTACCCTCAGAAACCCTTGTCATTGATGTTCCACAATTTTCCCTGCTGGGCTGTCCTTCCAATTAACTCTGGCCAGTTCCTCCCTCATGTCTTTGTAGCTACTGTTATTCATTTGTAATACCGTTACATCTGATTTGATACTTTCCAAACTTTATTGTTTCTTGCAAGTGATTTATTTTCATTTGTTACTAAAAAGGCAACTCTGCCTATTTACTGGTATTTTCGGGAGGATGGATGTCCATGGATATTTAGCACTAATCCCCTTATAGCATTTTTTAAAAAAAACCACTCACAGGACGTGAGCATCGCTGGCTGGGCTTGCATTCAATGTTCATTCCTCATTGAACATAATTGAGAATCAACCACATTGCTCTGGGTCTGGAGTCACATGCAGGCCAGACCAGGTAAGGACACCATATTTCCTTTCCTAAAGGCTATTAGTGAACCAGATGGGACAGAAACAAAGTTTCTGAAAAAGCTCAGTAGTTCTGGCAGCATCTGTGAAGGAAAAAACAGTTAACCTTTTGGGTCCGGTGACCTCGGTTCCATGTGGAACCTTATAAAAGGCCTTTCTGAAATCCATGTAGACTATGTCTACCATCCTGCCCTCATCAACCTTCCTGGTCACTTTTTCAAAGAACTGTAGCAAATTTGTGAAGCATGATCTCTCATGCACGAAGCTATGTTAATTACTCCTAAGCAAACTCTCTTCTTTCTAAATGCACGTATATCTTATTCCTCAGAATCTTCTCAAGTAACTTGCCTACCACAGATCTCAAGTTTACTGGTCAATAATTCCCAGGTTTTTCTTTGCAGTCCTTCTTGAATAAGGACACAACAATCGCTACCCTCCAGTCTTCTGGGATCTCACTCGTGGCTAACGAAGATGCAAATATATCAGCCATGGCCACTGCAATTACGTCTGTAGCCTCCTGCAACTTTCTTGGATATATCTGATCAGGAGGAGGGCATTTATCCACCTTCATACATTCTAACACTTCCAACACCACCTCTGCTGTGATGTGGGCTGTCCCTAACGTATTGCCACTACCTTCCCCAACTCCCAAGTCTTCATGTCTTTCTCCACGGTAAACACAGGAGAAATATTCATTGAGAACCTCACCCATTCCGTGCAATTCCACACATGTATGTCCACATTGATCCTTGAGGGGTCTTATTCTCTCTCTAGTTATTCTTTTTCCTTTAATATACTTAAAGACTCTCTTTGGATTCACGCTAATCTTCTCAGCCAAAGCTATCTCGTGCCCCCTTTTCACTCTCCTGATTTCCTTCTTTAGTAAACTCCTGTATCTCCTATATATCTCCAGGGATTCCTTTGATCCCAGCTGCCTGTTCCTGATTCATGCCTCCTCTTTTTCCGGTCAGAGCCTAAACATCTCTTGTCATCCAGGGTTCCCTACTCCTACCAACCCCGCCCTTCACCCTCACAGGTACATATCGACCTTGAACTCTAACTATCACACTCTTAAAGGCTTCCCACTTGCCATAGTGTCCTTTGCCTGCAAACAAATTACTCCAATCAACCTTTGCAAGCTCCTGTGTAATTCCATCAAAATTCACTTTCCCCCAGATTCGAACTTGAACCTGGTGACTGCTTCCAGGCTTTAATCTATGCGCTGATGTGATGCCTCTCCCTCTCAGTCTGTATGCTTACTTTCAGCAACTGGTGCAAAAGGCCACTTGGGTCTCATCGCACCTCCTTTTCTGATTCAGATTGTAATCTGCCTTTCTGTTTTTTGTTATCAAAGTGGATAATTTACATTTGTCCACGTTATATTTTGTTCATCATACATTTGCTAACACAATCAACTTGTCCAAATCACTTTGATGCATCTTTGCTTTCTCCTCAGGTTCACCCTCCCTTGGAGATATTACAATTGACACACTCATCTAAATTATTCAGATATATTGTGAATAGTTGGGGTCCAAGCACTGATCTCTGCAGTATCCCACTGGTCACTGGCTGACACTTGGACAACAATTCATTTATTTCTACTCTTTGAAATGAAGAAACCAGTCCTCCATCCATGTCAGACTGCATCCGCCAAGTACCATGCACTTTAACATAATATGCTAATTGCTTAAGTGGGACCTTATCATAGGATTAGATAACTTAGACTGCAGGAAGATATGGATGGACTGGTCAGGTGGACTGATCAGTGGCAAATGAAATTCAATCAAACGTATTTGAGCTGAACAAACAAGGCAAGGGAGTACACAATAAATGGCAGGATTCTGGGAAACACCAAGGATCAGAGGTCCTTGGTATGCATGTTCCCTGGTTTCTTAAGTTAGCAGGACATTAATAAATTGTTTAAGGTGGCATATGAGATACTTGCCATCTTTGGTCAAGGCATAGAGTTTAAGAGCAAGGAGGTTATGCTGGAACTATATGAAGTATTAGTTAGGTTAGCCACAGCTATAGTATTGTGTGCAGTTCTAGATTCCATGCTATGGAAGAATATGACAGCAATTGAGAAGGTGCAGAGGAGATTTATCAGGATTTTTCCAGGGCTGGAGCATTTCAGTTATGGAGAGAGATTGGACAGACCAGATTTTTTTCTTTAAAGTGGAGAAGATTGAGAGGGGACGTGATTGAGAAGTTTAAAATTTATATGGGGCATTGTGGCGTAGACAGGAGAAAGCCTTTCCCTTTGATGGAGGGATCAATGACTGGGGACATAGATTTAAGAAAAGGGGCAGAAGGAGATGTGAGGAAAAACTTATTCATCCAGAGAGGTGCGGCAATCTCGAACTCACTGCTTCTCGGGGTGGTAGAGGTAGAAACCCTCATAACATTTAAGAAGTATTTAGATATGCATTTGCAATGCCAAGGCATGCAAGTCTGGCACGATGACTCTATATTTGAAAGCCCTTTGAAAATCATAGTAAAATCATCATATGTCTCCTCATACTATCCCTGCTAGTTATTACCTTGAAAAATTCCAGTAGGTTTGTCAAGTATGGTTTCCCTTTCATAAATCCATGCTGACTCTGTTCAATCTTGTTACTGTTTTCCAAGTTCTCTGTTATTAGATATTTTATAATGGGCTCGAGCATATTCTGCAGCACAAATGTCAGGCTAACCGACTATAATTACCTTTTTGTCCCTTCTACCTTCTTTTTTAAATAGTGGAATTACATAAGCAATTTTTTAATCTATATGAACTGTTCCAGAGTGTATAAAATTTTGGAAAATGGCCACCAATGCATTCATTGTTTCTAGAGTCACTTCCTTAACTCCTCTGGAATGTAGATTATTGGGCCATTTGGTTTTATGGCCTTTAATCCCATCAATTTTCCCAATGTCATTTGTCTACTTAGACTGATTTCCTTCACGTCCTCCCTGTCATTCGACCTGTGTTCCTCAACATATTTGGCATATTATTTCTGTCCTCCTTTGTGAAGACAGAACCAAAATATGTATTTAATTTCTCTGCCATGTCTTTGTTTCCCATTGTAACTTGTCCTGTTTTTGACCTACCTTTGCCTTCACATGCCTTTGGAGTTTCTCTAATCAGTTTCCCTGAAAACTTATTGCTATCCTCTATTTCCCCTCTTTGTCCTCCTTTTACTGAAATCTAAACAGCTGTCAATCCCCAGGTCTTCTTTTATTTTTGGCCAATTGTATGCCCTTTCCTTAGATTTAATACTGTCCCTAATTGTCCCTCTCACCCCCTAGGTGGAGCCGTGTTTCTCAGTGTATTGTTGTGACGGACAGGAATGAATAATTGTTGTAGTTTGAATGGTTGTCATTGCCTACCCATCATCATCCCTTTTAAATAATATCTCCAATTTATCACAGCCATCTCATGATTCATACCATTGTGGTTTCCTTTACTTAGATTCACGACCCTAGTCTCAGAATCAAGTACATCACTTTCATATTATATTATGGCAACACTTCCCCAAGGGGCCTCGCACAACTGGACTGCTATTATTTTCTCATCGCACAATGCCCAGTCTAGGATGACCTGCGTTATATTTGTCTCCTTAATGTATTGATCCGAAAATAATCTCGTACAGAATCCAGAACTTCCCGTGCCAGGTCATTGTTACTGATTTGATTTACCTAATTTGTATGCTGGTTAAAGTCACTTTTAATTACTTTATTGCATGCATCTCTCATTTCTTGTTTAATGCCTTCCACAACATTACCACTACAGTTTGGGAGTCCATATACACAACCTCCACTGTTGTCTTCTGCCCTTTGGTGTTGCTAAGCTCTGCCCATACAGATTTCACTAATATCCTTCCTCAATATTGTGTTAATGTCTTCTTGAACCAGCGAAGGTACCTCACTGGCTTTTAATGTCTGTCCTTCAGAAAAACTGAATATCCCTGGATATTGAGTTCCCATTACCTATCCACCATGAGGCTATGTCTCTGTAATCTAACTATATCACATCTGTTTATATCGATTTGCAAGACTAATTCATCCACTTTATTGTGATGCATCAAGCATTAAGACACAAGGCTTTAAGGCTCATCTTTTTAACATTCATTAGTAGTAAAACGCCGCAAATGTCAGGGTAAACAAAGTTCAGTCTCAGTGTAGGTTAACAGAAGATTCCAACTCGCTGGTGTCCCAGCAGCTTGAATGATTCATTAAATCCACTCTCAAGTGGAGAAACTGAACAGTCTCTCCACAGTATGAACTCACAGTTGGGAGCCTTGGAGGTGATAGTCTTCCCATGTATAAGCTGAAATTGTCTTTCTTGGAGTTAAAGATTGTAGATTTGAGAAATTCTGTAAATATTCTAGTTGAAAAGCAAACGTTAAAGTATCTCTTTGCTCCTCAGTACACCCTGTCTCTTTCTCACCTCCCTATAGAGTCATGCAGACATACTGCACAAAAAGGGGTCATCAGCCCGTCAAGCCTGCGCTGATCTGTCGACACTAATCCCACTTTCCAGCACTTGACCCATAACCTTGGTTAATTTTACATTTCAAGTGGTCATCCATGTACATTTTAAACGTTCTGAACTTTCCTGCCTCTGCTACCCTCCCAAGGCAGTGCATTAAAAATTCCCATCACCCTCTGGCTGAAAACCAGTTGTTTTCTCAAAACCTCCTGCCCATTACCTTAAAATTTTGTCCCCTTGTTATTGACTCTTCAACTAAAAGGACAGCTACTTCATATACAGCCTAGTTATGCCCCTCATAATCTTGTACATCTCTATCAGATGCCCCATCAGCTTCCACTGCTCCAAAGAAAACAAGTGCATATCTAGCATCTCTGCATAGCTAAAATTCTCCATCCCAGGCAAAATCTTAGTCAATCTCTTCTGCACCTTCTCCATTGCAAATACATCCTTCCTGAAGTGAGATGACCAGAACTGCAGACAGTTCTCTGGCAGTGATCAAATCAACGTTTTGTTCAGCTTCCTGCTGTTATAACCCCTGTGCTATCGCTGACAAAGACAAGTATCCCCTATTAACCTGTTCTGCCATCCTCAAAGTTCTAAGGACAAGTACGCAAGAGATCTCTATGTACCTCTGAACATTTATTGAATACTTACTTGACTTGTTACTTTTTCCCAAATGTATCAACTTCCAGGATTAATTTTCATCTACCCATCTATAGTTTCCAGTAACCCAAGACCTGCTTCCACACAAATAACTATTGGCCAAACTTGTGTTGCCTGCAAACTTATTTATTATCTCTCCAACATTTTTCCCTATTTCATTTATATGTATATCATGAAGAATAAGGGACCAAACCCTTTGGTATACCACTGGCCTGTGCCTTCTGTCACACAATCAGCCTTCTACTACCATCCTCTTCCTACCAGTCAACTAACTTTGTATCTAAACTTGTTCTTATTATCCTGGATCCCATGTGCTTTTACCTTCTTTATCAATCTCCCATGTGGGACCCTGTCAAAGCCTTTGTTGGCATCTGTATAAAATACATCAACTGCACTGCTCTCATTGATACACAGTAGAGTCTTGTGTGTACTGAGACTAGTTTCTAGGAATCCTCCCCAGGATGAACATTAGTCAACCCACACATGACCAGACTCATCCAACTCCATTTCACAACCTACCTTTGTGTTTTTTAGTTCTCTATCAGTTACTTTGTCTTGTTTTAAATTAATTTTACAGGGCTTCTGAAACAGTGGATTTTCGGGCAGGAAGCTCAAATGATACATAGTGTCAAGACCTGATAGAGGCATCATATTTATCACCGTATCACAGACCTTTGAACGTGGAGGGAAAAAGTACTGTGCACAGTGGAGAGAAACCATACATGTGTTTTATGTGTAGATAAGGCTTTAGTCAGTCATCTGGCTTGTTGAAACATAAATGCAGTAACACTGGGGAGAAACCATGGTGATATGGCGACTGTGGGAAAGGATTCATTTCCCCATCGAAGCTGGAAACTCCGCCACAGACACACTGGTGGGAGGCCATTCACCTGCTCCGTGTGTGGGAGGGGATTCACACAGTCAGCCAACTTGCTGACACACCGGCAAATTCACACTGGGGAGCGGCCATTCACTTGCTCAGAGTGTGGGAAGGGATTCACTGATTCATCCAGCTTCCTGAGGCACCGGCAGGTTCACAGTGGGGAGAGGCCATTCAACTGTTCTGAGTGTGGAAAGAGATTTATTCAGTCATCTGATCTGCTGTGACACCAGCGAGTCCACACTGGGGAAAGACCTTATAGATGCCTAGTCTGAGGAAGGTGCTTTAAAAGTTCCAGGGAATTGACATGTCACCTACATGTTCACACTGAGGAGAGACCTTTTAAATGTCCAGACTGTGAGAAGTGCTTTAAAGGTTCCAAGGAACTGATGCTCCATCAACGTATTTATACTGAGGAGAGAAAATTCAGGTGTTCTCACTGTGAGACTGGATTCAAGCAATCATCTAACCTTACTGAACATCAGTGAGTTCACACTAGAGAGAAGCCATTTATCTGTACTGAGCGTGGGAAGGAATTCACTCAATCGTCCGATCCATTGATGCACCAGCGAGTCACAAGTACTGACAGTGATTGGATTTTTCTGTTTTTCACATCCAGGACTGAAACATCTCCATTTGAGTGTTTTTTTTTTAAAGTAAACTTCAGCCCAGTGGAAGGTTTTAATGTTCTGGATAAAGCTAAATAAATCCCTTTGGTGTTAAATACAATGTGGAAGCTTTTTAATATCTTTAGCGCACAAGTTAGTTGCATGAAGAGTTCATGAAACGTCTTTATTATTGAGACTAAGGCATCTGATTAGCTGCCTCTGCTGCTTCTGTTCTTTCCAATAGCTTACTGGGCTAAGCTGTCTCCTTATCTGAGTCCTAAAATTAAATCTTCCTTTATTCTCCTCCATCTATACTTGTGACTTCCCAATATGTCCATGGGACCCATCTCCTACTCCATCCACCTTGTCCAACTAAATGCTTGATCCCTCTACGTTCGCATTCCAAATAGTTAATACCTTCTCCTCCAAATCTGCTATCATCTCGTCCTCCTCCAAAAACAAATCCTTGGCACCTCCATATTTTTCAATTGCCTGATCTCCAACTCCCACTCCTATTCATCTCCACAGTCCTTGAGCCTTATATTAACTCCCAAATTTATGTCCATCTTTTCCAGAAGTCCATGTCTGAATCCTTCTTTTCAGGTTTCAGCTCTTGCCACACTATTACAATGGCTCTTATCAAAGTCACAAGTGACATTCTCAGACTGTGATTGATATCAGCTCGTTTTTTTGTTTTTGACTTGTCTACAGCCTTTAACAAAGTTGATTGCACCATTTTACCCTGACATCTTTCCACTGCCATCCTGCTAGGTGGAGCTGCTTTTTCCTGGTTTTATTCTTTTCTATCTAATTGTAGCTAGAGGATCACTGACAATGCCTTCCCTTCCCACTTCCCTCTGGTGTCGCAGAGGACCCAGCCTTAGAGTCATCTTATTTCTCATCAGCATGTTCCCCACAATGTCATCATCTGAGAGCAGAATACCTTTGTTTAATGTATGTTGATAGCTCCTAGCTCAACCTCATCACCTCCACCTCTGTCCATTTTAGCTAAATTATCAGATTGTTTCTTTGATATCTAGTGATGAATGTGCAGAAATCTTCTGTAACTAATTATTGGGAAGACTGAATCAACCAACTTCATTCCTGTCCCGGACAATGGTTTGAGACTAAAGCAGATCTTTGAACACTCAGAGATAGTAGGAACTGCAGATGCTGGAGAATTTGAGATAACAAGAAGGTTCTAGGCCTGAAACATCAGCTTTCCTGCTCCTCTGATGCTACTTGGCCTGCTGTGTTCATCCAGCTGTACACCTTGTTATCCCTTGTAAACACTCTAATGTCATGTTTATCTCCAAGATAAGCTTCTATCATTGGCGGGGTGGGGGTGGGGTGTTTGCGATTTCTTGGATACTTTTCCAGTCACAATGATAATTTCAACCTTTGCCTGTAAGTACAACAGACAAACCTATCTGCAACCTAATCAGAATCTGATTGTACTTCCATTAATACTTGGTGAGATTATTGATCTGTGTATCCCATCTGCAAATCCTTTCACCAGTACAGGACGGAAATTCAGAAAAGACAATTTTTGTTTTTAAGGTACATTCTTTTGCCTTTTAATCTCAAATTTATAAATCCCTGACACACACACACACACACACACACACCCTTTCTCTCTCTATCATAGTTTAGTAATTTTTAATGTTTGGAAACAATCACATTTTTCTGATTATGGGGAATAGCAAGTCCATTGGCTAGTCCAGAGCTTGCTTACTAGCTCTTTTCTTTTTGGGTCTATTTAAACAAGCTCTGTCTCTCTCTCTGAGTTACATTCTAACTTAATTTATATTTACATAGAGTTTTTAACACCGTGAAGTGTCCCAAAGAATTTTACAGGACCATAAGGACATATTCATTGAGATGAAGAAAAGCTTAATGAAACGAGAAGTTATAAGGATCTTTCAAAGAGTGGAAAGTGAAGTGGAGAGGTTTAAGAGTGGAAATTTAAGGACCAGAAAGCTGAAGGTATAACAACCAATAGTGGATTATTTAAAGTCAGAAATAAAAGGTATCTGGTACCCCAAGGACCAAGTCTGAACATTGGGACATAGATTGACAATCATTGTTCTCAGAAACCAATAATTTCCTATATAAATATCTTATAATATTTTAGCGAGAGTTGGTTGAGTTCTCCTGTGTACTTGATAGGAGTTGTCTTTAGCAAAGTTCTTTCTTTCATGTTAATAGAGGGCTCTTCCTTTGCTTTCCAGTCCTTGTGAGTTATAACCGCAGATTAAACATTTCCTTATGTCCGAGGCATTGCAAATGCTGCTGCAAGACTAACCATTGGCTTATCATCACCCTACCTTTGCCACATTTAATTCCAGATCGATTTCATCAAACACAAATTTCTCCTCCAAAATGCACATTTAGTTCGAACACAAATGACTTCTTCAGCCCATGACAATTGTTGCTGGGAGCTGGAATGTGAGATGGCTAGCGCGGTGAGATCATCCCACAAACTGCCCATGTGAAAAATCCACCAAAAACCCAAGCTCTGGGGTTTACAAGACAACTCCTGGCAGATTTTTGCTCCCTAAAAATAACAGATGTCAGACACTGGCATATCACATCACTTTCTGCTTCTGTGCCTGTCTCACCTCTAGCTTCCTCTGACATCCAGCTACCATGTTAATGAGCTGCTTGATGCAAACATGGGCAGATCATGAATGCAATTCTGGGAAGCAGGACCAGGAATATAAAACACAAAATATTGATAAATGATGGGTTTGCAGGTGTCTGGTAAAAAGGTGCTAGGATCTCCTTGATTTACCCAGGTACTGATTTCAGATGGGCAAATTACTGGCAGATGGAATTAGCTCTGTAAAGTGTGAGGTGATGCACTTTGGAAGAAGTGGGAGTACTAAATGAATGACAGGACACTATGAAGAACAGTGAGACAGAGAGACATTGTCCATAAGTTCTTGAGGGTTGTCATGCACATTAGTAGGGCTGTTAAAAAGGCATGCATGACACTTTCATTTATTAGTCAACATGTAGATCATATGAGCAATGAGGTTATATTGGAGCACACGAAACGTTGGTTAGGCCAGAGCTGGAGTTGTTTGGGCAGTTCTAGTTACCTCAATATTGAAAAAATGTGTTTGCACTGGAAAGAATGCAGAGGAGATTTATCAGGATGTTGTCTGATATGGAGCAATTTAGCTATGAAGAGAGGCTGGATAGTTTTGGGTTTGTCTCTTTGAACTAGGGAAGGATGAGTGGGGGAATAGTTGAGGGGAATAAGATTATGAGTGACCTAGATGTGTGAATTGATACAGAGAAAATAGGACTAGGCTGTTCAACACTTTGAGCCTGCTCCACCATTTGATATGATTTTGGTTGATCATCCAACCCAGTAACCTGTTCTGACTTCTCCCCCATTTCCTTACATCTCTTTTAGTATGAAGAAGGATATCGATCTCCTTCTTGAAAGCATTCAGTGTTTTGACCTAAACTGCTTTCTCCGGCAGAGAATCCCATAGGATCACCACTCACACTGGGTGCAGAAATTTCTACTCATTTCAGTCCTAAATGTAATCCTTAGGCTACAACCCACAACAACATTTCATATTTTTGTAGCTCTTTTAGTAAACGTAACAACTTACGGTGACAGTTATAGCAAGATATGACAGCGAGCAAAGTTTTAGATCAGGTCACCAAAATGTTGGGCAGGCAAGTAAATTTTAAGACATTTTAAAGAACGACAGTAGAAAAGGAGAGAGATGCTGCGAAGGATTTCCATAGCTTGGCACCTTTGCAACAAGAGACATTGTTATCGGTGGAGGAGTAATTTGATTGTGAATCTATAAGAGACCATAATTTGAGCAGTGCCGTGATATCAGATGTCAGTGGTATTGAGAACATTACAGAGACGGAGAGGGTAAGGCCATGGAGGGGTTGAAAAGGAAGGTGAAAACTTTGCAATAAAGACATTACTTGAATGGATATCAGTGTAGTTTGATGATGACAGAGGTGATTGGGAATGTGACTTTCTGGGAATGGTCTGTCAGCAGCTTTGATTGACCTCAAGTTTACACAGAATGTCCATTCATGCCTCAGATATATCCTACACTTTGAACCTCAACTGCTTTCTGTGGTGGTGGTTGCTGTCTCTCGGTGAAGAAGTTTCTCATCACAGTTAGTGGTTTTTGTGTGAAACCTGCCTCTGTTTCATCGGAATAAAACAATTGCAGGCTTTTATAAGGTTCTGTTCTCAGAATTATACATAGTCCTCCTGGTGTAAATGAATCAGGTCTTTGTACAGCTGAAGAAACTGCCCCTGCACTATGCCGGTACCTGTTTGGTATCACTGAGCTCACTACCATTCCCCTCTCTGTCTACCCCTTTCTCTCTCTCTCTTTCTCTGTCTCTGATTGAAGTCATAGCCAGAACAGTGGACTGCCTGCAGTGAGCCTCAGTTGAGGCTCACAGCTGCTGGAACATGACAGAGTGTTGGTGAATATGATCAGGACTGAGATGGAAGCATAGTCATTCCTCAGATACTGAAAAACCTGTGTTCAAATGCAACAAGATTTGGACAATATCTGGGCTTGTGCTGAAAAGTGGCAAGTAACATTCGTAGCACACAAATTCCAGGCAATGACCATCTTGAATAAGAGACAATCTAACCACCATCCCTTGACATTCAATAGTGTTTGCATCACTGAGTCCCCCACTGTCAACTTCCTTGGGGCTACTGTTAATCGGAAACTCAAGTGCACTCATCATATAAACACGATAGCTACAAGAGCAAGTCAAGAGATTAGGAATACTGTGGCAAGTAACTCAACACCTGACTCCCTAAAACCTGTCCACCATCTACAAAGCACAAGTCAGGGGTGGGTTGGAATACCTCCACTTGTTTAGGGGGTAGGCCCAGCAACTCAAGAAGCTTGACACTATCCAGGATAAAGCAACCCACAGAGATTGACGTCACATCACCCAGCATTTTCTCTCCACCACCGATGCTCAACAGCAGCAGCAGCGTGTGCTATCTACGAGATGCACAGCAGAAATGCATCAAAGATCCTTAGACAGTAGTTGACATGGGAAATCAGAGCTGGAAGCATCACATACAGCAGGGGGAAATACAAGGGGAGGGAGGGAGTAAATATCAGAGAACAAAAGTCATACTGGGCTTGAAGCACCAAGAGTGTAAAAGCAATGTACTAGTATGGTTCCAGGTATGAGAAACTTCAGCTGTCAGAATAGTTTGAAGGAGCTTTGAATGGAGTCTGCAGTCAAAAATGCAGAACTCTCTCCTTTCATGTTAAAAGACAGGACAGAGTGGCAATGTACATGATATTGCCATGTTTCATTAAATTTGACACTTTGTGTTTCGTATTGCTACTAATGAGAAATTTACAACCATTTTAGTTTCATGATAAATAGGATGACAATAATGGTTACTTCATTCTTTAAAATTTTGTTCTTTCTTTAAACAGGTATCGGAAAATGGGAGAAAACTAAACCAAAGTGACTCAAATTCAAAATACTGCAGATGCTGAAAATCTGACATTGAAATAGAAAAAATTAGAAACTTCCGCAAGTCAAATGGTTTCTGCGGAAATGGAAAACATGGTGTAAGTTTTAAGTCATTTGACTTTAAGCATAACTGGGAAAATTTAAGTTTTTGTTCATTTACAGTTTGGTACGGAATAAGGGAAAAGGAGATCAAATTAATGGTGTTGCAATACAATAGGAGGTTGGAAGAACACATGGAGTGATGGTGAAAGGCAGCATGGTGATGAATATGATAAGTGATGAAGTGAATGACATACTATACTGGGGGATTTCAACTTTCCCAACATAAATTGGGAAGTCATAGTGTTAAGGGTTTAGAGGGAGCGAATTTCTTGAAATGTATCCAGGAGAATTTTTTGCATCAATACATAGAAGGCCCAACAAGGGATGGAGTAGCGCTGTGGAAAGAAGCTGGACAAATGTTTGATATGACAGTTGGAGAAGATAGTGACCAAAGCATGGTATGGTTCAAATCTGTTCTGGACAAGTAAAAAATGGTCTGCAAAAGACAGAATTGGATATGGGAAAAGCAGATTTTATGAAAGCAGGATCCAGCCACCAATTACGGGGAAAAGCTCCTTGGAGGTAAGACTACTGCAGAGCAGTGGAGGGCATTCAAGAAGGACCTGGGGAGAGTACAGGCCCACTGTATACCCTTTAGAGGGAAATGTAGAAGCAGTAAGTTTAGAGAATCCTGAACGTATAGGACAATTCAAGACTGGATAAGGAAGAAGAGCACAGTTTTTAACAAGTTCAAAGGGAGCAATTCAACTGTGGCCTCAGAGGAATACAGGAAGTGCTGGAGGGAACTTAAGAAAACATTTAGGAGAGCAAAAAAGATGCATGTAAAAGGGCTTGCAAACAGAATTAGGGAGAATCCTAAGATATTTTAAAAATGCATTAAAGGGGTTAACCACGGAAAGAATAGGATCAATTAGGGACCAAGGGTCAACCTGTGTGAACTCGCAGGATATTGCATAGTGTTGAATGAAGACTTCTCTTTGGCCTTCAGCCTGGAAAAGGGACTATGAGGAACCTCACAGTTTGAACTGTGAAATGGGCAAGTATTGGAGGCTCTGTCAGGATTGAAAACAGAGAAATCTTCTTGCCTGGATGAATTGCACTCCAGACTGCTGTGGGTGGCGAGAAGGAAATTGCAAGGACTCTGAAAAAAAAATGTAATTGCTCCCTGGCCACAGGAGAACTGCCAGAGAACTGGTGCATGGTTAATGTGCTTGCGTATTTTAAGAAGGTTTATAGAGATGAACCAGGAAATGAACAGATTGGTGAGTCTTACATCAGTGGGAGGGAAACTATTCAAGAAAATTCTGAAGGAGTGAATTGATACCCCCTTGGAAAGACATGAGTTGTTAGGAATAATTAGTGTGGCTTTTTCAGCTGGAGATCATGTCTAATTTTTCAACGTTTTTGGAAACGTGATAGAATGTATGGGATGAGGGTGTAATTTAGCTAGGCCAGAATTTATTGCCCATCCCTAATTGCCCAGAGGGCGGTTAAGAGTTAGCCACATTGCTGTGGGTCTGGAGCCTCATGCAGGCCAGGTCAGGATCACAGCTTCCTTCTCTGAAGGACTTTAGTGAACAGAATGCATCTTTCTGACAATCAACAAAGGGTTTATGACCATCATGAGACACTTAATTCCAGATTTTTATTGAGTTCATATTACATCATCTGCTGTAGCAGAATTCAAACCTGTTGAACATTACCTGGGTCTCTGGTTTAATAGTCTAATGATAACACCACTAGGCCATTGTCTCTTCTAAACTTTATTTAGATTTTAGCAAAGCTTTTGACATTGTCCCAATTGGGAGATTGATTGAGAAGGTTAATGCACATGGAATTGAGGGAAATCTGACGAGATGGTTCAGAAACTGGCTTAGTAATAGGACACAAAGTGTACTGGTAGAAAGTTGTCTGAGTGGCATAAGACTAGATAGGCTTGGATTGTTTTCTCTCGAGCAGAGAAGACTTGGCAGGGCTGCATAACTGAGGTGTATGATTATGAGAGGGGATGGACAGGGTGAATAAAGGGCAGGTGAATGAGAGGTCAATTGAGAGGGTCTAATTTTAGGGTAAGGGGCAGGAGATTTGAGGGGTTTTGGGAATGGTCTTTTTCACTCAGCAGGTGGTTAGATTCTCGAATGCACTGCCTGGGAAGGTAGTGGAGGCCAAAATCCTTACAACCTTTAAAAAGTATTGTAAATCTTTTCTGCATCCTCTCAAATTTAACAACATCCTTCCCATAGAAAGGTGACCAAGATTGTATACAGTATTCTGAAAGTGGTCTTAACAATGTCCTGTACATCCGCAATATGACATCCCAACTCCGATACCCAATGTTCTGATCCATGAAGACAAGTGTGCCAAATACCTTTTTCATCACCCTATGACTCCACTTTCAAGGAACTATGCACTTGCGCCCCTCGGTCTCAGTTCAGCAACACTACCCAGGGCCCAACCATTAACTGTGTAAGTCCTGTCCTGATTTGCCTTATCAAAATGCAGCACCTCATATTTATCTAAATTAAGGTCCATCTGGCAATCCTTGGTCCATTGACCCAACTGATCAAGGTCCCATTGTATTCTGAGATAACCTTCTTCAGTGTCCACTGCACCACCTATTCTGGTGTCATCTGCAAACTTACTAACCATATTTGTTATATTCGCACCTGAATCATTTTTATTGATGATGAAAAGCAATGGACCCAGCACCAATTGTCATGGCACCCCACTTGTCACAGGTCTCCAGTCTGTAAAGCAACCCTCTGCCACCATCCTCTGTCTCCTAGCTTCAAGTTAATTCTGTATCCAATTGACTAGCTCCTCCTGTATCCCAAGTGATCCAACCTTACCAACCAGTCTACTGTGTGGAACCTTGTTGAACGTCTTGCTGAAGTCGATATAGACAACATCTATCACTCTGCCGTCATCGATCTTTTTTGTCAACTCTTCAAAAATTCAAGCAAGTTGGTGAGATATGATTTTCCATGTACAAGCCATGTTGACTATCTATAGTGAGTTCCTGCCTTACAAAATGCATGTAAATCCTATCCCTCAGAATCCTCCCAACAACTTACCTACCACAGACATTAGGCTGACCAGTCTGCAGGTCCCCAGCTTTTCCTTACAGCCTTTCTTAGATATGGCACCACATAGCCAACATCCAGTCTTCCAGTCATTGATGAAGCAAATATCTCAGTAAGGGGCCCAGCAATCTCTTCCCATTGCTAGCTTGCTTTTCTTATCCTTATCATTGATAGTGGAGTGGCCTTTATCATTTATCTTCAAAGCACAATTCCAGAATCCAGAGAAAGCTGCCTGAAATTTGCGAAGAATCATTTGGCACTGAAAGGTGACGCAATGGGTTAGCATGAGAGAGAATGTAACAAAATAGAATGAATTAGTAGAGCACTTATGAGGCGCGGTCTCAGGTCAGAAAACAATAAGAAGATGAGGACAGAATAAGCAAAGGGTTAACTCTCTTCCGTTTGTTTTAATAAATGAGATCAGTTATTTCCAGAATTTAAAAAATAGTTTAAATGGGTATTTAACCACATTATTTAATTCTTTCCTGAATTTACTTTGTGCTACTGCATAAATGCATGTATTAGTGCAACAACTAAAAAGCTGCAGCATGTATCCACTTTCCTGCAGAATAAATCTTGGATCATTAATGTTAGAGCCTTCAAAATAACTGCCCTTTGTAAATCGCACATAAAACATATTTATAACATAGGCCATCCATAAGGCAACAAAGCTGCCTGATATAGACAATAGTAAAATAATGGATTTTTTCCGGCTCTCCATCTCTGAGTCACTCCGATTTGATCCATTGCAGTGGTTATGAAATCTCTTGCGTGCTTTATTAGCCATTAGAACATGTCTGATCATCAGCATATTGAACAAAAGGATCAGAACAAAAGGGACACAAGGGGTTAGAATACGGTCCAACCAATCAACTGCTGCCCAACCAGGTGATGTGTAAAATGATAACTTTATGCTGCAAAACCACGGCACATTATCTATTATGTAGACTGGTTCATATACGAAGTAAGTGGGGATGTGTTTAATGCAGCTCAAAGAACAAACTGTTGCTATAACCACAGCTGCTGTTTTCTCAGTGCAATATTTAGTTTTCAGCTTCTGGCAGCAAATAGCCACGTATCTATCAAAGGTAAAAGTGACTGTTAACCAAACTGAGCTGTCTCTGGCTGCTTTATTTAGAGCAGCACTGGCACTACAGCCTGGAGTGGTCGTCAGAAAGCTAACTGGGAAATAAATGCCACGGATCCGATGCAATATGACTGCAATGATGACTACAAGGAGATCTGTCACTGCCATGGACAGCAGGTACCATGTGATACACTTGGATAAACCACACCTTCTTCTGGACAGGATCACAATCGCTATTAGGTTAGCTGCAAGAAACATAAATGCATAAATCTGAATGCATTGCTTGCAGATACAAAAAAAGGCTATTACTGTACTATATTTCTGCATCAATGATGACTTAAACAAGGGAGGGTAAAATGAATAAACACAATAATGTAGTTTCTTAAAATAATGATATATCAAGTAAAAACTTGTTAAATAAGAAACCTGAAACAATTGGACCTTTAAACGGGACTTGTATAATAAATACTTCTCTGTGCAACCTTCTGGAAAATTAGTGTTTTTAATAATAATTTATGAATACATATGCTAAACAAGATAACGAGAGACACGTGCAATGAGTGTGGTACCATAACACTACATCTGGAACAGTAACATTTTTAGAAAGATTTATACTGTAAATACACTACTCTGGTGCCACTGTTGCAGTAGATTGTTTTTTGAAGTAATCTTCAGGAGTGACTAGGTACAGATCAACAATTATTTATTGAGCCAGTGTTGGGGAAGTCTACCCCAACAATTGGCACCATAAATAGGATCATCGGGAGAAGTTTGGCATGACATGATTTAACATGAAGTTCCAGGTAGGAAAAGAATGAGGTAGAAATTTCTAATTAAGTTCATAAGCAATAACCAAATAAATCATTTTATATTCAGTTTCAAATATTCTTATTCAAAAACGTTGGCAGAATATGGTAAAAGTTAGTCAAAGGGGATAGACACACTCTGCTCCTGATGCAGCAGACAGACAGAGTTTCTGTGAAAACGCAACATGGCTGAACCAGCATAAACCCCGAGGAGTTATTTGGAAATGGAAATTGAGATTGACACTGACGACATGGAAAAATGGGATTTAGTCAAAATACAGTCTTTGGAAAGGAGTTACGATGGCACCTGGGAAGTTAGGGAGTGACAAGACCAGGGTAGCCAGTGTCTTGCCACTTTTGGCATGTGTGAAAAAAAAGGTGTTTGTCTTAAACAAACCATTTCAGAATTTGAGTAATGTACTGTGTGTATGATTTTAAATGTTTAAATATCTGATGAATTGTCTTTCAGTTAGAGTGTTACCTTGGAATCTCTTCTAGTGTAGACTCAACATTTTCTCAATAAATGTTTGTTGACATGTACCTCAAGGGTCCTGAGATTACTTCACAAAATGATCTACCACAACAATGGCGTCAGAAATTCATTCCAAGTTAAGATGACACATTCATTCAAAAATCAACCTGAACAGTTCACCTTCGGATCTTGTATGTTTAAACAAGTCACCTCTGACTTTCCAGGCTTCAGAGGATACAGGCCTAGCCTCACAAGCCTTTCTGCACTGAAAAATCCACTCATTCCAGGCATTAGTTTAGTACACAGTCTCTGAATTTCTTCCTACTTATTAACACTAATCCATAAGTGTGGTGAACAGTACTGTACAAAGTACCTTAGATCCAGCCTCACCAATGTCCTGTATAACTGAAGAATAACACTCCTATTCTTGCACTCAGCTCCCTTCACCATAAAACATAACATTGTAATAACTGTCCAGATTAATCACTGTGCCTGCCTGAAAATCTTCTGTGCTTCACCCATGAGGACACCGAAGTCTCTCTGCATCTCAATGTTCTGCAAACTTTCACCAAAGTTTTTTTTTATTCTTCCTGACAACATTGGCAATTTCATGCTTTCTCGTATGCCATTTGCCAGATCTTTGATAGCTCACTTAACCTATCTATAATCCTTTGTCAGCTGCTCGCTTTCCGACCTACCTTTCTGTCATCAGCAAATTTAGCTCCCACACCTTTGGAGTTGGCCGCAGATCAGCCCTTTCATTTAATGGCAGAACAGGCTTGAGAGGCTAATGATCTACTCCTAATCCTATGTCTGTTCATCTAATATCATTTTACAAGTTGGAAGGAGTTGAGCCCCAACACCAACTCCTGCAACATACAACTTGTAACATCCTGCCATCCAAACAAAGGACCTGTTTAATTCAACTGTCTATTTCCTGTTTCTCAGCCATGCCTCTATCCATGACAATGTGTTGTCCTCTACTCATAAGTTTATATTTTCCGCAATAACATTTAATGTGGCACCTTATCATATGCCATTGTAAATGTAAGTATAACATATACGTCTTCCCTTTCATTTATTGCACAATTTACTTTTTGAAAGAACTCCAATAGAGCCACAATGTAGGCAAGATTGACTGATAGTTATCATTACAGCTGCATATGTCTGCAAGTGTTCCAGGAATAGGAATAATGAACCCAGAGTTGTTGGTTATTGTGCTCAATCTTCACAGTGCAGATAACCTTGATCTTTTTCCTGGCATTACCAGTGTGTGAAACAGGACTCAATAAGGTTTTGATAAGCTCCTTCATAAGAGTTTAGTTAACAAAATTAGAATGCATGGAATCGAGGTAAAATGGATCAGGGTTTGGGTGACAGACAAAAATGTAGAAGGTTGGAATAAATGGGTCTTTTCCCAACTCGCAGTCAGTCAGTAGTGGGTTGCTGCAAAAGTTAAATTAATGAAATATGTAAATAACTTTTGTAAGGAATCCAAATGCAACATTTCCAAGTTTGCAGATGACACAAAATTGGGTGGAATTGTGAATTTTTAGATGGGTGTAAGAATGTTTCAAGGTGATTCAGGCAATTTGAGTGAGTGGGCAAACAAATGGTAAATGCAGGGCAAAGTGGCTAAACATGAATTTGTACACTCAATGTGAAGAAAAATTAAAGGAAGAGTATTATTTAAATGGTGATATATTGAGAAGTATGATGTGCAAAGTAATGTGGTAGTCCTTGTATACCAATCAATGAAACTAGTCAGGATGTTGCTGCAAGCAATTAAGAAGGCAAATGGTATATTGATCTTCATTGCAAGTGGGTGGTGGGCACTGTGGGTTTGAGTTCAAAAGTAGGAATGTCTTATTGCAGTATACAGGGCCTTAGAGAGACCACATTAGGAATATTGCATGCTGGTTTAGTCTGTCTACATAAGAGGGGATATATTTGCAATGGGGGCATGTCGCTGAAGTTCTGTATGCTGATACATAGTGCCCCAATAGTAAACTGTCCAATGAGCTGAGATTTATTTGACTAGACCTATATTCACTGGAAGGTTGAGAAGAGATCTAATTGAAATGTATCAATTTTTAACAGGGTTGGACAGACTAGAAGCTGTGAAGATGTTTTCCCTGGTTGCGGATTTAAGAACCGAAGAACAGTTTCAGGAGAGAGTGTAGATGATTTAGGACTGAGATAAGGAGACACCTCTTCACTCAAAGGGCAGTGAGCATATTGAATTCGATATCATAGAACTCTGTGGAGGCCTAGTTTTGAATATATTCAGGGAAGGGACAGATAAGTTGCTAGATTTTAAAGCCAATGAGAAGTATGGGGAGAAAGTTGGAATATGGCATTGTGATACAGGATCAAACATGTTTATATTCAATGATGGAGCAAGCTCAACAGGCTGACAGGGCAACTCCTGTTCCTAGTTTCTATTTTCACATCAAAGCAGAAAGAATATAATAAGTGTGTTATTTCATTTCTGATGTTGTGAACTTGGCAGAGCACTTTAAATTTGACAGATATTACTGTAACATGCAAAAGAATACCAAGTAACTCAAAAATAGCAATTCAATTAAATCACCCCATTAAAAGGGATAAGTTATTAAAGTCAGCAAGGGAAGGCTGTGGAGCTGGGCTAATTCTGCATGGTGGAATCTGCACAGGGCCAAAGGAGTGAGAGGAGCTAAATCCACGCTAGAAAACGACACTAATACTTGGTCAGATCTGTGCAGGTTGAATTGTGCTGTGCCAAAGACAGAGTAAGCTAGTGTACCCATGCTGTGGCCAGGGGAAATTCGGGTAAACTGCATAGCCACAGTTAAGGGAACTGTACTTGTACAAGACATAGAAGCCATTCAGATTTGTAAGCTGACTGCATAGGGTCAGGCAGGAAAATGTCTGGTGGGAAGAAAGACTGAAAGGTTATGAACTCTGAATGGAGAACTGAGGGCTCCATCACAATATTCATAATGGAACAACAGGCTAAATTAGTTAAGAAAATGCAGTTATGAATCCACATAACACACCTGCAGAACTGAAAAGTTGGTGGGTGGGCCAAACAAGGACTGAGAACAGAAAGGAATGAAAATAATTACCACTCTATATTTACAACTGATTAGATAAACAAATGGAAATATTGTGGGGAGGGAATGGCTGATAACTATAGCTTGTAGCAAGGACAGTGGGCACAGACAGCTGTGACCACCACCAGCAACCACCCCTACATGTGAGGACGTTAACTTTGAACCCTAGGACTATAACTTGTAAAACTGGTAGCTCCAGGAAGTGGGGTGTAAAAAAAGAACCGAAGGAGGAAATGATTGTCATTTTAATATCGACATCTGCAAATTAAAGTTAATGTGACATGAAACTGCTGGCCAGTGGTTATGGTGGGCTGAACTGGGTCAAAAAGCTGATAAATGGGAAGAAAACATCCACTCCTATGTTATGAATCACAACTGCTGTTAGTACCGATTGTGCAAGACAGCTGTAACCCACCTCATAAACAGAGAGAAGTAAATAAAAAATTAGAATACTGTTCACAAAACATCTGTTCAAACCTCTGGAAAGTGTGAACTATTTAAAAAAAATAATTTGAAAGCATGTTTTTTATGTTGTACAAGCTTACGTTGTTACCACAGTATAGATAACTTCATTTTGGATGACGTCCAATTTGAAATTAGAATTTGGAGTATGAAATATTTTGTCCATTCAAAGTACTCAGTTGTTTTTCTTCTCAAACCACAGATGAAAAGTGAGGAACATGTAAAGGTACAAGATATATACTTCTATCGTAAAAGTGATCTTGGAAACACTAAATGGGTTTTGATACAATTGAAAAAAAATTTGGAAAATCTAAGAAAGGCTATCAAATTTAAAAGATCACTTTGAAGTTGATCAGATGATATCAGCAGACTTCTAAAAAAGATTGTAACATGACATCACTCCGTGACTTGGGTTATCAGAGCAGCAGAGAGTGAACTCTTTCTGATGGCAGCCACCATTTAAATCCAACATATCTGTGTTTTTGGACAGTTACAGATATCCAATTTGGATTAAAGGCTTTGCCTTTTTAGAGACTGGCCTTGACCAATCTGGTTGTGAGTTCTCTTCCGAGACAAAATGTTTTAAACTAGGAAAATTGACACTGATCTCTTGGGCCTCTGATCAAAATGAACCATTAAAAATGATCAAGCCTGGATCATTGTTTCTGAAATTGGGATTGATAAACAATTTTATAAAAGGCATTATTTCATGCAGTCGATTTGAAAAATGATACCAAGTTTAAGAAATAGCACACTGATTTAATACATGGACAATCTATTGATTGTGTAGGGAGCCATTAAGGAATCCATAGGGCATTACTGTGTACCACTGAGCAGATTGGAGAAGATGGGTTTAAAGTCAGCCTAAATATGAGAGAACGCACGTGCAGTTTCAACTATCAAGGCCTGTGGATGTGCAAAACAGATTGATGGATTATTTAATTATTTGAGGACACTTTGTGAAGAACCTGCTCCCCAATGAGAATTGACTAAAGGCAGGTAAGCTAAAGGGATTGTATCAATTGCAAGTTATTAAGCATTAAATGTTCAGCCAATATCAAGAATGAATATACTCATTGTCTGTTCTAGGAAAGTGATAAGCTCCGAAAGGAACATGTCACTGTGAATATGAAATACTTCGACAAGTGATATGTCTAAAGAAATTTACCAAATCACTTTTTACTTTTAGAAGCCCAAGATACCTTGCTGTAAAACAACTAGTTAACAAGCATTGTTAGTATTTGTGATCAAATAGAAATGTTTGACTTCTGTTTTAAGGATGTTGTGAGAATGTTTTAATTGGATAGTGACAGGAAAATGAATAGTGAATGAGAATAACACACCTTGGCACCAGTTAAAATGGGATAATAAAAAAAAGGAAAACTTACACGGAAGCAAACTAATTCAAAACTTTCCCATGGTGATCTTCAAAAAAAATTTCTTAAAGGAATTGGATTGCATAGTTTGGCCACCACCTAAATTATCAGATTGAGTGGGGTGGATACGCACGCCCTGCAAATCTCTATGTTTTGACCACAAGAGCAATAAAACATACTTTAAATAATGAAGTATTAGCACATACTCTACAAAGTAACTGGTTGTAAACCATAATAATCTGATAAAGGCAAATAGGGAACTGTCATTTGATTTCATAATTAAGACATTGTGTTTCAGCAAGTCATAGGGGAATATTGAAATACATTGAAATGTTGTTTACAGATTATTAGATACCATGTGTTATTACGGAGGAACAAAGAACAGCACATCAAAACAGATCTTCAGCCTACAAAGTCTGTGCTCATGCTTGCCCCCAACTAAACTAAAAGCATTTAAATCTATGTGGCTCTTAGTCCACTATTCCCTGTCTAATTATCTACCTGTGATAATGGGAACTGCAGATGCTGGAGAATCCGAGATAATAAAATGTGAGGCTGGATGAACACACCACGCCCAGCAACATCTCAGGAGCACACGTTTTGGCTGACGTTTTGGGCCTAGACCCTTCATCAGAGAGGGGGATGGGGTGAGGGTTCTGGAATAAATAGGGAGAGAGGGGGAGGCGGACCGAAGATGGAGAGAAAAGAAGATAGGTGGAGCGAGTATAGGTGGGGAGGTAGGGAGGGGATAGGTCAGTCCAGGGAAGACGGACAGGTCAAGGAGGTGGGATGAGGTTAGTAGGTAGGAGATGGAGGTGCGGCTTGGGGTGGGAGCAAGGGATGGGTGAGAGGAAGAACAGATTAGGGAGGCAGAGACAGGTTGGACTGGTTTTGGGATGCAGTGGGTGGAGGGGAAGAGCAGGGCTGGTTGTGTGGTGCAGTGGGGGGAGGGGACGAGCTGGGCTGGTTTTGGGATGCGGTGGGGGAAGGGGAGATTTTGAAGCTGGTGAAGTCCACATTGATACCATTGGGCTGCAGGGTCACTTCCAACACTTCTGCCATCTACAATCCGACCCCACCACCCAAGACATTTTTCCATCCCCACCCCTGTCTGCTTTTCGGAGAGACCACTCTCTCCGTGACTCCTTTGTTCGCTCCATGCTGCCCTCCAACCACACCACACCCGGCACCTTCTCCTGCAACCGCAGGAAATGCTACACTTGCCCCCACACCTCCTCCCTCACCCCTATCCCAGGCCCCAAGATGACTTTCCACATTAAGCAGAGGTTCACCTGCACATCTGCCAATGTGGTATACTGCCCCAGCACCAATCATTTCAGAACGTCACTAGGTCATAGACATCCAGTTAGAAAAAAAACACTACTATCTTGTCTTCTTTGACCAAGTCAGTTCACTATCTATCTCATTGTGGATCTCAATTGACTTCTTCTTCTTCTTTATCAGGCTGCCATGAAGGATTTTGTCAAAGGCCTTGTGAAAGTCTATGCAGACAAGATCCACTGCACTGCTCTCATCAATATCTTTGTCACTTCCTCAAAAACTCAAAACATTTGTTTGACACAAAGCCATGCCGCCAAATGCAAAGAAGTGCATTTTTATTTTCAAAATGTGGAGAAATCCTGTCCCTAAGAATTTCTTCAAATAATTTACTTAACACTGAAATAAGGCTCACTGGCCTGCAATTTCCCAGATTATCCCCGTTGCCCTTAAACAACAGAACAACATTGATTATTATCTAGGCTACTGTCAAGATTCATAAATTTAACTGAATGAAATTGCAGTGATTGTAACGAGGTCATTTTGGTGTGATATCAATACCTTTTCTGATGTAAATTTATAATAGTAATAGACCACAAACATCTGCTAGGGCTCCTCAAAGTGGACAAGGTTGTGCTGCCCATAGCTCCAAGTCAAATTCAGCAGTGCGTTCCCATTCTAAGTGCAAGTTGTAACAGTGTCCAAGAGGCTGAGTAGCAAATGCAGATGCCTTGAACCACTGCCCACTGGCAGATACTCCATCAGTAGTGCTGTCACTGGAAAAATTCTGACTATAAACTTTCTGGACACTCTTCCAGTAACCACTGACAATATCAGACTGTGGACGCAAAAAGATCGGTCCTGGCAAAACTAAAACAGCCGGTGGTGATGGGGAAAACAAAAGGACAATCACAACCAGAACTGAAACTTTTCTAGACCAGGCAAGAGCTGATCACTGTAGAGGATAGTATTTTATTATGGGGTGCAAGAGTGATTGTTCTGAGCAAAGTTCGTCACCAGATACTGGTTGAACTGCGCCAGAGTCATCCAGGGATGTCCAAAATGAGGATGTTGGTGAGAAGTTATGTCTGGTGGCCAGGATTGGGTGCAAACATTGCTGTGTGGACAATGTGTTGGTGGGGTGAAGCCCAGACTGCCAGCAAGGACAAACTTAGTCCCAGCATCTCGCCCACATTCATGGGAATGCATGGATAAATATTGGACTTGGTTACACATCAACTAGGCTGGCCCTTTTATGAAATCAAAGTTCTTGGTCATTGTGGATGCCCACACATAGTGGTTTGACTTTCATCAAACAAGTGTCAACACTAGATAAGCTGCATGCATCTTTTGCAACACATGGATCCTTGGAAGTGTTGATCACAGATAATGGGCCATTGGTTACCAGCAGAGAATTTGAATATTTCCTAAAGTCGAATGGCATTCCACATATAAGGACAGCTCCATCCTATCTAAGGCCCAGTGGTCTGGTGGAAAGAGCAGCTCAAACTTTGAAGGCAGGCTTAAGAAACAGCTTACAGCTTCATTCGATTCCATACTGTCCTTGTTACTACTTGCTTATCAGATCACCACTCATGCAACTGCAAGGATAGCCCCAGGAGAGTTGGTAATGGGGAGAAGACTTCACCAGGTTAAATCTGATTTTCGGAGACTTGAAGGGGGAGGGTGAAACAGCATCAGTAATGCCAATGCCAGGCCCAAGACTGCTCTCAGTACGCGTGACCATTTACTTCAGGGATGACCTTTGGTGCCAAAACCATGGAACTGGCCGACATGTGTAAGAGGCATGGTTAAGATGAGGTCAGGTCAGTGATGTACAAAATTCGGTTTTGCAAGGCAGTCCTGATCAGACATGCACAACAAGCTGCAAACCCATGAACAGGGCAGAAGTGCAAAATACCCAGCCTCTCAGAACATTTGGAAAGGCTGTCAGAACCCATGGGCTCCCCCCTTCCATCTAGTGTCAAAGGAACCTCAGAGTGTGTGGTCAATACGGTTGATGGTCCAGGCTTGACACAAGAAGAGGATAATTTTTTTTCTGAGACACTCCGGGTGCAGGAGGTGGTCTGTGATCTGGTGCACACTGGCCGCATTTGAGCAGAGTAAGAGGAACTGGACCCAATGTGAAAATGTGCCACGAGAGGCTACAAGAAAACAACAGGCCTACTTTCCCACATTTAAACGGGGGTGGGGGGTTGTAGTGACTGTAATGAGGTCAGCCACGTGGACCTGATCTGAGAAAGGGTCACTGGACCCGAAAGGTTAACTGTGATCTTTCTTCATACGTGCTGCCAGTCCTGCTGAGCTTTTTCAGCAACTTCTGTTTTTTGTTGCTGGTTTACAGCATCTGCAGTTCTTTCGGTTTCCATTCATTTGAATAATGGATGGGACATTTGCAGCCTGCAAGATTGCCCCAAACCTCTTCATCAATAGGAGAACAGCAATGAAAGGTGAATATGGAAAATCCACTCCAAGGAAGAAAATTGTGATGACAACTTCACCGCCTTCCACAAGAGCAGAGAATTCCCTTCATGACAGTTAAGGTTTCAATCCTAATGCCAACCAAACAATCATGTCCAAGCAGAAGTCTTGGACCAGCAAATGACTTAATATTAATCAATAATAATAGAAAATAATGATAATGTACAGCATGAACTGGTACCTGTGGTCCTAAGCGTTTCCAGTATTTCGCTGTCCAGTGGTTCGTCAGGTTAAAATGGAAGTTGGTTTAATTGCATAAACATGCTCAAATGCTGATGCAGCAGCCAGGATTTCTGTGAAAATGCAACAAGACTGCAACAAGCATTAATGCTGAAGCCTTATTTCGAATTGGAAATTGAGGATGATCCATACCACATCGAGAAAGGCAAAACAATGGAATTTATTCAAGGCTGGTAAGAAAGTACAGGCTTCAGAGAGGAGGTAGAGTGGCACCTGGGACAGTAGGTAATAGTGAGAACAGAAACAGCCACGTTGCCACTTTCAGACTGCATGAAAAGCCGGATGCTTGTGTCTATAAATTATGGAATCCGCGTGATGTATTATCTACGTGACTTAGTATATGCACTGGTACCTGATTTATAAATATCTGATGAATCCACATGCTGTTAGAGTGCTACCTCGGAGTTTTTTGGGGGTACACTTTCCCAACTTTGACTCAAAAACCAGTTCCTTGAGGGTGACAAGATTATTTCATAAAATAATCTACCACAGCACCTTACAAAGAGCAGCAATACCTTAAGCAAAGGTTTGTGTAACACATCCTTCCCTGTGATAACTTTGGTAGGTGCTCAACTTTTGAAGCAGTGACTTCGACAGGTGAAAATATTGCATTTACATATTTTACCAGCAAAGATATAACCTCAGAAGAATTTGCACATTTGAAACCTTCCTGCGATACTTTATCTAGAACAATGATAGTATGAAGAGAACTGAATAACTCACTATAATTGCATACCTGGAACAGCAATGGCTGCAAAGACCGGATAATAAATGGCAAATATGCGGCCGGTTAATGGAGCATGCATTTCAGCAAGAAATGTTGGAACGAGGACATCTCTTGTGCTCCATGAAGTTCTCAGATGATCGCGCATTTATATCCAATGTCAACTTTAATGAGACAATTCTCTTCCATCAACACTGATGTTTGTTACAGTTCACCAGACAAACACATTAAGGCAGTCATTTTCACGCTTATTAATTGTTGTTGTTTGAGGATTCATATACATCAAATTTTTTTCTTTTTTCATTCACGGGATCAGGGCACCACTGGTGAGGCAGCATTCATTGCCTATCCCCATTAGGATTTTTCTAACAATCAACAATGGATTCACAGTCGTCATTAGATTCTTAATTCCAGATATTCATTGAATTCAAATTACACCATCTGCCATGGCAGGATTCGAACCTGCATCCCTAGAATGTTATCTGCTTCTCTGGATTAACAGTCCAATGATTTATACCACTGGGTCAGTTGATTCATCAGTTGCAAAACATTTAGAGGGTAGCACTGACATAGAACATACACAGAGTGGAAAATTGCAATGTCAGTCATCAAGCCTGACTTGATGCCACCAACAGTAGTGGACTTAGTTGCGATCTGAAGTATGCCTACCATATTGTACCTGCAGAAAGGCCCACCAGGCTGGGCCTGTATCCTCTGGAGTTTGGAAAGTCAGAAGTGACATAATTGAAACATACAAGATCCTGAGGGGACCTGACCAAGTGGATGTTGAAGGGATGTTTTCTCTTATTTGAGAATATAGAACTAAGGTTTATAGTTTATAAATAAGACATTTCCCATTTTCAACAGAGAAGAGGAAGCATTTTTTTAATCAGAGGGCTGTGAGACATTGGAATTCACTTTCTGAAAAGCCAGCAGGTTTAGAATTTTCAAATATTGAAGCAAAGATAAATAGATTCTTGATTGCCAAGGAGATGAAAGATTCCTGGAGATTCAGGAATGTAAATTTGAGGTTGAAATCAGATCAGCCATGACCTTACTAATTGGCAGAGTAGGCTTGAAAGGCCAAGCAGCCGTCTCCAATTCCTTATTCATAAGTTCTTATGTCAACTTCTATTGCAGGTACAATTTGGTAGGCATACTTCAGATCGCAACTAAGTCCATTACTGTTGGTGGTATCAAGTCAGGCTTGATGACTGACATTGAAATTTTCCACTCTGAGTATGTTCTATGTCAGTGCTACCCTCTAAATGTTTTGCAACTGATGAATCAACTGGCCTAGTGGTATAAATCATTGGACTGTTAATCCAGAGAAGCAGATAACATTCTAGGGATGCAGGTTCGAATCCTGCCATGGCAGATGGTGTAATTTGAATTCAACGAATATCTGGAATTAAGAATCTAACGACGACTGTGAATCCATTGTTGATTGTTAGAAAAGTCCTAATGGGGATAGGCAATAAATGCTGCCTCACCAGTGGTGCCCTGATCCCGTGGATGGATAAAGAAAAAAATTTGATGTATATGAATCCTCAAACAACAACAATTAATAAATGTGAAAATGACTGCCTTAATGTGTTTGTCTGGTGAACTGTAACAAACATCAGTGTTGATGGAAGAGAATTGTCTCATTA
Organism: Stegostoma tigrinum; assembly: GCF_030684315.1. Taxonomy (NCBI): domain Eukaryota; kingdom Metazoa; phylum Chordata; class Chondrichthyes; order Orectolobiformes; family Stegostomatidae; genus Stegostoma; species Stegostoma tigrinum. The sequence goes on along the minus strand of NC_081395.1, from coordinate 15,221,295 downwards.
AAGTTGACATTGGATATAAATGCGCGATCATCTGAGAACTTCATGGAGCACAAGAGATGTCCTCGTTCCAACATTTCTTGCTGAAATGCATGCTCCATTAACCGGCCGCATATTTGCCATTTATTATCCGGTCTTTGCAGCCATTGCTGTTCCAGGTATGCAATTATAGTGAGTTATTCAGTTCTCTTCATACTATCATTGTTCTAGATAAAGTATCGCAGGAAGGTTTCAAATGTGCAAATTCTTCTGAGGTTATATCTTTGCTGGTAAAATATGTAAATGCAATATTTTCACCTGTCGAAGTCACTGCTTCAAAAGTTGAGCACCTACCAAAGTTATCACAGGGAAGGATGTGTTACACAAACCTTTGCTTAAGGTATCGCTGCTCTTTGTAAGGTGCTGTGGTAGATTATTTTGTGAAATAATCTTGTCACCCTCAAGGAATAGGTCGACAACTGGTTTTTGAGTCAAAGTTGGGAAAGTGTACCCCCAAAAAACTCCGAGGTAGCACTCTAACAGCATGTGGATTCATCAGATATTTATAAATCAGGTACCAGTGCATATACTAAGTCACGTAGATAATACATCACTCGGATTCCATAATTTATAGACACAAGCATCCGGCTTTTCATGCAGTCTGAAAGTGGCAACGTGGCTGTTTCTGTTCTCACTATTACCTACTGCCCCAGGTGCCACTCTATCTCCTCTCTGAAGCCTGTACTTTCTTACCAGCCTTGAATAAATTCCATTGTTTTGCCTTTCTCGATGTGGTATGGATCATCCTCAATTTCCAATTCGAAATAAGGCTTCAGCATTAATGCTTGTTGCAGTCTTGTTGCATTTTCACAGAAATCCTGGCTGCTGCATCAGCATTTGAGCATGTTTATGCAATTTAACCAACTTCTATTTTAACCTGACGAACCATTGGACAGCGAAATACTGGAAACGCTTAGGACCACAGGTACCAGTTCATGCTGTACATTATCATCATTTTCTATTATGATTGATTAATATTAAGTCATTTGCTGGTCCAAGACTTCTGCTTGGACATGATTGTTTGGTTGGCATTAGGATTGAAACCTTAACTGTCATGAAGGGAATTCTCTGCTCTTGTGGAAGGCGGTGAAGTTGTCATCACAATTTTCTTCCTTGGAGTGGATTTTCCATATTCACCTTTCATTGCTGTTCTCCTATTGATGAAGAGGTTTGGGGCAATCTTGCAGGCTGCAAATGTCCCATCCAATGGCAACAGAAAGAACTGTGGATGCTGTAAACCCGGAACAAGGGTCCCGGCCTGAAACATCAGCTTTTGTGCTCCTAAGATGCTGCTTGGCCTGCTGTGTTCATCCAGCTCCACACTTTGTTATGTTCAGGATATATGTTCTTTTTTGTTGCTCCGAGCAAATTTGACAATTTCACACTTTTTGTACTCCTTTGATAACTCACTTAACCTATCTGCATTCCTTTGCAGGCTTTTCATTTTCCTACCTTCTCAAAACTGATCATCAAGTGGGCAGCACACTGTGACAGAACACACACCTGCCCTAATTTACATAATGTGAGGGAGACTGTGATTATTTGGCTTCTACTCCTTCTAAGTTAGACCCCAGATCAGACATTTCATCTAATGACAATGCAGGCTCAACTGGCTGAGGAACTCCTGTTCTCATGGTTTTATGTCTGTTGATACAAATAATTTATATAATTTGCAAAGATTTGAGCCCTGGCACCAACACATATGACACAACACACATGGCATCCTGCCAGCCTGAATAAAATGAACTGTTTATTTCTAATCTATTTCCTGTTTCTCAGCCATTCTCGGTTGAAGCTTAAAGAATGTTAATGAAGATTATTGACATGCCTAGGAAATTAACTGAATGTTGGAGACGGAAACATTTAATGAGCATATTCATGAAAAGGCAGATATGCTTTTAAAGTCACACAGGTCTATAGGACAGAAAAGTTCCTTTGGCCTACAAATTTTCTGGTCAAAAGTAAGCCCCATAATTTTGAGAGTCATGGTTCAATGATATGATGTTTAGATTGTCTCTTATTGTATGTAGTTCCTGCCTGGTATTTGTGTGTTGTGAATGTTACTTGCCCTCTATACATAAGCTTTTATTTTCTACAATTACCTTTGATGCCGCACCTTTTCAAATGCCTGCTGGGAATCTACAATGCATCCATTGATTTCCCCTTGTCTGTTGTGCAAGTTACTTCATGAACAGAGCCACAATGTGGAGAAGACTGACTTATAGTCATCTTTACCACTTTATCTTCACATATGTGCTTGAGTGTATAATAGCAATGATGAGCACAGAGTTGCTGGATATCATGTCCTATTTTCACACTGAGGATAGCCTCAACTGTTTTGTTTGATATCATCTCAGTGTGAAACAAGGCAAAATTCAGAATAAATTCATCAACTGAAAACTAAGCATGCATGAAGTGCATTTAATCAACATACAGTTTGTAAACTCAAGGGGAACAGTGGGTATTTGAGGAGATCTCCCTCGCATTATGTAAATTAGGGCAAGTGTGTGTTCCTCCACAGTGTGCTGCCCATTTGATGATCAGTTTTGAGAAGACCAATGAATTCCATGCCTTCATTCAAGGATTCAGTGCAAATAATAGGAATCACACTTAAAATTCTTTAGGTCAGCAATATAACTTATTGGCCTGAATTTCACACCTATATAAGCTGCCATAAGGGATGTAAGTTCCTTTATCACTTACAATTTGAGACCAACAGCTGATTGATTACTATCTGTGTGTCTGCCCTGCAGCTGAGCAATGAAGAAATACTATGCTGATTATGTCTCCTTGAAGGTGAAAGATTAGTTCTGGGCCAGGACAGAGAGAGGCAGAGCCTGCCCAACAGTGGGTTAAGTGTACAGCTGACTCCTGGTTCCTAGTTTTGAGACATATAAGATTGTCAGAAAAGGCAGCAAGCATGAGGATTGGAAAAAATTTATAAATGAGCAAAAGAGGTCAAAACGTTTGATCAATAGTGGGAAAATGGAGCATGAGAGTAAAATTGCAGGAAGAATAGAAACTGACTGGCAAAACTTCTGTAAATATGTGAAGAGAAAAAGTAAAGACAAATGTCATCACGTATAGTCAGCACCCACCGAAATTAAAGTGGCGGAATAAAGAAATGGCAGAAGAGTTGAACACACACTTTGTTTCTGTCTTCACAAGAAGGCACAAATAACCTTCCAGAAATGCTAAGGAATCAAGGTCTCAGTGTGAGATTGGAATTGCAGGAAATCAGTGTGAGAAGAAAATGAAGCCCAAGAAATTAGTGGGTTTAAAGGTTTCACCAGAGCCTGAAAATCTACATCACAGAGTACTAAAGGCAGTAGCCACGCAAATATTGGATGAATGGGTGGTCATTCCAAAATTCACCATTTAATTCCACTATTTAAAAAGTGAAGCATAGGAAAAAGAAAATATTACAGACCAGTTAAACTAAAATCAGTGGTGGGGAACATCCTAGACTTTATTACAAAGACATGATTACATTACATTCGTAAAACATTAACGGTATTGGACAAAATGAGCGTGGTTTGGAAAAGAAATTGTGCTTAACTTTACTGGGGTTATTTTGAAGATGTAACTAGTTGAATTGATAAGAGACAGCTGGCAGATATGGTGCATTTAAATTTTCAGAAAGTCTTCGATAAGGTCCTTCATAAGAGGCTACTTCACAAAATGAAAGCATGTGCTATAGGGTGTAATATGAATTGAGAAGCAATAACAGATAAATGGGAATAAATGAGAGATAACAAAGTGTGGAGCTGGATGAACACAGCAGGCCAAGCAGGCAAGATGGCTAATGGGTTGCTGCAAAGGATAAATTCAATTCAAGATATATGTAAATGACCTGGGCAAGCACTTTCCGAGTTTGCTGATGGTCCAAAACTGGGCAAGGTCATAAGTTTTGAGGTGGGTGATTGGAGTTTCAAGGTGATTTGGACAATTTGAGTGAGTGACAAAACACATAGCAGATGCAGGGCAACGTGACTAAATGTGAATTTATACACTTAGGTGTGAGGAACAGAAAGGAAGAGTAGTATTTAAGTTGTGATGTATTGGGAAGAGTGATATACAAAAGGATGTGGTTGTCCTTGTATACCAGTCAATGAAAGCATACCAAGACAGATGTAGCAAGCAATTAAGAAGGCAAATGTTATGTTGACTTTCATTGCAACAGGATTTGAGTTCAGAAATAGGGATGTCTTCCTGAGGTGTACAGGACTTGAGAAAGACCACGCCTGGAGTATTGTGTGCAGTTTTAGTCTCCCTATCTAAGGAAGAATCTGCTTGGAATGAGTGAGTCCATTGGAGGTTCTGGAGGCTGATATCAAGTGCCCTCATGGCAGGCTATCCAATGAAGAGAGATATGTTCAACTGGGCCTTTGTTCACTGGAGTTAGGAAAAGTCAGAAGAGATCTGATTAAAATGTATCAAAGTCCAAGGGCTGGACAGAATAGATGCAGGGAGGAAGTTTTCCATGGTTAAGGATTTTAGAACCTGTGAACACAGTCTCTGGAAATTATGTAATGATTTAGAACTGAAATGAGAAGAAACATCTTTACTCAAAGCGTAGTGAACAATGGTTAGCACTGCTGCTTCACAGTGCCAAGGACCCGGGTGCGATTCCAGCCTCGGACAACTGTCTGTGTGGAGTTCTCCCTATGTCTGTGTGGGTTTCCTCCAGGTGCTCCGGTTTCTGCCCACAGTCCAAAGATGTGCAAGTTAGGTGGATTGGCCATGAAAAATTGCCCATAGTGTTCAGGGATGTGTAGATTAGGTGGGTTACACAGGATGTGTCTGTGTGGGATGCTCTGAGGTTTGGTGTGGACTTGCTGGGCTGAAGTGCCAGTTTCCACACTATAGGGATTCTATGGTTCTATATTAAATTCTATGTAGTAAAAAGTTGTGGACGCTGAGAAATTTGAATATTTTCATGAAAAAGATATATAAATTGTTAAATTTTGAAGCCATCAGGAAGGTGGGAATATGGCATTGTGATAGAGGATCAACTAAGTTTATATTCAATGGTGAATCAGGCTCAATGGAGCAAGACTGACTCCTGCTCCTAATTTCAAAGTTTACATTCTTACACACGGAACAAAATAAAAGAGTGATAGTTCATGTAATATGTTATAGAGCCAGCAGAGTACTTTAAATTTGACAAATATAACTTTAAAATGGGGAAACCCCTATCAAATGGGAAAAAAACTAGTCCCATTAAATTAGCATTTCAATGTAACAGATCATAAAATGGCTGCAGAAAGATTTAGACAGTTTAGGACAGTGGTCTAGGAAATGGCTCATGAAATTCATTGTGAGTAAGAGTGAGGTTTTGCACTTTGGAAAAAAGAATACGAGCATGGACTATTTTCTAAATGGTGAGAAAATTCATAAAGCAGAAGTACAAAGGGTTCTGGGAGTGTTGGTCCAGGATTCTCTAAAGGTTAACTTGCAGGTAGAGTCCGTGATTAAGAAAGCGAATGTAATGTTGTCATTTATCTCGAGAGGGTTGGAATATAAAAGCAGAGATGTGCTTCTGAGGCTTTGTAAAGCTCTAGTTAGGCCGCATTTAGAATATTGTGTCCAATTTTGTGCCCCACATCTCAGGAAGGACATACTAGCCCTGGAGCGTGTCCAGCGGAGATTCACGCGGATGATCCCCGGAATGGTAGGTTTAACGTATGATGAACAGCTAAGGATCTTGGAATTGTACTCATTAGAGTTTAGAACATTGAGGGGAGATCTAATAGAAACTTACAAGATAATGTATGGCTTAGAAGGGGTGGACGCTAGGAAGTTTTTTCCGTTAGGCCGGGCGACTAGGGTCTGTGGGCACAGCCTTAAAATTAGAGGGGGTAAATTTAAAACTGAAATGAGACGACATTTCTTCAGCCAAAGAGTGGTGGGCTTGTGGACTTCATTGCCACGGAGTGTAGCGGAGGCCGGGATGTTGGATGCCTTCAAGGCAGGGATCGACAAATTCTTGATCTCACAAGGAAATCAAGGGCTCTGGGGAGAGTGCAGGGAAGTGGAGTTGAAATGCCCATCAGCCATGATTTAAATGGTGGAGTGGACTTGATGGGCCAAATGGCCTTACTTTCACTCCTATGTCTTATGGTCTTATGGCTTCACTGAGCATTTGGAAATGTGGAAGCACTATAGTCTGGCAAGCATTCCCTTATCCATTAACTAATTATAATATTTTACCTGGACCTCCAATTCCTGCAATACTGTGATAGTAAATGGTAAACAACAGACCTTTAGGTAATCCATTCATTTGAAAAGTTCTCGCATTTATATCTGATGACAGGCTCCAGGGAGAGAATTACATGATTTGAGTTCTTATATTAATTGCACGTATCGAAACAAACAGATTGATGCAGTTGCTGCCACTCTCATGTTCACCTTTCAATTGAATGATAGATTTTGAAGGGCCCTGAAAGGGCTGAAAAGTCAAAAACTCAGACACAGCAGTATGATTTCAGTAGGAATAAATCATTCTGTACACAAAAGCTGGAAGACAAGGGCGTTATCCAAGCTTGCACTGGCAAACGACAAGTAATATTCATGCCACACAAGTGTCAGGCAATGACCATTTCTGACAAGAGAGCCAAGCAGTCGCCCCTTGACATTCAACAGTATTACCACCACTGAATATCCCCCATTGTCAAAGCCCTGGCTCTTACATTGACCAGAAACTGAACTGAATTAGTCATTTAAGTATTGTGACCACAACAATAAGTTGGAGGCTAGGAATCTTGCAGTGGAGAATTCACCTTGTGACTCCCCAGTGCTTATCCAGAATCTACAAGGCACAAATCATGAGTATGATAGAATACTCTCCACTTGCCTGGATGACAGCAGCTCCAATAACACTCAAGGAGCCTGACATCATTCACAACAAAACAACCCACTTGACTGGCACAGTATTCACAGTCATTCAGTTCTTCATTCACTATGCTCAGTGGCAGCTGTGTATACTGTCCTCAAGGTGCACTGCAGAGGTCCCTCAAGGCTCTTTAGACAACTCCCTCTAAACAACATTGACAATCTAGAAACACAAAGGCAGCAAAGGAATGGGAACACCGTCTATAGTTTCCCTCCTAAAGGCTCACTGTCCAATAGCAGAGAATTCAGAAAAAATATACCAGAATTTTGCAGAGTTATAAAAATAGGCTGGGACATTTTTCACTGGAGCGCAGGAGGTTGATGGGTGACCTCATATAGAGACTTATAAAATTATGAGGAGCATTGATAAGATGAACAACAAGGGCCTTTTCCCTAGATTCAGATTTCAATTTTGATTTAGATTTAGGTTTTATTGTCACATCTACTCAAGGAGGAAGTCAAACATTACAGTCTTTTTTTAAGGCATGGGCCTGCAGACGCCCCAAGCTGGGTTTTCCCAAAGAGGGCTTGCTTTCCTGTGCTCTGGGCATGCTTTCCCTTGCTGGGCTAAGATCAGACTGTGATTATGAGCCGCCTTTACCCCTGATTGCCCCTGTTGACCTTCGCTGGCCATGCCAGGCTTCGCCGCTGCTCACAAGGCTTCAGCCCTAACTGCCACTTCTCCACTGCCGCTGTTCTTTGCGACAGGCTGCCACTGCTGTCACTTTCTACTGACTGCCAATGCTGCCATCCTTCGTTGCTGACCACGGCCTCACCACTGCCCCATCTGGGCTCACAATGGGCCCCAGCCACCGCCAAGATTCATTGCTGTGTTAGCCATCTTGCTGGGGAATCCTGCTGCGGTACCACGTCCACACATTGATGAAGTCACGATGCCGCCAACTGCCAGAGTTCTGCTTGGCCACATCAGCCACAAGGCAATTACAGAAAGGGGAAAAACCTAAAAAACTAAAAGAAAGCAAGTAAATGGTAAGAAAAAAATGAAAGAAGAAGAAAGAAAAGCAGTCAGAGCGGACAAGCTCCGTCAGGGGCCCTGCACTGCTGCTTTCTTGCTTCGGGTAGGGGAGTTTAAAACTGGCAAGTATATTTCTAAGGGGAGAGGAGAAAGTTTTAGAAAGGTCACGAGGGGCAACTTTTTTATGTAGAGAGTGGTTTGTGTGTGGAATGAGCTGCCAGAGAAAGTAGTGGATGCAGATACAATTCCAATAATTAAAAAGACATTTCGATAAGTATATTAATAGGAAAGGTTTGGCTGGGTATGGGCCAAATGCAGGCAAGTGGGGTGAGTTTCGTTTGGTAACATGGTCAGCATGGACTAGTTGGACGGAAGGTTCTGTTTCCTTGCTGTTTGACTGGATGACTATATGTCTATATCACCATTCCTTTTTACAGGCAATGGGCTGCAGCGGCTCAAGAAGGCAGCTCCCCCCAACTTCTCAATGGCAGCTCGGGAAGTACAGTAAATGTTGACCCAACCAGCAATGTCCACATGCTTTAAATGAGTAAAGAAAAATCTTACAAGGCAATAAAAAATGCTATGTGCAATCCTCATATGGAAAATGAATATCTAACAGCAAATCTTCAGGGCAATGTTACCAGCACAAGGTTTGATTCGATGTATTCAGTCATTTTAAATTCTGTACTGGCAAATACAGACACTGCTAAGCTTCAGCACAGTAAGGAGAAAAGTTTCTGTACAGTATTGTTAATTCTACTATGGGCTGATCCCCTTCAAGGAGGTATAATAAAAAGATTATGAAATTGTCTAGGTCAGTATAAATAGGCTGTGATGGTCAGAATGAATACAGCAAATTTATAGCTACAGTATTAACAAATTCAATTCAGGACAGTTATGTTCAGTGCCCATATTCAAGACAGCATAGGTACATTAAATCTGCAGAAGCTTATGTTCTGACTTGGCAAGATCTTATCCAACACTATTGATTTCAGTGTGCATCGACCAACAGGGTCACTTTCAGAGTGATCTGCTTCGCCTCACAGAGATTCTGTCTGGTTTGAAATGCAAACAAATTCTGGAGGCACTGAGTAGGACTGGCAGGATCTATAACTAATGCTGTTAAGGCATGTTGTATTAGAAAGAAAGTTGCAATGAATTGCTGTCTCATTGGAATGGGACGACTAGTGAGCAAAGTTGAGAAGGCACAACTTCATGCTGTTCTCAGCTGCAATGATGAATGATCACAGACTGCTGGCATCAGTCAAAATCGCAAACCTCCTACCCAATCGACTGATCTAGCTAATTCCCTCAGGATGGAGTGAATCTTGTAAAATTCACCTTCAGATCAACAGTGATTTGGTTGACTCAGTAAAAGATGAGAACTACTACCCTATTATTTACACTGCACAGTGTGGCAATCTATCTTGTGTTAAAGTTTGCTCATGAACAATCCTGCAGCCTTGTACCAATAATTCAAAGTTTTGTTTTAAGTAGATTCATAGATGCATATAGCCTCGGCCTATTGAGTGTGCACCAACATAACCATCACTAAAAGTGCACAAGTCCCAATTCCCTGCACTTCTCTCACATCCTTGAATGTTATGATATTTGAAGTACTCATCCAATTTTTTTTAAACGTCGTAAGGTTTCTGACCTCCACTACCTTCCCACGCAATGCATTCCAGATTCCCACCAACTGCTGATTGAAAAGGTTTTTTGCAAATGCCTTGTGATCTGTTGCCCCTTATGCTTAAACTGCGCCCCTCATGATTGACCTCCCAACCAAAAGGAATAGCTGCTCTCAATACACCCTCATAATCTTATACAAATCTACCTAGTCTCCCCTTAAAGCCTAAATTCTCCATCCCGGGCAACATCCTGGTGAACATCTTCCGTACCGCCTCTACTGCTACAACATCCTTCCTGTAGTGAGGTGACCCAAAACTACACACAATACTCCAGCTGTAGCCTGACAATGTTCTGTACAACTCCAACATTACCTCCTCACTCTTACTCTCTGCCATAACTGATGAAAGCAAATGCCCCATATGCCATCTTAACTCTTCTATCCACTTGCTCTACTGACTTCAGAGATCTGTGAATAACTGCCCCAAGATCCATCTGTTTGTCTCAGCTACCCAGTATCCTGCCATTCATTAAATACTCCCTAATCTTATTTGTTCTTCCAAAGTGCATCACCTTGCACTTTTCAGGGTTAAATACCATCTGCCATTGATCTGCCCAACTGACCAACCCGTTCTGCATCTTCCTGGAACCTACAACCATCTTCTTTGCTACTAACAACTTTACCAACCTTGGTGTTGTCTGCAAATTTGCTTGACATTTCCCTCACCTTTTCATTTGTATGATCTTGGTATTTAACAAACAATAAGGGCCCTAGCACTGATCTTTCTGGTGCACTGCTGGATGCCGGCCTCCAGTCACTCAAACAGCCTTCTACCACTATTCTTTGTGTCTTATTCCCAAGCTAGTTTCTCATCCATCTTGCTAAGTTTCAGTCAATTGCATGTGATTTAAGATGCTTAAAATTGGTTGTATTCCAGGACTTTCTATCTAATTTTGAGATGGAAACTACCTGTAGTAGATTGGGAATTAAACAATTTTGCTGTCAAATTGACTTCCATCTACTGCTGAAGTGCATTCACTTCATGAAGAAGCACAACTGGAATGGTACACACCAAACATTTTCTAGATGTCTGAATGTACATGTGTGGATGTGTGCACATGTGTGCGTGTGTTTATGTTTCTGTACAAAATTCGTTTATCCCAACTTTCCTTACATTGAACTAAAATAAATTGTTATCCCTACCACCAAAAACATTAATCTGTGCAAAATGCAGTAGCTGAACACCATTTTCTTTGCTTTCATAATTATGTGAAGACTTTATTTAATATAAGATTTTGTATGTGGCTTTCACCTAATCCAGTATTTTGCTAGGTAGTGTTCATATATATTCACGTGTCTATGTATGAGTGTGTGCACATGTCCTTCTCTGTGTTTGAGCCTGTGTACACATGCCTGTGGGTATATTAGATAGTAAATTATTTTGTTTGTGTTTATGTTTGTCTATGTATGTGATTGTATATATACATATATCTGGGTGTACATATGTCTGTGTGCACATGTATCTGCGCATGTGTACATGTCAGTTTTTCTCTGTATGGCTGTGCATGCCTGTGTGTGCATAAGCGCATGTACCTGTGTGTATTTGTTCGTGGTTACCTGTTTGTGTGTGTGTCTTCTTGTCTATTTGTATGATATCTGTGTATTTCCGTGCATTATTTCCACAAATTACCTCAATAATTACACCTATCTCGTATTGTTCCATGGCCTTGTTTTCCAAGATCTGCAAGTTTTCCAAGATTTCCAAGATTGAACGCAAATGCATATTTCTTTTCATGGAATTAACATAACTCCCTCTGTCTTTGACACAAGCTTATTAAATTATCACCTTTTCTAATTGCTGCCTTGAGAAAAAAAGAAAATTATGTATTTTTTGTTACTGATAGTCTCCAATTCCATTTTACACATTCACATTAGTTTTACATTGAAATAGCTCCATGTTTGGTCATTTACAATTACACTGCAATGTTGAGTCCACAAGCAATCTTTGTTATGCTTCTTGGATCAATTAGAGTTGTGTGTGTTCTCAGGGATGATAATCTGAAGCTGATGCCCACTGTTTGATTCTCGGATAATGCAACTCCTGTTCTCCATTCTGAAAGGAACTTCTCAGCCAAATAAAAATGCACAACACACAATCTGGTGGTAGCATCTGTTATGGAGTTCTAAATTTTCCACAAAGCCTCTGCAAGATCACACAGATGTAATTGGGTGATATTTTCAAACAAGTGTGTTGTTAGTTTCGAATCTCTATTTTTGAAGGTAGTTGGCAGACCCTGTGAATCAATCATTTGATTCTGCTCCTTGAAGACCAGATGTGACTTTTGTTTTATGACTCTCTCTGTTACTTAGAATCATAGAATCATGGAGATTTACAGCTCAGAATCAGACCCTTCGGTCCAACTTGTCCATGCCAATCAGATATCAGATTTCCTAAATAAATCTAGTCCTATTTGCCAAAATTTGGGCCATATCCTTCCTAAACACTTCCAATTAATATACCCACCCACATGCCTTTTAAATGTTGTAATTGTACCAGCTTCCACAACCTTCTCTGGCAACTCATTCCATACACCCACCACCTCTTTAGGACCCTTTTAAATCTTTCCCCTCACACCTTAAACCTACGCCTTCACCTTTTGGACTCCCCCACCCCAGGAAAATGACCTTATCTTTTCTTGTGGTTTGTTTTTGCAGCTTCATTCCACACGCCTTCTCTTTCTGTTTGGTTAACCCTGATCATGCTTAAAGCAGGAGGCTAATCCCAAAACATGTTCAAAAGCCTCTATGTAACTTTTTTAGGGGAGGAGCCATTGGAGGTATTGGAAGTTTTGGCATGTTTAAAATTGGACAGATCCCCATGTCCAGATGAGTTGTATCTCAGGTTGCAGTTGGCAATGTGTAAGGAAATTACAGTGGCACTGTCTTAAATGTTTAATCTCTCTCTGGCCATAGGAGAGGTGCCAGAGGACTGGAGGACAGTTAACATGCTTCTACTTTACATGAAGGATGCTAGAGAAAGACATGCGAACTATGGACCAGTGAGTCTCACATCAATGGCAGGGAAACTCCTGGAGAAAGTTCTGTAAAAGAGAATGATCTCCACTTAGAGAGACATGGTTTGATCAGAGAATCAGAATGACTCTGTCAGGAGGAGGTCATACCTAACTAATCTGTTTGAATTTCTCTAGAAGGCAATCAGATGTGTAGGTGAAGGTATTCCAGGTGATGTACTTTTTGGGATGGCACGATGACTCAGGGGTTAGCATGGCTGCCCCACAGTGCCAGGGACCTGGGTTCAAATCTACACTCAGGCAACTGTCTGTGTGGAGTTTGCACATTCTCCCCATGTCTGCGTGGGTTTCCCCCAGATACTCCAGTTTCCTCCCACAGTTCAAAGATATGCAGGTTAGGTGGATTGGCCATACTGAATTGCCTTTAGTGTTCAGGAGTGTTCAGGGATTGAAGCTTAGATGGGTTATCGGGGGATGGATCTGGGTGGAGTGCTCCAAGGGTCAGTGTGGACTTGTTGGGCCAAAGGGCCTGTTCCCACACTGTAGGGATTCTATTCTATATGGATATCAGCAAAGTATTTTCACAAAAGTCCCATATGTGAAACTGATAAAGAAGGTAAAAACAGATAGTAACTTGTGAAGTTGAATTCAAAAATAGCTTTGTGAAAGGAGACAGAGGGTAGAGGTAGACATGTGCTCACTTGGCTGGATGCCATTGTGCAGTGATGTATCACAGTGATAAGGGTGCTGTTCCTTATTGTCCATGATATATATATATATATATATATATATATATATATATAAAACGTAAATGACAATGTGGTGGGGGAAATGGCAGGTGGTAGGGATGGAATGAATAAGAAAGTCTACTGGAGGCACTAAAATTGCCTGGTGGTCATAATGAAGAGGTTACGGGATGACAGAAACAGATTGTTTAGGTAGGCAGATAGATGCAGATTGGATTTTGGAAGAAGTAACAAGATAAGAAGCACTCATTGAATGGCAGGACAAAAGAAGTTCAGAGGAACAGAAGGATCATTGAGGTGCTTGCCCACAAATTGCTGAAGACAGCATGACAGGTTAATAGTATAGTTAAAAATGCAGAGATATCTTGCCTTTATCAATTGAGGCATAGATTGTAAGAGCTGGGGTGGGGAGCGGGGTGGCGCTATGTTGGAACTGTACAGGACTCTGGTTAGGCTCCAGCGGGAATATTGTGTTCAGTACTAGTCTCTGCATTACCTGAAGGCTGGAGTGTACTGGAGAGGTGCAGAGGAGATTCACTATGATGTAGTCTGGGGATGGAATACTTCAGTTCTGAAGATAGGCTGGATAAGCTTGGTCATTTTCTTTGGACCAGAGTAGGTTGATGGGACCTGATAGAGGTTTAGGGGATTATGGCAGCATGGACAGGGTGAAAAGAAAACAACTGTCCTCTTTATTTGGAGGGTCATTAACAGGGGAGCATAATTTCATGCTGAATGGCAGAAGGATCAGAGGGGATTGAAGAAAAAACTTTTTCACCCAAACAAGGTGGGTGTCTGGAATGCACTGCTGAGAGGATAGTTGAGACAGGAAGCCTCAAAACCTTTAAAAATTACTTGGTGAGCCCTTGAAATGTCACAACATTCAGGGTTACGGGCCTGGTGAGGGGATGCAGGATTAGTGTAGCTTTAGTAGCTTTGACAGTCAAGGTTTGATGGGCCAAAGGCTCCTTTTGTACTTTACTATGCTATGAAATAGAAATAACCACTTAGACACAAATGCTAACTTTTCCACGCTGAGTGCTTTGAGTGGCTGGAACATGTTCAAACTATAACTTCAGAGCTGATGTTTATGTAATAAACTAATTAATGTGTATTCCCAAAGCATTGTATTTGAAAATATAGACCAGCAAAAGCTTTATCTCCAAGCCTAAGCAAGTCTCAGAATAACCATTTACACTTCTGAAACAAAAAATTCATTTCACATCATACCACAATGCATTTGACATACTTTCTTCTTAAAGCTGAGATTGGAGCTACCATATTAGAGAAATACACTAACTGAAACCTTTTCTTACTGGTGTACCATGTCCTCTCTAAACATATTCCACCACCACTGCATTTTCAAAGTGAGCGCTGTCCATTAACAACAGATGAACAATCCATTCATTTCATGGATCGATACACTAAATAACTTCCAGTCAGAGCTAAGGACATTTGAAAATGTAACAACTGCAGGATTTTGTTTTTCTTGAACTGCAATATACAACTCAGTTATTGCTCCTTTTACCATGACTCCTCAGGATGTTATTACTGTGCCAGTCACACAATTTAGGTAGATGAAGTGACTATGTACTATTTACACAACAAAGAACAAAGTAAGGTACAGCACAGATACAGGACTTTTGGCTCACCAAGTCTCCTCCAACATATGACATGAGACTTTCTAACCGAAAAATCTTTTTGCTTCTATGTGGTCTGTATCCCTCCCTTACCTCTCTATCCATGTATCTATTAAGATGCCTCTTAAACCATTCTACCACTTCATCTGACAGTGCATCCCAGGCACTATCACACTCTGTGTAATCAAAATTGTTTCTCACATCTCCTTTTCTTTTCCTCCTTTTAACTTAAACCTGTGTCTCCTTGTCACTGACATTTCTTCCATGGGTAACAAAAAATGAAAGACTCTGACTACCCATTCTAATCCATGTCTCTCGCAGTTTTGCAAACTTCTATCAGGTTAACCCTCACCTTCTGATGTTCAAGTGAAAACAAGTTAAGTTATCCAATCTTTCCTGACAATGAGGCAACATCTTGGTCAACTTTTTCTGTACCCTGTCCAAAGCCTCCAAATCTTTCTTGGAGTCTATCTGTTTGTCTGTCTGTCTATCTATCTATCTACAATGTCATGTTGATTGAACAGATTCTCCAGATAATGTGTGTGACAAACAGGTTTCTGAGATGCTAGGTAAATTTCATTTCCAGTGATTTGGGAACAGCTCACCAACAAGAACAATAAAATTGGATATTGTCTTGCTACTGTATTAGTATCAATAGGCCCAATTGGCCAGGCAAAGTGTTTCTAAGCCGTCAGTGATGAGGAATCAGATCTTAGGCATACCATCTGGAAGCCCCAGATGCTTCTTGTAAATAGCATTGGCTATTTATCCCCTTCACAAAGTGCCAGCTGGATTTCTTCCAAATTCCTTGTCGAATAGAACAGTGTGAATTAGAGGACAAATATGAGATTTAAACTATTAAATGTTGACCTTACTTTCCGTCTTTTAAATGTCACTTAACACTTTGTTTAAAAAACAAGACAACACGTTTTACAAATATTTTTGGTAAATTGAAAGTTAATGACAGATTAACTGGGATCACAAACAAATAAATTGATCCTTGTGGCAATTAAATATCTCGTGATAACACCCAATATCTATTCAGCACTGTACGAAGTTCTGAAAAAAAAATGATTGTCTATAAGTGGGAAATGTAAGGTAAATAAGATATGGAACTTTCTTGAACTGACTGCACTTGAATAATCTCAAGAGTTGTGAACCACATTCAGCAAAGGACTTTTCAAGAATTGACAACAGCTTCACCCCATGAGCTTAATTATTTTCGAAATAATCATGTCAAAGACATTGTTATACACCTGTAGAGCTAGAGAACCAGAGAACTAGTAGCCCAGCAGCAGGGACATTACCACTCTGCCACTTCAGTCTCACAACCCTGTGAGTTTAATACGAGCTTTATTTCCTAATAAATCTTTCAACAGTCTGCAGCCATTTCATAGAGAAATTAAAAGATCATGATATCTTTGCATGAAAGATATAATATTTTTTCTTCTGATATTCTGTGGTATGGCCTTAAAGTTGGATGAACCATGTCCTTGATGTCAGAATAAGTTTTATATTCTGTTGCTGGAAAAGACGAATCGTAATGTTTTGGATGTTGAGTGATATTTTTGCAGATCTCCACACCTATTGTCATTCACAGACACTGGCATTTCAAACTGGACATGTCTCTCTAAGGGTCTTGGCCCGAGACATCAGCTTTTGTGCTCCTGAGATGCTGCTTGGCCTGCAGTGTTCATGCAGCTCCACACTGTGTTATCTTGGATTCTCCAGCATCTGTAGTTCCCATTATCTCTGGACATGAGGTTTGCCTTTTTTTGTCAACTCGTCCCTAATTATAAGAAAAGACGACTTTTACAGTTAATGGTCAAAGGTCAGTATTGTACTTGCTGGAACAGGTAGGGAAATGCAAGGAGATTCAGAGAAAGAGTGAAAGGGTGTTCTATGACGTGAAATGTTTCTAATCATCTGCAGGCCTTACTCAAAACTCAATGAATTGTGCAGTAACATCCATTAACAGGGTGAATTGAACCTGTTTTGTTTAATTTAGTTCTGTCAGTTTTTTCTAATTCCAAAATAGGGGTGAGCTTATTTACATGTATTGTCATAGAGGTCAACAGCACAGAAAAGACCCTTTAGCCCATTGAGTCTGCACCAGTCAAATGCAAACACTATTCTAATCATACGTTCCAGCAGTTGGTCTGTAGCCCTGTATGGCTCGCATTTCAAGTGTATATCTAAATTCTTCTTACATGCATGAAGGATTATGCTTCTGCCAAACTTACATGCAATCTCCTTCCCGTTGCCTTAAATCTATGCCCCTGGTAATTTATCATTCCGCAAAGAGGAAAATTTCTTTCCTGTCTAGCCTATCTATGCCACTCATAATTTTATGCATCTAAATCATGTCATGCCTCACTCTCCTTTTCTTCAAGGAAAACAACGCCAGTTAATCAATCTCCCTTCATAACTAAATATTTCCAGCTCACTAACATCCTGGTATACCTCTGCCATGCAGTCATGCCCATCCGAGAAAGTGGATTTCAGATCTGTGCACAATACTCTAGCTGTGGCTTAACCAATGTTTGGTACCATTCCAGCATAACCTCCTAACTGGAAAGCTTGGAAGGCAAAGATGGTGAGATAAGGAGTGATAAGTTATTGCAGTGATTTTAAACATTGTAAATTCACGTTTTGAAGAAATAAAGGAATTTAAATGGCCGTCTACAATGCAATTATTATTTATGAAGACAATGACAACTGTCCTTTGCTAAATAGTTATATGTTGCATTTATACTGTGCCAAATGTGTATTTCTAGATAGCAACAAAGTTCTACTTTAAATAATTGCAATTAGGTGAAATGGAATGTGAAATTTAAATGTAACTACCACCTGCATCAGGGAATTATAGGCGGCTCTTACAAACTCGCCCCTTCCTGCCGACTATTTAAACATCACTCATCGGAACTACATTACAACAGCCTAGGAGCTCTTTGTTCAGTTAATTGTTGGAAGAACACTTTCCCTCCAAATGATAAGAAGGATGAGGCCAACCGTTTTAATCGGTCTGCTACTGACTTTCTTATCCCGTAAGTAATTTTTATTTTCCAGGTTCTCACTGTTAACGCAGTGCTAATTAAGTAATGGTTGGCTCCAGAATGTTACAGAGTCAGGATTCGTTTCAGCTAGATTAACCTTCCGTTTTCTTGAAAACTTTATTTTCCAGCTGCTCAGTCAGAATTCGTGCTGATTCAGCCAGCGGCGGAGACCGCGAATGTTGGCGGCTCCCTGACTCTTCGGTGTGAAACAAGTGGTTTTGACCTGGACAACACGTACATGAACTGGTTCCGACAGATGCCTGGGCAGACACTGGAGATTTTGGTTTCCTACTATAGTACAATTTTGAACTCGTACGCTCCGCAGGCTCAGAATCAATTTACTGCATCCAAAGATATTTCAATCATTTTTTTCTTGGAGATGGAAAATCTCAGGACGGAAGACTCCGCCATCTACTACTGTGCAAGACACAAACTCTTGGGAGTGCGCCAGCGGCTGCTGGGGACCAGGAACCATGGTGACAGTGAATGAAGGTTAGAAATATGCCCTACCGCAGTGCCGATGGTGGTGGGTTTTTTAAAATTTTATCCTTGTTTTAAATTTTAATTATTCGTCTTTTCATGAATTGTGAGTTTGTTGGATTTGGTTGAGATTCTTTGCAATATTACAAATAATTCTTCTGCCAGGGAGTTGTAGAATGCACAACTGAGATTTAATATCAATTGTTCTTTCTGCCTGAAAGACCTGAGCCCTACATATCAATACATATAATTTACAGCACATGCATCCCATTGCGAGTCCTACTGGCAATCCTGATTCGGTTATCAGCGTAATTTTGTATGCATTCATTATTCAGCTACAGCTCGAATATTGTGCACAGTTCTGGGATCGCAGGATTCATCTAACTTTAGACACTGTGTGTATTTTGCTAACATCGGCTGGTTTGGCCGGGTCAATAGTGTGCTTTCTGTGAATAGACTAAGGGATATGCTGTTTAATATGTTGCTCCAATCTCTGGGACATGTCGCATTCATACCTAGCATCATACACTGAAATTCATTTTCAAAATTACTCATTTATCTGATAGGCTGGACATATTTTTGATGGCAACATCCTGGAGTGAGGATATCCTGAAAAGGATAGGCGAACAGCCAGATGTCGTGGTCCATATTGGTGGTAACGGCATTGACAGAGAGTGCGATGAAGTCCTGCAAAGGTAATTAGCGAGTTAGGTTGAGGTTGAAAAGCAGGACCTCTGTGGTTGTAATTTCAGTACTAATGGCTGTGCCACGTGCTGGTGGGGCTGGAAATAAAACGGTAACACAGTTGAATATGTGACGAAAGAGCTGGTGTAGGAGGGAGGGCTTTGTATCTGGATCATTAGGATCTTCTCAAGGGCAGGAGGGACCTGCATATGAAGGATCAGTTGCAGCTAAATTGGAGAATCCTCCTAGATCCTTCAGGGAGAATTGCTAGTGCCACCCAGGAAGGAGTGGGAACCAGAGCAGGAAGTCAGCGAGCGATTGAAGAGAAGGGTGATGTTCAGCAAAGTTTAATAGGAACAATATTGGAATCGCTTCTGGGGCATGTGGGACCTGTACAAAAAGATAAAACCTAAACTGAAGAGGCCCAAATATACTTGTGGGGAAGTTTGCTAGTGCTCGCAGGAGTGTTTGAACTGATAGGGCAGGGTTTGGGAAAGACAGCAGTAGGCCACATGTGTGCGAAAAGATTGACGTTTCAAGTAAGTTAACAGGAAGAACAGGCAGGGCCCGGTTAATGAACACACTGGTGATCTGAAGTGTATTTATTTTACTGCAAGTTCTGTAATATATAAGGCAAATGAGCTTCGAGATTAGATTAGTGCATGGAACTGCAATTTTGTAGACATTGCAGAAACTTGATTAAATAGAACTTGAAGAATAGAACTAGCATCTTGACATTCCATGGTTTAGATGTACCAGGCGAGATAGAGAAGTGCGCAAAAGGGAGAAAAGGGTTGCATTACTGATTAAAAATAATATCACAGTTGGAATAAGAGAGAACATCTTGGAAGGCTCATCCAGTGAGGCCATATGATTGAACTGAGGAGTAAGAAAGGAACAGTTAGAATGATGCAGTCGTACTACAGGCCTCCCGACAGTCAGTGGGAGACAGAGAAACAGATATACAAGCAGGTTATGGACAGACATAAAATCAATGGCATTGTTGTAATGGGTTAGTTTATCTTCCCAAATATCAACTGAGACTCCTTTAGATAGAGCAGAATTTGTTAGGTACATCCAGGAAGGTTTCTTGAAGCAACATACAGATCATCTCAGTGGGGAGGGGGTGGTACCAGACGACGTATTGAGAATGAGCCTGGCTAGTTGGTCGAAGTTTCAGTGGCAGAGTATTTTGCGAACTGTGAACAGCCATTAACAAGGTGCCTTAAGGCAGGCAGATGCAAAAGATGAATTCAAGTGGGATCATCTGACAAGATGGTTACAATACTGACTTTGTTACAGAAGATGGAGACCAGCAATGGAAGAGGCTTTTTTCTGACTGGAGATCTGTGCCCGTTGCTTTTCCACTGGTGCTCCTGTTTGTAATATACATAAATGATTTAGAGGAAAATATCGGTGGCCTGGTTAATGTGTTTGCAGGTGACACAAATATTGGGGTGGCTGCGGATAGTGAGGATAATTGTCAGAGGATACAGAAGTATATAGATACATGGGAGACTCAGTTGGAGAACAAACAGATGGAATTTAATCTGAACAAATGTGAGATGATGCATTTTGGAAAATCTAATATCGGAACGGCAGTAGACAGTAAACGTCAGACCTGTTAGTAGCATCAGCTTGCAGAATGATCTAGACGTTCATTTCAAATCCACAACTCCCTGAAAGTGCCAACACAAGTGGATAAAGTGGTCAATAAATCATCTAGAATGCTTGCCGTGGGCCAAAGAGTATAAAAATTGACTAGTAATGTTGCAGCTGTATTGAATTTTAGTCAGGCCACATTTGAAATATTACCCACAGTCCTGTTCACCACACTGCAAGAAGGATTTAGAGGTTTTGGAGAGGGTAAAGCACAGTTTACCACGATGTTATCTGGTTTGAAGGGTTTAACTAGAATCGGATTTTATTGTCACATGTACCCAAATATAGGAATATGAGTACAGTCAAAAGTGTACAACGTCACAATTCTGTGACCCAACTTGGTTTCAAAAGCAAAATTTAAAGAAAACAACAGGTGAAATAAAAGAAACTGAACTGAAAGCAAAGAAAAAGCACCCAGTTCCTAATATCCCATCTCAAAAAAGGTGAATGGACGTTCAGCCAGCTTGCGAGTCTCACATCGGTCACCAGGGGCGTTGCAACTTTATTGCCGCTGACTCCTGCCATTGGGAGGTTGCTCATGCTGCATGCACGACTTGCTGTCGTTGCTGTGCTGATGTCTACGACTCTGCCACAAAAGGCTTAAAAGGGGATAAAAGAGAAAGAAAGGAAGGAAAAAGAGAAAAAAGAAAAATAAAGAGTAAAAGGAGAAAAGCACAGGAGCCCATATGCAGCCCTGCTACTCCTCTGCTACTTTGGGTGATTGAGGAAAGGTTGAGGAGACTAAGAGATGGAGCTACGAGGAAAGATGGGAAATCTTGATTAGTTTCCACTTGAACGTCAAATGATGAGGGGAAACCTGCTAAAAATAAAATTTTGAGATATCCCCAGATGGAATGGATAGGCACAGTCTTTTTTCCTACTAGATGATAGGTTTATGGTAAAATAGTAAGTGTAAAGGAGATGTAATATTACACAGATTGTGGTAAGTGGCTGGAATGCGCCGCCAAAGGAGACAATAGAGGCGGTTACAATCGCAACATTAAAGAAGCATGTTGACAAATATATGAAAAAGTTAGGGAATAGAGCGATATGGACCACGTAAAAGGAAATGTTTTTTAATTTAGAAAGACATCATGTATTGGCGCAGTCATGGTTGCCTGAAGGGCCTGTTCCTGTGTTGTACTGTTCTTTGTTCTTTGAATGTAAATCTGTAAGTTTTAAGTCAGTCATGATAAAGTTCAGACCAGACCTCATATGGAAGTTCCAAATTGGAGGAAAGCTAATTGCATCAACATTAGGCAGGAACTGGAGAAATTAGACTGGTGCAGTTGTTTGAGGGCCATTGATCAGACTTCAAAAGCTACGTGTTCCTTTGAGGATTAAGGAAAAAGGATGGCAAGATTTGGAAATCCTGTTTCAAGAGTGAAGGAGAAAAAGGAAGAATGCGTGAGATTTGGGAAACTGAAGTCAGACGGAGTCCTTGTGGAATAGAGAGGAAGCAGGAAAGAAAAATAAGCAGCCATTAAATGTCCTTAGTAAGTCAGATTAAGGAGAATCCAAAGCATGTATTTGCAGTAAGACGTAGCTAGTAAAATAGTAGGTCCACTCATGGACAACAGATGAAATTTATGTGTGAAGCTAGAGGAGGTGGTGAGGTCCTTAATGAACACTTCACATCTGTATTAATCAAAGAGAAGGATACATAAGATGAGGTTGGGGTATATTGATATTCTTGGGCATGTTGATATGACAAAGGAGGTGTTGTTGTGGCTCTTGAAAGCATTAAGTAGGTAAGTCTTCAGAGACTGGTGGCATATATCCAAGGATACTGAAGGAGGCAAGGATGGATATTGCTGGGGTCTTGACAGAGTTCTTCATTTCCTCTCAAAGGGCAGGCAAGGTTGCAGAGGACTGGAGAATAGTGAATTTTGTTCCTGTGTTTAAGAAAGGGAACAGCGATAACCCAGGAAATGATAGACCATTGAGTCTTGCATCAATAGTGGGGAAATTATTAGAGAAGTCTTTTGTGGAAAATTACTTACTTGCATTCGGTAAAGAATGAACTTACTAGGAATTGTTAGCATGGTTTTGTGCGGAGGAGATCTTGTTGCTCAAATTTGGTTGAGTTTCTAATGAAAGCGACAAAGATGACTGATGAGGCCAGGGCAGTGAATATTGTCTACATGGATGTTACAAGAGCTGTTAACCAGGACCCTTATCAAAGGCTGTCCAGAAGATTGGGTCACATGTAATCCACAGTGAGTTGGTAAGTTGGATACACAATTGCCTTAGTTATAGAAGACAGGATGTGGCTGTGGAATGGAATTTTTCTGACTGGATGTCTGTAACTGGTGATTTTTCAAAGGATCAAGTGCAGGGACCTCTATTGTTTGTTATATGTGTGTATATAAATGATTTGGATGAAATGTAGGTGGTCTGATTAGTAATATTGCAGATGACACAAAATTTGCTGGAGTTATGGATAGTGAGAAACATTGTTACAAGGTACAGCAGGATATAGATCAGTTGGGAATTTGGCTGGAGAAGTAGCAGCTGGATTTTAATCAAGACAAGTATGAGATGATGCACTTTGGGAGGTCAAATACAGGAGAGAAGTATTGTGTAAATGGCAGGACTATTGGAAATATTGATATGCAGGGAATTTGGAATGCAAGTCCATAGTTCCATGAAAGTGATCACATCAGTGTATAAAGTGGTAGAGAAGCATATCGTGTGCCTGCTTTAATCGGTTGGGGCATTGAGTATAAAAGTTGGTAAGTCATGTTGCAGCTGTACAAAACTTTAGCTGTACGAAACTTTACGCACTTTGATTGTTGTGCATGGTTCTGTTCGCCACACTATAGAAAAGATGTGGGGCTTTTGGAGAGGGTGTGCAAGATGTTTACTAGGATATTGCCTAGAATGGAGTGTATTAATTATGAGTATAGTTTGGAGAAACTTGAATGAAATTCATTAGAGCATCAGAAGCTGAGAGGATGACCTGATGAAAGCATATAAGATTACGAGAAGCATCACTGGATGGATAGTCCGAACATTTTTCCCAGGTGGAAATGTCAGATATTGGTAGGTGTGGTGAGGGAGGGAGGAAAGTTTGAAGAACATGTGTTATTTTTCCCAGAGAGTGTTAGGTGCTTGGAATACTCTGCCAGGGAAGTGGTAGAATCAGCTACGATAGCCATATTTTCATGAGTCTGACAAGACTCATAGAACATAGAACATAGAACAATACAGCACAGGACAGGCCCTTCGGCCCTCGATGTTGCGCCAGCCTGTGACCTAATCTAAGCCCATCCCCCTACACTATCCCATCAACATGAAAAAGTAGGGAATGGAGAAATACAGACAATGTGCAGGCAGATAGGATTAGTTTAGATTGACATTATGGTTGGCACATGGCTTGTTCTAGTGGTGTTCTGTTCTACACTTCCACACTTTGTGAACTGACCAGCTCTACACAGGCAGAATTTGTATCCATTTGCTGGGCACTTGCATCCCACACACCTTTATTCTGTTCTGATTCACGATGGAAATTTTTGTGCCCATTTGTTGATTGCAAACATTCTGTATTTTTAAGGAGGCAAAACGTATTATTGCATAGTAATTTTAAGTCTTTTGTGAAAGGCTTCTGAAAATATATTCTCCCATGCAGTCTGCTGACATTGCCAGTAGTAGGTGCTCATTTGAAATTGCCAGCAGAAGGGAAGGTGCTTTTGTGGTGCAAAGATTCTGCTCGAATAAAATATCAATTTTTGCTTAGTGAACTCATTTGCAACATGCAAGATGGCTTTAATTGTTTGGATTGCAACAGTTGTGAATCGCAAAGATTTTCTTTCCAGCTCATGTTAGATTAGATTAGATTAGATTCCCTACAATGTGGAAACAGGCCCTTCAGCCCAACAAGTCCAGACCGCCCCTTGAAGCATCCTACCCAGACCCATCCCCCTATAACCCACACACCCCTGAACACTACGAGCAATTTAGCATGGCCAATCCACCTAGCCTGCACATCTTCGGACTGTGGGAGGAAATCGGAGCACCCAGAGGAAACCCACACAGACACGGGGAGAATCTGCAAACTCCACACAGACAGTCGCCAGAGGCAGGAATCGAAACCGGGTCCCCTGGCACTGTGAGGCTGCAGTGCTAACCACTGAGCCACCGTGCCGCCCCATTTGATGTATCACAGATCTGTTCTCCACATCCTGAGGTTTGTGCATGAATCACAAGCAGCTGATCTCTAACTCTGGGCTTAGTAAGATTTCTAACAAAGGTATAGTTTTCAGCATTGCCATTACCAAGAATAGATCAATATTCTAAATTGATGAATTGAGTGTAAATTCTATGAACTGCTATGGTGGAATTTAAGCCAATGCCCAAGTGCACTTGTCTGGCCCCCCGAATTCCAGCTTCTCCTACACCCTATTAATCTTGTACTTGTTGGAGTTTCATGAATACATTGCCATCGGTTATACAAACTCTTAATAGGAGACTTTCATTGTAACATTGATATTAAATTGTACCTTTGACAAAATGGGACAACTATTACATTGGCAACAAAAATCTCTGGTGGTAACTTGTTTAATCGGTTGTTTATTCACAGTGCTAGCCTCTCCTCCTACGCTTTATGCCCTGTTCTCCTCTTGTGAAACTACTCACGTGGATGACACAGTGACCTATGGCTGTTTGGCAATGGATTATAGCCCCAAAATCACTGGCATTACTTGGAAAAAAGATGGAAAACTGATCACCATTGGAGTGAACACTTATGCCTCAGTGAGAAACAAGCAGAGTACTTACACCAAGAGCAGCACATTAACCATGTCTGAAGTGCGAAGCAACAACATTTGCTGCCAGGTTCAATACAATGGATTGGCTAAGATAATCAGAATGACAGGTTTGTGTTGTTGGAACAGGAATTGGGGAAGAAATTGAGGGGAGGGACAAATATTGATAAGTAAACAATATGTATTCCATTTGTTCGAAAGCACTGGCTAATCAAGTCTAGGATTATGTATATTTCAGGGCTTCATGTTATACTTTTTGCTGGACATGCATTTCTTGTCTCTATGTCACGCTTAGCAGAGGGTATACACCTCCAAATTTGAAGAACAATACCAGAGCAGTAGAAAAGTTGCAAATTTTATATGAATGCTATGAGAATTAACATTGTAAGCAAACAAATAACTCCCCTCCCTTTTCTATGCAAAAGGAAATGCTGAGGATGATCTTCAAAATTAAGAAAGACATAGATGTATTCAATCAAAACAGGAGGCCCTGTGTACAGTATGATCACTAAGATACCAGTAGGAAATTCAGAATCAGCTAAATTATTCAAATTGTGAGCAGAGTCTGTAACTTGTCATAGCTGAATCAAGAAGTTTGAAAACACCTAGGACAAGAAACCAGCCAGCTTGATGGGCACCATATCTACAATCGCTCACTCTACCACTGATTCACCTTAGGAACAATATGTGCCAACTAAGATTCACTGAACAAATTCACCAAGACCTTTTCATCTGCATTTTCTAAATTTGTAGACATGACCATATAAAAGATAATACGTTGGAACACTACCTAACAACTTCATCTCCTGGTCACACTTCTTTTGGATTTGGAAACATATTGCCATTCCTTCAATGTCACTGGGGCATAGTCCTGCCCAAATAGATTTCAACTGTTCGATAAGGCAGCTCACAATCGTTTTGGGAGCAAATAGTGATGGGTACTGAGTGCTGGCATAGCCAACAAGCCAATATCCTCTGAATAAATAAAAGATGTATCTAACAGTAAAAGAAAATGAAAATGAAAACAAAATAGTGCAAATATTCAGCAGTTCACATAACATCAATAGAATCAGTAATGCAGTTCTCATTTCAGTTTTGCAACCTTTCATTAGACCTGACACAGACCAGAAAGATTAATTCAATTTTGCTTTTCGCAGATACTGCCCAATCTGCTATTTCCAAAACTTTTGATTTTTTATTTCATATTCCTAGCATCTGAAGTATACTGATCTTCAATTATGTATTTAAGGGGATTCTGGACCAGTAACTAAGAAATGACATGAAATATTTTAATCTACAGCAGGAGAATTTTCATGTAGAGCATTAACTCCATTTGAGATGAATAACATTGTGTCAGGTAAACCCCATTGTTATTCAGCGACAATGGCATGACAATGATGCCAGGACATTTCATGCTATTTCTTGTGCATTGACAATCAACTTGGAGTAGTTGTGAAGTAAATACATCTCTGCTTCAACAATGTAACTGCCCCCCGTCAGGCTTGGATAAAAATGTATGCAAAATGAAATGCATACTTTCAGGTGCAACAGGAGTCAAAATTCACCAGACAGGAGTACAGTTCTGTTTTCTTCTGTTATGATTGCCATAGTGATGAGCATAAGTAGGAGAATTGAGTTCCAAGGTGTGTTCTATACAAGATCATCCATGTTCGAGTGCGGAATTTCCTAACATGCACTGACACTAGTGAACATTTTTCACCTACTATTTTGGAGAGATGGGGAGATAATCTGAAGGCATTATGTCTCAAGACATTTATAGGAAGCAGTTTCTACTCTTCTACTCTACGTAGGAATTATTACTCTTCTTGGTAATGATATGAAGAAATGAAGAAAGGTTGGATAGCCTTGGTTTGTTTTCACTGAATGCAGAAGTTTGAGGGGTGACCTCATAGAAGTTTATAAGATTGTGAATGGCTTGGATGGAGTGGAACGTATGAGGCCTTTTCTCAGGATGGAGGGGTCAATTACTAGGGGACACAGATTCAAGATGGGGTGGAATTTGTTTAAAAGACATGTGAATGGCAGGATTTTCATACCAAAGACAGTGAGTGCTTGGAATGCGCTACCAGAGGAGCTGGTGAAAACAGTCACAGTAGCGCATGCAAGAAGCACCTGGATGAATACATAAATAGGAAGGGAATAGGGATGCGGAACCCGTAAGCAAAGACAGTTTTAATACGAAAGGGCAGAAGGGTCTGTTGTTCTGCTGTATTGCTCTTACTTGATATGGGTCACACCACTCAGGGCTGAGAGAAAGTGGACAATAGCTCAAAAATGATGTCTATTTCTTGACAGAACACGGAGTGGTGATCTAAATCTGAACGTTAAGTTTGGATTGAGTTAGAATCCTTGTTTCATAGGTCCCTCTTGCACCGACACGGCAGTCACAATACTGCAGCTGTCAATAAAACAGGTCTTGCTCGAGGGGACCGTGACCTTAACCTGCGTTGTGTCCTATTCTCCTCATGGAATCAACGTTTCTTGGATTGAAGGAGAGAAACACTTGAAGTCAGCGATTGCTGTCCAACTGGAAGAGGATCCTGATAGCTGAATCAGCAGAATAAACATTTCAACAGAGGCATGGTTGAGTGGACCTGAGTTCTGCTGTGTGGTGATGCATCAGGATCTGCCCAAACAACTACGAGCCTCCATCCATAAGGAGGAAGGTGAGCGGATGGCTGAAAAAAAATACTGGTAACTTTATGTATTTCTGGTGTTCATCAGGTGCCACTATTCTCTTCAGCGCTAGTTTCAATAGGACAATCACGCATTTAGCAACTAAAACGCCTGGAGCCAGAAATTGTGCATTTAATACTAAGCAGTGAGGGAGAAAACAATAGGAGGACATGAAATTATAATGGACGAACGAGGGTTTTAAGGGGCCCTTGTGCAGCATGAGCAACAGCACACACATGTTCGCTGAATATTTAAGTTGTTACATCCGTACGTCTTTTCGCTTCATTACTTAAAAGTTATGAGTGAAGAGAATTGCGGGCAGCTGCTGTAGTCGAAAAGCAGATGGCTCCTAAACTTGAAAATAAAGCCCTAACCAGATATCTGTTATGTTTAAGCACTAGTTTCACTTTTCCGAGAATTTGCCAGCTTATCGGCAGTTATTTTTTTTCGGCAGTTAGTGGTCTTCTGAAACTGTCCGTGTTTGTCCTCCTGCCCCCACCAGAAGAAGAGTCTC
The DNA here is from genome assembly GCF_030684315.1 of Stegostoma tigrinum. Classification (NCBI taxonomy): domain Eukaryota; kingdom Metazoa; phylum Chordata; class Chondrichthyes; order Orectolobiformes; family Stegostomatidae; genus Stegostoma; species Stegostoma tigrinum. The sequence continues at coordinate 15,192,482 of NC_081395.1, read as the reverse complement.
ACGAGTTCGTCTTTCTCGGCTGCTTAATGAAAGGTTTCTACCCCCGAGAGATTGTGGTCGAGTGGACCACCAATGACAAACCAGTGAATCCCAGAAACTACAGAAACACCGAGGTGATGGCGGAGGACGGCAATAGCTCCTTCTTCATGTACAGCTTGTTATCGATAGCAGCCGAGGAATGCGCCAGCGGTGCTTTTTATTCTTGTGTGGTGGCGCATGAAGCAATTTCACTGAGAGTCATCCACAGGATGGTTAATAAATGCAGCGGTAAATCGAATTTTGCAAATATTTCTCTTACATTTGCGGACGATGTCAATTGTTGTCAAACAGATGTGCTCAATTGCGTTTGTAAGTAATATTACACATCTTAAATAGTATCATCAGCAACAATACCAATAAAAGGCATTTTCTTCCAGTAATGTGTTAAATACACGGTCGCTAAGTGATTCCCCACCCCGCCGTTTTGCTTGGGACGTTCTTTTTTGCCTGAATTATCTATTATATCAGGGTTTAGGTCTGTACAGCCGGCACTCCCATCCCAGGTACATGAGCGTTAAAGAAACGTTGAATGTCTTTCATTTCAAGTTATATAACAATTTTAACGGCTTCCTCCCTCAAAAGCCGAAATCGAAAAAGATCACATTTGAACGCACAATCACAATATATTTCGCATTTTTAAAAATTACACTGGTAGGACTCATGCTCCATTGCCCATCCTGAGATGCTCTTGAAAACAGCTATATTCATGCGCTGCAGTGTGACCCTTTCAGGGAAATATCTTGACGTCGTGAAAGTGAAGGAATGGCGTGTTTTTTCAAGTCAGGTTGATGAGTCGCTTGGAACTTGCAGGTGCAAAACAAAATATTTTAGCGCTCTCGTCCACATGCAACCTCAAATGCACATATTAGCGCGCACACGGACGTGTTAATCTGAAGCAGACAAGGAATGTATCCAGAGGTAGTAGGAACTGCTGATGCTGGAGAATCTGAGATAACAAGGTGTAGAGCTGGATGAACACTGCAGGCCAAGCAGCATCAGAGGAGCGGGAAGGCTGACGTTTCGGGCCTAGTCCCTTCTTCAGAAGATCTTTTTTCTGAAGGTGGGTCTAGGCCCGAAACGTCAGCTTTCCTGCTCCTCTGATGCTGCTTAGCCTGCTGTGTTCATCCAGCTCTGCACCTTCTTATCTAAGGAATGTATCCTTTTTTTTTCTCACAAATACAGGCACACGTAAACCCACGACAGATGTGAAAGCGCATGAAACTGAATCATTCATACGTGTGGAAAAATTCACTCACACAAAAACACGATCACCAAAGAATTTTTTATGAACTGATCCACACATACACAGAGAAGCAAAGGCACGCGATTCCAAAACAAGAGACGAATGATACACAAATATCAAAACTCAATAACAAAGTTTCCAAACCAAGCATCGAAGAGTTTTTGAATGGACACTGTCCGCAAGAGCTGCAGTTTGTCAACATTCACGGTAATGTATATTTTTTGAATTGAATAGTCGCCCGACAAACCACTTTGTCAGAACTTTCCCGGTTCAATGCCCTTGATGATACTGGCCACGTTTCCGTACAAGGAACGTGTGGGGACTCGGATCAAACCTTGGCTATACCAAAGCTAGAGGATTCTATGCAGTTCTGGAATATATTACAGGAGGGGTGTGATGGCAGTGGAGAGGGAAGAGAAGCACCTTATCAGAATGTTGTCTGGTTTCGAGAGTTTAAGTTATGAAGACAGACTGGGTATGGTGGAGGTGTTTTCCCTGGAACAGAGAACATTGAAAGGTGACATAATTGGGATTGATAAAATGACGAGGGAGATCGAAAAAGTTAGACAGAAAGGGACGTTGGCCTTTGGTGGAGGAATCAATGATCAGAGAGCAAAATTGTAAGATGAGGGCCAGGAGGTTTGCAGGTGTTGTGAGGGATTTTTTTTTCCCCAAGAGGGTACTGGTAATCTGCAACTCACTGTCTGTATGGTTGGTACAGGCAGAAAATCTCACAACATTTAAGAACTATTTAGATGTGCGCTTGCGACGCTAATGCTTGCAAGACTAGGGAGAAGAACCAGAAAATTGGCTTGAAATAGGCAGATGCTTATTTTTGACATGTTTAGACACGTTGGGCTTTCTCGGTGCTGCAGACCTCTCTGACTCAAAAATCCTAACAATTGGCAACTCAAATCCATCATCTTAACCAACGCTAACTGATAACTTTTAAATTAAACTTTCAGGTTTATGAGTATAAAATATATTCGTATAATCAATATTTTAAAATTGTAGGCGCGTCAGATGTTTCAAAATATGATCATGCTTGAGATTGAGGTGATACTTTCATACAGAGTCTGCCTGAGAACAAATGAACGAAGTTGGTTATAGAGTTGCATGAGGTACTTTGATAAATTATTAATTCAGTATAACGCTCATCTTTTTTCTTACTCATGGGATTTGGGCGCCTCTGGTCAGATCAATATTCATTGTCCATCCCTAGCTGGTCAGGCGGCAGTTAAGAATCAACCATATTGCCGTGGGTCAGGAGTCACATGCAGGCCAATTCAGGTAAGGATAATAGATTTCCTTCCCTAAAGAACATTAGTGAACAAGACAGGTTTTCTTTTTCCCAACAATCAACAACAGCTTCATGATTATAATTAAACCCTTCATTCCAGAATTTTTTTTGGGTGCATTGAAAGTCGCGTAGTAGAGCAAAGCACCTCAAGAAACGAAATGACATACAAAATGTGAAAAAAAATGAAACGAAGACAAATCCTCAGCCAGTTTAAACGCACACAGACAGGAACACACTCACGTGCACCCTATATATGCATACACACAAGAGCATACACAAAAACACAGACACGCACTTACATTCATGCATCTTCCATCCTTTCGTCCTCTAGACAACTGACCCCCTCCAGTTATCTTGTCATTTTGATTTGTAAGTATAGTATATATATGAAGTTGAAATTTAAATTAGCGAATAAGGGGATGAAGTATTCCACGTCTTTTGACTCAGGCGGTATGAAGATGATGTAGTAGACAGACTTTTGGAATTGGCTATGATAGGTTTCTGAGAATGTATAACTTCATAAAAGATAATCATTCACAAATAAAGAAGGAATAAGTATGTTCAAGCAACGAGAGGAAAAATGGACACTATAATCAAACGGAAATAAATACACTTATAAACACCGGTTCACGTACTTGGATTCATAAATGCACTTAAAACACTAACAGTCATAATGCAAGAGATATATGTACAGCCATGGATTATTGAGGTACAGTGGTATGGTGTCCCTGCCTGTGAAGAATACGGTCTGGGTTCAAGTCTCACTTGTCCCGGGCACGTGTCTGAGCAGGTTAATTGTAAAAATCCAGAAAAATCTACAGTTTAAAACGGTGGGATCCTATTCCAAAGGGTAGCAAATTACATGCAAAAATCAGGGCTCATGTGATGCAGTGTCAGCGAGATTCTGTACTTTTTGAAACAAAAGGCCAGGGTTCAAGTCCTACCTACTTCAGAGGTGCGTCAAAAGAGATTCTCTTTAATATCGTGCACCTGCCTTTGCCCAGTCACTGACATTCGTACTGGAAAGTTAAGAGTATCATGCAATTTAGATGCATCTTTAAATGTTCTTTTTTTCCGGAAACTCAACTGAATAAATAAAACTTGAGACAATATATTTATCAGTCCCTCTAGTGGTAGTAGAAACAAACAAAAGCAATATCTTCTACAGAAACTGATTGAAATCAATGATGGCCAAAGGGCGCATATCACAAATAAAGTATTAAAATGTGAGGTTAGAATACAATATAGCAAAACCTTTAGTCACCGAATAAGCTAAAATGTTAGTTAAAAAGACGTCGTCTGACATGACTGAACTCTCAAATGTCCAATAATCAAAATAATTTAACATCTGGACTGAAGACAAATATATTATATTTTCTGAGTCAGGCACAATGACTTTAGATAAAATAAAATAAAGATACATTCATAAGTGATTAATATAACATGAAAGATACATTGAAAACTAAATTCGAGAACTAATGTATAATAGGAAGAGGAGAAAGGAACAATATCAACAGCAATAATTTTACTAACGATAACAATGATATCACATCCGGATTTTTAAATAATCTGAGCATATGTTTTTCCTCTACATCTTGTAGATAACTCGGACCGCATCCAGTTTGATGACTTTGAAGAGAAGTGCGACAATATCTGGACAACCGCTTCCGCCTTTATTATCTTGTTCTTCCTGAGTATGTCCTACAGCGCAGGTGTCACTCTGCTAAAGGTGAGAAGATCCACTTGTATTCAATGTGACTGAAACCATTTGAAAAAAAATCTTAATTTGTTTCCGGAAACCAAGAAGTCAATTCCTCACGGCTCAAATCTCTGTTTCCACATTTTATCTCCTTTTTACAGGTCAAGTGAGCATTTGATTGACTGGCATCGTTGATTCTCCGCACCTGTTTGTTAAGATTTTTATCTGTGAATCTTAATTTTGTCCTGTGAGTAATTGTCAAAATAGACTTCCATAATAAATGCAAGAAACCTGTACTGCTATTATGCCATAGTATTTGAAATTTGTGAAAGAACTACAATTGAAATGTATCATATATTGTGATTGCTGTTTGCATGTTTCTGGTAGAGATGACTGAAGTTCAGTTGCTTGGTAGTACAGAACCTCAGCATTACTGAAGAAAAACAGTGTTGAGTCTTCCACACAGTAGAAATTGGCGTTTGATTTATAATTTAGTATTCTTGTGAATTTGTTCTGATGAAAAGCTTGTTTTTAAACTAACAATGCATTTTAATCAAACCAGCAATAATACATCCATAAATGAATAATGCATATACTTTTTAAAAATCTCCGGGAGAGCATTTCAAAATCAGCCTATTTCGAAGGGAACACCAATTTCTACTGCATGGAAAGAGGGTTGGCAGTTGGATTCTATTTGATAGACGCACTGCCATGAGGAACGCAGCAGGCAACATTTAACTACCAAATCTTTGTTTGATGTCAAGCAGAGAACGGGTGTCCAGAAGGAGCTTTTTGTTTTGACAAAAATTGAGGCCTTGAGGGTGATCACATGGAGTTTAAGGCACCCAAGAGTGGGCCACACTGCACACCCAGCTGAAAATGCTAACCTGGCTATTCGTAGATTTTTAAAATGCAAATAAGATTGGTTCATGTGAAATCCAATCATGGAGTCACATCTAATTCTCAACACTCTCCGCTGAGAAGCAACGGGCTGTTTAATATGATCATTTGTGCATATATGTGACATGCATCTCTTTTAACCAAGTAAAAATGTGGGGACAGCCATTCTCCAGTGCAACCATCATTGCGTTACTTTAAACTGTCGCAGTCGAACCGAGCGTTTTAAATTTGGACGAACGTTTTGTAGATAATTAGTCCTTGGTGTATTATCCGTTAAAACACTTTGACCACACATGTCCGCGTATCAAACAATTAGTTATCTTCTCCTCATGCAGTTTAAACTTCTGATTCCTCTCAGAGTTGCTGTTCTTGCGTTTCTGTTCTGCTAGACGCAAGGGGAAAAACTTAGCACTTCGCTTTTACAAAGCAATACTCAAACAAAATGTCACGACCCAAGTCAATCATTTCTCATGTTGAGCGCATCTTATTTTATTCTTTTGTTTCATTTAGCATTGCTGACTTGACTAATATCTATTGTTCAAACCTCTTTGAGAAGGTGGCAATGAGCCATCTTCTGGAACCGATGCAGACCTTCTGGTGTAAATGTCGTGAAGGAATTTCCGTGTTTTGAGCCAGAAACATTAAAAGAACAAGCAATACAGTTTCAAGTCAGGATGATGTGCAACTTGGAGGAAAGCTAGCAAGTTCTGGCATTGTCATGTATCTGTTATCCTTGTTCTTCCAGGTGGGAGAGATTGTAAATTCGGAAAGTGCTTTTGTAGGAGATTTGTGGCAACGCATCATCTCCGCTACAGAATAGAATCCCTACTGTGTGGAAATAGTCAATTCAGTCTAAAAGAAAATCCACACTGAACCTCCTCCCACCACGCTGTCCCTGTAACCCTGCATTTCCTGTGGCTAACCTATATACCCTTTAAACGCAATAGGGAATTTGCATGGCCAACCCACCTAACTGGAACATCGGGAGAAAGCCCAGGCACTCAGCAGAAACTCCATGCAGACTTGGGGCGAATTTGCAAACTCCACATATACAGTCACCCAAGAGCGGGATCGAGCCTGGGTCCCTCATGCTGTGAGACAGCAGTGTTAACTCCTGAGCTACTGTCCTGCCTACAATAATTGTACCCATAGACCAACGAGCCATTGCCGCTAGTTTTGAGCTTCTTGAACGTTGCTCAAACTATACACGTCCAAGCAAGTGAAGGGTATTCAACATACTCCTGACTTTTACCTTGCAGATGGTGGACAGTTTTTGAAGAGTTATAAGGTGAGTTACTCACCACAGAATTCCAAGTCTCTGACCTTTCATTGTAACCAGAATGTTTATATGATTGGTCCTGTTCAGGTTGTGGTTAATGTTATTCTTCAAGTTGTTGGAATTGGGGAAATTCGTCGATGATTTTATCAGTGATCTGTGATTTTAAAATTGATATTGATCTGGATTTACATAAAAAGCAGGACAAATCCAACAGGCCAATTATCGGACCCATTCTCCAGCCCTATCTCTGTAGCCCTCTAAATTCATCAGTTTCAAATCCAAATCCACTTTCAAACATATTTCCATCTCTTTTGAAACCTCATGGAATCCACCTCCACCACTCTCAAACAGCACATTCTAAATTCTAACAACTCTCTGAGCAAAAAGCATTCTCTCCATCTCACTCCTAAGTCTCTTACTGGCAATCTTGAAATTGTGACCCCCTAGTTACTGATATACTAGCTAGTGGAAACAGAATATCCTTCTTTAATTTTATTGCTATCTTTATTGTCCATTTAGTACACCTTTTATTTTTCACTGCTTCAAGGCAAATAAGCCCAACTTAGCTAATATTTCCTTCTGTATAAAATTTCTCATTATTGAATTTATTCAAGTAAATTTCCTTTGCATGTCTCCACGGCTCTAATATCCTTTCTTAAACAAGGCGCCCAAAACTGAACTCCAAACGTGGTCCGACCAATGACTTGTAGAGAGTGGTGGAGGTAGAATATTTGTAAGGCAGAGTTCCAAGGACAAAGGAAAATACTGTTTCAACATCCTTCCTGTCAAATCTATTCAGGTAATTTTGTGATGGATATTCCGAGCAGTGGCAACTTCACGCAGAATGCCATTCCACTCTGTTTGAAGAAAGAGGGGAGATCCACATTTCTGAGAGGCGATTCAAATCATGTGGAGTTTCTTTCAATTCTGACAATTCATTCGTGTCGCAGAACCGTCGGTGGAAGGCAAACCATGATTTATTTTCATAGCACTCCGCTGCCTTATTCTGACGTGTCCACTATCATTGTGGAGAAAAGGAGGAGGAGAGGGGACCTAATTGAGGTATACAAGATAATGAGAGGCATAGATAGAGTCGATAGCCAGAGACTATTTCCCAGGGCAGAAATGGCTAGCACGAGGGGTCATAGTTTTAAGCTGGTTGGTGGAAAGTATAGAGGGGATGTCAGAGGCAGGTTCTTTACGCAGAGAGTTGTGAGAGCATGGAATGCGTTGCCAGCAGCAGTTGTGGAAGCAAGGTCATTGGGGTCATTTAAGAGACTGCTGGACATGCATATGGTCACAGAAATTTGAGGGTGCATCCATGAGGATCAATGGTCGGCACAACATTGTGGGCTGAAGGGCCTGTTCTGTGCTGTACTGTTCTATGTTCTATGTTCTATGTTCTATTGTGAAGTGTCGAAGAAAAAGCCAGAATTCGTGTGAAGCACTGACTCTTCTCGAATATTGCTGAGAAAGCAGGTGACTGTGGACCTCTTTGATGTATTAGTGACAAATTGTTTATACTGTGGTTACGAAAATTTGCTGTCGTCGGATTTGGGGGAAAAAGACGTATCGAATTGTCTCCAAAGTCCAAGACAAAGAAACTCACAGGAATCATTTAAGTATAATCCGAAGGAGTTCAGTGATGTCTTTTAATTTATATGGTTTTGAATTTCTGCAATAGATTGTGATGGAATAAAGGTTGAAAATATGTTTTAAGATCTTTCTGTGTTTCGTATTTCGATAGCATTTTTAAAATTTATTATATATTTGTGTAATAAACTTCTGCTCTGTTGTTAAAGACACGCTGCAGGGTCGTGTGACTATGTTTCCGTGACTGACCATAACGTTATCTAATTTAAAAATAAAATAATTTCAGTAAATCACATTTCAGTCCGGAATATAACTTGTCCAGTCGTACAACCAGCTCGTTTCATAATAGCGGTCACATGAGATTTGTATAAAAATAAGACATGACCGCTTGTAACGCAATTTGATGCAGTATTTATGTGACAGGTTGCACGCTCCAGCTGCTGGATGCCTGTCGGAATAAATGGTGGAAGCAACTTCGATGTGGGATTTGGTTGTTATTGAGAGAGTGTGGAGTGAAATATAAACTGAAACTTGTAGCAAGTAAGACAGGACCAGTGTAATATCACAGGTACATAGTCCAGTAGAAAAAACGCAGATAGTCTTGCAAAATAAAGAAAACCATGTTCTACAACAGTAACATCTGAGATAAAGTCCAGAATAATAAGATGGGCATAGTCACGTTCCCAATAAAGACACCGATCACTATAAAAGAAGAAAAAGTCGAAATGAGCTCCGATTCTTTGGTAACTTAGAAAGAAGCTGATTTAATATGAACAGTCGGCCTACTGCAGTAACGGAGCGAAAGGACATGTTGCGATATTATCGCGGATAGGGTATGGTGCAACTTTAATCAATACAGCGCCCAGTTTAATAAAATGGAAACGTGACGTTTTAGTAACAGCATGTGCAAAAGTGCAAGGCAGAAACATTATTTTGGCTTAAGACAATGTACGCGGGATCTGCCGTTTCGAGTTGTCGAGTAACCGGCTCAGGGTTTCGTTTAAAACTGGGATTTGAGTTAATTTGAGTTCATCTCGGCATACAGTCACAGAAGAATTTAAACTTACAACCGTGCCTGTTAAGGAACAGTCACATGTCATCCTACACCTCAGCTTTGGGCACACAGTCTTTTCCACTCCATGTACGCGTCCAATTTGTTTTAAATTTGCTGATACAGGCACCCTACAAATCTCTTCACATTTAATTTTTTTTTAAAAAACGAAAGAGCTCTGCATGCTGTAAATCAGACACAAAAACAGGAATTGCTGAAAAGCTCAGTAGGTCTGGCAGCGTCAGCCAGATACCGGTTTTTCCAGCTATTTCTGTTTTCACATAAAATGTTCTCCATCGCACCAAATTTTCCTTCTCAAATTCTGTCCGTGTCTATACTTACACAGGGGGTGGGAAGGGGGCGTTCGGCCCATCAAGTCTGCATTGATCCTCCAAACAGCATCCCACCCAAACCCAGCCCCCTATTCTAACGCCGTATATACCATGGCCAATGCACCTAACCGAGACAGCCTTAAAGCGTCGGAGGTAACCGGAGCATCCAGCAGAAACCAGAGGAAAACGTGCAAACTCCACATAGACAGATGGAAGGCTGGATTGAACCCAGGTTCCTGGCACTATGAGGCATATACATGAACCACTGAGCCACTGTGACTTTTAATTAAAAATTTTGTTCAACCTACTTGTTGAACACATCGATCGAGGGGATCATTATTTTCCGTTTCTTCTTGAAACTTTAAATTATTTTGAAATGTATTATGCATGACCTGTCAATCTTTCCACATTGAGGAAAAGTGAGCCATTTCTTAAATCCTTGGCAAAATCCGAGTAAATCGTCCGTGTATATTTTCTGAGCCTTTTTTCATCTTTAACAGAATCACGAATCATGGATTTAATACACAGAGGAAACCCACTTCACCTGAGATAACAAGGTGCAGAGCTGGATGAACACAGCAGGCCAAGCAGCATCAGAGGAGCAGGAAGGCTGACGTTTCGGGCCGAGACGCTTCTTCGGGAAATGGGGTTTCATTTCAACTTTCACCTTCTGCAACTGCTGACTGCAAAAAAAAAATGCGGTTCCCCGCTCTCTGCCTGAAACTCCTGTTGGCTGTAGTGCCTCGAGCCTACATTCATAATTTTTTTTAATGCATTCCGGTATTCTGACTCCACCAAACTTTCAGGCAATTTCTTAGTTATCCTCCCTACACTCTGTGTGAAAATGTGTTTTTATTCATCCACGGGGTGAGGGCATAAGTGGCGAGGCCAGCATTTATTGCCCATTCCCAACCGCCCAGAGGACAATTATGAGTTACCCACCTTGCTGTGGGTCTGGAGTCGGGTAAGGATAGCAGATTTCCTTCCCTGAAGGCCATTAATGTGCCAGCTGGGATATTCCTCAACGATCAGCAAAAGATCCAATGTCACCATTAGACGCTTAATTCCAGGTATTTATTGGATTTAAATTCCGCTAGCGGCCGTGTTGAGATTCGAACCCAACTCAACAGAACATCACTTGGGTTTCTGGATCAACAGTCCAGCAATAATACCACCAGGTTACTGCTGCCCCTCGCAGTTAGCCATTCTTCCAATTGTGTTCACTGAATGACCACTGAAAATTGACTTGTTTGTTTAGGGAAATAGTTGATGACTTTATCGAAGCCTCCTCATATCTTTATGGACCTTACTGAAATCTCCACTCAAATTCCAGTGTTCCAAGGAAAAGGGACTGAGACTATCCTTTTTGGAATTTTCCTCTACTGCATCCCATCAAACATTCCAAGTGAAGCGACAGCACAGGTTAGAAAATTGCAAAGATCCTTTGACTCTGTACATCAGGCCGAGATGGGTTTAAAGTTTTGATGAAATAGTTCTTTGAGGTTTGATTAAAATGAGTCCAAGGGTACATGTCCACTTTGTCATAAAGCAGTTTTATTGAATTAATCCACTTTAGATGTATTGGAACAAAATATTTTAGCAAAAACTATTTCAGGCATAAACCAATGATGAATCTATTAGTTTAACCTACTTTAGATGTATTCAACAGATTACATCCTTTCGTTTGCGGGGGACTCTCTCAGCGACGGCTGGGACTTGAACTACTATTTCAATTGACATGACAGTGTTAGCGAACCTAGTCTGACGGTGAAATCCAACTAACTGTGAAAGATATTGATCGTGTACTGGATTTGATGTTAGGTGCTCAATAGCTTCTTCTGAGAATTTTCCCGAAGCATTCCTCTGTGACTGGTGATCAAAAACAAGTCCAGGTTATCACTGCAAAACAACGTGCTCCGACGCCAAGTCCATCCTATTCCAAAACAGCCTACTTTCGCGCATGTTTCTACTCATCAATTGCCTTGCTGCCGTGTCCAATGAATCTTTAATACTCTGATTTGGAGGCGTCATTTTTGCATTCATACACTACCATTCCGCCCTTGATATCTTCAAACCAGATGTTGAAAACCTTACATAAGCACTTACTTGTTGTTTGTTAGCTATAAACTGATTATACACATGATAAAATTTAAAAACCATTATAAAGGTCGACAAAACAATAAACTAACAATTAGCAGCAATACACTAATTGACTGCCTTAAGAATGAGAGTACGAGTGAACCTTGGGTTTCTGCACCATTTCGGGTACAATGGGCTTGTTATAAATTACCCGATCGGTAGATTGGCTCATGCTTAACGGGTTGTGGTATATTCAATTCCAGAGACAGATTACTTGAAAGATTCAGATTCCCTCGCTCTTTCTTCGATTTTACCCATCTTTTGGATGTTCCTTTAATATTTCTCAATTAATTTCGATTGTCCCAAGTCAATATTCATTTTATTTCCATATTTTTACTTCTTTTCATCAATACTTTCATTGTTTTAACGTCAGTTTCTCCATTATGTTCCCGTGTCTTATCATTTAAACCGTGTTTTCTAACTCCTCCAGGTAGGTATGCGTGTTTGTGTGTGTGTGTGTGTGTGTGCGCGCGCGCGTTACAATGTTTTTGCGATTTGAGGGAAGATTTGCGAAATCTGAACGTAGACGTCTTTTCATATAATGGAGAAAATATCTTGAAATCAATTCGTATTGCAATCCGTTAAATTATTTGCATTTTCGTCTTTATTACTGTTCTGTGTTGTTGGGGAAATATTCGTTGTATTTTTGTCGCTTAATAATCTATTCTGAGGGTTATACTTCTGCGTTTATTTACATAAAGCTCCTCGTTGGTTTCAATGAAACGTACACGGCGACAGTGGAAAACAGATCACAAAGTTATTTATAGGTTAGTTTCAACTAAGAACAAGGGTTCACTTTGAGAATATAAGCAGTAGGTACAAACGTCTCGAAAATCATTCAGCGCAGATATTAAGTTAAAGCAAAAATACATGTAAGTGAAGAATTGGTTTCCTAACATTCTTTTGCCTTGGCACTGAAACAATTCTGAACAGCCTTGTAGAACAGAGAACAGCAACTTGATTGACGATTTAATATATTTCACTCAAGACAAGTTTATGTAGCAGAAAAAATTACCTACATTCGCATTAATTTCAGACCACTCGCTGCTTGCAGTTCATAATGCTAATATTTAGAAGAACATTGCATTTGGAAAAAAAATCAAGATGAATAAGAAGAGTTCAGGGAATATGGGCCAAATACTGGCAAATGGGAGTTGATTAATTTAGAAAAGCTGGCTGGCATGGAGGGGTTGAATTGAAGGGTCTGTTTCCATGCTAAACAGCTCTCTGACTCTATGACCTCATGGCATCAGGCTGGATGTTGGTAGAGTAACCAACTACTGATTGTTAGATCAAGGTGTGGAGCTGGATGAACACAGCAGGCCAAGCAGCTTCAGAGGAGCAGGAAGGCTGGCGTCTCGGGCCTAGACCCGTCATCAGAAATGGGGGAGGGGAAGAGGGTTCTGAAATAAATAGGGAGAGAGGGGGAGGCAGACAGAAGATGGATAGAGGAGCAGATAGGTGGAGAGGAGACAGACAGGTTAAAGAGGCGGGGATGGAGCCGGTAAAGGTGCGTGTAGGTGGGGAGGTAGGGTGGGGATAGGTCAGTCCAGGGAGGACGGACAGGTCAAGGGGGTGGGATGAGGTTAGTAGGTAGGAAATGGGGTGGGGCTTGAAGTGGGAGGAGGGGATAGGTGGGAGGAAGGACAGGTTAGGGAGGCGGGGACGAGCTGGGCTGGTTTTGGGATGCGGTAGGGGGAGGGCAGATTTTGAAGCTACTACTGATTGTTATGCTATTGTTTCTTCACACTAACGCCTACCCTTCGACAAATGTATCAGTCTTCTTCCATGAACAACACCAATTGAAAGAAGCACTGGAACTTGTCAATGACAAAGATGCAAAATACACTCTGGATAGAGGACTTTATAGTCTACTATTATGAATGGCTGGGCAGCACCACTAGTGCTAAAAGGCCAGACTGACCAATGGCTGGAGGACATAGCTGTTAGACAGTCTGTGGGAGATGACGAGTGAGCCAATAAAGCTGAAAACATACCTGACCATAACCTCACCAATGTGTTTGCTTCAGATCCAATTGTCCATGACAACACTGGTAAGATTAACAACCATGCAGTCATTATTGAGGCAAACTCCAGACTTCACTTTGAGAATACAAGCATCATATGAGGTACTATAGTTGCCCTAAATGGGACAGATTTTGAACAGATTTATTAACATGAGACTGGATATCAATGAGGAGTTGTGGACCATCAACAGCAGCAAAACTTTACTCAACCACAATTAGTAACCTTGTGGCCAGCAAACCCATCACTCTGCCATTACCATCAAGCAGGAAACCAAGCCTGGTGAAAGAGTGCAGAACACATTCAGAGAGCAGCACCAGTATACACAGAAATAAGGTGTCAACCTGGTGAAGCCACAAAACAGGACTACTAGCATTCAGAAAAGCAAAAATGTGACAGACAGAGCTAAGCAATTCTACAAATGATTGAGCAGACCTGAGTTCTTCATTGCTGCTGTATTCAGCCTGGACTGGTGAAATACCATCTCAACTCGTTGGAAAAGGAGACTCCACAATCATCACACTACATCCCCACCCCTCAAATATTGGGGGACACAAGCAGATCAGTGAAAAAAATAAGGCTGTAACATTTGCAACAATATTCAGACAGAAGTGAGGTGTGGATGATTCATTTTGGCTTCCCACTTTCATAGCTGTTTTCAGCTAACTTGATTCACTCCATGTAGTATCAATAAATGGTTGGAGGCATTGGACCATGCAATGGCTATGAGATCCGACATCATACCAACAAATGCACGGAAGGCCTGCCTTTCCAAAATTCCCATGCCCCTTTCCAAAATCTTCAGGTGCAACAACAACAGATGTATTCACCCAACAATGTGGAAAATTGGCCTTTGTACACATTCCAAGACAAATCAAACCGAACCACTTACTAACTTTTTAGACTTCTCTCAAAGTGAAGATGTCATCAACAGTACTATTAAGCAGAAATTGTTCAGTAACAACCTGCTCACTGACTCTCAGTTTGATCTCTGTCAATGTAAGTCAACTCATAGTCTCATTCGAGCCTTGGTTAAATCATAGTGTCTTCAGCTAACTTGATTCACTCCATGTAGTATCAATAAATGGTTGGAGGCATTGGATCATGCAATGGCTATGAGACCCAACATCATACCAACGAATGCACTGAAGGCCTGCACTTCCAAAATTCCCATGCTCCTTTCCAAAATCTTCTAGTGCAACATATACGTTTAAATCAATGTTGAAGACCACAGGTGAGGTGTGAGTGACCTCCCGAAAGCCACATTTGACCAAATGTGATATCAGTCCAGCAAAACCTGAGTCAATGGGACTCAGGGAGAAATTCTCCACTGGTGGAGTCATTCCTGGCACAAAGTGCTACGTACATGATTGTTGAGGATAGTCAGCTCAGCTTCAAGATATCAGGACAAAGCTCCCAGTGGATTGACATCATATCCACAAACATTCACATCTCCACCATTGAAGATTAGGAGCAGCAACATATACAATGTAAAAGATGCACTGTAGAAGTTAACCAGGGCTGTTTTGCCAACACTGTCCACTCCCACAACTTCTTTCAGAATAAGGAGAAATTTGTTTCCTTTGAGGAGTCTGAAACAACATATGTGGTAACAGGTCATATAATAACTGAAACCATTAAGCATTTAAACTTCATGTGAGGGAGATTTGGATCCAGAAAACACTAGCTTACTGATTTAATGACTTTTTTTTCTTTCAGACAGCACCAAAATCATTGAAAACATTTTCTTAGAATAGCCCACTGGGGGGATAGAATAGAATACCAATGGGGGAATTGCATTACTGATTGAGGAGGATGTTGCAACATACTAAGAGAGACAATATGTGTAGAATTTAGGAATGGGGTTATATGTAAGATATGTAAGTATTTCATAGAAAGATGTGACACAACAGGGTTGTTATGGGGGGTGATTTTCTTGGATCACAGCATGTATCCAAGCATTTCTTTTGGATTGCTTAAATATGAATGTTTATTGAGCAATAAAAATAATGATAGTGGTAATAATAAATGGGAAAGAAAAGGGAAGACGCAACAAATCTCATGCCTTTCTGCCCGTTGCGGACCCCTTGACCAATGGCTGGTCTAGTGGCTTAGGTTCATTCCTGGCAACTTTCATAATTCCAGTCTGAGGTGAAGTCTGACTCTCAGAATGAAACTCTCCCTCTCTTATACAGAGTAACAAACAGCCGGCACAGAGAACAGCAGATACAGAAGACAGAACTGTTGCCTGGTACAGAAAACATTGCTACAGAAAAACAGGCTGCACGTGTCATCCTCAGCCCATAAAGAAATGTTCACAGCACTCATTCAACATCATACAGCTTGTCGAGTATCATCATTAAATTTCCCAGCCTATTTTGCCATTCTATACAATATATTTTCTCATGCAGCTGTCAAAAATCATCATTACCTTTTAGCCTTTCAGGCCATCCTATACATTGATTTTAACTTCCCCAATATTGATCAGGAATTACTTTAATGCCAGGGGTTCAGATACAGCAAAATTTCTGAGCTGCATTCAGCAGAGTTTATTGTAATAGTATGTAGATAGTGAAACTAGGGAAGAAAGCTTCACTCTGTATTAGGGAATGCACATGGCCAGGGGATCAAATTTTCAGTGAGGGAGCATTTTGGGAACAGTGATCATACTTCATTAAATTCTAAGACACTTATGAATAAGGATGAGACTGGTCCTCAGTGAAAATGCTATATTTGGGGAAGGCTAGTTACAACAGTACTGGCCAGGAACTGGAGCAACTACATTGAAGTTGGCTGTTTAAGGTTAAATTTACATCTGACATGTGGGATTCTTATTAACGCCAGTTGATGTGAAGTTTGGCATGTTCCTATGAGGAATAAAGGTAAGAATGGCAGGCCATGGGAACCTTTCATGATAAGAGATATTGAAAGGTTAGTCAAAAAGAAAAAGGAGGGATATGGAAGGTATGGGAAATTAAATCAAACAAAACCCCTGAGGAATATAAAGGAAGCAGAAAATAATTTAAACAATAAGTTAGGAGGGCTCTAATGGGCCATGAAATATATGTTAAAGAGAACTCCAAGGCATTTTATACAGATGTTAGGTGCAAGAAGGTAACTAAGGGAAGGATAGGTCCACTCATGGACAAGGAGGGAATTTGTGGGTGGAGCCAGAGGAAGTTGAAGTCCTTAATGAGTAATTTGAATTGGTTTTCATCAAGGGACAGGACATGGACTATGTTAAGATTGGGGAGGGATATTTTGATATTTTCAGTCATGTCGATATTAGGAAGGAGGAGGTATTGGTGTTTTGGAAAATGTTAAGGTAGACAAGTCCCCAGGGTTGGATGGGATCTAGGTCAGGATAATGAAAGCGGCAAGGGAGGAGATTGCTGGGGTCTTGACAGAAATCTTCTTATTCTGTTTAACCTTAGTTGAGGTCCAAGAGAGTGGACTATAGCCAATGTTGTTCCTTTGTTTGCAAAGGCAAAAGGGAGGATCCAGGGAATCATATAATGTTGAGCTTTACATCAGTGGAAAGGAAATCATTAGAGAAGGATTTAAGGTTAGGATTAACTCGTATTTGAAGAGGAATCAACTGATTAGGGTAGAAAGCATGGCTTTATGAATAGGAAGACTGGTCCCTACAAATTTCATTGGGTTGTTTTGAGGAAGTGGCAAACTGTGGATGTTGTCTACATGGATTTTACAAAAGCTTTTAACAATGTTCCCCGTGGTAGTCTGGCCCAGAAGATAAAGTCACATGGGATCCATCATGAGTTGACAGGTTAGATAAAAAATTGGCTTAGTCATAGAATATAGAGTGTAGTTGTAGAGGAGATATTTTCTGGCTGGAGTCTGTGACCATCAGGTTCAACAAAGATCAGTGCTGGGAACTCTGTTGTTTGTAAAATATGTATAAATGATTGGAATGAAAATGGAAATAGTCTGGTTAGGAAGTTTGCAGAAGACACAAACATTAGTAGAGTTGTGGATACTGTAGAAAGTCGTCAAAAGATCTAGTTGAATATAAATCAGTTGGAAAGTTGGGCATTTAATCCAGACAAGCATGAGGTGACGTATGTTGGGAGGTCAAATGCAACAGGAAAGTATACAGTAAATAGCAGGGGCCTAGGATGGATTGATATATACAGAAGGATTTTGGGTTCCAAGCCCAGAACTCCATGAAAGTGGTAACACAAATGGATAACGTGGTAAAGAAAGTGTATGGCATGTTTCCCCTCATTGATTCAGTCATTGATAATAAAAGTTTGCAAGTCACATTGCAGACTTTAGTTAGGCCACCTTTGGAGTAGTGTGGCATTCTGATGTCCACAACACAGGCTTGATGTGGAGACTTTGAGGAGGCTGCTGAGGAGGTTTATCAGGATGCTGTCTGGATTGGAATTTATTAGTTGTAAGGAGAGATCAGGATTGTTTTTGTTTGAGCATAGAGGCTGAGGAGCGACCGGATGGAAGTATATAAAATTATGAGAAGCATGGATAGGGTGGATAATCGGTATGCTTGGGATATAGGTTTAAAAGAGGCATAAGAGGCAAGGTTTATTTTTAATGTAGTGGGTGATTGATGCCTGGAACATGCTCCCTGAGGAGGTGGTAGGTACAAAAATGATATCAATGTTTAAGAGGCATTTAGACAGACACATAAACAGGCAGACAATTTGGGGAACACAGACGATGTGTGCGAGGATGAGGTTAGTTTAGAATGGCAACATAGTTGGCACAGACATAATTTCCAAAGGGCCTGTTCCTGTGCCTTGCTGTTCTGTGTCTTATGTCTGTAAGAGTGTTCCCACTCCCAACGTTCCATTTTTTGACACTGTGGACTTCACTAAATCTAAATGTCATTTATTTATTACGTTTATAATTTCAATTACAAGCTGAAGTTTATTAGGCCCCCATTCTCTTTTTATGTGGCCTCTATTATTGGTACACTTGATTCAGCCTCAATGATTATTATTATAGCAGACCCACTATGCCTTGGAAGTGGTAGTCATAACTCTCTGCGCAAGTCCAAAGAGGGTTTTTGAATTCTATTTTAGGAGCAAGAACGTTAAGACAACAGCGTTTCGCTGTGAACCCATATCTTAATGCCTTGACAAACTGTAGAGTTTCTCCGTCTTCCATTGCCTTTAACAACTCTGAGTTGAAGAAAATAATAGAGCAAAGAACAAAAGTAATTGAGTATGTCCCATCACTGTACTATTGCCATATGTTTTGTGCTTGAAACTTTCAATTTTGATTTAGACTCATAACCTTCTCACCAATCAGTCCATGATAATCTAGTCAATCCCAGTTTCCAATGCATTAGTGCAAAACCTAGACAATACAAATACTTAAAACCTGGAATGCAAAAATCATGAAAATGCTCAACAGGTCAAACAATTTATTCACAGTCTACATTATACAGTTTGAATATTCATATTCCTTTCATTCTTTGAGATACTTGTAGAAAGACTGAAAGGTTTAGGAAGGTAACTAGTAAGCCGTTTTCAGTCATTCAAACACTCGCTTTATGGTGAACAAATTCTGGAACTGAATTCCTATTCAAATCTCACAGCTCAAAAGCTAGAGAGTCACTAACTGTGCCACATAAGCTTGAGAAATTAATGGATTGAAACAGTGTTACAGTTTTAAATCGGTGAGAGTGGTTCTCGTGAAGGACCTTAATATTAAAGGTTAACTCTGTTTCATTTCACAGAATCCTTCAGAACTTCAGAATAATTCCAATATTTCACAGTTCAATCTCGTTGCACAGGCTTTGTCTGTGAAATCCATCTCGTTAATATTACAGATGCTATTATATCAAATACAAAGTTTGACTTCAATCCATTAACTATCGAATATTTTGTCATCATTCTTGCATCAAACTCTGTAATCGCTACATTCAAAATAAACCATGGCTTTGTTTTTATTAATACCTTTCCTGCATCCATTATCTTTCTATAAGGCTCTGTGTTAGTTGAACTAAGACTCTAACTGACACACAAATTCGATCACAAGTTTTTATTATTAGTATAGAAACTATAAGTAAGTACCAATAAATGCAGAGCTGCAATTATTGGCGACGTTCTTCTGCATATCGATTGGACAACACAAATCTGTAACAATGCTGTGGTGGTGAAAATCTTGAAATGTGTACGAGACAGTTTTCTGGATAAATACATTGAGGAAAAGATAATCTTCACCTGTATAGTGTATAATGAGAAATGAATAATTTGAAATCTAGTTGTACCAGGTCCCTTGGAAAAGAGTGGCCATAATAAATGTAGAATTTGTCATTAAGATGGAGAGTGTCATAATTGATTTTGAGATGAGGGTGCTGACTTTAATTAAAATAAACTACTGGTATGAGGTGTGATCTGGCCATGATGAATTGGGGAACATTATTTAAAGGGATAATAGTGGAAAAGGCAATGGAAAATATTTAAACAGTTAGTGAAGGAACTACAATAATTGTTCATTTCTGTCTGGCATTAAAAAAAAAATGGAGAAAGAGGCTGAACCATGAAAAACAAGGGAAATTAGGGATACCATTTGAATGAGGCATACAAATTGGCCAAAAAAACCTGGCAGATTAGGAGCAGTTTAGATCTCAGCAATGAAAAAGTACAAGGGAATTAATTAAGAGGGAGAAAATAGCTAAGGGATTATGCTTATGTGGACAAAATAAACTGATTGGAAAAGCTTTTAAAGGTATGTGAAGAGAAAAAGCTTATGAGTGAAGACAAATGTAGGTCCCATGCAGCCAGAAACAGGGGAATTTATGATGTGGAACAAAACGATCCCAGTCCAATTAAGTACATACTTTGGTTCTGTCTTCACAGAAGAGGAAACAAACAATGTTCCAAACATGTTGGAAGTGCTGAGTTTAGTGAGTGGTTGGTAATGAAAGAAATCAGTCCTTGCAAAGAAATAGCGTTGGGGAAATTGGTGCTGCATGACCCCGGTTTTTTGAGTAAATTTTAGAATTGGGGATCAAATATTCAAATACATCCATGGGTGAGAATATTATCACATGCAAATACAATATTAAACTTGTGCGCACTGGTAATTGTAATACTCAACACATACCAATTCAGAAGGTGGAAAAATAAAATTATATTAAAGTTAAAAGTTGAAGCTCTGATGAAACACAAGGGGTGTTGTGAATTAAGAAGTTAAAGTTTTTTGGTATTATAAAATAGGTAAATGTTTTATATACACGTATCAACATAACATGGGTGTAGCACTGGTGATAGACGGTGATCCTATGAGCAGTTTGCAGAATGAAGGGAAAATTATGATCCTAAGATAGATATCTTTGGATCAAGAGATGGGAGATGTGGCTGGAGGCTGCTCACACATGAAGATAGTAGCTGTGAACTAAAGATACCTGAGCCCTAGCTGCTGGCTCAAGTTGGCTTGAGCTGGTTCAGCTCTGAGGGATAACAAAGGGGGAAATCCTGACTTGATGGAAGAGTAATGAGGTAGTCTTAAAAGTGTCCTTTGAGAGAGACTGTAGCAGAAAGACAATGCTTTTGGGTGAGCTGAAGATCCAACAAGAACAAAACACCACAGTTTGGGAAGATAAGGAAAAACTCTATAGAGTGAAAACTCTATAGAGCAACTTTTGCAAAGTTCAACCCTGCACTTGGGCATGGAGAAGACCCCTAAAACCTAGAAGAGACACCAGGCCAGTGTGAACTTCTGTTCTTGGGTATTAAGAATAAAGAACAAAGAAAATTACAGCACAGGAACAGGCCCTTCAGCCCTCCAAGCCTGCGCCGATCGAGATCCTCTGTCTAAACCTGTCATCTATTTTCCAAGGGTCTGTACCCCTTTGTTCCCTGCCCATCCATGCAACTGTCCAGATATATCTTAAAAGACACTATCATGTCTGCATCTACCACCTCCGCTGGCAACGCGTTCCAGGCACACACCACCCTCTGCGTAAAGAACTTTCCACACATATCTCCCATAAACTTTCCTCCTCTCACTTTGAACTCATGCACCCTAGCAATTGAGTCCCCCACTCTGGGAAAAAGCTTCTTGCTATCCACCTTGTCTATACCTCTCATGATTTTGTAGACCTCAATCAGGTCCCCCCTCAATCTCCATCTTTCTAATGAAAACAATCCTAATCTATCCAACCTCTCTTCATAGCTAGCACCATCTATACCAGGCAACATCCTGGTGAACCTCCTCTGCACCCTCTCCAAAGCATCCACATCCTTTTGGTAATGTGGCGACCAGAACTGTACGCAGTACTCTAAATGTGGCCGAACCAAAGTCCTATACAACTGCAACATGACCTACCAACTCTTGTACTCAATACCTCGTCCGTTGAAGGAAAGTATGCCGTATGCCTTCTTGACCACTCTATTGACTTGCGTTGCGACCTTCAGGGAACAATGGACCTGAACACCCAGATCTCTCTGTTCATCAATTTTCCCCAGGACTCTTCCATTTACTGCATAGTTCGCCCTTGAATTAGATCTTCCAAAATGCATCACCTCGCATTTGCCGGATTGAACTCCATCTGCCATTTATCTGCCCAACTCTCCAGTCTATCTATATTCTGCTGTAATCTCTGACAGTCCCCTTCATTATCTGCTACTCCACCAATCTTAGTGTCATCTGCAAACTTGCTAATCAGACCACCTACAACTTCCTCCAAGTCATTTACGTATATCACAAACAACAGTGGTCCCAGCACAGATCCCTGTGGAATACCACTGGTCACAGGTCTCCAATTTGAGAAACACCCTTCCACTACTACTTTTCGTCTCCTGTTGCCTAGCCAGGAGTTTTTTTATTCATCTAGCTAGCACACCCTGGCCCCCAAGCGACTTCACTTTCTCTATCAGCCTGCCACGGGGAACCTTATCAAATGTCTTACTGAAGTCCATGTTTATGACATCTACAGCCTTTCCCTCATCAATAAACTTTGTCACGTCCTCAAAGAATTCTATTAAGTTGATAAGACATGACCTCCCCTGCATAAAAACATGTTGTCTATCATTGCTCTGTGAACATCAAGTTTAATGGGTAACAATGAATTGCATGTTTACTGTTAAGTTTTTTCTAACCAAATGGTGTGAATCATCCCACCTCCTTGACCTGTCCGTCTTCCCTGGACTGACCTATCCCCTCCCTACCTCCCCACCTATACTCTCTCCACCTATCTTCTTTACTCTCCATCTTCGGTCCGCCTCCCCCTCTCTCCCTATTTATTCCAGTTCCCTCCCCCCATCCCCCTCTCTGATGAAGGGTCTAGGCCCGAAATGTCAGCTTTTGTGCTCCTGAGATGCTGCTTGGCCTGCTGTGTTCATCCAGCCTCACATTTTATTATCTTGGAATCTCCAGCATCTGCAGTTCCCATTATCTCTGGTGTGAATTGTATGTCTGCTTTAACTGAACTAACAAAGGAGTGGTTAGTTGATATAGACTTGACTCTTGTCCTCTTTATGCCCAGCCAATAATGGTTGTCGAGGGACGCAACAGGGTGACACATGCTATTTCATTCCACTTTATCCATTTTTTGTTCTGTTTTTCTAATTTCAATGCACTTCATTTAAACATTAACCATTGGCTATAGCTGTCAATCTTTTTGAGCATAGTTCCAAAATTAATTCTTGCCAATTTGTGCCTCATACTTCCTTGTTCCCCTTATTTAGTTTCAGGACCCAAGTGTCTGATTTATTTCTTCACTCTTCATTTTAATGACAAATTATGTTCAATCTTCCCCAGGAACCCTGCACAACAAGATTAATTAATCCTTTCTCATTACACAGCACCCAGTATACAACTAAGAAATATATGTTCTCCATTTGGTTCCTTTATGTATTAGTCTAAAACCCATCTCTTGCACACTCCAAGTAATTTCTCTACACAATATAATTGTTTGGTTTGCCTAATGTATTGGGTAAATTAAAATAATCCATAATTATGGGTGTACTTCTATCGCATATTTCTTTGATCTCTTATTCATTGCCTTCCCAAGCTTGATGTAATTTTATACATTTTCAAAAATTTTATTTTGTTGTCTTGACTTTTATCTCCCTCCCTTAAAAGCTTTACATTTGTATACAAGGACTTGGTACTTTCTTTGGGTATTTCATATCTTACTTTGAAACAATGTCAATTGTGAATTATCCATTCATTGAAAATATGGTACATGGTTAGTGCAGTTCATGTAAGCATGCTGATGGTTTCAAGTCAGGCTGATATGTGGCTTTGAGCAAAACGTTTCGGTAACAGCACTTACAGGTGACCGCCAAGCTTATTCTCCTCGTTAGTAGGGGTACCATTCTTGAGAAATGCCGTTGAAGGAATCTTGGTGATTTGCTGCAGATTGTTCACATTCTACTCCCAGTTCTAGTTTTGTTCTATACTGACAGTTACACATCTCCATTCTGAATTTGTCATGTTCTGAAGTGCGCAATCTGAGTCAGAAGGAAACTGAATAGAAAGTTCACATAATAGTGTCGGTCCGATCTTAAGGAGCTGAGAGTTTTCACCGGTACATAAGAGATCAATTGATGTGTTGCAGTTGAAGCATAAGAGTAAAACTTCTGTTTCTGTTTTAATTCAGATCCCTGGCCTGATGGATTTTGAAGTTATCTCTTTAGTTTGTCAATGTGATCCCTATTCATTGAAATATTTTCACGGGAGACTTTGCCTTTTATTTATGAACAAAACTGAAGATTATTACAGAAAATATGAATAAAAAGAAGACAAACAGAGCTATCCAAAAATAGAAGACAGTTATAATAACCTTAAAATGCAGAGCAAAACAAATAATCAACCATTCTTCCCAACATTATCTATTACAGAGCCTTCATTCCAAAGAAATTACAACACACCTCGACTCAAGGCTTCCACTTACCTTAGTCTTTCTAGTTTATTTTTGACTCTGAGGCATTCAATGAGTCCATGTCTGCTGACATGAACATTTCACAAATCAGAGAGTGTAAAATGTCTCTGCAGATTCCCAAAAAAGTTTTGATGCTTTCAAAGTTTTCCAACCTAAACCCTTCTGAGCATTTTCCAAGCTCTCCTGAGCTGCTTCTCAGAGAATAAACTAATGCTGTTCCATGGTTTATGTCATTAACTAGTCATTTGATCCCACGGTCTCAAAAAAAACACTGTGCTATAAAATGCCATGGATGACTGAACTATCACATCTCATCCTGTTGACTGAAAAATAAGTAAAACAATGATTGGATGCCATGTGCATAACAGCTCAATTCATGATCACAAAGTGTAGAGCTAGATGAACACAGCAGGCCAAGCAGCATCTTCATCCAGGTCTAGGCCCGAAACGTCAGCTTTCATGCTCCTCTGATGCTGCTTGGCCTACTGTGTTCATCCACTTTCACATTTTGTTATCTCGGATTCTCCAGCATCTGCAGTTCCTACTCTCTCAGTTCAATTCATGTGTCTTTCTTCCTTGTCTTTGGACAAGCCCCATCAGTTACCTTCGCACAAGAAGCAGATTGATCACAGGCTCTCTGATGAAGGGTCCAGGCCCAAAACGTCAGCTTTTGTGCTCCTGAGATGCTGCTTGGCCTGCTGTGTTCATCCAGCCTCACATTTTATTATCTTGGAATTCTCCAGCATCTGCAGTTCCCATTATCTTTGATCACATTGTTAAGTTTATCACAGATTTTCAGCATTTACAGCCACTTGAGTAAAAAAGTCACAAAAGTGTACCCAGACAGTTAACAAAGAACACAGCAGTAGCTAACTTATGTTCAAGTTAGGAATTTTAGTAACGGGCTGATATTTATGTGAATAAATCATACTGTGTTGCATTTGATTATCCACAATTTTATTTATGCAACAGAATGCAAAATGAACTGTTGGAAAAGGTCCCGGTGCTATGCTCACTTAAGTTTCAGTGGTCTGGGTGATAAACACAGCTCCAGTATCGAAAATCCTATGATTCTAATCACCTTGCTCCTAGCTCCATCTTATCAACTTCTGACCATCTCATAGTATCTGTGGCAGATTGTGGTTCTGCACACATTGGAATCAGTTTATGGTACTTTATGGTTATCAAAGTAATGAGGTTTCTCACAAATTTTGTGAGGGATGATTTCATCCTTGTAAAAACTCAGCCCACTACATAAATTATATTTTTCTACTCACAAACATTGAGAGAGTTAATCTTATAATGAAGCACTCTTTTTTAAAAAAATATTTTATACTTGTTATCGCTAGAGATATTTTGAATAGAAGTAGAGACTAGGAATACCTGGCAATTAACTCACCTCCTGATTTCCAAGGCCTTGTCCATCACATACAAGACATAAGTCAAAATGTGATGACATATCCCCACTTGCCTGGATCAATGCAGCACCAACAAACGTTCAAGAAGCTTGACACCATCCAGGACAAAGCAGCACACTTGATTCGCACCACATTCACAAACGTCCACTGATTGTTTGTAGCAATAGTGTATGCCAACTAAAAGATATGCTGCAGAAATTAGCACAAGATCTTTAGACAGCCCCTTTCAAACATCGATCACTTCCATGTAGGAGAATGAAGGCAGTAGATAAATGGAAATACCACCATTTGCAAGATCCCCCAAGCCACTCACCATCCTGACTTGGAGATATTTAGCATTCCTTCAGTGTGTCTGGATCAAAATCCTGGAATTCTCTCCCTAAGGACATTGTGGGGTTACCCACACACAGACTGTAGCAGTTCAAGAAGACAGCTCACCGCTACTTTGTCAACTGCAATTGGGGACAGGTAATAAAGGCTGGCCAAGCAGCAACATCCGCATTCCAGGAGTTATAAAAAACAGTGAATCAGAATGACCCGCAACTGAGTCAATACAACTTTTAAAATGAGTTAACATCTGATGAAAACTAATAAATGTTGCATGTTTTACTCCTTATTCTCAGTGAGAAATATGAATCATTAGGGTCTCTAGGGTAAAACCAGCTGCCACGTTAATTTGTGCAACTAACTGTAGCTAACGTTGATTAATATTTAATGTATTATTCTCATTTGAGAGTTCTTTGCATTATAAATTAGTCTCAACTTAATGTTCCTTATCAGTGCTTCAAAAACAACAACAGAATTCTTCACCTCTGGAGAATGGAATTCGCCATAATTCCAAACATTGAAAAAATTTACTACCCCATCCTAGCACTGATTGGAGTTCCTGGTAAGTTAGTTCTGGCCTTTCCTCATATTTTTGTGGTTACTTTATGTGTTTTTGAAATCAGATTATTCTTTGCTGGTATCATTGCCTAATATTTACTGTCATAGAATCTCTACAGTGTGGAAATAGGCCATTCAGCCCAATAAGTCCACATCACCCCTCCGAAGAGCATCCCAACCAGACCCATTCCCCTATCCCTGCATTTCCCATTTCTACCCACCTAACTTAAACATCCCTGGGCACTATGGGCAATTTAGCATGGCCAGTCCACCTAGCCTGCATATCTTTGGTCTGTGGGAGGAAACCAGAGCACCCGGAAGAAACCTACACAGACACGGGGAGATGTACAAACTCCACACAGACAGTCACTCAAGGCTGGAATTGAACCGAGGTAGCTGGCGTTGTGAGGCTGCAGTGCTAACCACTGAGCCACCAAGCTGCGCTGAGGTACAGAAGAATACTGTAATATTAGAATGGTTAATAAGCTGTTGACTGAATATTTTAGAAACAGTTTTAAGTGAGAAATGTAAGTCTGAAATTTAAATTTAATTGACTGTGGTGCAATTTCATGTCATCTCATTTCCATACAAGCAAATGGACTGAATGTCCCAAAAGTCTTGATGTATTTTGACTAATTCAGGACAGTTAGCCAAACAAATTTGAATATTTGATTCAATATGTGCATGAGGAAAATTCATTAATATTAGTGTATTGCAATGTTATGAACATTGGCTCTACTATTTACAGATTCAGTCCATCATTTTTTGATGTATTGAGTCAGACCACACTATGGGAAGACATTGGAGTTTTGCCAATGATTTGCTAAAATTATTCCAGGTTTGGGAAACTTCATTTATGATAGTAGATTGGATTTGCTGTGGACTTTCTTCTTGGAAAGCAGAAAGCTTAGAGAATATTTTATATAGCTTTTTCAAAAATGATGAGAGAGATGGACACAGTAGCTGGAAAGCATTAGTTCCTGCTCCTAAAAGTATTGAGATTGAGAGGGGCAGATTTAAAGTGATTTGCAAATGTAACAAATGAGGTGTGACCAAAATGATTTTCATACAATGAATGGTTCAGTTCTGGAATGCATTGCCTGGAAGAGTTACTCTAGCACAAAGGACCGTATTACATGCTTATTGAAATGCAAATAACATGCAAGGGTATGTGGAAAAGGCAGAGGATTTACAATAAATCATGGTACTCTATGGAGACCCTTCTCAGGAAGGGTCACTGGACCCAAAATGTTAAATCTGCTTTCTCTTCACAGATGCTGCCAGACCTGCTGAACTTTTCCAGCAACTTCTGTTTTTATACTTTTTGCAGAGCCAGTGCATAACTGATTGTTGTGAACAGCCACTGTTGCATATAGTACTTGTGTGATTCTGTCATTTTCTGAGTAGGAATGATTATATGAGTCATCAATCAACTGATAATTTGGAAGTATTTTTAGTTTTGGGTGGTTGACTAAAGTGAGAGATTTTAAAACAAACCGTGTGTTCCATTTTACTCTAGATGCCTATTTCTCTTTGTTTCAATGGAAGATCAGGTCTGTAGATAATAGTCAGGGACATTTCTTCTGCTACCATATAGTTGTACATGTTTCCAGATTTATTTCAATTCAGCCACTGGAAAGGAAAATGGAAAACAATGCACAGCTTACTTGCAATCTTGCATACCATCATACAAATCAAAATTGACGCAATTCTTTTTCTTCATTCAGAAGATTCATGTTTTGCTGGCTGATTCCACATTTATTGACCTTCCCTGGCAAACATGTAGAAGTTGATGGCAAGGCATTGTCTTGAAATGCTGTAATCTACTTAGTGTAGGTACCCCCACATTGCAGTTGGAATGGGGCTGTAGGATTTTGGCTTTGCAATGGTAAAGGACTGGCGCTATATTTCCAAGTCAGAATGGTGAGAGGCTGGAGGGAAACTTGCACATGGTGATGTTCCCACGTATCTGCCACCGTTATCCTTTTAGATAGGAGTATGTGTAATTTAGAATGTATTGTCTAAAGAATGTTCCTTCTGTAGTGTATCTTGTAGATGGTGCTGTTGCTAAACATCAGCACGAGAGGGAGAGAACATTTATGGATGCGATGGCAATCAAGTGTGCTACTCAGTCATGGATGGTGTTAAGTTTCTTGAACATTATTGAAGTTGTACTCATCCAGGAAATTGAGGAATATTCTATCGAATTCTATAAATGTTGATATTTTGAAAACAGTCCACATTACAGAAGAGGAGGTGCTGGGGTCCTTAAAAAGGGTAAAGGTATATAAATCCCTGGAATCCAATCAGCTGTATACCAGGAGATGGGAAGCTAGTGGGAAGCTAGGAAAGAAATTGCAGGGCCTATATCAGAGATATTTGTTTCATCTACATCCACTGGTGAGGTGGTGGAACACTGGAGGGTGGCTAATGTTGCACCTTTATTTTAAATAGTCTACAAGGAGAAGCCGGTGAGTCTGATATCAGCTGTGGGTAAGTTGTTGAAGGGGATTCTAAGAGACAGGATTTCCATTTGGAAGGGCAAGAACTTATTAGTCATCATGACTTTGTGAGTGGGGAATTATGTCTCACAAACTTGTTTGAGTATTTTTGAGGACACGACAAAGATACTTGTTGAGGGGAGAGTGTCTACATGAACTTTAACAGGGCTTTTGGTAAGGTTATGTATGGTTGACTGGTTAGTACGATTAGATTACATCGGATCCAGGGGTAGCTTGCCAACTGGATACAACATTGACTTGATGGCAAGGAGATAGAGGTTGATGTGGGAAAGTTTGTTTTTGGACTGGAGACCTGTGATCAGTGGTGTTATTTAGGGATTGGTGCTGGGTCCACCGCTGTTTGTCATTTATCTAAATGATTTGGTTGACATTTTAGGAAGAATGGTTGGTAAGTTTGTGCATGCCAACAAAATTGGGTGTATAGTGGAGTGTGAAGATGTTTGTCTAAGGGGATGATAATAATTGATCAATTGGGCCAATTAGCTGAGGAGTGGCACATGGAGTCTAATTTAGCTAAATGCCAGGTGTTGCATTTTAGTAAAATGAACAAGAACACAATTTAAACAGGTAATGGCAGGACCCTAGATAGTGTAGTTGAACAGAGGGACCTAGGGGTTCAGGTACAGAGATCCTTGAAAATGGCATCACAGGTAGGTAGTGTGGTGAAGAAGGTGTTTGGCATGCTTGCCTTCATTGGTCACAGTATGGGGTACAGGAGTTGGGATATTATGTTGTGGCTGTAAAGGACATTGGTGAGGCCATTTTTGGAGTACTGTGTACAGTTTTGATTACATGTTAGAGGAAGGATATTAGTGAATTGGGAAGGGGTCAGGAAGGATTTACAAGGATGTTGCTGAGACTGGAGGGCTTGAGTCATAAGGAAAGGCTAGATAAAATCATCGTATCCCTACTGTGCAAATAGAATCTGCACTAAACCTCCAAAAAGCATCTCACCCAGACCCAGCCTATCCCCATAACTCCATATTTAATATAGCAACTCTTCTAGCTTGCACAAGCCTGGACTCTACAGGGGAATTTAATGTGTCCATTCCAATTAACCTGCATATCTTTGGGCAATGGGAGGAAAACAGATCATCCAGCAGAAACCCACGCAGGTACAGGGAGAATGTGTAAACTCCCCCAGTGGAATTGAACCTGGGTCCCTGGAGCAGTGAGGCAATTTCATTCCTCCCTTTGGATTTTGAAACAGTTTTATACAACTGAGTCATCTCACAATGCAGTTAAGAGTCAAGCATTCAAGAGTAACAATGCCTAAAGTAAAATTAGTGAATGAGGATGACTGAGAATGACTTCATGATCTTCACTGGAATCTGACCTATTTTTCTCATGGCTTTTTGCTGTGGTGCGATTCCCAAACCCTTTCTCTAGAGCTTTAGCCTGTCTGTGAATTTCTTATACAGCAATGAAAGCAAGATGCCTCACTTACCACCTGCCAGTTTGCCATCAATGGTCATCTCAACTTTTTATGAATTTAATATTCATGTTGTACATGAAGTGATGCAAGGGACTGTCACTGTACCCCATAGTGGGTATTCTTTGTACATAGTTGAGTTAACATTAACTGGATGCAGTGGGAGACTAGCTACAGATTGTGTATGTATAAAGTGGTGCTATTTGCAAATCTGATTAGCTGACTTTTCTCAACTAGAGATAATCTGACTGAGGATAGAATACAGGTATAAAGCTTACTTTAAAAAAGGAATCAGGAAAGCCAAGATGGTGGAAGGTAAAGCATCAATATGCAAAATTACCTGAAGCAAAAGGAAACCAGCTTGTGTTTGGAACTATGGAATAGAAATTAACTCTCAAACTGATCATTTGTGTGTTATTAGCACATTTACCATATTATTTTGTTTTTTTTCCCCTTGCAGGCAACCTGGTGGCGATTGTAATTCTCTCCCGTGGCAAATGTGGTCTTTCTAAATGTATCACACGTTATCTGGTTGCTATGGCAGTGGCAGATCTACTGGTGATAATATTTGATGTCATGTTGTATGAGATTAAAGGAATATATTTTTCCTATACATTTTTGGACTAAACACCAGTTTGTTGTCTCAATATTGCACTGGTTTTCATAGCCATTGATTGTTCTGTCTGGCTAACTGTTACTTTCACATTTGACAGATTGGTTGCCATTCGCTGCCAAAAGGTGAGGGAAAGGTATTGCACTGAACGAACTGCGACCATAATTATAGTCACTGTGTTTGTATTGAGCGTTGTAGAAAACATTCCAATCTATTTTGAGAATGAACACCAGGAAATCATTGACAATATAGAATGGTTCTGCAGTGTAAAATCAAATCTTTCGGATTTACCTATATGGATAGCATACTTCTTCTTTGACATTACCTTAACACCATTTCTACCATTTGTATTGATTGTGCTGCTGAATGCTTTGACCATACAGTACATTATCCATGCCAATGGTATTAGAAAAGGACTACAAGGAATGAAAAATTGTGATGATCCTAATGATCCAGAGATGGAGAATCGTAGGAAATCAATCATATTATTGCTGGCTATCTCTACCTGCTTTATACTGTTATGGATGATAACTTTTGTACATTTCATTTGTACACAATTTTCTGGCATTCAGTTTATGCTTACAGATTACAATGACCCATTTGCCATCATGGAACACACTGGATACATGCTTCAGTGTCTGAGTTCCTGCACAAACACTATTATCTATGCAGTGGCACAGTCTAGGTTCAGAGAAGAATTGAAGAAAATTGTTAAATATCCCTTTACTTTAATTAAGCTTGTTTCTT
This sequence comes from Stegostoma tigrinum, assembly GCF_030684315.1. Lineage (NCBI taxonomy): Eukaryota > Metazoa > Chordata > Chondrichthyes > Orectolobiformes > Stegostomatidae > Stegostoma > Stegostoma tigrinum. The sequence continues at coordinate 15,160,386 of NC_081395.1, read as the reverse complement.
CACAATTCTAAAATGAAATGGCATTCAATCTCAGATGGTATGCAACATAGATTACAAGTGCTATGTGAATCGTTTGATGAACTTTCTTTCCCATGCTCTCTCCATTTTTAGGTCCCACGATTGCTTTCTCCTCTCACCCTCCCTACTTGTTTCTACTTTTGCCTCTCAATCTCTAACTTCTCTGCAAACCTTTTCACAAAATATTTTATTCAGCTGTAGTAAAACTGGGACAAAGTGCAGATTCATGGTGATGAGTGGCAAGCAACATTCTCACCAAACAAGTGCCAAGCAATGACAGGCTTGAACGATTGTCACCTGTTGAACTTCACTGGAAATAACATTGGTGAATCCTCTGTCAACACTAGTTAGCATTAATATTGATAAGAAATTGAATTCAACCAGCCATGACAATACTATGGCAACAAGAACACATCACAGGCTAGAATGCTGCAGAGAAGAACTGAACTCATGATTATCAAAAGCATGTCCACCATCAACATGGCGCTGATGAGAAGAGTGATAGAATGCTTCCCCAATTGCCCGGATGAGTGCAGAACAAAAACACTTAAAAGGGCTTGATACCATCCAGGACAAAATATCCTGCTTCATTAGAAGCCTACCTTATGGCCTGCTTCTGCTCATAAGCCTTCTCCACAAACATGCATTCCCTCAACCACTGACATATAGCCACAGCAGTGTGTACCATCTACAGGAGATACTGCACAAAGCCTCTGAGGTTATTTAGATAGCACCTTCTATTGCCATGAAAACTATCATCTAGAAGTTCAAAGACAGCAGATCCATGGGATCATTGCACATGCAAGTTACTCTCCAAGCCATTCAATGTCTAGACTTGGGAAAACATCCCGTACAGTTCTGAGTATAAAGGAGTGACTGACTCCTGCCAGCATAAACAAAAGATTTATTGGGCATCACACTACCCTAATATAAGTACAACTTTTTCAAAAATAAGAAGGAACACTTGGAAGGAATGAACGCTCATGTTATAAAGCAGTGGTTGACCCTCCCCCCCCCACCCTGCCGAGAACTAAAGCTAAAACACCCATAGGAGAGTACCTCACTCTATAAGTGTAAAAGAAATGTGAAAAATGGTGTAACCCAACTTTCAGCAACTTCCAGTGGTTAAATAAAATTAATCCCCAACATTCACTTCACATCAACAAGTAACAATTTATTTATCTAGCTCTAACAGTAAACAAATTAACTTAAATATTAACAAACCAAATAAATCCCTTCTAACTAACAACTATTCCTAAATAAAACAAAATTCTAACAGCATGCCGCTCCAATAAATACAAGTCACACTTATATAAAAAAATTAAGTCTCTCAAAATTACAGCCAGGGTTACGTGGCTTCCGGCATGTTCTTTGCCTTCTCCATTAATTCTTCTACCGGGAATGTTAACTAGTTGTGCTCTGCAAACCCTGGTGATTTAGATGGTTCTTTCTGTAAGACAAAGAAGAGTCTGTAAGATCCAACGGTTCTCTTTTGAGAGCTGAGGGTTGTTAGCTTTGGCGGATGGCAGTTAGTTCTATGAGTTTTGTCCAACTGTCCCTTTTCTTTTATATCATTGATGTCATATCAATCTTTCTTGCAATAGGATTGGTCCTGTGTATCAAAACCATCAGAATTAAATTTAATTAGTTTTTGGAATCTAAGTGCCTGGTTCAAATGATTGAGTAAATTCAAAACTTGTTGTCTTGGTAAAAATGGTTGCTTGGCCTGCTAATGGCATGGCCTTTTGATACTAATGTTTCAATTTACGATGCAACTTTCAGCCTGTTGCTCACAGACATCCATTTTAAATCTTTAAGCATAGAAAATGCACATAATCTTTTAAAGGGACCACACAATGCCCCCCCTCGACTTCCCAACTCCCTAGCATTTACAAACGCCAAATTCTAAATTCTTTCCTCCAAATCCACAAGTATTTTGCTCATCTTCACAACACTAACCTTAAAATGAAGTGGACAAGGGACTGGGCATCATAAGTAGCTGCCCAATGGACATTGGTCAAAAGGATCCAGACAGTTGATAAACATGGAATAAATTACCTGCCTAGGGACAGTGCATATCAAAAAGTGCCCAAGAGCAGATGGCATTCATCATTAGGCAGTCTTTGTAGGCAGCAATTTTCATTAGACAGTCCAGAAAAGGTGGAGGCACTGTTACCGCAACAGAAGAACCAAAAGATTCAGGCTGTTGTTGCCTTGATGATTTGTTCCAGTTGTTGTTATGAAAATGTAGTTTCTTTTTGGGGTTTTTTGAGTCCAGGAGTGCTCTTTCACACACTGGAACGGTTATTTCTTTCCCATCACTAAATCACTATAATATTTTTCATATATTATATATTCAAGGCTTAATAAGAAAAAATAAGAACTAAAAGAGCACTGCTAAAGGCTGATCTGGAATTTGTTTTAAGTCTGTATATAATCTGATGCCATAGTTGTATGTAACTTAGGCAGCTAAAGAGGTGAAAGTCCTCAATGGATCATGACATAGTTTCAGTGCAAAATGAGGGTGAAGAAAGCGCAATATCCATCAACTCAATGTAAGGGGGTTAAAAAGCCAAAAGCAGGAGACCAAGGGATGGGGGAGGGGGAGATATTTTCCCCATTTGGAAGTCTACCTTCTGTTTTCAACTGAGACAGCTATGAAAGAATAAACATCATCTCACAGAATGGCGCATTAAAGCCATATCTGAAATTGACAACTCAATTCCCCCCTTACCTCTAAACCTCATGTCAATCCTAAGTAGGATCAGTAGCAAAAAGAGAATCTAGTGGTCCAACTGAGCTAAGAAATAGAAGGGCAATTCAAAAGCTTGAAGAATGTGCCTGCTGTGACCTGGCTTATCATGACTGTTGAACCCCATGGAGAGATAGTAGGAACTGCAGATGCTAGAGAACCTGCGATAACAAGGTATAGAGCTGGATGAACACAGCAGGCCAAGCAGCATTAGAGGAGCAGGAAGGCTGACATTTTGGGCCCAGACTCTTCTTCAGAAATGCATTTCTGAAGAAGAGTCTAGACCTGAAACATCAGCTTTCCTGCTCCTCTGATGCTGCTTGGCCTGCTGTGTTCATCCAGCTATATACCTTGTGAACCCCATGGAGAAGTTGTTTGCTTTTTTTTAGTAGCTACTCAAAGTTTGATATGAACAGTTCTAGTAACTTTGTTATGTTACTAGAAATACATATCAAAGGACTAGAGAACAAATTCACATCTTAGAAAAAATTAAGAGAGAAGTCAATAAGAATATTTCCTTCTCAAAGTAGAAGGGGTTGGGTGGAAGTGGGAATGTGACCTTGGAAATTGGAGGCCAATTTAAAACTGTGTGCTTTTTGCATTCCAAAACTTATTACTCTCCGAATAATGTGAGATCTCACTTCATTGTTATATTAGTAACTGAACTTATACAAGCGTAAATGAAACATTAATCAGGAGGGATGAGAATTAACCTTCAAATTGAGGTGGGAAAGGGACTAATGGTCATCCAACGTCATGAGTAGCTCTCCTATGGTCATTGGTCAAAAGAATTGAGACAATTAATTGATACAGAGTAAAATAACTGTTTCTAGACATGGCATATATCGATCAAAGGCAAACTGCTGGAGAAACTCAACAGATCTGATCATACCTATGGAGACAAAGCAGAACTGATGTTTTGGTTCCAATGGGCATTCTTCAGAACAGATTATAGAGTATGTCAACACATGCTTAGGCAGAGGGTAGTGCTCATCAGACAGACCTAGTAGGCTGCAGTCTTCCTTTGGAAGTTCTCATCATGTGGTCCTCATCAGGTGATAACCTGAGAACTATTTTATCCAGTTGGAAGATCGACTAGAGAAGAGGAATGAGACCCATGTAAGAGTTCGTTAGCACCTCAGCTAGCGAGGGGGATATTATTTTCCCAACTTTAATGAGGTCAATACATTTGATATTAACAGCTTGTCCTCTGTTATCAGTGACTCCATGATTGTCACTGTTGCAAGCTTTTCTTTACCTTACTAATTGTTGTATCGTATCTAAACAAACTCAATATACCATCAGGTAATTATTACAAATTGCTAACAGTCTATAATAAGCATCTGTAACCACAAACTCCTAAAATAAATGTTGCCACCTCCTCAACCTCAATCAGCAATGAAACATAGACACTGGTCCAGCAGAAAAAAGCCCAAACAGCCCATATCCATGAATGAATAATGGAAGAATTATGGAAGATTATGGGGCGAGAAGATATGGACGTGCTGGTGTTGGGCTTGCATGAATAAGGGTGACTTCACCTGATGAAGGACCAGTGCTCCAAAAGCTTATGATTTGCCAGAAGACAGTAGGTTGGCTAACATTGTGCCACAATTAAGAAAGGTGGTAAGGAAAAGCTAGGCATCTGTAGACCAGTGAGCCTGACATCAGTGGTGGGCAAGTTATTAGAAGGAATGATGAAGGACAGGATTTATAAATATTTGGAAAGGCAAGGACTGATTAGGGCTAGTTGACAGGGCTTCATGATTGTGAAATTGTGACTCACTAATTTAGTTGCGTTTTTTGAAGAAGTAATGAAGAGTGTTGATGAAGTCAGAGAGATGGGTATGATTTGTATGGATTTCGGTAAGGCATTCAACAAGGTCCCTCATGGTAAACTGGTTAGCAAGGTCAAATCACACAGAATACCGGGAAAACTAGCCATTTGGATACATGACTGGCTCAAAGGTAGAAGACAAAGTGCGGTGGTAGAGGGTTACTTTTCCGACTGGAGGTCGTTGAGCAGCAGTGTGCCATAGGATCAGCGCTTGGTCCACTGCTTTTTGTCATCTATGTAAATAATTTGGATGTGAACATAGAAGGTACGGTTAGTAAGTTTGCAAATTGGAGGTGTAGTGAACAGAGAAGAAGATTACCTCAGAGTACAAGGGAACCCTGCTCAGATGGGCCAATGGGTTGAAGAGTGATGGATGGAGTTTCATTTAGATATATGCAAGGTGCTGCATTTGGAAATGTGAATCAGGGCAGGCTAATACACTTGATGATAAGGTCCTGAGGAGTGCTGCTGAACAAAGAGACCTTGGAGTACAGGCTCATAGTTCCTTGAAAGTGGAGTCACAGGTAGGTAGGATAGTGAAGAAGGCATTTAGTATGTTTGCTCTTATTGGTCAATGCATTGCTATAGGAGTTGGAAGGTCATGATGTGGCTGTACAGGACATAATTTCAGCCACTTTTGGAGTGTTGTTTGCACTTCTGGTCTCCCTGCTAGAGGAAGGACGTTGTGAAACTTGAAAGAGTTCAGAAAATATTTACAAGGATTTTGCCAGGGTTGGAGGATTTGAGCTGTAGGGATAGGCTGAATAGGCTGGCTTTATTTTTCTTGGAGTGTTGGACACTAATGTTTGACCTTACAGGTGTTCATAAAATCATGAGGGGCATGGACAGGGTAGAAAGGCAAGGTCTTTTCTCCCCGGGTGGGGAGTCCAAAGCTAGAGCGGTATAGTTAAAGTTGAAAGGAGAAATATACAAAAGCGACCTAAGGGGCCATTCTTTCATGCAGAGGGTTTTGTGTATATGGAATGAGCTGCCAGAGGAAGTGGTGGAGGCTGGTGTAATTGCAACTATTAAAGGGCATGTAGGTGAGTGTATTAATAGGAAGTGTTTAGAGGGATATGGGCCAAATGCTGGCAAATGGGACGAGATCTATAGAGGATATCTGCTTGGCATGGACTAGGTTGATTGAAGATTCTGTTCCCACGTTGTATATCTCTCCAACGTTACGACCCTAAATAAACCTGTTGGACTATAACCAGATGTTGTGTGACTTCTGGGGGAGAAGATGGCAGTGATAAATGATTAGATTGGATTCCCTACAGTGTGGAAACAGGCCCTTCGGCCCAACAAGTCCACACCGCTCCTTGAAGCATCCCACCCAGACCCATTCCCCATAACCCACACACCCCTGAACACTACGGGCAATTTAGCATGGCCAATCCACCTAGCCCTGCACATCTTTGGACTGTGGGAGGAAACCGGAGCACCCGGAGGAAACCCACACAGACACGGGGAGAATGTGCAAACTCCACACAGATAGTCGCCCGAGTTGGGAATTGAGCCCAGGTCCCGGGTGCTGTGAGGCTGCAGTGCTAACCACTGAGCCACCATGGCGCCCTACTGCCCATTAGTGACAATCTCATATATGTGACTCTTATATGTGACTCCTGGTTCTAAATTCTGCAGTCGTCAATCTTGTTCTTCCTGCATTTAGCCTGACTAGTTTTATCAGATGTTAAAGGTTTTTCATGATACTGCCACTATTCTGCAGATCTGCAACGGATATAGTCTGAACCAATGCAATCATTCGTCATACATTAGTCATGCTAACACAGGAATAAGCAAGAGGTTTTTGACCCCATATTCAAGGAAAGATATTTTCTTTTTTAATTTGGAGGTTGTTAGGAGAATGCGGTGATCCTTGTTATGAAAAGATTGCCTGATGAGTAAAATATGAAGAGCTTGGACTCTGCTCATTGCAATTTAGAAGAATGAGAGGTGATCTGATTGAAAGATATAGGATTCTTAACTGTTTTGACAGGATAAGTGCTAAAAAGATATCTTCCCTGACACAATAATGTAGGAGCAGAGGGCTCCGTCTTAGGAGAAATGGCTACAAATTTAAGACTGACGTGAGGCGGAATTTCTTCTCTCAGAGGGTTGTGAGTCTGTGGAACTCCTTACCATAGGAAACTGTGGGGGCACAGTTTCTTACACTATCGGGGTGTGGGCGTCACTGGCTGACCAGCATTTAATGTCCATCATTTCTGCCATTCAGAAGATATTGGTGATCTGCCTTATTGAACCACTTCAGTCCACAATGCCCGCAGGATTGGGATTCCAGGATTTTTATCCAGCAACAGCGATATATTACCACGTCAGGATGGTGAGCTACTTTGAGCAGAACTTGTAGGTGATGATGTTCCCATGTGTCTGCTGCCCTTGTCCTTCCAGATGGAAGCAGTTGTGTATTTGGAAGGTGCTATTCAAGGATCTTTGTTGAGTTCCTACATGTCATAGATAGTATGCAATGCTGCTCCCGAGGGTCAGTGGTGGAGGGAGTGAATACTTGTGAATGTGGTGCCAATCAAGTGGGCTGCTTTGTCACGGTAGTTGTTAAGTTTGTTGACTGCTGTTAGAGCTGCACCCATCTAGGCAAGTTGGGAATATTCCATCACGTTCCTGAATTGAGCCTTGCAGATGGTGGACATGCTTTGGTGAGTTGGAAAGTGAGTTTCTCAGCACATCATTCATATCCTCTCACATGCTTTTGTAGTTATTGTATTTATACGGCTTGTCTATTTGAGCCTCTGGTCAATGGTAGACCTCAGGATGGTGACAGTGAACATTCAGTGATGGTAATGTCATTGAATGTCATGGGTTGGTGGTTAGATTGTTTCTTGTTGGAAATGGTCATTTCCTGACATTTGTATGGCATGAATGTTACTTTTCACTTGTCAGCCCAAGTTTGTCCAGACCTTGTTGCCTTTGATCAGTGACTACTTTAGTGTACTTTAGCATGAATGATGCTGACATTGTGCAATCATAGTAAACACCCCCTGGTCTGACCTTATGTTGGAGGGAAGAAGATAAAGCAGCTGACCATATTTGGGCTCAGGACATTTTCTGGGGTTGAGGCAGCTAATCTCCAATGAACACAACCATCTTCCTATGTGCCAAGAATGACCTAAGTTTTCTCCTTGATTCTCATTGGTTCTAATTCTACTGGGGCTCCTTGATGCCACATTCAGTCGAATGCAGGCTTGATGTCAAGGGCTGTCAGGCTCACCTCAGCTCTGGAATTCAGCACTGTTGCCCATGTTTGCATCAAGCACGTAATGAGGTCAGAAACGGTTGCCCTTGTAGAATTTAAACTGGCGTCACTGAGCAGGTTATTACTGATCATGTGCTGCGTAATAGCCCAGCTGATGACCCCCCTCCACCACTTTACTGTTGATTGAGAGTAGACTGTTGGGGCAGAGGCTATGTCCTGCTTTTTATACATAGGGCATATGTGGACAATTTTCAACAATGTCAGGCAGATACCAGTGTTGTATTTGTATTGGATCAGCTTGACTAGGAGAGCAGCAGGTTTTGGAGAATAAGTCATCAGTAATACTGCAGTGATGTTGTCAGGGCCCATAGCCTTTGCAGCATCCAACTCATCCAACCATTTCTTGTTATCATGTGGAGCAAGTCAAATGGAAACTGGCATCTATCATGCTGAGGGCCACCAAAGGAGGCTGAGATGGAGATGGACATTACCCAAATGGACTTCAGCTAGGTGTTTGACAAAGCTCCACATGTTAACCTGGTTAGTAAGGTTAGATCACATGGAATCCAGAGAGAGCTAGCCATCTGGAAACAAAATTGGCTTGAAGGTGGGAGACAGAGGACCTGAGGCCAGCTGTATGCCACAAGGTGCTGTACTGGATCTACTGCTTTTTGTCATTTATATAAATGATTTAGATGTGAATATAGGAGGTATGGTCAGTAGGTTTGCAGATGACACCACAAGTGTAAGGGAGTGGACATAAGGAAGGTTATCTCAGAGTATAATGGAACCTTGATCAGATGGGCAGATGGACTGAGGAGTGGCAGGTGGAGTTTAATTTATAAAATGTGAGGTGTTGCATTTTGGTAAGGGCAGGACATATGCATTTAATGGTAGGGTCCTTTGTTGCTGAACAGAGACCTTGTGGTACAGGTTTGTAGTTCCTTGACATTGGAGTCACAGGTAGACAGGGTAGTGAAGAAGGCATTTGGTACACTTACCTTAACTGGTCAGTGCATTGAATAATAGGAGTTGTTATGGCTGTACAGGACATCGATTAGGCCACTTTTGGAATACAGCATTTTGTTCTGCTGTCCCTGCCATAGGATATATGTGTTTAATCTTAAAGGACTCATAATAGGTTTACAAGGATGTTGACAGAGTTGGAATGTTGTACAGGGAGAGATTGAATAGCTGTGACTATTTTCCGTGGAGTGTCAGAGCCTGAGGGGAGACTTAGTAGAGATTTATAAAATCATGAGCAGTGTCGATAGTGTGAATATCCAAGGTTTCTTCCGCAGGGTAGGGGAATCCAAAACTATAAGGCATAGTTTTAAGGTGAGAGGGGTAAGATTTAAAGGGGACCTACGGGGCAACTTCTTCATGCAGAGGATGGTATGTGTATGGAATGAACTGCCAGAGGAAGTGGGAAGACTGGCACAATCACAACATTTGCAAGCATCTAGGTGGGTGCATGAATAGGAAGGATTTAGAAGGATATTACCAAATACCGGCAAATGGGGCTAAAATTAATTTATGACATCGGGTCTGCACGGGCATGTTGGATGGAAGGGTTTGTTCCTGTGCTGTACAGCTCTGTGATTCTGTTACTTCTGGCTGATAACTGCTGCGAATGCTTCAAGTTCTTCTTTTGCACTGATGTGAAGGGGTTTTCCACATTTGAGAATGGGAATGTTTGTGAATCCTCCTCCTCCAGTGAGTTATTTAATTGTCCACCACCAATCGAGACAGGATGTGGCAGGATTGCAAATTGCAGATAGCAAATCCTTTAGTTATGGGATGGCTTAAATCTGTCCATACTCGCTGCTTATGCTGTTTGGCATTCAAGTAGTCAAGTTTGGCAACTTAACCAGGCTGACAACTCATTTTTAGGTTCTGGCGGGCCCTCCTGCACTGTCCATTGAAACTCAGTACCAAAAGTATCAAACAGCATTTGGAAAAAAAGGATAGGAACAGATTTGTTGGTTGATCAAAAATTTGACTATAAATTGTTGAACAAGGGTCAAAGGACCAAATGCCCTACTCCTGCTCCTATTTTCTATGTTTCCATGTTTGTTAGCTTTGCTTTCAGTCCTTTCACACATATTTTATTGACAACCATCAATTTGGCATTGCCTTAGCATCCTTGTCCACCCAAACCTATCTCCATAGATTCCCTACGGTATGGAAACAGGCCATTTGGTCCAACAAGTCCACACTGAGTCTCTGGATGACATCCCACCCAGACTCATTCCCCCTAACCCTATTCCTGTAACTCTGTATTTCCTATGGCCAATCCACCTGACCTGCAAATCTTTGGATTCTGGGAGGAAACCAGAGCATCCAGAGAAAACCCACGCAGACATGGGGAGAATGTGCAAACTCTACACAGAGGGTTCAATCCCGAGGCTGGGATTGAACCCAGGTCCCTGGTGCTGTAAGGCTGCAGTGCTGACCACTGAGCCACTGCCTCTGAACTAACTGCATACCATGCTCTCAGATCGAACCAGGACATCCTAATCAAGCCTATCAACTAGGGTGGTGCTGTTCTTGCCTGACATGCTGATCTCTACATTTCTGAGGCTGAGCACCAGCTCGGGCACCTCCTCCTATCACCCCTGGAGTGTGACCCCATCATGGAACACCACACTATTCTGCCCATGACTCTCACTCATCTCATTTTGTCTAGTGGCTCCACCCCGTCCCTTCCCCCACCACAGACTCCAAGCTCACAGTCCTCCAATCCAACACATACACCTTCTTCCTGAAATCTACATTCCTCAGTAACTGCCTTCCGCATAGTGTCACCACCCATTTCATCCTTTGAGTTTGGTATCCACCCAGGATCACAGATGCCTCTGTTATAATCAACACTCTTCAGATAGACATTCTTGCTACATCTGGAAGTGCACACTCAGTACCATGCATGGACAGACCTACTGTTTCCACTTGTTTCTGCCACAGAATCCATCCATTCCCAAATCAAATTGATCTTGTCCAGACCCTTCCCACTCATGCCTGCGATTCTTCTGTCACTTTAAAAAGTTAGTTTCAGAATTTCCAGTTCACGAGCATCAGCCACCTCCTTTTCACCAAGGACCTGAAATCCATTGCACATCCATTCCCTGTCTTCTTCCTGTCTGCATTCACCACCACCCTCTTCCACATGGCTAAACTTGTCCTCACGTTAAACATATTCTCTTTTAACTTCTCTAACATGCTTCAGGTCAAAGGTGTGGCCATGGGCACCAAAATGGGTCCCAGTTATCTCTGTGTGGTTCTTGGAAAATTCCTTATTCTAATCCTCCTCGGGCCTGTGCTCACTATTCTTTTGCTGGTATATCAATGACATGGCTGCTGCTGCGTCCCTCCCTCATCCAGAATTGGAAAAACATTGCCAATTTTGCTTCAAATTTCTACTCTGCTCTTACGTTCAACTAGTCTGACTTCTCCTTGCCCTTCCTTGACATTTCTGTTTCCATTTCTGTGGATAGACTGACCACTGACACCCATTACAAACTCAATGACTTCCACAGTTACCTGGACTATATATCCTTCTATCCTCCTTCTTCTAAAGAGTCCACTCCATTCTCCCAGCATCTCTGTTTCCATCACACACATTCCAATGAATCCACCTTACAACTCTTCTGCCCTCAGTATCTCGCTTCATTCCTAGAACACTGATAAGGTCCTTCTGGACCTCACTTTCCACCCCACCAGCATCCACAACAAAAAAACATAAGCCATCTTTTCGATGCTACAACCAGCAGGATGCCACCACCAGACACATATTCTCCTCCCTTTCCTTGTCAGCATGCCACTGGGACTGTTCCTTCCAAGACAGCCTGGTCCACTCTTCCTTCACTCCTAAGACATCCTTGACCCTCAGAGCACGTTAAAATGTTGCAACATCCATACCAAACTTGATGTCCTTTCTCAATGGCTGAAAATTCAACTTTCGGGATAAGTACCCAATAGGCCTTTCCATCCGACCTTCTGCGGTCTTGAAACTGCTCGACCACATCCTAAAGCAAACCAAGTACTACAGCCACATTTTGTTTCTCAGTACCTGCCTACAGAACTAGATAATCCTCAATGGACTAAAGTCTACATTTAAACCTTCCAAATTTGGCTCCAACCGCGAGGACCGGTACAATCAGAACATTGATCTCCCACAGAAGCATTTCTCACTGCAACTCCTGAAATACACACTCGCTGCAATGTGCTGGCATCTCAAAATACTCCAATCAAGCCTACCCCAACCCAGAGCCTCCCTCTCCCAGACCTGCAAAGGACCTCTCCTTTTTTTTATCCTTCGTAAGATCCACAACCCGAAATCTCAATTTTATTGGGCTTTATTAGATTGTGAAAACCTAAAGTACTTTAAACTCACTGGTGCTTGCCACCAAACACAGAACCTTTCCCACCATGTGCCCGCCGCCATTAGCCATGTGGCCACCTTCGGAGCACCCACATCTGCTGTCACCCGGTATGCCACGCCCAGTACAACCGACGCCATCATCCACGCTGTTGATGCCGCTGCCACCTTCGTTTCCGAGGCCGAGATAGACATCGAGGACGCCACTTCCATCAACATTCTCGATTTGCCAGCTGACGTAGCTCCGCCCACCAGTGACCACACTCCGCCCATTGCTGACGTCACTCCGCCCACCGCTTACACAGCCACCATCTCGAGACAGAATAATAATACAGAGTATTATTACTGCCGAGTAGTCGCCATCCCCCCAGACCTACCCCTTACTGAGGACCAACAGTCAGTCCTCAGTAAGGGGCTCACCTTTGTCCCCCTCCACCCACACATTGATGAATATAACTCTTGTCCAAATATTGAGCAGTTTTTCCGCCGCCTCCGCCTCCGTGCTTATTTCTTTAATCGTGAAACTAATGCTGCCTCTACTGACCCCTTCTCCCGCCTCCAACGGACCCCGTCCTCCTGAACACCACACCAAGGCCTCCTACCCTCCCTCGACCTCTTTATCTCTAATTATTGTCGAGACAACGATCGCCTCAACCTCTCCACCCCTCTCACCCACTCCAACCTCTCCCCCACAGAACGTGCAGCCCTCTGCTCCAACCCCAACCTCATCATCAAACCCACAGACAAGGGAGGTACAGTTGTAGTACAGCGCACTGACCTCTACGTTACTGAGGCCAGACGCCAGCTCTCTGACACCTCCTCCTGCCGTCCCCTGGATCATGACCCTACCCCCGAGCACCAAACCATCATCTGCCAAACCAACCACAACCTCATCACCTCAGGTGACCTCCCACCCACAGCCTCCAACCTCAATGTTCCCCAACCCTGCACCGCCCGCTTCTATCTCCTTCCCAAAATCCACAAACCCGCCTGCCGTGTTAGGCCTATTGTCTCCGCCTGCTCCTGCCCCACTGAACTCATCTCTACCTGTCTGGACTCCATTTTCTCCCCTTTGGTCCAGGAACTCCCCAGCTATGTCCATGACACCACCCACGCCCTCCACCTCCTCCAGAACTTCCAATTCCCCGGTCCCCAACACCTCATTTTCAGTCTGGGCATCTAGTCCCTATACACTTGCATTCCTCATGACGATGGCCTAAAAGCTCTCCGCTTCTTCCTGTCCCACAGACCTGACCAGTTCCCCCTCCGCTGACACCCTCATCCGCTTATCCGAACTCACCTTCACCCTCAACAAGTTCTCCTTTAATTCCTCTCACTTCCCACAGACAAAGGGGGTGGCCATGGGTACCCGCATGGGCCCAAGCTATGCCTGCCTCTTTGTAGGTTACGTGGAACAATCCCTTTTCCAAAGCTACACTGGACCTATCCCCCAGCTCTTCCTCCGTTACATTGATGACAGTTTCAGCGCTGCCTCGTGTTCCCACGAGGACCTCGAATAGTTCATCCACTTCACTAACACCTTCCATGCCAACCTTAAGTTTATCTGGACCATCTCTGACACCTCTCTCTCCTTCCTGGACCTCTCTGTCTCCATCTCTGGCATCCACCTGGAAACCGATATCCATTTTAAACCTACCGATTCCCACAACTACCCAGAATACACCTCCTCTCACCCACCTTCCTGTAAAAATGCCATTCCCTAATCCCACTTCCTTTGCCTCCACCATATCTACTCCCGAGATGAGGCATTCCACTCCCGAACATCCCAGATGTCCTTCTTTTTCAAAAACCGCAACTTTCCCTCCACAGTGATCAAAAATGCCCTCGACCGTGTCTCCCGCATTTCCCACAATTCATCCCTCACACCCCCTATTTGCAATAATAACCAAAACAGAATCCCCCTCGTCCTCATGTACCACCCGACCAACCTCCAAATCTAACACATCATCCTCCGATATTTCTGCCATCTGCAATCCGAACCCACCACCAAAGACATTTTTCCCTCCCCGCCCTTATCCGCTTTCTGGAGGGACCACTCTCTCCGTGACTTCCTTGTCCGCTCCACACTCCCCTCCAGCCCCACCACACCCGGCATTTTTCCCTGCAACCGAATCTAGTGCTACACCTGCCCCTATACCTCACCCTGATCCCAGGTCCTGGGAAGACTTTTCACATCAAACAGATGTTCACCTGCACATCTGTCAATATTATACACTGTAGCCACAGTTCCCATTGTGGCCTCCTCTACATCGGGGAAACCAAACAGAGGCCTGGGGACCACTTTGCAGAATACCTACGCTCTGTTCGCAACAAATAACTGCACCACCCAGTCGCGAGCAATTTCATTTCCCCCCCTCCAACTCCTCGGACGACATGTCCATCCTGGGCCTCCTGCATTGCCACAATGATGCCACCTGAAAGATGCAGGAACAGCATCTCATATTTCACTTGGGAACCCTGCAGCCCAAGGGTACCAATGTAGACTTCACAAGCTTCAAAATCTCCCCTCCCCCGACCACATGCCAAAACCAACCCAGCTAGTCCCCACCTCCCTAACCATTCCTACCCCTCAAGCCCCACCCTCATCCCCTACCCACTAACCTCATCCTACCCCCTGACCTGTCCGTCCTCCCTGGACTGACCTATCCCCCCCACTAACTCCCCACCTACTTTCACCTTCACTGGCTCTAACTCTGCCTCTTTGGCCTGTCTGTCTCCTCTCACCCTATCTTCTCCTTTATACATCTTCGATCCACGCTCCCCCACCCCTGCCGTCTCTCTATTTATTTGAGAATCCCCTTCCCCTCCCCCATTTCTGAAGGAGGGTCCCAACCTGAAACATCAAGCTTTCCTGCTCCTCTGAAGCTGCTTGGCCCGTTGTGTTCGTCCAGCTTCACACCGTGTTATCTCAGGTCTTTCCATCCTCTTGTTTTATTGAGTCATAGAGTCCTACAGCATGGAAATAGGCCCTTTGGCCCAAACTGGTGTGTGCTGACCAAAATGTCCACTCATGATAAACCCATTTCCCTGCAATGCATCCATATCCTTCTAAATGTTTCCTATCCATATATTTGTCCAAATTTCTTTTTCATTTTCTTCTAGTAAGAACACAATACTGACATCCACTTCACTTACATCGACATCCAACTTGAATGGCTTTGTGTAATTAGGTATTGCTAACAGCAGAGCAGTGGTCCACGCAACTTTCAAGCTGTGAAATGTTTTCTGACATTACTCCATCCACCAAAAATTTCTGCGCTTCTTCAACATGTCAGTCAGTGAAGCAGCCACTCTGCTAAAATTCAGGGGAAATATTTAAAAACCATTACTGCCAGGAATCTTAGTACATCCCTCTTCATTAATGGTCTGGGAAATTTCCCAGCAACATTTGTTTTCACACCCTGTCGGGCCATCTGTCCTTATCTAACATTATTCATCATTGGTCATCGTATAGTCATCATGATTTGGGAACATGGCCTGGGGTTTTATGAAATCACTCTCAGCCAAGTTTAACACCAAGCCCACCTCCTGAACACCTCCACCAGATCTCCAATTGTTCCATCCACGTTTGACTAAAAATCACCAGATCATCTATGTACAGCACACAACTGGGTAACCTGAAATGATCTTATTGATTAGTCTTTTAAATAGACTTTTTTTATTTTACCAAATGTCATGACTTGAAACTGCTAAAGTCCATTTAGTGTCACATAAGCTGCAATTTCCTTCACACTTTTGAATAAAAGTACCTGGCAGTACCCTCTCAGTAAGTCCAACTTAGAAATATAAGTTGCGCGCCCCACCTTCTCAATACAGTTTTCCAAATGCAGAATATGATATGAATTGGATTTTGTAACTGCATTGACTTTACGATCGTCCACACAGAATCATTGGGTACCAATCTGGTTTTGATGCCATCACTGTGGGTGAACTTTATTCATTGCAACGCGCTTTGATTATTTCCTCTGTGAGCATGATTTTCATTTCTTTTTGAACCCGTGCTGATTTTAAAGTGATAAACCGAGAAGGATGTTACCTAATTGGAAAAATACTTTTCATGTCTACATCATACATCATCAGTTTACTGCTTCCCAGCTTGTTCCCACATATTTCTCCATGTGATTGTAATAAACAGTTTCAGGACATTTTTATTTTCCTGTGGAAGGTACCATGATAATTTATCCCAAATTTTGAGAACTTCCTCGTTGTCCAATTTAATTTGCAGAAAGTCAAATTCAGAACCCATCGTCTCCACCTGCTCCTGCCCCACCGAACTCATCTCCACCTACCTGGAATCCATTTTCTCCTCCTTGGTCCAAGAACTTCCAACCTGCCTCCATGACACCACCCATGCCCTCCACCTACTCCTGAACTTCCAATTCCCCAGTCCCCAACACCTCAGTTTTACCATGGATGTCCAGTCCCTATACACCTGCATTCCCCATGCAGATGGCCTAAAGGCCCTCCCCTTCTTCCTGTCCCGTAGGTGCGACCAGTCCCCCTCTACCGACACCCTCATCCGCCTAGCCAAACTCAACAACTTCTCTTTCGATTCCTCCCACTTCCTACAGGCAAAGGGGATGGCCATGGGCACCCGCATGGGCCCAAGCTATGCCTGCCTCTTTGTAGGTTACGTGGAACAGTCCCTCTTCCGTACCTACACAGGCCCCAAACCACACCTCTTCTTCCGTTACATTGATGACTGTATCGGCGCCGCCTCATGCTCCCGTGAGGAGCTCGAACAGTTCATCCACTTCACTAACACCTTCCACCCCAACCTTAAGTTCACCTGGACCATCTCCAACACATACCTTACCTTCCGGGACCTCTCTGTTTCCATGTCAGGCAACTACCTAGAAACCGATATCCCTTTCAAGCCCACCGGCTCCCACAGCTACCTAGAATACACCTCATCCCATCCATCTCCCTGCAAAAATTCCATCCCCTATTCCCAATTCCTTTGTCTCCGCTGCATCTACTCCCAGGATGAGGCATTCCACCCCCGAACGTCTCAGATGTCCTCTTTCTTCAAAAACCGCAACATTTCACCCCCCCTCCACCACAGTGGTTGAGAACACCCTCAACCGTGTCTCCTGCACTTCCCACAACTCATCCCTCACATCCCGTCCTCGCAATAACCACCAAACAAGAATCCCCCTCATCCTCACATACCACCCCACCAACCTCCGGATCCAACGCATCATCCTTCGACACTTCCGCCATCTGCAATCCAACCCCACCACCAAAAACATTTTCCCCTCCCCACCCTTGTCTGCTTTCCAGAGGGACCACTCTCTCCTGGACTTCCTTGTCTGCTCCACACTCCCCTCCAGCCCCACCACACCCGGCACTTTTCCCTGCAACGGCAGAAAGTGCTACCCCTGCCCCTACACCTACCCTCTCACCACCATCCCAGGCCCCAAGAAGACTTTCCACATCAAGCAGAGGTTCACTTATACATCTGCTAATGTAGTATACTGCATCTGCTGTACCCGTAGTGGCCTCCTCCACATCGGGGAAACCAAGCAGAGGCTTGGAGACCGCTTTGCAGAGCACCTATGCTCGACTTGTACTAAACAAATGCACCTCCCGGTTGCGAAACATTTCAACTCCCCCTTCCGTTCCTCATACGACATGTCCATCCTGGGCCTCCTGCACTGCCACAACAATACCACCTGAAGGCTGCAGGAACAGCAACTCATATTCTGCTTGGGAACCCTGCAGCCCAATGGTATCAATGTGGATTTCACAAGCTTCAAAATCTCGCCTCCCCCCACCGCATCCCAAAACTAGCCAAACTCATCCCCACCTCCCTAACCTGTTTTTCCTCTCCCCATCCCCTCCTTCCCCCTCAAGCCCCACCCCCATTTCCTACCTACTAACCTCATCCAGCCGCCTTGGCCTGTCTGTCCTCCCTGGACTGACCTATCTCCTCCCTACCTCCCCACCTACACTTACTTTACTGGCTCCATCCCTGCCTCTTTAACTTGTCTGTCTCCTCTCCACCTGCCTTCTCCTCTATCCATCTTCAATCTGCCTCCCCCTCTCTCCCTATTTATTTCAGAACTCTCTTCCCCTCCCCCATTTCTGATGAAGAGTTTCGGCCTGAAACGTCAGCTTTTGTGCTCCTAAGATGCTGCTTGGCCTGCTGTGTTCAATCAGCTCCACTCCTTGTTATCTCTTATTTCAGAATCATCTGGATTTGGTTTCTCACTTTGAGTTGTGTTCTCCTTTTGTCTTCCTTCCCTATCAAAATTTTCACATATTCACAGAACATACTCTGTGAGTTTTCCTTACATCTGATGTTCCTATCAAATAATTAACCTCACTCAATCTCTATTTGATTTGATAATGGTCACTAAATCTTGCTTTTAAAGGTTCACCTACCACTGGCGGTAATACTAACACTTCATCTCCTCTAGTGAAACTACAAAATATTGATCTTGTCTGCTTCCTGTTTCATCACATGCTGAGCTACTTTTAAATGCTGTCTAGCCGACTCATCTGCTCTGTTTAATATCTCTCTAACATTTGATATACAGTCAATGATGTACCAAAAGAGAAGAGAAGTGTGGCACAGGAACAGGCCCTTTGGCCCTCCAACCTGTGCCAACCAACATGTCCTGACTAAACTGAAAAACAAACCTCTGCCCTTATTTGGTCCTTATCCCTCTCTTCCCTCCCTACTAATGTAACCATCCAGGTACCTCTTAAATGTCACCAATGTACCTGCTCCTACCACCTCCTCTGGCAGAGCATTCAGACTCCTTTCACTATTTGCTTGAGAAACATTCATCGCACATCTCCCTTAAAATCCTTCTCTCTCGCCTTGAACCTATGCCCCCTTGAAATTGAAACTTCAATGCCGGGAAAAAATGCCTCTGACTATCCATGCTATCTATGCCACACATAATTTTGTAGACCTCTATAAGGTCTATTCTAGCTGCTGTCTGACCAGTGAAAACAATCCTAGCCTTTTTAACCTTTCCTCACAGCCAATGCCCTCAGACCAGAAAACATCCCGGTGAAATCTCTCCAAAGCTTCCACGTTCTTCCAGGAATGTGATCACCAAAATAGCACACAATACTCTGAAATTGGCCCAACAAAGGATGTGTGTGTGAATACTCTAGAGAATGTCAGCATATTGAAAGGAGAAAGTTTTGGTTCTCTGAAAACTCATTAAGGTAGATAAGCCCTAAGGCCGGATGAGATCTGTCCCAGGTTGCTGCGAGGGGTAAGGGAAGAAATAGCTGGGGCATTAGCAGATATCTTCACACCCTCCTTGACCACAAGCAAGGTGGCAACATGTTTTGCCAATTTTTGTACTCCATTCCCCATCCAATGAAGGCAAGCATGCCATATGCCTTCTTAATCACTTTAGCCACCTGTTTGCCAGTTTTAGGGAACTGCGGACCTGCACGCCCAGATCCATCTGTATGTTAATGTTCCTTAGGGTTCTGGCATTTACAGTATAATTCACACCTAAATTTGATCCTCCAAAATGTATCACATCATATTTGTCTGGATTAAACTCTATCTGCCATTTCTGTGCCCAAATACATAGATACATAGAAAATTACAGCACAGTACAGGCCCTTCGGCCCTCAATGTTGTATCCTTTCACAATCATCGGCACGAACAGCAATTCCACGAATCTTCATGTCATCTGAAAACTTAATAATCAGAAGACCCACATTTTCCTCCACATCATTTATATGTACAACAAACAACAGAGAACCTAAGACTGATCCCTGTGGAACAATTCTGGTTAACAGTCTCCATTCTGAAAAACACCCTTCCACTGCTACCCTGTGTTTTCTATGACTAAGACAGTTTTGTACCCATCTAGCCAGCCCACATAGAATTCCATGTGGTTTTAGTTTTTGTATCATCTGTCATGTGGGGCTTTATCAATGCCTCACTAAAGTCCATCTCAACTACACCTGCAGCTCTTCCCTCATCAATTATGTTTGTTACCTCTTCAAAAAACTGTGATCAGGTTGGTGAGACAAGACCTTCCCTGTACAAAACCATGCTGCCTGTCACTATCTAGTCAATTTTCTTCCGAACGTGGATATATCCTGTTCCTCAGTAGCTTCTTCAAGAGTTGCCCCACCACAGATACCAGACTCACTATTTTATAATTTCCTGGATTATCCTTGCTTCCTTTCTTAAACAAGGGAAGAACATTGGCTAATTTCCAGTCCTCTGGAACCTTGCATGTGGCCAAAGAGGATGTGAAGATATCTGTGAATGCCCCAGCTATTTCTTCTCATGCCTCTCACATAAAGTGGGATACATCCCATCTGGCCCTGGGGACTTGCCTACCTTAACGCAATATAGGATACTCAAAACGTCCTCCTTCAATATATTGACATTCTCTAGAGCAGTCACATACTCATCCCTGACCTCAACATCAGTCACATCCTTCTCCTTGGTGAATACTGATACAAGGAGCTTATCAGGAATCTCTCCCACTTCCTGAAGCTCCACACATAACTTCCCTCCTTTGTCTTTGAGGGGACCTCCTCTTTCCCTTGCTACCCTCTGCCTTCTAATATATGCACAAAAAGCTGAGGGATTCTTCTTGACCCTGTTTGCCACAGAAATTTCATGGCTCCTTTTAGCCTTCCTAATTTCTCTGTACTCCTCAAGGGCTTTATCAGTTTGTAGCTGCAAGACCTATCGTATGCTTCATTTTACCTTTTGACTTAGTTTACGATTTCCCTTGTCATCCATGTTTCCTGGATCCTACCATTCCTATTCTTCAGTTTTGCAGGGGCATGCATGTCCTCCACTTTAGTCAATTGGCCTTTAAAAGTCTCTCACATGCCAGACATAAATTTACCCTCAAATAACTCTAATCAATCCACATTCCGCAGTTCATCTCTAATTAAGAAATAATTTGCCCTTGCTCAATAAACACCATCGTCCAAGGGCCACTCTTGTCCTTGTCCATGACTACTCGAAAACTTAAGAAGATATGGCTAATAAGCTCAAAATGCTCTCCTATTGAAACATTGATCACCTTTCCTGGCTCATTTCCTTATACCAAGTCTGAAATGACTTCCTCTCTCATTGGATTGTCAACATACTGTCTCAAAAATTCCTGCTGGACACATCTAACCAATTGCTCTCAATCCAAGCCCTTGGCTCCAAGGGAGGCCCAGTCAATAAGAGGAAATTTAAAGTCACCCATCACAACAATCCTGCTTTTTTTACGCCTCTGCAGTATCTGACCACATATCTGTTCCTCTGTCTCCTGTGGGCTGTTGGGAAGGCTATAGAAAACTCACAACATTGTGATTTCACCCATTCTATTCCTGAGCTCCACCCATAATGCCTCACTGCAAGATCCCTCCAATGTGTCCTCCCTCCACACAGCTGTGATGTGATCCCTAATCAGCAATGCAGCCCTCCCACCCACTATGCTTCCCTTTCTGTCCCGTCTAAAACAGCAATATCCTGGAATGCTAAGCCACCAGTCCTATCCCTCCTTTAACCATGTCTCAGTAATGGCAATGATATCATAATTCCATGCAGTAGTCCATGCTCTTAGTTCATCTGGATTAGATTAGATTCCCTACAGTGTGGAAACAGGTCCTTCGGCCCAACAAGTCCACACCACCCCTTGCAGCATCCCACCCAGACCCATTCCCCTATAACCCACACACCCCTGAACACTACGGTCAATTTAGCATGGCCAATCCACCTAGCCTGCACATCTTTGGACTGTGGGAGGAAACCAGCGCACCCAGAGGAAACCCACATAGACACGGGGAGAATGTGCAAGCTCTGCACAGACAGTTACCCGAGGCTGGAATCGAACCCAGATCCCTGGCGCTGTGAGGCTGCAGTGCTAACCATTGAGCCACCGTGCCACCCTGTTATACCTGTTATACTTCTTGCTTTGAGGTAAATACACTTCAGACCTCCAGTCACTCTGAGTCCTGTGACTTCCCTCTGCTTGCTGTTACCCTGCACTATGCATAACTCAGTCTCTCTTTTGTCCCCAGTCCTTGCATTTATTTGTCCTTTGTTCTGGTTCCCACCCCCTTCCCACACTAGTTTAAACCCTCCCAAAGAGCTCTAGGAAAGTTCCTGCCCAGGATATTGGTGCACCTCTAATTCAGGTGCAAACTGCCCTTCTTATACAGGTCCCACCAGCCCTGGTAGTCCTCCTTTTTGCTCCCTACCTAACTCCCTGAATTGTCCTCACAGGTGGCATGGTGGCTCAGTGGTTAACACTGCAGCCTCACAGCACCAGGGACCTGGGTTCAATCCCAGCCTTGGATGGTTGTCTGTGTGGAGTTTGTACATCTCCCTGTGTTGCGTGGGTTTCCTCCGGGTGCTGTGGTTTCCTCCTACAGTCCAAAGATGTGCAGGCTAGGTGGAATGGGCATGCTAAATTGCCTATCGTGTTCAGGGGAGTGTGGGTTATAGGGGGGGTGGGTCTGGGTGGGATGGTTCAAGGGGGCGTGTGGACTTGTTGGGCCAAACAACCTGTTTCCACACTGTAGGGAATCTAATCCAACCTCTTCCCTCTTCCAGTGACATCTCTGCTGTCCTCTGTTCACCCATTGTGGTGACTGCGGTGCTATCTCCCACAATTCCTCTCAGCAACGTCTCTGCTGCCCTCTGATTTAACTGTCATCTCTGAAATCTGACTCAAGAATTTTTTCTGAATTAATTTAAATGATCCTCTCACCTCATGTCCAGAAATTAATTCAAATGATCTGAATTGAATTGATTCATTAGCTGCATCCCTAATTACAAAAGGTACAAATGTACTTTTATCTCAATCCTCCAGATACTCTTGACTATAGGCCCTCAAAATAGCCTTTAAAGTCTGATGGAACTGATTTTATATTCCTTGCATTTCTGGATGGCGCACTGTTGATTTAAATTGTTTTATTCTTAAATTGCCCATACTTCAATGTAAGATCTGATCCTTGATCAGACTGATTCTACATGAGTATTCTGTAACTAGCAAAATAATTTAAATAACACTTCGTCAATCCTTTTAGCCACGATATTGCTTAATGGAATGGTCTATGTAAATCTTGTAGACACATTGATTGCAGTCAACAAATATTGACCCTCACTTTTAGTTTTGGGAAACGTCTAACTCAAACAATTAAGATTCTTGTAAAAAAGGTTCATTGAATGCTGAATTGGGAATTAAGAGTACTGGTTTTATCACTACCAAGGTTCTCTGTTACCTGACATGTGCGATGTTTCCAGTAAGATTCAACCACATCTTTATGCAGTCCAGGGTCAGAAAAAAAGTTATATTTTGGCTTGAGCTTTTCTTACTTCCAAATGACTGGTTACTGGTTTTTCATGGGCTACCCATGACCCCTCCTTTCTATAACCTGTGGTAATACACTTGACAAAGGTCTGACCATTTTTCAATCTGCCTGAAAATGTAATGGCCTCCATTTCTTTATCCAAACTTTATTTTTAAAACTGCAACATTTTGGGACATACTCAGATTTGTCTGTGTATACCTTTTTGACACAACTGTTTTATTTTTCAGCTTCCCAGTACAATTCAGATAACTTTTTTGAACAAACAATGTACATTTTGTCCTGTACCTGCTCCTGTTTATTTCACAACCATTCAATCAAACACAGTACCTGCTCATTGAACTTCAACTCCCTTACCTTCACTCTGGATTTCTCCTCCTGTTTTAACCTGTGGCATTGTGACTTTGTTAACTTGTTGAAAATGACGCTTATCACCACCTTTTCTGGCAATATTCCTTCAGAATCACATATTCTCCTTATCTATCACTAACAAGCCATGCTCCTGTATCGCTTAAAATTTTAATCAGAGATAATGGGACTGCAGATGCTGGAGAATCCGAGGTAGCAAAGTGCGGAGCTGGATGAACACAGCAGGCCAAGCAGCATCTTAGGAGCACAAAAGCTGATGTTTCGGGCCTAGACCCTTCTTCAGAAAACCTTATCTGATGAAGGGGCTAGTCCCAAAATGTCAGCTTTTGTGCTTGGCCTGCTGTGTTCATCCAGCTCCACACTTTGCTATCTTACTTAAAATTTTAATTTCTTTACCTACTCCTCCTGGTGCATATGAGTAAACCTTACCCACGCAACTAAATTCTTTAGAGATATGGCATTTTCTTGTCAACCAACCCCTGAACAAGCTGTATATTTCTTTGCAATTGTTTTCATTCAACTGTGATATCCTTTATTACTTTAACAAACCCACTGGCTTATATTGTTTTACCACATCCATCTTGCTTGCTTATTTTTTTTAAACCACCAACACTGCAACTTCATGCATTGTAGTTTATGAAAACGCTTGAGACTTTTTGAATTCTCTGCCCCCCACATGGGCTTCTTTTATGAATGTGGTAAACTGTCTTTACCACCTGAGGATTTCTATTCCTCCTTGATTGAAATTGATGTCAGAAATTGACCTTTGATTTATGTGCTAACTCATGATCGTCTGCCAATCTTGCAGTTTTAACCCTCTGTTCTTCTACATGAGTTCTCACTACTTCATAGAAGAATCATAGAATCCCCATGATGTGGAAGTAGGCCATTCAGCCCATCAAGTTCCGCTGCCCCTCTGAAAGAGGCTCCTTCCTCCCACTCTATCCCTGCATTTCCCATGGCTAATCCATTTACCCTGCACACTAGAGCAATTTACCACAGCTAATCCACCTAATTTTCTTATTTTTGGACTGTGGGAGGAAATCAATGCACAAACAGGGAGATCGTGCAAACTCCACACAGACAGTTGCCTGTGGGTGGCCTCGACCCTGGGTTCCTGGTTCTGTGAGGCAACAGTGCTAGCCACTGAGACACCGCATCGTCCAAAAGTCAGTTGTGGCCTAAATTCACTTTAGGAAATGAATTTTTGAATTCCTCCAAAGTAGTTGTCTTTTTCTCTAAGAACATTATATGTTTCATCTATTTTCAATGCCCTTACCCACCTATCAAAGTTAGTTTGTTTGATCTTTACAAATAATTTTGACCAGATTCCTTCCTTTGATTCATAATCTGCTGTCCGTAGGCTGTTGACACTTGTTCGTATGCATTTAAGATTACTTTTAGCACCTCATTACGTGCTCAAGATACCTTTTCTGATATTGATACAAATATCTCTTGCTCTTCCTACGAACTTTGTTTGAATCAATAATACTCACATGGTCAGTGGTCATTTCATTTCTTTGGTCACTTTCTGAAATGAAATTAAAAAGGGCTTCTGAGTACTTGGAGTCGGATCTTGTCAACACTGTTTCATTGAGAGATTCATACAGCACCGAAAGGCCATTCAATCCATTGAGTTTATGCTGACATAACGACTGATAAAGGTGCACTATCCAAAATCCCTGCACTTGTCCCCTATCCTTGAATGTTATGATAATTTGAAGTGCTCATCCAAGCATTTTTTAAAACTTTTGTAAGTGTTCTGGCCTTTCTTACCTCCTCAGGCAGTGCATTCCAGATTCCCACCAGCTGCTGAACAAAAATATTTCTTTTCCCAAATCCCCTATGAATCTGCTGCACCTTACCCTCAAGCTAAGCCATCTCAAGATTGACCTCTCAACCAAGAGGAAAGCTGCTCTCTATTTCTCCCTGACCATACCTCTCATAAGCCTATACACCTCAATCATGTTCCTCCTCAGTCTTCTCTGCTCTGAAGAAAACAATCCAAGTCTATCTTCTCTCTCTTTATAGCTCAATTTCTCCATTCCAGGCAACTTCCTGGTGAACCTTCTCTGTACCCCTCTGCTGCTGTCATACCCTTTCTGTAGTACAATGACCAGAACTGCACACAGTACTCTAGACGTGGCCGAACCAATGCTCTGTAAAATGCCAACTTTACCTTCTTGCTCTTATATTTCATGTGGGAATTAACAAAAGTAAGCATCCCATTTGCCTTCTTAACTATCCTAGTCACATGCTCAGCCAACCTCAGAGCTTTCTGAAAATTACGCCAAGAACTCCCAAGCTACCCAGTGTCCTGGCATTCACGAAATGCATCCCCATTCTTTATCTTCTCCCAAAGTGCATTACCTCACATCTGTCAGGGTTAAAAAGCATCTGCTGCTGCTTGGCCTTTCTGACCAACCCATCTATATCTTCCTGTAACCTACAACCCTCTTCTTCACTACTAACCACTCCATCAATCTTCGCGTCATCTGCAAATTTGCAAAACATTCCGTCCACATTTTCATCTGTATCATTTATGCATATACAAACAATATGAGTCCCAGTGCTGATCCTTGTGGTACACCACTGGACATTGGCATCCAGCCACTCAAACAGCCTTCTACCAGTACTTCTAGTGTTCTACCACTAAATTAGTTTTTTATCCATCTCACCAAGTTTCGCTCAATTCCATGTGCTTTCAATTTCTTCATCAGTCTCCCACGTGAGACCCTGTCACAAGCTTTGCTAAAAGCCATATAAACTACATGAACAGGAACTTCCCTCATCCACACACGTGGTCATAGTTTCAAAAAGTCTAAAACTTTGTGAAGCATGACATCCCTCTGACAAAGCCATGCTGACTAGCCCTAATTAACCGATGCCTTTTCAAACAGGATTAATTTGCCACTTCAGAATTTTATCCAAGAACCTTCCTACCACTGAAGTGAGGCTCACCGGTCTGTAATTTCCTAGTTCATCTCTACCATCCTTCTGGAAAAGTTGAAACACATTAGCCATCCTCCACTCCTCTGGCAATGCCCCCGTGGCCAGAGAGGAATTAATTTTTTTTCTCTGAGACACTGCAATTTCCTGCCTCTCCTCCTACAGCAACCTGAGATGCAATTCATTCAGGCCAGGGGATTTGTCCATTTTGAAGCCCGAAAGAGCCTCCAGTACCTCTTGTGTCACATGTCAAACTGTGCAAGCTCCTCACAGTCCCTTTTTCTGAATTCCATATCTATGTTCTCTTTTTGCTTCAGAGTGAAACTGAAGAGAAGTATTCATTTAAGACCCTTCTAATATCCTGCAGCTTCATACTCAGGTTGCCCCCTTGGTCTCCAATGACCCGACTCTTTCCCTGGGTAACCTCTTCCCTTTCGTGGATTTAGATATTAGGATTCTCCCTAATCCTGTTTGCAAGTCCTTTTTCCTGACCTCTTTTCCCTCTTCTAATTGCTTTCTTAAGTTCCCAGCTGAAGTTCCTGTATTCTTCTTGTGCCGCAGTTCAGTTGTTGCCTTTGGACTGCAAAAAGTCCTTCTCTTCTTCCTCATCCAGTCCTGAATTGTTTTAGACATCCAGGGTTCTCTGAACTTATTGCTCCTACGTTTCCCTCTGAAGGGTACTTGTTGGACCTATACCCTCCCCAGTTCCTTTTTAAATGTGTCTGGTCCACTGTTGATTTACCCACAAGGAGCTACTGCGGTCACATCTTGCTTTATTTTAATAAAACTTGCCTTCCCCTAATCCAAAGACATCTTTTGAAGGCCATTTTTTGCCTTGTCCAGAATAAATTTGAACTGTGCCATGTTGAGGTTGTTACCACTAAAATGTTCCCCAACGGCCACATCAAACACATTTATGAGATAGTAAGAACTGCCAACGCTGGAGTCTGAGATAATACAGTGTGGAGCTGGAGGAACACAGCAGGACAGGCAGCATCAGAGGAGCAGGAAAGCTGACATTTCGGGTTGGGACCCTTCTTCAGAAATTGGGTAGAGGAAGGAGGCTCTGAAATAGATAGAGAGAGCGGGGCTCAGGCTAGGGAAGTTGCGCTTGGCTTCCGACTTCTTTTCCCAGAGCCGGAACCCACACTGCACTGTCCCTTGTTGGACATTCTACATATTGATACAAAAAATTCCCTGGATATTAATCAAGAA
Source organism: Stegostoma tigrinum (assembly GCF_030684315.1). Classification (NCBI taxonomy): domain Eukaryota; kingdom Metazoa; phylum Chordata; class Chondrichthyes; order Orectolobiformes; family Stegostomatidae; genus Stegostoma; species Stegostoma tigrinum. The sequence goes on along the minus strand of NC_081395.1, from coordinate 15,132,305 downwards.
ATCCATGCCCTCTCATCCCTTAACACAATGACTGTCACAATTTATGTTGGGAAAATTGAAATCCCCTAGTATTATGCTTACTCACCTCTGTGAATGATCCACATATTTGTTCTCTATTTCCTGCTGACACTTTGAGGGCCTATAAGACGCTCCTAGTAAAGTGGCTGACTCCTAAAATTCCTAACTTCTACCCACAAAGCCTGGTTTCAGAACCTTCCAAAATATCATCTCTCCATGTTTCAGTAATTGACTCCTTAATCAATAGTGTTACAATATCAATTTTTTTACACCTTCCTCTCTCTTGCGTAAAGATCCTATACTTTGGAACACTGAGTTGCCAGTCCAGCTGCTCCCGCAACCATGTTTCTGTGATGGTAATAATATCACACTTCTGTGTGTCAATCAACATTACTAACTCATCAGCCTTACCTATTATATTCCTATCATTAACGACCATCCAGCCTTACCTTACTCTCTTGACACTCACTGTGGCTTGCTTCCTTTGCTGTCGCATGATGTGTCTCCGTTTCATTGATACTTTGTGTCCTGTCCCCTTGCCAGATTAGTTTAAAACCCTCCCAACAGCACTAGCAAACCTACCTGCAAAAATGTTGCTCCAGAATGCTTGGACATGCTTAAACAGATCCCCACCAGGCATTTGGCTATGGTAAGTTTTTTCTTTATCACTATTCCCAACTTTTATCTTTTCCTCCACTATTTAAAGTCAATTCTCATTTTTCACTTCACAAAGTTTAAAGCTTCTCTCTTTATCACTTTCTTTTCTCTCTTGAACCCTTCCTTCTGCTTTGTCTACTCTTGTTTTCTTCAGCCTTCAACAATAACTCACATTGGTCTATTTCCCTTTCATATTGAAACTGTTTGAATTATTTTGTTCTTTGTTCCACTGCAGTCCTCTCTCTCTTTTGCTTTTGTCTCATTCTTTGTCCCTGGCCATTTTCTCAAATTCAAACTGCTTCTTTGCAATTGAATTTTAGCTGTTGCCGATAATTCTGATTGCAGTCCTGCTGATTGTAAATGCTGAGCTGTTGCTGCAACTGCCTTCCCTTTCCTCACAGACTTCGGCCACTCCAATGTCAGACAATTCCGAAACCTTTGCCTTACTTACTTTCTGTAAAACATCCCAAGTGACTTCTTCCATACCGAGAAAACTCTTTGCTACTGAATGAGCCATTATTACACAAGGCGCACTCTATTTAAACCAGGTGAATACAGCACTGGATAAGAGGACACCAACACTGACCACTCACTGTGTTTAAATCCAATAATCCTCAACTCAGCCTGGAAACGGAGATTTCGATCCTGACAAGAGCCCCCAGTTTTAGTTTTCTTTATTCATTCATGGGATGAGGCCGCTGCTGGCGAGGCCGCATTTATTACCCATCCCTAATTACCCAGAGGGCAGTTAAGAGTCAACCACATTGCTGTGTGTCTGGAGTCACTTGCAGGCTACACCTGGTAAGGGTGGCAGTTTCCTTCCCCAAGGGACATTAGTGAACCAGATGGGTTTTTTTTCCTACAATCAAGAAGGGATTCGTAGTCATTGTTGTATTCTTAATTCCAGATATTAATTGAATTCAAATTCCACCATCTGCTGTGGCAGGATTTGAACCCATGTCCCCAGAAGGTTATCTGGGTCTCTGGATGAATAGCCTGGCTCTGGATTAACAGTCAAGCAATAATACCACCAGGACATTGATTCCCCAATTTGTTACGGACTAGAGCAAACCCTTTCAAAATATATTAATGAGATGGCCGAGACCCAAACATTTTATTTTATTTTAAGATGCTGTGCTCTAGATGTGATTCAAGAGATACTCCACGAGGCTTTAAGCAAAACACACTTTATTCTTACAATGCAATTAAAATACAAATGAAAACAGAAGAATCAGCAAAATGTCATCAACTGTTCCAATATAGCAGCATTCCATAAAGACACCCTTTGCAAAGGCAAATTCAGCAAAACAGATTTTCCTCACATGTTATCTGCTGGAAGAAAGGAACACCAAAAGAAGCAATACAGCAGTAGAGAAAGAATGCAAGATTTTATGCTGCAGCAGAGAAAGCTGCATCCGTTAGTCTCAACAGCCAGCTCCAAAAACCCGAACTGAAAGCTAAGCCAAAACTCAGATCTGTGTGAACCTAACTTCACCCACTCATTCTTCATTTGTCTAATTTATAATTAAAAGGCTCAGGGAGTTCAAAGCTGTTTATCCACTCCGTCTGAAGCAGGCATTCTGTCACCACTGTGGCAACACCTCTCTGCAAGAAAAACAGCACAGAACAAATCTCTCTTAGAGCTAACCAGATAAATAATAATGTAATTAAAACCCTGCAGTTACCACATATTTGATCCGCAGAACAGTAGTGGATGTATTTCCAAATGATAAAAGGATCTGTTCAATTTTTTTGTAGGGGAGAGTATGAACAAGAATGGGGTTGGGGGATGTGGGCAATGTTGGGAATGGCTGTAGGTTTTAATTCCAATTGTCAAACAAAAGTTTTACTACTGCAACAGTCAAAACACCCTCCACATCTTCCCCAGTGACAGGCCCCAGCCAAAAAGTTTAACCCCATTCTGTATCTCCAGCCCTTCAGTCAGTCATGACTCCCATACTCTAATGTTAATAACATTTAATAGAAGCTCAAGTGCCAGCTTTATGAATGAATTTGATGACTTGAAAACTTCGATTGAAAGGATATTTTAATGCTTTCTTGTACTCCTCTCTAAACTTAGTTTGGCTCACTGCATAAATTGCAGCGTTTGTGCAACAACTAGTGAGCTGCAGCATAAAGCCCAATTCTTGCACAAAACGATCTACTTCAAAAACCATGTATGTTAAATGATATACACGCCACCACATAGAATAAAACATGAACACTGACCAAAATAGGACAAAATTGGCTGAGATGGCAAATAATAAAATGATGGATTTCCTTCGGACCTCCATCTCTGGGTCTCTGTGACTCGTCCCATTGCTGCGAGCTTGGAGTCTCTTACGAGCTTTGCTGCTGACTAAAATATGTCTGACAGTTACAACGTTGAGCAGCACAATCAGGACAAATGGGATGAACGGGGTCACAATATGGTGGAGGAACTCGACTATTACCCAGCCTGGGTTGGATGGCACATCGAATAATGTGACACAAAACCAAGGACTGTTCAGCATCCAATACTCACCTGTTAACATAAAATACCAAAATATGTTCTTGAAGAAACTCAGCACAGTCACTGTTCCCAGGACAACATTCCCTGTTTTTTCACTGCAATATTTATTTTTCAGATTCTGGCAACAAATGGCCACAAATCGACCAAAGGTGAAAGCAACAGTGAACCAGACAGAACAGTCAGTGATGGCATAAAGAAGGACACTGTGGAGATTGCACACAGGAAGGAACTTCAAGAAATGGAATTGTTCCCGAAAAACAATCGGAATGTGTCTCAGTATTAGGTCGAAGATAATGACAAGTTGATCTGCAGATGCCATGGCCACCAGATAACGATTGACACTTTTAGACAGACCACAATCTTTGTCAATCAGTATGAAAATCATCAATGAGTTAACTGTCAGGAAGTAAAATAAAAATGTATATTAGACATCACCAGTATGTTTGAGCACCTTTTGAGATTTTCAATTGTGATACTGTGTTCAACAATTTGTTGAAATATTTGTACCTGATGTAATAAATAAGATCTAAATTATTTTAACATGAAATGCAAATTGTAACAAAAATCTGCTTCTGAAACAGAAGTGACTTAATCAGAACAGCTGGTTCCTAGAAAATTAACGTTCTCGAGTTTATGACAGAACAGGTGCAGATCACAATTCTCCAGTCCTTAAGGCAATGGTTGAAATGTTGCGGCAGTGAAGAATTCTCTCCCAGTCTGATGATGGAAAATGGAGGTTGGGAGTTTCTGAATTTTAGTCAACATTATCATCCAGCCTATGCTAGAAAGAAATGCAAGATCATTTAAGATGTATTCATCATTTTGACACCCAGGGTCACTATGAAATAGGGCTCACAGAACTCTGACATGAACAGGGGTAATTCAGCTCATCATGTTGAGACAACCTGTTCAAAAGTTTGTCATGGTATTGTACCATATGCCTGCCTTTTATACAAAAAACCCTGTATACATGTTCCTATTTAGATGATCGCCTAATTCTACTAAAAACAAACAACTAAATCTGCATTCATCACAATTGTAAACAATCACCTCCTTGTGTGAATAAATTATTTCTTTTTGATGCAGCTTTTTTTTGGAAATTACTTTATATCTATTGTTATTTCGAGCTTATTCTGATATTGCTTGTTCAGGATTATTTTGTGAGGGTGAACAGTTTCTCTCTCTCCTGTCCATCCCAGCTCCTTCATGAATTGAAAACTACTTTCAAATTCCCTTTCAGCCTTCTCCTCTTCCAGAAAAAAATGGTCCCAATCTCTCCAATTTTTTTTTACATAATGGAAGGTTCTTCTTCTTTGGAAAAGTAATTTCTTTCTCCTTTTCACTGAAATGTGATAACTTCCCTCAGGTTCTTAATCAGAGAAAATGTTCAGTTCTAGAATGTCCACAGTTATGTCATTGCTTGATTGTTCCAGCTTTCATTGTTGTTGAAATTTCCAAATAGATAGATCTTGAATTCCACAAAGGAAGTCAGGTTGGGAATATGATAAATAAGGTCAGCTCAAGAACGTCACGGGGAATTCCACAAAAAAATGTCTCAACTATTGTCAGTTTGGATTGTTCTAAATTATGCTAGTTATAGGATGCTGCAAATACAGAGTGTTACAGAATATTCTGCATAATGCCAGCCATGAATGCCCCAAATACTGTCAGTAAAGAAATGGCCTAAAATGATCTGCTGTGAATGTTTTTTCATTAGTGGTGCCATGGTCATAAAGTTGGGAGGTATGGGATACAGGGTGATTTGGCTGTCTGGATTCAGAATTGGTTGGCTGACAGGAGGCAGAGAGTGGTTGTAGATGGTAAGTAATCTGCCTCGAGGTCAGTGCTGAGTGGTGTCCCGCAGGGCTCTGTTCTTGGGCCTCTGCTCTTTGTAGTTTTTATAAATGACTTGGATGAGGAGGTTGAGGGGTGGGTTAGTATGTTTGCTGATGACACAAAGGTTGGAGGTGCCGTTGATAGTATCGAGGTCTATTGCAGGCTTCAGCGAGACATTGACAGAATGCAGAGCTGGGCTGAGAAATGGCAGATGGAGTTCAACTTGGATAAATGTGAAGTGATGCATTTTGGAAGGTCGAACTTAAATGCTGAATATAGGATTAAAGGCAGGATTCTCGGCAGTGTGGAGGAACAGCGGGATCTTGGTGTTCAAGTGCATAGCTCCCTCAAAGTTGCCATCCAGGTGGATAATGTTGTTAAGAAAGCATATGGTGTTTTGGCTTTCATTAACAGGGGGATCGAGTTTAAGAGCCGCGAGGTTATGCTGCAGCTGTACAAAACCCTGGTGAGACCACACTTGGAATATTGTGTCCAGTTCTGGTTGCCCTATTACAGGAAAAATGTGGAGCCTTTGGAGAGGGTGCAAAGGAGGTTTACCAGGATGCTGCCTGGACTGGAGGACTTGTCTTACGAGGGGAGGTTGACTGAGCTCGGACTTTTCTCTCTGGAGAGAAGGAGGAAGAGAGGCGACCTGATCGAGGTGTACAAGGTAATGAGAGGCATGGATGAGTCTGCCGTGGGGAACCTTATCATATGCCTTGCTGAAGTCCATGTACACCACATCCACTGCTCGACCATCGTCAACCTGTCTCGTGACTTCCTCAAAGAACTCAATAAGATTTGTAAGGCATGACCTGCCCCTCACAAAGCCATGCTGACTCCCTTTAATCAAGCTATGCTTTTCCAAATAGTCATAAATCCTATCCCTCAGAATTCTTTCCAAAACCTTGCTGACCACAGACGTAAGACTGACTGGTCTGTAATTTCCAGGGATTTCCCTATTCCCTTTCTTGAAAAGAGGAACAACATTTGCCTCCCTCCAGTCTTCTGGTACCACTCCCATGGAGAGTGAGGAAGCAAAGATCTTCGCCAGCGGCTTAGCAACCTCCTTTCTCGCTTCCCGGAGCAACCTAGGATAAATCTGGTCTGGCCCTGGGGACTTACCAATCTTAATGTTTGCCACCCAACACAAACTATCTACTCAATATGACTGATGTCTCTTTACTTCCATTAATAATTCCACAGAATTATGTTCTTTAGAACCAATAGTTTCAATAAACCTTTCTTTTTCAAATATTTGAAGAAACCTTTTCTATCTGTTGTTATATTTTTGGCTAATTTCTCTCACTATCTAATGTTCAACTCATTATTCACCTTTGAGTATCTTTTTCTCCTTGCTGTTTTTCATGCTCTGCCAATTCCTTGACCTGCACCATATCTTTTGCACAATATGACGTCTCTTTGGCCTTTTCTCAGTTAACCAAGAATAGAGGGTCCAGGCCCCGAGAAGTTTTCTTATTTGTTGGAATGTATCTATTCTATCCTTTCTGGCATATCCCCTTAGTTGTTTGCCGATGAAGTGCAGGAGATATAGAATTTTGGAAGCTGAAAGGGTGCTTCCTTGTGTGGGAGAGCCGAGAACTAAGGGGAACAATTTCAAAATTAGAGATGTCCCATTTAATCCAATGCCGAAGAGGAATTTCTTCCTTCAAAGATTTGTTTGCATTGAGTCTATCTTTTTTACTGAGAGCTGGAGACTGATGTTTGAACATATTCGATGATGGATTTGATAAAATCCTTATTATCAAAGGAGCCCAGAAAATGGGGCAAATAGGAAAATGGGGTTAAAACGCCAAACAGATCAGGCATGTTCCCTTTGAATGGTGAAGCAGACTGAAGTGGCCGAACAGCATGCTGCTTCCGTTATGGTATTTTTGTGCTAAACACCACCACAAACCTGTTCATGTTGGAGCTGTAGAAAATTTTGGATAGGTCACAGGTGAAATACTGAGTGGTTCTGTTTGTTTCACTTTTAGAAGGATATGATTGAACTGGATTCTACGCAAAGGAGAATCACGAGGATATTCCCTGGAATGGTACATTTCAGCTATGAGGAAAGGCTAGGTTTGTTCGGCTTGTTCTCTTTACAGCTTGAGTAGTGCAGCTTGAGGAGGCTCCTAATTGAAGTGTGTGAGGTTCCAAGGAGCATGGATGGGAATGATATGGGGCAGCAGTGCCCCTTAGTTTAAGACTCAGTAGTGATGGGGCATAATTTTAAAGTGAAGACCAAGTGTTTTAGAGCAAGTTTGATGGAAAATGTTCTCACCCAGAGGGTGGTGAGAACATAGAATGTGCTGGCTGGCAGGGTAATGCAAACAGACAACCTTTAAAAGGTAGGGATAATGGGAACTGCAGATGCTGGAGAATCCAAGATAACAAAGTGTGGAGCTGGATGAACACAGCTGGCCAAACAGCATCTTCGGAGCACAAAAGCTGACGTTTCCAGGCCCGAAATGTCAACTTTTGTACTCCTAAGATGCTGCTTGGCCTGCTGTGTTCATCCAGCTCCACACTTTATTATCTTAACCTTTAAAAGGTACATGGATGAGCACTTGATTTGTCACAACATACAGGTTTGAAGGGATATGGGCCAAATGCAGGCAAATGGGACTAGTTTAGTTTGGGAACATGGTCGACGTGAACCAGTTGAACAACAGGATCTGTTTCCACGTTGTGACTCTCTTACTCTATGACTATGAATCATTGAGACCCGGGTCACGTGTTGGAACATGGGATTAGTGTAGGCTTTCTTTTGTTGGTGCAGATACAATGAGCCCAAAAGACTCTTTTGCACTGTATGACTCTATATTGGATCCTATTACGTTCATTCTTATTTCTGCATGAAAGGAACCATTTTTGAATATGGCACCATAGTTAGATAGTGCATTCCCTGCAGCCTTCATTTTATTCAGGCAAGTCTATGCTGTGTTAAGTCTAAATAACATCAATGATTAATGTAGATCATTCTCCAGTTCACAAAGTTTGAGTTGAAGCTGATCGAACTTTGCTTATGTGCTGCAGTCGCTTTTACTCAGGGCCAAAGTGGTATCCAGGGACTTCTCTGTACTGCAACTGGGACAAACTGTTCTCATAAAGTACTGGATTGTTCAACTTTATATTTACCTACTCCTATACTGATTATAATATTCAGAATAGTTTACAAAACAAGCTTTAATCACTTAGCAGATATTCAGATTAAACAATATCTTCTCCTGTAGCAAAGTAAGAATCAATTCCTGCAGTAAAAAAAATGACTTGCAATAAAAACAGCAGAATAACACTTTTTGTTCCTCTGATTAACACGTGGAATCATTCATATGTGGAACTCTAGCATAAGTTACGTTTCAGTGCCGAGTTTTTTATACTGCGAACACAAAATGCTGATCTGACTGACCTACTGGATTCTCTCACTGAAATCCTTCTCAACTGGAACACTTGAACAACATTGCTCAAGGCTTGCAAATTTAGAATTTAAACTGTAAATGTTTGAATGCTGACTGGAATCTATGATGTTTTTAAAAGTTGTTTAAAAATACATAAATAACAAATAAGTAAATCAACAAACAAACCTTCATAGACAAAACTTGCACAGATTCAGATCTAGAATGAAGCATCAGGTGAATTTGAAATTGAGACTAAACATGTCCATACGTACGTTTATCAAATTATTGTTCTAGGCTCAGCTGTTTCATCAGTGTTCTTTCTTCCATTATAAATTGTGAATCGGTGATGTTTGCTGATGATTGCATACTGTTAAAGAATTTTTGAGACTATTCACATACTGAAACTATCCCTGTCCATTTGCAAATATACCTAGACAACAGCCAGGTATACGTGGACAGTGGCAATTAGTACAAATGCTAGACAACTTACATCTGCAACAAAATTGAATTCAAACTTGTCTCTTGAGGTTTAATGCAATTATCATCAGGAAAGGCCCCACTGTTGATGTTCTTGTGTCTAGATTACCATTGGCCAGAAATTGGACTGGACCAACCACTCCACGAAATGAGTAAGACAGGGGTCAGGAATTCTTCACCACATTGCTATGTGTCATCCAGCCCAAAGAAGTCTGCTTGACTGGAATGCCATTTACCGTATGCAACATTAGCTCCATTCACCACTGATGCACAGTGGCAGCAATGCATATGATCCACTAGATGCACTGCAGTAATTCACCAATCTTCCTTCAATAATATCCCCCAAATGTATATACTCTTCCAGTTGAAGGATATGAGTGATAAATACATGCAAGCATAACTGCAGTTAACTTCCCCACCGAGTCCCAAATAATTTTGATTGTTAATTACATTAATGTTCTTTTAATATTGCTTGGGTCAAATTCCAACAACCGTTTTCATACCAGGTCTCTGAGCGTAGCACATGGATTTTGTTTTTATTTATTCATGGGATGAGGGCTTCACTGACCAAGCAGCATTTATTACCCATCCCAAATTGCCCAGAGGGCAGTTCAGAGTCAACCACATTGCTGTGGGTCTGGAGTCACATGTAAGCCAGGACAGGAAAGGATAGCAGTTGCCTTCCCTGAAGGACATTAGTGAACCAGATGAACTTTCACAACAACCAACAACAAGTTCATGATTATAATGAGATTAGAATCTTAATTCCAGATTTTTTAAAGATTGAATTTAAATTCCACCATGTTCCATTCACGTACACAGAATGCTATTAACAGTCCAGCAATAATACCATGAGGCCATCACCACCCACAAAGTGATTGTACACGGTGACTCATTACCACCTTCTCGAGGCAATTCAGAACGGACCCTATTCACCAATGATCACACTCAAAAAACAATGTAAATGAAATCTGCCGTGGCAAGGGAAATCAGCCTTTCGTTTGTGTACTGACCTATCTGTGACTCCAGACCGACAGCAATGTTGTGTCTTTTAGGTGACCTGTCAAATCGCCAAGCAAGTCAGCTATTTGTATAAAACCTCTACAAAGTATAAACAAAGCAAGGAAACAAAATGGGTCTCTTCGCATCAATGGGCTCCAGAAAGGACACCATTGAGAGACCTTGCAATGTCATCCTTTCAGACAGCTGGGAACCTATGCAAAAATTGGGAGAGAGATGATGGGAACTGCAGATGCTGGAGAATCCAAGATAACAAAGTGTGGAGCTGGATGAACACAGCAGGCCAAGCAGCATCTCAGGAGCACAAAAGCTGACATTTCAGGCCTAGACGCTTCATCAGAGAGGGGGATGAGGAGTGGGTTCTGAAATAAATAGGGAGAGAGGTGGAGGCAGACTGAAGATGGATAGAGGAGAAGATAGGTGGAGAGGAGAGTATAGGTGGGGAGGCAGGAGTAAAGGTCATAGCTTCACCTAAAAATGAGAAATGACCAAAGAAGTTGCAGGAAACAGAAAGATTGTGCGAACAATTTCTGCATACTTTTTTACCTCCTGCGTGGTAACCAAAGTGATGGTTAGACAATCAATAAAGTTGAAAAGATACTACAAACAAATGAAACTAGCTGAAACTGTCCTGAAAGGTGAATTCACTCCCAAGGGAACTATGGTATGGCATCATTAATTTGCTCATGAAGCAAATGCTGAATGAAATAAATTAGCACAGCTAGCTCATACTGAGTTACAAGCTGAAGAAATTTCAGAGTAATATTATTTTAGCAGAATGCTGGTGAGGAAATAGAGTCCTTACAGACTCAGCAATGAAGATCAGCCATTTATAGATCTGATCGTGATACTGCCTACCTGAAGTAGGGAGATATTGTGAGAAGCATCTGCAATTCCCATGACTTGGAACATCTGAAAACATAAACTTCCATACACAAGTATCTCACCCTTCCAAATTGCAAAAAGGTTTTGAGAAAGTTTTGTAAAACTTGCCAACTTGTAGGCACATATCACTGTGGGTGTAATTAAACAAGCACCTCTGATTCCCAAACCAATATTTCTTGAGGAATCAATCAGTAGACTAGTAATGGATTGCCTAGCACAATTATCTGAAGCAAAAGCTAGAAACAAATATATTCTTACAATTTTGTATCCATCAATTTAATTTTCAGAGGCAATCCCATTATAGACAATCAGAGTTAAAGTGATAGTGGAAAAGTCAATACTTTTCTCCACTCTTTACAGCCCACTAATGGAACGATAGTCGGATGAAGGATCAAACTTTATGTTCAAAGATTTTCAGGGTATCACTCGTAACCTGCAGATTAAAAAGAAACTAAAATTGACTTCATACCATACAAAGACCCAAGGAACTTTGGAGAGATATCACCAGATTTTCAAAAGCTTGATCAAACCCTATTGGAGTCGCAGAGTCGTAGAGCATGGAAACAGGCCCTTTGGTCCAATTCATCAATGCCAACCAGGTTTCCTAAATTGGGATTTGCCTGCATGTGTCCTATATTCCTCTAAACACATTTTCTTAATTCACTTATATGTTGAAATATCTTTTAAATGTTGTAATTGTACTCCCCTCTACCACTTCCTTTGGCAGCTCATTCCACACACCCACCACCTATTGTTTGAAAAAAGATGTCCCTCAGTTCCCTTTTAAACCTTTCCCCTCTCACCTTAAACCTATGCTCTCTAGTTTTGAACTCCCCTACCCTTGGTTATTCATCTTATCTATGCCTCTCATGATTTATTAAACCTCTGTAAGGTCACCCCTCAGCTTCCTACACCACAGGGAAACAAGTCCCAGCCTCATCTAGAGTCTCTCCTAGAAAATAAATAGTGGTAGAATAGAAATAATAATATTTGCAAAATTTAAATCAGTTAGTGTTAAATATGGTGCAAAACCTGAAGGAGCTAAGTGAGCAATTAAAATAGCCTTTCCACTTATAGTAGCAACTATGTACATTTTCTGGTAAAATATGTATTTTATTTTAATTTCTGTATTGTACCTTAGAAGGGTAACAAAAGCATGTAACTTCATTCCTTTATCAGACAGACAACTTTACGGTGTTGGGACTAATCAGAAACAAACTATGGCAATGAACTTACCCTTTTCTCTCATATGCTCATCAATTCAGTTTAAGAAGAAACTGACCCAGTACTCCAGTCAAGGTTCAAGTTTGAAAAAGCTGGGACATTTATTTTGAGCGTGGCTACTCTATAATTACCATGAATATCTAAAAGATTAGGACAAAGTGTTAGATTTACTCTCATTTACGACCAGACACTCTCCAAATAAATCCACAACGTTTAACTCCTCTGAATTCATTGATGACCATGCAATAAGATGACAATTAAAACTGATGAGCGATAAATTGTGAAGCCAGAGGACAGATAAAAACTTCAATGTTATAGTAAGTGTCCATCTTTCTGAAGAGGTTGACAGGAGCAGAGCTGCATGCGAATAACTGAAAATTTGCAGGAACAAAATGAAAATGTGTACAGTTAATCATCCAGCAACGAGAAATTTCAAAACACGGTCATGTTTTAGTACTATTAACTTTACAAGATAAGTCACTAAAAGCAAAGTTTAGTGCTCCTACATCAAATCTTTTTTAAAAGAAAGGTTAGAAAGGTGCCATACCTAACTTATACACTTGACTGTATGAAAAAGAATGATTGTATCATGTGAGCATGTTGAAATAGTACTACTGAAGAGAAGTCGCTGAGAAAGCAGATGTTTGTCAAGTAGTAAGTGTAGTAAAGGAGAAAGGAAAGAAGGATGAGAACAAAGGCAAAAATGACAATTCCTAAAGCAAAATATACATTGCTAGATTAACAGTAGAACATACAATGGTACAGCACAGGCATGGGCCCTTTGGCCCGCATTGTTGTATTCAAAATGACACCAAATTAAACTAATCCTTTCGGCTTGCCCTTGCTCCATACACCTCCATTCCTTGTATATTCTTGTGCTGCTGTCTAAAAGCTCTTAAAATGCGCCTATCATGTCTGCCTCCACCATCACTCCTGGTAGTGCATTCCAGGCTCCTCCCATTCTCTTTGTGATGAACTTGCCCATCACATCTCCTTTGGACTTTTTCCCTGTCACCTTCAATGCATGCCCCCTGATATTAGACATGTCAAATCTGGTAAAATGGATTCTGACTGTCAACCCTATCTATGAATTTCATAATTTTATCGACTTTTATCAAGTATTCCTTCAGTCTCCACTGCTTCAACTTAAGTTTTTTCTAGGAGAGTAGGAACTGCAGATACTGGAGAATCTGAGATAATAAGGTGAAGAGATGGATGCACACCGCAGGCTAAGCAACATCAGAGGAGCAGGAAAGCTGATGTTTTGGGCCTCGACCCTTCTTCAGAAATGGGGGAGAGGAAGGCTGTTCTGAAATAAATAAGGAGACAGGAGGAGGCAGTTAGAAGATGGATAAAGGAGAAGATAGGTGGAGAGGAGACAGACAGGTCAAAGAGGCAGGGATGGAGCCAGTAAAGGTGAGTGTAGGTGCAGAGTTAGGGAGGGGATAGGTCAGTCCAGGGAGGACGGACAGGTCAAGGGAGCAGGATGAGGCCAGAAGGTAGAGATGGGGGTGGGGCTTGAGGCAGGAGGAGAGGATAGTTGAGAAGAAGGACAGATTAGAGAGGCAGGGATAAACTGGGCTGGTTTTGGGATGTGGGTGGAGGAGGGGAGACTGAGGCTTGTGAAGTCCACATTGATACCTTTTGGCTGCAGGGTTCCCAAGCGAGATATGAGTTGATGTTCCTGCAATCTTCAGGTGGCATCGTTGTGGCACTGCAGGAGGTCCAGGATGGACATGTCTTTGGAGGAATGGGAGGGGGAGTTGAAACAGTTCGCGACTGGGAGGTGCAGTTGTTTAGTGCAAAACGAGTGTAGATTTTTCGCAAAGTGGTCCCCAAGCCTCTGCTTGGTTTCCCCAATGTGGAGGAGGCCACAATGGGTACAGCGGATGCAGGATACCACATTAGTAGATGTGAAGGTGAACATCTGCTTGATGTGGAAAGTCTTGTTGGGGCCTGGGTTGGGGGTGAGGGAGGAGGTATAGGGGCAGGTGTAGCACTTCCTGCGGTTGCAGGGAAAAGTGCTGGGTGTGATGGGGCTAGACGTGAGTGTGGAGCAGACAAGGGAGACCTGGAGAGAGTGGTCCCTCTGGAAAGCAGATATGGGTGGGGAGGGAAAAATGTCTTTGGTGGTGGGTTCGGATTGAAGATGGTGGAAGTGTCCGAGGATGATGCGTTGGATACGGAGGCTGGTGGGGTGCTGCGTGAGGATGAGGAGGATTTTGTTTTGGTTGTTATTGCAAGGAGGGGGTACGAGGGATGAGTTGCGGGAAATGCGGGAGACACGGACAAGGGCGTTCTCAACCACAGCGGAGGGGGGGAGGTTGCGGTCCTTGACTAACGAGGACATCTGAGATGTTCGAGAGTGGTATGCCTCATCCTGGGAGCAGATGCAGCGGAGGCAAAGGAATTGGGAACAGGGGATGGCATTTCTGCAGGAAGATGGGTGGGAGGAGGTGTATTCTAGGTAGCTGTGGGAGTCGGTGGGCTTGAAATGGATATTGGTTTCCAGGTGATTACCAGAGATGGAAACAGAGAGGTCCGGGAAGGGGATGGTCTAGCCTGTCCTTATAGCTCATACCCTCTAATCCAGGCAGCATCCTGTTAAACATCTATTGCACTCTCCCCAAAGCTTCCACTATTTCCTGTAATGTAGCAAGCGGAATTGAACAAATTTGGATATTAATTTAGTCACTATAATTTCATATGTAGAGAAAGATCAATTCGGAGAAATAATCAGATTGCTCAGGAGGTAGAAAGGAATTTGCAAATATATGCTTGGATGCGCTACAGGAAGCACACATGACGTCAATGTCGGTACTTCAAACCCTATGAAAATAAAACAAAATTGGCAAAACCCAAAGAAACAGTCTATGTAGCACAAATTCAATACAAGTTGGAGAATTAATTGTCAAACCGCATTTGGATAATTGTTGTTCTCATGTAATATTTATTCCTAGGCCAGATTTTTAGTCACCTAAACAATATATCCTCACACCCTGCTTCCTGTAAAAACTACATTCTGTTCTCCCAGTCTAAACCCATCAACTCCAATAGTTTACTTGACTATACATCCTCACACTCTACTTCCTGCAAATTTACTCTCCCAAATTTTCCATCTCCATTTCATCTGTTCTGATGCTATCACTTCCTGCAAGACAACCTCAGAAATGTTCACGTTTTCCATCAACTGATGATCCCCATTTCCATGTTTGACAGGGTCCATGTGCATTTTTGCCCTCACTCTTTCACTTCCATCAACAATGATTCTCTCTCTCCCTCTCTTTCTCTTTCCCTGCATTCTCTATCCTGAACTCAATCCCCCAGGTCTCCCCATCCACTCACTCCATTTACCTCCAGCCTTTGTCATCAAGATAAATATCAATTTTTCCACAATGCTGTCATTCTGAAGATGGCTCACTGGACTCAAAATAATAACTTTCTTTTCTTTCCACCACTGATGTCAGTTTTGCTGTGGTTTTTCAGCAATTTCTGTGCTGGTTTTAGATTTTCAACATCTGCAGTTCTTTTTGCTCCACAGGGATCAGCTTGTTGTTTGTCCTTTGCACAAATGCTTTGGATTAGAACATAGGAAGCATAGTTAGTAAGCTTGCGATGTCATCAAAATTGATGGTATAGTAGACAGTGAAGAAGGTTAACTGACAATACAAAGGGATCTTGACCAATTGGGCCAATAGGCCTGTGAGTGGCAGATTGGGTTTAATTTAGGTAAATGTGAGGTGTTGCATTTCGGTAAGACGAAACAAGGGCAGGACTTACACAGTTAATGCTAGAGCCCTGGGTAGTGGTGTCAAACAGAGAGACCTCAGGGTTAACATAGAACATAGAACATTACAGCACAGTACAGGCCCTTCGGCCCTTGATGTTGTGCCGACCTGTCATACCAATCTGAAGCCCATCTAAGCTACACTATTCCATGTACATCCATATGCTTGTCCAATGATGACTTAAATGTACCTAAAGTTGGCGAATCTACTACCGTTGCAGGCAAAGCATTACATTCTCTGACTACTCTCTGAGTAAAGAAACTACCTCTGACATCTGTCCTATATCTTTCACCCCTCAATTTAAAGCTATGCCCCCTCGTGCTCGCCATCACCATCCTAGGAAAAAGGCTCTCCCTATCCACCCTATCTAACCCTCTGATTATTTTATATGTCTCAATTAAGTCACCTCTCAACATTCTTCTCTCTAATGAAAACAGCCTCAAGTCCCTCAGCCTTTCCTCGTAAGACCTTCCCTCCATACCAGGCAACATCCTAGTAAATCTCCTCTGCATCCTTTCCAAAACTTCCACATCCTTCTTATAATGTGGTGACCAGAACTGTACGCAATACTCCAAGTGCGGCCGTGCCAGAGTTTTGTACAGCTGCAGCGTAACCTCTTGGTTCCGGAACTCGATCCCTCTATTAATAAAAGCTAAAACACTGTATGCCTTCTTAACAGCCCTGTCAACCTGGGTGGCAACTTTCAAGGATCTGTGTACATGGACACTGAGATCTCTCTGCTCATCTACACAACCAGGAATCTTACCATTAGCCCTGTACTTTGCCTTCTGGTTACTCCTACCAAAGTGCATCACCTCACACTTGTCCACATTAAACACCATTTGCCACCTCTCAGCCCAGCTCTGCAGCTTATCTATGTCTCTCTGCAACCTACAGCATCATTCATCATTATTCACAACTCCACCGACCTTTGTGTAGTCTGCAAATTTACTAACCCATCCTTCTACGCCCTCATCCAGGTCATTTATAAAAATGACAAACAGCAGTGGACCCAACACCGACCCTTGCAGTACACCACTAGTAACTGGTCTCCAGGATGAACATTTCCCATCAACTACCATCCTCTGTCTTCTTTCAGCAAGCCAATTTCTGATCCAAACTGCTATATCTCCCGCAATCCCATTCCTCCGCATTTTGTACAATAGCCTACTGTGGGGAACCTTATTGAACACCTTGCTGAAATCCATATACACCACATCAACCAGTTTACTCTCATCTACCTGTTTGGTCACCTTCTCAAAGAACTCAATAAGGTTTGTGAGGCACGACCTACCCTTCACAAAACTGTGCTGACTATCCCTAATCAATTTATTCTTTTCTAGATGATTATAAATCCTATCTCTTATAACCTTTTCCAACACTTTACCAACAACTGAGGTAAGGCTCTCTGGTCTATAATTACCAGGGTTGTCTCTACTCCCCTTCTTGAACAGGGGAACCACATTTGCTATCCTCCAGTCGTCTGTCACTATTCCTGTAGACAATGACGAGTTAAAGATCAATGCCAAAGGCTTGGCAATCTCCTCCCTGGCTTCCCAGAGGATCCTAGGATAAATCGCATCCAGCCCAGGGGACTTATCTATCTTCACACTCTGTAGGATTTCTAATACCTCTTCCTTGTGAACCTCAATCCCTCCTAGTCTAGTAGCCTGTATCTCAGTATTCTCCTCGACAACATTTGTCGCTTTCTAGAGTGAATACTGTCGAAAAATATTCATTTAGTGCTTCCCCTATCTCCTCTGACTCCACACACAACTTCCCACTACTATCCTTGTCCTTGGCCTAATCTTACTTTTGTCATTCTTTTATTCCTTAAATATCTGGAGCAAGCCTTAGGGTTTACCCTGATCCTATCCGCCAACAACTTCTCATGTCTCTTCCTGGCTCTTCTGAGCTCTCTCTTTAGGTCTTTCCTAGCTACCTCGTAGCCCTCAAGCGCCCTAACTGAGCCTTCACATCTCATCCTAACATAAGCCTTCTTCTTCCTCTTGACCAGAGATTCCACCTCCTTCGTAAACCACGACTCCCGTGCTCTACAGCTTCCTCCCTGCCTGACAGGTGCATACTTATCTAGGACACACAGGGGCTTTTCCTTGAATAGGCTCCACATTTCTAATGTGCCCATCCCCTGCAGTTTCCTTCCCCATCCTATGCTCCCTAAATCTTGCCTAATCTCATCGTAATTGCCTTTCCGCCAGCTATAGCTCTTGCCCAGTGGTATACACCTATCCCTTTCCATCACTAAAGTAAACATAACAGAATTGTGATCGCTATCACCAAAGTGCTCACCTACTTCCAAATCTAACACCTGGCCGGGCTCATTACCCAGTACCAAATCTAATGTGGCTTCGCCCCTTGTTGGCCTATCAACATACTGTGTCACGAAGCCCTCCTGCACACACTGGACAAAAACTGACCCATCTATAGTGCTCGAACTATAGTGTTCCCAGTCAATATTTTGAAAGTTGAAGTCCCCCATGACAACTATCCTGTCTCTCTCACTCCTGTCAAGAATCATCTTCGCTATCCTTTCCTCTACATCTCTGGAACTATTCGGAGGCCTATAGAAAACTCCCAACAGGGTGACCTCTCCTTTCCTGTTTCTAACCTCAGCCCATACTACCTCAGTTGACGAGTCCCCAAACATCCTTTCTGCAGCTGTAATACTGTCCTTGACCAACAATGCCACACCCCCCTCCCTTTTACCATCTTCTCTGTTCTTACTGAAACATCTAAATCCCGGAACCTGCAACAACCATTCCTGTCCCTGCTCTATGCATGTCTCCAAAATGGTTCAGGTACAGGTTTCTTGAAAGTTGCATCACAGGTAGACAGGGTGGTAAAGAAGCCATTGCTTTGTTTGCCTTCATTGCACAGACCATTGAGCTAAGGAGTTGGGACATCATGTTGCGGTTGTACAGGACGTTGCTGAGGCCACTTTTGGAGTACGGCATACAGTTCTGTTCACTCCTGCATTATGAAGGATATTATTAAATTGGAGATAGTGCAAAAAAGAGTTACAAGGGTGTTCCTGGGACTGAAGCTTTTCAGTTATAAGGAGAGGCTGGAAAGGCAGTGACTTTTTTTTACTGGAGTGTAGGAGGTCGAGGAGTGATCTTAGAGAGGTTTGTAAAATCAAGACGGATATAGAAAAGGTGACTAGTAAAGGTCTTTTCCCTGGGGTAGCAAAGTTCAAACCTAGAGAGCTTAACACTTCCAATAAAATGGCAGTGGAATAGATCTTGCGAACCCGTGGCTCATTCACTCCAAGATAATAAAATGTGAAGCTGGATGAACACAGCAGGCCCAGCAGCATCTCAGGAGCACAAAAGCTGATGTTTCGGGCCTAGACCCTTCATCTTGGATTTTCCAGCATCTGCAGTTCCCATTATCACTGATACAATCACGCTCATTCACTCCATCTGCTTTTCATTTAATTTCTTCTCTCTTTTTTCCCTTCTCTTCTTTCGCATCTTTTTCCCCACTCTTCTATTTGATTTTACTTACCTCTTGGCGAAGAGCTCAGTTGCAGCAAAGGCATGGGCAGTGATGAAGGGGACGACCACTGCGACTTATGGCGGAGGCGTCAGAAGCGAGTTTGGGTCGAAGGCACAGTTTCTGTACCGTAGAGGCAGCGCTGGTGCCAACTCGTGGCTGTTACTGCGGAACTGAGTTTGGATTCTCAGCAGGTGTTGGCTTCCGGTGGTGATTCATGGAGACAGTGGCAGGGTCCCAGTACGATATTAAGCAGCATCGGCAGTGATGAGATGGGCCCGAAGCGGACACTGTCTGCATTGATGAGACCCAGTAAGGACTCATTAGTGGCAATGGAGTTGGTCAAGGTGAGAAAGCGCCCAAAGAGTTGCGATTTTCATCCCGGTGGCCACCACGCCCATGACGAAGAACTTAACAAGAAGGCTAGTCTTACAGGGACTGTCCTTGGAGCCGGCAACTGTTGGAGGGCAGAGCCTTAGGAGCTGATAAGGGCTGTAAGTCCAGTGCGGTGTGGATTCCAGGCCTAGTCTGACACAGACTTGCCTCCGGACTGGCAGCAGTCAGAGGGCAGGGGCTTGGGAGCTTAAGGGCCTAAACAGCTTCTAGTGCGAGGGAGTGCGAGATCCCAGTGATATCACAGACAAGTTTGAAGGGTCAGTATAAGTCTTTAATTTTTCATGTTCTAATCAAGTGACATGTTGAAATTACTATAGAATCATAGAATTTCTACAGTGTGGAAATGGGCCATCCAGCCCAACAAGTCCATGCTGCCCCTCTGAAGAGCATCCCACCCAGATCCGTTCTCCTATCCCTTCGCTTCATATGTCTGACCCACCCAATCTAAACATCCCTGGGCACTATGGGCAATTCAGCATAGCCAATCCACCTAGCCCGCACATCATTGGACTGTGGGAGGAAACCCGAGCACCTGGAGGAAACCCACACAGACACAAGGAAAACGTGCAAATTGCACACAGACAGTCACCCAAGGGTGGAATTGAGGCCAGGTCCCTGGTGCTGTGAAACAGCAGAACTAACCACTGAGCCACTGTGCCGCCCTGCTATATAACCTAGTTAACGGTTAGTGAGAACTATATTTAGATTTTTAGTGGGTAAGTTTTGGGTTATTTAAATGAATGGCAGGCCAGTTCCTTCAAGTTGGATGCTCTGCTTGTAACATGGGAGGTCTTGGATGCTGGTTGCATCAGTGAGCAAAACATGTTGGAGCTGCCATTAGTTCCTCCAACTCAAGCACAGGTTTATGGAGCTTGAGTTAGGTCTGGAGACACTGAGGAACATTGAGGAGAATGAGAGTTACATGGTTAGTACGTACACGGCAGTGGTCCGCCACAGTGTAAAAGAATGCAGGAGGATAGAGAATGGGTGATCGTCGCACGCAGGCGTAAGACAAGGCAGGTAGTGAAGGAATCTACTAAGGCCATCCCAAAACCCAGTTGGTATCCTGTGCGGAGTTCTGGTGACAGTGATAATGATTTGCAGCCAAAGCAAAACCCGCTGCACTGTGGGTCCTGGGTTGCACAGAGTGGGGAGAAAAAGGCAGTTAGCTCTGTTGTGATAGGACACTCAATCTTTGGGGAATAGAGAGGCAGTTCTGAAGCCTCTCTAGTGACAACAGGATTGTGTGGTGCCTCCCTGGTATGAGTGTCCTGCAGATTACCGCGTGGCTGCAGGGCATTGCAGGAGAAGGGTGCATAGCCAATGATCATGGTGTACAATGGTACTAACAACATTGGTAAGAAGAGGGATGAGGCTGAATTGAGGGAGTTAGGAGTCAGAATGAAAGCTAGGACTTCAAAGGACACAGTCTCCAGCTTACTACCTGTGCCTTGAGGTAGTGAGGCTAGGAACTGGCAGATTATGCAGTTTAATACATGGCTGGGGGAGTAGCATATGAGGGGGGTCTTTCGATCTCTGAATAACGGGGACCATTTCTGGGGAATGTGGGACATAGTCAAGAGGGGCTGTCTTCACCCAAACAGTGATGGGACCAATATTGTTGTGGGTAGTTTTGCTAGCACTGTGGGAGGACTTTAACCTAGTTTGGCAGGGGAATAGGAGCCGAAGGGAAGGCTCTGAATTATCTAGAGTATGTGAGGGCTCAAGGAAAAAGAGAGTCAAGATAGTAAATAAAAAGCAAGCAGCTGAGCAGCACAGCACTAAGATGAGTGGAAACCAGGTAGTGACAGAAAAAGTGAGATTATTTTAAAACAAACGTTCTTCTGGTGGAGGTGTATGGATTTGAAAAGAAGGTATTAAAAACTAGCATAACAAAGTGTGGGGCTGGATGAACACAGCAGGCCAAGCAGCATTTTGGAGCACAAAAGCTGACATTTTGGGCCTAGACCCTTCATCAGAGTTTTTCTGATGAAGGGTCTAGGCCTGAAACGTCAGCTTTTGTGCTCCTGAGATGCTGCTTGGCCTGCTGTGTTCATCCGGCCCACACTTTGTTATCTCGGATTCTCCAGCATCTGCAGTTCCCATTAACCCATTAAAAGCTAGCATAATGGCACTTTACCTGAATGCTTGCAGCATTCCAAAGAAGGAAAATGAATTGACAGGTCAAGATCATTGCAAATGGTTATGATTTCATGGCCATTACAGAAACATGGTTGCAGGGTGATTACAACTGGGAGTTAAATGTCCAGGTGTATCAGACTGTTTGGAAGGACAGGCAGGAAGGAAAGAGGAGTGGTGTAGGTCTGAAATTTAAGGATGGCATCGGGGCCACAACGAGAGATGGTATAGGTTCTGTGGAGCAAAGGTTGAATCATGTGGATGGAAATTAGAAATAGCAAGGGCAAAAAGTCACTGATAGCCTATAGGCCACAAAATAGCAACATCACAGTGGGGCAGACAATAAGCAAAGGAATAATGGATGAGTGGAAAAATGGTATGGCAATTATCATGAGGGATTTTAATCTACATATGATCAAACCAAATCAGCCAAGGTAGCCTGGAAGAGGAGTTCATAGAATGTATCTGCGACGGTTACCTTGAACAATATACAATGAAACTGACGAGGGAGCAAGCTATCCTAGGTCTGGTACTGTGTAATGTGATAGGAATAATTATTGATCTCAAAGTTAAGAATCCTCTCAGGAAGAGTGATCACGGTAGCTTGGCAATACCAGGCCATGTGTTTATACAAAGGTGACTACAATGGGATGAGGGAGGAGTTGGCTAGAGTCGGCTGGGAGCAGAAAGAATTGAGGAACAGTGGAGGACTTTCAAAACAATTTTTCACAGTGCCCAGCAAAAGCACATGCCAGTGAAAAGGAACGACTGTTGGAAAAGGGATAATCAGCCATTGATGACTGAGGAAATAAAGGAGAGTATCAAATTGAAAGTCAATGCACACAAAGTGGCAAAGATTAGTGGGGAAATTCGTGGATTGGGAAGTATTTAAAGGTCAACAGAAAGCAATGAAGAAAACTATGAAGAAAGGTAAGATGGATTATGGAAGTAAATTAGGTCATAATATAAAAACAGAAAGCAAATGTTTCTACAAATATATGGAATGAGAAAGAATGGCTGAGGTAAACATTGGCCCTTTAGAAGATGAGCAGGGGGTTTCACTCCAGACCTGCAGCAATAAGGTTGAACTTAACTGTATTCTAGGCAGGGGGATTTCATTATAGAAAGTGAGGAAATAATCGAGGCATTGAACAGATTTTTTGTGCCAGACTTCATAGTGGAAGACACAAATAACATATCAATAATTGATGGCAAGGAGGCTATGCAAGGTGAGGACCTAGAAACAACCATTATCGCTAAAGAGGTAGTGTCAGATAAGCTAATTGGGCGAAAGATAGATAAGAGATAATGGGAACTGCAGATGCTGGAGAATTCCAAGATAATAAAATGTGAGGCTGGATGAACACAGCAGGCCAAGCAGCATCTCAGGAGCACAAAAGCTGACGTTTCGGGCCTAGACCCTTCATCAGAGAGGGGGATGGGGAGAGGGAACTGGAATAAATAGGGAGAGAGGGGGAGGCGGACCGAAGATGGAGAGTAAAGAAGATAGGTGGAGAGAGTGTAGGTGGGGAGGTAGGGAGGGGATAGGTCAGTCCAGGGAAGACGGACAGGTCAAGGAGGTGGGATGAGGTTAGTAGGTAGCTGGGGGTGCGGCTTGGGGTGGGAGGAAGGGATGGGTGAGAGGAAGAACCGGTTAGGGAGGCAGAGACAGGTTGGACTGGTTTTGGGATGCAGTGGGTGGGGGGGAAGAGCTGGGCTGGTTGTGTGGTGCAGTGGGGGGAGGGGACGAACTGGGCTGGTTTAGGGATGCAGTAGGAGAAGGGGAGATTTTGAAACTGGTGAAGTCCACATTGATACCATATGGCTGCAGGGTTCCCAGGCGGAATATGAGTTGCTGTTCCTGCAACCTTCGGGTGGCATCATTGTGGCACTGCAGGAGGCCCATGATGGACATGTCATCTAGAGAATGGGAGGGGGAGTGGAAATGGTTTGCGACTGGGAGGTGCAGTTGTTTGTTGCGGACTGAGCGGAGGTGTTCTGCAAAGCGGTCCCCAAGCCTCCGCTTGGTTTCCCCAATGTAGAGGAAGCCGCACCGGGTACAGTGGATGCAGTATACCACATTGGCAGATGTGCAGGTGAACCTCTGCTTAATGTGGAATGTCATCTTGGGGCCTGGGATGGGGGTGAGGGAGGAGGTGTGGGGACAAGTGTAGCATTTCCTGCGGTTGCAGGGGAAGGTGCCGGGTGTGGTGGGGTTGGAGGGCAGTGTGGAGCGAACAAGGGAGTCACGGAGAGAGTGGTCTCTTCGGAAAGCTGACAGGGGAGGGGATGGAAAAATGTCTTGGGTGGTGGGGTCGGATTGTAAATGGCGGAAGTGTCGGAGGATAATGCGTTGTATCCGGAGGTTGGTAGGGTGGTGTGTGAGAACGAGGGGAATCCTCTTGGGGCGGTTGTGGCGGGGGCGGGGTGTGAGGGATGTGTTGCGGGAAATACGGGAGAGGCGGTCAAGGGCGTTCTCGATCACTGTGGCGGGAAAGTTGCGGTCCTTGAAGAACTTGGACATCTGGGATGTGCGGGAGTGGAATGTCTTATCGTGGGAGCAGATGCGGCGGAGGCGGAGGAATTGGGAATAGGGGATGGAATTTTTGCAGGAGGGTGGGTGGGAGGAGGTGTATTCCAGGTAGCTGTGGGAGTCGGTGGGCTTGAAATGGACATCAGTTACAAGCTGGTTGCCTGAGATGGAGACTGAGAGGTTCAGGAAGGTGAGGGATGTGCTGGAGATGGCCCAGGTGAACTGAAGGTTGGGGTGGAAGGTGTTGGTGAAGTGGATGAACTGTTCGAGCTCCTCTGGGGAGCAAGAGGCGGCGCCGATACAGTCATCAATGTAACGGAGGAAGAGGTGGGGTTTGGGGCCTGTGTAGGTGCGGAAGAGGGACTGTTCCACGTAACCTACAAAGAGGCAGGCATAGCTGGGGCCCAGGCGGGTGCCCATGGCCACCCCCTTAGTCTGTAGGAAGTGGGTGGAGTCAAAAGAGAAGTTGTTGAGTGTGAGGACGAGTTCAGCTAGGCGGATGAGAGTGTCGGTGGAGGGGGACTGGTCGGGCCTGCGGGACAGGAAGAAGCGGAGGGCCTTGAGGCCATCTCCATGAGGAATGCAGGTGTACAGGGACTGGACGTCCATGGTGAATATGAGGTGTTGGGGGCCAGGGAATTGGAAGTCCTGGAGGAGGTGGAGGGCGTGGGTGGTGT
This sequence comes from Stegostoma tigrinum, assembly GCF_030684315.1. Taxonomy (NCBI): domain Eukaryota; kingdom Metazoa; phylum Chordata; class Chondrichthyes; order Orectolobiformes; family Stegostomatidae; genus Stegostoma; species Stegostoma tigrinum. The sequence goes on along the minus strand of NC_081395.1, from coordinate 15,107,223 downwards.
CACGGACGTAGGTGGGGAGTTCCTGGACCAAAGGGGAGAAAATGGAGTCCAGATAGGTGGAGATGAGTTCGGTGGGGCAGGAGCAGGCTGAGACGATGGGTCGACCAGGGCAGGCAGGTTTGTGGATTTTGGGAAGAAGATAGAAACGGGCCGTGCGGGGTTGGGGAACAATGAGGTTGGAGGCTGTGGGTGGGAGGTCCCCTGTGGTGATGAGGTCGTGAATGGTGTTGGAGATGATGGTTTGGTGCTCGGGTGTGGGGTCATGATCGAGGGGGCGGTAGGAGGTGGTGTCGGAGAGTTGGCGTCTGGCCTCGGCGATGTAGAGGTCAGTGCGCCATACTACCACTGCGCCACCCTTGTCTGCGGGTTTGATGGTGAGGTTGGGGTTGGAGCGGAGGGAGCGGAGGGCTGCCCGTTCTGCGGGGGAGAGGTTGGAGTGGGTGAGAGGGGTGGAGAGGTTGAGGCGGTTGATGTCTCGACGGCAGTTGGAGATGAAGAGGTCGAGGGAGGGTAGGAGGCCTGGGGGTGGTGTCCAGGAGGAGGACTTGCGTTGGAAGCAGGTGAAGGGGTCAGTGGAAGGAGGGTTGGGTTCCCGGTTAAAGAAGTAGGCATGGAGGCGAAGACGGTGGAAAAACTGCTCTATGTCCAACCGTGACTGGTATTCGTTGATGTGTGGTTGTAGGGGGACAAAGGTGAGCCCCTTGCTAAGGACTGACCGTTCGTCCTCAGTCAGTGGGAGGTCTGGGGGGATGGTGAAGATGCGGCAGGGCTCAGTGCGGCTGCCTTCTCTGGGGTTGCTGGCTGTGGAGGTTGTGGGCGGAGCGATGAGGTTGTCGGCCGTGGGCGGAGTTCCGTCGGCCGTGGGCGGGGTTCCGTCGGCCGTGGGCGGGGTTTCGCCGGCGTCGGCCGTGGGCGGGGTTTCACCGGCCGTGGGCGGGGTTCCGTCGGCCTCGACCGTGGGCGGGGTTCCGTCAGCGGTGGGAGGATCGGGGTGGGCAGCAGCAGCTGAGGTGAGGGTGGTGTGTGGGCCGGCGGAGGCGGATGTGACGTCATCGGTGGGGTCTCCGGCCGTGTCCTCATGGTCAATGGCGGCGGGTGCATGGTGGGGGAGGGGCAGGGACAGCATCGGGATTTGGGAGGCGCAGGAATCCTCTAGTGGGTGGCAGGGGCCCGTGAGTTGGTTGTACTTACGATTTTTGGTGTCCAGTAAAGCTGCGTGGAACTGGGTGTTCAGTCTGTGGATCCTGCGGAGGGTAAAAAACAGCAGGGGTCCTTTGCAGGTCTGGGAGAGGGAGGCTCTGAGCTGGGGCAGGCTGGATTGCAGTGTGTGGAGGTGCCGGCGCATGGCTGCGAGAGTCTGTTTCAGGAGTCGCAGGGAGAACCGCTTCTGAAGGGTCTGAATATTCTGGGTGTAGAGGTGGTAGATAAGTCCCCTGATGCTGTTGGAATGCATCCTAGGGCACTAAAAGAAATGGCAGGAGAAATAACAAATGCATTTGGGGTAATTTACCAAAATTCTCTGGACTCTGGAGCAGTTCCAGCAGATTGGAAAACAGCAAATGTGATGCCACTGTATAAAAAAGGAGATAGACAAAAGGCAGGTAACCATAAGCCTGTTAGCTTAACTCCTGTAGTGGGGAAAATGCTTGAGTCTATCACCAAGCAAGAAATAGTGAGACATCTGGATAGAGATTGTCCCATTGGGCAGAGGCAACATGGCTTCATGAAAACAAAGTATGGGGCTGGATGAACACAGCAGGCCAAGCAACATCTTAGGAGCACAAATGCTGACGTTTCGGGCCTAGGCTCTTCATTGGAAAAGGTGCTCATAAGATGCTGCTTGGCCTGCTGTGTTCATCCAGCCCCACACTTTGTTATCTTGGATTCACCAGCAGTTCCCATTATCTCTGATGGCTTCATGAAAGGCAAGTCTAGTTGAACCGATTTACTGGAATTCTTTGAGGACATTACGAGTGAATTGGACAAAGGGGAACCAGTGGATATGGTGTATCTGGATTTCCAAAAGGCATTAGACAAGACGTTGCACAAAGGTTTGTTGCATAAGTTAAGGGTGCGCTGAGTTATGGATAATGTATTAACACTGTTAGAGGATTGTTTAACATACAGAAAGCAGAGTGGGGATAAACAGGTGTTTTTTTTGGTTGGCAATCAGTGGCTGGTGGTATGTCTCAGGGATCAGGATTTAGACCACAATTTTTTTCTCTTTTTTTTAGATTAGGTTTCCTACAGTGTGGAAACAGGCCCTTTGGCCCAACAAATCCACACCGCCCATGAAGCATCCCACCCAGACCCATCCCCCTATAATCCACACATACCTGAACACTACTGGCAATTTAGCATGGCCAATCCACCTAACCTGCACATCTTTGGACTGTGGGAGGAAACCGGAGCACCCGGAGGAAACCCACGCAGACATGGGGAGAATGTGCAAACTCCACACAGACAGTCGCCCGAGGCTGGAATTGAACCCGGGTCACTAGCGCTGTGAGGCTGCAGTGCTAACCACTGTGCCACCCTGACTCGATTCTTTATTCATTCATGGGATGAGGGTGATGCTGACGAGGCCAGCATTTATTGTCCATCCCTAATTGCCTAGAATACAGTTAAGTGTCAACCATATTGCTGCGGGTCTGGAGTGACATGTAGGAAAGGCCAGGTAAGGATAGCAGATTTCCCTCCATGAAGGACGTTAGTGAGCTGCTATGGTAGATGTTGAACCCTGGTCCCCAGACATTATTTGGGTCTCTGGATTAACATTCTAGCAATAATACCACTAGGCCATCACCTCCTGTAGTTGTTTAAAGTTTAAATAGATTACTTAAAGTTGGGGACCAAGTGTAGAGTGCTGAAGTTCGTAAATGGCACTGAGATGAATGGTAAAGGAGAGTATATGGAGGACACTGAAAGGCTGTGGAGGGACATAGGGAGGTTAAGTGAGTGGGCAAGGCTCTAGCAGATGGGGTGCAATGTTTGTAAATTTGAGATCATCCATTGTGGTAGGAATAACAGCAAAATGAACTATTATTTAAATAGTGAAGACTTTCAGCAAACTGCTGTGCAGAGGAATATGGATGTCCGTGTACACGAATCATAAAAAGTTGGTTGGCAGGTGCAGCAAGTAAGTAAGAAGGCAAATGGAATATTGTCCTTCATTGCTAAAGGGATGGAATTTAAAAGCAGGAAGGTTATGCTGCGGATGTATAGGGTGCTGGTGAGGTCACACCAGGAGTACTGTGTATGGTTTGGGTCTCCTTACCAGAGAAAGGATGTACTGGCACGGGAGGGGGTGCAGTGGAGATTCAATAGGTTGATTCCTGAGTGGAGAGGGTCGGCTTATGAGGAGAGATTGAGTAGACTGGGACTATACTAATTGGAATTTAGAAGAATGAGAGGGGGCTCTGATAGAAACATATAAAATTATGAAGGGAAGAAATAAGATAGAAGCAGGCAGGTTGTTTTCACTGGTAGGTGAAACTAGAACTAGGGGGCATAGCCTCAAAGTAAGGGGGAACAGATTTAGGACTGAGTTGAGGAGGAACATCTTCACCCAAAGGGTTGTGAATCTGTAGAATTTCCCACCCAATAAAGCAGTTGAGGCTACTTCATTGAATATTTTTAAGGTAACAATAGACAGATTTTTAAACAGTAAAAGAATTAAAGTTATGGAGAGCACCTGGGTAAGTGGAACCGAGCCCATGAAAAGATCAGCCGTGATCTTACCGTATGTCAGTGCAAGCTCAAAGAACTGAATGGCCTCCTCAGATAAAAGATAGGAGTAGGAGGAGGTCATTCGGCCCTTCACACCGGCTCCACCATTCTTCACGATCATGGCTGATCATCCAACTCAATACCCTAATCCTGCTTTCTCCCCATAACCTTTGATCCCATTCACCCCGAGTGCAATGTCTAGCCACCTCTTGAATACATTCAATGTTTTGGCATCAACTACTTCCTGTAGTAATTAATTCCACAGGCTCACTACACTTTGGGGCAAAGAAATGCCTCCTTAAATCGTCTGCCCTGAATCCTCAGGCTGTGACCCTGGTTCTGGGCACACCCACCATCAGGAATATCCTCCCTGCATCTACCCTGTCTAGTCCTGTTAGCATTTTATAAGTCTCAAAGGTTATGCGGAGACAGCAGGATTAGGCTATAGAATTGGATGTTCAACTATGATGGTGAAGAATGGCAGAGCAGGCTCAAAGGGCTGAATGGCCTCCTCCGGCTCCTATCTTCTATGTTTCTATGCTGTCTAGCCCTTCAAGCCTGCTTCAACATTCAATAAGATCATGGCTGATCTTTTTGTGGATTCAGCTCTACTTAAACGCATGCCCTCCATCACTTTAATTCCTTTACTGTTTAAAAAGTTATCTGTTGTTGCCTTAAAAAACATTCAATGAGATAGCCTCAACTACTTCACTGAGATAGAAATTCTACTGATTCACAATCCTTTGGGTTAAGACATTTCTCCTCAACTCAGTACCAAATGTGCTCCCCCTTGTTTTGAGGTTATGCCCCCTAGTTTTGTTTTCACCTGCCAGTGAAAACAACCTCCCTGCTTCTACCTCATCTATTCCCTTCATAATTTGGTATGGTTCTATCAGATACCCCTCATTCTTCTAAATTACAATGAGTATAGTTCCAGTCTACTCAATCTGTCCTCATAAGTCAAACCCTCTCGACACTGGAGTCAACCTGTTTCACCTTCACTGCACCCTCTCCTGTGCCAGAACATCCTTTAAGCAAGGAGACCAAAACTGTACACAGTCCTGGCCTACTCTTGCTGCTATTGCTTATATTCTTAAGGCCTGTAAGGTTGGATACTTCCTTTATTTCTTCATTTTTCTGCTTTTATGTTCTTTTGCTTTATTTTTCTGTGTTTTAAGATGACGTCAGCGAGTGGCGGCATATTACTAAACGCTTCACTACATCGTAACAAGGTATATGTGGCAATAAATTAATCAAATAAAGCAAATAATTTTGTGTTGAAAGGAGAAAGATTTAAAGGGGAGATGAGGGGGAAGATTTTACACAGAGAATGGTTCTTATATGCAATGAGCTGCCAGAGGAAGTGATCAATGCAAGTACAGTTACACTTAAAAGACATTTGGATGAATAGGAAATGTTTAAAGAGGTATGGGCCACGTACAAGCAAATTGGACTAGTTTAGTTTGTGAAACGTGGTTGGCATGGATGAGATGGAATAAAGTGGCTGTTTCCACGTTGAATGACTCTATGACTGTACAAATAGATTGCCTTGTTATGTTCTGCTAAAGTTTTGTTATTAATAACAAATTGTTAAATTTTGTTTAAGTTATAAACTCGGTGTCCAAGATTCAGTTGTCATTCCATCATCCTGTGCTTCGGGTGCACTAGTTTGGTTTGGCTTGTTATCCTGATTTTGTAACAAGTTCCAGGTAATAACTATCTCCAATAAAGGAGAATCTTGCTATATTCCTGGTGAATTTCAGTGGCATTACTATCACTGAATCTGGAGTCATAATCTATTGTACTGTCCCATTAACAAGAAAATGAACTCACCAGCAAATTATATTTATATGGTATTGTGGCATGAACAGCAGTTCAGAGACTTTGAATTCTGCACTGAATTATTCACCTATTGTCCAATGAGTGTTTGTTCGCCATCAATAAGGCATAATCAAGAGTGTGAAGAAGATTCATCGCTGGTCTGGGTTTGTTTGGATCCAGCAATTAAAAAAAGAGCTTCACAGTGTACAGAGTTTATAAGCATAGAAAACAGGACAGCAGAAGGCCATTTGACATCTCTAGCCTGCTACGTCCTTCAATATGCTCGTGACTGGTCCCAAAGCTCAGTACTGTCATTCTGCCTTTCCCCAATATCACTGGATTGCTTTAGCCACAATAGGTGCATCAATCTCTTTCCTGTAAGCACATAATGAATTGGGCTCATCCACTTTCTGTGATCGTGAATTGCAAAGGCTCACAACTCTCTGGGTGAAGGACAAAGGGCCCCCGGGATAGGTACAATAGACTAGCACAGATGCAGTATGAATTTCTGGTCGCCACATTTTAGAAGGATGTGAATGCACTGGTTAAGTGCACTGGTGATTCTCCAGGATGGTGGGGCCTTGAAAGAGATTTTGAACCCATGTTAACCACAGGCAAAGCCCCAGAAGACTGGAGAGTAGCTAATGTTATTCCTTAGTTTAAGAAGGGCCACAGCAAAAATCCAGGAAAGTGTAGGTCAGTGAGTCCTACATTGGAAGTAGGAAAATTATAGGAGAGGATGCTTAGGGACAGAATTTATTCACATTCGGGAAAGAATGGACTTATTAGTGACAGTCAGCATGGCTTTATGCAAGGGAATCTTGCCTCTCAAATTTGATTTTTTGAGGCAGCAAGAAAGATGATTGATGAAGGTAGACCAGTGGGTCCATGTGAACTTTACTAAAGCATTCGACAAAGTCTCTCATGATAGGCTGGTGCAGAAGATTTCATCACATGGAGATCCACAGTGAGATGTAGAGCAGTATGATAATGAGGAACATTGTCAAAGAATAAAGCAGGAAATAGATCAGTTGGAAAGCTGGGTAGAGAAATGGCAGGTGGAGTTTAGAACCAGAGAACCCCTATGGTGTGGAAACAGGGCCTTTGGCCTAACAGGTCCACACCAACATTCAGAGCATCCCACCCAGCCTATCTAATCTACACATCCCTGAAGACTATGGGCAATCTAGCATGGCCAGTCCACCTACCCTTGCACATCTTTGGACTGTGGGAGGAAACTGGAACACCCAGAGAAAAACCACACAGACACAGAGAGAATGTACAAACTCCACACAGACAGTCGCCCGAGGCTGGAATTGAACCCGAGTCCCTGGTGCTGTGAGGCAACAGTGCTAACCACTGAGTCACCGAGCCGCCCAAATAAGTGTGAGGTGATCCATTTCGAGATCTGCAAACTAACTAATCAGAACACCCACATCTATATCCAAATTATTTACATGTATTACAAACAACAGCAGTCCCAGTACTAATCCTTGTGTAAAACCTTTGGACACAGACCTCCAGTCAGAAAACACCTGTCCGCATTTACACTCGATTGTCTGTGAAAAAGCCAATTTTGTATTTAGTTGACCAGGAAGCCTGAGACAGAGATTGTTGGCTAGGGAATGCTGTGGTGTGTTGAATTAGTAGGCAACCTGAAGGTCAGGGTCATTTTGCAGACAGAGCATAGATGTTATGCAAAGTGGTCACCTATTCAGTGTTTCATCTCCCAGGGTAGATGAGACTACATTGTGAGCGGTGAATACAGTAGACTAAATTTAGTGAAGCATAGTTAAAGTGTTGCTTCACCTGGAGATGTGTCTGGGATGTTAGATAGTGAGGAGGGAGGAAGAAAACAGCAGATGTTACACCTTCTGTAATTGCATGAGAAGATGCTGTAGGGCTGGATGTGAGTTTGCTCGCTGAGCTGGAATGTTAGTTTTCAGACGTTTCGTCACCATTCTAGGCAACATCACCACCACACACTGCAGCACAGAGGAGCTACGCAGAGCAGAGGAAAATCACCTATACAGCGTATTCAAAAAGAATGGGCACCCTATGAACACAGTCTGCCGGTTCCTCAGCAATAAACCCAAACAAACAGACAAAACGGGCTCAGAAACCATAACCACTCTCCCCTACATCAAAGACATTTCCGAAATGACTGCCAGACTACTCGGACCCCTTGGCATCAGGGTAGCCCACAAACCCACCACACACTAAAACAGCAGCTAATGAACTTAAAAGGCCCTATACAGACAACAAACAAAACAAACGTCATCTACAAAATACCTTGCAAGAACTGTGACAAACACTACATTGGACAAACTGGCAGAAAGCTAGCCACCAGGCTACATGAACATCAACTAGCCACAAAACGACATGACCCACTATCACTCATATCCCTACATACAGATGAGGAAGGACACCACTTTGATTGGGACAACACATCCATCCTAGGACAAGCCAAACAGAGACACGCACGAGAATTCCTAGAAGCATGGCATTCCAACCGGAACGCCATCAACAAACACATTGATTTGGAGCCAATCTACCATCCCCTGAGAAAAAGAACAGGAAATGACATCACCAATGCAGGAAATGACATCACCAACCCAAGGAAACCTAACCAGATAAACAGAAAGCGGGACATAACACCAGCACTTCGTCGGAGGTTCACTGATGATGTTACCTAGAATGGTGACGAAACGTCTGAAAACTAACCTTCCAGCTCAGCGAGCAAACTCACATCCAGAACGTCAACCTGAGCTACAAATCTTCTCAAAACTCGCATGCTGTAGGGCATTGGGGATATGTTTGGAGTGGAAGAGGAGTGGACCAACATGTCCTAGAGGGGACAGTTCCTATTGAAGGCAGACAAGTGAGGAGAGGGGAATGCGTGTCTGGTGATGGCATCCCACTGGACATGGCAGAAATGGTGGATAATGGTCGTTTGGAGCTTGATGCTGGGGGGATGGTAGGAGAGAACAAGGGGGACCCTAACACTGTTGTGAGAGGGTTGAGAGAGAGTGAGGGCCCAAGTATGAGAGATGAGTTGGAGACAGCTGAGGATCCTGTCAACCACAGTGGTGAGGAATCGCTGGGTGAGGGTAATGTTGGACATTTTGGAGGCCCCCTTGTCAAACTTGGCATCAGCAGAACAGATGCAACAGTGATGGAGGAATAAATTATAGTCATTACAGGAAGCAGGGTGCAAGGATGTAAAGTCAAGGTAATTGTTGGAGTCGGTCAGTTTGTAGTAGACTTTGATGGCCAGCCTATCCCCAGAAATGGAAAAAGAAATATCAAGGAGTGAGAGGAAGGAGTCAGAGATGGACCAAGTGAAGGTGAGAGTGGGGCGGAAATTGGAAGGGAAACTGATAAACCTTTACAGTTCTGGACAAGAGAGGGAAGAGGCACCATTGATATCATTGATGAACCAGAGAAAGAGTTGTGGGTGGGGGTCAGACTAGGAGTGAAACAAGGAATGTTCTGCATAGCCCATGAAGAGACAGGCATACCCATGGCCACACCTTTGATTGAAAGAAAATAGGGAGAGTTTAAAGAGTGGTTGTTCAAAGTGAGGAATACCTTGGCTGGGTGGAGGATGGCCATGGTGGAGGAGGTTGGTTCAGGCCTTTCTTCCAGGACAATGGGGACAACCCTGAGACTTTTCTGATGGGGCATGAATGAGTAAAATGATTGAATGTCCATGGAACCCTTGAACTGGAAACACTTCAACTGATGTGAAGCGCTGAAGGAATTGAGGATGTCAGTAGGAAGGGATTGGATAAGGGGAGAAAAAAATCGAGACACGGTAGGATGAGATGTGCTTTGTGGGGCAGGAATAGACAGAAACAATGGGTCTGCCAGGGCAGTCGTGTTTGTGTACTTTGGGAAAGAAGCAGAGGTGAGTTGTGTGGATTCTGGGGACTATCAGCTTGGATGCAGTAGGTAGGGGATGGGGGCAGGCGAGATAACGGAACAAAATGAGATTATTGACTGTTGTGGACACAATGGCCTTGTGTTCCCATGGCAGGGTTGTGGTCCAGGGGAAGATAGGAGGGGATGTGTAAATGTCAGTACACTAGATAACAACACTACCATCCTTGTGGGCAGGTTTGGTTACAAAATCAAGGTTGGATCCTTCTCCATTCGCTCCCCCCACTTTCTTCACATCAAAGGTGTGGCTTATGAGTGTCCACTGGGCCCCAGTTATGCCTGTCGCTTTGTTGTTATGTGGATTGTTTTTTATTTCTCCATTCCCTCTCACCTTCACCTGGTCCATCTCTCACTCTTACCTTTCCTTCCTCAACATCTCTGTTTCCATTTCTGTGAATAGGCTGGCCATAAATATTCAAAACAAACCTACTGGCTCTTGCAACTACTTTGAATATATATCCTCACATCATGCTTTCTTTAAAGAATCTATTTGATTCTCCCACTTCCTCTGACTCCATCACTTCTGTTCCAATGATGCCATCTTCAACAACGGTGTCTCTGAAATGTCCACTTTCTTCCTCAACCAAGGATTCCCTACCATTGTGGTTGACAGGTCCTCAGCTTTGACTGACCTATTTCCTGCACTTCACCTCTCACCCCTCTCTATCAACACGCAGCAGTGATCAACCACCCATGCCCTCAACTACATTCCACCAGCATCCACATTGAAAGGACCACTAGCTGCCACATCTGTCACCTCTAGCGAGATGTCAACCATTCCTTATGGGTGACCCTGGCCCACTCCTCCTTCACTCCCAACATCTCCCCACACCACCATGGTACCTTCCCATGTCATCATAGTTGGTGTAACACCTGTACGTTTACTTCCTCACTCCTCACTATCCAAGGTCCTAGATACACCTTCCAGGTGAAGCTGTGAGTTACTTGCACTTCTCTCAAATGGTTTACTGTATTTGCTTCTCACAATCTGATGTCTTTTACACTGGGGAGACAGTGCTCAGACTGGATGACTGCTTTGCAAAACATCTATGTTGTGTCTGCAAAAATGACCATGAGCTTCAAGTTGCCGGCCATTTCAACACACCATCATGTTCCCTAGCCAACATCCCTGTCTGTGGTTTGCTGCAGTGCTACAGCGAAGCTTGGTGCAAGCTAGAAGAACAACACCTCACTTTGCAGTCACAGAGATACACAGGATGCATACTGACCAGACCCACTAAATCAATCTGGCCCCATTTGCCAATATTTGGCCCATATCCCTATAAACCCTTCCTTTTCATGTACACATCCAGACGGCTTTTATTGTACCAGCCTCCACCTCTGGTAACTCATTCCATACGCTTACCACTCACCGCATGAGAAATTTGCCCCTTAGGGCCCTTTTAAATCTTTTCCTTCTCACCATAAACATATGGCCTCCAGCTGTGGACTCCCTTATCCTGGAGAAAAGATCTTGACTATTCATTCTATACATGTCCCTCAAGATATTATAAGACGGGTGGAACTTAGGAATAGCAGGGAGAAGAAGTCGCTGCTAGGTGTGGTCTATAGGCCACCAAATAATGACATTGTGGTGGGGCAGGCAATAAACATAGAAATAACTACTGCATGTAAAAATGGTACAGTAATTATCATGGGGGATTTTAATCTACATATTGATTGGTCAAACCAGGTCGGTCATGGCAGCCTTGAGGAGGGGTTCATAGCTCTCACAGTTAGGGGTCCTCTTGGAAGGAACAATCACAGTACGGTCGAATTTAAAATACAGATGGAGCGTGAGAAGGTTAAATCCAGTACCTATGCCCTGTGCTTAAACAAAGGAGACTATGAAGGAATGAGGGAGGAGTTAGCTAAGGTAGAATGGGAGCAAAAACTTTATGGTGGGTCAATTGAGGAACAGTGGAGGACTTTCCAAACGATTTTTCACAGTGCTCAGCAGAAGTATATTCCAGTGATAAGGAAGAACTGTAGGAAGAGAGAGAGCCAGAGAGAGGATGCCCAAGGAAATAAAGGAACGTATCAGATTGAAAAAAAACACATACAAAAAAGCAAAGAGTAGTGGGGAACTAGTAGACTGGGAAATCTTTAAAGGCCAACAGAAAGCCACAAAAAAGTTATAAAGAAAAGTAAGATAGATTATGAGAGTAAACTAGCTCAGAATATAAAAACAGGCAGCAAAAGTTTCTATAAATATGTAAATCATAAAAGAGTGGTGAAGGTAAACATTGGTCCTTTAGAGGATGAGAAGGCCAATTTAACATCTGGGAATGAGGAAATAGCTGAGACATTAAACAGTTATTTTGTGTCGGCCTTCACAGTGGAAGACACAAATAACATGCCGAAAACTTCTGGCAAGAAGGTTATAGCCGGTGATGACCAAGAAACTATCATTATCACTAAGCAGGCAGTGCTGGGCAAGCTAATAGGGCTAAAGGTAGACAAGTCTCCTGGCCCTGATGAAATGCATCCCAGGGGACTAAATGAGGTGATGGGGGAAAACGCAAATGCACAAGTAATTATTTAGCAAAATTCACTGTACTCTGGGGTGGTTCCTGCAGATCGGAAAATAGCCACTGTGATGCCACTGTTTACAAAAGGAAGTAGACAAAAAGCAGCTAACTATTGGCCAAGATAACAAAGTGTGGAGCTGGATGAACACAGCAGGCCAAGCAGCATCCCAGGAGCACAAAAGCTGACGTTTCGGGCCTAGACCCTTCATCAGAGAGGGGGATGGGGAGAGGGAACCGGAATAAATAAGGAGAGAGGGGGAGGCGGACCGAAGATGGAGAGAAACCAAGATAGGTAGAGAGGAGAGTGTAGGTGAGGAGGTAACTATTGGCCAGTTAGCTGAACTTTGGTAGTGGAGAAAATGCTTGAAGCTATCAGTAAGGAAGAAATAGCAAGACAACTAGATATAAATTGTCCCATTGGAAACACCCAGCATGGGTTCATGAAGGGTAGGTCACATTTAAATAATTTAATTCCCTGCCCAGTGAAGTGGTTGAAACTACTTTGCTGATTGTCTTTAAGGAAAGGCTAGATAAATTTTTGAACAGTAAAGGTTATGGTGAGTGGGCGGGTACGTGGAGCTGAGTCTCAAAAAGATCAGCCAGGATCTTATTAAATGGTGGGGCAGGCTCGAGGGGCCAGATGGCCTACTCCTGCTCCTAGTTCTTATGTCCTTATAAGCTTCCATATGGTCACCTTTCAGCTGCTGACACTACAGCGAGAATAGCCTCAGCCTATTCAGCCTTTCCCTCAAACCCTCCATAGCTAATAGCATCCTTGCAAGTCACTTCTGAACCCTTTCAAGTTTAACAACATCCTTCCTAAAGCAGGGAAACCTGAATTGAATGCAATATTCCAAAAATAGTCTGTCTAATGTCCTGTAAAGCCACAACATGACCTCCCAATTGCTATACTCAATGCACTGACCAATAAAGGCAAAATTACCAAATGCCTTCTTCACTACCCTGTATACCTGCAGCTCCACTTTCAAGGAACTATTAACCTGCACTCTGAAGTCTCTTTGTTTGGCAACATTTCCCAGGACCTTACCATTAAGTGTATAAGTCCAGCCCTGATTTGAGATAACCTTCATTGCCCACTACATCACCTACTTCTGTGTCATCTGCAAATTTACTGATCATACCTCCTATATTCACATCCAAATCATTTATATAAATGACAAAAAGCAGTGGACCCAGCACCAAACCTTGTCGTACACCACCAGCCACAGGACTCCAGTCTGAATATCAGCTCTCTACCGCCACCCACTATCTCTTACCTCCGAGCCAATATTATATCCAAATGGCTAGTTCTCCCTACATTCCATGTGATCTAACCTTGTGAACCAGTCTACAATGTGGAATCTTGTCAAATGACTGATTGCAGTTCATACAGACATGTCCACTGCTCTGCCTTTGTCGATCCTCTTCATCCTTTCTTAAAAAAGTCATTTCAGTTAATGAAACATGAATTCTCACACATAAAGCCATGTTAACTAGCCCTAATCAGACCTCGCCATTCCAAATACAAGTAAGTGCTGTTTCTCAGAATCCCCAACATCAACCTACCCAATGCAGAGGTCAGGCTCACCAGTCTGTACTTTTCTGGCTTCTCCTGACCATCTTCTTTAAATAAGGGCACTACGTTAGCCACACTCCAGTCTTCCAGCACCTCACCTGTGGCTACCGATGATACAAATATTTCAGTAAGGGGCCCAGCAATCATTTCCCTAGCTTCCAATGTTGAGATGTTTGTCTAAATGCCACTTAAACGTTCTTCTCATATCTGCTTCTACCTGTGCACCAGCAGAGCGTTCCAGGCACCTACCAAACTCTGTGTCCTTACCCCAAACCCCACTCATCAGCCTTGTCATCAGAAGGGCTGCTACGACAAACAATTCATTGTCAGCTGCTTATTGTCCCCATTAGAAGTTGTTCAGTCTTCAAGTGTGACCTTTACCCATTCATTTGTCTGCTCAACTGCTTTAGTCCCTCTATGCGTTCCATCTCCACCTATTGTTTAGTCCACCACTCACCCCTATCCCTTCATATAACAGCCTTTCCCAAGCCATAATCAGCTCTGAAGAGGGGTCACTGGATGTGAAACTTTAACACTGTTTTCTGTCCACAGCTAAACAAACAGAGGAAGGTCACTGGACCCCGAAATGCTAAGATAACAAAGTGTAGAGCTGGATGAACACAGCAGCCAAGAAGCATCTTAGGAGCACAAAAGCTGACCTTTCGAGCCTAGACCCAATGCTAACACTGCTTTTTCCTTCACAGATGCTGCCAGACCTGCTCAGCTTTTCCAGCAATTTTGTTTTTGTTCCTGATTTACACAATCCGCAGTTCTTTCAGTTTTTATTTAGTTAGGCCACATTTGGAATATTGTTCTGCTCACCACATTACTGGAAGGGTGTAGAGGCTTTGGAGAGGGTGCAGAAGAGGTTTTCTGGGATGTTTGCCTGGATTGTAGTGTATTAGCTATAAACAGCGGTTGGACAAATTTGAATTGTTTTCACTAGAGTATCAGAGGCTGAGACGTGACTTGATAGAAGTAAATCAAATTATGAGAACCTCGGATTGTCAGAATCTCTTTCCCAGGGTGGAAATGTCAAATAGTAGGGGGTACAAGTTTAATGTAATGGGGAAGTTTAAAGGAGATGTGAGAAGCAAGTTTTTTTACACAGAGTTTGGTAGGCGCCTGGAATGCATTGCCGGGGGATGGATAGAAGCAGGTACGAGAGCAACAGTTAAGTGGCATTTAGACAAACAAATGAACAGGGAGAGAACAGATAGAGATACGAACCATATGTAGCCAGATGGGTTTAGGTCAGAATGGTATTCATGCTCGACACAGTCAATGTGGGTGAAAGAACGTGCCCCTGTGCTGTACTGTTCTATGTTCCATGTTGCCTGGCCTGGAAAATCAGTTATAAAAGGAGACCGGATAAACTAGATTTGTTTTCTCCAGAGCAGAGGAGGATGAGGCGGAATCTGATTGTGGTTTAAAAAATTATGACAGGCATTGAGAGGATTGTTGCATAATACTCATTTCCCTATGGCAGTCATATCTAATACCAGAGGGCGTAAGTTTGCAGTGAGGAGTAAATGGTTTATACAAAATTTGAGGAACTCACCTAGAGTTAGTAGAATTAAAGAATGATCTGCCTCAGAGGGTGGTAGAGGGAAGCACTTTCTCAATACTTCCAAGCAGGTGAATGAACAATTAAAATATCAGACAGAGTAGGCTATGGACCAACTGCGGTTAAATGGGATAAGGGTAATTTGATGAAGGGTCTAGGCCCGAAACGTCAGCTTTTGTGCTCCTGAGATGCTGCTGGGCCTGCTGTGTTCATCCAGCCTCACATTTCATTATCTTGGATTCTCCAGCGTCTGCAGTTCCCATTATTACTAAGGGTAATTTGCTGTTTGTTGATCAGTTGGCGTGGCCATGGTGGGCTGAAGCCGCCTTCTGTGCTGTATGACTCTAGGACTGTAACACACATAACCTTCAATATTCACACCATTCATCTCTTAACACAATTGTGGCCGCACAGATGCACTGCTTTAACTGACCAAGGCCCCTTAAACAGTATCTTCTAAACACATGAATTCTGCCAGCCAAAAACACACAAGAAGCAGATATATGAGAACAACATCACCTGTAAGATCCCTGCTGAGTCACACCACAAGTTATGCACCTTTGAACACCCCAAGAAGCTATTTAATCAGGCATTTTAACAATTTGTTCTCATGAGCAATTAAAGATGGGAAAAATGATAGCCTGGCCCATGTATCATAAATGAATGCTTTAAAAATGTCCTCCTAAACTTCATGTAACCTTGTTCAAAATGTGGAACGCAAAAAGTAGCTGGAGTGACTGGCCTTGATACCAATGCAGCATTTGCTGGAGTTCAGCAACAGGGAACCTGAGCAAGACTTGAATCAAATATCCATTGACTGGGGTCATGCCTATCACAAAGGAAAATGGTTGTAGTTTTTGGAGGCCAATCACCTCAATCATATGATTTTACTGCAGGAGTTTGTCAAGTTAGTATCTTTGGCACAACCATCTCCAACTACATTTTGAATTACCTTTACCATCTATCATAAATACTGAAGTGACGAATTTCACGTGATCAAGTGATGATTGCGCAATTTTAGCAAATGATTCTGTCTTGAAAT
The DNA here is from genome assembly GCF_030684315.1 of Stegostoma tigrinum. NCBI lineage: Eukaryota > Metazoa > Chordata > Chondrichthyes > Orectolobiformes > Stegostomatidae > Stegostoma > Stegostoma tigrinum. Next base: position 15,091,015 of record NC_081395.1, on the reverse strand, counting down.
ACAGCAAGATAAAGATGAAAATTAAAACACATTCTGTCAGGGATTTGAATTGTACTTAATGGGAACAATTTTCTGAGAGAATATTAAGTGGGTTTTGCAATTATTTGGTTCGTGATAGTGTAAAGAATTTCAAGTAGGATGATGAAAACACGACAGTGGTTTAAAACCTGAGATTAATAGATTATAATGCAGGATCAGGGGAGTCAGTGCTGGTTAGTTATCATGCAGATGCTGATTTAATGGGATTTCTTGTGAGTTAGGGTGCAGGGAGCAAAGGATTCAATGAGGTGTGGGTTATGAACGTGCACCTAGAAGATGGCAGTGACAACATTGGAAGACTAGAGTCAGGATATAAGAACACAGGGAAGGTTTTGTTCAGCAGTTAGGCTGATGAGAAATAAGAGGTGGGCGATATGATGTAAGTGGTGTTAGGCTGGACTAAGGATGGAGAGGATACAGAGATGAAAATTAGCAATGGGCAATACTTGCAAGAAGGAATATATATTTTTCGAGTCATGTCAGAATCAAGGGGTTTGCAGAGAGTGTGAGCAGTCAGGATGACTTTTCAATATTGGCCAGGAGGGAAATGGGATTTGTTATAGGGTACACGGCTGGTGATCAGACCTGAAATTAAGGCATCTGTCTTGACATAAATTTACATGACAGTCACAGTCATGTACCTAAACACAGTTCCAACATAAATTTATATAAATTCTATAATTTCTCACTTGATGAAGACACTTACCAGGGATAGAAATGATAGCCAGGAGGGGATAGTAACCTGCTTGAATAACATGAAGTACATATTCAATCCGGGCAGCCACTATAAGTTCATTATAAAATGAAAGCAGGTAAAGTGCTTCGAGCAAATTTCTTTGCACTTTTGAAACATTCCAATCTATTGGTTTTTGATTGTGATCCATCATTGTAACATTCCATTCGAGTGTTTTCAGATTGCGATCCATTGTTGTAACATTTCAATCTATTGTTCTCAGGCTCTTGTCAGACCTCTCGGTCTCCCTACAGCCACTGAGCTCTGTTAATGCCAGAGGCGATGTTCTAATTAATACCATGGCATAGCACACTGAAAGGCATACTTGATAAATAGAAAAGGAAAACTCTCCAGTGATACAATTAAAAACCACAGAGACAACCATTAACTACAGTCTTCATAAACAAGTTCAGTTAACCCCTTTCACCCTTGTTTTATCCGCGGTAAATAGAAAGTTTACCAGCTGTCTATGGATTGTGATCAGAGATATTGTTGTGGGTTGAACAAAGGTAGCCTTTGGTGGAAATATTCCAGGTCTTTCTGAACACAGGAGTATTTCTGGGTGACTGGAGGATTGCAGATGTGATGCTAGTGTATAAGAAAATTACAGATCTATCGGCTTGACATCAACAGTGGGAAAACCGATAAAGGCCATATAACGGAAAACGATAAATCTACATGAAGAGGAAAAATACTTTAATACTCAAAATCAACATGGCTTTGTCAAGGGCTGCTCACTTTTAATTGAGTTCTTTGAAGTGACATAGGCAATTTGTTGATGGTCATCCTGTGGGGTTGTATATTTGAACTTTTAGCAAGTATTTGACATGGTGCCACATGACAGATTGGTTCACAAATTAGAACAGCTTGGAATTGATGGGTGCTTGGATAGAAGTTTGCTTAAAGATAGGAAATAGAGGCTAGGTATGGATGAGCATTTCCCAGACTGGAGACAAGTTGGAAGTGATGTTACCAAGGAATTAGAAATCCTTGTTTTTTCTGAGTTATTTAATGATTTAGAGATGGGTGTTGAGGGCAAAATCTGTAAATTTCCAGATGATGCTAGGCGAGGGAGAATATTGAATGTGAGGATGATACTGAGAAACTTTAGAGGACATTAACAAGTTGGCCAAATGGGCAGATACCTGGCAGAGGGATTTCAATGCAGGGAAATGTGAGATTGTGCATTTTGGAAGAAGAAACATGCTGATACAATACAGATTCAATGGTGCAACTCGAGGAGAGGACAGGAACGGCGATTTCAGGGTTTGTGCATAATTCTTTGAGAGTGGCCATGCAAGTTTGAACAGGTCTTAAGAACAGCTCTTATAGGATCCTTGGGTTTATAAATAGAGGCATACAGCAAAAAAGCAAAGAAGTAATGCTACAAATCATTTGTCAGACCATATTGGAGTATATTTTCAGTTCTGGGTACTATTTTAAGGGACAGATGTCAAAACCTTTTAGAGAATGCAAAGGACATTTGCTAGAATGGCAGCAGGACTAAGGGATTTTAGATACACGAAAAGATTAGATCAATTGGGCTTATTCTCCTCGAGCAGAAAAGGTTTGGAGATGATCTTCTTTAGGTATTCAAAATGATGAACAATTTTGACAGAGTATAGAAGGATATTCTGTTCTTATTACTTGGTACATCAGTGTACTATCTACAAGGTGCAATTCAGAAATTCACCATAGACCCTTGGAAGGTGTATTCTAAACCCACTAGTAATTGCAACTGGAATGCTAGCTGCAAGTTCACCTCCAAGTCACTCAGCATCTTGACTTGGAAACACATTGCTATTCCTTCACTGCAGATGAGTCAAAATCCTGGAATTCCCTCCCTCAGGGCTTTGGGATAAACCTGCAGCATATAGACTGCAACATTTCAAGAAGGTAGCTCACCATTAGCCTGTGTACAGCTTTAGAATCCTAGAGATCGACTGCACAGAAAAAGATCCTTTGGCCCATTATGTTTGCACCAGTCAAAAACAGCCACCTAACTATTCTAGCAGTTGGCCCTTTGTCCTGTATGCCTTAGCACTGCATATCTTAAAAGTTTGTAAATACTGTGACAGCTTCTACATCTTCTGCCCTACAGGCAGAGAAATCCACACAGACACAAGGAGAACTTGCAAACTCCACACAGTCAAAAGACTTTAACACCAGGTTATAGCCCAACAGGTTTATTTGAAATTGCAAGCTTTCCAAGCACTGCTCCTTCATCATTGGGACTTCACCCAATGAAGCTATGGTGCTCCAAGAGCTTGTTGTTTCAAATAAACCCATTGGATTATAATCAGGTGTTGTGTGACTTTGTCCATCAGATTCCAACACCAGCACACCAAAATTCCACACAGACAGTCATTCAGGGCTGGAACTGGACCTGGACCACAGCTACTGTGAGGTAGCATTGCTGTAGCAGTGCTACCCATTGAGCCAGTATTCCACCCTTAGTAGCTAATGGTGGGATCTTTGGTTGCTTGACTTCTGCCATGACAGTGGGCAATTGGCAACACTACAGATAATTCCTATTTACACCTAAACCACGTATTAATAGTGTGAGATCTTCTAATTCTTTAATCTTCCCCAAATAACATAGGATTTATACCACCATGTAATCCATCTGGAATCCCTTTCTCTTGGTCAAGCATGGGACCCTTTGTCCTTTTGTCTCTTGCTGATGTATTAACCTCATCCAATATATGTTTGTGGTGCACTGAAAAATGATGGAAAGCTCAGGTAAGGGCACAACAATGTCCAGATCCCAGTAGAATGAAGGATGTAGAACCAGAAATGAATCCACAATTACAGGACTTGAAAACATTTATGTCACAGAACTTAATGCCTGGAATAACTGCAGCATAATTAAGACTAAGAATAAAACTTCCTCTACAATGTTTGACTAAACATTGACAGGTCATCTATAGCATCATTCAGATGAAGAATAAAGCTTCCCCTACAGTTTATAATTAAATAATTACTGAACATGTGCTCAATAATGCAATGATAGCATTTGCCCAAACAGTTACAATATAAGTAGATATATGAGATGATGTGCAAGTGATTATCCTTACTATCGAGGCAACTTTGAACCAAATCTGAGCAAAATTGAAGTAAACTTGATTTCAGAGAGAACCCTCTGTCGGTTGGAGTCATGCTTAGCACAAAGGAAGATGACTGTGGTTGTCTCAAGTCAATCATTGCAGTCCCAGGGCATCACTGCTGGAGTTCCTCAAAGTATAGTCCTCGGGCCAAACACCTGCAGCTGCGCCATTGATGAACTTTAGTCCATTTACAGGTCAGAAATGTGAGTTTTTGTGGATTATTACATGATTAACAGCATTGTTTGCGACTTTTCAAATGAAGAACTAAATTGTGGTCATAGATAGTAAGAACTGCCAATGCTGGAGAATCAGAGATAACAAGGTGTGGAGCTGGATGAATACAGCAGGCCAAGCAGCATCAGAGGAGCAGGAAAGCTGACATTTCGGGCCTAGACCATTCTTCAGACAAAAAGGAGTCTCGGCCCTAAATGTCAGCCTTCCTGCTCCTCTGATGCTGTTTGGCTTGCTGTGTTCATCCAGCTCTACACCTTGTTATCTCTATAACTAAATTGTGGTCATTTGCAGCAAGACCAGAACAAAACTTAATGGCTGCAAGGATAAATCAGGGAATTTTCATGATGCACAATTGCCAGATACTGATATTTCCCGGATTTGGAGGGTTTAAGCTATAGGGAGAGGTAGAATAGACTGGGGCTATTTTCCCTGAAGTGTTTGAGGCTAGGGGGTGACCTTATAGAGGTATGGAAAATCATGAGGGGCATGGATCGGGTGAATAGCCAAGGTCTTTTCCCCAAGATAGGGAAGTCCAAAATCAGAGGGCACAGGTTTAAGGTAAGAGGGGAAGCATTTAAAATAGTCCTAAGGGGCAATATTTTCACGCAGAGGATGGTATGTGTATGGAATGAACTTCCAGAAGAGGTGGTGGAGGTAGTACAATTACAGCATTTAAAAGGCATCTGGATGTGTCCACGAATAGTAAAGGTTTATAGGGATATTGGCCAAATGCTGGCAAATGGAACTAGATTAATTTAGGATATCTGGTTGGTGCAGACAGATTGGACTGAGGGTCTGTTTACTTGCTACACATCTCTATGACTTTATGACACACTAATAAATGGATCTCACTCAGGCTATCGAACATGTTACACAAGAGCAGAAGAACATTCATCCTCTTGAATCTACGACACAGGATCAGAGGATATTCTGTTCAGACGATCTGCAGAAAGTCATTCTTCCACTTCAGCCAGTAACGCAGAAGTAGAAGTGGGAAATACTGCTGTCCCTAGATTTGTCACACAAGAACAGCACCACACCTTGGAGCTCCTTAACTCTTAGATAGAAATAGAAGTAGGCCTTTCAGCCACTTCAACTTGAATGCAGGAACAGGAGGAGACTGTTCAACATTTTAATCCTGTTACCTAAAATCTGCCTCACTGCACAGGAGCAAATGCATACAAGGAGGTATGTTAGCACTTCAAGAGTTGGTACACAGTAATTAAAAGATCCCATTCAGCCCCTTAATCCTTCTCTTTATGAATGCTGCATCCCCTCAGAATCGTTACTCAGAAGCTGCAAGAGTGCAGAAGACATCACAAACCTGTGCCTGGAGAAAATATGGGGAGTTGATATGTTGACATTTATGACAGTGAAATGAAGTGTACATTTGGGGCCATCTTGAAGCTGTGCAAACTATTAGTGAGACCACATCTCCAACATATCGGTCATGGTTTCATTTTGAATAGGAGTTTATTTATTAAAATATATGATCCCGAAAGAGTTTGATAGGCAGATACTGAGGTTATGCTTTGGGTTTGTCTGGAAGGTAAGTGACACCGTTTTAAAATTAAGGAACGCCATTTAATATTAATATAAGGATGTGAAAAGACATAACTGTGAATATAGATATGTTGAGAAAATGGGCAAAAAATCAGCAGATGAAGTGTAACGTGGAAAATACAAAATTGATAGGATAGTCAGGAAGAAACTTCTCCCCCGGATGCAGCAATCGATGAGGAGGGGACACAGATTTAAAGTAAAGGGCAGCAGGTTTCGAGGAGAGGTGAGAAGTTTTTTTCTTTAGCCAGAGTGCGGCAGGAATCTGAAACTCCCTGACCATAAGAATGGTAGAGGCAGTAATGCTCGTAAGATTGGATAAGTAGTCAGATACTTGCTTCTAGCACCAGGGCATGCAAAGCTCTGAGCCAAATGCTGGGAAATGGGATTAGAATGGTTAGGTTAGTATCAGAGATAATGGGAACTGCAGATGCTGGAGATTGCAAGATAATAAAATGTGAGGCTGGATGAACACAGCAGGCCAAGCAGCATCTCAGGAGCACAAATGCTGCTTGGCCTGCTGTGTTCATCCAGCCTCACATTTTATTATCTTAGAATGGTTAGGTGGTTGTTTTTGACTGGCACAGACACAACCAGCCATTTTTTTATTTTGTAGATCTCAACGATTCTATATAGCTCATCTATCTTGAAGTCTGCTGCAAAATGGCTGATTAGAAGTCGATTAAAATAGAACCTTTCCTCTTGTGCTTCATTTCAGAATTAGGTGGCAGTGAGTTGAAATTATATGCCATGAGTTTAGGTCAGAGAAGAGAAGAATATTCTCCCATCTACCATCTGCCTCTCCTTAAGGAACTTTGTATCTCAGAAGGCACTGGAGGCAGAGCCATTGAGTGTATTTTAAAATAGAAACATACAGATTCTTGTCAGGCAAGGGAATCAAGGATTATTGGGAATAAATTGGGATGTAAATCCCAGAATCCACAGTTCTTTGTTCTTTTAAAATTCTGTTGTGCAGATGTGTCCCTGCTGCGTAAATGTAACTTATGTCTAACTTTCCACATTCAATTGGCCCAACTCTGATTTTACTCAAAATCACAAATTTTTTCACAGTACAGACAGAGGTCATTCAGCCTGCCTTATCTATGCTGGCTCTCTACAATAAGTAAATGGGTTTCTCATTCTCTTGCCCACTCCCTGTGACTCTGCACATTATTACTTTTAAGGTAACCATCCGATTCTGTTCCGAGCAACTCAATTAAGCCTGCCTGTTTGTCACTGTCAGACAGTGATTTACAGACACTATTCACTCCCTGTATGAAAACAATTTCCCCTCATGTGTCTTTTGGTTCTTTTCCTAATGACTTTAAACCTTCGCCTAATCATTCTCAATCCTTTCATGTGTGGGAGCATTTTCTCCTCATTTACTCTGTCTAGGCCCCTTATGATTTTCAAAACTTTGATCAGATCAGCTTTCAGCCTTGTGTCCTCCACGGGCAACTGGACAACAGAAACCTCCTGCTGATTACCACATATCGTCCTCCTCAATTGATGAGGCAGTATTCTTCCATGCTGAACAACACTTAGAGGAAGCACTGGGATGGCAAGGGCACAAAATATACTCTGGGTGGGGGATTTCAATGTCCACCACCAGGTGTGGCTCAATAACAGTATGACCGATCAAGCTGGTTGTGTCCTAAAGGACATAGCTGCTAGACTGGGTCTGTGGCAGATGGTGAGGGAACCAACAAGAGGGAAAGACATACTTGACCTCATCCTTACCAATCTGCCAGCTGCAGTCGCATCTGTCCATGACAGTGTCAGTAAGAGTGACCATTGCCCAGTCCTTGACAAGACGAAGTCCCACCTTCACATTGAGAATACCCTCCATTGTGTTGTTTGGCACTATCAGCATGTAAAATGGGAAAGACTTTACACAGATCCAGCAACTAAAGACAGGGCATCTAAGACTGGTGCTATGGGCCATCAACACCAGCACAATCTGCAGCCTCATGGCCCGGCATAGCCCCCAGTCAATCCAGGGGATTGACCCTGGTTCAATGGACAGTGCAGGAGGGCATCCCAGGAGCAGCACCAGGCATATTTGAAGATGAGGTGTCACTCTGGTGAAGCCACCAAACAGGACTACTTGCACGCCAAACAGTGAAATCAGCAAGTGATAGGCAGAGCTAAGTGATCCCACAGCCAACGGATCAGATCTAAGCTCTGCAGTTCTGTCACATCCAGTTACGAATGGTGGTGGACAATTAAACAATTCACTGGAGGAGGCTCCACAAATATCCCCATCCTCAATGATGGAAGGGCGCAGCACATCAGTGCAAAAGAGAAAGCTTTGCAGCCCCATATAGGAGGGCAGGAACCACCACAGCTCTTTAACCTACTATTTCAGAGTCAACCTTGAGCTCAATGCAAAACCACAACATCTGCTCTCATTTTCACAATCTTGGCGACCATCATTACGCCTTCTTTTAACTTCCTCTCACTGGCTTCCAACACACGGACATTCTCCTGGATCTGTTTAAAGGTCATCGGTTTGACAAGAAGAAGCCAGTTTCACTGTTGTGATACCACCTGACCTCGAGAACAATTCCTCAAGATTCTGATTTGACTCCAGCTACAGACTGACAGTGACAGGGCTTTTTTAAAAATTCATTCAGGGATGAGGGCATCACCAGCTAGACCAGCATTTATTGCCCATCCCTGACTGCCCAGAGGGAAGTTGAAAGTTCACCACATTGCTATGAGTCTGGAGTCACATGTAGGCCAGACCAGGTAAGAATGGCAGTTTCTATCCCGAAAGGGCATTAATGAACCAGATAAGTTTTTCCTGACAATTAGCAATGGATTCATGGTCATCATCAGACTCCTAATTCCAGATATTTATTGAATTCAAATTCTACTATATGCCCTGGTGGGATTCAAACCCAGGTCCACAGAACATTACCTGGGTCTCTGGATTAACAGTCCAGTGATAATATCTCTAGGCCATTGCTTTCCCTCGATGGCAATGAAACCAGACAGTGGGGATACCGGTGCTTGTTTCCCTCGGTTTGGGAGTATAGTTTTTGCATTGAGATGTTGTTGTGTCATGACATATCAGAGGCCTTCGATTCATTGCTTTTCCTACTGGGCCTTGTACACTACAATAAAACAAATAACTACGGTGGCTGGAGATCTGAAAAAAGAAGAGAAATTGGAGGTGAAACTAAGCAGGTCAAACATCATTGGTGGTAAGAAAGCAGAGTTAACTTTCCAGTCTGGTGACTCTTTAGAATCCAAAGTTCTCATAAATGCAACCAAAGAACAATACATAGAACATAATACACTACAGCACAGTACAGGCCCTTTGGCCCTCGATGTTGTGCCGACCTGTGAAACCAATCTGAAGCCCATCTGACTGACACTATTCCGTTATCACAAATACATTTATCCAATGACCATTTAAATGCCCTTAAAGTTGGCAAGTCTACCACTGTTGCAGGCAGGGCATTCCATGCCCTTACTACTCTTTGAGTAAAGAACCTACCTCTGACTTCTGTCCTATATCTACCACCCCTCAATTTAAAGCTATGTTCCCTCGTGCCATCACCATCCGAGGAGAAAGGCTCTCACTGTCCACCCTATCTAATCTTCTGCTCATCTTGAATGTCTGTATTAAGTCACCCCTTAACCTTCTTCTCTCTAACAAAAACAGCCTCAAGTCCCTCAGCCTTTCCTCATAAGACCTTCCCTCCATACCAGGCAACATCCTGGTAAATCTCTTCTGCATCCTTCCTATATTGCGGCGACCAGAACTGTATGCAATACTCCAAGTGCAGCCATGCCAGAGTTTTGTACAGCTGCAACATGACATCATGGCTCAGAAACTCAATCCCTCTACCAATAAAACCTAACACACTGTATGCCTTCTTAACAACCCTATCAACCTGGGTGGCAACTTTCAGGGATCTATGCACATGGATCCCTCTGCTCATCTACACTACCAAGAATCTTACCATTAGCCCAGTACTCTGTAATCCTGTTACTTCTTCCAAAGTGAATCACCTCACACTCTTCCGCATTAAACTCCATTTGCCGCCTCTCAGCCCAGCTCTGCAGCTTATCTACGTCTCTCTGTAACCTGCAACATCCTTCCACACTATCCACAACTCCACCGACTTCAGTGTCATCCGCAAATTTAAGAACCCATCCTTCTACGCCCTCATTCAGGTCATTTATAAAAATGATAGACAGCAAAAAACATCCTTGCGGTACCCCACCAGTAACTGAACTCCAGGATGAACATTTCCCATCAACTACCACCCTCTGTCATTTTACAGCTAGCCAATTTCTGATCCAAACCGCTAAATCACCCTCAATCCCATGACTCCATATTTTCTGCAACAGCCTACCATGGGGAACCTTATCAAATGCTTTACTGAAATCCATATACATCACATCAACCACTTTACCCTCATCCACCTGTTTGGTCATAAAACAATGCAGCACAGAACACGCCCTTTGGCCCTTGATGTTGTGCCGACCTGTGAACTATTATAACCCTCTCCCCCTACACTATCCCATCAACATCCATATGATTATCCAAGGAGTGTTTAAATGCCCCTAATGTGGCTGAGTTAACTACATTGGCAGGCAGGGCATTCCACGCCCTTACCACTCTGAGTAAAGAACCTGCCTCTGACATCTGTCTTAAATATATCACCCCCCAATTTGTAACTATGCCCCCTTGTACAAGCTGACGTCACCATCCTCAGAAAAAGACTCTCACTGTCCACCCTATCTAATCCACTGATCATCTTGTATGTCTCTATTAAATCCCCTCTTAGCCTCCTTCTCTCCAATGAGAACAGACCCAAGTCCCTCAGCCTTTCTTCATAGGGCCTGTGTTCCAGACCAGGCAACATCCTGGTAAATCTCCTCTGCACCTTTTCCAATGCTTCCACATCCTTCCTGTAATGGGGCGACCAGAACTGCATGTAATATTCCAAATGAGGCCGCACTAGCATTTTGTACAGTTGCAGCATGACATCACAGCTCCAGAACTCAATCCCTCTACCAATAAAACCTAACACACCGTAAGCCTTCTTAACAGCACTATCAACCTGGGATCTATGTACATGGACAGCAAGATCCCTCTGCACATCCACACTACCAAGAATTTCCATTAACCCAGTATTCTGCCTTCCTATTATTCTTCCCAAAGTGAATCACCTCACATTTATCCGCATTGAACTCCATTTGCCACCTTTTGTCCCGATTCTGCAGTTTATCCAAGTCTGCCTGCAACCTGCAACATTCTTCCACACTGTCCACCACTCCACCGACTTTCGTGTCATCTGCAAACTTACCAACCCATCCACCTATGCCTGCGTCCAAGTCATTTATAAAAATGACAAACAGCAGTGGTGCCAAAACAGATCCTTGAGGCACACCACTAGTAACCTGACTCCAGGCTGAATATTTTCCATCAACCACTACTCGTTGCCTTCTTACAGAAAGCCAGTTTCTAATCCAAATGGCTAAATCTCCCTCAATCCCGTGGCTCTGTATTTTCTCCAATAGCCTACCATGTGGAACCTTCTCAAAGGCTTTATGGAAGTACACCACGTCAACTGCCCTACCCTCATCCACATGCTGGGTCACCTTCTCAAAAACTCCATGAGGTTTGTGAGTCATGACCTGCCCTTGACGAATCCATGCTGACTATCTCCAATCAAATTGTCGCTTGCTGGATGATTATAAATCCTATCTCTTATAATCCTCTCCAAAACTTTTCCTATAACAGATATAAGGCTCACTGGTTTATAATTACCTGTGTCATCCCTACTGTCCTTCTTGAACAAGGGCACAACATTTGCAATCCTCCAGTCCTCTGGTACGAAACCTGTAGACAATGAGGACTCAAAGATCAAGGCCAAAGGCTCCGCCACCCTGTTCCTTTCACTCCTGCCCAGAATAGTTTTGCCAATCCTCTCCTCCACAACCCTGGAACTTTGCGGAGGCCTATAAAAAACTCCCAGCAGTGTGACCTCTCCTCTCCTGTTTCTGACCTCAGTCTATACCACCTCAGTAGACAAGTCCTCATCAAAAGTTCTTTCAGCCACCGTTATACTGTCCTTGACTAACAAAGCCTTCTCCCTCTCTTTTACCACCTTCCTTGATCTTAATGAAAGATCTAAACCCTGGAACCTGCAACATCCATTCCCGACCCTCCTTTATCCATGTCCCCGAAATGGCCACAACATCGAAGTCCGTACCTATCCATTCTGCAAGCTCACCTACCTTATTCTGGATACTCCTGGCATTGAAGTAGACACACTTCAATCCAGCTTGCTGTCTCCCAGCACACTCCTGTGACAGTGAGATCCTGTCCATGTCCTCGCTACTCTCATCCTCCTGTGTACTAGAACTACACCTCAGTTTCCCATCCCCCTTCTGAGCTAGTTTAAATGCATCCGAATAGCACTAGCAAATTTCCCAACCAGAATATTAGTGTCCCTCTGGTTCAAGTGGAGACAGTCCTGTTTGTAGAGGTCCCACCTTCCCCAGAATAAGCCCCAATTGTCCATGTAACTGAAGCCCTCCCTCCTGCACCATCCCTGCAGCCACGTGTTCAGCTGAAATCTCTCCTTGTTCTTTGCCTCGCTATCACATGGCACGGGTAACAAACCAGAGATGACCACTCTGTTTGTTCTAACTCCCAGCTTTCACCCTAGCTCCCTGAAATCCTGCCTGACATCTCTATCTCTCTTTCTACCTAAGTCGTTGGTGCCTATGTGGACCACGACTTGGGGCTGGTCACCCTCTCCCTTCAGGACCCCAAAGACACGATCCAAGACATCACGGTCCCTGGCACCTTGGAGGCAACACACCAACTGTGAGTCTCTTACGTTCCCAACAAACTTTCTATCTGTCCCTCTAACTATTGAGTCCCCAGTGACTAACACTCTCTTCCTATCCCCCCTTCCCTTCTGTGCAAGAGGGACAGACTCTGTACCAGAGACCTGCGCCCTACTGTATGCCCCTGGTAAGTCGCACCCCCCCCCCCACCACCCGCTCCCAACAGTATCCAAAACGGTATACTTGTTTTTTACGGGAACGACCACAGCGGATCCCTGCACTGACTGCTTTGACCCCCTTCTAACAGTTACCCAGCTTTCTTCATGCTTAGGAGTAACTACTTCCCTGTAACTCTTGTCTATCACTGACTCTGCCTCCCAAATGATCCGAAGTTCATCCAGCTCCCACTCCAGTTCCCTAACGCGGTCTTGGAGGAGCAAGAGTTGGGTGCACTTCCTGCAGATGTATTTGGAGGGACACTAATGGCGTCCCTCACCTCATCCATCATGCAGGAGGAACATTCCTCTACCTGCACTGCCATCCCTGCTAATCCTCTAAACAGAAAGTTAAAAAAAAGAGAAGCTTACCTTGATTTGTCCCTGGTGTATAAGGTTAGAGGAGGTGGATGGGTGGGAGGCCCTACAAGGGTAGGGTCTTGGGTTTAGCCAACGATCACTTATAGAGCTGAGGGATGAAAAAAAAGGTCTCTCCCTTCCTAGAAACCTCTGCTCTGAGCTGCTGCTGCTGCAGCAACCAGAAATGGAAGGCTCCGACGCTCGAGGTAAGCTTTTAAAGATTTAAAATCACTGACTCACCTTCTCACAAAGCTCAATAAGGTTTGTGAGGGACAACCTACCCTTCACAAAACCGTGTTGACTATCCCGAATCAAATTACTCCTTTCTAGATGATTATAAATCCTATCTCTTGTAATCCTTTCCAACACTTTACCCACAACCAAAGTAAGGCTCACTGGTCTGTAACTACCAGGGTTGTCCCTCCTCCCCTTCTTGAGCAAGGGGACAACATTTGCTATCCTCCAGTCTTCTGGCACTATTCCTGACGACTTAAAGATCAAAGCCAAAAGCTCTGCAATCTCCTCCCTAGCTTCCCAGAGAATCCTAGGATAAATCCCATCTAGCCAAGGGGACTTATCTATTTTCTCACTTTCTAGAATTTCTAACACCTCCTCCTTATGAAACTCAATCCGTCTCAACTAATAGCCTGTGTCTCAGTATTCATCTCGAATACATTGTGTTTTTCCTGTGTGAATACTGACAAAAAATATTCATTTAGCACCTCTCCTATCTCTTCGGACTCCACGCACAAGTTCCCACTACTGTCCTTGACTGGCCTTAATCTTACTCTAGTCATTCTTTTATTCCTGACATACCTATAGAAAGCTTTAGGGTTTTCCCTGATCCTATCTGCCAAAGACTTCTCATGTCCCCTCCTGGCTCTCCTTCGCTCTCTCTTTAGGTCCTTCCTCACTAACTTGTAATTCTCAAGCGCCCTAAGTGAGCCTTCACGTCTCATCTTTCCATAAGTCTCCTTCTTCCTCTTGACAAGACATTCAACTTCTTCAGTAAACCATGGTTCCCTTGCTCGATCACTTGCTCCCTGCCTGACAGGTACATAATTATCAAGGACACGCCAGTCGCTGTTCCTTGAACAAGTTCCACATTCCAACTGTGCCCAGCCCCTGCAGTTTCCTTCCCCATTCTATGCATCCTAAATCTTGCCTAATCGCCGCATAATTGCCTTTCCCCCAGCTACAACTCTTGCCCTGCAGTATACACCTATCCCTTTCTACCGCTACAGTAAACATAGCCTCGCCTCTTGTGGCCTACCTATATACTGTGTCAGGAAACCCTCCTGCACACATTGGACAAAAACTGACCCATCTGAAGTACTTGAACTATAGTGTTTCCAGTCAATATTTGGAAAGTTAAAGTCCCCCATAACAACTATCCTGTTACTTTCGCTCCTATCCAGAATCATCTTTACAATCCTTTCCTCTACATCTCTGGAACTTTTCAGAGGCCTGTAGAAAACTCCCAACAGGGGGACCTCTCCTTTCCTGTTTCTAACCTCAGCCCATACTACCTCAGTAGACAAGTCCTCATCAAACATCCTTTCTGCCACCATAATACCATCCTTGACTAACAATGCCACACCTCCCCCTCTTGCACCACCTTCCCTGATCTTATTGAAACATCTAAACACCGGAACCTACAACAACCATTCCTGTCCCTGCTCTATCCACGTCTCCGAAATGGCCACACCATCGAAGTCCCAGGTACCAATCCATGCTGCAAGTTCACCCACCTTTGTCCGGATGCTCCTGGCGTTGAAGTAGACACACTTCAAACAACCTTCCTGCCTGCTGGTACACTCCTGCGACCTTGAAACCTTATTTATGACCTCACTACTCTCAACCTCCTGTTTACTGGAGCAACAATTCAGGTTCCCAACCCCCCTGCTGAATTAATTTAAACCCTCCCAAATGCAGCACAAGAACAGGCCCTTCAGTCCTCCAAGCCTGTGCCAACATATTTTGCCCTTCCATTTTAAAACTGTCTTCATTTACAGATCCTTATCCCTCTATTCCTTTCCTATTCATGTATTTGTCCAGGTGTTTCTTGAATGCAACTATTGTGTCTGTTTCCACCACCTTCTCTGGCAGTGCGTTCCAGGCACTCATCACCCTTTGTGTGAAAAACCTTGTCTCACAGGATGACATTTTGCTGAAGAGGTTTAGATAAGAAACCTCAAATTCCTTTTCAGGATGGAAAGCAGTAAACAGCTCTCGCCCTCTCCGACAGTGAATCAGGGCCGGCTTAGCACAGCGTTCTTCTGGCTGGTATCTGGTCAACAAAGGCTAAACAAAAAAAAAATCTGGATATCAGAAAACAAAAACAGAAATTACTGGAAATTACTGGTGTGGTAGCATCTGCTTTCTTAAGTGTGCTTTCCACAGATTTTTGTTTCTGGTCAATAAATCTTCATTTTCCTGTTTTCTACCCGAGGGCAACAGGTTTTGCAGTGAACCAAGTGAATAAAAGCTCTTTTCCCATACATTTCTCGAAATTGATTAGAAAATGCTGAAAACGCTCTGCAGCTCCGGGAATATCAGTGTAAAAATAAAATCACAGGTTTAATGTCTAAACTCACTCCACCTTCCTCCAACAAACATATTCACTTGAAAATGTTGCGTGTCCTAGTTGTACGATGATCGTTTCTATACGAATGAACTGCCAAGCACAACGTGTTTATAATCATAACAGAATTAACAACACATCCAAACCTGCACGTACCAGTCTCACCGTGAGGTCTAACTAACTGAACGGTGCCACTGTCAAACCTGCAGTGAATTATCTGCTTACTCTGCAGACATCCTGTCAATCCGTTGGAAACTCAAACAGAGACCTGCACTTTTCTCTATAATTACAACTTACACACTTCCTCATGCAGACTCTCCTGTGGCTCTCTGAAGCTGAGGGACGACAAACAAAGTTCCAGAAATGTTCTGCACAGATGAAATGTCACAAATCTGAAGCCCCAATTCTTGTTTCTTTCTCTCCAGATATCATGGGGCCTGCCGCATTTTCTGAGGCTTATTTTGAATTTCGCATCTGCTGCGTCTCCCATCTTTGTTAATGCCGGGGGAGATCTGAGGACATTTTGAATTAGACCCGAGTCAGTCTGTGCAGGGACACGGCGAGACCTAATGAGATCTTCACTGCTATCTAAAGACAAACGTTTGCAGAAGGCTTTTATTCACTTGGTTTAATGGCCTGTGAGAATAGAACATAATAAAACATAGGGAACAGTAACAGAATAAAACACATAGATTTGATTGAAACATTGCATTTTATTTGGGTTGGATGATCTAACAATGTAGTTTCTAAACTCTGGTTCAGCAATTTCTCCTTCGCTAATTTAGTTGGTCCTCTCAACCCAAGTGCAAGAACTAATTCAAATGAACCGAATTTAGTTGATACATTAGGTGATTCCCTAACTGCAAGAGGTATACATGGAATTCCTTTGTCCCAATCCTCTTGACTATAGACCCTCAATACGGTCTTTAAAGTTTGATGCTACCATTCTAAGGCTCCCTGCAATTCTGGATGGTTTAGCTCTGATTTATTTAGGTTGTTTTATTCCTAAATTATCCATAATTTCTTTGAATAACTTCACTGCAAAATTTGATCCTTGATCCAGCTGTATCTCTGTGGGTAGCCTGTATCGAGTATAAAATTCCCTTTAGCTGTGATAATGCATAATGGAATGGTCTCTGGAAATCTAGTAGATACATTTATTAATGTCAACAAATATTGATTCCCACTTTTTGTTTTAGGCAGGGGTCCTACACTATCAATTACAAATTCTGTAATGCTTTCCTTAGATGTGGGAATGGGTATTAAGGGTGCTGGTTTTATCACTGCCTGAGATTTTCCTATTACCGAACATATGTGTCATGTCTGGCAAAATTCAACCACATCTTTACGTAACCCAGACCAATAAAAATGTTTTTGTATTTTGGCTTGAGTTTTCCTTATTCCAAGATGAGCCCCTATTGGTAATTAATGTGCTATCTGCAACGCCTCCTTTCTATAACACACCAGTAATGCAACTTGATGACCTTCTGCCCATTTTCCTTCCATCTCAATATGTAATGGTCTCCTTCCCATAATATCCTTCCCATAACAGGGTGGGCCAGAACTGGACGTAGACTCCAACATTAAGATGGTCCTTCACAAAGTATTTTCTGATCTCACTCCAGTTAAACTCTTCACCAACTTTGAGGGGATTTGGGAATGGGCAACACAAACCAGCCTTGTCAGTCATGCCCACATCAAATGACTCTTTAAAAAGGTGAAGAATTAACACCACCTCAGATAGCAGCAGCAATGAAACTGTAACAAAACAGTACAATGACATTCAGCCTAAAATTATTAAAGTTCATGGAGTATAACACTACATCATATCAATATGAAAGGCTGTGGTTTTGGAGTGGTTTGTAAAAATGTTATTTTGTATATTCAGAAGTGATGCTGCTGTCATCTAATATATTCTGAAGGAATGTTTGAGACCCAGTAGAGTGAAGGGAGAGGTGATGGATACATTAGTGGAGAGTTAATCAAATTTAATTGGTTATGTTAATATAGGATGCTAAGTAACAGTGAGGGGTATGGCTAACTGGAGTAAAGCTCTCACGTAAAGATGTGGACTTGATTTCTTTTTAAATAGTTATCTTTTGATCACAGAGCATGGATGATTCAAAATATAAAGTTTTGGGATATGATTACCTACTGTTCCCTGAAAATAAATCATACAAGAAGTGACAGGACAGTAGGAAGTGCAGAAAACAGAGGGGTCTTGGGGGTAGTAAGAACTGCCGATGCTGGAGTCAGAGATAATTCAGTGTGGATCTGGAGGCACACAGCAGGCCAGGCAGCATCTGAGGAGCAGGAAAGTTGACATTTTGTGTGGGAACCCTTCTTCAGAAACGGGGAATGGGAGCTCAGAAATAAATAGAGAGAGCAGGGGTGGGCTTGGGGAAGGTAGGTGGAATGGTGATAGATGAGTGCAGGTAGAAAGTGGTAGGGATTGGTCAGTGAGGTTGGAGGAGCAGATAGGTGGGAGAGAAGATGGACAGGCTGCGTCAGGTCAAGGATGAGAGGGAGGATTGGTCAGGGGATGAGGCTAGGGGTGGGGAGATTTTGAAACTGGTAAAGTCCACATTTAGGCCAATGGGCTGCAGGCTCCCAAGGCAGAATATGAGGTGCTGCTCCTCCAGTTTGCGGGTGGTGTCATTGTGACACTGGAGGAGGCCCAGGATGGACATGTCCCCTAGGGAGTGGGAGGGGGAGTTGAAATTGTTTGTGACCAGAACGTGTTGTCGTTTGTCATGAACAGAGCGCAGGTGCTGTACAAAGTGGTCTCTGAGCCTCCAGTTGGGCTCCCTGATGTAGAGGCCTAATCGGGATGCAATAGACCACATTAGCGGATGTGTAGGTGAACCTTTGTCTGATGTGAAAGGTTTGTCTGGTGCCTTGAATGGAGGCAAGGGGAGGGGGTGTAGGGGCAGGTGTAGCACCTTCCGCAGTTGCAAGGAAAGATGCCGCGGGTGGTGGAGTTAGTGGGCAACATGGAGTGGGTAAAGGAATCGTGGACTGAGTGGTCCCTACAAAAGGCGGATCGGGGTGGGGAGGGAAATATATCTTTGGTTGTGAGGTTGGATTATAAGTGGTGGAA
The DNA here is from genome assembly GCF_030684315.1 of Stegostoma tigrinum. Classification (NCBI taxonomy): domain Eukaryota; kingdom Metazoa; phylum Chordata; class Chondrichthyes; order Orectolobiformes; family Stegostomatidae; genus Stegostoma; species Stegostoma tigrinum. The sequence continues at coordinate 15,072,264 of NC_081395.1, read as the reverse complement.
TTGGTGGAGAATAATACGTTGGATACGGAGGTTAGTGGGGCGATATGCGAGGACAAGGAGGATTCTGTCTTTGTTTTTGTTAGAGGGAGGGAATTTCAGAAGATGGGTCAGAAATTCAGAAGATGGATGCCAACCCAGAACTGCTCCTCTGATGTTGCCTGGCCTGCTGTGTTCCTTCAGCTCCACACTGTGTTGTCTCTGACTCTAGCATCTGCAGTTCTTGCTATTTCTGAATAAGCTCATGTTGTTTTGTTCAGTGCAGAGAAAGCGAGTTTTGAGAAGATTTGTAGCTCAGGTTGAGGTTCTGGATGTGAGTTTGCTCGCTGAGCTGGAAGGTTAGTTTTCAGACGTTTCGTCACCATTCTAGGTAACATCATCAGTGAGCCTCCGACGAAGCGCTGGTGTTATGTCCCGCTTTCTATTTATCTGGTTAGGTTTCCTTGGGTTGGTGATGTCATTTCCTGTTCTTTTTCTCAGGGGATGGTAGATTGGCTCCAAGTCAATGTGTTTGTTGATGGAGTTCCGGTTGGAATGCCATGCTTCTAGGAATTCTCGTGCATGTCTCTGTTTGGCTTGTCCTAGGATGGATGTATTGTCCCAATCAAAGTGGTGTCCTTCCTCATCTGTATGTAAGGATACGAGTGATAGTGGGTCATGTCGTTTTGTGGCTAGTTGATGTTCATGTATCCTGGTGGCTGGCTTCCTGCCAGTTTGTCCAATGTAGTGTTTGTCACAGTTCTTGCAAGGTATTTTGTAGATGACGTTCGTTTTATTTGTTGTCTGTATAGGGTCTTTTAAGTTCATTAGTCTAAAAGACCCTATACAGACAACAAATAAAACGAACGTCATCTACAAAATACCTTGCAAGAACTGGGACAAACACTACATTGGACAAACTGGCAGCAAGCCGGCCACCAGGATACATGAACATCAACTAGCCACAAAACGACATGACCCACTATCACTCGTATCCTTACATACAGATAAGGAAGGACACCACTTTGATTGGGACAACACATCCATCCTAGGACAAGCCAAACAGAGACATGCAGGAGAATTCCTAGAAGCATGGCATTCCAACCGGAATTCCATCAACAAACACATTGACTTGGAGCCAATCTACCATCCCCTGAGAAAAAGAACAGGAAATGACATCACCAACCCAAGGAAACCTAACCAGATAAATAGAAAGCGGGACATAACACCAGCGCTTCGTCGGAGGCTCACTGATGATGTTACCTAGAATGGTGACGAAACGTCTGAAAACTAACCTTTCAGCTCAGCGAGCAAACTCACATCCAGTGCAGAGAAAGTTGGGGTGGGGGATGCGGAACCTGACTCAGGTGTATAAGATCAAGAGGGGAATGGAAAGGGTGGATAGAAAGCAGCTACTCCCTTTCATTGAAAGGCCAATAATAAGGGGCAGGGAGATAATTTTAAGGTGGGAGGCAGGAGATTCAGAGGGAATTTGACAAAAAAAAATGTTTTTGCCCAAAGGGTGCTGTGGTCAGGGATGCATTGCCTGGAAGGGTAGCTTCACAACCTTTAACAAAGCATTTAAAGTAAGATAACATTCAAGCCTGTGGGCCTAGTTCTGGAAAGTGGCACTAGAGTAGCATTACTGTATGTTTGGTGGTACAGACTTGATGAGCCAAAAGACTTCTTCTGCACTGTATGATTTATGGAAGAATGGTGTCACAGTGTGGGCCGGGTGGAGCAAGGTATGGCATCAACATTTTCGTTATCATACAGAAGTAAAATCTGAATTTTTGTTTTGGAATCGCGGGCAGATGATTTGAACACAGATGAGAATTTGGACAGATTGATAAATTTTAATCAACAAAATTAACAAAAAACAAAGAACAGTGATAAATGTGCCATCCTCAGATGGTAGACTGTGACTCCTGTTGCCTTCGGCCCCGGTTGTTTGCAATCTAAATGATTTGGAAGCAGCGATGCTGGACCGACATTCTAACACTCCCACCTTTGCAGATGACACAAAACTAGACGGGAAGGTGTGCTTTGAAGAGGCTGAAAAGGAGATTTAGTCAGGCTCAGTAAGTGGGAACAAGGATGGCAGGTGGAATATAATGTGAATAAAAACTGAAATTGCTGGAAAAGCTCACCAGGTCTGGCAACATCTGCGGAGAGAAATCAGAGTTAACGCTTCTGGTCAAGGGAGTCCCGAGGAAGGCTCACTCAACCCGAAATGTTAACTCTGATTTCTTCTCACCGATGCCTCCAGATCTGCTGACCTTTTCCAACAGTTCCCATTTTACTCCTGATTTACAAATCAGCAATGTTTTCAGCTTTTATAATATAAGTAGGTTTGAGGTCATCCACTTTGATATGAAAAGTAGATGTGAAGAGCATTTCTTAAATGGGGACAGATTGGAAATTGCCTATGTCCAAAAGAACGTAAGTGTCCTTGCTCAGAAGTCAATGAAAACCAACATGTAGGTGCAGCAAGCAACTCAGAAGGCAAAACATGATTATCTACATCTCAAGAAAATTGGAGTATAGGAGCACAGAGGTCTTGCTACAATTGTACAGATCACTGTGAAACCACCCCTGGAGCAGTTTCCACAGTACTGGTTCTTTTGGCTGAAATTTGTAGTGGGACCTTGAGCATAGGTGGTGACAGTGATGCAGTGCACTAAATAAAGAAGTTGATCAGTTCTCTGGGAACTCCATCCAGTAGTGATGGAGGGCAGCCGGAGCAGTTGAAAGGAATTTTGCTGGAAAGAAAGTGCATCTGTTAGGAGCAGTGATTCCTCACACAATCCTTACAGTGCAGATAGAGGCCATTCAGCCCACTGAGTCTGCACCAACCACCCAAACAGCATCCCATGTCCGCCCCATCCTATTCCTGCAACCCCTCATTTACCATCTAACCTGCACATCTCTGGATACCATGGGGCAATTTAGTACATCCATCCACCTAACGTACACATCCTTAAACTGCTGGAGGAAACCCACACAGACACAGGGAGAATGTGCAAATTCCACACAGTCACTCAAGGCTGGAATTGAACCCGGGTCCTGAGAGACAGTGCTATCCATGCCAGCGTGCTGTCGTATGAGCTGCCATTCTCAGTTCAATGTAATCCACATGGTCTTTCCACACACGTAGTATAAAAAGTTCTTATTTATTCTTAATTTCCTTCCTGTGCGTAATGACCAGATACCAGTAGAATCCTTGTTTTCTGATCAATATATTTGCTACAGAAATAGTGCAGAAGAGATTCACCAGACTGATATCTGTAAAGGTGAGGCCATTCATATGTGAGATTGAGGAGACTGAGCCTGTATTCTCTGTTGCTCAGAATGAGGTGATCTCAGTTAAATAAACTTAAAATCCTTAGAGGGCTTAACAGGGCAGCTGCAGAATGGATATTTCCCCTAAATGTGAGTTCCAGAACCGGGGGACACAGTGTCAGATTAAAAAGTAAGGCAACTGTGACAGAGATGAGGAGGTGCCTATTTGTTCAGAGGTTAGTTAACCATTGGAATTCACTACTGCAGAGGATTATGGAAGGTCAGTCATTGAGCAAGATCAAAAGATATACAGATTTCCAGTTATTGTGACGGCAAGGGGATGGCGTAAGATTATGCCATTGAGAGAATTTGATCAGCCATGATCTCGAATGGAGGGGCAGTCTCAAGGGGCTGAGTGGCCTATTCCTGTGCTCCAACACAGCTTCCATCGCAGTTCAATGAGACCTCATCACCAAGTGATCGTATAAATATAACTCAGATGCTTCTTTCTGGTCCCCTGCTCTCATGACTCAACCTGGCCCAAAACCCACACTTCCCCACCCCAACCCACATGTTCACCCATCACTCTCACTAGGTATCTGGGTGTGGAAGAGACTTCAATGAACCACCCAACCACCAATACAATAAGAAACATGGCCAAAGGGAGTTCAGAGAGAAACTCAGTAACATCATGGCAAGTTTGGCCCTTTTGGGAGAATGAGAGAGAGGGAAGCAGCAGGGACAAAGAAGCTCCATGAGCTCCTCACAATTGTTTTTGGAAGTAAATATGTAGGAGACAGAAACAAGTACGCCCTGTAAGAGCAGTGATCTCATGGTACAAAAATCAAAACACATTGTGCGTACAAGAAGTTTATTTGATTTACAGAGTATTAACACCCATTACTGAGCTGTACAGTAACATCAGCAGAAATGGATCTCATTGAACATTATCCAGGCCCAGATGTAATTAATGGCAAAATCACTTAATGAGAGAGATCTTTATGGTGAGAGACTGTATTTACTGGTGAACTCGCTGGTGTGTCAGCAGGTTGGATGCTTGACTGAATCCCTTCCCACACACAGAGCAGATGAATGGCCTCTCCCCGGTGTGAACCCGCTGGTGTCTCAGCAGGATGTATGACCGAGTAAAATCCTTCCCACACACAGAGCAGGTGAATGGCCTCTCCCCAGTGTGTACTCGCTGGTGTCTCAGCAGGTGGGATGACTCAGTGAAATCCTTCCCACATTCAGTGCAGGTGAAAGGCCGCTCCCCAGTGTGAACTCGCTGGTGTCTCCGCAACCGAGATGTTTCAGTGAACTCTTTCCCACATTCACTGCAGGTGAACGGTCTCTCCCCAGTGTGAACTCGCTGGTGTGTCAGCAAGGTATATGAGCGAGTGAATCCCTGCCCACACTTTGCGCAGGTGAATGGCCTCTCTCCGGTGTGACTGCGCCAATGAGTTTCCAGGTCAGACGGGTAATTGAATCCCTTCCCACAGTCATCGCATTTCCAAGGTTTCTCTCTGTTGTAACTGCATCTATGTCTCACCAGGCCAGACGATTGGCTGAAGCCTCGCCCACACACAGAGCATGAGTACGGATTCTCTTCACTGTGAACTGTGCTTTCTCCTTCCATGGTCAATGACCAATGATATTCACCTCCTGACAAATCCAGTGTCTCCAGCAGGTCTTGGCCTGATGTTTGATCTGAGTTCTCTTTCTGTAAATCTTCTCTTTCCAATTCCCTGGAACATGAATTTGAAACAAGAAACAGTGGAATGAAAGCAGTCAATTGAAATAAAAACCCAACTGCGTTAAGTGAAGAGAACCTGACACCAAGTCAGGACTCTTGTCTCCTGCAGGAGAGTTTGAGAGAGGAGCAGGAAAAGGAAATGACTGGTATTGGCAAACAGGATTAAGGAACATCCCAAGGCATTTTATACAAATACAAGGAGCAGTTGTTGCGAGTGATGTATAAATTTGTTCCTCTGAGACAGGTAAGAAGGGGTAAGATTAAGGAGCCTTGGATGACGGGTAGAGAGGTGCTTCTTGTCAAAAAGAAAAAGGCAGCTTATGTAAGGTGGAGGAGCAAGGGTCTAGCACAGCTTTAGAGGATTACAGGCTTGCTCGGAAGGAGCTCAAAAGTGGACTGAGGAGGGCCAGGAGGGGGCACGAAAAAGGCTTGGCAGGAAGGATTAGGGAGAACCCGAAGGCAATTTACTCATACGTGAGGAATAAGAGAATGATCAGGGAGAAGGTAGGGCCGATCAGGGATAACGTGGGGAACTTGTGCGTGGAGTCTGAGCAGATCGGGGAAGCCCTAAATGAGTTTTTTGGTTCAGTTTTCACTAAGGAAAGGGACCTAGTCATGAATGAGAACTTTGAGGAGCAGGAAAACAGGCTTGAACAGTTCAAAGATTGAGGAAGTTGATGTGCTGGAAATTTTGGCAAACATTAAGATTGATAAGTCCCCAGGGCCGGACCAGATTTATCCTAGGTTGCTCCGGGAAGCGAGAAAGGAGGTTGCTAAGCTGCTGGCGAAGATCTTTTGCTTCCTCACTCTCCACGGGATTCATACCGGAAGATTGGAGGGAGGCAAATGTTGTTCCTCTTTTCAAGAAAGGGAATAGGGAAATCCCTGGAAATTACAGACCAGTCAGTCTTACGTCTGTGATCAGCAAGGTTTTGGAAAGAATTCTGAGGGATACAATTTATGACTATTTGGAAAAGCATAGCGTGATTAAAGGGAGTCAGCATGGCTTTGTGAGGGGCAGGTCATGCCTTACAAACCTTATTGAGTTCTTTGAGGAAGTCACGAGACAGGTTGACGATGGTCGAGCAGTGGATGTGGTGTACGTGGACTTCAGCAAGGCATTTGATAAGGTTCCCCACGGCAGGCTCATTCATAAAGTCGGGAGGTATGGGATACTGGGTGATTTGGCTGTCTGGATTCAGAATTGGTTGGCTAACAGGAGGCAGAGAGTGGTTGTAGATGGTAAGTAATCTGCCTCGAGGTCAGTGCTGAGTGGTGTCCCGCAGGGCTCTGTTCTTGGGCCTCTGCTCTTTGTAGTTTTTATAAATGACTTGGAAGAGGAGGTTGAGGGGTGGGTTAGTATGTTTGCTGATACCACAAAAGTTGGAAGTGCTGTTGATAGTATCGAGGGCTATTGCAGGCTTCAGCGAGACATTGACGATATGCAGAGCTGGGCTGAGAAATGGCAGATGGAGTTCAACCTGGATAAATGCGAAGTGGTGCATTTTGGAAGGTCGAACTTAAATGCTGAATATAGGATTAAAGGCAGGATTCTTGGCAGTGTGGAGGAACAGTGGGATCTTGGTGTTCAAGTCCATAGCGCCCTCAAAGTTGCCACCCAGGTGGATAATGTTGTTAAGAAAGCATATGGTGCTTTGGCTTTCATTAACAGGAGGATCGAGTTTAAGAACCGCAAGGTTATGCTGCAGCTGTACAAAACCCTGGTGAGACCACACTTGGAATATTGTGTCCAGTTCTGGTCGCCCTATTACAGGAAAGATGTGGAGGCTTTGGAGAGGGTGCAAAGGAGGTTTACCAGGATGCTGCCTGGACTGGAGGGCTTGTCTTATGAGGAGAGGTTGACTGAGCTTGGACTTGTCTCTCTGGAGAGAAGGAGGAAGAGAGGTGACCTGCTCGAGGTGTACAAGGTAATGAGAGGCATGGATAGAGACGATAGCCAGAGGCTTTTCCCCAGGGCAGGACTGACTGCCATGATGGGTCATAGTTTTAAGGTGTTAGGAGGAAGGTATAGAGGAGACGTCAGAGGGAGGTTCTTCACCCAGAGAGTTGTGAGTGCGTGGAATAGTTTACTAGTGGTAGTCGTGGAAGCAGAGTCATTAGTGACATTTAAGCGACTGCTGGACATGCACATGGACAGCAGTGAATTGAGGGGAATGTAGGTTAGGTTATTTTATTTTTGGATTAGGTTTATTTCACAGTACAACATCGTGGGCTGAAGGGCCTGTACTGTGCTGTACTTTTCTATGTTCTATGTTCTAAAAAGCTAGCTAGGGAAAGGGTAGGTCCACTGTGAAAAAAGTGGGAATTTATATGTGGCCCCAGAAGAAGTGGCTGAGGTCCTTAAACAGTACTTTGCATTGGAGTTCACAAAGGAAAAGGACATAGTGGATGGCAAGTGTTGGAAGGGTTATCTTGACATTCTGAGGCATGTGAATATAAAAAAAAAGTGGTGACGGCCGTTTTGAAAAGGAAGTCCCCAGGACCTGATGGGATCTATCCCTCAATGTTGAGGGAGGCAGGTGAGGAAATTGCTGGGGTCTTGTACAAAATCTTTGTATCCTCTTCAGTCACAGGAGTGGTGCCAGAGGTCTGGAGAATAGCCGATATTATTCCTTTGTTTAATAAGGGCACCAGGGATAATCTGGGAAATTACAGGCCAATGAGCCTTATGTCAGTGATATGGAAATTATTGGAAGACTCTTCGGGATAAGATCTACTCACATTTCAAAAAATATGGATTTATTAAAGATAGCATGCCTTTATGCGAGGTAGGATCTGTCTCAATGAGATTTTTCAGGAGGTGAGAAAGAAGATTGATGACGGCAGAATGGTAGATGTTGTCGATATGGACTTTCGACAACATCCCTCATGGCAGATACAAAAGATGAAGTCAAATGGGATCCATGGTGAGCTGGCAGTCTGGGTCAGTCATAGGAGAGACACTAGCAATGCATGGGTGCTTTTCTGACTGGAGATCTGTGGCTGGTGCTGTTCCGCAGGAATTAGTGCTAGAGCCCCTGCTGTTAGTGACGTATTAATGATTTGGAGGAGAATGTAGGTGGCCTAATTAGTAAGATTGCGGATGACATAAAGACTGGGGGACCTGCGGATAGTGTTTAACTCACTGCTACATCTCTTCCAGCTATGCCCACCTTGAAGAAGTTCAGCTCCTCTCCCCAACTGCATGTCCATTCTAAAATTTTTTCTTGTTCACGTTCATTAATTTCACTGTTAAATAGTTCCCATTACCAGCTATTCATTCCCCCAGAGTGACCATTACACAGGCCTTTGTCTTCCAACTATTTTTCACTCTTTCTGGGCTCTTCCTCTATGTATTGTTTACTCAACTCTCCCCAAACAACCGCATCTTCTGCATAAATGCCAAACATTTCCAAGCTACCATTAGTTCTGAAGAAGGGTCATTGAACCCAAAACGTTAATTCTGACTTCTCTTTAAAGATGCTGCCAGACTTGCTGAGTTTTCCCAGCAATTTCTGCTCTTGCTGCATCTGATTAGATTTAGAATTTGAAATGGGAGTTGTCAAGTATTTGAGAATGAGGAACTTCAGCCGGTGGGTTTGGTTGCAGATGTTCTGTCACCCTGTGAGGTAACATCATCAGTGCATCCCCAGTGAAGCGCTGGTGTTCTGTCCCGTTTGTTATTTAGATCCATCTGCTTGCTGGGTTGGTTAGTACTACATCCCATTCTGTTTTTCAGTGGTTTGTACATTGGGTCCAGTCAATGTGTTTGTTGACAGACTTCTAGTCAGAATGTCAGGCGTCCAGGAATTCCCCGGCATGTCTCTGTTTGGTTCATCCTAATATGGATGTGTTGTCGAATTTGCGTCCTTCTTCAATGTGTATTGAGACCAGTGAGAATTGGTTTCCTGATGGCTAATTTGTCGTCATGTATGCTTATTGCCTGTTCTCTGCCAGTTTGGCCTGTGTATCAATTTTCAGGGTCCTTGCATGATATTTTGTACATTACTTTAGCTTTACTGGTTGTGGGTATGGGACACTTTACGTTCGTCAGTAGCTGCCGCAGGGTAGTTATTGGTTTGTGGGCGACCCTGATACCTAGGGGTCTGAGCAGTCTTGTGCTCATCTCTGATATTTCCCTGATGTACGGTCAGGTGACGAGTGTGTCTGGCCATGTTGTGTCTTCTTGTTGTGGTCTGTCGCGGAGGTAACGGGCAGATTGTTCCTTCTGGGTATCCATTCCTTTTAAAAGCTCCGTATAAATGCTCCCGTTCTGCTTTGCGCAATTCCGGGTTGCTGCAGTTAGGGAACCGGATTACCACAACCCTGAAGAAATTACACAGCCCAGAAAACATCAGCAACACAGGCTATCAAAAAAATGAAGCCAGAGGGATCTAACACAACTCGCTTCTATGGACTCCCTAAGATACACAAGCCAAGGGTCCCCCACAGACCAATTGTCTCACTACCAGGCACGCCAACATACAGATTAGCCAAAGAACTACAACAGAAACTGAAGTACTTAGTTGACCACACTACCAACTCCATCCACTCCTCCCAAGAATTCCTCGACATCATCAAGGACACCAGAATAGAAGGGGATGAAATAATGGTATCCTTTGAAATAACAGCACTATTTAGATTAAATTCCCTACAGTGTGGAAACAGGCCCTTGGACCCAACAAGTCCACACCGCCCCTTGGAGCATCCCACCCAGACCCATGCCCTTATAACCCACACACCCCTGAACACTACAGGCAATTTAGCATGGCCAATCCACCTAGCCTGCACATCTTTCGACTGTGGGAGGAAACCCACGCAGACACGGGGAGAATGTAAAAACTCTGCACCCGAGTTACCCGAGGCTGGAATCAAACCTGGGTCCCTGGCGCTGAGAGGCTGCAGTACTAACAACTGAGCCACCGCGCCACCCATCTACAAACATCGACCTAGCCAAAGAGACAATTGCCGCACTGCTGGATGAATTAGGAAAGCAGGCACCCCACAACCTCACAACCCACTTCACTTTCAATGGCCATGTATTTAAACAAATCAACAGAACACCAATGGGATCCCTAATATCAGGGCTGATAGCAGAAGCAGTAATGCAAAGAGTAGAACGGACAGTGCTCCCCACTATCCAACCCAACTCTGGGTCTGCTAGGTAGACAACACCTTTGTGATTATTAAATACATAAGGCAGAAGAAACCCACTGACACAGAAACATTATCCTCACTAGAATAAAATTCACAAAAGAAGACGAGAACCACAGCCGACTACCCTTCCTGGACATAATAGAGGAAGGTAAGAACAATGGGGAATTCCAGACTGGCGTATACTGTAAAACCACCCATGTGGGCCAGATACTTAATGACACCAGCAACCACCGCAACACCTGTAAACAGAGCATCATCAGGTCACCGGAACAACATGAAATTGCACAAAGCAGAACAGGAGCATTTATATGGAGTTTTTAAAAGGAATGGATACCCAGAAAGCATAGTCTGCTGTTACCTCTGCAACAGGCCACAAGAATAAGACACACATGGCCGGAAACACTAGTCACCCTACCGTACATCAGGGACATATCGGAGATGACCACCAGACTGCTCAGACCAGTAGGAATCAGGGTAGCCCTCAAAACCGCAACCAAACTGCAACTGCTACTGGCGAACGTAAAGGATCCCATACCCACAGCCAATAAAACTAACGTAAAATACAAAATACCATGCAAGGGCTGTGAGAAACATTACACTGGCCAAACTGGAAGAAAACCGGCAATAAGGATACACGAAGACCAACTAGCCACCAATTCCCACTGGTCTCAATAGACATGGACAAAGAAAGACACGAGTTTGACTGGGACAACACATCCATAATTGCACAAGCCAAAAAGAGACATGCCAGGGAATTCCTGGAGGCCTGGCATTCTGACCAAACTCCGTCAACAAACACAATGGTTTGTATACTGGAGATAACAAGGTGTAGAGCTAGATGAACACAGCAGGCCAAGCAGCATCAGAGGAGCAGGAAAGCTGACGTTTCAGGCCTCCGTCCAGTTCAATGAAAAACAGAACCGAAAGTGATAGCAACCACTCCAGCAAACCAATGCATATAAATAACAATCGGGACAGAACACTAATGCTTCATCGGAGGTGCACTGACTATGTGACCCAGCAGGGTGACGAAACGTCTCCAACCAAACCCACTGGCTCGGTGAGCAAGTCTACAACCTCATCCACAATCCGAGCTGCAAATATTCTCAAAAAAATCCTTTAAATGAGGAACTTTCAGGGTTACAAACAGCAAGTCAGTGTCTAGGACTAAACAGGGCTGATCTTTCAAAGAGACAACACAAACACTAAAAGGTTAAACAGCCTCCTTCTACATTGTAAAATAGGGCTGAGTTAGCACAGCTTTGTCAAGGCAGGTCCCGCCAGATGAATTGTTTGGATTCCAACAATATGGCACCATCCAGGACTAAGCAGCCTGCTTGAATGGCACCTCATCCACCACCTTCAACATTCACACCCATCACCATCAATGTGCAGTGGCAGGAGTTTGTACCATCTGCAAGATGCAATGCAGAAATTCACCAAGGCATTTTTTTAGACAGCAAATGCAAGATAGAAAAACGAGGGCAGCACGTACATGTGAACTTCACCACCTGCAAATGACACTCCAAGCCACTCACCACCCCGATTTGAAACTATGTCAACATGTATCTACACTCCTTTGCTGTCACTGGGTCAGAATCCTGAGGGCATCGTGGTTTTGCCTGCCTCAAATGAACGGCAGTAGTACCGGAAAGCAGCTTATCACCAGTTTCTGAAAGGGAATTAGGGTTGGGCAATAAATACTGGTCCAGCTAGCGATGCCCACACCCCCTGAATGAACTAAATAAAACAAAAGGCCCTGCCTTAGACATACGTGGCACTCTACTCATCAAATTGTGTGGATGAGACAAAGACCTATTTACATCTACTTTCTGTTACCTGCCAGTCCCCAGCAATCATGCGATTATATTAACTCTTACACCTCGGAGACCGTGTTAGGGAACTACAGCTGGATCTGAATGAACTTTGGATCATTCGGGAGGCTGAGGGGGTAATTGAGAGGAGTTACAGGGAGGTAGTCACAACTCAGGTACAGAAAAAAGGTAGATGAGTTCCAGTCAGGGGATGGAAAGGGAACAGGCAGACAGTGCAGGGATCCCCTGTGGCCATTCCCCTCAATAATAAGTATATCGTTTTGGATACTGTTGGGGGACACGACTTACCAGGGATAAGTCATGGGGGACAGGTATCTGGAACAGAGTCTGTCCCTGTTGCTCAGAAGGGGAGGGGGGAAAAGGAGGAGAGCATTAGTCATTAGGGACTCCATAGTTAGGGGGACCGATAGGAGGTTCTGTGGGGACGAGAGAGACTCACTATTGGTGTGTTGCCTCCCAGGTGCCAGGGTCTATGACATCTCGGATCCATGTTTTTGGGATCCTTAAGGGGGAGGAAGAGCAGTCCCAAGTTGTGATCCACATAGGCACCAACGACATAGGTAGGAAAAGGAATGGGGATGTGAGGCAGAAATTCAGGGAACGAGGGTGGAAGCTTAGAGCTAGAACAAACAGAGTTGTTATCTTTGGTTTGTTGCCCATGCCACGTGCTAGAGAGGTGAGGGATAAGGAGCAACAGCAGTTGAACACGTGGCTACAAAGATGGTGCAGGAGGAAGGGATTCAGATACATGGATAATTGGGGCTCAATCTGGGGTAGGTGGGACCTCTACAAAAGGGATGGTCTACACCTAAACCAGAGGGATACCAATATCCTGGGGGGGGGGAAATTTGCTATTGTTCTTTGGGAGGATTTAAACTAATTCAGCAGGGGGGTGGGAACCTGAATTGTAGCTCCAGTGTCCAGGAAGTTGAGAGTACTGAAGTCATAAATAAGGTTTCAAGGTCGCAGGAGTGTATCGGCAGGCAGGAAAGTGGTTTGAAGTGTGTCTACTTCAACGCCAGGAGTATCCGGAATAAGGTGGGTGAACTTGTGGCATGGATTGGTACCTGGGACTTCGATGTTGTGGCCATTTCAGAGACATGGATAGAGGAGGGACAGGAATGGTTGTTACAGGTTCCAGGGTTTAGATGTTTCAGCAAGATCAGGGAAGATGGTAAAAGAGGGGGAGGTGTGGCATTATTAGTTAACGACATTACGGTGGCAGAAAGGACATTTGATGAGGATTCGTCTACTGAGGTAGCATGGGCCGAGGTTAGAAACAGGAAAGGTGAGGTCACTCTGGTGGGAGTTTTCTATAGGCCTCCGAGAAGTTCCAGAGATGTAGAGGAAAGGATTGCCGAGATGATTCTGGACAGGAGCAATGGTAACAAGACAATTGTTACGGGGGACTTTAACTTTCCAAGTATTGCCTGGAAATGCTACAGGTCGAGTACGCTAGATGGGTCAGTTTTTGTCTAACGTGTGCAGGAGAGTTTCCTGACACGGCATGTAGATAGGCCAACAAGAGGCAAGGCCACCTTGGATTTGGTTCTGGGTCATGAACCAAGCCAGGTGTTAGATTTGGAGGTAGGTGTGCACTTCGAAATGTGGAGCTTGTTCAAGGAACAGCAAATGCAAGTCCTTGCTGAGCATGTACCTTTCAGGCAGGGAGGAAGTGGTCAAGCGAGGTAACCATGGTTTACTAAAGAAGTTGAATCTCTTGTCAAGAGGAAGAGGGAGGCTTCTGTAAAGATGAGGCGTGAAGGCTCAGTTGGGGCGCTTGAGAATTACAAGTTATCCAGGAAGGACCTAAAGAGAGAGCGAAGAAGAGCCATGGGTGGACATGAGAAGTCTTTGGAAGGTGTGAAGATAGATAAGTCCCCTGGGCCAGATTGGATGTATCTTGGGATTCTCTGGGAAGCTAGGGAGGACCCTTTGGCTTTCATCTTTATGTCGTCATTGTCTAAAGGAATAGTTCCAGACGACTGGAGGATAGCAAAAGTTGTCCCCTTGTTCAAGAAAGGGAGGATGGACAGTCCTGGTAATTACAGACCTGTCAGCCTTACTTCAGTTATGGGTAAAGTGTTGGAAAGGATTATAAGAGATAGGATTTATAATCATCTAGAAAAGGATTTGATTAGGGAGTCAACATGGTTTTGTGAAGGGTAGATTGTGCCTCACAAATCTTATTGAGTTCTTTGAGAAGGTGACCAAACAGGTGGATGAGGGCAAAGTGGTTGATGTGGTGTATATGGATTTCAGTAAAGCATTTCATAAGGTTACCCATAGTACGTTATTGCATAAAATATGGAGTCATGGGATTGAGGGTGATTTAGTGGTTTGGATCAAAAATTGGCTAGCTGTAAGAAGACAGAGGATGGTGGTTGATGGGAAATGTTCATCCTGGAGTTCAGTTACTAGTGGTTTACTGCAAGGATCTGTTTTGGGGCCACTGCTGTTTGTCATTTTTATAAATGACCTGGATGAGGGCGTAGAAGGATGGGTTTGTAAATTTGCAGATGACACGAAAGTTGGTGGAGTTGTGGATAGTGCAGAAGGATGTTGCAGGTTACAGAGGGACATAGATAAGCTGCAGAGATGGCTGAGAGGTGGCAAATGGAGTTTAATGCAGAAAAGTGTGAGTTGATTCACTTTGGAAGGAGTAACAGGAATACAGAATACTGGACTAATGGTAAGATTCTTGGTAGTGTGGATGAGCAGAGGGATCTCGATGTCCATGTGCATATATCCCTGAAAGTTGCCACCCAGGTTGCTAGGGTTGTTAAGAAAGCATATGGTGTATTAGGTTTTGTTGGTAGAGGGATTGAGTTTCAGAGTCATGAGGTAATGTTGCAGCTGTACAAAACTCTGGTGTAGCCGCTCTTGGAGTATTGTGTACAGTTCTGGTCGCCACATTATAGGAAGGATGTGGAAGCATTGGAAGGGATGCAGAGGAGATTTACCAGGATGTTGCCTGGTATGGAAGGAAGGTCTTATGAGGAAAGGCTGAGGGACTTGAAGCTGTTTTCGTTAGAGAGAAGAAGTTTAAGAGTTGACCTAATAGAGACATACAAGATGATCAGAGGATTAGATAGGGTGGACAGTGAGAGCCATTTTCCCTGGATGGAGATGGCTGGCAAAAGGAGACATAGCTTTAAATTGAGGGATGATAGATATAGGACAGATATCAGAGGTAGGTTCTTTACTCAGAGAGTAGTAAGGGTGTGGAATGCCCTGCCTGCAATAGTTGTAGACTTGCCAAGTTTAAGGGCATTTAAATGGTCATTGGATAAACATATGGATAATAGTGGAATTGCGTAGGTTAGATGGGCTTCAGTTTGGTTTCACAGGGCGGCGCAACATTGAGGGCCCAAGGGCCTGTACTGCGCTGTAGTATTCTATGTTCTATTCTATGAGCTTTTATTTTCTCCAACATTCCTTGTTGTGGCATGTTATCAAATGCCTTTTTGAAATCCAATCAACTTCCCTTTATCCACAAGTTCAAAGAAGGCAACACATATTTAATGGTACAACAGGAAATATGTGCAGAGACAAAGCAATCTGAATTTTTGAGATGACAGGACATGACAAGAGTAGTTAGTTAAATATATTAGAGTTTGGGCTCCACAAATACTGAGGCAAAAACAGGGCAACTGTGGTTAGCCCAAAAAATTGGACAGATTCTTGGAGAAAGCAATGTGATGAAAAAGAACGGAAACTGGAGCATGCAAGGAAGGAGAGACACTCATGTAGTAGTGTTGTCATTAGACTAGTGATTCTGAGGCCTAGTCTCATGAGCTCAAATCACAGACAATTGCATGGATTTTACCTTAAATTTTGTATAAACCAACAGAGCTGGAAGTGAAAACTCATCTTATGGAGCGTGGAACAGTCCCTCTTCCGCACCTACACAGGTCCCAAACCCCACCTCTTCCTCCATTACATTGATGACTGTATCGGCGCCGCCTCTTGCTCCCCAGAGGAGCTCGAACAGTTCATCCACTTCACCAACACCTTCCACCCCAACCTTCAGTTCACCTGGGCTGGACCTCTCAGTCTCCATCTCAGGCAACCAGCTTGTAACTGATGTCCATTTCAAGCCCACCGACTCCCACAGCTACCCAGAATACACCTCCTCCCACCCACCCTCCTGCAAAAATTCCATCCTCTATTCCCAATTCCTCCGCCTCCACCGCATCTGCTCCCACGATGAGGCATTCCATTCCCACACATCCCAGATGTCCAAGTTCTTCAAGGACCGCAACTTTCCCCCCACAGTGGTCGAGAACGCCCTTGACCGCATCTCCCGCATTTCCCGCAACACATCCCTCACACCTCGCCCCCGCCACAACCACCCAAAGAGGATCCCCCTCGTTCTCACACACCACCCCACCAACCTCCCAATACAACGCATCATCCTCCGACACTTCCGCCATCTACAATCCGACCCCACCACCCAAGACATTTTTCCATCCCCACCCTTGTCTGCTTTCCGGAGAGACCACTCTGTCCGTGACTCCCTTGTTCGCTCCACACTGCCCTCCAACCCCACCACACCCAGCACCTTCCCCTGCAACCACAGGAAATGCTACACTTGCCCCCACACCTCCTCCCTCACCCCTATTCCAGGCCCCAAGATGACTTTCCATATTAAGCAGAGGTTCACCTGCACATCTGCCAATGTGGTATACTGCATCCATTGTACCCGGTGTGGCTTCCTCTACATTGGGGAAACCAAGCGGAGGCTTGGGGACCGCTTTGCAGAACACCTCCGCTCGGTTCGCAATAAGCAACTGCACCTCCCAGTCGCAAACCATTTCCACTCCCCCTCCCATTCTTTAGATGACATGTCCATCATGGGCCTCCTGCAGTGCCACAATGATGTCACCCGAAGGTTGCAGGAACAGCAACTCATATTCCGCTTGGGAACCCTGCAGCCCAATGGCATCAATGTGAACTTCACCAGCTTCAAAATCTCCCCTTCCCCCACCGCATTCCAAAACCAGCCCAGTTCATTCCCTCCCCCCACTGCACCAGACAACCAGCCCAGCTCTTCCCCTCCACCCACTGCATCCCAAAACCAGTCCAACCTGTCTCTGCCTCCCTAACCTGTTCTTCCTCTCACCCATCCCTTCCTCCCACCCCAAGCCGCACCTCCATCTCCTACCTACTAACCTCATCCCACCTCCTTGACCAGTCTGCCTCCCCCTCTCTCCCTATTTATTCCAGAACCTCACCCCATTCCCCTCTCTGATGAAGGGTCTAGGCCCGAAACGTCAGCTTTTGTGCTCCTGAGATGTTGCTGGGCCTGCTGTGTTCATCCAGCCTCACATTTTATTATCTTACTTATGGAGCTATAATTGATTGTCTTAAAAACATTTCTGGGTCTCCATTGCCTGCATGCGTGGAAAACTGGTTAACATGCGATTCCACACCAAGGCCAATATGATTCAAGGTGGCTTAGCAAATTGTTCCCTTTTGAATCCCTGAAATGTAGCCTGCAGATGCAGCAAGCGACAGGAAATGCCATTGTGTATTGCAGGGTGAATGGAATATATAAGTAGGGATGTAATCCTGTATTGTGTAGGGTATTGGTGAGACTGAGGTGCTGTGTATAATTTTAGTCTCCTTACTAAACAAAATTATATAATGGCATTAGAAGCATGTTAGAGAATGTACACACAACAGATTCCTGGGAAGAGGGGGCTAGTTTATGAGAAAATTTGCACAGGCTGAGCCTGCGTTTATTAGAGGGGCGAGGTAAAGGTGAATGGTTGCTACCACTTGTAGAAGTGTCGAGGATTAGGGAACAAAGGTTAAACATGAGGACAATTATAAAAACCTTCTAAGAAAATGAGGATCATTTTATTCCTGTGAGTCTTTGGGATTATTTATAACCTTGCAAGTGATGGATGCAGAATCATTGAATATGTTTAAGACAAAGGTTCCCGATTAATAAGGAAATCAAATTGTATCAGAGGCCGCCTGGAAAGTGGAGTCAGATCACTATCAGATAAGCCATAAGACCATAAGACATATGAGTGGAAGTAAGGCCATTTGGCCCACCGAGTCCACTCCGCCATTTCAATCATGGCTGATCGGCATTTCAACACCACTTCCCTGCACTCTCCCTGTAGCCCTTGATTCCTTCTGAGATCAAGAATTTGTCGATCTCTGCCTTGAAGGCATCCAACGTCCCGGCCTCCACTACACTCCGTGGCAATGAATTCCACAAGCACACCACTCTTTGGCTGAAGAAATTTCGTCTCATTTCAGTTTTATATTTACCCCCTCTAATTTTAAGGCTGTGCCCACGGGTCCTAGTCTTCCCGCCTAACAGAAACAACTTCCTAGCGTCCACCCCTTCTAAACCATACATTATCTTGTAAGTTTCTATTAGATCTCCCCTCAACCTTCTAAACTGTAATGAGTACAATCCCAGGATCCTTAGCCATTCATCATACGTTAAACCTACCATTCCAGGAATCATCCGTGTGAATCTCCGCTGGACACGCTCCAGGACTAGTATGTCCTTCCTGAGGTGTGGGGCCCAAAATTGGACACAGTAATCTAAATGGGGCCTAACTAGAGCTTTATAAAGCCTCAGAAGCACATCGCTGCTTTTATATTCCAACCCTCTTGAGATAAACGACAACATTACATTTGCTTTCTTAATTATGGGCTCTACCTGCAAGTTAACCTTTAGAGAATCCTGGACCAACACTCCCAGATCCCTTTGTACTTCTGCTTTGCAAATTTCACCATTTAGAAAATAGTCCATGCCTGTATTCTTTTTTCCAAAGTGCAACACCTCACATTTACTCAAATTGAATTTCATCAGCTATTTCCTAGACCACTCTCCTAAACTGTCTAAATCTTTCTGCAGCTTCCCCACCTCTTCAGTACTACCTGCCTGTGCACCTATCTTTGTATCATCTGCAAACTTCGCCAGAATGCCCCCAGTCCCTTCATCCAGATCATTAATAAATAAGGTGAACAGCTGTGGCCCCAACACTGAACCCTGCGGGACACCACTCGTCACCGGTTGTCATTCCGAAAAAGAGCCTTTTATCTCAACTCTCTGCCTTCTGTCACACAACCAATCCTCAATCCAAGCCAGTAGCTTACCTCGAACACCATGGGCCCTCACCTTGCTCAGCAGCCTCTCATGAGGCACCGTATCAAAGGCCTTTTGGAAGTCTAGATAGATAACACCTACTGGGTTTCCCTGGTCTAACATACTTGTTACCTCTTCAAAGAATTCAAACAGGTTTGTCAGGCACGACCTCCCCTTACTAAATCCATGCTGACTTGTTCGAATCTGACCCTGTACTTCCAGGAATTTAGAAATCTCATCCTTGACAATGGATTCAAGAATTTTACCAACTACCGAGGTTAAGCTAATCGGCCTATAAATTTCCATCTTTTGCCTTGATCCTTTCTTAAACAAGGGGTTTACAACAGCAATTTTCCAATCGTCTGGGACTTTCCCTGACTCCAGTGACTTTTGAAAGATCATGACCAAAGCCTCCACTATTTCCTCAGCCACCTCCCTCAGAACTTTAGGATGTAGCCCATCGGGGCCAGGAGATTTATCAATTTTTAGACCTTTTAGCTTTTCTAGCACTTTCTCTTTTGTAATTCCTACCATACTCAACTTTGCCCCCTGACTCTCCCTAATTGTTGGCATACTACTCATGTCTTCCACTGTGAAGACTGACACAAAGTACTTATTAAGTTCTTCAGCTATTTCCTTATCTCCCATCACTAGCCTTCCAGCATCAATTTGGAGCAGCCCAATGTCTACTTTTGCCTCTCGGTTGTTTCTGATGTCTTGAAAGAAACCTTTACTATCATTTCTAATATTAACTAGCCAGCCGACCTTCATATTTGATCCTCTCCTTCCTTATTCCTCTCTTTGTTATCCTCTGTTTGTTTTTGTAGCCTTCCCAATCTTCTGATTTCCCAGTGCTCTTCGCCACTTTATAGGCTGTCTCTTTCTCTTTGATATATTTCCTGACTTCCTTTGTCAGCCATGGCTGTCTAATCCCACCCCAGATAATATTTCTTTTCTTTGGGATGAACCTCTGTACTGTGTCCACAATTACACCTAGAAACTCCTTCCATTGTTGGTCTACTGTCTTCCCCGCTAGGCTCTGCTTCCAGTCAATTTTCGTCAATTCCTCTCTCATGCCCCTATAATTACCTTTATTTAACTGTAACACCATTACATCCGATTTTGCCTTCTCTCTTTCAAAGTGCAGACTGAACTCTACCATATTATGATCGCTGCCTCCTAAGTGTTCCCTTACTTTAAGGTCTTTTATAAAGTCTGGCTTATTACATAGCACTAAGTCCAGAATAGCCTGCTCCCTTGTGGGCTCCATCACAAGCTGTTCCAAAAAGGCATCCTGCAAACATTCCATGAATTCCTTTTCTTTGGATCCACCGGCAACATTATTCACCCAATCCACCTGCATTTTGAAGTGCCCTATGATCACCATGATGCCTTTCTGACATGCCCTATCTATTTCTCGGTGCATCTTGCGCCCCTGGACCTGATCACTGTTAGGAGGTCTGTACATAACTCCCATTATAGTTTTTTTGCCTTTGTGGTTCCTCAATTCCACCCACACAGACTCCACACCCTCTGACCCTATGTCATTCAGTGCCGTAGATTTAATTTGTCATCTTAACTAACAAGGCAACCCCACCCCCTCTGCCCACCTCCCTGTCTTTTCGATATGTTGTGAATCCTTGGATGTTTAACTGCCAGTCCTGAACTCCCTGCAACCATGTCTCTGTGATGCCTACCACATCGTAATCATTCAAGAGGATTTGTGCTGTTAATTCATCCACTTTGTTGTGAATACTACGAGCATTTAGATAAAGTGCCTTAATGCTAACTTTCTTATCATTATTACAGAGGTTGGAAATCCCAAGATGTCTTAAGCTATCCTTCCTTTTTGATGTATTCCTAGTCTGCCTTGAGCTTAAATCCACCTGTACACATGCTATCTTGTTGCTTATCTTTCCATTTAACTCTACACTCCCTGTCTCTTTCACTTTTCCTTCCCCCCAACTCAGAAGTTTAAAGTCCTACTGACCACCCTATTTATCCTTTTCGCTAGAACACTGGTTCCAGATCGGATATTACTGAATGGCAGAGTAGGCACTTTATGTCAAATGGCCAACTCGGAGTCTTGAATCAGAAGAGAATGACCAGAATCTTAGCAGGAAATTCAAACACAAGGTTGGCTTGAACAGGCTACGTTTGTTCTCCATGAAATATATTCGGGAGAAAAGGGTAACTAGGGAGAGAATAGGGTCCCTTAAAGATCAGCAGGGCTGCCTATGTATGGAAAATGGGGAAGATACTAAACGAATATTTTGCAACAGTATTTACTGTGGAGACAAATATGGCAGATATAGAACGTGTGGAAATAGGTAGCGACATCTTGAAAAATGTCGTCATATTACAGAGGATGTGGCGCTGGACATCTTAAAACACACAGAGGTGGATAAATCCCCAGGACCTGATCAGGTGTACCCTAAAACTCTGTGGGAAGCAAGGGAAGTGATTGTTGGGCCACTTGCTGATATATTTGTATCATTGTTAGCGACAGTTGACGTTCCAGAAGACTGGACGTTGGCTAAAGTGGTGCCAATATTTGAGAAAGGTGGTAAGGAAAAGCCAGAGAACTATAAACCAGTGACCCTGACATCAGTGTTGGGCAAATTGTTGGATGAGATCCTGATGGACAGGATTCACAAGTATTTAGAACGGACTTATTAGGAATAATCAGCATGGCTTTATGCATGGCAAGTCATGTCTCACTAGCTTGAGTGAATTTTGAAGTAGTAACGAAGAGGATTGATGAGGGCAGAGTGGTGATCATGATCTACGTGGACTTCAGTAAGGCGTTCAGCAAGGTTCCTCATGGTAGATTGGATGCCCAGGCTAGATTGCATGGAATACAGGGAGAACTAGTCATTTGGATACAGAACTGGCTTGAAGGTGGAAGGCAGAGGATGGTGGTAGAGGGTTGCTTTTCAGATTGGAGATCTGTGACCAGTGGTGTGCCACAAGGATCAGTGCTGGGTTCACTGCTTTTTGACATTTATATAAATGATTTGAATATAGGAGGTACGGTCACTAAGTTTGCACATGACACCAAAATTAGAGGTGTAGTGGTGGACAGTCAAGGAGTTTACCTCAAAGTACATAGGGATATTGATCAAATGGGCCAATGCGCCGAGGAGCGGCAGATGGAGTTTATTTTAGATTAATGCAATGTGCTGCATTTTTGAAAGGCAAATCAGGACACACTTAATGGTAAGGTCCTGGAGAGTGTTCTGAACAAAGAGATCTTGATGTGCAGGTTCATGGTTCCTTGAAAGTGGAGTCACAGGTAGTTAGGTTAGTGAAGAAGGCATTTGGAATGCATGCCTTTATTGGACAGTACATTGGGTAAGGAGTTGGAGGTCATGTTGCGCCTGAACAGGACATTGTTTAGGCCACTTTTGGAATACTGTGTTCAATTCTGGTCATCCTGCTATTGGAAGGATGTTGCAGAATTAGAAAGGGTTTGGAAAAGATTTACAAGGATGATGCCAGGATTGGAGGGTTTAAGCTCTAGGGAGAGGCTGAATAGGCTGGGGCTATTTTCCCCGGACCAAAAGGTTTGTTTCCTTACTGTACATCTTTATGACTCTAACAGGCACAGCAAAACAGAGCACATTTGTACAGAATGAATGGCAGGACATAATCCACTCTGTTTATTTGGACAGACAAACAGGAGGCTGGAAGAACACAGCAAGCCAGGCAGCATCTGCAAGAAAGGAGAAGTTAATCTTCAGGGTAACACCTGAAACATTGAACTCTACTTTTCTCCAGATGCTGCCTGGCTTGTTGTGTTCTTCCAGCCTCCTGTTTATCTATCTTGGATGCAAGCATCTGCAGTTTTTTTTGTCTCTAACTCTATTTCGATGGTGGAACAACAGGGTCAATACTTACAAAAGGCAACTGGAAAGGCTTTTGAGGGAAATAAATTTGCTATCCATTGCGGGGAAGAGTTGGGAAATTAGACTCATAACATTGCTCTACAGTGAGTTAGTGTGGATAAAAGAGGTCGAATTGCCTCTTAACTGTGCCAAAAAGGAATTTAAGCTCAATTTTTGCAGCCTCTGCTCATAAAGTAAACCAGGTATCAGTGAGGTGAATCTGCACTGCTCTCCTAGGCAGGCCCATTCAGTCTCACCTTCTTCAGGTATGCTGCCCAGACCTGGGCACATCCTCCAGAGCTGCTCTGGATAGGATTTCGAATTGCTTGGGGCTTTGCCAGTGACACTGATCACGGATCACGGAAATCTTTACCGACAGACAAACCTTTTACCTTGCACGGTGGAATGCCGAAGATACTTAGGCGGTAGCGAAAGAGGTGACTCTGTCAGATCTTGCTGTGATGTTTGCTTAGAGTTGACCCATCTTGGGCAATACTTCCCATTGAACGTGCTGCAAAAGAAGTGGACAGAAAGCCCCTCCCTCTCTGTCTAGGACACAATGTTCTGGCTCCAGCGACAGCACGGCGCATGCTTGCGCCATAGCCTGGCCGCACCCCTCATTCTCTCCGGTTGGTTGGAAAACTGGCTG
This sequence comes from Stegostoma tigrinum, assembly GCF_030684315.1. Taxonomy (NCBI): domain Eukaryota; kingdom Metazoa; phylum Chordata; class Chondrichthyes; order Orectolobiformes; family Stegostomatidae; genus Stegostoma; species Stegostoma tigrinum. Next base: position 15,048,608 of record NC_081395.1, on the reverse strand, counting down.
AGTCCCCGCCCCTCTCCCTCAATTGGTCATCAGCCACTTCATTTATTCTGGTGGGTGTGTTGGAGTATGCGCAGTATGAGCGATGTTCGTTTGAAGAAGGTTGATTGAGGTTTCCGCAGGCAGCGTGTGATGGTTGAAACGGGGTTGGGGGCAGGCAGCTGTCGGTGCATCGGTTAGCCTTCGTAAAATGCCCACTTTAGGTCTCAAGTCTCCAAGCAAGTGACACGTTTAAATAAAAACGTCGGAGATAACAAGATATGGAGCTGGATGAACACAGCAGGCCGAGCAGCAAAGCTGACGTTTCCAAGTGTCAAGGCCCGAAACGTTAGCCTTCCTGCTCCTAAGGTGCTGCTTGACCTGCTGTGTTCATCCAGTTCCTCACCTTGTTATCTCGGATTCTCCAGCATCTGCAGTTCCCATTATCTCTAAACCAAACGCCGTCTTGTATAAGAAAGGTGTTGTTAAACCTGACAGGGCGCAGAAAGAAATTTACAAAGATGTTGCTGTGACTAGAGGGCAACAGCAGGAGGGCTGGGTTTTTTTTCCCCTGGAGCGTTGGAGGCCGAGCGGTGACCTTATAAAATCATGAGGGCCATGGATAGAGTGAATAGCCAAGGTCTTTTCCCTGGGGTGGAGGAGTCCAAAACTAGAGGGCACAAGGGTAAGGTGAGCAGGAAATGATTTGAAAAGAACCTGAGGGGTGACTTCTTCACACAGAGGGTGCTGTGTACGTGGAAGGAGCTACCAGAGGAAGTGGAGGAGGCAGGTAGAACAGCAACATTTAAAAGGCATCTGGCTGGTACATGAATAGGAAAAATTTAAAGGGATACAGGCCAAATGCTGGCAAATCAGACTAGGTCAGATTGGGATGTCTGGATGGTGTGAGGAGTTGCAATAAAGGGTCTGTTTCTGTGATTATATAACTCTATGACTATAAATGGTTGGGCTGCAATAGGCTATGGGATTACCCTGGTTTGGTGTTTGTTGGTCAGCATAGACAAGGTGGACTGAATGACCTGTTTATCTGCTCTATGATTCTAGGGCTATGAGCAACGTGAGGTTTTGCACTTTGGAAAAAAGAATACAGGCATGGACTATTTTCTAAACGGTGAGAAAATTCGTAAAGCAGAAGTGCAAAGGGATCTGGGAATGTTAGTCCAGGATTTTCTAAAGGTTAACTTGCAGGTAGAGTCTGTGATTAAGAAAGGGAACGTAATGTTGTCGTTTATCTCAAGAGGGTTGGAATATAAAAACAGTGATGTGTTTCTGAGACTTTATAAAGCTCTAGTTAGGCCCCATTTAGAATACTGTGTCCAATTTTGGGCCCCACACCTCAGGAAGGACATACTGGCCCTGGAGCGTGTCCAGCAGAGATTCACACGGATGATCCCTGGAATGATAGGTTTAACGTATGATGAACAGCTCAGGATCCTGGGATTTTATTCATTAGAGTTTAGAAGGTTGAGGGGAGATCTAATAGAAACTTACAAGATAATGCATGGCTTAGAAAGGGTGGACACTGGGAAGTTGCTTCCGTTAGGTGGAGAGACTAGGACCTGTGGGCACAGTGTTAGAGTTAGAGGGGGTAAATTTAAAACGGAAATGAGGAGACATTTCTTCAGCCAGAGAGTGGTGGACTTGTGGAATTCATTGCCACGGAGTGCAGTGGAGGCCGGGACATTAGATGCCTTCAAGGCAGAGATCGACAAATTCTTGATCTCACAAGGAATCAAGGGCTACAGGGAGAGTGCAGGGAAGTGGAGATGAAATGCCCACCTGCCATGATTTAAATGGCGGAGTGGACTCGCCTTACTTCCACTCCTATGTCTTATGGTCTTAAAGGACATTTACCAATAGTGAGGCCATTGATTTTTTGAGAATGGTCAAGAGGTTGGAATTTGGCTAGTGCAGCAATCTAGAAGGATTGTGCGACCAGCAGAGATTGGAAGAGCTTTCACAGGCAGGTTTGAGAACAAAGATAAGAAATGCAGAATTTTGGTGTTTCTCAGCCGGCAGGCTTTTTAGGTCAGTGAGTACAGAATGAGGTTAATAAGGTTTGGCGCAAGTGAGCAGCATAGTTTTAGATGTACTTGAGATTAGAAGAAGCTTGAAAGTGGGAGATATCAGAAGGTGTTAGGGTATTCCAGTGTCACATTTTTAACAAGGCTTTCCTATTTTCAGCACAGGGGAACTGAGGCTGTGCCGTGTCACCGAAGTGGAAATAGAATGTCAAGGTGGAAATGTGGCTCTGTGGTCAAAGATGTGTGTCTGAGTCTGGTCTTCCTTCAACTTTGTGGACAGTCCAGCTCAGACAGTTGCTAGGGACGGCAATACAGTCAGGGTTAGGAAGGTTGTCGCAGGGACTGAAGCCAGTAGCTTTTACTGATTTGGAGGAAATTTCTGTTCATCCAGCATTGGATGTCAGGACATAGTGTGACTTGGAGGGAGCTTCAAGGTGATGAATGCTTTGCTCCCCTTGGCCCTCAAGGTGGTGGAGGTGGCTGGTTTTGAAATATTTTTCCAAAATTCTAGTTGAATTGTTGGTAAATAAAATCCCTCTAACTCATCCTTTCTCTGTCTCTCTCTGTCCCTCAACCCCATCTTCCCATGGAGATTAGAGTCTCTATGACCTGACTGAATGAGAGATTCCACTCCCTGAAGGACACTACTAAAACAGATGAGTTTTTATGAAGATCCAGCAATCTTCAATGTCATTTTTTCCGTGGCCAATCCTATGAATCAGATTCATTCAGCTCAATTTCACAACCTGCCCTATGGTTGGTTATAGATTGGATAACAGAGCATTTAGAAATACGCATTACCTGTATAACCAAACAGAGTCAGCAGGGCGTTATGAAGGGTCAGTCATACCTGACAAGTTTATTAAAATACTTTGAGGTAACAAACAAGGTAGATAATGAGTACCCAGCTGATTGCGATATATTTAGATTTCCAAAAAGCATTTAGTAAGATACTATACATGTGATGCATGCTGTTTGGAGGCATATATTACCATAGATTGAAGATTGGCTAATGAATAAAATACAGAATTGGACTAAAGGGGCATTTTCATGATAAAGCAAAAAAAGTAGGAAGATCAGCCCTCAAGCCTGCTCCACCATTCCATAGGATCATGGCTCATCCAACAATCTTTACATTCACTTTTTAGCCCTTTCCCTGTAACCCTTGATTCCCTTACTGATCAATGATCAATTTGATCAAGATGGATAGCCATCTCCACATTAAATATTAAACCAGGACTCTGCCCCTACAGCTCTCTGTGGCAAGGAATTCTTTCTTCCCTATCTCATTCCTAAAATGGTGTCCCTTTACTCTGAGTCTACCTTCTCCCTAGTTATCCTTTTGCTTTTAATGTATGTATAAGACTGCCTCAGGATTCTCTTTAACCCTACTTGTCAAGGTCATTTCATGGCTCCTTCTTGCTCTCCTAATTCCCTGCTTGAATTCTTTTCTGCTTTCTTTATATTTTTTACTGGCGTGTCTAATTAAAGTGTTCACATGAATAAGAGATCATTCAGTCTGAAGAAGTCCCTGCTTGATAGGTGACAGAAATGGCAAAGAATGATACTTGGATACGGAGGTTAGTGGGATGATATGTGAGGACAAGGGGATTCTGTCTTTGTTGGGGGAAAAGGATGTGAGGGCAGAGGTGTGGGAAACGCAAGAGATACAGTCAAGAGCATTTTCGACCACTTAAGTGGGGGTGGGGGGGGGCCGGTGGTGGTGGATGTTGCAGTCCTTGAAATAAGAGGACATCTGTTCTGGAGTGGAACACCCGATCTTGGGAGCAAACACGGTGGAGACAGAGGAATTGGAAGTAGGGAATCGCTATTTGCGGGAAGGTAGGTGAGAGGACGTGTAGTCGAGGTAGCAGTTGGAGTTGGTGGGCTTGAAGAAATGTTGGTTTCGCCAGATGAGTCTCTCCTCTCACCCTATCTTCTCCTTTATCCATCTTCTATCCGCCTCCCTGTCTCCCTATTTATTTCAGAATCCCCTTCCCCTCAATCGTTTCGACCCGAAACGTCAAAATTTCCTGCTGTTCTCAGGCTGCTTGGCCTGCTGTATTCACCCAGCTTCACACCACGACGAGAATGTGTTGCTTTGTTTTATTTTGAATGAATAAATTGTGAACCTTCTCTAACCAATCTGCATCCTAATCGTAGATTAGTCCCGCCCCTCTTTCACTTTAATTGGTTGGAGGACCGGTGACCTACTCGGACCTCCAGCCACACCACCCCCTTTCTTTGGTTAGGGATAATGGGAACTGCAGATGCTGGAGACTCCAAGATAACAAAATGTGAGGCTGGATGAACACAGCAGGCAAAGCAGCAGAAGGGTCTAGGCCCGAAACGTCAGCTTTTGTGCTCCTGAGATGCTGCTTTGCCTGCTGTGTTCATCCAGCCTCACATTTTGTTTTCTTTGGTTAGGGTCTGCTGCCAATCACTCAGTTGGGCACTGAGCATGCGTTGTACAGGGATAATGTGGGATTCGTGGGGGCGCTCAGCTGAGATCACACAGGGCTGGAGAGTTGTTGCCCTGTCAGTGGTTCCAAGTAGGGAGCCGGTGTTTCTGTTAGACGGAACACTCAAACCCCGTGTAAGAAGCTCCAGATTCAGTGCCAGACGCCAGCTTTCATCAGAAAACAGGCCCCAAGTTAACGGCCGCCGGAGGGCTCAGGACGCGCGCGCAGCAGCCATCTTGGTGAGGGCATTACCCTGCAGGATGCATGCGCTGTCCCTCGTGTCATGTGACCTGACAAAAAGAGCCCATTGGAACAATCAGAGACTGATCTCCCGAACGGCAGCAGCAACAACAACAACAACATCTATTTCAATACCGCCTTTGACATCATAAATTATCCCTGTGCACTTCACAGAAAAGAGGTAAAACAAATTGTCCTGTACAGCTACACGAAGCGATATCGCGGCAGGTGATCAAACTTCTTGGGCAAAGAAAGTAGCTTTTTAAGGAGAAAAGTCGGGTCGGGAATGCCAGACCTCAGTACCGAGGCAACTTAAGAATTCAGTCACCAACGATGGAGCAATGAAAATTGTGGGGATGGAATTAGAGCAGCCCAGATATTTCGAAGGGCTCTTCTGGAATGGGGAATATCACAGAAACAAGCAGAGGTGGGCCTTGAGGGAATTTGATAGCAAAGCTGAGAATTTTTATGTCTGGAGTTTGTTTGGATGGGAGCTAGTGTAGGTCAGCGAGCGCAGGACTCAAGAGTTGCTGCAATTTGCCGAATGCCAAGTTTTGGGTGACTGAGTTTCCAGAGATCAGAAGGTGGAGGATCGCTGTGCAAAGCATTGCAGCAGTTGAGGTCTGAGATAACAAAGATATGAATGAGGGTTTCAGCGGTAGCTACACTACGGTGGGGCAGGCTCAAATGAGATGACAGAGATGGAAATAGGCGGTCTTAGTACTAGCAGTGATATAAGATCAGAAGCTCCTCTCAGAGTCAAATGTAACACCAAGCTGTGAATAGCCTGGCTGAATATCAGAGTTATGCCAGAGTGAGGGTTTGAGCTAGCAGCTCGGGAGTGAAAATTGGAGCAAGGACTGGAAACAGTGGCTTCATTCTTCCCAATATTTAATTAGAGTTAGTTAAACTGCATGAAGAGAGTCGGTAACCAGAATGGACTGTGAGGCTGATTCCAGATTTAATTTAGTTTGAATGGGAAAGAAGGAGCAAGAGAAACACTTGGGAATATGGATATGGAAATTTCAGTCCTGAAGATAGATTGGAGAAGGCTAAAAGGAGATTATGTGGAAGTGGATAGTGGACAACTGTTCATACTGCTAAAGGCGTTGAGAACAAGAGTGCAAATTTCAAATCATTTACAAAGTGAATAATGTGATGGGAGAAAATAATTTTTCATGCAGCTAGTGATTAGGATCTCGAATATAATGCATGGAACTGTTTAGGCAGGTTCAGTCAAGGGTATTATCTTATGATTTGACTAGATGCAATGCACAGGATGACAGAAACATCAGTAGAATGGCATAAAGTCAGAATGATAATGTAGAGAACCATACAGGCACAATGGGCTGAATGGCCTTCTTCTGCACCATAGTTGTTTTGTGTTTCATGATTATTTATTGCAGTCAGTTATGAACATGAAGCTATTTTTCTCCAGTTCTGTATGGTATGGCAACATTGAATATAGGAGACAGTGAGGATCAGACTGATTGATAAAATGTGGTGCTGGAAGAGCACGACAGGTTAGACAGCATCTGGGAGGTCAGTCCTGATGAAGGTTCCAAACATTGACTTTCCTGTTCCTCAGATGCTGTATGATCTATTGTGCCCCTCCAGCTCCACATTTTATTGACCCTGACTTTCAGCATCTGCAGTCCGAACGGATTGCAGGACCAGATTAATGTTTTGTGATGAGTAATGATTGAACTGAATTATCAGAGATATTGCTGTCTCTGGATGTACATTTTTTAAAGATATTCAGAAATAGTTATCAAAAGCTTTATTTGGATTTTAACAGAAAGAGGGAGGAGTGTGTGAATCAGGGATTTACAGTTTTGGGAGAACAAGAAAGGAAAAATATTCCACAAAAACTGAAATTGTTTGTTCAAAATTTCTATCATGTACTCCCAGTGCTGACTTCTATGAACTTCTATTCCAGGGTGTTAGAAAGAGAGGATTTGCTGATGGGAAACTTGAACTGTACATCGTGCCAAGATCTGAGAAAGTCACTCAGTTCATCAGCACCTGAATGTTGCATGCACAGACACTTGAGCGGAAATTTTTTTAACCAGTTACACAACCTGAGAGAGTGTTCTAGTGAACTTACTGTGGAAAGAGGTTTATAAAGGTCAAGTCACCATGGTCCCACGCTGTCAGAGAGACACAATAGGAGATGGCTTATCCTGACGGTTACTACATCTCAGATGAGAGGCAAGGTTAAGAAGGTGAGACTTCCATGGTAACCTCAGCTGGTGCAGGAATTGAACCTGTGCTGTTGGCACAGGTGCTCTGCATCAAAAACTACATAGTAATGAAAACCCAGAAAGAGTTTTAACCAGTTTAATACAACACACCCTGAAAACATCACAGCACAGTGAGGTGAAACTTGTTGTGCATCTGAACAAAGCTTGAACTTATAATTCAACTAATAGTCCGCAAGGACTACTGCACCATGGAGAAACCTTGGAAATGTGAGAACTGTGGGAAGGGTTTCACATATCCATCCAGGCTGGAATATCATCGATGCAGTCACATTGGGACTAATACTGCAGAAAAACGATGGAAATGTGAGGACTGTGGCAAAGGGTATGATTATCCCGTCTGCTAGAAACCCATCAACGCATTCACACTGGGATCAGGCCATTCACCTGCTCTGTGTGTGGAAAAGGATTTACTAATTCATCCAGCCTCATGTTACACCAGCAAACTCACAGTGAGGAGAGACCATTCATCTGCTCCATGTGTGGGAAGAGATTTGCCAAGTCAGCCAACCTCATGCTACATCAGCGAATTCACACTGGGGAGAGGCCATTCAACTGCACTTACTGTGGAAAGAGGTTTAGGCAGTCATCCGCCCTCACTGCACACCAGCGACTTCACACTGGGGAGAAGCCATTCACTTGTTCAATATGTGGGAAGGGATTCACTCAGTCATCCAGTGTCCGGTCACACCAACGAATACACAATGGGAAGAGCGGCACCTCCCGCAGAAAAAAGTTGTTGAAGTCTTCAGCTGATTCTGTGTCACACCAGCAAGATAATACTGGGCAGAGACCATTCACCTGTTCCATGTGTGGGAAGCGATTTACTCATTCGGCCAACTTCATGTCACACCAGAGAATTCACAACAAGGAGATGCCATTCAGTTGCGCTCACTGTAGGAAGAGATTCAGGTCTTCATCCAACCTCAGTGCACACCAGCGAGTTCACACTGGGGAAAAGCCGTTCATCTGCTCCAAGTGTGGGAAGAGATTCGCTCAGTCATCCAACCTGGTGGTACATCAGCAAATTCACACTGGAGAGAGACCTTTCACCTGCTCCGTGTGTGGAATGGGACTCACTCGGTCGGCCAGCCTCATGTTGCACCCGCGAATTCACACCGAGGAAAAGCCATTTAGCTGCACTCACTGTGGAAAGAGCTTCAGGCAGTCGTCCACCCTCACTGAACACCAAAACACTCACGCTGGAGAGAGACCATTCACTTGCGCTGAATGTGGGAAGGGATTCACTCGTTCAGCCCGCCTCATGTTGCACCAGTGAATTCACAATGGAGAGAAGCCATTCAGCTGTTCTCACTGTGGAAAGGGATTCAGCCAGACTTCTGACCTGACTGCACATGAGTGGATTCACACTGGGGAGAAACCATTTATATGTTCTGTGTGCAGCAAAGGATTTACTCATTCATCTGGCCTTTGGTCACACAAGCGAGTTCACACTGGGGAGAAGCCATTCATTTGCTCTCTGTGTGGCAAAGGATTCACTCATTCTTCTGGCCTTTCATCACACAAGCGAGTTCACACTGGGGAAAAGACATTCGTCTGCTCTGTGTGTGGAAAGGGATACATTCATGCATCTGGCCTTTGGTCACACAAGCAAGTTCACACCGGAGAGAAGCCATTTATCTGCCCTGTTTGTGGGAAGGGATTCACTCTTTATTCCGGCCTTTGGTCACACAGACAAATTCATGCTGAGGAGAAGCAATTCAGCTGTGTTGCTTGTGGAAAGAAGTTTGGATCTGCATCCTATCTCAATGTACACAAGCGTGTTCACACGGGGGAGAGGCCCTTCACCTGTTCCACATGTGGAAAAGGATTCACTCGGTCATCCAATTTGTTGAGGCATCAGCGAATTTATAAGCATCAGCAGTGTTTGGATTCTACTGATATTGCTGCTGTTAATCACTGCAGTGTTTCTGCTGAAGTCAACAATCTTGATTAATAGCGGCAGTTGAATATTCAGGATATATCACTGATTTTCAGAGGTTCAGTGTTCTTTTCTAAAATCATAATTTGTGATCCTTCTCCTTATTCAAAAACTCAACAGGAGCTCAATTACAATACAATTATCAGCCTTTACTTGAATGTTAAATTGATTTTTGATGCAAAACCAGCACTTCACTGTCTGAAAGTATTCATCAACATCTCCAGCAAGAAGGTGCTAATTCATCTATGCTGACAATTCTTACTCATTTACACATTTTTGCATTTTGCAATTAAATCTCCCAAAGCACATAAGCATTCTGATATTTTCCAGGTATAGCAACAATCACATTATCATGCAACATTCATGTCAGTGAAGCTTTGGAGTTATTGAGTTCAATTATTTATGACACAGCAGCAGCAGCTGCAACTTTTGGTAAAGACAGAACCCACAACAAAGCAGGGGTAGCATCTGCATTGCAGCAAAAACCAAACCCACCTAACGTACAACAGTCTGCTGAAGCAGTCCATGTCCAAATGCATCAAAACCTGGCTGTATCTAGGCTTGGACTGAAAAGTCACAAGTAAATGCCATAAAAATGCCAGGCAAGGACTATCACGAATAAAACACAATCTACTCACTTGCCCTTAACTACCATCACTGTGTATGCTACTATGAGTATCATGGGGGATACTGTTAACCAGAAGCTGAACTAGACTAACCATCTAAATACTGTGTCAACAAGAGCCATTAAGAAGCTGGGAAACAACAAGTAACTCAGCTGTTGAGTGCCTAAAGCCTGTCCACCATCTGCAAATTGCAAACCAAAAATGCAATGGAACACTGCACTCACTTGGATGAGTGCAGCACCAACAAAACTGACAAAAGCTTGACACCATATAAGGCAAAGCAGCCCATTTGATGCACACCACATGCACTAACTTTACCACTGATGTACAGTGTACCAACAACAAGATGCCCACACAAATTCACCATAGATCCTTAAACAATACCTCCAAACCTACTACCATGTAGAAATACAAGGTCACTTGATACATAGGAACGCCAACACTTGAAAGTCCCTCACTACCCTGAGTTGGAAATATTTTACTGTTCCTTCAATGTTGTTGGGACAATATTCTGGAAGTGTCTCCCTGTCAACATTGTAAGTCTGCCATGTGGTCTAACAGTGGTTCAAGAATGCCACTCACCCCATTTTCAAGTCACCTAGGGATGCGCAATAAATGCTAGTCCAGCCAGTGACACCTATGTCCCACAAGTGAATTAAAAAAAAATAAGCCTGATGTCTAGAACACTGCTGTCTTGGCTACTTTCAAGTGCAGGAATGGAAACGGCAGGGAGATACTGTGCAAAGAAATCCTGGATTCTCTGTCAAGAAATCCAAATTGAACTTGAAAAGGAAAATCTGTGCTCCATTTGATGGGATCAAGCGAACATTTGGTGCACCCACCACCAAAATTGCTGCCTGGAGATTAGGAGAATTTGAAATTCTCACTGACAGAAGGAAACAGATATCCTGCTGGGTTGAACATTCCAGTGAGCTGTACTCACATGACACAGACAAATCTAGTGTCTTGCAGCTTTCTGTCATGGTGTAAATGTGGTACCCTCATCGTTTGAATGGGAAAAGGCTGAGTAAGCAGAAAGGACCCCAGCAAAGATGGAATCACAGCCAAACTGTTCAAACACAGAAAGACCAACAACAACAAGAGGCAAGATAATAAAATCGTTCTCACACACCACCCCACCAACCTCCGGATACAACGCATTATCCTCCGAAACTTCCGCCATTTACAATCCGACCCCACCACGCAAGACATTTTTCCATCCCCTCCCCTGTCTGCGTTCCGGAGAGACCACTCTCTCTGTGACTCCCTTGTTCGCTCCACACTGCCCTCCAACCCCACCACACCCGGCACCTTCCCCTGCAACCGCAGGAAATGCTACACTTGTCCCCACACCTCCTCCCTCACCCCCATCCCAGGCCCCAAGATGACATTCCACATTAAGGAGAGGTTCACCTGCACATCTGCCAATGTGGTATACTGCATCCACTGTACCCGGTGCGGCTTCCTCTACATTGGGGAAACCAAGCGGAGGCTTGGGGACTGCTTTGCAGAACACCTCCGCTCAGTTCGCAACAAACAACTGCACCTCCCAGTCGCAAACCATTTCCACTCCCCCTCCCATTCTCTAGATGACATGTCCATCATGGGCCTCCTGCAGTGCCACAATGATGCCACCCGAAGGTTGCAGGAACAGCAACTCATATTCTGCCTGGGAACCCTGCAGCCTAATGGTATCAATGTGGACTTCACCAGATTCAAAATCTCCCCTTCCCCTACTGCATCCCTAAACCAGCCCAGTTCGTCTCCTCCCCCCACTGCACCACACAACCAGCCCAGCTCTTCCCCCCCACCCACTGCATCCCAAAACCAGTCCAACCTGTCTCTGCCTCCCTAACCTGTTCTTCCTCTCACCCATCCCTTCCTCCCACCCCAAGCCGCACCCCCAGCTACCTACTAACCTCATCCCACCTCCTTGACCTGTCCGTCTTCCCTGGACTGACCTATCCCCTCCCTACCTCCCCACCTACACTCTCTCCACCTATCTTCTTTACTCTCCATCTTCGGTCCGCCTCCCCCTCTCTCCCTATTTATTCCAGTTCCCTCACCCCATCCCCCTCTCTGATGAAGGGTCTAGGCCCGAAACGTCAGCTTTTGTGCTCCTGAGATGCTGCTGGGCCTGCTGTGTTCATCCAGCCTCACATTTTATTCTCGATGAGAGATAATGGGAACTGCAGATGCTGGAGAATTCCAAGATAATAAAATGTGAGGCTGGATGAACACAGCAGGCCCAGCAGCATCTCAGGAGCACAAAAGCTGACGTTTCGGGCCTAGACCCTTCATCAGAGAGGGGGATGGGGTGAGGGTTCTGGAATAAATAGGGAGAGAGGGGGAGGCGGACCGAAGATGGAGAGAAAAGAAGATAGGTGGGGAGGGGATAGGTCAGTCCAGGGAAGACGGACAGGTCAAGGAGGTGGGATGAGGTTAGTAGGTAGGAGATAGAGGTGCGGCTTGGGGTGGGAGGAAGGGATGGGTGAGAGGAAGAACAGGTTAGGGAGGCAGAGACAGGTTGGACTGGTTTTAGGATGCAGTGGGTGGAGGGGAAGAGCTGGGCTGGTTGTGTGGTGCAGTGGGGGGAGGGGACGAACTGCGTTGGTTTTGGGATGCGGTGGGGGAAGGGGAGATTTTGAAGCTGGTGAAGTCCACATTGATACCATTGGGCTGCAGGGTTCCCAAGCGGAATATGAGTTGCTGTTCCTGCAACCTTCGGGTGGCATCATTGTGGCACTGCAGGAGGCCCATGATGGACATGTCATCTAAAGAATGGGAGGGGGAGTGGAAATGGTTTGCGACTGGGAGGTGCAGTTGTTTATTGCGAACCGAGCGGAGGTGTTCTGCAAAGCGGTCCCCAAGCCTCCGCTTGGTTTCCCCAATGTAGAGGAAGCCGCACCGGGTACAGTGGATGCAGTATACCACATTGGCAGATGTGCAGGTGAACCTCTGCTTAATGTGGAAAGTCATCTTGGGGCCTGGGATGGGGGTGAGGGAGGAGGTGTGGGGCCAAGTGTAGCATTTCCTGCGGTTGCAGGGGAAGGTGCCGGGTGTGGTGGGGTTGGAGGGCAGTGGGGAGCGAACAAGGGTGTCACGGAGAGAGTGGTCTCTCCGGAAAGCAGACAGGGGTGGGGATGGAAAAATGTCTTGGGTGGTGGGGTCGGATTGTAGATGGCGGAAGTGTCGGAGGATGCTGCGTTGTATCCGGAGGTTGGTGGGGTGGTGTGTGAGAACGAGGGGGATCCTCTTTGTGCGGTTGTGGCGGGTGCGGGGTTTGTGGGATGTGTTGTGGGAAATGCGGGAGACGCGGTCAAGGGCATTCTCGATCACTGTGGGGGGAAAGTTGCGGTTCTTGAAGAACCTGGACATCTGGGATGTGCGGGAGTAGAATGCCTCATTGTGGGAGCAGATGCGGCGGAGGCGGAGGAATTTGGAATAGGGAATGGAATTTTTGCAGGAGGGTGGGTGGCAGGAGGTGTATTCTAGGTAGCTGTGGGAGTCGGTGGGCTTGAAATGGACATCAGAAACATGCTGGTTGCCTGAGATGGAAACTGAGAGATCCAGGAAGGTGAGGGATGTGCTGGAGATGGCCCAGGTGAACTGAAGGTTGGGGTGGAAGGTGTTGGTGAAGTGGATGAACTGTTCGAGCTCCTCTGGGGAGCAAGAGGCGGCTATGCCTGCCTCTTTGTAGGTTACGTGGAACAGTCCCTCTTCCGCACCTACACAGGCCCCAAACCCCACCTCTTCCTCCGTTACATTGATGACTGTTTCGGCGCCGCCTCTTGCTTCCCAGAGGAGTTCGAACAGTTCATCCACTTCACCAACACCTTCCACCCCAACCTTCAGTTCACCTGGGCCATCTCCAGCACATCCCTCACCTTCCTGGATCTCTCAGTCTCCATCTCAGGCAACCAGCTTGTTACTGATGTCCATTTCAAGCCCACCGACTCCCACAGCTACCTAGAATACACCTCCTCCCACCCACCCTCCTGCAAAAATTCCATCCCCTATTCCCAATTCCTCCGCCTCCGCCGCATCTGCTCCCACGATGAGGCATTCCACTCCCGCACATCCCAGATGTCCAAGTTCTTCAAGGACCGCAACTTTCCCCCCACAGTGATCTTGAATGCCCTTGACCGCGTCTCCCGCATTTCCCGCAACACATCCCTCACACCCCGCCCCCGCCACAACCGCTCAAAGAGGATCCCCCTGGTTCTCACACACCACCCCACCAACCTCCGGATACAACGCATCATCCTCCGACACTTCCGCCATCTACAATCCGACCTCACCACCCAAGACATTTTTCCATCCCCACCCCTGTCTGCTTTCCGGAGAGACCACTCTCTCCGTGACTCCCTTGTTCACTCCACACTGCCCTCCAACCCCACCACACCCGGCACCTTCCCCTGCAACCGCAGGAAATGCTACACTTGGCCCCACACCTCCTCCCTCACCCCTATTTCAGGCCCCAAGATGACTTTCCACATTAAGCAGAGGTTCACCTGCACATCTGCCAATCTGGTATACTGCATCCACTGTACCCGGTGTGGCTTCCTCTACATTGGGGAAACCAAGCGGAGGCTTGGGAACCGCTTTGCAGAACACCTCCGCTCGGTTCGCAATAAACAACTGCACCTCCCAGTCGCAAACCATTTCCACTCCCCCTCCCATTCTTTAGATGACATGTCCATCATGGGCCTCCTGCAGTGCCACAATGATGCCACCCGAAGGTTGCAGGAACAGCAACTCATATTCCGCTTGGGAACCCTGCAGCCCAATGGTATCAATGTGGACTTCACCAGCTTCAAAATCTCCCCTTTCCCCACCACATCCCAAAACCAACCCAGTTCGTCCCCTCCCCCCACTGCACCACACAACCAGCCCAGCTCTTCCCCTCCACCCACTGCATCCCAAAACCAGTCCAACCTGTCTCTGCCTCCCTAACCTGTTCTTCCTCTCACCCATCCCTTCCTCCCACCCCAAGCCACACCTCCATCCCCTACCTACTAACCTCATCCCACCTCCTTGACCTGTCCGTCTTCCCTGGACTGACCTATCCCCTCCCTACCTCCCCACCTATACTCTCCTCCCCACCTATCTTCTTTTCTCTCCATCTTCGGTCCGCCTCCCCCTCTCTCCCTATTTATTCCAGAACCCTCACCCCATCCCCCTCTCTGATGAAGGGTCTAGGCCCGAAACGTCAGCTTTTGTGCTCCTGAGATGCTGCTGTGTTCATCCAGCCTCACATTTTATTATCTTGGATTCTCCATCATCTGCAGTTCCCATTATCACTGACACAACAACAAGAGGCATCTCATTTACTAGTGTCACAAAGAAGACTTTCACTAAGATCATGTTTAGCAGAATGTGCTTGCAGTATGTGTGTGTGTGCGCAAGCATGTGTGTGTCCAGAAGCACAGCGCGTTTTCTGTGCAGATAGATAGTGGACAGGAGCTTCCTTGTACACCACCTACAAAAGAATGTTCCAATTTATGTTTAATCAAAATACTGCCAGGTTTTGTTTTGTGAAATGTAATTATACTGAGTGAGAGTAAACTATTAAGTATGAATTGCAAAATATTGGTAGAATTGTGAAAGGCATGAAAATGTTTGATTCCCAAAGGGGAAGCTCCAGATTTGAACTTATGATCTGGATTTCAGATAATGTGAGAAGCTCTATCCTGTATAGTTTTGTTTTGGTCAAATGCGGTCAAGGTCTGTGTTTTACCTTTTTTTTAATTTTATTTTTCTACAATTATGTTAAGAAAGAACCAAAACCTGGACAAAACTCCACCAATCTGCAAACAAGTAGACGAGCTAACCCTTTCTACTGACAGCATAGTGACTAGAAACTTTACTTTTGAAAGATGTAGTTTCATTCTTTCTGTTAATTTTCAAGAGAACGTGCTTGAGAACAGGAAATTTGGAAGTTATTTCCAAACTGATTGCAAATGCTTTAGCCTCTGATCTACAGACAACGCATTACATCAATTTTAGATAGAATAGTAAAAGTCCTCAAGTGTTCCTGGATGAGAATGAATGCGATCTTCTACTCAGAGAATATCACACCATAACTCAGAGTAAGAGATGGAGAGCATCACATTAGTGAGTGGGAATTGGAATAATTGACAGTGAGTAAAGGGTTGAGGGCATATTGGATGACATATGCCATGTGACTTGTGGTGTAGTTAATGTGGGAAAAGTGTGGTGAAACTGCCTCAAAGAATTGGTCCCAAACATGCTCAGTGACACAACAACAGGACATCATTGAGTAATTATTATAGATCAAAAGCTGAAATAACATTTTAAATTCTCAAGATATCAACACATAATCCACAGAAAAACTGACTGTAAGCCAAATGGGAGCGAATTAAACCCATCAGCTAATCCCATCTTCTGAAAATATCCTCAAGGTGAATGCAGGTGAACAGAGAAATGGCAACTCTTTAAAATCCATTTGGATTTATGACATGAATGATTTAGAATTGTACGAGTCAAGCTCCAGTTGGGGAGAATGAATCAAAGTTGACAGTTACTGCATTTTATTGTAAACGTTTTGACATTTGTTTATGGAGGCAGCTCAAGGGTTTTCCTAATTCTGAATCATTCTTGTAGCTATAGTGTGTTAGTTATGGCATGTAACAAATTAGAATAACTAGCTCTAAAATAACTGGGTTAGTCAGAAATCATTTGTAAAAGGTCAATAAGGAGTTTCTCTTCTCAAAATCAGGAATAAATTTCTGGATGAAATTGTAATATTTGAATAAAATATTGAATATTATAGGAAGCTCCCTATGTCTCATTCCCATACTGTTCATCTGATGAGTCCCCTGGTGAGTTCCTCAACAAATATCGCTGAACAGATTATTTGGTGAGAATCTTATTTACAGATACAGAGATGTACAGCACAGAAACAGACTCTTCGGCCCACTCATCCCTGCTGACCCAATATCTTAAATTAATTTAGTCCCATTTGCCAGCATTTGGCCCATATCCCTCCAAATCCTTCCTATTCATGTACCCATCCAGATGCCTTTTAAATGTTGTAATTGTACCAGTCTCCACCACCTCTTCTGTCAGCTCATTCCATACACCACATCACCCTGTGTGTGAAAGTGTTGCCCCTTAGGCCTGTTAAATCTTTACCCTCTCATCTTAAACCTATGCCCTCCAGTTTTGGATTCCCCCACACTAGGGAAAAGACCTTGTCTATCCACCCTAGCCATGTCCATCATGATGCTATAAACATTTATAGGATCACCCATCAGTCTCTGATGCGCCAAGGAAAATAATTCCAGTCTATTCAGCCTCTCCTGACAGCTCAAACCCTCCAATCCTGGCAACATTTTAAAAATCTTTTGTAAGATTAATAACATCTCTCCTATAGCAGGGAAACCAAAATAGAATGCAGTTTTCCAAAAATAGCCAAACCAATATCGGTACAGCCACAGCATGACTTCCCAACTCCTATGCTGATTGCACTGACCAATAAAGGCAAAAGTACTAAATGCCTTCTTCACTACATATTTCACCTGCAACTCCGCTTTCAATGAACTATGAACTTGCACCCCAAAGTTGTTCAGTGACACTCGCCAGGACCTTCCCAGTAAGTGTATAAGTCCTGCCCTGGTTTGCCTTACCAAAACACAGCACCTCATATTTATCTAAATTAAACTCCATCTGCCACTCCTCAGCCCATTTGCCCATCCTCTATTCCTGGGACCTTGCTATGCACAATATTGCTGCTGTTTTACCTATACTATAAGAGTGACAACACTTCAAGATACCTTTATTGTTTGTGAAGCACTTTGGAGCATCCTGGATTTGTAACTGATGCTCTTTAAATTCAAGTCCTCTTTTAACAGAGGAATAAAGATCCAAAAATGCAACACTTGGTAACAGGATATCAATCAGTTTCTTGTAAACTTAGAGAAATCAAGAACTCGAACGCCATGCTTGACTAAGCAGTTATTTAACCTATGATCTAGAATAGAATAGACCAGCTCTTACAGCAAAGCCTTTTAATTATTATTGTTAGGGGCAGAGTGTATAAAATCAAGGTGGCAATATTGAATTTGTATAAGAAATGTGTTAGATTACAGCTGGCATATTGTATACAGTTATGGGCACAATTATAGGAAGTATTTGAACGCATTGGAGTGAGTGTAGAAGTGATTCACAATATTATTTTCAGGGATTAGAAACTTCAGTTATGAGGATAGCTTGATTATCCTGGAGTGAAGCAAGCAAGAGATCACATTTAGGTTTTCAAAATCAAGAGGGGGCTGAATAGAATAGACAGAGAAACTATTCCCATTGAAAAAGGATCAACAATCAGACAAAAAAACCAAAAGAAGTGTAGATGCTGCAAATTTGAGACAAAAACAGAAATTGCTGGAAAAACTCCGCAAATGATGTGAGAGCCACTGAGTTTCTCCAGCATTCTCTGTATTTGACTCCAATATGAGTATCTCATTTAGTGTAATTATTTTGCTTCTCCCTGTATCCTGCATATTGTTACTTCTTCAAGAACCACCTGATTCCCTTTTGACTTCCTCAATTGAACCTGCTTCAAAGTCTGAGACAACCATTTACAAACACGAACTGCTCATAGAACATAGAACAGTACAGCATAGAAACAGGCCATTTGGCTCGTTGTGTCATGCTAAACTAATCCCACCTGCCTGTATGTGGACTGTATCCCTCTATTCTCTGCATGTTCATTTGTCTGTCTAAATCCTTCTTAAAAATTGTTATCATACTTTGTGTGAAAAGTCTTTCCTCATGTCACGTTTGCTTTTACTAATTACTTGAGATCTCTGTTCAATTGTTTTCAATCCGTTCATGTCGGAGAATATTTTCTCCCTATTTAGTCTGCACAGGGCTCTCAAGACTTTGAACACTTCAATTACATCAGTTCCAGTCATCAAGGAAAGCAGTCCAAACTTCTTAATCTAGCTCCATTACTGTCATTCCTTATACATGGCACCATTTCCATGAATGCTGTCACATCCAATCACTTCATATTCACCATCCTAAAGGCTGGCATCAAAATTGGGCAAGGCTGCAGCTGGAGCATTCATTCAGACTCTGATTGTGCGGCAAAGATTCTGAAGCACATTTTCACTTTCTCTATGTGTTGCTGTGTTGTATGTGTTGCAATGACTCCCCTGGTCCTGAAGAAAAATCCCAACTTCAGGAAGTTTTGACCTCATTGAGTGCAGCTTTGCTTGAAAAGCTGTGCAGATAACTTGGCAAAGCAATGGATGAGCAGTCCAGGATTTGAAACGAGGACCTCTTGAAAATGCTACTAACCCTGAAGTGAGAATCATACTCCCCGATGAATGAACCAATGATACCCTTAATGCCAAACCTGGTAAAAGTCTCTATAACAAAAGGTATTCCCCATTGCTTCATTGTCTGAAAGCAGAAAACAGCTTCATCCCATTCTGACTCACTGCTCCAAAGAGGCTGTTGTTTGCTATCTTCCCTGGGACCAGGGTTCTCTCCATTGGTGGATGTATTAAACCATTTTCTTTTAATGGCAGGCTGTGCTCGGGAAGGGCAACACACATTTACTCTGGGTAGTGTTTCAAACAGAGAGACCTAGAGGTTCGGGTACATAGGTCTTTGGAAGTTGCGTCACAAGTAGACAGGGTGGTTAAGAAGGCATTTAGCATACTTGCCTTCATTGCTTAGACCATTGAGTATAGAAGTTGGGTGTCATGTTTAGGTTGTACAGCATATTAGTGAGGCCAATTCTGGAGTATTGTGTGCAATTCTGGTCACTCTTCCACAGGAAATGTAGTTTGAAATTGGAGAGAGTTCAGAAAAGATTTAACAGGATATTGCTGGGACTGGAGTGTTTAAGTTATAAGGAGAGATTGGATAGGCTGGGACATTTTTCACTGGAGTGTGTGAGGTTGAGAAGTTACCTTATTGAGGTTTATAAAATCATGAGGGTCATAGATAAGGTGAATAGCAAAGATTTTTTTTCCCTCAGGTTGGTAAGTTCAAAACCAGGGCACATATTTTGAAGATGAGAGGAGAAAGATTAAAAAGGGATCTGCTTTGCAGAGAGTGTGGTTTGTATACGGAATGAACTGCAAGATGACGTGGTAGTTGCAGGCACAGTTCCAACATTTAAAAAATATTTGGATAGGTACATGAATAGGAAAGGTTGAGAGAGATTTGGACCAAAAAGAAGCAAGTGGGACTAGTTTGATTTGGGAGATTTGGTCCACATGGATGAGTTGAACTTGAAGGGTCTGTTTCTGTGCTGTATGACTCTTAAACACGGGAGGGAGGGGGAAGAATTACGTTTGCACAGGAAATTACAAAAAAATCCAAATGTCTTTTATCAGAGACAGAGCAAGAGCTGCACAGCTAATGGGAAAGAGAGAAATGAAAACTGGACATTGTTCCCTGAATTAACTTAATATGGGATCTCTCTATGCACCCTATTTGTGTTCAGGAATTGTCTTCACATTGCAATCCTGCAAAAATGCTAGCTACGCAAGTGTTGTTGGCTTGCTGTGATCAGGGAGGAGTTAATGTGTGGCACCAACTGCCCGAGATTCATGGATTTTGAGTAAGATACTCACTCACTGAGAGTCATCCACAATGGCCCTGATCTGCAGGGCTGCAGACAGTGCAACATGGTAGGGAGTTAAAAATGGGCTATTGTTTCTCTCTCGCCTGCTTTGTCACATAAACAGTGTGACTGACGTTCATAAGCTCATTACTGTGCAAAAAAACCCGTCAGCATATGTTCATGTTAGACTCCTGTCATTTGTATCTCTGATTATTTAGGAATGGCAATATTTGTCCCAATAATGGTGAACTGAGACTGTGTTGTGATGCTGTTTCCAACATTCCAATCCACTTATCCAATGCTTCTCGGGTGACTGAATATATGGAATTTGCATGTTCTCCCTGTGTCTATGTGGGTTTCCTCTGGGTGCACCAGTTTCCTTCCACAGTCCAAAGATGTGCAGGTTAAGTGGATTAGCCACAGCGATACAGTAGGGTCTGGGACCAGATATGATGCTGTTCGGAGGGCTGTTGTGGACTATTTCTGCACTGGAGAATGTCTATGATTCATGATGTTTCAACACTCAGTGAGGATGCTGCTGTTGGACTCAGCATGAGGAATTACTGCAAGAGGCCCTGTGGGTTGGACACACTGACTAATGTGTAACCACTTCACCTTGTTATTCCCATCTCAGAGGATAGCTTTTACTATTCAGGTTATCCCAGGATGACAGATAACATGGGGAAGGTCATTCAGACTTTCACACTTTATCACCTCCTGGAGACAAAAGGACTGTGTGAGAAGGGCAAGTTTATTGTATCTCTTCAGCATTTACAACCTTGGCCTGTGCATCAATAAACGTCACATGAGAAATTTATGCCAGATTGCAGCAAAGCAAGAAGCTGGTCTAGATGGAGTGTAAAGAATCAGTTAAGATTTTCAGCAGCAACAATGCACCTTTTGAGAAAATCAGACTATGTAAATAGCAGAGGATGGTTATGAGCCTAGCATCACATTGCTTCATGTGTGGTTTAATTCTAAGAGAAATAGTCACTTCACTATCCTTTTTGAACAAGAGCTTTTACATGTTGGATAGCTACCCTGGCTAAACAATTTAACAATGTTCATCGCGCAAAAGGAATATAAGCAGTTGAGGCAGGTAACCTCACTACCTTTAAAAAGTACTTTGTTGAGAACTTGAAGTGTCATATCATTAAAGGCTATGGTCCTGGGGCTGGAAAGAGGGACTGGTGTAGACTCAGTGTATTTTTGTAAGTACAGACCTGATGAGCCAAGGGCCTCATCTGTATTGAATGATTCTATGATTGTGCATTGGACAGAACTTCTAAATGAAGCCTTGCATTAGTACAGCTGTCACAGAGATGAGAGATCCCAAAATGAGTTACAATCAATGAAATTCTTTTCAAATGTACTCATTGCTTTAAGGGAGGGAATTGATAGACAGTGCAAATGTACTCATTGCTTTAAGGGAGGGATTGATAGTTATGTCACCATAATTCCCAAGCAGACAAGGGAAACACAAAATCAGTGCTGGGTCTTTCGCTGTTTGTTTGCATATGAATGATCTAGATGCGAATGCAAGAGTTTTGCTCAAGACATTGGCGGTGGTCAACAGCAAGGAGGAAAGCTTTATAATACAGGATGATATACAGTGGCTCACAGAATTTAACCTGAAAAGTGTAAGACAATGCGTTTTGGGAGCAATATCAAGGCCACAGAGCACATGTTGAATAGTAGGACACTAGGAAGTACAAAAGATCAGAGAGACCTTTATATGCATGTTCATGATGCTTGAAGGTGACAGGGCAGGTAGATACAGGGATTATGAATACAGAGCTGTGTGGTTATGATGGAACTGTTTAAGATGTTAGCTAGGCCACAGAAGGAAGACTGCAATTCTAGTCACTAAACTATCAGAAGACAAGGAGATTGACAAGGATTGACGTGCCCATTGCCTGGGCTGGAAAATGTCCACTATTTAGAAGGATTGGATAGGCTCCTATTTTTTCTTCTCACAGAGAAGGCTGATGAGGTAACTGATTTTGAGTTGTACAATATCAAGAGGAGTATAGCTGTGGAGGTAGGAAGAAACTGAAGGATCAAAGAAGAGGGGTCATAAATGAAAGGTAAGGAGCAGGTAGTTCAGAGGGGATTTGAGAAGAGTTATTTAATCCAGAGGGTGCTGGGTATCTGGAACTCACTGCCTGAACCTGTGAAAAACCTAGGAAACCATCATTTCATGAGTACTTAGATGATCACTTGAAATACCAGAGCATGTGGATAAAGGCCAGGCTTTGAAACGTAGGATTAGAATAACTAGGGACAACAATAGGGCAATGGGGGACTTAAAATGAAAATGCTGCCCAGCTAGTGATATCCACAGCCCATAAGTCAATAAGAAAAAGTGTTTGATAAAAGATGCAAATGTAAATGTTTGAGGTGCCACTTGCTGTGATGTAAAACTCTGCCATTCAGGCCCTTGTGGTACAATGGGAAGTGATTTAAATGTGGTACTCAGAGTTTGTGGGTTTGAATCCTACTGGGAGTTGAGTTTTCATTCAGGTGCAAAGTAAACCATGATATTCTTCAGAAACTACTGTATCACGTCCTGTTCTGGATTTTCCAAGGCTGCCAATTCCCAGGTGAACCCTGTCATCTTCTCAGATCAAGGAATAATATCATTTCATAAATGATCAGACAAAAAAAAATTGGCTGTTTACCTGACATACCTGCAAAATTGATGGAGAAATCCAACTGACATGGTTTCTTGCGGTGTCATTTCAATTTCTATTCAGTATGGCATAACTTGCCTTTACGATTTAAAAAAAAACGCACTCAGTTCTTTTGCAGGTTATAGAATTTCACCAGGAATACTATAAACATATCGAGCACGAAAACAGACTGTTTGGTCCAACCAGTCCACGCTGAACATAATCCCAAACTAAACTAATCCCACCTGCCTGCTCCTAGCACATATCCCTCCACACCTTTCCTATTTATGTACTGATCTAAATGTCTTTTAAATGTTGTAACTGTGCCTTCCTCAGGAAGTTCATTCCACATACGAACCACCCTCTTGTGTAAAAAAAAAACTGACCCTATAACTTTTTTAAAATCTCTCTCCTCTCACCATAAACATATGTCCCCAGTCTTGTAATCCCCCATCCCAGGGAAAATATACCAACTATTAACACTGACTGTATGCCTCACGATTTTATAAACCTCTATAAGGTCACCTCTCAACCTCCTATGCTCCAGGGAAGAAAGGGCACAGCTTATCCAGCTTTTCTTTATAGATGTTGGCGTGTTTGCTGAGCTGGGAGGTTTGATAGCAGATGTTTTGTTCCCTTACTAGGTGACATCCTCAGCGCTGTGGAGCCTCCTGTGAAGCGCTGTTGTCTTGTGCCAGTTCAAATTTATATGGTCTGGTTTTTGTTGCTTCCAGTTCTGGCTGTGCATTGTAATGATCAGTATATTGGATCTAATTCAATGTGTTTGTTGATGGAGTCCATGGATGAATGCCAAGTTCCAAGAATTCCCTGGCTGTCCTCTGTTTGGCTGTGTGGTTTTTCAACTGGGACAACACTACTATCATTGGACAAGCCAGAGCGATGCCCCTTTATCAGGTGCATTCGAAATCAGAGATCACCTTGGCCATAAGACACTTGCAGCTTCATTGGCCTTATTCCCATTAAACTGTCAGGCATCCGACTTCCCAAAGTTGACTGATGTTATTATTATTGATCCTCTCACTTTTCCAGTTCTAGCTCCCTATCCTTGTGCTATACTATCATCAGCCGTTCTCAAAAATATAACTATTGACCGCAGCTTCTACACACATTATTGCCCCATATCAGACCTCTTTCCTTGGTATCCTTTATGGATCTATCCTTAGTCCCTCTTATTCCTCCTCTACATGCTGCCACTAGGTCACATCGTCCAAAAGTGCACAGAGCAGTACAGCACAGGAATGGGCCCTCTATCCCACAATGCTTGCCAAATTAAACTAATACCTTCTGCCTGCCCCAGTCAATATCCCTCCATTCCTTGCACGCGTGTTCACTTTTCTAGAAGTCCCTTATACACCGCCTCTTCCACCACCCCGGCAGTGCGTTCCAGATTCCTACCACACTTTGTGCAAAAAACTCATCCCTCACATCTCTTTTGAACTTTCTCCCTCTCACCTTAAATGCATGTCCCCTAGTATCAGACATTTCAATTCTACAGAAAAAGATTCTAACCACCAACCCCATCTAGGCATCTCATAATTTCATAGACTTCTATCAAGTTGCCCCTCGGCCTCCACTTTTCCAGAGAGAACAAACCGAGTTTTAATCCAGGCAGCATCCTGGTAACCCTCTCCAAAGCCTCCACATCCTTCCTGTAACATGGCAACAGAGCTGAGCGCAATATTCTAAGTGTGCCCTAATCAAAGTCTCATAAAGCTGCAACATGATATTCTTACTCCTGTACTTAATATGTTGACCAATAAAGGCAGGCAGGCCATATGCCTAATTTACCACCTTACTTGTGTGGCCACTTTCAGGGACCTATGGACTTGACCCCCAAGTTGCCTCTGTATGTCAATGCTGTTCAGGGTCTTGCCACTAACTCCATACATTCCCTTACTGTTTGATCTCCCAAAGTGCAGCACCTCACACTTATCCAAATTAAACTCCATCTGCCATTTCTCCGCCAATATCTGCAATGCTTCTATATCCCACTTTACCTTTTGATAACCTTCTGCAGTACACACAACTGCACCAATCATTTTATATATACACATATATCATGAACAGTAGAGGTCCTGGTATGGATCCCTGAGGAATCCATCAGTCATGGGCCTCCAGCCAAAAATGAAAACCCTTCCACCACTACCCTCTGCCTTCCATAGGAAAGATACTTCTGAATCGACGTGGTCAAGTCACCACAGATCCCATGCATCTGAATCTTGGGATGAGTTTACCATGAGGAAGCTTGTTGAAAGTCTTACTAAAATCCACACAGACGACATCCACTGCTGTACCTTCATCAAGCACCACCACCACAAAAAATTTAATCATCAGTTAAGACATGAGCTGCCCCACAGAAAGCCATGCTGGCTGTCCATAATTAGGCCATGCTTTTCTAAATGCATGTAAATCCTATCCCTAAGAATTCTCTCCAAAAATTCCTAACCACCGATGTGAGTCTCACAGCTCTATAGTTAGATTATTTTTACTTCCTTTCCTGAATAGGACATTAGCTACTTGTCAGTCTTCTGGGTCATCTCCAGTAGCTACCAAGGATACAAAGATCTTTGTCAAGGACCCAGAAATCTCCTCTCTTCTCTCTCAATAAGCTGGCATAGATACCACCGGGCCCTGGAGACTTATCAGACACAACACCAATTATTTCTTGATCTCAAAATGCCATAGCACAGTCGCATGCTCCACACTAGTCTTGCTATGCTCCATATTCTCTCCTGGGAGAATACCAACATGAAGTACTCATTTAGGATCTTGCCTACATCCTCTGTCTCCAAGCACAAGTTCCCTTCTTTATCATTGAATGGTTCTAACTTCTCCCTAGTTATCCTCTTAGCTTTAATTTATGTACAGAATACCTCAAGATTCTCTTTAACCCTACTTGCCAAGGTCACTTCATCGCCCCTTCTTGCTCTCTTAGTTCCCTGATTGAGTTCTTTCCTGCTTTCATTATATTCCTCACAGGCCTAGATGGATTTTAGCTTCCTAAACCTAATATATGTTTATTTTTCCCTTTTGACTGAATTCACAACCTCCCTCATTATCCAAGGCTCCTTTACCTTGCCATCTTTGCCCTTCCTCCTTACCAGAAAATGCCAGTCCTGAACTTTGATCAGGAGGTTTTTATACAACTCCCACGTTAAATGCGGACTTGCCCAATAACAGCTCCTCCCAATTAACACTCCTAGCACCTGATTAATACTGGCATAATTAGCCCTCCGCCAGTTTAGAACCTTCCTGCAAGATCCTGACTTATCCTTATTTGTAGCTATCTTAAAACTTAAGCAGCTGTGATCACTGTTTCTAAAATGCTGTCCCACTGAAAAAGAAGTCACCTGGCCAGGCTTGTTAGCTAATACAGGTTCCAGTATGGCCCCTCCTGTAGTTGGACTATCCACATATTTTTTCAAGAAATCCTTGAGGATGCATTTTAACCAAGTTTTCCCCATTTAAGCCTCTTGCAGTAAAGAAGCACATGTACACGAACTATGCCCAGCTCCACAATCCAATATCCCTCTATGTTCCTCCACTCGTTATATTTTCTTGCAGTACTGCATCAGCAGAAAATTCCTCTAATTAATACTTGGAACAATCAGAATCATTCAACATTCAAATTTCCCCTTGTTAGAACTGTCTGAAGCTGAATCACACTGTCCATGATATTGTTGCCATTTTTTGACCCCAAGATTACTTACCTATCACAACTCAACACTGTAATTCCAAGATAGTAGCAGAGCAGGTCTCCTGAGCCGGAACCCAGCCACTTTCTTCTTTTCTGGCTTTTTTTGATCTCTACTTAGCTTCAGGAGGCAGTTTAGGTGCAAAGGCAGCAGCTAGGGGTCCACAGCAGAAACTTTGGCAGTTGGACATGAGGTGTTTGGTGTGCCCAGGCAGAATTCTGGTTGGCAGCTCTGTGGAAGCAGCTGGGGGTCCACAGCAGCAGAGGGGGACTCTGGTGGCCTGTGCAAGGTGGCTCGTGAGCAGAAGTTTGTCAGCAGTGAAATGGCAACACAGATATCAGGCCCAGTGCAAGAGAGAGACTGAGCTCTCGTGAGGAAAGCCCAGAATGGAGTGACTGCAAGCCCATGGGGAAAGAAGTACTGCAAATTAGAACTTGTAACTAAAAACTGGGCCTATATTAAAATTCATAGAACTGTACAGTCGTGGAGGGGGCATCATGTCAGTACCAGCTCCTAAAAGAACTACCCAGTTAATCGCATTTTCCAGCCCTAACTCCACAGCCCTTTTATAACTTCATCCCTTTCAAATATATATCCAGCTCTTTTAAAACCACCAATGGAATCTGCCTCCGCCCTCCCAGCCAGAGCATTTCAAATCCTAACAACTCTGAATGAAGATATTTCTCCTCAAGTCATTCCTAGCTCTCTTGCTGACAGTCTTGCAGTTGCAACCCTAGATATTCTTATGGTTCAAAGAATTAGAGGTGATCTCTTTGAAACTGATCAAATACTTAAAAGAATAAAAAAGGTAAGTAATAGGTTTTCTGGATGGGGAGTCTAGACCCAGAGGGCATAATTGAAAAAGAAATGGGGAACCACCTGGTATGAGGAGGAGAAATTATTTTACGGAAACGGTTGTGAACCTTTGGAAGTCTCTATCCCAAAAGAGCTGTAGAAGCTCAGTCATCAAGTATGTCTAAAATAGAGATTGACAGACCTGCTTTTACAAAAGCATGGTTAAGGGTAGTCCAGGAAAAAGGCTTGATAGGGATGATCAGTGATTGTATTGAATGCAAAAGTGGACTCGATGGGCCATTTGGTTACTTCCCACGTAGGTTTAAATTTGATCAGATTATTCGATAGTCTTTTGTTATAAATCTCCCAACCCTGAGAAGGGAATCTTCTTAATGACAACCGATTTCTGTCAAACCCAGGTAGTTCTTAGTTGGTTAATGTTCTCCTCATTTCCTGAATACATACCATAACAAACCTAAAGCTGCGAGAATGATCAGAATCAGAAAGACAAACTTTTAAGCTGCCCCCAAGAATGTGTGTCAAAACTTTTCTGGTTAAGTGTGCTAAATATTGACTTGATTTATTCTCTTGACTGCAGATCATCTCTCACAAATCTAAATTATTGGCAAGTCGTTAGTTCAATTAAAAGTCCATGGATGAATTTTAAATTCTCCATTGCTGTTCATCTGCATCCATCTTGGGAAAGTTGTCTCTCTGATTCTGGACTTAGTTCAATTTAATTTTGCCCTCCTAAAACTCTTTGTAAAGTCAATTGTGGATATATTTGTAATCCCTGTCATGCTCTTCCACAATTCCCAAACTCTCAGAAAACAAACATTTCCCGTAGTGTGTGAATGTCACTGTACATTCCTGGCCTGACTTAGTTAAGCACAGGTGAAGAAGTTCCAAAGGCTGTTACTGCTCAAGACTAGGACTGACATCTACCACCAAGATCTCACTCCCCCCAAAAAAAGGGCTCAAAACTTATATGTTATTTAAGAGTGCTTTATTAAGAAGCAACACATTAACGTGAGAAGCCAACCAGAACAATGACATGTGAGAATTGTATTCCAGTCCTGGAGGACAAACGGACGCATGAGGCGAAATGAATGCAGGTCTCTGTAGTGGGTGGCAGTGACGCCTCTGAACAATTTACTAGTGTGAGCCAGAATGTATGCTTGTGTTAAAGCCAGGTTGGATCACTTTGAAACACTTTCCAACAGCTGGTCTTTAAACTTTTACACAGACAATTAATTATGAGAGCCGATCATATCGGAGTCAGAAATATCTTGCTTCAGGATCTGTGCTAGAGTCATATCCTGGACAGAGAGAACAGGCCTGTCCTGCATCTGTCAGACAGTGACCTGCTTTGGATTTTTTCCTTTGAAAGAGAGTGAGTATTTTCTATAACAAATCAATACATTTCAGAAGATTTTAATCAGATTACTGGATGGTGATTTCTCACAGTCCATTACCCAGATCAGACTTGTCTTCATTCTCGCATCAACGGGATTTCAGTACCGGATGAGCAGGAGCACATTGAGACTCTCTAATCTCCTCCAAATTCCATTCCCTTCTTTCTTGTGGATAATGGAGGGACAACTGCATGGAATGTGCAAGCTAGTCAGAATTGTCAGTAAGGACTCATCAGCATGTTCTCATTGGTGATGTTAATCAGTGGAATTGCTCAGACACCAAATTTTAAAGTTTGCAAAGATTAATCAATTTAGGACAAAAGCAAAAAGTTCAGAATTTTGTTATCAACTAATTTCTGGTGAAAATCCCTGAATTATAGTGAACATTCACAGATGGTGCTTTTTAAAAGGACACTGCAGCCCTGAAAATTCAGTCATTCAGATCCAGAATATTAATTTCCAGTTACAGGGATTATTAACGTTGGCAGAAACAAAGAGCAATTGTCAGAATGAACATGATTCAGTTCTGGATGTGAGTAATAACAGAACCATATCCCTGCAGTCGCTCATGAACTCGCTGGTGTCTCCGCAGTCGAGATGAATCAATGAATCTCTTCCCACACTGAGCGCAGGTGAATGGTTTCTCCCCAGTATGAATTCGCTGGTGTACAATGAGGTAGTCAGACTGCTTGAACCTCTTTCCACAGTCAGTACAACTGAAGGGCCTTTCCTCAGTGTGACCTTGCTGGTGTCGCAGCAGTGTAGCTGAGCTAATGAATCCCTTCCCACACACAGAGCAGGTGAATGGCCTCTCACCGGTGTGAACTCGCTGGTGTGTCACTAGCTGGGATGGCAGAGTGAATCCCTTCCCACAGACTGAGCAGATGGATTGGCTCTCCCCAGTGTGAACTCGCTGGTGTGTTAGCAGGTGGGACTGCTGAGCAAATCCCTTCCCACACACAGTGCAGGGAAATGGTTTTTCCCCAGTGTGAAGTCGCTGATGTGTCAGCAGGTGGGATGACTGAGTGAATCCCTTCCCACACACAGAGCAGGTGAATGGCCTCTCCCCAGTGTGAACTCGTTGGTGCATTACAAGGGTACCTGAACGTGTGAACCTCTTTCCACAGTCCGGGCAGCTGAATGGCTTCTCCTCAGTGTGGATTTGCTGGTGTCTCAGCAAGGTAGTTGACTGACTAAATGCCTTCCCACACACAGAACAGGCAAACGGCCTCTCCCCAGTGTGTACTCGCTGGTGTACAGTGAGTGCGCCCGAGTGCCTGAACCTCTTTCCACAGTAAGTGCAGCTGAACGGCCTCTCCTCAGCATGGACTCGCTGGTGTGTCAGCAGGTTGGATGAATCAGTGAATCCCTTCCCACACACGGAGCAGGTGAATGGCCTCTCTCCAGTGTGACTGCGACGATGTGTTTCCAGCTTTGATGGGGAAATGAATCCTTTCCCACAGTCAGCACATTTCCATGGTTTCTCCATGCTGAGGATGTCCTGGTGCGTCTCTGGGTTAAATGATCAGTTGAAAGCTCGTCAACACACCAGTTTGTCAACTACGAATGGGGTGATTTTTTTCAGGCTGTGTAACTGATAAAAACTTTTACTGCAATCAGTTCACTGGAACATTCTCACTCAGATCTGTATGCAGATATGTGTTGATTGTTTTTTTTCCCAGTCACAATGTTAGAAAACTTTTCCCGCTGACATTCCCATTCAACATTTGGTCTATTTACATCCTGATGACTCACTCAGATCTCAGATACACTGGAAAAAAGGAGTCAGCACAAAAGTCAGCATTATGAGTATAGGACAGAAATTCAGAACAGACAATTACAGTTTCTGTGCAATATTTTCCATTTTTGTTCTGAAAGCTGTAAATCCCTATTACACACTCTTCCCTCCTTCTGCTAACATCCAAATACTGTTTTTGGTTATCATTCTGAACTTTGTTAACAAAATAATGTGCATCTACAGGCAGCAAGGTGTTCGATAATCTCAAAGCTTTCACCACAAAACATTAATCAGATTCTCCTGGACTGACCATGCAGAACAGATGTTAACCTCATGTTCATAGCTAACTGTGAACATTCATAGTCAAAGATGTGCACCACGGAAACAGGCCCTTTGGTCAAAATAGTCTATGCCAACCAGATATCCTAGATAAATCAGGTTTCATCTGCCAGCATTTGGCCTTCTAAACCCTTCCCATTCATATGGCCATCCAGATGCATTTTAAATGCTGTAATTGTACCAGCCTCCTCCACTTCCTCTGGCAGCTCATTCTATATACACACACACACACACACACCACCCTCTGCATGAAAAAGTTGCTCCTTAGGTCCATTTTAAATCTCTCCCCTCTCACCGTAGCCCTATGCCTTCTAGTTTTTGACTCCCCATCAAGGGGAAAAGACCTTGTCTATTTACCATATCCATGCCCCTTGTGATTTTATAAACCTCTACAAGTTCACCCTTCAATGCCCCAGTGAAAAATGGTCCAGTGTATTCAAGCTCTCCCTGTTGCTCAAACCCTCCAACCTTGGCAACATCCTTGTAAATCTTTCCTTAACCCTTTCAAGTTTCACAACATCCTTCCGAAAAAAAGATGACTAGAATTGAACACAGTATTCCAAAAGTGACCTAAACAATGTCCTTTACAGGCACAACGTGACCCCCAACTCCTTACCCAATGCACTGTCCAAAAAAAGGTATCTACCTATCTAGGCAACTAGCCAACTAACCTATCTACCTGTGTCTCCACTTTCAAGGAACTATGAACCTGCACTCCAAGGTCTCTTTGTTCAACAACACTTCCCAGAACCTTACCATTAAGTGTATGAGTCCTGCCCTGATTTGCCTTTCCAAAATGCAGCACCTCACATTTATCTAAATTAAACTCCATCTGCCACTCCTCGGCCCATTGGCCCATCTGATCAAGATCCCGCTGTACTGAGGTAACCTTCTTTGCTGTCTACTACGTCTCCAATTTTGGTATCATCTGCAAATGTACTAATGACACCCACACGTTCACATCCAAATCGTTTGTTTAAATGACAGATCAGTGGATCCAGCACCGATTCTTGTGGCACACAACTAGTTACAGGCCTTCAGTCTGAAAAGCAACCCTACATCAACATCCTGTTTTCTACCTTTAAGCCAGTTCTGTATCCAAATGGCTAGTTCCCCCTGTATTCCACGTGATCCAATCTTGCTAACCAATCTACCATGAGGAACACCTTACTCAAGTCTACATAGATCACATTCACTGCTCTGGCCTCATCAATCTTCCTTGTTACTTCTTCACAAAACTTAAGTTAGTGAGACATGACTTCCCAAGCACAAAGCCACGTTGACTATCCCTAATTAGTCCTTGCCTTTCCAAGTACATGCAAATCCTGACTCTCTGAATTCCCTCCAACAACTTGCCCACCACCCAACGTCAGGCTAAGATAACAAGGCGTAGAGCTGGATGAACACAGCAGGCCAAGCCGCATCAGAGGCTAGTTACCCTCCTCCCTCCTGCTGTGTACATCCAGCTCGTTATCTCAGCTTCTCCAGCATCTGGTTCAGAGATGGTCAGAACTGCAATGTCAGGCTCACTAGTCTGCAGTTCCCTGGCTTTTCTTTCCCCCTCTTTCTTAAATAATGGCACCATGTTAGCCAACCTCCAGTCTTCCAACACCTCACCTGTAGCTATCGATGATACAAATATCTCAGCAAGGGACCCAGCAATCACTTCCTTAGCTTCCCACAGAGTTCTAAGGTGCACCTGATCAGGTGCTGGGGATTTATCCACCTTTATGTATTTTAAGACGTCCTGCACCTCCTCCTCTGTAATATGTCCATTTTCCCCCCCCCCCCCCCCCCCCAAGATGTCACTATCTGTTTCCCCACATTCTCCATCTTCCATATCCTTCTCCATATCCCCTTGGATTCTCCTTAATTCTACTTGCCAAGTCAATCTCTCATCCTCTTTTTGCCCTCCTGATTTCACTCTTAAGTATACTCCTACTTTAAAGGACTTACTCGATCTCCACTGTCAATACCTGATGTATGCTTCCTTCCTTTTCTTAACCAAAACCTCAATTTCTCTGGTCATCCAGCATTCCCTACACCTGTCAGCCTTGCCCTTCATTCTAACAGGAACATGCTGTCCCTGGATTCTGGTTGTCACATTTTTGAAGACTTCCCATTTTCCAGCTGCCCCTTTACCTGCAAACATGCACCCCCAATCAACTTGTGAAAATTCTTGCCTAATACATTCAATGAGTGATTGTCTATGCTTTAGCAATTCTGTAATTCACAGAGGTCATTCAGCACGTTTTGTCTGCACAGTTCTCTTACTGAGCATTCTGACATTGTGCCATTCTCCTGATTTTTTCCCCTATAATCTTGCACGTTATTTGAATAGGAAAATTATCTAATGGCCTCAACTGAATCTGCTTAAATCATAGTTCCATGCAACACATTCCAGATCTAAATCACCAGCTGTACGAAATATCTTTCTCACATCACAATTTGCTCTTTTGTACATTATTTGAAGTCTGCACTCTCATTCTCGATGCTTTTATTAATGGGAACAGTTTCTCACTACCTAACCAACTCCCTCATGACTTTGAAAATTTCCATTTAACTTTCTCAAATCTATCTTCATGACTGAAATTTCTCTTATGAATGCAGTTTCTCCAAACCTTTGCTCTTCCTCTCCCAATACAACTTAAATTAAACCTGGAATCAGCTTCAGGGTCTATTCTAGTTCCTCATTGTCTTCATGCTGATGAATTAGCTTCAATTAAATAGTGGGAAGAATGAAGCCACTGCTTCCATTTTATGCTCCAATCTTCATTCCCAAGGCTACTGCCTTTACCACTCACTCTAACAATACTCAGCCTGTCAGGCTGTTCAAAACCCCAATGTGAAATGTGTTTCCAAAGAGGAACTACTAATCTCCTATCTTTGCCATCAATAAGACCACGTTTCCACCTGTTAGCTCAGTCACCCTCATTCACTCCTTTGTTACCTCCAAGCTCGACTATTTCAATGGCAGTCCCCCAATAATCTTCCAGGTTCCTCCCTCTGTAAACTTGAAGGCATCGCAAATTTTGATCTGGGTGAATTGCAGCTAAGTCTCATTCCCCTGTCAGGCCCGTGCTCACTGACCGACACTAGGTCTCATTGAAGCAACACCGTGATTTTGAAACGCTCATCTTTAATATCAAACGGCCTCGTCGTATCTGTTACTTCGTCCTTACTACAGCCTCCGAAATATCTGGGTTCCTCTAATTCTGGCCTCTGCCGCATTCTGAACTTTCATTGCTCCATCATTAGCGGTTCCATCTTCAGCTGCCTTGGTCCCAAGGTCTGGAATTCTCTCCCTACACCTCACTTTCCTTCTTAAAACATACCTTTGTTCAAGCGATTTGATCATCTGCCCCGATATCGCCTCGTGTCACTTTGCAACAATTTGTTTTACCTCAAAAGATGGTATAAAAATAGAAGCTAGTGTTGCTGACTGCACCCCTGGCCTTCTGCTTCACAACAATCCATTGATTGTACGCCTCTTGTTGATTGTTCCTGCGGGTTCTCCATCCGGGTTTACCAACGCACAGAAGGTGTGACCACGCATGCGTTCTGCCGGAAAACCTAACAAAACATGGTCGCGCAGGCGCCATTCTGCCTGACATTCCGGCGGCCGCGGCGCCTGTTTTCCATACAAGACCTGCAAATTGGCTCCTGAGCGGGCCAAACTCCGAAACTGGAGATTCTTATAGGGGATTTCAGACTCATGCTATATATTTGTGAAAGTTCTCATTTACCTGAGCCTCTCACCGGACGGCTTTCACCGCCGTAAACTTCCAGCTCAGCACCAGTCAGCTTCGGACTGGTATTGCGCATGCTCATATCCAACCCACTGATTGGCAGTAACTCTGAGCCAGCAGATGTAGGGGCGGGGCACGACATCTGAGCTAGATTGGATTGGGACACAGCCCTACCCGGTCAGGATTCGAGGTAAAAAGGTGTAGAACTGGATGGTTGGAACTGCAGATGCTGGAGGATTTGAGATAACAAGGTGTAGAGCTGGATGAACACAGCAGGCCAAGTAGCATCAGAGGAGCAGGAAGGCTGACGTTTCGGGTCTGGACCCTTTATCTGAAAAAAATCATATTCAGATTTTTTTTCTGAAGAAGGGTCCAGACCCGAAACGTCTGTCTTCCTGCTGCTTTGATCCAGCTGTATACCTTGTTATCTCAGGTAAAAGGTTCGCTTTGTCCTCAATGCGCAGTGAGAAAAGATCACCACTTTCTGCCGAAGTTAAGTGAGGTTATCAGATCATCTGCTGCCTCAAATACACGCAAATATAGTCTTGTGCAAGAAACGATGCTTCTTTTGTCGGATAGAATCACATTCCAATGTTTATTCGTTCATAAACTACTATACTGAACCGCACTGCTTTTGGCACTGTGTATGTATATAAAGATATTTTTATGAACAAGGTATATTTTTAAATAAAAACGGTCTCTTGTAATATGCATGATGGGGATGCCCAGCACATCAATGCAAAATAAAAACCGAAAGAACTGAGTTCTGAGGAAGGGCCACAGGACCCAAAGCATTAACTCTGATTTTTTCTTCACAGGTGCTGCAAGACCTAGTGAGCTTTTTCCAGCAACTTCTGTTTTTGTTCCTGATATCAATTCAAAATACAGTGCTGACACATTAGAAACAATCTTCAGCCAAAAATGCTAGAGGATGGTCCACCTCAGTCTCCTCAGATCCTCAACATCACAAATTTCACTGTTCAGCCAAGTTCATAAACCTAATGCCAAAAAATGGGTACATAATCAGCTCAATTTTGCATAAGCAATTTGCCTCAACAACATTCCACCAACAGTTCAGCTGAGCAGGGCTGCTCTATAACTGGAGCATCCTGATCAAGATTACTATCTAAATGGAGTCGTTAGGTAAAGGGAAAGTACAACAAGATCTCAGTGTTCTTGTACATCAGTCAATGAAAGCAAGCATGCAGGTACAGCAGGCAGTGAAGAAAGCTAATAGCATGCTGGCCTTCATAACAAGAGGAATTGAGTATAGGAGCAAAGAGGTCCTTCTGCAGCTGTACAGGGCCCTGGTGAGACCGCACCTGGAGTATTGTGTGCAGTTTTGGTCTCCAAATTTGAGGAAGGACATTCTTGCTATTGAGGGATTGCAGCGTAGGTTCACGAGGTCAATTCCCGGAATGGCGGGACTATCATATGTTGAAAGATTGGAGTGACTGGGCTTGTATACACTTGGGTTTAGGAGGATGAGAGGGGATCTGATTGAGGCGTATAAGATTATGAAGGGATTGGGCACTCTGGAGGCAGGAAGCATGTTTCCGCTGATGGGTGAGTCCAGAACCAGAGGACACAGTTTAAAAATAAGGGGTAGGCCATTTAGAACAGAGTTGAGGAAAAACTTCTTCACCCAGAGAGTGGTGGATGTATGGAATGCTCTGCCCCAGAAGGCAGTGGAGGCCAACTCTCTGGATACTTTCAAGAAAGAGATGGATAGAGCTCTTAAAGATAGTGGAATCAAGGGTTATAGGGATAAGGCAGGAACAGGATACTGATTGTGGATGATCAGCAATGATCATAATGAATGGTGGTGCTGGCTTGGAGGGCTCAATGGCCTACTCCAGCACCTATTGTCTATTGTGTAAGATGTGCAATGCAAAACTGGCATCTACCAGGCAATATAAATAAATGGACAGCCATGTCATATCCACAAAAAGGACAAATCTAACTCTGACAATTACTTCCAAAAATTTACTCTCCGGCATCAGCAATTTCATGGAAAGGGGACAAAACAGTGCTATCAAGCAGTATTCACTCTGCAATAACCAGCTCACTGATGCTGTTTGTGTTCCACTACAGCCACTCAGCTCTCGATACCATCATAGCATTCGTCCAACATGGACAAAAGCATTGACTACCCTTGACATTAAAGCAGCATTTGACTGGTAAGATATTAATGAGCTCTCGCAGGACAAGAGTTAATGGGAATCAACGGGGAATCATATCCAGAGCAAATGCTTATGGCTCTTTGTAATCAATCATGCCAAGCTCGGCACACCATAGGAGTTCCTCAAGGTAGTGTGCTAGGCCCAGACTTGTTCAATTACTTCATCAATGACTTTTCTTCGATCATAAAGTCAGAGTTCTCTGATGATTGCACAATATTCAGCACCTTTCTGGGTTCCTCAGATACAGAAGCAATCTCTATCCTAATACTAGCAAAAAAAATCACTTACCTGATTGCTGTTTTTAGAATCTTAGTCAGCACAAATTGGTTGCTGTAAACAGGAACTAGGAAAGATCACATGGGGTTGAGGTAATTTAGTAGCTTGGATAGAGGATTGGTTAACTGGTAAAAATCAGGATAAGTGGGACATTTTCTGGTTGGCAAGATGTCAACAGTGGGCTACCAGAGTTCAGTCCTCAGGTTGCAACTATTTACAATCTATTTTAATGATTTGGATACAGGGATAGCAAGTACAATAACTTTTCAGATAACACTAAAATATGTGAGAAAGTATACTGCAATAAATAAATAAATAGGAAATTTACAAGTGAATGTGGGAAGGTTAGGTCAATGAGCCAAAATTTGGCAGATGAAGTTCAGCCTGGATAAGTGTAAGGTTATCCATTTTGGTCAGAGGAATGGAAAGGCAATTTAATATCTAAATGGAGAGAAATCTCAGAGTGCAGAGGGATCTGGGTATCCTTGTGCATCAATCACAAAAAAACTACTATACACGTACAGCAGGTAATAAGGAAGGAAATTGAATTTTGGTATTTATTGCAAAAGGAATAGAGTATAAAAGTGGAGAAATGAAGCTGCAACTATACAAAGCATTATAGTCATAGTGCCGTACAGCATAGAAACAGACCCTTCGGCCCAACCTGTCCATGCCGACCAGGTTTCCTAAATTAGTCTCGCTTGTCTGCTATTGGCCCATATACTCGCCTCTGCCATTTACCTCTGGCAGCTCATTGCACCTAATGTACCACCTCTGTGAAAATGTGGCCCCTCAGGTCCATTTTAAATCTTTCCCCTCTCACTTTAAACCTATGCCCTCTAATTAGGGGGCATATTTTTTCAGTGGCGGCAGAAATATTTAGAAAGGGGAATCAGGGGCAACTTTTTTTTTTTTTTTTTACACAGAGAATGGTTCATATGTGGAATAAACTACCAGAGGAAGTGGTGGATGCAGGTACAGTTACAAATTTAAAAGATATTTGGATAAGTGCATCAACAGGAAACATTTGGAGGGATAAACCCAAACACAGGTAAGTGGGAACATGGTTGGTGTGGACTAGTTCAACTGAAGGATCTGTTTCCATGTTGACTGACTCTGAATTTACCCTGGAGAAAAGACATTGGCTATTCATCTTATCTATGCCTCTCCCAAATTTATAAACCCCTCAACTTCCTACGCTGCAGAGGAAAAAAGTTTTGGCCAATCCAGTTCCACGGAAGGGTCACCAGACCCA
The DNA here is from genome assembly GCF_030684315.1 of Stegostoma tigrinum. Taxonomy (NCBI): domain Eukaryota; kingdom Metazoa; phylum Chordata; class Chondrichthyes; order Orectolobiformes; family Stegostomatidae; genus Stegostoma; species Stegostoma tigrinum. The sequence continues at coordinate 15,010,312 of NC_081395.1, read as the reverse complement.
AAACTTTAACTCCATTTTCTCCTCCACAGATGCTGCCAAACCTGCTGAACTTTTCCAGCAACTTTGTTTTTGTTTCTGGCCAATCCAGCCTCTACTTATAACTCAAACTGCCAATCTCAGCAACATCCTTATAAACATTTCTTGCATGCTTTCCAGTTTAACAACATCCTTCCTACAGCAGGATGACCAGAAATGTACTCTCTTCCAACTCTGACTTTATGAAGAAGGAAGGTCATCGATGAAGCAGTTGAGCAAGCTCGAGCCTCGGACATTATCCTGGAGACCTTCTGTGGTGTGCTCGGCTTGAGATGTTTGATCACAAAGAAATATAAACATTTGGGCTGGATATAATTCCCCTTTGATTTGTGAGACTGCACCAGGGGAACTGTATGTAATTTTGGTTTCCATAAATGAGGAGGGATCATAGAATCCCTACAGTGTGGAAACAGGTCCTTCGGCCCAACAGGTCCACTCCAACCCACGGAGCATCCCACCCAGACCCATCCCCCTATAACCTTCTTAATCTACACATCCCTGGAAACTATGGGCAATTTTGCATGGCCAATCCACCTAACTTGCACATCTTCGGACTATGAGGGGAAACCAGAGCACCCGGAGGAAACCCACACAGACACGGGAAGAATGTGCAAACCCCACACAGTCGCCCGAGGGTGGAATCAAACCAGAGTTCCTGGCACACTGAGCCATTGTGCTGCCCCAATTTAGCTGTATTGGAGGTATGTCAGAGGAGTTGACTAGATTGATTCAAGAAATGAGAAGTTCCGGTTTCCTCCCATAGTCCAAAGATGTGCAGGTTAGGTGGGCTGGCAATGCTAAATTACTCAGTGTCTGGGGTGTGTAGGTTAGGTGGGATAGCCAAGGGAAAATGCAGGATTACAAGGAAAGGGTAGGGGAATAGGTCTGGGTGGGATGCTCTTTGGCAGGGTGGTGTGGACTTGTTGGGCTGATTAGCCTGTTACCACAGTGTGGGGATTCTATGATTCTTCCAAAATGCATTACCTCACATTTCTCTGCATTGGAACTCAACTGCCTCTTTGGCCAACTTGTCAAGATCCTACTGAAGTCACTCAGTGGCATCCTCTCAGCTCACTTATTTCTAGCTGCGAGTTTAGAGATATGCATAGTGCAGAACGGGAGCAGTCAGAGGGACCTTGCAGGGCTCGGAGGGACTGGAAGTCTGGAATGCATTTACTGCAATGCAAAAAGTATAACAAATGAACTAAAATCACGGATTACTGCATGGAGTTATGATGTTATTGCCATTGCGGAGACATGGTTAAAGGAGGGATAGGACTGGTGGCTTAGCATTCCAGGATATTGCTGTTTTAGACGGGACAGAAAGGGAAACAAAGTGGGTGGGAGGGTTGCAGGGTTGCATTGCTGATTAGGGATCACATCACAGCTGCGTGGAGGGAGGACACATGGGAGGGATCTTGCAGTGAGGCATTATGGGTGGAGCTCAGGAATAGAATGGGTGAAATCACAATGTTGTGAGTTTTCTATAGCCTTCCCAACAGCCCACAGGAGACAGAGGAACAGATATGAAGTCAGATACTGCAGAGGTGTGAAAAAAGCAAGGAGATAGATGTGGTGGGTGATTTTAACTTTCCTCTTATTGACTGGGACTCCATTACAGCCAAAGGTTTGGGTGGAGAGCAATTTGTTAGATGTGTCCAGGAGGGCTTTTTGAGACAGTATGTTGACAATTCAACCAGAGAGGAGGCCATACTAGACTTGGTATTGGGGAAGAGCCAGGATGAGACTCATGGTCTCAGGAGGACAGCAGTTTGGGCTTGGTGACCATAACTTCATAAGATTTTACATAGTCATGGAGAAGGACAAGAGTGGCCCTCGGGTGAGGGTGCTTAATCGGGCAAGAGCCAATTACATCCAAATTAGAGAGTAACTACGAAATGTGGATTGGGAGCAGTTATTTGAGAGCAAGTCTACATCTGGCACAGGGAGGCTTTTAGGACATGACTGATGTGGAGGTCAGGGGTGAGTGTGTGGATACTCTGAGAATATTGTCAATATATTGAAGGAGCAGGTTTTGCCTATCCTAAATTGCATTAAAGTAGATAAATTCCTCAGAGCCAGATGGGATCTATTCCAGGTTTGCACAAGAGGCAAGGGAAGAAATAGCTGGGACATTAGTATATATCTTCACATCCTCTTTAACCACAGACAAGGTCCAAAATGCATCACCTTGCATTTGCCTGGATTAAACTCCATCTGCCATTTCTGTGCCCAAATCACCAATCTACCCATATCCTGTTGTATCCTTTCACAATCATCGGCACTATCAGCAAGTCCACCAAAGACAACTAATGAGGGAACAGCTGTAGATGTAGTTTATATGGTCTTTAGGAAGGCATTTGATAAAGTTCCACTTGGCAGATTGGTATAAAAACTAAAATCACATGGGATTCAGGGTGGGCCAGCTAGATGGATACAAAACTGACTTGGTCATAGAAGACAGAGGGTAGCAGCAGAAGGGTGTTTTTCAGAATGAAGACCGGTAATTAACAGTGTTCCACAGGGATCAGTCTTGGTCCTCTGCTGTTTGTAGTATATATGAATGATCTGGAGGAAATTGTGGATGATTAGTAAGTTTGCAGATGACGCATGATTGGTGGACTTGTGATAGTGCTGATGATTGTGAAAGGATACAACAGGATATGGGTAGATTGGTGATTTGGACACAAACGGCAGATGGAGTTTAATCCAGGCAAATGCAAGGTGATGCATTTTGGACCTTGTCTGTGGTTAAAGAGGATGTGAAGATACATACTAATGTCCCAGCTATTTCTTCCCTTGCCTCTTGTGCAAACCTGGAATAGATCCCATCTGGCTGTGAGGAATTTATCTTCTTTAATGCAATTTAGGATCCCAAAACCCGCTCCTTCAATATACTGACAATATTCTCAAAGAGTATTCACACACTCACCCCTGACCTCCACATCAGTCATGTCCTGAAAGCCTCCCCATGCCAGATGTAGATTTGCTCTCAAATAACTGCATTTTGGAGGATCAAATTTAGGTATGAACTACACTAAATGGAAGAACCCTCAGGAACATTAACATACAGACAAATCTGGGCATGCAGGGCCACAGTTCCTTAAAAGTGGCAACACAGGTGGCCAAGGTGATTAAGAAGACATTGACATATTTGTCTTCATTGGTCAGGGCATGGAGTACAACAGTTGGCAAACCACATTGCAGCTACAAAACCCTTGTTAGGCCACATTTGGAGTATGCTGTGCAGTTTTGGTTGCTACATTACCAGGAAGGCATGGAAGCTTTGGAGTGCAGAGAAGGTTCACCAAGGTGTTGCTCGGTATCAAGGCCATTGGCTATGAGGAAAGGTTAGAAAGACTAGGATTGTTTTCACTGGAAAGATGGCAGCAGAGAGGAAACCTGATAGAGGTCTTAAACAATTATGACAGGCAATGATAGGATGGATTTTCAAAGAGGCTTTTTCAAAGGGTTAAAGTTTCAATTACAAGGGGGCACAAGTTCAAGGTGAGGAGGGGAAAGTTTAAGGGAGATGTGTGAGGGACATATTCAACGCAGAGTGGTAGGAGTCCAAATTTACTGCCAGAGGAGGTGGTGAAGCAGGCAGATTGGCAATATTTAAGAGGTATCTGGATGGTTGCATGAATAGGGAGGGAATAGTGGGCTGCGAACTGAATAAGGGCAGAAGGTTTGTTTTTTTAGCTTAGTTAGGGCATGGTGATTGGTATAGGCTTGGAGGGTTGAATTGCCTGTTCCTATACTGTATTTCTGTTTTGTTATTTTTGTTAGAGGATCTGGAGAAATTGAGGGCTCAGGGCTCCAGGAAGGAGGACTGTTTCAGAGAAAGGAGGTATATGGGAGGGGCAGCTGGTCAGATCATCTCAATCTGAATGACATGGGGAGCTCAGAGCTACACACAAGATAGGGATGGCAGAAAGGGTGAACAGCTAAAAAGGAAGCGTCCAAGATATTCAAAGGTTTTCACAGACCGGAGTTTACTGAACTGGATAGACGCAAATGGATAGAGTTCAAACATCGATTGAAAAGAAAAAACTCATTCTGAATCGTGATCAGAGATAATGGGAGCTGCAGATGCTGGAGAATCCAAGATAACAAAGTGTGGAGCTGGATGAACACAGCAGGCCAAGCAGCATCTTAGGAGCACAAAAGCATACGTTTTGGGCATAGACACTTCATCAGAGAGGGGGATGGGGCGAGGGTTCTGAAATAAATAGGGAGCAAGGCCAAAGAGATTACAAGAGAGTTGCTGTGGGAGACAGACTCCCTGAGGTTGGTCCAGAGGGAGGAGGGTAACTTCTTCAGGTTAGACATCCTGGAAGAGGCTTCACAGTGAGGTTAAAATTGTGATCAGAGATCATGGGAACTGCAGATGCTGGAGAATCCAAAATTAAGTGTGGAGCTGAATCGAACCGTTTGGATCTGTTGAGACAGCTTCATGCCAGGTGGGACTTGAAACCAGATTGTTGGCCGAGAGGTAAGGACATTAGCAAGCAGGGAAATGTTCACAGTGAAATCCAATCACTGTCAGTACTCATGAACTCGCTGATGACTCAGCAGGTTGGATTTCACAGCAAATCTCTTCCCACAGTCAGTGCAGGTGAACGGCCTCTCTCCAGTGTGAACTTGCTGATGTACAGTGAGTTGGGATGACCACTTGAACCCAGTTCCACAGTGAGAACACCTGAATGGTCTCTCATCAGTGTGAACACGTTGATGGGACATCAGGTCCCCAAAGCTTTTAAAGCATTTCCCACAGTCTGGACATTTAAAAAATCTCTCCTCTGTGTGAACTTGCTGGTGTTTCAGCAGGTTGGATTTCTGAGTGAATCCCTTCCCACACTCGATGCAGTGAATGGTCTATCCGCAGTGTGAATCCTCTGGTGATCAACGAGGTCAGATGATCGCCTAAACCCAATCTCACGACGAGAGCACTCGAAGGGTCTCTCATCAGTGTGAACATGTTGATGGGACATCAGTTCCTTCGAGCTTTTACAGCATTTCCCACGATCTGAACATCTAAAAGGTCACTCATACGTGAAAACTCCCTGATGTGTCAGCAGATTGCATGACTGAGTGAATCTCTTTCCAAACACAAAGCAGCTGAATGGCCTGTTTTTGGTGTGAACTCGCTGGTGTGTTGTGAGGTTCGATGAATCAGAGAATCTTTCCCCACAGACAGAGCAGGTGAAGGGCCTCTCCCCAGTGTGAAGCCATTGGTGTGTCAAGAGGTGAGATGACCAAGTGAACCCCTTCCCACACTCCAAAGCACTTGCCACAGTCTGAGCATTTAAAAGGTCTCTCTTCTGTGTGAATTTGCTGGTGTCTCAGCAGTATGGATGATCGAGTGAATCCTTTCTCACATGGGGAACAGATGAATGGCCTCTCCCAGCATGACTACATTAATGTTTTGATAGGGCAGATGATCTGAAGCCTTGTCCACATGTACAACGTGTATACAGTTTTTCCCCACCATGGGTGGTGTCTTTTTCTTCCAGGTTCAATATCCAATGACATTCAGGCTACAATAAATTGAACGATTCAGTCAGATCCTGAAGTGATGTTTGATTTAAGTTTCCTCACTGCAAATCTTCCCCTTCTAATACCCTGTGAAACTGGTTAAAAACAGAATAAAAGTAGTGAGAAAAAAGCCAGAAAATAGAAAAACTACCTCGAAACCTCAGTGCATACACTCCCAACCCACTCAACCTCTCCTCAAAAAAGTGACCCCCACCATGTCCAGGGTCAAACTAGCAAACATTCTCTGGACTGTCTTTTGACTTGTCTACTACAAGGGATGAAACCATTCACAGCATTTCAAACATGGTCTGAGGAATGCCTTATATCATTTAAAAGAGACTTCCCTATTTTTATATCTCTCTCGCTTCAAAATAAAGGCCAATAGACCATTTGCCTTTCCTACTGCCCAGTGAGCTTGGTGCTAATGTTTTGTATTTCAAGGACAAAGACACCCAAATCTCTCACTGTTTTCTGCAGCGTTTTTCCCTATTTAAATAATATTCACCCCTCCTTTTCCTCCTGCCAAAGTGCATAAACCTCATATTTTACCACATTATATTCCATCTGCCAAGATTTTTCTCCACACACTATCTATCTGTATCCTTCTGTTAACCCTTTGTATCATCATCAACTCGCCTCATTGTCTATTTTGAGTCTTCTGCAGAGTTGGCAACAGTACATTCCAAAGGTTGCAGGTTGGGTGGATAGGCCATGCTAAATTGCCCATCATGTCCACGGATACGTGGATTAGCCATGGCAAATGCAAAGTTACAAGGACAGTGTAGGCGAATGGGTCTGCATGAGACGCTGTTCGGAGGACTGGTACGGCCTCAATGGGCCGAATGGTCTGCTTCCACACTGCAGGGATTCTATGATGATGATTTTCACTTCTGACATCCAAGTCATTAGTATATATTGTCAATAATTGTGATTCCAGCACTGATACCTACTACTTACTTGTACTGTTTACAATCTGACATCATTAGAATGCCCCAGTTACTCTAACTGTCTTTATTAGTTAGCCAATCCTCTATCCATGCTAACATAACTACAACAGCAGGCATTCTGAACTTAAATAGTCTCATGTACAATACCATACAGAGTGCTTTTTAGAAATCCAAAAAAATTACATCTATAGACTTTCCTTTGTATATCCTGCTCCGTCCCACATCAACATTCTGATAAACTTGTCAGGTATGATTTCCCCTCTCAAAATGCCAAGCTGAATCTTCTTCATTATATTATGTATTTCTAAACCCTTTGTTATTCCAGCATTTATAACAGTTTCTCACATCTTCTGATTGTCAGAGCAAGTTGTGAAATTGAGCTGAATGAAGCTGTTAGTTTGTGGGTCTGGAACTTGGAAAAAAGGACGATGGAAGCTGCTGGGTTAGGGTTAGAGTTAGAGTTAGAGTTTTCAAATCCCTTTCTGACAGCCACCAGTCCCATCTTGATAATGCCTGCTAACACACAATCCTTCGAGATAATTGCACGCGCTTGCATTTTCCTGGGCTCCAGATTCTGGCAATTCCTTCATAAATTGCTCTGCCTCCCTCCCTTACTTTCCTCTTTAAGATACTCCTTAGAAGTCTCCTCTTTGACCAAGTGTTTGGTCACTTGTGGGAACACCTCATGACATGACTCGGTGTCAAATGCTGTTTTGTATTCCGTTGTATTGTATTCTGTTAAACATATGATTTGGAAACAAAAATGACTATCACCGAGATGGAAATCTGCATCCCCTCATCATCACTGGGTGAAAATCCTGTTAACTCCTTACTGAACAGCATTATGGCAGCAGCGTCAGGCAACTGGGGATTGGTAACATGAGCTGCAGGTCTTGTTAGTGAAGCCCAAATCCTAAAAATAAATTTTGAAATTAAATTTGTGCAAAGAGTTTTAAAGAACCTTCAGAAATACTTCTTCCTAAAATAACAGCAACCGGCAATCTGCTTTCCTACGATGTGCCTCGCTTGACAATTTCACATTGGGAGCTTGCCACCAGCAACACCCTGTGGATGCTGGAAATCTGACAAAAGTAGTAAAAGCAGGTCAGGCAGCATCTATGGTGAGAGAGAGCCAGGGTTTACCTTTCAGGCCAAACAGATGAATTACAGGGAATAAAAATGGAGCAGTATTTGAGCATCAGGATTAGCTCAGAAGATGGGAAGTGTTCTCCAGTGCAGCATAAAACAATTCCTGACCATGGGAAGATAAAGCTGGGAAATCAGCTGCAATAGAAACCTCATTTAGACAAAATCAACAGAAATAACAATGAAATACTAAACATGGCTGAAATAAATCCATTATTAGAGGCAGAGGAAGTCAGACAATGGCAGAAAGATGATCAGGGAGGGCAGAGGTGAAACAGAGCAATGGGCAGCCATCAATTCAGATCCACAGTAAAGGAGCTACACTATCCCCAGGACCGGGAACTACAGGATTCCACAGAATGATTTAAATTGTAGATATATGCTCAAAAACTCTCATCTCCCAAACAACTGCAGTATTTTCAAATATTCAGCTTGCCCTACATCTGGAAAAAATATCAGAAGCAGTAGAACCAGAAAATCTCATACCCTGCAAAACTTCTAAATACTGACAAAGGATATGATTAAAAAACAGAAGTGATAGTTAAGGTTAAAAATTCAGCAGAGAAAAGTTTCCAAGGCAAAGGAAGGAAAATGAAGTTGAGGGCTCAGAATCAAATCAGCTATGATCTTGTTGGATAGTGCAGCATGTTCAGTGGGCCAAAAAGCCTAATGCTGCCCCTATTTCTTACATTCTGTGGACGTCCCCACATGCTCTCTCCAGTGGCATCCCACTTTAAAGTGGGTTGCCATTATACCAGCTGGTCTCAAGCTTCTCTGGACAGAGTGAGAATAAAATCAATGGGTCAAAGATTTTCTCTCTTGGCCACCAGGAATCCTGAAGCCCCCCCACTCGTGTGCAATTTCAGCAAGAACCTTGCACAGGTGTTCCACTCCCCACTGAACCAAGATGGTGCCTGTTGACCTGGAGCTTGTTCTGGATAATAATTACTGCATCACTCTGAATGTATGAGGAATTATGCCAACCACTTTAGGATTGTCAGTTGGACTCTCAACATGTTTATGCAAGGAAGACATGTGAATTTATCTAATGTGGCAAGTTACTTCATCAATCTGAGAGACTGGAATAGCATCAAGGAGCAAGATGATTGCTCAGTGGTTAGTACTGCTGCCTCAAAGCACCAGGGGCCAGAGTCTGATTGCAGCCTTGGGCAACTGTCTGTGTCTGATTGGGTTTCCTCTCAGTCCAAAGATGTGCAGGTTAGACAGACTGACCAGGCTAGGATGTGTAGGCTAGGTGTGCAAGCTACCAGAAATGTTGGGTTACAGGCATGGTGGTAGTGGTTTGGACAGGATGTTGTGGATGGGTGAGGATGCTCCTCAGAGGGTTGGTGTGAATCAATGGGCCAAATAGCCTCCTTCTGTAATGTTGGGATTCTGTGATTCTATGACTAAAGTGAGTGTGTGCTAATGAACTGAGTGTGGAAAGAGCTCTAACCTGTTATACAGCTAGAGTGAGTGCACTCCAGTGTACTGTCTGGAGAGAGCTTTAACCAGTTACAGAGCATGAAAAGAAAATGTATTCGCCATGGAGAGAAATTGTATGGATGTTCTGAACATTGAATTAGACATCATCTGGTCATCCAGTGAGGGGAGACAAAAGACATTATGGAGACAGTAGAAATAGGCAATCACAAGGATACTGTTACTCACCCAAACTGGTCACACAATGGTGCAGTCACACCAGGGACAGGCCATTCCCCTTCTCCATATGCAGGAAGAATTCAATCAGACATCCAGTGGCTGAGACACCTGTAAGTTTACAGGGGGTTACAGGAGTTGGGTTCTAGTGGTATTGCTACTATTCATCACACCTTCATATTGCACTTTGCCCATAGCAAAACATTTAACATGGTGTTAAACAAACAAACCTGAAGGGCCAAATATAAAGAAATTAAAGCAAATGGACAAATGCCTGCTTACAAAGTTAAATATTAAGGGATATCTCAGGAGGGAAACTGGTAAAAGCGAGTGCTTTAGGAAGGGAACTACACCACAAACATACTTCAGCAGCTGGAAGTACAGACTCATAGTGGAACAAATAAAATAAGAGTTATGTGTCAGGAAGAAGAGCAGATATTTGAGAGATGTGGTGCTGGAGGAGTTCACAAAAGGTAGGGAGGAGGAAGTACTGAGTAGGTAATGAACATATAGAGCCTCACCCCAGGGTCAACTCACCAGTGTTGAAACGAACCCCTAAACCAAATCCCACAGTGACAGCATCTGAATGGTCTACCACTGGCATAAACACATTTCTGGGGACATGTAGTCCCGTTGTTTATCATATTTCTCGCAGCTTGAGTTTTTAAAAAGGCTGTCCCCTGCGTGCACTTGCTGGTGTGTCATCAGCTTGACCATTTGAGTGAATCCCTTCCTACACTCAGAGCTGGTGAAAGGGTCTCTGTGGAGTGCAATGAGCATCCTGCTCTGATTAGGAACTGAATCCCTTCTCACAGTCTCCAAATTGCAACGATTTCTCCCTAGTGTGACTACACTTGTGAACAGTCCTTTTACTTCCACATTCAAAATTCTTTCATTCAAAGTTATGATTAATATTCTGAGGCGATGTTACCTAACTGCAACTCTTTCCCGATCATAATCCATTGAATCTGAAGTAATGGGAGGAACAAGGAAAGGAGAGAGAAAGAGAACGAGAGCACAGCACAACAGGCGAAGTGCATGAGACAGAGAATGCGGGTTTGGTTGGCGGAGGGGGGGGGGGGTTGAGGAGCGAGCGAGACCGAGACAATTGGAAGTTGTGCAATGGAGCTGAACGCATCTAGGAACCTGTGGGGCTAGCAATTGGTAATTTATGCTCCAAAATAGGGGAAGGAGAGGGATTTATATACAACAACTTGACCAAAATTTTAACAGAACCTCCTAAACTCTCAAACCCCACCACATAGAAGTATCAGGGCAACAGATGAATGTGAATGTCATCCAAGTTCCACCAAGTCTCAGACAATCCTGATTTGTCTGAGCTCGAAGACTGAATCAGCAGAAATTTCTTCCATTTAACTACTGAGAAGATAACAGTAGTGTTTCCAGCCCTGACGACAAATTTCACCCCTGCCCCATAGACTTTAACCCTCTCCTCGGAAACCAGCTGAGGCTGAATGCCACAGTTTTCACAACCACAGCAAAATATTTCACCCCATGGTGTGTTTTCAACCAGATATCCTTATCATCACCATCTTCATCATTTCCATCTCAGTAACATCACCTGACTCCACCTTTGTCTCAGCTCACCTGCTGCTGGGACTTGCATTCATTCCTTTGCTACCTCTAAACTTAACTGAACTTAACACACTCCAAGTCTTGGACATTCAGCCTCTGAGTCATCTTGAGCTGATCTAAAATTCTGCTGCCGTGTGCCTCCTTACACCAAATCTTCTTCACCCATCACGTCTATGCTCATTGACCATTAAGGCTCACATTTGGAAGCACCTACATTTGAAGGTTTTCCTCCATGGTTGTGGTTATCCCAATCTCTCTAATCCCCTCCAGCCCCACAATACTCCGAGATCTCAGCACTCAGAATTCCAGCCTCTTGAACATTCCTGATTTTAAATCAGAACCAGAGATTCACACACAAAAAAAACAGCTCTTTGGCCCATTTGTGCCAGTCAAAACCAATCATGTAATTCCAACATAGATGGCTGTTCTTTCAGTTCCCTGGACCCCAAGCTCTGGAATTTCCTCCTTAAAGCTTTCCACCTCACTTTTCTTTAAAATGCTTGCCATAATCTCGCCAACAAAATTTTTAGTAATTAGCTCCGATACATTCTTGCACTCAGTGTCAGACACTGCTTTGCAGAGTTCCTGTCATATGGTATTAACACTATATTCCGTTTTGATTTGTAAGGACAGGCTGGATAATCTGGGGTCTCCCCTCCCCCCTCGGTATAGGAGGCTGAGGGGTGACCTTGAAGAGGCTTATAAAATCATGCGGGGTATAGATAAGGTGAATAGCCCAGGTCTTTTCCAGACAGCACAGTTAAGGTGAGAAGGGAAAATATGTAAGAGATCAGAAAGGGTAACTTTTTCTATACAGAACATGGTGCATATATGAAACAAGCTGCCAGAGGAAGTGCTAGAGGTAAGTACAACATTTAAAAGTCATTTGGACAGGTACAGAGATAAGGTTCAGAGGGATATGGGCCAAATGAAGGCAAATGGGACTAGTTCAGTTTAGGAAACCTGATCAGCATGGACAAGTTGGTTTCTGTGTTGTATGACTCCATGACAGAAATGCAAATTCATATTGTTGACTTGGACTAACACCACTGTGGATCTCTCTACAACACAAGGACTGCAGTGGTTCAAAAAGGTAGTGACATCTACATCTCGAGTGAATCAAAAAGAAATCCCATTTAGTTCTGTCAGCAGAAGGAACAGTGGAACATAGCAAAAATACACTCATTGTTAAAAACAGAGCAAGTTAGGTAACCACAGAGGCATGATGAGGTGAGGAGAATCCGAAATAGAGCTGTAGATGTTCATTTCTCTGAGCGTGTAAGTGTTCTGCGTGTAAATGCTATTCTCCCAATCCCCTATAAAAGGAGTTTCTAAACTCGATCACTATCAGTCCAGGACCCAGAAGTACAACATTGTCGCCGTCCCTGAGCCCAGGATGTCGGTGCATGCGCACTAGAGCAGAGAGCCGTCTGGAACCCGAGACTTGGCCCCACCCACTCCGTTGAGCCGAACCAACATGGCGGCTACAGGCCAAGGCTAGTTTCCGAGAAAATAGCTGCATGGTCTGCTTAAAACGCGGCACCGAAAGATACTTATTTGGAGATTAAGACCTCACGGGATATTTTATAAAACCTACCCACCAGCTCGACATGCCAAGAGCCAACTTCGGCTTCAGCCTTTCCGGAGTGCCCGTGGATATCACAAACTAACACGTGATCACCCACAATGCGCATGCTCCAACCTGCCGTCACCATTGCTTGACAGGGCCAATAGGAAGTAGTGCTGGTGCTAGAAGACCAATAGGAAGTGGGAGTGTTGGTGCCAGTGGACTAATAGGATGGGGACGATGCCGGAGGACCAATGGGAAGCGCAAGTGGACGAATGGGAAGCAGGGGCGGTGCTGGAGGACCAATGTAGAGAGGCGAGTCCTCCAAGTGTGATTCAAGGATGAAGAGTTATGTAGGACTCGAAATTTTAACTCTATCTCTCTCTCCACAGATGGTGCCACATGTGCTTTGTTTCAGTTTTCCAGCATCTGCAGTGTTTCACCTTCGAGCAAGGGCGGACCGGGCTGTGAGCGGAGCATGCGCTGTGTAGGTGCTGGAGCCGGAACTTTGTCCGGGACCAAGAGGGAGACTGTTTCTGTCCAAACCTTTAGCAGCACTTTCAATGGGAAGTAGTTTCCAGGTCGTCAATTCCGACCAAACCTCACTGCAAATTCTGTTAGAGGACTGCATTCACAACCACCTCAATATCATCGGCCCTTCATCATGCAAGGTAAAAGGTTTGTCTGTTGGCAAAGATTTCTGAGATCAGTGTCGTAGGAAAAGCCCCGAGAGATTTGAAATCCCGCCTAGAGCAGCCCTGGAGGATGTGCCTAGTTCTGGAGATGTGAAGTCGCCATAGTCCCAGAGAACTGCAGGTGGTGTAGCGGACAGTGAAAAATGTTATCACCGGTAGTAGTTTAACCTCAGGGTGACAAAACGTCAAGCAAGGGGAGAAGTTGGGAAGGAGTGTCTTTCATGGTATCCTCAGATTGTACAGGCACTGAACCTTTCCTGGAAAAGCTCAGCGGGTCTGGCAGCATCTAAGGAAAAAACAGTTGACGATTCGGGTCCGGTGATCCTTCCTCTCAACACCCTTCCAATTCTGAGGAAAGGACCCGTTTCGTTAACTTGTTTTTCACAGATGCTGCAGACCTGCTGAGCTTTTCCAGCAACTTTGTTTTTGTTCCTGATTTTACAGCATCCGCAGTTCTTTCAGTTTTTACTGAACCTATGTTGCTGGTTTCACTTTGCATCACGCACCAATCGCCCAGCCAATCAAGCTAACCGAATCCATCACAGCCAAGGAAGGCAAGACAATGTGGACTTTCTTGGGAAAGCAGCGCAGATTTCAAAGAATCATAAGTTTTACCGTACAAAATGAGGCTATTCAACCCATTGTCTCTGCACTGGTTCCTGAAACAGCTATCCAGCTGGTCCCATTCTCCAGCCCTATCTCCACAGCTCTCCAAATTCATAACTTTCATATATGTATCCAGCTCTCTAGTGAAACCTCCAAGTGAATCTGCTGCTACCACTCTCCCAGAGAATGCATTCCAAATCCTAACAACTCTGAGTAAAGAAGTTTCTCCTTGTCTCACACTAAGTTGCCTTGCCAACAATTTTGATATAGAGGACCCCCTACTTACTGACATACCGGCTAGTGGAACCAGAATATCCTTCCTTACCCTGTGAAAATAAGATATAATTTTGAAGACCTCAAAAAGATCACCTCTTAAACTTGCTGCTCCAAGGAGAAAAAAGCCATTTTTTTTCTAATCATTCCTTGCACGTAACATTCTTTGTATCATTCTCATAAATCTCCTTTCCAGGGCTTTAACATCCCTCCTGAAATAAGATGACCAGAACTGAGCGCAATGCTGCACATATAGTCTGAGCAATGAGAGGTGTAGCTTTGCTTCCTTGCTTTTACACTTTCTACATCTATTTATAAATCCAAGGATCCCGTAAACCTTCTTAGCAACTGTTTCAACTTCCCTGGCCATATTCAGAGAATCATAAGCAAACCTAAGGTCCCTCTGCTCCTGTAGAAACTCAGAGTTATGCCATTGAGCCAGTATTGTCTCTTCATGTTTCTTCTGCCAAAAAGTATTACCTCCCATTTCTCTGCATCGAAATTCAACTAGCAGATGTCTGCCTATTTATCCATTACTATGTAAATATAGTATATTAGAATATAGTATAATATAAATCTATTACTATATAAGTAGTAATAAATGTAAAAATCAGAAAAAGCAAGGGTCCCAACACCGATCCTTGAGGAACACCACTTTCCTCTCCACTTACCCTCTGTTTCCTATCTTTTAGCCAACTTTTAATCAATGCTGCCAAGGACCCAGTGATCCCAAACATTTCCAATTTGTTGATGAACCTGCCACATGGCACCATATCGAATGCTTTCTGAAGATCCAAATAGACAACATTCCCAGCACTACATTGATCCACTGCCTGTGTCACCTGGTCAAAGAACTCAATTAAGTTTGTCAAACATGACCTGCCCTTGGCAAAGCCATTGTTGACTATTTTGTATTTTTCCTTCAAGTACACATTTATCTTATCCCATGTTATAGCCTCCATTAGACTTCCCACTGTTGATGTCAAGCTGCCAGATCCGCTGTTTCCTGGATTATCTTTTGCCCCTTTCTTCGACAATGGTGTCACATTTGCAATTTTCGAGTCCTTGGGACTAATACTATGTTCAGAGAGGCCTGAATAATTTCTGTCAAGGAATCTGCAATTTGCTCCTTTACCTCCCTCAAACATTTTGATGCAAGTTAGAGTGAATTGAATTCAGTTCAAGTGGGTGGGAGTGATTTGGAGACTGATTTGGAGTGTTTGAGAGTGAGTTGGAATGATGAACGTGTTGGGTTGCTTTGGAGTGAGGTAATGTAATTTACAGTGAGTGAGAATGAGTTTGATTTGTGTGCAGTGAGTTGAAGTGAGTTAGATTGAAGAAGACTGAGTTTGATTAAGTGGGAGTGATGTAAGCCATTCACAGTGAATCAGAGAAGATTTAAACAAAGTCAGGGGAGCAGGACTGCTGAAGAGTAAATTAAAGTGATTTGCAATGAGTGGCAGTGAAGGAGGCTGATTTGGATAGTGTCAGAGTGAGTTGGAGTGAAAAGCTGTAAGTAAAGTGGCAGAGGGTTGAGTTGTAATGAGGAAGAGAATGTTGAATTAAATGAGTATGGTTGTAGTTCATTTGGAGTAAGTGAGATTACTAAGTTTGCAGGTGAAACCAAAATAGGTGGTGTAGCGAACATTGAAGAAGGTTGTCTCAAAATACAACAGGGCCTTGATCAGATGGGCCAAGGAGGGCTGATGGAGTTTAATTTAGATAAACGTGAGGTTTTGCATTTTGGTCAGGCAAAGCAGGGCATAATTACACAGTAAATGGTAGGTCAGTGGGGAGTGTTGCCGAACAAAAAGACCTAGGGGTGCAGGTGTGTAGCTCCTTCAAAGTGGAGTCGCAAGTAGACAGCATGATGGAGGAGATAATGGGAACTGCAGATGCTGGAGATTCCAAGATAATAAAATGTGAGACTGGATGAACACAGCAGGCCAAGCAGCATCTCAGGAGCACAAAAGCTGACGTTTCGGGCCTAGACCCTTCATCCTCTCTGATGAAGGGTCTAGGCCCGAAACGTCAGCTTTTGTGCTCCTGAGATGCTGCTTGGCCTGCTGTGTTCATCCAGCCTCACATTTTATTATGATGAAGGAGGAGTTTGGCACACTTGACTTCATTGGTCAGCACATTGAGTAGGGGAGTTGGGGTGACATGTTTTAGCTGTATAGCACATTTTGTGAGGCAACTTTCAGAATACTGAATACAATTCTGGTCACTGTTATACAGGAAGGATGTTGTTAAACTTTGAGAGGGTGCAGAAAAGATTTCCAGGGTCCAAGGGTTTGAGCTATAGGAAGAGGCTGAATAGGCCGGGGCAGTTTTCACCTGAGTGTTGTAGACTGATGTGAGACATTATGGAAGTTTGTAAAGTTGTGAGGGGCATGGATAAGGTGAATAACCAAAGTCTTTTTCCTACGGTGAGGGAGTCTAAAACCAGAGGACATAGGTTTACGGTGGGAGGGGAAGTGTTTAAAAATAATCTGGGGGGTGACTTTTTCACTCAGAGCATTGTGTGTGTGTGTGTGTCTGGAACGAGCTGTCAGAAGTGCTGGAAGCTAGTATAATTACAACGTTTAAAAGGCATCTGGGTGGGTAATTTAACAGGAAGGGTTTAGAGGGATATGAGCCAAATGCTGGCAAATGGTACTTGGCCAGATTAGGATGTCTGGTTGGCACAGATGAGTTGGACTAAAGGGTCTGTTTCTGTGCTGTATGACTCTATGGTCTATGAGAATGATTTGGAATGAGGGTTAGTAAAGAAGGGTGCATTGAAGTGAGTTGAAGTAGGTGGGAGAGATCTGGAGTAATTTATTGGTGTCAGAGTTTCTTGGCATTTGTCAGAGCTTTTTTGAGTGAAACCAGAGTAGGGGTAAGGTAGTTTGAGTTGGGAAGATGTAGAGTGAAAATGATAAATTTGCCCCATGTTATTTGGCTTCCAAGGTTACATTATGAATAGAGGCTGCACAGATCAGTCTTAGATTCATTATGACACAGTTAGAGGCCATTCCGCTGCTGCGTCTATGCCAAATCTCTGTAAAACAGTGCAGATTATCTTCCTTCTCCCGCTCTCTGTCCAAAGCTCTGCCAGTATGTTTCACTCAAATGCCTTTCCATTGTCCTTTTTAACATTGTTGATCCTGTCTGGATACACCATTCGTGTAGCCAGAGAGTACTGGGTGTTGTCATTCATGCTATCAAAAACGTTTGTCTGTATCTCTGGCCTAAACCTTAAATCTTTCCTCTGCCGTTCTTGGATAATCACCTACCCGTTGTACCCGAAATACCCGTTCCTTGTCCAATCTGATTGAATGTCTTGTTCACTTTTACCAGATCTCCCATCGTTTCATGGGGAAGAAGCTCACCCTCTCCAAACAAATGTTGTGCGTGAATTTCCATTTTCCTGTTACTATTCTGGTAATTCCTCTCTGGTGCATCTAGGATCGTGACTATGGTCCTTCAGTTTCCTCTGTCTTTCAGTAAGAGTGATGGTGACCTCCAATACAATGTCTCCCTTTTCACTACTTCTGCCTTAACCGTGTTTGAAATAGTTCCATGGACCCATGACCCTTTGAAAAAATAAACTGCTCTTTGTTTTGTTAAAATGCAGATCCCTTTATATTTAAGTTTAGTTGCCTAATTGTAGACACCCCCGCAACCACGCATGCGCGTGCACACCCTTGCAGCATCAGAGACCGTTTAATGCATTGACACCTGAGATGAGCAGTGTGTTTACCAAAGATACGGATGGACAGGCAGGGCATATTTGCATTGGAGTTTCAAAGCGGAGGGGTCCTGAATGATCTTAGCCAGGTGGACGTGGAATTGATGTGGATGAGGCCAGCATCAGGAGGTACAGTGTTAATGTTAGAACATCCCTTCCAGGCCAGAAATGAGGTAACTTTTTTTTTCTGCCTGAGAGTTGTGTCACTTTGGAACTCTGTCACAGAAAGCAGTGGAGGTGGGGCATGGAATATTTTGACTGTGGTGAGTGGATTTGAGTTGGACACAGGTTTCGAACATTATTAGACCGAGATGGGAATATGAAATTTGAAACATGGACAGATCTGCTGTGACCTTTTTGAACAGCTGAGCAGGCTCCACAGGCTGAATGGTCTATTTCTGTTTCTATTTTTTATGTCCCTTGCCTCTTCTGCTAAAATGCATCATCTTGTCAGGAATGATGTGTTCCTTGGAATTTAGATGGTGATTGGATGATTTGATCAAAATGTTCCAGTTGTTAATTAAACCTGATTCAGTTTGATAGAGAGGCACTGTCTCCACAGGTGGGTTATCCAGGGTGAGGGGAAATGGCTGAAAGGTTTGAGCCAGAGTGGAATGATGAAACATTCTGCAGGTATCCAATCTGCTGAGAAAGTAGTGACTGCTGTGCTTAGATTCTGTTGTTAATGATATCCCGGGCTGAACCATGTCCATCTAAAACAGAAAAACGTGGATATGAAACTGGACTTCCATCCCTGAAACATGGTGTCTCTCTCTCTCTCTCTCTTTCCAGTGGACTTCACTGGTGTTTGGCATGTAGGTGATGGTTTTATTGTGCACCAGCTGCTCTTGCCCTCCTGGCCAGTGCATGTTGTGAGATTCTCAGATATCATGGAATCATCATCATATAATCCTTACAGTGTGGAAACAGGCCATTAAGCCCAACAAGTCCACACTGCCCCTCCAAAGAGTATCCCACCCAGACCCATTCCCCTACCCATGCATTTCCCACGTCTAACCCACCTAACCTAAATATCCCTGGGCACAATAGCATAGCCAGTCCACCTGCCCTGCACATCTTTGGACTGTGGGAGGAAACTGGAGCACCCAGAGGAAACCCACACAGACCCCCAAGGTCGTAATTGAACCCGTTTCCCTGGCACTGAGAGGCAGCCGTGCTAACTATTCTAGTTGAGTTCCACTTGAAGTCCTTTTCCTACTCCTCCACCAGGATGATACAATTCCTACAGTTGAGAAAGTGGCCGTTCAGTCTACACTGACTGTCTAAAAAGGGTCCCAACCTGGACACAGGCCCCCCATCCTATCCCTGTAACCCCACATTTTACCAGAGCCAATCCACCCAGTTTGCGCATCTTTGGACTGTGGGACGAAACCCACGCAGACACGGGGAGAATGTGCAACCTTCACGTAAGCAATCACCCAAGACTGGAATCGAACCAAGGTCCTTGGCACTGATAGGCAGCAGTGCTAACCGCTGAACCACCATGCCACACTGAACTCTGTTCTGTGGAAGCCAGAGTCTGGTGTAGTCCTGAATGGGTGGCAGGTTCCCTTCACTTAAGCTTGTTACTATACAGTTGGGTTTTTATAACAATCGTCAGCTTTCATCCCTCATTTTCATATTTTCAATTAATTTTGCAGAGAATTGGAAAAGGAGGACTTACAGACAGGAAACTTAAATCAAACGTCAAATCAAGCCCTGTCAGAGGTGCTCGATTCATCGGGAACTTAATGTCATTGTCCTTTGATCATGGAAGTAAAAAGCACAGTTCAAAGTGAAGAGAAACCGTACACATGTTCGGTATGTGGGCAAGGCTTTTGTGAGCAGTCTGACCTTTTGGAGCACCAGTGCATTCACAACAAGGCAAAACTGTGGAAATGTGAGGACTGTGGCAAGGGATTCAATTGCCCGTCTGACCTGGAAACACATCGGCGCAGTCACACTGGGGAGAGACCGTTCACCTGCCCTGAGTGTGGTAAAGCGTTCACTCAGTCTTCTGACCTGCTGAGACACCAACGCGTTCACACTGGGGAGAGACCATTCACCTGCACTGAGTGTGGGAAGAGGTTTGCCCAGTTATCAAACATGTTGACACACCAGCGAATTCACACCGGGGAGAAGCCATTCACTTGTCCTGAGTGTAGCCAGGGCTTTACTCAGTTACCTACTCTGCTCAGACACCAGCGAATTCACACTGGGGAGAGGCCATTCACCTGCTCCAAGTGTGGGAAGGGGTTCACTGCGTCATCCCATCTGCTCAATCACCAACGGATTCACACTGGAGAGAGGCCATTTACATGCTCCAAGTGTGGGAGGGGATTCACTCGGTCGTGCACCCTGCTGAACCACCAGCGAGTTCACACTGGCGAGAGGCCGTTCACCTGCTCAGTATGCGGGAAAGCATTCAGTCAGTTATCCAGTATGCTAGCACACCAGCGAGTTCACACTGGGGAGAAACCATTTGCCTGTCCGCAGTGTGGGAAAGGGTTCACTACCTCATCCACCCTGATGAATCACCAGCGCGTTCACACTGGAGAGAAGCCATTCACGTGCCCTGAGTGTGGGAAAGGATTCGCTCAGTCATCTAACATGCTGACACACCAGCGAGTACACACTGGGGAAAAGCCATTTACCTGCAACATGTGTGAGAAGAGATTTGCTCGTTTGTGTAACCTGCTGACACACCAGCAGGTTCACCAGTAAATGCAGTGATTGGATTTTGCTGTCTGTCACATCCAGGCCTGAACCATGTTCATTGGGGCTTGTGGATGTTGATGTTAATAAACTCAGTCATGGGTGTAAATACTCCACGTGTCAAATAAATGATCTTTGTCTTACACACAGAATTTATGTGGCTTTTTAGTTTCTTTCATACAAATTACTCCTTTTCAAGGGGTGGTTCTCTCCCCGTCTCTTGTTTACTCGCCTCCAACAAGTGCCAGGAGCTTTGTCACTAACCAACCTACTCCTGTGGTTCCCCCAGCTTTTCTTCTCACTCCCTTTTGGGCAGGTTTGTTGTGCTGTCAGACCCCTAGTGAGAACGGTGGTGAGGATGGATGTTGATTTGGGAAGAGTTGAGGGCAGGGCTGGGAAAAACTGTGTCCAATGATCCCTTCAAACTGCACAGCTGTCTTTGGAAGCTGCTGTGAAGCACAGCCCTCAAATGTCTGAACAGTGGAAAAGATACTTTGCAGGAATATTGACTTTTTCCGTCTATATGTTTATACAGACTCATCCAACTCAGTGTGCAATCAGGTCTCCCTCAATTACAATACACGTTGTGTAGAATCTTAGAATCCCTACAGTGTGCAAAGAGGTTATTTGGCCCATTGAGTGTACATTGACCCTGCAAAGAACATGCCCCACACATTTAAACCCTCTAAGAGTGCAGTTGGGCATACAGGAGCAGCATGAGTATAACTGAAAATGTTGTGTCATCCTTGTAAAGTGACAATACTGGGCTGCTTGCATCCCAAACAGCATAACAATTCAGTGACAGATAGAACTAAACAGTCACAATCAACAGATCAGATCTGAGGCCTGCAGTCATGTCACAATCTCTTCTAAAAGGGTGGTGGACAATTAAGCAATGCACTATGGGAGGAGGTTCCCCCAACCATCCATATCCTCACAGGCAGAGCCCAGCAAATTTATACAAAAGCTATGGCTGAAGCATTCATAACAATCTTCAGTCAGAAGTGCTGAGTGAATGATCCATTTCAGCCTCCTCCAGAGGTCCCAGCAGCACGGCTCCTTGCCTTGAGCCAATTAAATCGCCGCCACGTGTGGGAGACACTGGATATTGCAAGGGCTATGGGCCATCTCAACATCTAGCATTAATAGTGAAGAATTTTGCTGGAGAACATGCCAAATGCCTAGCTAAGCTGTTCCAGTGGATCTACTCAATAATGGAAAATTGACCAGGTATTTCCTGTATACAAAATGTAGCGCAATTCCAACTTGGACAGTTACCACCCTATCGATCAACTTTCAATCAACAGTATGTGATGGAAGGTGTCATCAATGGTACGATCAAGCAGCACCTACTCAACAATAACCTGCTCAGTGATGCCCAGTTTGGGTTCTGCTAGGACCACTCAGATCCAGACCTCATTACATTCTTATTTCAAACATGGACAAAACAGCTGAATTGTAGAGGTGAGTTGAGAGGGCCAGCCCTTGACATCAAGGCCAAATTTGACTGAATGCAGAATCAAGAAGGAGCAAAACTGGAGTCAATGGGAATCGGGGGCAACACTGTCCCTCAGCTGGAGTCATACCCAGTGGCCATGAAAATAGAATCATAGAGCATAAAAACAAGCCCTTTGACCCACCATATCAATGCTAACTACCAAACACAAAACTATACTAATCCTATTTACCTGCAATTGGTCCATAGCCTACCATGACCTGGCATTCTAAGTGCTCATCCAGATGCTTCTGAAATGTTGGGAGAGTACCTGCCTCCACTGCCCTCTCAAGCAGTTCACTCCTTATTTCTACTACACTCTAGGTGAGAAACAACTTTCCTCAGATCCCCTCTAAAGTGTATACTGTTATGGGCAAGTCCACATTTGACATGTGGGACAGGTTTAAAGACCCACTGATCGAGTTCAAGACCAGCATGTTTGAGTAAGGAGGAAGGACAAGGATGGCAACGAAAGGGACCCCTGGATAATTAGGGAAGTTGTGAATTCGCTCTCTCTCTCCCATACATACAATCACATACACACCCTCACACACAGTCTCTCCCTCCCTCGTCTCTTGCACACACACAGACACACACACACACTCTCTCTCTCTCTACCACACACACTCTCCCATACATAAACACATACCCATACACACACTCACACAGATCCTCTCTTGTACACACAGTCTCTCTCTCACACACACACACACACACACACACACATTCACACAGTCTAACACAGATCCTCTCTCATACACACGCGCATGCACATTCTCTCTCCTCCCCCCACACACACTCTCTCCCACACATACAATCACACACACACACACACACACACACACACACACACACACACACACACACACTCTCTCTCTCCCGTCTCGCACGCAGATACACTAGAGCGCACACGTGAATCTATGGGGTGGATTTGTATTTGCAGATACATTCCATTTTGTTCAAAAAGATATAATTTATAGAGAGTCGGTCAATGTGGCATTTTATGAATTCCTACTTTAGAAATAAAACTAGTCCGACTCCAAACTAAAACACAAACAGATTCTAAACAAGGTCTCACACCTAACATACATTGTCTGACGGTCACTTCTTCTTTACACTGATAAAACCTTTAGTTTTCTCAGGACAGTGACTTGAAAGGAATTCGAGGATTTATATGTACATATTAATCAATTAAAACCTTCTAAGGATTAAAGATTTAACAGCATCTTAGGTTTGTTTAGTACATCCTCATCAATGGTGGAAACCTTTGATTTTTTACTTATAAAATCTGTGTTTGATACTGTCTCTCTCACTGACCTGAAGAACACCTGAAGAAGGAGTATGACTCTGAAAGATAACAAAGTGTGGAGCTGGATGAACACAGCAGGCCAAGCAGCATCTCAGGAGTTCAAAAGCTGATGTTTCGGGCCGAGACCCTTCATCAGAGAGCTAGGCCCGAAACGTCAGCTTCTGTGCTCCTGAGTTGCTGCTTGGCCTGCTGTGTTCCTCCAGCTTCACACTTTATTATCTTGGATTCTCCAGCATCTGCAGTTCCTATCATCTCTGACCATGAAAGCTTGAGTTTTTAAAAAAACCTGTTGGACTATAAACTAGTGTCATGTGATTTACTTGTGTAGCCACAGAGAGTAGTGGTTGGAGGATGTATTTCTAGCTGGAGGTCTGTGACTGGTATTGTTCTGCAGGCATCTGTACTGTGATCTCTGCTGCTTGTGATATATATAAATGACTTAGATGAAAATGTAGATGGGAGCATTAGTAAGTTTGCAGATAATACAAAATTGTTGGAGTTAGAGATAATGTAGAAGGTTGTCAAAGGATATAGCAGGATATAGATCAGTTGCAGATTTGGGCAGAGAAATGGCAGATGGAGTTTAATCCGGGTAAGTGTGAGGTGCTGCACATTGGGAGATCAAATGTTAAGGAAAAGTATACAGATAATGGCAGGACTCTGAACATAATTGGTGTACAGCAGGATCTTGGGGTTCAAGCCCATAGCTCCCTGAAAGTGGCCACAGAAGTAAATGGAGTGGTAGAGAAGGCATATTGCATGCTTGCCTTTATTGGTCAGGGAGTTAAGTACAAGTGTCAGAATGTCATATTGCAGCTTTCTAAGACTTTATTTAGGCCACACTTAGAATGTTGTATTCGGTTCTAGTCACAACATTATGGGAAGGATGTGGAGGCTTTGGAGAGGATGCAGAAGATGTTTGCCAAGATGTTGCCTGGGTTAAAAGGTATGATCGTTGTGTCTGGCACAACATTGTGGGCCAAAGGGCCAGTTCCTGTGCTGTGGGAGGGAAGGGTCTTTGATTATGTTAGCTGCTTTCCTAAGGCAGCAGGAAGTATAGACGGACTCATTGGATGGAAGGCTAGTTTGTGTGATGGACTGGGCTGTGTTCAAGACATTCTGTAGTTTCATGTGGTTTGGGGAAGAGCTGTTCACATACCACACTGTGTTGCATTCAGATAGGATGCTTTCTACAGTGCATCTATAAAAATTAGCTAGCATCCTTGTGGACGTGCCGAATTTCCTTCACCTCCTCAGGAAGTAAAGACATTGTTTTGCTATCTTGACCATTGCATTGATGTGGGTGGACCAGGACAGATTGCCAATGATCATCGCTCCCAGGAACTTGATGCTCTTGACCAGCTTCACCTTCAGCACTAAATAAAAACCGAAAGAACTGCGGATGCTGTAAACCAGGAACAAAAACAGAAGTTGCTGAAAAAGCTCAGCAGGTCTGGCAGCATCTGTGAAGAAAAAAAAATCAGAGTTAACGTTTCAGGTCTGGTGACCCTTCCTCAGAACTTCCTAGGAACCACCACGCCCCACCCACCCTCAAACCCCCCATCACTCCCGTTTATACTGTCCACCATGTACTTTCATCGGGCAGAAGATACAAAAGTTTGGAAACACATATCAGCAGATTCAAGGCAGCTTCTCCCTTGCTCTTATTAGACTTTTGAACCCACCTCTCATATGTTAGAGTTGATCTTTCTCGGTACCTTCACTATAGCTGTAACACTATATTACGCATTCTGTTCAAGTAACCTGCTGTACTTATGTAGGGTATGATTTGTCTGGAAAGCACATAAAACAGTACTTCTCACTGTATCTTGGTATGTATGACTATAATAAAGCAAATCAAATCATTCTACAGTAGATGTCGATGAAACTATCTGCCTAACATCACTATTAGTGTGGTTAAACTGAGTGGTTAAAACTCACCACCAAAATACATGAACACCAACTCGCAGAAAAATAACATGACCAACTGTCCCTCATCTCAATACACTCTGACATAGAAGGACATCAGTTTAACTGGGAGAAAGTTACAGTACTAAGACAATCAAAACAAAGGCAAGCACGAGAATTCCTAGAGGCCTGGTTTTCAACCACCAACGCGATAAACAAACATGATGAAACAAACCCCATCTATATATCACTACGGCACAAAACCAGAAACAAGACTGCCCACCTTGACAGACCGGACCATATAAATTCAGAGCAGGACGGAACAACAGCATCTTAACAGAGGCTATACAGCATTGGTGATGTTACCTGGAAGTGAGGTAAAGCGTTTGCACAAAAACTAATCAGTTTGGCAAACCAACCAACAGTTTCAACCATAACCTGAGCTACAGATCTTCATTAAAGCATGAAACACCTATGGGCTGACAAGTGGCAAGTGACATTTGCACCACACAAGTGACAGGCTATGACCTTCACCAATAAGAGACAATCTGATCACTGCCCCTTGACATTCAATGGTCTTACCATCCCCTGAATCCCCCACTATCAATATCCTCGGGGTTACTATTGACCAGAAGCTTAACTGGACTCACCACACTAACAGAGTGGCTACAAGAGCAGGCCAGAAGCTGGGAATACAGCGGGGGGTAACTCATCTCCTGGCTCGTCAAAGCCTGTCCGTTATCTACAAGGCACAAATCAGGAGTGCGATGGAATACCCTTCACTTGACTGGATGAATGTTACTGCAACTACACTCAAGAAGCTTGACACCATCCAGGACAAAGCAGCCCACTTGATTGGCACATCCACAAGCATCCATTCCCTCCACCATCGATGCTCAATAGCAGCAGTGTGTACCATCTACAGATGCGCTGCAGAAATCCACCAAAGATCCTCAGACAGCACCTTCCAAACCCACGACCACTTCCATCTAGAAGGACAAGGGGCAGCAGATATATGGGAACACCATCACCTCCACATTCCTTTCCAAGTCACTCACCATCCTGACTTGGAAATATATCACTGTTCCTTCACTGTCACTGTGTCAAAATCCTGGAATTCCCTCCCTAATAACATTGTGGCTCAATCCACAGCAGGAGGACTGCAGCAATTCAAAAAGGCAGCTCACCACCACCTTCTCAAGAACAGCTAGGGATGAGCAAGAAATGCTGGCCAGCCAGCAATGCCCACATCCCACAAAATGAATAAAAAAACACTCAAACAAGACCAAAAATGGGAAACCTAAGCCAACTGGCAGAGCACTACCTGCAAGCAACTCCCTATTTTCTACACAAATGCCTCAGAAACCAAGTACTACCTCACAGCGTTAAATACAAACCACCCTCCCACCCCTTAACAACCCAAAAGCAAGAAAAACAGCTCAACAAAACTGCTGCAGGATGCCACGAATTATGATAACGAATGCCCACAACCACCTCTACAAATATGAATGAGAAACTTCAAACCAAAAATCTCTAACTTGAACTCGACCAACCAACAGTGGACTATACCCTCAAACAGGCTATTAGGGTCAAGCAAAACAGGACCAGAACCAAGAAGAGACTCACGCTACAGGAAAAACTGACAAAACTGATGCATTGAAATGAAAGACAAACCAGACATATGGATAATAAAACATAGAACATAGAACAGTACAGCACAGAACAGGCCCTTCAGCCCATGATGTTGTGCCGACCATTGATCCTCATGTATGCACCCTCAAATTTCTGTGACCATATGCATGTCCAGCAGTCTCTTAAATGACCCCAATGACCTTGCTTCCACAACTGCTGCTGGCAACGCATTCCATGCTCTCGCAACTCTCTGTGTAAAGAACCCGCCTCTGACATCCTCTCTAATACTTTCCTCCAACCAGCTTAAAACTATGACCCCTCGTGTTAGCCATTTCTGCCCTGGAAAATAGTCTCTGGCTATCAACTATATCTATGCCTCTCATTATCTTGTATACCTCAATTAGGTCCCCTCTCCTCCTTTTTTTCTCCAATGAAAAAAGTCCGAGCTCAGTCAACCTCTCTTCATAAGCCCTCCAGTCCAGGCAGCATCCTGGTAAACCTCCTCTGAACCCTCTCCAAAGTATCCACATCTTTCCGATAATAGGGCGACCAGAACTGGACGCAGTATTCCAAGTGCAGTCTAACCAAAGTTTTATAGAGCTGCAACAAGATGTCACGACTCTTAAACTCAATCCCCTGTTAACGAAAGCCAAAACACCATATGCTTTCTTAACAACCCTGTCCACTTGGGTGGCCATTTTAAGGGATCTATGTATCTGCACACCAAGATCCCTCTGTTCCTCCACACTGCCAAGAATCCTATCCTTAATCCTGTACTCAGCTTTCAAATTCGACCTTCCAAAATGCATCACCTCGCATTTATCCAGGTTGAACTCCATCTGCCACCTCTCAGCCCATCTCTGCATCCTGTCAATGTCCCGCTGCAGCCTACAACAGCCCTCTATACTGTCAACGACACCTCCAACCTTTGTGTCGTCTGCAAACTTGCTGACCCATCCTTCAATCCCCGCATCCAAGTCATTAATAAAAATTACAAACAGTAGAGGCCCAAGGACAGAGCCCTGTGGAACACCACTCACCACTGACTTCCAGGCAGAATATTTTCCTTCTACTAACACTCGCTGCCTTCTGTTGGCCAGCCAATTCTGTATCCAGACAGCTAAGTTCCCCTGTATCCCATTCCTCCTGAACTTCTGAATGAGCCTACCATGGGGAACCTTATCAAATGCCTTACTGAAGTCCACATACACCACATCCACAGCTCGACCCTCATCAACTTTTCTAGTCACATCCTCAAAGAACTCAATAAGGTTTGTGAGGCATGACCTGCCCCTCACAAAGCCGTGTTGACTGCATTTGATCAAGCCATGCTCTTCCAGATGGTCATGAATCCTATCCCTCAGAATCCTTTCTAACACCTTGCAGACGACAGACGTGAGACTTACTGGTCTGTAATTGCCGGGGATTTCCCTAGTTCCTTTCTTGAAGAGAGGAATTACATTTGCCTCTCTCCAGTCCTCAGGTACGACTCCAGTGGAGAGCGAGGATGCAAAGATAGTCGCAAGTGGCGAAGCAATTGCATTTCTCGCTTCCCAAAGCAGCCGAGGACAAATCTGGTCCGGGCCTGGCGACTTGTCAATCTTAATGTTTTACAAAATTTTCAGCACATCAGCTTCCTCTATCTCTATCCATTCCAGCATGCACACCTGCTCTTCAAAGGTTTCATTCACTACAAAGTTTGTTTCTTTCGTAAAGACAGAAGCAAAAAACTCATTTAGGGCTTCCCCTACCTCCTCAGACTCCACACACAAGTTCCCTATGCTATCCCTGATCGGCCCTACTCTTTCTTTGATCATTCTCTTATTCCTCACATAAGTGTAAAATGCCTTTGTGTTTTCCCTAATTCGCTCTGTCAAGCCTTTCTCGTGCCCCCTCCTGGCTCTCCGCAGACTATTTTTGAGCTCCTCCCTTGCCTGCCTGTAATCGTCTCTAGCTGAACTGGACCCTAGCTTCCTCCACCTTATGTAAGCTACCTTCTTCCTTTTCACAAGAAGCTCCACCGCTCTCGTCACCCAAGGTTCCTTTATCTTACCCCTTCTTGCCTGTCTCAGAGGGACATATTTACTCATCACTCGCAACAACTGTTCCTTAAACAGTCTCCACATGTCTATAGTGCCCTTACCATGGAACAATTGCTCCCAGTCCATGCTTCCTAACTCATGTCTAATCGCGTCATAGTTTCCTCTTCCCCAATTAAATATCCTCCCATTTTGCCTAATCCTCTCCTTCTCCATAGCTATGTAGAACGTGAGGCAGTTATGGTCACTATCAGCAAAATGCTCTCCCACCACAAGATCTGATACCTGCCGCGGCTCGTTTCCGAGCACCAAGTCTAGAATGGCCTCTCCCCTCGTCGGCCTGTCAACGTACTGCATTAGGAAACCCTCCTGAACACACCTTATGAAAACAGCTCCATTCAAATCTTCTGCTCGAAGGAGGTTCCAATCAATATTAGGAAAGTTAAAGTCACCCATTACAACAACCCTAGCTGTTCACTTCACACATTAATGATCTGGATGAAGGAACTGGGGGCATTCTGGCAAAGTTCGACGATGATACAAAGTGCGGTGGACTGGCAGGTAGTACTGAGGAGGTGGGGAGGCTGCAGAAAGATTTAGACAATTTAGGAGAGTAGTCCAGGAAATGGCTGATGAAATTCAACGTGAGCAAATGCGAGGTCTTGCACTTTGGAAAAAACAATACAGGCATGGACTATTTTCTAAATGGTGAGAAAATTCATAAAGCCGAAGTACAAAGGGACCTGGGGGTGCTAGTCCAGGATTCTCTAAAGGTTAACTTGCAGGTAGAGTCAGTGATTAAGAAAGCAAATATAATGTTGTCACTTATCTCAAGACGGTTGGATTGAAAAGGAGTGATGTGCTTCTGAGACTTTATAAAGCTCTAGTTAGGCCCCATTTAGAATACTGTGTCCAATTTTGGGCCCCACACCTCAGGAAGGACGTACTGGCACTGGAGCCTGTCCAGCGGAGATTCACAAGGATGATCCCTGGAATGGTAGACCTGACATACGATGAACAGCTGAGGATCCTGGGATTGTATTCATTAGAGTTCAGAAGTTTGAGGGGATATCTAATAGAAACTTACAAGATAATGCATGGCTTAGAAAGGGTGGACACTGGGATAATAAAATGTGAGGCTGGATGAACACAGCAGGCCAAGCAGCATCTCAGGAGCACAAAAGCTGACGTTTCGGGCCTAGACCCTTCATCAGAGAGGGGGATGGGGGGAGGGAACTGGAATAAATAGGGAGAGAGGGGGAGGTGGACCGAAGATGGAGACAAGAGAGTTGCAATGGGAGAGAGATTCCCTGAGGTTGGTCCGGAGGGAGGAGGGTAACTTCTTCAGGTTAGGCATCCCTGGAAGAGGCTTCGCAGTGAGGTTAAAATAGTATCAGAGATAATGGGAACTGCAGACGCTGGAGATTCCAAGATAATAAAATGTGAGGCTGGATGAACACAGCAGGCCAAGCAGCATCTCAGGAGCACAAAAGCTGACGTTTCGGGCCTAGACCCTTCATCAGAGAGGGGGATGGGGGGAGGGAACTGGAATAAATAGGGAGAGAGGGGGAGGCGGACCGAAGATGGAGACAAGAGAGTTGCAATGGGAGAGAGATTCCCTGAGGTTGGTCCGGAGGGAGGAGGGTAACTTCTTCAGGTTAGGCATCCCTGGAAGAGGCTTCGCAGTGAGGTTAAAATAGTATCAGAGATAATGGGAACTGCAGATGCTGGAGATTCCAAGATAATAAAATGTGAGGCTGGATGAACACAGCAGGCCAAGCAGCATCTCAGGAGCACAAAAGCTGACGTTTCAGGCCTAGACCCTTCATCAGAGAGGGGTTGTTTCTGTTGGGCGGGGAGACTAGGACCCATGGGTACAGCCTTAGAAACAGGGGGGGCCAATTTAGAACGGAAATGAGGAGACAATTCTTCAGCCAGAGTGTGGTGGGCCCGCGGAATTCATTGTCATGGAGCGCAGTGGAGGGCAGAACCTTAAATGTCTTCAAGGCAGAGATTGATAAATTCTTGATCTCGCAAGGAATTAAGGGCTATGGGGAGAGTGCAGGGAAGTAGAGTTGAAATGCCCATCAACCATGATTAAATGGCAGAGTGGACTTAATGGGCCAAATGGCCTTACTTCCACTCCTATGTCTTATGGTCTTATGGTCTAAGGCTCCTGCGACCTCTTAAAATAAGTACAACAGACAAATCAACAGGCACACTTTGATATTTACTCTCAAAGATGAAAGACCCCATATCCGCAATGAGCAGGACAAATGTGATAAATAAAATACCATGCAGTGACTGTGAGAAACACACATAGGACAGACGGCCAGGGAATTCGCCACCAGGACACAAGAACACCAACTCACACCAAAACGGCACAACCAATTCTTTCTCATTTCAATACACTCTGACATGGAAGGACATCAATTTAACTGGGACAAAGTTACAGTACTCAGAAAAGCAAGACAAAAGACAAGCATGAGAATTCCTGGGGGCCTGGTTTTCAACCACCGAAGCGATAAACAAACATGCTGAAATAGACCCCATATACATACCATTATGTTACAAGACCGGAAACAGGATACCCACCATGACAGACCAGACTAGATAAATTCAGAGCAGGACAGAACTACTGCGCTTCAACAGAGGCTAGACAGCAATGATGATGTCACTTCAAAGTGAGATTAAATGTTTGCATGGAAACCTGTCAGCTCGGCAAACCAACTAACAACTCCAATCTTTTGGGATCTTCTCACTAACCTCCAAAGCCTGCTGACTGTCTTAAACTGCTTTTCTGTGTGCTTTTTTTAATCATCCCTCTAAAGGGATGCTTTCAAAGTTCAGTATCAGTTGCAGAGAATAAGCACTGTTCCTTGTTTTGCATTCCTGTTAAACAGTCAAATTCTGGACATCTGCTTCAAAAATGGAACAGAGACTCAGCCAAGTTACTATCTCTTCAGGCTTTGTTGCTCTCAGTGCACATGTCTCTTTGTGTTCCTTTGTGTGCATCAGTGCAGTTCAGATCCCCACTTTCTATTACAAATATATTTCTGACTCTCATGAAAGTTCATCCAGCTGGAAGATTATCTTGTTTCTCAAGACATGAATGCTTTCAGAACCATTTCTTCCAACACAAATACTCCCAAAGCTGATTTCATTTCAATGCCAGTTCATTTAGGGACCATACGATGGGGAAGGAAACTGCAGGGGATGGGCACATTAGAAATATGGAGCTTATTCAAGGAAAAGGTCCTGTGTGTCCTAGATAAGTATGTACCTGTCAGGCAGGCAGGAAGCTGTAGAGCGCGGGAGCTGTGGTTTACGAAGGAGGTGGAATCTCTGGTCAAGAGGAAGAAGAAGGCTTATGTTAGGACGAGGTAGCCAGGAAAGACCTAAAGAGAGAGTTCAGAAGAGCCAGGAGGAGACATGAGAAGTTGGTGGCGGATAGGATCAGGGTAAACCCTAAGGCTTTCTCTAGGTATTTAAGGAATAAAAGAATGACAAAAGTAAGATTAGGGCCAATCAAGGATAGTAGTGGGAAGTTGTGTGTGGAGTCAGAGGAGATAGGGGAAGCACTGAATGAATATCTTTCGACAGTATTCACTCTAGAAAACGACAATGTTGTCGAGGAGAATACTGAGATACAGGCTACTAGACTAGGTGGGATTGAGGTTCACAAGGAACAGGTATTAGAAATCCTACAGAGGGTGAAGATAGATAAGTCCCCTGGGCTGGATGCGATTTATCCTAGGATCCTCTGGGAAGCCAGGGAGGAGATTGCCAAGCCTTTGGCATTGATCTTTAACTCGTCATTGTCTACAGGAATAGTGACAAACGACTAGAGGATAGCAAATGTGGTTCCCCTGTTCAAGAAGGGGAGTAGAGACAACCCTGGTAATTATAGACCAGTGAGCCTTACCTCAGTTGTTGGTAAAGTGTTGGAAAAGGTTATAAGGGATAGGATTTATAATCATCTAGAAAAGAATAAATTGGTTAGGGATAGTCAGCACGGTTTTGTGAAGGGAAGGTTACGCCTCACAAACCTTATTGAGTTCTTTGAGAAGGTGACCAAACAGGCAGATGAGAGTAAACTGGTTGATGTGGTGTATATGGATTTCAGCAAGGCGTTCGATAAGGTTCCCCACAATAGGCTATTGTATAAAATGCGGAGGAATGGAATTGTGGGAGATATAACAGTTTGGATCGGAAATTGGCTTGCTGAAAGAAGACAGAGGGTGGTAGTTGATGGGAAATGTTCATCCTGGAGACCAGTTACTAGTGGTGTACCGCAAGGGTCGGTGTTGGGTTCACTGCTGTTTATCATTTTTATAAATGACCTGGATGAGGGCGTAGAAGGATGGGTTAGTAAATTTGCAGATGACACTAAGGTCGGTGGAGTTGTGGATAGTGACAAAGAATGCTGTAGGTTGCAGAGAGACATAGAAAAGCTGCAGAGCTGGGCTGAGAGGTGGCAAATGGAGTTTAATGCAGACAAGTGTGAGGTGATGCACCTTGGTAGGAGTAACCAGAAGGCAAAGTACAGGGCTAATGGTAAGATTCTTAGTAGTGTAGATGAGCAGAGAGATCTCAGTGTCCGTGTACACAGATCCTTGAAAGTTGCCACCCAGGATGACAGGGCTGTTAAGAAGGTATACAGTGTTTTAGCTTTTATTAATATAGGGATCGAGTTCCGGAACCAAGAGGTTATGCTGCAGCTGTACAAAACTCTGGTGCAGCCGCACTTGGAGTATTGCGTACAGTTCTGGTTACCGCATTATAAGAAGGATGTGGAAGCTTTGGAAAGGGTGCAGAGGAGATTTACTAGGATGTTGCCTGGTATGGAGGGAAGGTCTTACGAGGAAAGGCTGAGGGACTTGAGGCTGTTTTCATTAGAGAGAAGAAGGTTGAGAGGTCACTTAATTGAGACATATAAATTAATCAGAGGTTAGATAAGGTGGATAGGGAGAGCCTTTTTCCTAGGATGGTGACGGCGAGCACGAGGGGGCATAGCTTTAAATTGAGGGGTGAAAGATATAGGACAGATGTCAGAGGTAGTTTCTATACTCAGAGAGTAGTAAGGGAATGGAACGCTTTGCCTGCAACGGTAGTAGATTCGACAACTTTAAGGACATTTAAGTCATCATTGGACAAGCATATGGACGTACATGGAATAGTGTAGGTTAGATGGGCTTGAGATCGGTATGACAGGTCGGCACAACATCGAGGGCCGAAGGGCCTGTACTGTGCTGTAATGTTCTATGTTCTATGTTCTATATTAACCCTGAGGTCTCTCTGTTTGACACCACTACCCAGGGCCCTAGCATTAACTGTGTAAGTCCTACCCTTGTTTCGTCTTACCGAAATGCAGCACCTCACATTTACCTAAATTAAACCCAATCTGCCACTCACAGGCCTATTGGCCCAATTGGTCAAGATCCCTTTGTGTTGTCAGATAACCTTCTTCACTGTCTACTATACCATCAATTTTGATGACATCGCAAGCTTACTAACTATGCTTCCTACGTTCTAATCCAAAGCATTTATACAAAGGTTAGGTTAGATGGGCTTCAGATCGGTCTGACAGGTTGGCACAACATTGAGGGCCGATGGGCCTGTATTGTGCTGTAATGTTCTATGTTCTATTAACGCAGCTCAAAATCTGAAAAAGATCAACATTTCCCAACTGAGATAACAAACTGTGGAGCTGGATGAACATAGCAGGCCAAGCAGCATCTTAGGAGCACAAAAGCTGACGTTTCAGGCCTAGACCCTTCATCAGAAAACAGAGATGGGGAGCGGGTTCTGAATTAAATAGGGAGAGAGCGGGAGGCAGATCAAAGGTGGAAGCTTGTGAAATCCACATTGATACCATTGGGCTGCAGGGTTCCCAAGCGGAACACAAGTTGCTGTTCCTGCAATCTTCGGGTGGCATCATTGTGGTACTGCAGGAGGCCCAGGATGGACATGTCGAAGGGTCTAGGCCTGAAGATCCACCTCCCCCTCTCTCCCTATATATTTCAGAACCCTCTCCCCATCACCCTTTTCTGATGAAGGGTCTAAGCCTGAAACATCAGCTTTCCTGTTCCTCTGATGCTGCTTGGCCTGCTGTGTTCATCCAGCTCCACACTCTGTTACCTCAGATTCTCCAGCATCTGCAGTTCCCATTATCTCTGATACAACATTTCCCAACTGGCAATTCATACCAGAACAGTGCTGAAAGTGCCTATAAACATAATAATGAGAACATCAAAGGCACTGTCCACTAAAACTGAAAGGTATTTATTAACCTCAGTCTTTCTTCCTCATTCCTAGTGTCAGTGAATTCATCTGTCTTATTGTATTGTCACAGGCAGTCCCTTTCGTGATTTGTACAGAACTCATAACTATTTACAACCACAAAATGCTTGGTATACTCAGCAGCTTCAATAGCATAATTTGAGAGAGAAACAGGATTAATGTTGCAGCTCAATGACTGGCCACATGAAAAGGAAAAAGTAAGAGATTAAGCTGATATCAAACAAATACAGAGACAGAAACATGGGAGAGGAGGAATGAGTGAAAAAGAAGCTCTGTATTATAGTGGAAGACAGGAGAAGTTAATGAATTAAATAAAAGATAGTGAAAAACAGAAGAAAATGTGAATGGAACAAGTAAAGAAACTGAAGGTGGCCCTTTATCGATGGGGACTGCATTACAAATGAAAGACTCCTTGGAGTTTCTCTGATTGTTTCCTGAATTGTTTTGCCTGTTAATAGTTAATCTGAAATTAACATGGTCAAATTATAACTCAGTCCATCCATTTGGTCTTCCTTAAAGTGAAAACCAAGCCATGTGATCGAATGTCAGCCTCCAATAGATAATGCTCACTTAGTGCTGTTTGCTCCTGTACTGTCAGGTTATGAAATAACTGTCTTGTTTTTCATTACAGTTCTACTGTAGATGACTCCCTTGCCATCCTAAAAAACACTGAAGGACAGAAAAGATTAAAAGAATGCAGAGTTGGTGATGCAAAGTTGGGCAAGTAAAGGAACCAGTAGATAACACAGTGGGGAGCTGGAGGAACACAGCAGGCCAGGCAGCATCAGAGGAGCAGGAAAGCTGATGTTTTGGGTCAGGACACTTCTTCAGACCCTTCCAGCACCAGCAGTTCTTACTATCTCTGAGTAAAGGAACCAATGTTGTGCCCAGATCAAATGCAACTGGCAGAATGCAGAACAGATGAAAGAAAAACAAGAGGAAAATGAAACAACAGTTGCAATGAAACAGGAAACAGAATGAGGTGGAAGCTTAGGTTTGAAATTGTTGAATTCCAAGTTGAATCTGGAAGGCTGTCAAGTGCTTATTAAAAAAAATGACGGGTTGTTCCTCCAGTGGACAGTTGGTTCATCGTAACAGCAGTTTGAACAGGCATTTTGGGACTGACAGTGCAAAGAGATTATGCAAATCTCTACATCAGCATTGCTCACATATATCATCACGCAAGCTAACCTCCCATCCATTGACTCCATCTACACTTATTGTTGCTGCAGAAAGGCAGGCAGCATCATCAAAGAGCCCTCCCATTCCCCCAGTTATACTCTACTCCAAACTCGTCTGTTAGGCGGAAGATAAAAAAGCTTAAACACAGGTACCACCAGGCTCAAAAACAGCTTCTACCCCACTGTTGTTAGACTTCTGAATGGACATCTCAAATTTCAGAGCTATGGTTGATCTTGTTTTTGTGCACTTCCTGTGCAGCCATAACATTGTATGCCTCATTCTGTTCAACTACCCTATGATCTGTATGTCCTTGTTTGTTTTGCCTGCCTGTACTGCCTGAAAAACAGAACTTTTCACTATATTTAGGTACATGTGTCAACAACAATAAATCAATAATATGGATATCTATAACTATGTTCATACAATACCTCATAGAATCCCTATACTGTGGAAACAAGCCCTTCAGTCCAACGAGTCCACACCAACCCTCAGAACATCCCACCCACAACATAGAACATAGAACGTTACAGCACAGTACAGGCCCTTCGGCCCTCAATGTTGTGCCGGCCTGTCATACCGATCTCAAGCCCATCGAACCTACACTATTCCATGTACGTCCATATGCTTGTCTAATGACGACTTAAATGTACCTAAAGTTGTCGAATCTACTACCGTTATAACCCTCCCCCTAACATAGGCATCCCTGAACACTACAGGCAATTTAGCATAGCCAATCCACCTAGCCTGCACAGCTTTGAACTGTGGGAGAAAACCCACATAACACAGGGAGAAAACACACATAACACGGGGAGAATGTGCAAACTCCACACAGACAGTGACCCAAGGGTGGAATTGAACACAGGTCCCTGGTACTGGGAGGCACACATGCTAACCACTGGGCCACTGTGCCATGATGAGAAGCTCCCCAGGGCGGCAGTTGTATTAACAATGAATTTTAGCTCAAGGTTTAGTTAGAGAAGATGGAGTTGCTGTCCTTGAAATAAAAAAGATTAACGGGAGATCTGAGATTCATGTACAAGGATATAGGGCGGCACGTCAGCTCAGTGGTTAACACTGCAGCCTCACAGTGCCAGGGACCTGGGTTCAATTCCTCCCTCAGGCGACTGTCTGTGTGGAGTTTTCACATTCTCCCTGTGTCTGCGTGGGTTTCCTCTGGGTGCTCTGGTTTCCTCCCACAGTCCAAAGATGTGCAGGCTAGGTGGATTGGCCTTGCTAAATTGCCCATAGTGTTCAGGGAGGTGTAGATTAGGTGTGTTATAGGGGGATGGGTCAGTGTGGGATGCTCTGAGGTTCAGTGTGGGCTTGATGGGCCAAAGGGCCTGTTTCCACACTGTAGGGATTCTACGGTTATCCTCAGTTGTTAATATGACAGGGTTAGATCAGACAGTAAAAGTAAGCTGAATGTTTCAATGGCAAGGATTTCAGATCTAAGGCAGGATGTGCAAGGTCATAGAGCCATCGAGATCAACAGCAGAGAAAAAGGCCCTTCTGCCCAACACATCCATGTCCCTCAAAAGAATCACCAAACAATTGTAATCCTATTTTGCAGCACATGCCCCCTTGTACACCTTGCCATCACAAGTGCATATCTAAATACTTCTTAAATGTTATAAAGATTTCTGCTTCTACCATCCTATGTTTGATAAAGCTTTCTTTACATCTCTTCAAAAACGTCTGCCCTTTAGCTTAAATCTATGCCCCCTCATCATCGATTGCTTCATCAAGGGAAAAAGTTACTTCCTGTCTACTTTGCTTATGCCTCTCTTTTATATACACCTCAGTCATGTTCCCTCTCAAACTGCTCCGCTCCAAGAAAAACAACTCCAGTCTTTCCAATCTCTAATCATAACTGAAACTCTACATCTAAGGCAACATCTGGGTAAATCTCCTCTTCATCCTCTCCAGTGCCAGCACATCCTTCCTATAATGTGAATTCCAGTTTGGCACACAATACTCTAGCTTGACCTAACTAATGTCCTATACAGTTCCAAAATAACCTTCCTGCTCTTAAACTCAATGCCTCAGCTAATAAGGAGAAGTATACCATCTTCATCACTTCATCCACTGTCCTGATACCTTAAGGAGCTAGTGTTACATGCACACCAAGGTCCCTCTGATGCTCAGTGCTTCCCAGGGACCTACTGTTCCTTTGCTTCTTTAGTGCTGCTCAAGTGCATTACCTCATATTTATCCTGATTGAATTCCATTTGCCATTGCTCAGTCTATCTGACCAGTCTGTCTATATCTTCTTATAATTTAAGGCTGTCCTCTTTGCCATTTACCACCCATCAATTTTTTTATCATCTGCAAACTTACAGATCAACCCTCCTATATTCAAGTCTAAATAATTCATACAAACCACAAACAGCAAGAGTCCCAACTTGGGTGCCTACAGGACCCTACTGGATGCAAGCTTCCCATCAGGGTGTGCACATGAACTTTGTTCTGCTCTGAGTAGTGACCAGGAACTTGTTCCCTATGAGGGCAGTGGAGGCAGAAGCAATCAATGATTTTAAAAGGAAAGGTTGGGTAGACATAGGACAAAAATCTTGCAGGCTCCAGATTTGCCCGCAGTGTCTGCGACATAGCCAGTGACTGAGAAACAATGGCCCATGTTTAACCCTTATTTCCCTCTTTGATTCTCTGCAACCCTGAAGCCCAGGGCTATTTGAGATGACACTCAGTGAGTGTGTTTCACACACATTCTATTAATCTGGGCAACAGGAGCATTTTGGACGCATAATCCAGAAGTTGATGTGCCAAAAGCAACTCTAAGATTATCCAATATTGCTGGATCAGAAGTTGGGGTCTGGTGCTTGGACACGTACCTGGCTTCATGTACAAAGTATTTTTGACCGCTTTTAGTAAACTACAAGGGCTCAGTGATTAGCACTGCTGCCTCACAGCACCAGAGAACCAGGTTCCAGTGACTGTCTGTATGGAGTTTGCAAATTCTTCCCGTGTCTGCATGGGTTCCCTCCAGGTGCACTGGTTTCCTCCCACAGTCCAAAGATGTACAAGCTAGGTGGATTCACCACGCCAAATGCCAGCAGCATTCAAAGATGTGCGGATTAAGTGGGTTATGAAGATGGGCCTGGGTTTGATGCTGTGAGGGGCAATGTGGACTTGTTGGGCTGAATGGCCTATTTCCACACTGTAGGAATTCTATAATCTATGATCCTCACCACTTCCCAGCACCTACCAACTACATGAAGGTAACAAAGCAGAGAAAGACAGTCACAAAGAATATCATGGAGCAAGCCACCAGTGTGATGAAGCAATGCTTCCAATGTCAGAACCTCACAGAGTTAACCCTCATTGAAACAACAAGTTATACAGCTTGAGAATGAAGTGCTGCATCATTGGATTTTACAGGGAGTGAAAGCTTTTTCACCCAGACAGTGAAGGGAATCTGGAACTGTCTGCCTGCAAGGATAGAAGAGGCAGAAACCAACTTAATGAGTTTTCAGATGTACACTTGTGATGCCAAGGTGTATAGGGCTATGGGCCAACTGCTGGAAGGATTAGAATAGTTCAGTGGCTGTGTTTGACCAGTGCAAATTTGATGGGCGAAAGAGCTTATTTCTGTGCTTGTGTATGTGTGTGTGCGGTTGTGTAAGTGCAATTGTATGCATGCATGAGGGTGTGTACATGTGATTGTGTGTGAGAGTGTGTGTGTTTGCGTGTGAGCATATGTGTGTTAGCATGTTTGCATGACCATCTGTTTATTTGCATGTGTTCTTTGGAGTGTGTTTGTTACTGCATATGTGTATATGTGTGTGTGTGTGTGTGAGTTTTCATGTGTGTTAAAGGTAGAGAGACTTATTTATTATATTACGGAATCAAGGTGACTTGAAAGGAATTCAGGGATTTACACACATATATATTAATCAATTAAACCCTTCAAACTGATTAAAGGTTTAACAGCATCTTAGGTTTATTTAGTACATCCTCAGCAATGATGTGAACATTTGATCTTTTACTCAGAAATTTTGTGCCTAATACTGCCTCTCTCACTAACACCTGAAGAAGGAGTGAGGCTCTGAAAGCTTGTGTTTTCAAATAAACCTGTTGGACTATAACCTGGTGTAGAATGATTTCTCCTCTTGTCCAGCCCAGTCCAACACCAGCACCTCCATATCATGGGATCATTGACACTAAAAGTATAAACTCAGATGGACACACGGACATGGCGTCTCTCTCTCTCTCTCACACACAGATATGCTCATTCACAGTCAGCAACACAGTCAGGCACACACGCACACATACATGGAGAAATATAGATATTTCAGTCGCAACACACGAGTTTGGAACTTCACTGAGTATTCCCCCACCAACATTCTGTGCAAAATCCCCATGTTCTTCACGCAGCTGTGTCAGCACGGGGTTTTAAGGGGCTAGCGTGTGATCAATATTTTAAATGCTGAAACTCTATTGAAATATCCAACAAGGGGATAAAAAATCAAAATTGGAAAGTCAAGCTTGAAATGGCTGCAATAAAGACAGAGAGAGAGAGAGAGAGAGAGAGAGAGAGAAAGAGAGAGTTTAATCTGGGAGTCACACTGACAGCCAGAAAGATTACCTCAGAAAATCACTCCAGAATTTGCCCCGTCCTCTGTGTCGGGGTGGGGGAATGCTTGTGGGTTGAAGGACAGAGAATCTTAGATGCTAGCATGGGACCAGTGTTTAATATTTTAAAATATACTGATTATGCCATGCTTTCTTACGTTTTCCTATTTATAGAGTCAATGTTATTGCTGTGCTAACATCAGATGGTGGCAGTGAACAAACCTAAAATACCAACCTGATTCATTTGAAATCATTCACCGAGGTTTGCGGGTTAAAAAACACCTCATGCTTTCTATACCTCTTGGCTTCCTGCAGATAAAATACAATGAAATACAGCAAACTCAGCAGCAAGGCAGCAGCAGAGTCACAGAACTGCATTCGAGGTCCTGGTCCAGCGCTTGTCTGCTTCCGCCTGCCTTCTTTGTTTCTTCTCTTCTCCCTTTTTACTTTTGCTCTTTTTCTTTATTTTCCTCTTTTAAAGCCTTTCTTGGCATCTTCGGCAGGGCATGAGTGGGCCCAGACTCCCGAGCATGCGTGGCATTGGTGGCAACAGAGTTGGCTCCTCCAGGCGTAGATGGTGAGGAAACTTGTGGGGGAAGATAGCGAGTCCAGCGTGGCAGACAGCAAGCTCTGAGATGACATCAATGAGGTAGGCCCAGCAAGGCAAAACAGCACCTGAGGAATGGTGACCTCGTTGTTGACTGGGTCAGGCTTTGGCGGTAGTGGGAAGGCAGCGTGGCAATACTGACTGCGGTGATAGTCTCTGATGTTGGCGTGCCCAGTGCGGGCAGTGGCAAAGGTGAATTTGCCCAGTGGCAAAAGAAAGTGCTTGAAGATCTGGCGAAGCTGGCTCTGAACACGTGTGCAGTTAGACTTGTCTTTAAGTTATATCTTTTCATTTGCTCTTATTCTTAAACTATCAAAATGGCACCAGGTTATGGAGACAACTGAAAGCTGTTCAGTACAGTGGCAGTAAATCATCCATTCATTGAAAAAAGATATAAGCCAATGCTTTTTGGATGTTAGATTGAGGAGAACAAAATGAACTATATGAATATAGTTATGACTGTGACAGTCAACGTGAAACCAAATGAAGAAACAGAAAAGGCTTTAGTTTAGGTCTGGAATTCTTGGCCTATGAAAAGTAAATGCCTGAGACAATGTAACATTTCAGCAATGTCTGGCTTCTTTTGCAAGCTTCAAATATCTGAAAGACTCAATTATACAGAAACTGAAATAGCTCAGTCACTGAATTGTAGATGTGCGGCCTTGTTCATAATCTGTCGTAGAATTTGAATCTTGTGAGGCTAGGCTTATCCCAAAATTGTGTTTATCCAATACCGCATTGACCTGCAGTGAGTTCAAGTTGTGTGTTGTCTAAAAATAAACGAAAACATGTATCTGTGATTAAACAAAGCTCTCGGGTGGAACTGTTGGTTTCTTTGTATTTACACAGGGTTGAAGATGAATAAGACAAAGCCAGATAGGCAGCATAGTAAGCAGTGTGTTACTGAAATTATAAAAGGAAATTAGTATCTTCAATGAATGGGAAAAATAGTGGGGGATATATTTCAAACCAGGCAAGTGAGAAATCACTAAAATCATGTAGTTAATTGACTTCTACATGTCAAGTGTCATACAAGTTTAAAACTGTTTTCATCAAATGGGATTGTTCCCACATCAATTTTAATTTTTCAGTGCAGAGTTACAAAAAGTAGATGCCTTTTCCTTATCGTCATACTCCAATCCCTGGTAAGATCTGCACACCCACCATTTGTCATCCTAATTGTTGGCTGCAGCAGCATGCGAAATTTCTGTGTTTTATCTCTTAACATGCTGGCTGTAAAGAGTGGAACGGAAGGTCAAGGAGGGAGAAAGAGAGAGACACACACACACAAACAGAGAAAGGGCAAGTTTACACTGAGAGAGAGCAAATACAGTCTGTGTTGCCCAGGTGAGCAACTGACAACACACAAGGCTAAGGCACAATCCCCACACCCACTCTCACTGTCTATCTCTCTCTCTCTCTCTCTCTCTCACACACACACACACACACACACACACACACACACACACACTCATTCCAATGTACACTGTCTCTCACACACACATGCACATCATACAGCGATGTAAACACTCACACACACAAACTAAAACACATCAATTAGTGAATTACTGTCTCACACACACTAATAAACACACACACATCCGTAATGTACACTCGCACACACACACAGACAAAAATAGTCAGAGAGTCATACAGCACGGAAACAGATCCTTCAGTCCAACTTGGCCGCACCAACTAGACATCGCAATCTGACCTAGTCTCATTTGCCAGAATTTGGCCCATATCCTTCTAAACCCATCCTATTTATAAACCCGTCCAGACACCTTTTAAGTGTAGAAATTATATCCACGTCCACTGGGGGAGGCAATGGCTTAGTGGTATTACTCCTGTACTGTTAATCCTGAGACCCAAACCAGGTCCTGAGACCAGGTTTGAATCCTGCCATGGCAGATAATGGATTTTGATTTCAATTAAAAATATGTGGAATTAAGAACCTAATGATGACCATGAATCGATTGTCAGGGGGGCAAACCCATCTGGTTCACTAATGTCCTTCAGGGAAAGAAACTGCCATCCTTACCTGGTCTGGTCTACATGTGACTCCAGACCCACAGCAATGTGGTTGACTCTTAACTGCCCTCTGGGCAATTAGGGATGGGTAATAAATGCTGCCTGGCCAACAACACACCCATTCTGTTAATGAATAAAGAGGGGGAAAAAAGTCACTTGGTAGCTTGTTTCATATACACACCACCCTCTGTGTGAAAAGGTGATCCCTCAGGGAACAAAAGATGAACTTTATCTCAATTAATTCTTTTCATCATTTCTGTAATTAAGATGACTGAATTGCAGTGACTTGTACACATCATTGTATTTTCATAG
The DNA here is from genome assembly GCF_030684315.1 of Stegostoma tigrinum. NCBI lineage: Eukaryota > Metazoa > Chordata > Chondrichthyes > Orectolobiformes > Stegostomatidae > Stegostoma > Stegostoma tigrinum. The sequence continues at coordinate 14,966,393 of NC_081395.1, read as the reverse complement.
ATGTAAGTGACAATAAATTGCTATTTTGTTCTACTCAATTCTTTTAAAAATTTTTTCCCTCTCAACTTAAAGCTACAGCCTCTAGTTTGGGACCTGCCCAGCCTAGGAAAAAGACCTTGGCTATTCACCCTATCCATGCCCCTCATGATTTTATGTAACTCTAAAAGGTCACCCTTCAGCCTCTGATGTTCCAGGGAAACAAAGCCCTAGCCTATTCAGTTTCTCCCTATAACTCAAAGCCTCCAATCCTCACAACATCCTTGTAAATCTTTTCTAGATTCTCTCAAGTTTAACAACATCTTTCCAAGATTGTATGTAGTAATCTAAAAGTGGCCTCATCAAAGTCCTGCACAGCTGCAACATGCCATTCCAACTCGTATACTCAATGTTATGACCAATGAAGGCAATTGTGCAGTTGCTTTCTTCACCACCCTGTCTACATGTGACCCCAGTTTCAAGGAACTATGCACCTGTACCCCTAGGTCTCTTTGTTCGGCAATACTCCCCAGGGCCCTAACATTTACTGTAGAAGTCCTGCCCCGATTTGCCTTATCAAAATCCAGCACTCATGTTTATCTAAATTAAACGCCATTTGCCAGTCCTCGGCCCATTTGCCCATCCATTCAAGTTTCTGTAGTACTCTGAGATAGTCTTCTTCACTGTCCACCACAACACCTACTTTGTTGTCATCTGAAAGCTTGCTAACCGTGCCTCCTATATTCACATCAAAATAATTTATATAAATGATAAAAAGTAGTGGACCCAGCACCAGTCCTTGTGGCACAGTCAGTCACAGGGCTCCAGTCCAAAAAGCAACCCTCTACACCTGTCTCCAACCTTCAAGCCAATTTTATATCCAATTGTCCATCTCCCATTGGATCCCATGTGATCCTTGTGTAACTTTGTTGAACACTTTGCTGAAGTCCATACAGACATCTACCACACTACCTTCATCAATCTTCTTTGTCACCTCTTCAAAAAACTTAATCCACCGAGTGAGACATGAGCTTCCATACACAAGACCATGTTGACTATCCCTAATCTGTCCTTGCCTTTCCAAATACAAGTAAATCCCATCCCTCAGAATCCCCTCCAACAATTTACACACCGCTGATGTAAGGCTCACCAGTCTATAGTTCCCTCTGGCTTTTCATTACTGCCTCTCCTAAATAATGGCTACACATCAACTAACGCCCCCATCTTGCGGCACCACACGGCTGTCATTGATACAAATATCTCAGCAAGGGCCCAGCAATCCCCTCCCCAGTTTCCAACAAAGTTCTGGGAAACACCTGATCAGGTCTGGGGATTTACCTACCTTGATGCATCTTAAGCTCTCCAGCACCTCCTCTTCTGTCATATGAATTCTTTTCAAGACATCACGATTTATTTTGCCAGGTTCCCGAGCTTCCATTTCCTTTTCTGCAGTAAAATACTGATGTAAAATATTCAATTAATATCTCACTCATCTCCTACTGTTCCACACATAGGTGGCCACATTGATCTTTTAGAGCCCTATTCTCTCCCTACTTACTCTTCTGCCCTTAACATATTTTTAAAATCTCTTTGGATTCTGCTTAACTCTATTTTCCAAATCTATCAGTCAGTGATGTAGCCAATGATATAAACTCACAGAACAACAAATGGACAAACGGATGTCACTCAGTGATGTGCAGTGTATCTCAAATTCACATGCTCACAGAGAGAAGTGTGTACCCAGCCATTATCATCAAGCTCGGCAATCATCCCTGGTTCAATGGAAATTGCAGGAAGGCATGCCAGGAGAGCATCAGGCATACTTGAAAATGAGGTGTCAATCTGGTGAAGCTACCAAACAGGACTTTTGCACACAAAACAGCATAAGCAGTCAGTGATAGACAGAGCTATGTGATCCCACAACCAAAAATTCAGATCTATGCCCTGCAGTCCTGCCACATCCCGTGTGAATTGTGGGGGACAATTAAACAACCCACTGGAGGAGGTGGCTGCACAAATATTTCCATCATTATGTCAGTGCAAAAGATAAAGCTGAAGCATTTGCAGCAATCCTCAACCAGAAGTATTGAATGGATGATCCATCTCAGACTCCCCCGGCATCACAGGTGCCAGTCTTCAGCTAATTTGATTCACTCCACGTGATATCAAGAAATGGTTAGAGACACTGGATACTGCAAAGGCTATGGGCCTTGACAACATGCCAGCAATAGTACTAAAGTCTGATGCTCCAGAACTTTTCGCTGTCCTAGCCAAGCTTTTCCAGTATAGTTACAACACTGGTACCTACCCAACAATGTATGAAATTGTCCAGATATGTACTCAATACCAGGTGAAGTTCAACCTGGTCAAATGCTGTACCATCAGTCTACTGTCTACCATCAGTAAAGTAATTGAAGGTGTCATCAACAGTGTTTCAAGCACTTGCTCAGCAACAACTTATTCAGTGATATCCAGTTTGGGTTCCACCAGGGCCACTCAGCTCCTGACCTCATTACAGCTTTGAATCAAACATGGACAAAAGAGCTGAATTCCAGGGTAAGGTGAGAGTGACCACATTTAACTGAATGTGGCATCAGAGGCCCCCAGAAACCTGCTATCAGGGGACAAATTCTGCACTGGTTGGAGTCCTACCTGGTACATACGAAGATGGTTGTGGCCGTTGGAGGTCAGTCATCTCAGCAGTAGTTCCTTAGGGTAGAGTCCTAGGCCCAACCATCTTCAGTTGCTTCATCAATGATCTCCCTCTATCATAAGGTCAGAAGTGGGGATGTTCACCAATGTCTAGCGCCATTCACGATTACTCAGATACTGAAGCAGTCCATGTTCAAATGGAACTAGATCTGGACAATACCCAGGCTCAAGCTGACAAGTGGCAAGTACATTTGTGTCACACAAATACCATTGCCAATAAGAGAAAATCCAACCAATACCCTTTGATATTCGATGGTGTTACCACCACTGAATCACCCACTGTCAATATCCTAGAGGTTACCATTGACCAGAAGCCCAGCTGGATTCACTACGTAAACACAATGGCTACAAGAGCTTGGCATAGGCTAGGAATACTGTGCCAAATAACTTACCTCCCGACTTTCCAGAGCCTGTCCATCATCTACAAAGCCCAAGTCAGGAGTGTGAAGTTCCCACTTGCTTGGATGTGTGCAACTCCTACAACATTCAAGACTTTTTACACCATCTGGGGCAAAGTAGTCTGCTTGCTTGGTACCAGACCCACATGCATCCACTCCCTCCACCATCGACGCTCAGTAGCAGCAGTTTGTAGCATTCACAAGATGCACTGTACAAATTGGCCAAAGATGCTTCAACAGCACCTTCCAAAGCCATGACCACTTCCATGCAGATGGACAAGAGCTGCAGTTATATGGGAACACCCCCTGTTAAGTTCCCCTTCAAGCCATGCGCCATCCTTTCTTGGAAATATATCACCGTTCATTCAGTGATGCTGGGTCAAAATCCTAGAATTCTTTTCCTAAGGGTTTTATGGGTCCACCTACAGCATGTAGACTGCAGTGGTTCAAGGTATCAGCTCACTATCACCTTCTCAAGGGCAACTAAGCACAGGCAATGGAATGCTGGCCAGTCAGTGATGCACACAACCCAAGGGCGAAAAACAAAAAAAATGAAGACACGGGACCGAGGGATTTATACTGTCTCACTTGCAGGCAGAGACATACGCACTCACAAAGGCTTGTCACCCAGGGATACATACTCTCCCAAACACACATCTTGAAGTGATGTACACTGTCACATACACACAAACACGCAGAAAAACAAATCTCTCAGGTGATATACACACTCACAAACACTAACACACAGATGATGACGTCACTCAGTGAAGAATTTTCTCTTTCCCTCTCTCACACACACAAATATCAACTCTAAGAAATGAAAGCCACAAACACACACAAACCTTCATAGAAAGAACCTGATCCCCACAAATCTCTCTACAAAACTTCTAGATTACATCGCAGCCTGCAACTCACGGTTGGGCTTCTGGTATTTCAAATAGAAATACAAACTTCTGAGCTATTTATTAGATCGCAGTCCTGAGTATCAGTCAGTTTATTTCTAAGCTACCTGCGCACCCCCTCCAAATCCCTCTGTTAGACTCCTGGTTGTAATTAACTGGGTATGATATTCTAAGTATAAACTGCACTGATTAGCTTCTAGTCTGTAACTCAGTCCCTGGTTTCTTTTATTCTGCGTATTCACAACCCCAAACCACCTGATTAGATTCCATACTGTAACTTTCTCCCAGTATCTGTTGCTCTGTATATAAATCACCCTAAATCCCTCAATTAGAATAGTCTGTAAGCCACTCCTGTGTATCTGTTGCCCTGTATATAAACCATACTGATGGATTTTAGAAGGTTGAGAGGGAATCTGATTGAAACTTACAGAATATTGAGAGGCCTAAGTCGTGATGAAACAATGTCAACCAGGTGAACCTCATAGAATATGGCTTCCCGCATTGAGCATGTTAACCTGGTCCAATCAGGGAGGCTTATTGACTGACAAATATTAACAGGAATATTGGAGAACTGCTCACTCAAGGGGCTAGCTGGGTCAGTGTCATAGACTATGCACTTGCAAATAGGATACTGGCTTTTGTGGAGTTATTTCAGTGATGATGAGAGAAAAATATACCTCTGAAGCAATTTGCTTGCAACATGTGTTTGAATTGGGGTAAGCATTTCTGGCACCATGCTGCTATTTGTGAAGCTTGACTTGTTTGATGCTGCCCTTGAATATTGGGCCCGCTAGGTAGAAAGAATGTGTTATATTTTCTGGGCAATTCACATTGGGCAGACAAATAGCAACAAGTAATTCTCCTGATGGTGTGTAGACCTGCAGCTTTTTCAGTCATTAGGAGCCTAACTTTCCAGAGGCACCAGACACTAAAACCTTTCAGGAGTTGATGGATATAACTAAGGAATATTACAAGCCCAAGCTTCCTCTAATTCTGAGGTGCTATTGGTTTACTTGTTGGGGTTTTTGATGAGGCTAAGATGACTGACAGACATGCCCATAACCCTAAGTGAAATGCTGAGAGACTGTTTGGTATGTGGGATTGATGATGTGACTGTGCAAAAGTGCCTACTAACTTAAGCCCAACTGTGCTTCCGGCACTACAACTGTCTCTGTCACAGGAAAATGTTGCAAGAGCAGGCCAGAAGCTGGGAATGCTGTGGTGAGTAATTCACCTCCTGACTCTTCAAAACCTGTCCACCTTCTACAAGGCACAAGTCAGGAGTGTGATGAAATACTCCCCACTTGCCTGAGTGAGTGAAGTCCCATCAACTGAAATGGTTTGATTCCAGCCTTGGGTAATTGTCTGTGTGGAGTTTGCACATTCTCCCCGTGTCTGCGTGAGTTTCCTCCGGGTGCTCTGGTTTCCTCCGACAGTCCAAAGATGTGCAGGTTAGGTGGATTGGCCATGCTAAATTGCCCGTAGTGTTCAGGGGTGTGTGGGTTATAGGGGATGGGTCTGGGTGGAATGCTCAAAGGGGAAGTGTGGACTTGTTGGGCCGAAGGGCCTGTTTTCACACTATAGGGAATCTAATCTAATTTAAGGTATGCTGATGAAAGTGGACACACTTGCCAGGCCATCTGAGCTTGAGGAACACCACCTGATTGAAAAGAACTGCATAGTCTCATTCAGGACATATCCTGAACAGAGGGACCCAAGGTTAGCACAAAGCAAAACCCCAAAACAAAGCCAAGGCTCAATCAAATGGTTACAATTTTCTCAAGGATCCAGGCCAGCAGGTGATTGAAGTTGCTGTCAGTATGTGGACCTGAGACAGTAAAAGAGTTTCACTAGGTTTGAATTGAGGAGGAAAACTCATAGATCGGCATCCAGGAAAGTGAAAGTACATGCCCTGGAAAGTCCACCTACAGGTGGTTTGGTATAGAAGATCCAAAATCAGAACCAATGAAATAAACATCCAAGGGTATCTTGTACACAAAAAGCAGGACAAATCCAAACCGGTCAATTACCATCCCATCAGTCTCCTCTCAATCATCTGTAAAGTGATGGAATGGGTCATCAACAGTGCTGTCAAGCAGCAACTGCTCAGCAATAACCTCTTTAGTGACACCCAGTTTAGGTCCACTGGGGCCAACCAAATCCTGACCTCATTACAGTCTTGGTTCACACATGGACAAAAGAGCTGAAGTGAGAGTGACAGCCCTTGGCACCAAGGCTGCATTTGACTGAGTGTGGCATCAAGGAGCCTGAGCAAAACTGGAATCAATGGGTATCAGAGGGGAAACTCTCTGGTGGTTGGAGTCATACCTGCCACATTGGATGATGGTTGTGGTTGTTGGAGGTCAGTCATCTCAGCTCCAGGGCATCTCTGCAGGAGTGTCTCAGGGTAGTGTCCTCAGCCCAGCCACCTTCAGCTGCTTCATCAATGATCTTCCCTCCATCATAACGTCAGAAGTGGGAATGTTTGCTGATGATTGGACAATGTTCTGCACCATTTATGACTCCTTAGTACTTAAGCAGTCATGTTGAAATGCAACAAGACCTGGACAGTATCCAGGCTTGGAGTGACAAGTGACATCCGCACCACACAAATGCCAGGCTATGACTATCACCAATAAGACACAACCTAACCATTGTTCCTTGACACTCAAAGGTGTTACCAGAACTGAATCTCCCACTACCAACATCCTGGAGGTTGTCATTGACCAGAAACTCAACTGGACTCACCACATATACAGTGGCTACAAGAGCAGGCCAGAAGCTTGGAATACTATAGCGAGTAACTCACCTCCCAACTCCTCAAAGCCTGTCCACCATCTACAAGGCACAAGTCAAAGGAGTGATGGAATACTCCCCACCTGCCTGGATGAGTGCAGCCCCAACAACACTCTTAAAGCTTGATACCATTCAGGACAAAGCAGCCTTCTTTATTGGCACTACATCCCAAGCATCCACTTGCTCCACCACCAATACACCTTTGTCTTATGGTCTTATAGCACTGAAAAAGCCTTTGACAATGAGATGGCCAATGTCATAACCTTGATGCGGTTATCATCTCCTGAAGGCGAGTTGCAGCTGATTGCTCCAGACACTAGCGGCAGACTACAGTCTGGTATGTGCAGCCAGTCTCCGAGCATTCAGAGGAACCAGACCTGGTGTGAAAATGCCCCAGGAAAAAATACAGGGTAAAGAGTTGGCCCGCATCCCAGGAGTTGGCGGGTGGGAATGTAGTGATTGGTATAAATGTCAACCGGGTGGATCGCTTAGAATATGAGATCCCTGATTGGGGCTGTTAACCTTGTCTAATCAGAGTCTTGGCTAACAGACATAAATAAGAGTGTCAGGGGTCCTGTTCACTCTAGAAGCTTGCTCTGACCTAGCTCGGTCAGTGTCACGTATGTGCACATGTAAGTAAACGGTGACTTGGTGACAGAATACCAGCTTTCGTGGAGTTACTCAGCCTGGATTGCGTGGACATGGACAAGATGTTTCCACTAGTGGGAAAGACTAGGACCCCAGTCTCAGCGTGAAGGGATGATCCTTTGAACTGCAATAAGGAGGAATTTCTTCAGCCAGAGGATGGTGAATCCATGGAACTCATTGCTACAGAAGGCTGTGGAGGCCAAGTCATTAAGTATATTTCCCATAGGTTCAGTTACGAAGGAAGGTCATTGGACCCCAAACATTAACTCTGCGAGAAGGCCGGAAAATAGTATCGGGAAACATTAGCCAAGTTCGTGTGGCAGATCAGACTGGGCGAAATGGCCTAATTCAAGATAATAAAGTGTGGAGCTGGATGAACACAGCAGGCCAAGCAGCATATCAGGAGCACAAAAGCTGACGTTTCGGGCCTAGACCCTTCATCAGAATTCAACTCCTTTTTCTTAGGGACCAAGGTAACACAGCAGAAAGTATTAACGCTCTGCTGGTCCAGTTCACCAGGTGACATTGTGCCGTTATTTTATGTATTTTTGATATCTTTCAAACTTCAGCTCATCTGTATGCTGTGAGCAGTTTGATTTATTCCCAAAACACAGAGCTTTTTAAAAATTAACTTTTAAAAGTATTCACCATTTCCAAAGCTGATAGTTGATTTCCTCAGTTGAATTTTGAATCCTGGAGAATTGTGAACCGATTTAGCGAAGACATAACGAAACGTCAGCTTTCCTGCTCCTCTGATGCTGCCTGGCCTGCTGGGTTCATCCAGCTCTACACCTTGTTATATGAATGGGACGTGTGCTTTCTTGGCTTTGCCGTGAAATTCAGCAGTTTTCAAGGTGAACGAAGTCAAGCAGTGAAGATGATTCTGTTCCTGAATGTTAGTCTACGGGTTTACCATTACTAATCATGTATCCGTCAAAACCACAACTACGCAGCGATGACTCAAACTCCGCCTGGTAATTGAACAGTGTGGGCCAGTGGCGCAATGGATAACGCGTCTGACTACGGATCAGAAGATTGTAGGTTCGACTCCTACCTGGCTCGTGAGTGTTTTGTAAAGATACCAATGCCGCTTTAACATACTTTGCTAATGGAATTCACTAAAAAATTTCTCAATATGTGTTACTATTTTCTCTGATCATAGATTTCATAATCTCTCCCATCCCAATAACGTTAGGTTAGATGGTCATTATTTGCATTAGTAGGGTAGAAGACGAGAGCAGCTGCCTGACAACGGGTCGCATAAAGCAACGATCAAAGGGAGCGGGAATGGGACAAGTGGGGAAGAGGTTTTGTTTGGAGGCGGTGCGGTTGGCAGAATAACAATTTCCGGAATACAAATTTTAAAAAATCCAGGAAGGGAGGTGGAAAAATAACAAAATAGTATGAAATGGGGAAAAGATTATCAAGAACTCAATTTTGAATCTGAAAGTAAGTGCCCTTTTCTCTACTTAAAACATATTTCCATCTTTTGGAACTTGAAACGTAAGTGTGCCGATATCAGATACAAACTCCTTATCTCTCACTTCAGCTACTGAAGGGCTGCTGTATTTCCAGCCTGATCTGGTTCATGACGTGTGGGTGGCGTGGGGGCAGTCGTGTACGAAACAGACTGTCATTCCATCTCGGTAATGTCTTTCTTTCTCATGAGCTTCCAGCTCGGCTCCATTCAGGTCAGAAGGCTGTGGGAGAAAAAAGGTTCACTTGAATATTTTGATTTGAGATGGTCATGTTCTCTGTTCTAGCTTGGGGTGTGGAAGATAATGTTCACTGCTTTATATTGAAGTCAGAAGGGTGATGCTTACTGTTGTCTCTCAGAGCCTGAGAGGTGATCTTCACTGTTTTCTTTGGAGTCTGCTGAAAAATGTCTGGACCATTTTGGAGTCTACATGGCTTTATGCTAGTGTCTGGGAAATAATATTCAATGTTTTGTGTTGGGTTCTGAGATAATGTTCACTATTTTATATTGCGGTCTGGGGAATAACGTGCATTGTTTTATTTTGAGGTGTGGAGAGTAATGTTCATTGTTTTACATTGAGATCTAGGTGTTGTATCCTGGAAAATCTTGATCATCTTCATAAACACCAATGAATGCATTAGCTGATCATTTTTAAAAAATTCCTTTTGTGCAGTATTTCACTGCCCATTTCCTACATTACAACAGTGATGACACTTTCAGGAGATATGTACTTTCTGCAAAGCACATTGGAACGTCTGAATATGGTGAAAGATGTTTCACTAACATCAATCTACCAGAAGACAGAAGACAAAGTCCCAAACCTAATCAATGTCTTCTTCCTGCAGAAAAATCAAAGACTTGAACACTGTTTGACATGTACTGATTTATTTCATGTGTTTCCTAATATTAAGCTTCAGTCCAGTCACAGGGAGATCTCCAACCAGTGGTGTTCCACAGGGCCCCTGTTGTTTGTAATATACTGAAATGATTTTGGAAGTGAATCTGGGTGGCCTGATTCGTAACTTTGCAGATGACAAAGATTGGAGAAGCTGCAAATAATGAGGATGATTGCCAAAGGATAGAGCAGGAGATAGATAGGTGAGAAGAAATAGCAAGTGGAGTTTAATTCAGGTGAGCTGACAGTCACAGTTATCACCATCTCTGGGTATATCCCGACATACTGATACATCAGTCCCAGCAAATGTGATGACAGTGTTGGGAGACAGTTGCCTTGTCATCAACATTGACTCTGGGTTCCATGACATCTTATTGCACAGGGTCAAACATGGCTAATGAAATCTTCTGATTACTATGTACTAACCCCTTCGGCTAATTAATCAGTTCTCCTGTATGCTGAACCCCATTTGGAAGAGGGATGTGGAGGCACTCAGTTTACCAAGATGTGGCCTGGTATGACCTATAAGGAGAGGTTGTACAAACTTGGACTGGTTTCACGACAGCCTCAGAGGCTGAAGGGCAATCTGATAGAAGTAGACAAAATGATGACAGGTATGGATAAGGTAGATAGTCAGAGTCTCTTTCCCTGGGTGGAAACATCAAATACTTGGGTCATAGGTTTAAGGTGAGAGAGAGAAGTTTCAAGGAAATTTGCAAGAATATTTTTTACACAGGAGGTATTTGGGGCCTGAAACATGCTGCTAGAGGTGGTGGTAGAAGCAGACAAGATAGCAAAGTTTTAAGAGGCATTTAGACAGACACATTTACAGGTAGAGAATAGAGGGGTATGGACCATGTGCAAAAAGATAGGATTGATTTAGAAGACATCGTGGCCAGCATAGATACGGTGGGTTAAAGGCCTGATGCTGTGTTGTACTATGTTCTTTTCAATCACTCCCCCTACATGGAGCAGGGGAACAGTGTCTCCCAGGGAGACAGGCTGGTGTTTCATCAGTTTAGAAGATGGAAGACAGATTCAATCACTTCCCACACATGAAGCAGATGAACAGTTCCCACTGGCAGTGTCTGGTTGCTGCAGTTGTCTTGTGCACTTAAATCTCCTTTCAGCATCTGAAACACTTGAACAGTCTTGTATCAGAGCAAATAAAAATGTTTACTGTGTTGTGATGGTGTAAACGGTCTCTGCCCAGCGTGTGACTCATGCTTCAGCTGATTCCATCTTTTTGTTTGTCTTCTCAGTCAGAATATGTAATGGTCTCTTTTTCTTGGTTGCTGTGAACGTGGCCATGGCCTTAAGTTATTGGCACCAGACTATTAATCCAGAAGTTTAGCTAATGGTCTGGGAACCTGAGTTCCAGTCCTGCCACAGCTGATGGTTGAATGTGAATTCAATTTAAAAATTCTGAAATTAAGAATCTACTGATTGACCATGAAAGCATTGTCAGGAAAAAAAAACCATCTGATTCAGTCAAGTCCTTCAGGGAAGGAAATTTGTCATCCTCACCTGGTCTGGCCTACATGTGATTCCAGACTCACAGCAAGGTGGTTGACTCTCAATTTCCCTCTGAAATGGTCCAGCAAGCCATTCAGTTGTACCAGTCGTTACAAAGTCTCAAAGATACGAAACTGAACAGACCACCTGGCATTGACCTAGGCACCGAGAAAGACAATGGCAGTTCAACAAGACAGATCACCATTGCCTTCTCAAGAGCGACTAGGGATGTGCTACAAATGCTGGGTAGCCAGCAAGGTCCACAACCCACAAAGGAATAAATGAAAAGCGTGAAATGATTGTGGTTAACTGAGCAAAACCCTTGTGTCACATGGTGCAAGTGAATGGTCTCTATCCAGTGTGAGTGGGTTGGTGCCTCAGCAGATTAGTTGTACTTTTAAAGCTCTTCCTTTGGTCAGAGTACTGAAACGGTCTCCCTTCAGTATGAACCAGTTGATGTTTACTGAGCTGTGATGACTGAGTGAATCCTATTCCACACAGAGCACAGATGAATGACTTCTCCCCAATTTGAATTCACTGGTATATCATCAGCTCATTTCTACTTTTAAACCTCTTCATACGACATTCAAAGGAACATAGAAGTTAGGAGCTGGAGGAGGCCATTCAGCCCTTTGAACCTGCTTTGCCATTCATCACAAGCATGACTGATCATTTGACTCAATAACCTAGGCCTGTTTTCTCCCCATAACCTTTGATCCCATTTGCCCAAGTGCTATATCTAGCTGTCACTTGAATACTTTCAATGTTTTGGCATTAACTACTTCATGTACTCTTTAGGTGAAGAAATGTCTCCTTGTCTCTGTCCTAAATAGACTATACCGAATCGTCAGATTGTGACCCCTGGTTCTGGACACAGCTCCAATTGGAAACATCCTCCCTGCATCTACTCTGTCTAGCCATGTAAGAATTCTATAAATCTCTATGAGATTCTCCCCTCATTCATCTGAACTCCCATGAAAACAATCCTAACCTAGTCAATCGCCTAGTCATCCAGCTCCACACAGTGCATCTATGGATGATAAACATTGCTGCTTTTGAAGGTGGAAGCAATGGATGTTTGTGGATGTGGTGTCAATTACGTGGCGCGAATAAGTTGGGTTTCTCTGTTCTGTACAGTGTTGAGCTTCTTGAGTTTTGCTGGAGCTGCTCTCCAGGCAAATGCGGTGTATTCCACCATACTCCAGACATAAGTCTTATAAAGGGTTTAACAGGCTTTGGGAAGACCAGAAGTGTTTTATTTGCCATGAAAATTCTGGCCTCTGATCTGCTCTTGTAGCTACTGTATTTATATGCTGGTGTAGGTATCAAGCACCTATCCACTATTGTCCCATTTCCCAAAACTTGGTCTGTAGCCTTATATGATGTGGCATTTCAAATAACATCTAAAGAATTCTAAATGTTCTGATGGCTCCCACCTTTACCATCCTTTCAGGCGGCAAATTCCAGATACCCACCACCGTCTGATGACAATCTTTTTCTCATTAAACCTCCTGCCCTTAACCTTAAGGCTCTTAGTTATTGATCCCTCTGCTAAGGAATCTTTTTCTTGCTACCTAACCTTATAACTTTGCTCACTTCAATCAGGTCTGCCTTTAGCTTTCTCTGCTTGAAGGAAAACAACTCGTAGCCTCCCTAGACTCTCTTCATAGTGGAAATGCTCCAGCTCAGGCAAAACTTTGATGAAATGAACACTGAGAATGCTGGAGAAACGCAGTACGTCTCACAGTATTTTGTGGAAAGAGAAACAGACTTAACATTACAAGTCTGATAAGATTCTTCTTTGGAAATGAAAAGTATTGGAATTTTTTTGTGCACTGTTGACACAGGCAGAGGCTTAGTGCAAAAGCCTAAAGGCTTGTCAATAGTGGAGGAAAAGAAAAGAGATGTAGTACAACCAAAATCAGAAATTGCTGGAGAAACTCAGCAGGTCTGGCAGCATTTGTGAAGACAAAAATGCTTCAAACCCAATGACCTTCTTCTCATGTAAGAGAGATGTAAAATGAATGTAAATTAAAACATGAAAGGGAGGGAATGGGCATCCTCAAAATTAAAAACAAAGGAAATAAGACACAAATAAGACAAAACTATGAGTGAAGTGGCAGGGAGAAAGAGGAGAGAATATAAAAACAATGGTGAAAACATATAATGCGGTCAGTTTCTGAAAGTACTGAATTTAATGTTGACATCTCAAGGCTGTAAAGTTACTCAAACTTGTGCTGAATTGGAACACAACAGCAGGCCCAGGACAGGAATGTTAGCATGAGAGTTAGATGTATCATCAAGTAACAACACCAGATGTTCCACTTAGGCACTTTACAGCCTCAAAGTCTAATACTTTATATCACTTTATTGATAATTCAGAGTATACCACGAGGAAAGTGTCTTGAGGTCATTGATAATGACTCTACCTTTGGGCCAGGAAGGCTTGGGTTCAAGTCCTTACTGCCACAGAGTTATATCATAAGACACCAAAGCAGGTTGATTAAAAATAATTTAGAACAAGGTGTTAATTACCCCAACTGAATTTCTCTCACTTTGTATGGATAGGATCTGAGTAATGTCCAACATTGCAGGGCAGATGCTTGTGTTAATAATAGGGTGATAGAGTCATACAGCATGGAAACAGACCCTTCAGTCCAACTTGTCCACGCCGATTAAGTTTCCCAAACTAAGCTAATCCCATTTGCCTGCGTTTGGCCCATATTGCTCTAAATCCTTCCTGTTCACATACCCATCTGCATGCCTTTTAAACAAAGTGACTGTACCTGCATCTACCACTTCCTGTGACAGTTCATTCCACATACGAAACACCCTCTGTGTGAAAAATCTGCACCTCGGGTCCCTTTTGAATCTTTCTCCTTTTACCTTAAAATTATTCCCTCTAGCTTTGAACTCCCCTACCCTCAGGAAAAAAACTTTGCTATTCACCCATATAAGCCCCTTACGATTTTATAAACGTCTATGAGGTCAACCTCCCACACTCGAATGAAAGAAGTCCCAGCTAATCCTAGCTCTCCTTATAACTCAAACCCTCCAGACGTAGTAACATCTTTGTAAATCTTTTCTGCACCCTCTAAAATTTAATAATATCCTTCCCATAGCAGGGCTGCAGCTTTCTAGAACAAGCTGGAACAGAATGATTCAGGACATGGTTAATACTGATTTTCATTGCTGGATTGCTGGAGGCTTTTTTCAAGTCCATAGCCATTGCAGTCTCTAGTTCCTTCAATGATTTCTTGATACCATGTAGACTGAATTGAATTACATGAAGTCTGGTACCTCTTTCAGCCCAACTGCTTGTTTTGCAGCGCTGTACGGTCCATGGATCATGCGTATCTTGGTTGTGGGTGTTTGCAATCTCTTTTTAGTTGCCTACAGAACCTTTTGCTCTGTTTTTAGTTATGCTTCAGCCCTGTGCTCCTGGTCTTCAGGCACATGGTGCAGAGGGGTGACGGCAGGTCAGGGGGATCTGCTCCTGGGCCTGGCCAGGCTGGCTATAAACAGGTACAGGCAGTGGGCCTGGAGGGTTCATTTCATTTAAATGAAAGGCAGAAAATTTAGAGGGGCTTTGAGGAGAGATTTTTCATCCAGGAGAGGTGAAGTCAGGAATGCACTGTCTGGTCAAGCAGTTAAAATGGGAAATCTTACAACATCAACAAGTACTTGATAAGTGCTTGTAATATCATAACATTCAAGGCTATGGGCCAAAAGCTGCAAAATAGGACTTGTGTACATTTAGAGTAGGTGTTGTTGAGGCAGACTTGATGGGCTGAAGCACATCTTTATTTAATGATTAGATGATTGTACCTGTGAATTTACAACTCAAAGCAGTTTTCAAAGCCTTGAGATAATGACACCTATGTTCTCAAGGTTCTCTGGTTAAAAAATGGCCACTGTAAGATGAATCAGGAGGTTGATATTTAATGATCAATTTTGTTGTTATTATCAGCATTGAAGCATATTCATAGATTAATCAATCATTCTGCTTAACTGTAAGTGATGTAGCTGTTTGTACTTCAGTAACATGTGACTCCGCTTAGCCTCTCTGGACAGAGAAATGCACTATAAGTTTATGAACAGAATGAAGGGAACACACCTATGTGTGAAAATTGTAGGATCAGTTAGAGACCTGGGTTTAGCTCATTTCCATTTCACAGAGCTGGATTGTAAGAACTTGCAACCTTCAAGTTTCAATAAGTGGAATTTACATTCTAGAACTTGTTTAGGCATCATGAAGAGAAAGTGGTGTTATTCAATAGTGAAAGCTGGGAGAGTTACAACATGAAGGAAAAACGTGAAAGAACTATTGTGTTCTACACTGGTTTCTTTTACCTTGTCATGCTTCAGAAGAGAAGTTACATTTGGCTAGGTGAATTCATTGTATTACAGTTTACTTTTGTAACAGTATGTGTTTGCATATGTAGCTGTATGTTCATTTAGAATTTTTCACTTGAGGCCTTCTTGAACGAATGTATAAAGGTATCTCTGAATCTCATTCTTTAAACAGTTATTTTTGTATTGGATAGCCAGAGGCGCCCACATTCCACGAGCAAATCAAATGACCTAACTACAGTAGCAAAACAGTGTACAGTAATATCGCACAAATAGAAATATGACTGTAACCGGATAATCTGTTCAGTCATGTTTTTGTGGGATAAATATTGAGCAGTTTACTAGAAAGAACACTTCTGCTGTTCAATATAACATCATGAGTGTGACAGAGAGAGGGAGGGAGCTTTCTCTAATATTCTATTCAATTCTTCAAATTTTCATAGAATCATAATTTCATCTCCTACAAATCTCTCAACCTTGAGAAAGAAATCTTTTTACTGATTTCTCACAACTGATCTCAAACTAACCCAGCTTTTTCTAAGCTCTGAGCTAGTTTTCCTAATTTCTTGATTACGTACCATCTATGAGAATGATCAGATCAGGAACACTTGAGCTACTTCCAAGAATAAATTTCAAAACTTTTCTGGTAACAAATGGTAATTATAGTCTTCATTCATCTTCCCCATCTGCAGATCATTTCTCACAATTCAAAAGCTCGTGTGGAATTTAAAGATTCTCCAGCTTTCTGTTCACCTGCATCTGCCTTGTGAATTTTCACAATGTGGATTCCATATCTCTCTTGAAATTTACTGCTTCTGGTAGATACTGATGTTTTATTCTCTCCTGATTGTCTTAAGGTTAGTTTCTCCAAAGTGTATGTGTCAATGTGTTGATAATTTCAAATATTATAACATTTTGCTATTCTGAAAGATCGGTTTTTCTGTTGCCATGTTAGACAGCACATTTGGGACCCACTCTTCAGTGCATGTTCAAAACACATTTCTCTGAGTTAATTACACCACATATAACATCTGCACAATTGCACTGGAATCCCAATATTACATCATCAGATACAATATTAAATCAGACCTGATTTTCCATAGACCATAAGCCCATAAGACATAGGAGTGGAAGTAAGGCCATTCAGCCCATCAAGTCCACTCTGCCATTTAAATCATGGCTGATGGGCATTTCAACACCACTTCCCTGCACTCTCCCCATAGCCCTCGATTCCTTCTGAGATCAAGAATTTGTCAATCTCTGCCTTGAAGACATTTAACGTTCCGGCCTCCACTGCGCTCCACGACAATGAATTCCATGGGCCCACCACTCTCTGGCTGAAAAAATGTCTCCTCATTTCCGTTCTAAATTAGCACCCCCATTTCTAAGGCTGTGCCCAAGGGTCCTAGTCTTCCCGCCTAACGGAAGTAACTTTCTAGCGTCCACCCCTTCTAAACCATACATTATCTTGTAAGTTTCTATTAGATCTCCCCTCAACCTTCTAAACTCTAATGAGTACAATCCCAGGATCCTTAGCCGTTTTCATGTGATTTTATATGATCAAGCAAATTCAGAGCAGAAGTAGCCCATCTATCCCTTGAGCTTGTGCCACCATTCAAGTCAGTCATATTTTTCCAATTGGCACCTTCTCCATCTCTATTTTAACAAGAATCTATCTACCTCTGCCTAAAAATTCAAAGATTCTGCTTCAACAAGCTTTGGAAATGGGGAGATCCAAAGACTCATCTATTTCCTAAACAGTTTCCCGCTGATTCTAGATTCTCCAGCAACAGGAAACATCACCTTCAGTCCATCCTGTCAAGACCACTCAGGTTCTCACATGTTTCAATCAAGTCACCTCTTGGACTTATACATCCCAGCAGATATAGAACATAGAACAGTACAGCACAGTACAGGCCCTTCATCCACGATGTTGTGCTGAACTTTCACCCGAAACCTAAGGTCTATCTAACCACGACCGTTACCTTATACTATCATCCATATGCCTATCTAATAGCCGCTTAAATGCCCCTAATGAGGCTGACTCTACTACCCTCTCCGGCAATGCATTCCACACACCAATCACTCTCTGAGTAAAGAACCTACCTCTGACGTCTCCCCAATATCTACCTCCTTTCACTTTAAAACTATGTCCCCTCGTAAAAGCTACCTCCACCCGAGGAATTGGTCTCTGGCTGTCTACTCTATCTATACCGCTGATCATTTTGTACACCTCTATCAAATCACCTCTCATCCTTTGTTGTTCGAAAGAGAAAAAACCTTGGTCTTTCAACCTTTCCTTGTAAGGCCTTCCCTCCATTCCAGGCAATATCCTGGTAAACCTCTGCTGCACCTTTTCTAACACTTCCACATCTTTTCTGAAATGAGGTGACCACAACTGGACACAATACTCCAGATGTGGCCAAACCAGGCTTTTGTATAGCTGGAGCATAACTTCAAGGCTCTTGAACTCAATCCTTCTATTAATGAAAGCTAACACAACATGCGCCTTCTTAACAACTCTATCCACCTGGGTGGCAGTTCTCAGGGAGCTATGAGGATGAACCCCAAGATCCCTCTGCTCCTCCACACTGCCAAGAATCTTTCTGTTATGAATATGAAATATGAGATATGAAAGTCCCCCGCCTAACCTTTCCTCATAAGACAACCTGTCCATTCCAGGTACAGGTGAAATATTCTCTGAACTGCTTCTGATGCATTTACAATCTTCCTTAGATAAGGATACCAGTATTCTATGCCATTTTAGATATGGTTTCGATAATGCCCTTTATGACGGAAGCATAAACTTCTCATTTTGTATTTCATTTCCCTTGTAATAGACAACAGCACTTTTTGAACCTTCCAGTTATTTGCTGTACCTGTAGGTTAATATTTTGTAATGTATGCAGTAGGACACCAAAATCCTTTTGCAACTCAGAGCTCTGCAATCTCTCATCATTTATATCATATAGCTCTGTTTTATTCTTCCTGCCATAATGGACAACTTCTCATTTTCCTACATTATACTTTATTTGCCAGATCCCTGCCGATGAATTAAACTCTCTACATCCCTTTGTCCATCTGTAATTTTCCTTTATTCTTAGCTACTTATTTTCGACTGATTTTTGTGGCATCTGAAAATTTCGCAACAATGCTATTGGTCCCTTCATCCAAGTCACTTCTCTATCTATTCTGTTCTCTATCAATTGTAAAATGTTGAGAACCCACCAGCATATCCCTATGACACACCACTCATTATTGCTTGCTAACCAGAAAATGACTACTTTCTGTCGACTCACTGCTTATCATTAGCCAGTCAATCTTCTTTCAATTACCAATGTTTTCCCCAGTTATGCTCTTTAGAGGTTGCAGACTTGATCACCGAGCCGGTGTGTTTAAGAACAAAGAAAATTACAGCACAGGAACAGGCCCTTCGGCCCTCCAAGCCTGCGTCGATCGACATCCTCTGTCTAACCTGTTATCTATTTTCTAAGGGTCTCTGTCCATTTGCTCCAGATATCTGTTAAGGCCCCGGCTATTTCCTCTCTCGCTTCCCTCAATAACCTGGGATAGATCCCATCCGGACCAGGGGACTTGTCCACCTTAATGTCTTTTAGGATACCCAACACTTCCTCCTTCCTTATGTCAACTTGACCTAGAGTAAGCGAACATCTATCCCTAACCTCAACATCTGTCATTTCCCTCTCCTTGGTGAATACCGATGCAAAGTACTCGATAAGAATGTCACCCATTTTCTCTGACTCAGCTCATAACTTTCCTTCTTTGACCCTAAGTGGGCCAATCCTTTCTCTAGTTACCCTCTTGCTCTTTATATATAAATAAAAGGCTTTGGAATTTTCCTTAACCATGTTTGCCAGCAATATCTCATGTCTTCTCTTCGCCCTCTTAATCCCCCGTTTCAGATTCGCTCTACATACCCCATATTCTTCCAAAGCTTTGTCTGTCTTCAGTCGCCTAGACCTCACGTATGCTTCCTTTTTCCTCTTGGCTAGTCTCACAATTTCACTTGTCATCCATGGTTCCCTAATCTTGCCTTTTCTATTCCTCATTTTCACAGGAACATGTCTCTCCTGCACACTAATCAACCTCTCTTTAAAAGCCTCCCACATATCAAATGTGGATTTACCTTCAAATAGTTTCTCCCAATCTACATTCCCCAGATCCTGCCGAATCTTGGTATAGTCGGCCTTCCCCCAGTTTAGTACTCTTCCTTTAGGACCACTTCTCTCCTTGTCCATGAGTATTGTAAAACTTATGGAATTGTGGTCGCTGTTCCCAAAGTAGTCCCCTACTGTAATTTCAACTACCTGGCTGGGTTCATTCCCCAACACCAGGTCCAGGTTTTTTTGCAGACGTTTCATCACCCTGTTGGGTAACATCACCAGTGCGCCTCTGCCAGGCCTTCTTAACAGCCCAAAAGCAAGAAAAACAGCTGAACAAAATGGGTGCAGGATACTACAAGTTATAATAATGGATGCCCATAACCACGTCCACAAATATGAATGAGAAATTTCATGGTGTTCCAACCGGAATTCCATCAATGAACACACTGAACTGGACCCAATAAACAAACCATTGAAGAGGAGAACCGGAAATGATACCAACCACACCAGCAAACCGAGGGCATATAAATAACAAGCGATACAGAACACTAACACTTCACTTGAGATGCACTGATGATGCTACCCAGCAAGGTGATGAAACATCTGCAATCAAACACACTGGCTTTTGAGCAAGTCTGCAACCTCATCCACAACCCCAGCTACAAATGGTCTCAAAAAGCTATGATCTTTTATTTTCTGAAATAACTGTGCAGTATATCTACTGGTTCTGGTTCAAGAACATGTTTATTGTTCTCCAACAAATTTGGTTGAAGATCATTTCCCAGTCAGTAAAACATGTTGCCTCTGATGGAGCATGAAATTTTTTTGCGCTCTCCTTTGTCATCTTTCATAACAACTTCTTACATTTTCCCTATGCCAGATGTTAAATTAATTATCCTGCAGTTTCATGCATTCTCTAGCTATACCCATTTGGATAAAGATGTAATATTTCTTATTATGGGGGTCAATTTGGTCAGATGGCTGGATGGTCGGTTTGCAATACAGTGGTGTTGACAGTGTGGGTTCTATTCTCAAACTGGCTGAGATTACCACGAAGGAATCTCTCATGGTGACTCTCTTGTTAAACCACCAACAGTTGTCTCTTTCCCATGGGAGAGCAGCCCTATGGCCTGATGGGACTTTGGTGACTTAAAAATGTGTCTGGGAAGGGTGTCCTGTTTGTTGGAATGAAACAAAGACATCGTAAGAAAAATAGACACTATAACTGCCCTAAGAGAATCCCCCTCGTCCTCACATACCACCCCACCAACCTCGGGATACAACGCATCATCCTCCGACACTTCCGCCATCTACAATCCGACCCCACCACCCAAGACATTTTTCCATCCCCACCCTTGTCTGCCTTCCGGAGAGACCACTCTCTCCGTGACTCCCTTGTCCGCTCCACACTCCCCTCGAACCCCACCACACCTGGCACCTTCCCCTGCAACGCAAGAAGTGCTACACTTGCCCCCACACCTCCTCCCTCACCTCCATCCCAGGCCCCAAGATGACTTTCCATATTAAGCGGATGTTCACCTGCACATCTGCCAATGTGGTATACTGTATCCACTGTATCCGTTGTGACTTGCTCTACATTGGGGAAACCAAGCAGAGGCTTGGGGGCTGCTTTGCAGAACACCTCCACTCAGTTCGCAATAAACAACTGCACCTCCCAGTCGCGAACCATTTTAACTCCCCCTCCCATTCCCTAGATGACATGTCCATCCTGGGCCTCCTGCAATGTCACAATGATGCCACCCAAATGTTGCAGGAACAGCAACTCATATTCCGCTTGGGAACCCCGCAGCCCAATGGTATCAATGTGGACTTCACAAGCTTCAAAATCTCCCCTGCCGCCACTGCAGCCTAAAACCAGCCCAGCTCATCCCCGCCTCCCCAACCTGTTCTTCCTCTCACCTATCCCCTTCTCCCACCTCAAGCCGCACCTCCATTTCCCACCTACTAACCTCGTCCCACCTCCTTGACCTGTCCGTCCTCCCCGGACTGACCTATCCCCTCCCCACCTATACTCTCCTCCCCACCTATCTTCTCCTCCATCCATCTTCGGTCCGCCTCCCCCTCTCTCCCTATTTATTTCACAACCCTCTCCCCATCCCTCTCTCTGATGAACGGTCTAGGCCTGAAACATCAGCTTTTGTGCTCCTGAGATGCTGCTTGGCCTGCTGTGTTCATCCAGCTTCACACTTTGTTATCTTGGTCTTACCACACTGTTGGAGTCAAGGCTGCATGGGAGAGAGCTGATTGGTAAGTACAGTTTGTAAGGTTTGTTGTGGTTTAAAGTTTCCAAGGGCTGTATTAGACCTAGAAAAGAATGCATTCTGTAGTATTAAGGAACAGAAAGAAAGGCCCTAGAGTAATTAATTTTGTTTCATTCTAAGCATTTTCCAAGGGGTTTAATTTAAAGGGGGAAGTCATGTCTGAAAGCTGCAGCATGCCCCTACTGTTCTACGTGAGAAACCAGGTGCATTTCTGGTGACAAGGGCCAATGTACGTCCAGGAGGTGACTTCAGTTGCACCTCCTTGAAGCCCAGGTTTTGAAGTTGGATTGGCAGCTGGGACCTCTACGGAGCGTGTGTGAATCAGAGAGACTAATTAAGAAACAGTAATTTTTGCATGGTCAGGAAAGAGAAACTGGTCTACAAAATCATGACGGATATTGACAGGGTGGATAGCAAAAAGATTTTTCCCAGAGTTGGAGACTCAATTACTAGGGGTCATGAGTTCAAAGTGAGAGGAGGAAAATTTAAGGGAGATACGCGTGGAAAGTTCTTTACACAGAGGGTGGTGGGTGCCTGGAACGCATTGCCAGCGGAGGTGGTAGACGCAGACACATTAGCGTCTTTTAAGATATATCTGGACAGATACATGGATGGGCGGGCAGCAAATGGACAGAGACCCTTAGAAAATAGACGACAGGTTAGACAGAGGATCTCAATCGGCACAGGCTTTGAGGACTTATGGGCCTGTTCCTGTGCTGTAATTTTCTTTGTTCTTTGAGACACAGCCTGACTGAGTATATACTTTGGGGAGAGAAAGTAGGAACTGCCGAAGCTGGAGAACCTGAGATAACACGGTGTGAAGCTGGATGAACACAGCAGGCCAAGCAACATCAGATGAGCAGGAAAGCTTGACGTTTCTGAAGAAGGGTCTCAACCCAAAACATCAAATCTTTCTGCTCCTCTGATGCTGGCCTGCTATGTTCATCCAGCTTCACAATGTTATCCTTTATATTTTGGGGACTTTAGAGGCAGGGTAAGGATTCAGTGTAGACAGGAAGAGTTGCTTTTTGCTTGCTTTTCTTTTGTGTGTAAGGTTTTTTAATAGGATAAATTGAAGCCCAGGATCAGAGGCCTAGCACAAAAGAGTAATATCATAGGTTAACCATAGGTTCATTGGTTAATGAAGTCACTAATTTGACTGTCTATGTCGACTACTTTCAGATTGAAGGTAAATGGGAGAAATATTTTTTGGCTACAAGTTAAAAGACCAGCAGGAAATTACAAAAAATCAATTCAAAACTAAGTGATTAAAATAGAGCTGCCAAAGCAAGTGAGTGTGTTGTGACTGCATGATGTAGGACATGGTGGACTCCACTGTGGATCATAGTGACCTCATCTGTAGCAAGTGTTGGTTGCTTTAGTGACTCCAACTCAGAATTGATGAGCTGGAGTCTGAGCTTCAAATGCTGTGACATATCAGAGTAACCTGTACTCTGTTTCAGGAGGCAGTCACACTGTTTGAGATTAACTACCACAGATTCAGTGAGTTGTCATGCAGGTGAGCTGAGTGGCCCTGGCAGAACCTAAACTGGGCGTCACTGAGCAGGAGCTACTTGATAGCACTATGATGACACCTTCCATGACTTTCGTGTTGATTTGAGAGTAGATTAATGGGATGGTAATTGGCTAGATTGGATCTATCCTGCATTTGGTGTGCAGGACATTCATGGGCAATTTTCTACATTTCGCCCATATCCTTCTAAAGCTTTCCTATTCATGTATTCATTCAGGTGTCTTTTAAATGTTGTTAATGTACATGCCGCAACCAGTTCCCCTGACAGTTCATTCCATATGTGTACCACCGTCTGTAAAAAAAAAGTTTCCCTCAGGTTCCCATGCATTCTTTCCCTTCTTACCTTAAACTGATGCCCTCTATTCCTCGATTTCCCAATGCTGGGAAAAAGACTGAGTGCATTCATCCTATCCATACCAATATGTTTCTCATATACTTCTATAAGATTCCCACTCAGTCCCCTGACACTCAAAAGAAAAAGTCCTTGCTTGTCTGACCTGTCTCTATAACTCAGTCCCCTGAGTCCTTGCAACATTCTTGTTAATGTCCTCTGCACTCTTTCCAGTTTAGTAACATCCTTCCTATAGCAAGGTGACCAAAAGGGAGTATAATACCCCAACTGCATCCTCACCAAAGTCCTGCACAACTGCAACATAACTTCCCAATTTCTACACTCAATACCCTGACTGATTAAGGTCAGTGTGCCAAAAACCTTCTTAATTCCCTGTCAACACTTTCAGAGAACCATGCACCTGAATGCCAAGGTCCCTCTGTTCCACCAAACTCCTTAAGGCCCGACCATTCACCATGAATATCCTACCTAGATTTGACTTTCCAAAATACAATACACACACTTATCTGTATTAAACTCCATTTGCCATTTCTTGGCTCATTTCCCCAGTTGATCAAGACCCTGCTGCAATTTCTGATAACCTGCCTCACTGTCCATGATACTGCCTATTTTAGTGTCATCTGCAAACTTACTAATTATGCCTTGTACATTCTCATCCAAATCATTGACATAGATAACAAATAGCAATGGGCCTAGCACTGTCCCTTGAGGCACACCAGTAGTCACAGGCCTCCAGTCAGATAAGCATCATTTCATTATTACTCTCTGCTTCCTACCATTAAGCCAACTGTGTATCCAATTTGACATAATGGGAACTGCAGATGCTGGAGAATTCCAAGATAATAAAATGTGAGGCTGGATGAACACAGCAGGCCAAGCAGCATCTCAGGACCACAAAAGCTGACGTTTCGGGCCTAGACCCTTCATCAGATGATGAAGGGTCTAGGCCCGAAACGTCAGCTTTTGTGGTCCTGAGATGCTGCTTGGCCTGCTGTGTTCATCCAGCCTCACATTTTATTATCTGTGTATCCAATTTGCCAGCTCTCCCTGGATTCCATGCAATCTGACCTTCCAGAGCAGCATACCATGTGGAACCTTACCAAAGGCCTTACTGAAATCCATATAGACTACATCTACCGCCCTGCCCACTTCATCAAAGAACTCCAATAAATTTGTGAGGCACGATCCCCCACAAACAAAACCATACTGACTACTCTAATCAAATCTTGTCTTTCCAAATGCATGCACAGCTTATCCCTCAGAATCTTCTCATGTAACTTAAGTACCATAGCTATTAGGCTTACTGATCTATAATTTCGAGGTTTTTCTTTGCAGCCCTCCTTGAATAAGGGCACAACATTCCCTACCCTGCAGTTTTCTGGGACCTTAGCCGTGGCTAACAATGATGCAGATATCAGCCAGGGCCCCTACAATTTCGTCTCTAGTCTGTTGCAGGGTTCTTGGAAATACCTGATCAGGACCAGGAGATTTATGCACTTTCGTACATTCTGATATTTCCAAAACTCTCTACTGTGATATGAGATAACAAAGTGTGGAGCTGGATGAAAACAGCAGGCCAAGCAGCATCTTAGCAGCACAAAAGCTGACGTTTCGACCCTTGACCCTTCATCAGAAAGTTTCTGATGGTGTAGGCTCGGAACGTCAGCTTTTGTGCTCCTAAGATGCTGCTTGGCCTGATGTGTTCATCCAGCTCTACACTTTGTTATCTCGGATTCTCCAGCATCTGCAGCTCCCATTATTTCTCTACTGTGATATGGACTGTCCCCAAGATATCGCCACTAACTTCAAGTTCCCAAGTCTTCATGTCTTTCTCCAAGGTAAACACAAAGGAGAAATATTCCTTGAGGACCTTGCCTATCTCTTGCAGTTCCACACATACATGCCCACTTTGCTTCTTGAAGGCTCCTATTTTCTCCCTAGTTATTCTTTTTCCTTTAATACACCTGATGAATTTCTTTGGATTCATCCTAATCTTCTCCAGCAAAGCTATCTCGTGCCCTCTTTACACTCTCCTGATTTCCTTCTTCAATAAACTCCTATATCCCCTATATACCTCCAGGAATTCACTTGATCCCATCTGCCTGTACCTGAGCCATGCCTCCTTTTTTCTGCTTAAAGCCTCAATATTTTTGTCATCCAGTGTTCCCTACTCCTACCAACCTTGCCCTTCACCCTCACAGGAATATATAGATCTTGAATGCTAGCCATCACACTTTTTAAAACCTCTCACTTGCCAGTGGTTCCTTTGCCTGTAAATAAACTACTCCAATCAACCCCTGCAAGCTCCTGTCTAATTCCATCAAATTCACCTTGCCTCAATTTGGACTTGAACCTGTGGAGGAATTTTGTCCTTCTCCGTAACTATTTAAATTAATAGAACTATGGTCACTGGTCCCAAAGAGCTACCCCACTGTCACCTCATTCACCTGCCCTGCCCTATTTTCCAACAGGTCAAGTTTTGCCCGTTCCCAAGGAGCACCCTCTCTATACTTCTTGAGGAAACTTTCTTGAACACATTTAACAAATTCTACCTCATCTAAGCCCTTAACACTACGGCAGTCCCAGACTATGTTTAGAAACATTAAAACCCCCTCTAGGATGATCCTATTACTCCAATACGTCACCAAATTTCTCTGCATATTTGTTTGTCTAATTCCTGTTGACTATTACAATCCCAATATCTTTACCATCCCTGCTTATTTCTTAGTTCCACCTACAAACCCTCACTGGATGATTCCTCAGCTATTTCATCTCTGATTACTGCTGTGATACTCCCCTCAGTCAAAAATGCAACTCCCCCCCACTTTCCTCCACCTCTATCCTGCCTAAAGCACCTGTACAATTGCAGATTAAGCTCCCAGTCCTGTCACTCCCTTAGCCAGAAATCAGAGAAAATTGTTTAGGATGGTAATAAGAAATCTAAAATTTGTAGGAATTAAGCAAACTTGGGTACAGACATTTTGATACTCAATGTGCTCTGACTAAAGCAGGTGCAGTCTTGTCTGGGCTTGTGCCTATGTGGAAGGGTAGAAACACTGCCTGAGTGGACTACATCACTCTCTTGCTCCAGGACAAGAGAACCTCAAATAGGGAAGCCTTGCACCCACACACCCTTGTGGTCTGCAATTGTATTGTGGTCCAAAGCAACTCCATGAGAGCCCAAGCCTGCTTCTTCTGCAAAGAATGGTCCTGGTGTTAAGGTCCAGATGCAAATCCCTCATTTCTGCATTATGTGCAGCAACCTTCATGTGGAATCAAAACAAAAACAGAAGTTGCTAGAAGCTCAACAGGTCTGGCAGCACCTGTGAAGAAAAAAAAAATCAGTGTTAACATTTTGGGTCTGGTGACCCTTCTTTGGAACCGATTGTAGCTGGGAAAACATCGGTTTATATGCAGAAAATAGGGTGGGGGTTGGGGTAGGGAGTAAATGACAGACTAAAGCCCAAAAAGAGAAAAGAGTTGATAATGATCTGGCTAGGAAGATGAGTAGCTGGGGCAGTGTGTACTGGCAGGCTGTGTTAACAAGACCTGGTGTTTATGGTGGGGAGCTAGGAAATGGGACAATTTAGGCCCTAACACCACTTCATGTAGAATTCCTACAGTGCTTAAATAAAACATTCAGCCCATTGAGCCTGCGAACAGCATCCTTCATAGGCCACCCAACCCCGTATCTACCATGGCTCATGAAGCTAAACTGCACATCTTTACACCAATGGAGGAAACCGACTCAGAAACCGGGAGGTACTAATCGAACCCGAACCCAGGTCCCTGGTAGCAGTACTTACCACATTATCACCGTCAAAATGTCTCGCTCATTGACTAGTCAGTGTCGCGCTGCACAGCCCAGTGCGCAGGCGCAGCGATGGGCTGAGCTCTGAGCATGCTCAGTCTTCGTCATGGGGTCAGGCTGAGGAGCAGGGCGTTCGGGCAGCGGGAGGAAAATGTGAGACAGATTGGGAATGGAAGCGGCGGCACTGGGGCCTTGCAACTTTATCAACACTCGAGGCCCAGAATAAGAGCCCATAGGATCCGTATTTACATCGCAGGCGAGGACAGATTCCCCGGGGGAGAGGATACCGTAGCCGCCACCTTGTATGAGTCTGGGTGGCGGTGTCCCTCACGGAAGGGCTTCGGTTACCCGGGTAACCGCCCGCCATCTTGGTGAGGGAATCCGGTATGTACCAAGGGAGACGCGGGATTTACAGACTTAGGGTGATGATGTCAGAAAAAATCAGCTAGAATTGTCTGTTCTGAATTTCTGTACTGTGCATATCGTCACGAATTTTTTTCAACTGCATCTTTCGAAGGTGTCAAGGGGAGGAAACAGGAAATCCAAATCAAACCACTTCAAAACGCGACAGAGTCACTGGATTCAAAAAGACCCGACTATGATTTGCCTTTGAATTTGGAGGGAGAACCGCTTGTGTGTTCTGTCTTTGGGAATAGATTTCAGACTTCAGTGTGACTGCAAAAGCGTTGAGACTCTCTCAATCTCCTGAGTGAGGGTGCTCTACAAACTGACTGTGGAAAGAGCTTTAACTAATTGTACAGCCTGAAGACCATCACATCATTCACTGTGTTTATAATCATATTGTATACCTGAATAAGTTTTGAACTTCTCATTAAACCTGGAAAATACAAGGACACCAACAGCATGGAGAAACCTTGGAAATGTGAGAACTGTGGAAAGGGATTCAGATACCCATCCAGGCTGGGATACCATCGACGCAGTCACACTGGGCCTTGCGCTGGACAGAAACCGTGGAAATGTGAGGACTGTGGCAAAGGATTTGATTATCCGTGCCTGCTGGAAACTCATCGACGCAGTCACACTGGAGACAGGCCATTTATCTGCTCTGTGTGTGGAAAGGGATTTGCCAAGTCAGCCAGTCTCATGTTACACCAGCGAATTCACACTGAGGAGAGACCGTTCAGCTGCACTTATTGTGGAAAGAGGTTCAGACAGTCATCCACCCTCACTGCACACCAGCGAATTCACACTGGGGAAAAGCCATTCACCTGTTCACTATGTGGGAAGAGATTTGCTCAGTCATCCAGCCTCCAGGCACATCAACAAATTCATGCTGGGAAGAAGCTATTCAATGGCACTTCCTGCAGAAAGAGGTTGAAGCCTTCAACTGACCCTAGGTTACACCAGCAGGGTGATCCCGGACAGAGGCCATTCACCTGTGCCATATGTGGGAAGGGATTTACTCAGTCAGCCAGCCTCATGTTACACCAGAGAATTCATACTGAGGAGATGCCATTCAGTTGCACTCACTGTGGGAAGCGGTTCAGGTCTTCATCCAACCTCAATGCACACCAACGAGTTCACACTGGAGAGAAGCCATTCATCTGCTCTGAGTGTGGGATGGGATTCACACAGTCAGCAAACCTGGCTGTACACCAGCGAATTCACACTGAAGAGAAGCCATTCAATTGTACTCACTGTGGAAAGAATTTCCGGCAATCATCTACCCTCACTGCACACCTACGTACTCACACTGGAGAGAGACCGTTCACCTGCTCAGAGTGTGGGAAGGGATTCACTCAGTCAGCCAGCCTCATGTTACATCAGCGAATTCATAATGGAGAGATGCTGTTTAGCTGCTCTTACTGTGGAAAGGGTTTCAGGCAGTCTTCTGACCTCACTGCACACCAGCGAGTTCATACTGGAGAGAAGCCATTCATCTGCCCAGTGTGTGGGAAAGGATTCACTCATTCATCTGGCCTTTGGTCACATAAGCGAGTTCACACTGGGGAGAGACAATTCAGCTGCATTGCCTGTGGAAAGAGGTTCAGGTCTGCATCTGACCTCAATGTGCACAAGCGAGTTCATACCGGGGAGAGGCCATTCATCTGCTCCACATGTGGGAAGGGATTTACACGGTCGTCCAATCTGCTGACACATCAGCGGATTCATAAGCGTCAGCAGAGTTTGGATTCTATTGATAATCACATCCAGGACAATGTTTGATGTGGTTCTGCTGAATGTAACGACCTTGGTACTTGGCTGTGGTTGAATATTTTGGAACTATTCCTGATTTGTGGGGTTGCAGTGTCCCTAGAAAAACACAACCTGTGATCTTTTCACTTAATTTAAAAACTCTTGTTGGTAGGAACTTGATTATAATAAATCTATGAACTTTTACTTCAATCTAAAATTGATCTTGCGTGCAAATCTAAAATTCTGAAAATTTTCATTGATGAACATCTCCAATTACAAAGTACTGATGAATCTTTGCTGGCAATTCTTACTGGTTTACACATGCTTTGCATTTTTAAATTAAATGATCAGAAACAAAACAAAAACAAAATTTGATATGTTTTCCAAGTGGAGCAATAAATGCATTATCACTCAATGTTGATTTTAATAAAGTTTGGGAGTGCAGAGTTCAATCATTTATGACACAGCCACAGCTACATCTGGTAATGACAGAATCCATGTAAAAGACTGGCCTGAGACCTGCTGTGTAGAAATGGTGTTTGAAATTGAAGGAAAAAGAAAAGCCCACCAGACACACAACATAAACCCAACATGAAATTAGTTTAAAGTAGCTGAGACAATCATGTAAAAAGAAAGGGAAATACCATGCAAAGAAACACTGGATCAACCTCTGTCAAGAAATCCAAATTGCCTGCGACAGTGGAAATCCATGTCCTACATTTGTTGGGATCAAGAGAATGCTTGGTCCACCCAGCACTTAGCGTCTTGAGATCAGGAGACAGTAAAATCCTCACTGACAGTCGTAAGTAGATGTCCCACTGGGTTAAGCACTCCTTTGAACTGTACTCCTGTGTCGCAGATAAAGCCCAGTCTCCATCTGAAACTTCCCTGCAGCTTCTTATTGTAGTTGACTTGGATGCAGAACCTTCATCTGACCTGGAAAAAGTTGTTGATTGCTGAGCAAACAGAAAGGCCCCCAGCAAGGTTGGAATCACAGCCAAACTACTCAAACACAGAAAGTTGCACCTAAATTCCTCCTCCTCTGTTGGAACACAGCATCTGTTCTATAGGTTATGCATGATGCAAAAATCATCACATTCTACGAAAACAACGGAGTCGGAAGAGATTGCAACAATGACAGGGAAATCTCATTTCTTAGCATAACAGGGAAGAACTTAGGGTCATGTTTAAAAGACTCTAGTTACTTACAGAGTTAGTCCACCCGGAAGCACAATGTGATTCCTGTGCTGACAGATAGAGAGGATCTTCTCCATACACTAGGTACAAGAGAGGTTTATATTTGGATAAAACAAAGAACTAATGATGTTGGACATTGAAAACACATAAAAACAGAAACTGCTAGAGAAGTTTGTCAGGTTTGTCAGCATTTGTGGAGAGAAAACAGAGTTAGTGTTCCAAGTCTTCAGTTCTGAAGAAGGGTCACTGGACTCAAAACATTTGATTTCTCATTTCAGATGCTGCCCGACTTGTGGAGTTTCTCCAGGAATTTCTGTCTTTATGAGTTTATAATTGGACTTTAGTCTAAAATGCGACCAGCTTCTGTGCTGAGGAAAGTGAAATGTTATAACTTTTTATCTGTCATAACATATTGTCTATGTGTACTTTATAATTCATATTTAAAGCTTTATTACTGTGTGAAAATAAGCCTTTATATATGATTTACAAAATACATATTGAATGGGAATGGGTATGAAAGTGTTTGATTCCCCAAAAAGTGAGCTTCACCTTTGAGGTTATGGACTGGATCTCTCAAACTGAGAAATCCCAGCCTTTTTAAAAAAAAATTCTTAGCCTAAGTAGGTTGAAGCTTTGTACTCCTACAAAAGTGAACTTTTGTTACTTTTTCTACAGTTATATTACAATCATTTGGAGAAGCCCTTGAAGACAGAACAAGAAATATCAAAGCTGAGAAAACGCCCAAAGGCATCGGAAAAAAATATATTAGTATGAGGCTTATGCTCATTGATCTGAAGTTAAACTATGTAAAGTTGTCGAATATTTACTGCAACATTTGTGACCAAGCACACAAGTTAACTCAGACCATGGACAAGATGGTGATCATTTGATTGGGAGACTTTGCCTTCTAAAGATTTGGTTTCGTCCCATTTGTTGCTTTTCAAAACAAAATGCTTGAGAACGAGAGGTATAGGAGTTATCTCATACTGAATGCAAGTACTTCAACCTTCGACCACCATGTAATGTGAATATTAAATAATATTTTGATTGAGTTTTTTTAAAGGAGTCACAAAGACATTTGATGAAGGCGTAGGAGGCTGTGAGGTGGTGTCCAGGAGGTTGGGGTTTATTGGAGGCAGGAGTAGGGATTGATACAGGGAGACGACATCTATATGGAATTCAGCAAGGTGTTCGACAAGGTTCCACATGGTAGGCTGCTTAGCAAAGTTAGATCACATGGAATCCAGAGGGAGCTAGCCAGTTGGAGACAAAATTGGCTTGAAGACAGGAGACAGAAGGTGTTGGTGGAGTGTTTTGTTGCATTGGAGGCCTGTGACCAGCAGTGTGCAGCAAGGATTGGTGCTGGGTCCATTGCTTTTTGTCATTTATATCAATGATTTGGATGTGAATGCATGGTTAGTAAATTTGCAGATAACATCAAAGTTGCTAGTGTAGTGGATAGTGAAGATAGTTACCTCAAGAGTACAGTGGGACCTTAATCAGATGAGCCAATGGCTAAGGAGTGGCAGATTGAGTTTACGATTCATGTGTTTGAACTATAAAGTGTTGAATTTGGTGGGGTAAATCAGGGCAGGACTTACCCAAGGGCCCTGGGGAGTGTTGCTGAACAAAAGGACCTTGGGGTGGAGTCGCAGGTAGAAAGGTAGTGAAGAAGCCATTTGGTATGCTTGCCTTTATTGGTTAGTGCATTGACTATAGGAATTGGAATGTCATGTTGCAGCTGCACAGGACATTGCTTAGTGATAATGGGAACTGCAGATGCTGGAGAATCCAAGATAATAAAGTGTGAAGCTGGATGAACACAGCAGGCCCAGCAGCATCTCAGGAGCACAAAAGCTGACGTTTCGGGCCTAGACCCTTCATCAGAGAGGGGGATGGGGTGAGGGTTCTGGAATAAATAGGGAGAGAGGGGGATGCAGACCGAAGATGGAGAGAAAAGAAGATAGGTGGAGAGGAGAGTATAGGTGGGGAGGTAGGGAGGGGATAGGTCAGTCCAGGGAAGACGGACAGGTCAAGGAGGTGGGATGAGGTTAGTAGTTACGAAATGGAGGTGCGACTTGGGGTGGGAGGAAGGGATGGGTGAGAGGAAGAACAGGTTAGGGAGGCAGAGACAGACTAGGCTGGTTTTGGGATGCAGTGGGTGGAGGGGAAGAGCTGAACTGGTTGTGAGCTGCAGTGGTTAGTCCACTTTTAGAAAACTGATTTAATTCTGGTACCCTGCTATAGGGAAGTTGTTAAACTATAGTATTCAGAAAAGATTTACAAGGATGAGTCAATACAGTATGGAGCTGGAGGAATGCAGCAGGTCAGACAGCGTCAGAGGAACAGGAGAGTTGACGTTTCGGGTCAGGACCCTTCATCAGGATTCCTTAAGACCAGTCATAACCACATCACGTCAGGAGAACTGCCCACCCCGTCCAACAGCTTCCAACCTCATCATTCTCCAACCCCACATCACCTGATTCTATCTCCTTCCCAAAATCCACAAACCTGACTGCCCTAGTTGATCCGTTGTCTCTGCTTGCCCCATGCCGCACTGAATGTATCTCTGCTTAAATTAACTGTGTCTTTCCCCCTGGTCAAGGAACTCTCCACCTGTGTTAGAGACACTGCCCATATCCTCCACCTCCTCCAAGACTTGCAATTCCCTGGCCCACAAAAGTTCATCTTCACCATGGACATCCAGTCCCTGTACACTTGTATCCCCCATGCAAATAACCTAACAGTCCTCCT
Organism: Stegostoma tigrinum; assembly: GCF_030684315.1. Taxonomy (NCBI): domain Eukaryota; kingdom Metazoa; phylum Chordata; class Chondrichthyes; order Orectolobiformes; family Stegostomatidae; genus Stegostoma; species Stegostoma tigrinum. The sequence goes on along the minus strand of NC_081395.1, from coordinate 14,932,510 downwards.
CTTCTTCCTGTACCGTATGTCCATTCAGTCCCCCTCCACTGACCCACTCATCCACTTAACGAAACTTGTCCTTACCTTGACAACTTTTCCTTTAATTCCTCCCACTTCCTACAAACTAAAGAGGTGACTATGGGCACTCGTATGGGTCCAAGCTATGCATGCCTGTTTGTTGAATGCATGGAACAGTCCCTCTTCCACTGTTACACCAGCACCAACCCTCAAAGAAAGAACAAAGAAAATTACAGCACAGGAACAGGACCTTCGGCCCTCCAAGCATGTGCCAATCCAGAACCTCTATCTAAACCTGTCACCTATTTTCTAAGGATCTGTATCCCTCTGCTCCCTGCCCATTCATGTATCTGTTTAGATACATCTTAAATGATGCTATTGTGCCCGCCTCTACCACCTCCACTGGCAACGCGTTCCAGGCACCCACCACCCTCTGTGTAAAGAACGCTCCACGCATTCCTCCCTTCAACTTTTCCCCTCACCTTGAAATCGTGACTCCCTAGTAATTGAGTTCCCCCACTCTGGGAGAAAGCTTCTTGCTATCCACCCTGTCTATACCCCTCATGATTTTGTAGACCTCAGTCAGGTCCCCCCTCAACCTCATCTCTTCCTCCACTATATTGACTGAATTGGTACTGCCTTGTGCTTCCATGAGGAGCTTGAACAGTTCACCCCAACCTCAAATTCACCTGGACTATCTCCGATACTTCTCCCCCCATCCTGGACATCCCCATCTACATATCTGGTAACCATCTCAGAACCAACATCTATTTCTTCCATAACTATCATGCCTACACCTCCTCTCACCCACCATCCTGCAAGATTGTGATCTCCTATTCCCAATTCCTCCACCCCAAAATGGAGTGTTCTATTCCCAGATATCCTCCTATTTCAAGGACCACAACTTCCCCCCTCCATTGATTGAAAATGCCCTCAACCGCATCTCTTGCATTTCCCACACTTTTGCCCTCAAACCGTCTTCCCCCAACAAAAATAAAAACAGATTTCACCGGTCCTTGCATACCACCCCTCTAACCTCCGCAAGAGTCCTGATGAAGGGTCCCGACCTGAAACATTGACTGTCCTGCTTCTCTGATGCTGCCTGACCTGCTGGATTCCTCCAGCTCCACACTGTATTGACTCTGACTCTGGCATCTGCAGTTCCTGCTATCTCCAAAGATTTACAAGGATGTTGCCAGGAGGAGGGTTTGAGCTATGGGAAGACACTGAATAGGCTGGGGCATTTTTTCCTTGGAGCATCAGAGGCTGAGGGGTGACCTTACAGAGATTTATAAAATCATCCATGCATGGGGTGAACTGCCAAGGTCTTTTTCCCAGGGTGGGAAGTCCAAAACTAGAGGGCATAGCTTTAAAGTGAAAGGGGAAGATTTAAAAGGGACCTTTGCAAGGGCAACTTTTTCATGCAGAGAGTGATGTGCCTATAGAATGAGCTACCAGAGGAAGACACCTGGATGGGTATGTGAATAGGAAAGGTTTAAAGGGAAATGGGCCAAATGCTGGGAAATGGGAACAGATCACTTTAGGATATCTGGTCAGGTTGGACCAAAGGGTCTGTTTAGATGCTGTATAGCTCTCTGACTCTACGTCAGTAAAGTTCCATCCGAGCTTCTGACAGAGAATTGTAATGAGTGGAATGTTCCACTTAGAATAAAAGATGGAAGAAAAACCCACCACTGAATGGAAATTGGAATAAGTCATTCTGGCTTTAGTTAAACAAAGCAATTTGCTATCTATGTGCACTTTAGTGAAAGTCTGGAAGATATGAATGAGACCAGTAAATTGACAGTAAAATAAAACAAAGACCTATGGATACAGGAGTTCTGAATCTTTTGATTCTCAACTTCTAAATCAAATCTCATCTTAAATTTGTGGATAGAAAACAGAGGTAACAGAGGAGAATTATAGGAGAGAAAGCAGCATTAATCTTTTGGGTCCAGTAACCCTTCTCGGATTGATATTACTTCTGCTTTCTTTCCACACATGCTGCCAGCTCTGCTGAGTTTTCCCAGCAGTTTGTTTTTAATTCTGATTTGTAGCATCCACATTCTTTGTTTTTCCTTTCTTACTAACTTTTCCTTCTCCAGGGAGGAAAGCGTGGTATCACCAGTAAAAGCAGAATATTGTCGAAGCTGTAAATGTGAAACAAACACAGAATGCTGGAAAAACTCAGCAGGTCTGGCAGTATGTGTGGAAAGATAACATTTCCAATTGGCTGTGATTGTTCTTCAGAACTCTTGAGTTTTTGCAGAGTTTCTCCAGCATACTTTGTTTGTCTCCAATCATGTAAGAGATGCTACTCATTACTGTACCGATACTTGGGAGTGTTTTCCAGATCCTCTATTGCCTTTACCTCATATTAGAAAATGGTGCTCAGGTCTCAGTGAGATGTGCCAGTTCAGCATGAACTCATCCTAAATCAGCCTTCAATTTATTTCTGCAATGTCTCATCACGTTCCCACATTTCGGTAGCAAACATTGAAATATTTGCTCTATCCCCCACAGGATGTGAACTGTTTAAAGTTACAAACAAGAGGCTCTAGTTTTCGCATGGAATTTGACGCAGCATCAGATTTCCAAAGAAGGCAGTATTCTAGCTCTACCCATTTCCATCATGGGGTTGAGAGCTGAGCATGCACAGTCAGTTCGCAGGAACTGGAGACTTTTGCACAGGCACAGTACTGAACATGCACAGTCCAAAGATGGAGAGAGATGTACCCTCAGTGGAACAAACGACACTTGGTCGTCAACCATTTTAACTTCCCCTACCCCTCTTTGGGTGCCATGTCCATCCTGGGCCTCCTCCAGTGTCACAATGACACTACCCACAAACTGGAGGAGCAACACTGCATATTCTGCCTTGGGAGACTACGGCATGATGGCCTAAACGTGTAATTCACCAGTTTTAAAATCTCCCCACCTCCCTGGCCTCATCCCACGTCCAAGCATCCCTCTCATTCCCACTTCCTTACCTGACAACCTGTCTATCTTCTATCCCACCTATCCACTCTTCCCACCTCACTGACCACAGATGCTGCCAGACCTGCTGAGCTTTTCCAGCAGTTTCAGAGAATGTTGAGTGTCTCTCCTGGCCAAAGATAGAGAAGTGACCTTAAGACAGGATCCTGAGGAACCTGGTAGAGTGAATGGAGAAATTATGTTTTTTCTTGTGGAAGAGAACAACGCTAGAAGATGCAATCTAAAAATAAGGGATCTTCTATTTAAGATGGAAATCGCAGAATAACCAAATTGTTACAAAAGATGAAGCCAATTGGCCCCTCATGCCTGCCTTGGTTCTATTGTCTTGTGTCCAGTCACTTCCTTTTCCCCATATTTCTGTAATCCATTTTTATCAAAATAATCATCTAATACCTTCTTGAATGCCTCAACTGAACTTCCACTACATTTCTAGGCAATACATTCCATAATACTTGCTGTATGAAAGATAGTCTTTTTCTCATGTTTCATTTTCATATCACTGTAAATTTATGTAATCTCATTTTTTGTTCTTTCATGAACAGAAACACCTCCATATTTGCTCTGTCCAGCTCATGATTTTGAAAACCTCTATCAAATCTGCTGTGTCGTCTTCTCTGCAAGGGGAATAGCCCAATGTGCTTAAATCTATGCTGAAGGTTTCTCATTCCTGGAACCATTCTATTAAACTCCTCTGCAGTCTCTGCAGTACATTCAGATATTTTCTCTTAGGTATCACCCACAGTACACCAGCTGTGATCTAACAGTGCATTGCACAAGTTGACAATTGTTTTTTGCGTCTTGTATTCAATGCCCTTATTAATAAATCTGAAAACTCCATATACTTTATTAACTGTGTTCTCCACCTGTACTGCCACCTTCATGCTGACTGTATCAGATTTTACCACTGTTTTCTAAATGCTCTGCTATAAAATCCTTGATAATGCATGTTCCCCATACCTACTTCAGACTCACATGTCCATAATTTTGTTACCTCTCTCCCTTTTTAAATAGTGGGGTTACATTAGCTACCTTCAAATCTGTAGGGACTATTCCAGATTCTAAAGAATCTTGGAAGATGACCACTAATACATTCTCTATTTTGAGGGCCACTTTCTTCAGTATTCTGGCATCTAGATAATCAGACTCTGGAAATTTATCGTACTTCAATCCCATCTGTTTCTCCAATACCATTTCTTTACTAATTCTAGATTTGCTTCAATCCGTCCCTCACTGTAAACCCTGTGTTCCCCATTATTTCTGGTACATTATTCATGTCATTCTTTGAGAAGACAAAAGCAAAGCATAAATTTAGTTTGTTAGTTATTTCTTTGTTCCCCATTATAAATTTGTCCATTTCTGTTGTAAGGAGTTCAGATGATTTTCCAGTCTGTTGATACATCAGCGCGTGCACACTGGATAGAGGCTGTTCATCAGCTCTTTGTGTGTGAGAAGGTCTTCAATAATTCATTTAACTTGTTGAACCACAAGTGAAGAAGAGATGTTTCAAAAGCCTAGTCTATGGTAAGTGCTATTAAATTTCCTGGGGTTCGTGTGACAATCAATCTGTTCACACTGAAAAAAGACCATTTAGTTGCATTAATTGTGCGAGCAGATGCAGGCAATCAAATGATCTGTCTGTACACCAGCAAGTTCACACTAGGGAGAGGCCATGTGCCTGTGCCTTGTGTGGGAAGGTCTGCTCATTTATCCAACCTGCTGACAGCATATTCACAAGAAACTGCCAGGATTGGATTCTGCCGTTATTGTTAATCTAGTCCAGCACTGAACTGCATGCATTCTGACAGTTGCAATCTGTTTTTGATGATTGTAATCACTTGCAGCCCAAATCTAGTTTTTTTAGAATTCTGGATAATTGTCAAATCTACTTACTCTTGACAAAAGGATGTTGCTAAGACAAGTTAGTTCCTTTTGATATAACCTCTTTGTTATTTCACACAACTGGTGCATGGACAGCAAGATCCTGCAAATGGCAGTGAAACAAGAAATATTTTGTATTTTTTTAGTGTTGTTATTTAAAGTTGGATTTTTGGCCCACCATAGACAGGAGAACTTACTTGTGGATAATGTGTGGAATTGTTGAGGTCTCCTGAGCTAAGAGTGGAGCCAACTGAGAATGTGGGATCTGCAGTTAATCTTGAAGAATTGCTATTTGGGATCTTTTCTGTTTATTCACTGACTCTCAGCTGAAGTTGTTTCAAACGTAAAATAGTTTACTTCAAATATCAATCCCAACTTAACCTTTGGAGAAAAGCATACAGCTTTAAATCTGCTGTAATCAGTATGGTCAACCCAGCTCACTCTTGTTCCTTTTTCTATATTTTAATAATAGCTACCTAATTCCCACTCATTTTGAACCACAGTTCTGCTATTGTTGTAGCTTAGGTTCTCACACAGTTTTTTGTGCTTGTAACTGACCAATATTGTTCACCAAACTGTAAACATTTGTGTACATGCATTTTGACACAGGGATTCCCAACTCTCCATCCTGACATACTGAGAATGAACAGAGTGGGATGCATTTGGAGATGGGATATTCCCAGTTCTCCACATCTAAAGGGAAAAGGAATGGTATAGTTGGGCGGAATGATGATATTTTATGATATCACAGCAGTGCTTAGTAACCATCCTCCCTGAGCCTTGCTCATAATGGACTGGATTTAACTCAGTTTTAGAGCCATAGAGGTGTATACAGCATGAAAACAGACCCTTCAGTCAAACTCATCCATGCTGACCAGATGTCCTAAATTAATTTTGTTCCCATTTGCCAGCACATGGCCAATATCCCTCTAAACCCTTCCTATTCATATATTTGTCCAGATGCCTTTTAAATCTTGTACCAGCCTCCCCCACTTGCCCATTGAATACATGCGCCACCCTCTATGTGAAAATGTTGCCTCTTAAGTCCATTTTAAATCCCCTCTCACCTTAAACCTAAACCCTCTAGTTTTGTCCTCCATTACCCTGGGGAAAAGATCTTAACCACATATCCTGTCCATGTTCCAAATGACTTTATAAACTTGTAGAAGGTCAGCCCTCAGCCTCTGATGCTGCAAGGAAAATAGCCCAAAACCTATTCAGCCTCTCCCTGTAGCTCCCTATCTCTATCCCTAACCTTAACCCTAACCCTCCAATTCTGGCAGCATCCTTGTAAATCTTTTCTGAACCCTTTCAAGTTTAACAACATCCTTCCTATGGTAGGGAGGCCAGAATTAAACAGTGTTCCAGAAGTGGCCTAACCAATGTCCTGTACAGCTGCAACATGAGCCAACTCATATACTCAATGCACTGACCAATAAAGGCAATCATACCAAACATCTTCTTTGCTACCCTATCTACCTGCAACTTCACTTTCAAGGGACTGTACACCTGCACTGCAAGGTCTTGTTCAGCAGCACTCCCTCAGGACTTTACCATTAAGTGTATAAGTCCTGGCTTGGTTTGCCCTACCAAAGTGTAGCACCTCACATTTATCTGGATTAAACTCCATCTTCCACTATTTGGCCCATCTGCTCAAGGTCCCATTGTACTCTGAAATAACCTTCACTGTCTGGTAACATCACTAATTTTGGTGTCATCTGCAAGCCTATTAACCATTGCACCTGTATTCACTTCCAAATCACTTAGATAAATGACAAAAAGCAGTGGACCCAGCACTGATCCTTGGGGCACACTACTAGACACGGGTCCCTAGTCTGAAAAGCAACACTTCACTGCCACTCTCTGTCTCCTACCTTCGAGCCAAATTTGTGTCCAAATTTCTAGTTCTCCCTGTATTACATGTGATCTAACCTTGTTAACCAGTCTATCATACAGATCCTTGTCAAACGCCTTACTCAAATCCATATGGACAATGTCCACCACTCTGCTTTCATCAATCCTCTTCATCACTACTTGAAAAAACTCAATCAAGTTAGTGAGATACAATTTCTTATGCACAAAGCCATGTTGACTATCCCCAGTCAGTCCTCGCCTTTTCAAATACAAGTAAATCCTGTCCCTCAGAATCCCGTCCAACAACTTGCCCACTAGTGATGTCAGGATTGTTACAGGAAGTGGAACAGCAGTAAGAGCCAGGTGGAGCCCAGTATAAATGGGGAGTAAGACAGAATAAACTTCAACCTTACTGAGTGAGAACTATCATTCACCTGGACACTCCCAGTTCCCCTCGCCACATGGACTGAAAGGGCCTCTCCAAAGCAACCATGCTACCCCTTTCAGAGGCCGGGTTTGTTCCTGATGGAAGACAGAGAGAGAGAGAAAAAAAACATTGGGAGAGCTGGGACCCATTGGAATGGCCCATGACTCCAGCTTGGACGCGGCAATCACAGGATTTGTGGTGGCAGAGGCCTGTAACTGAGACCCTGGAGCCTATTTCAGAGACCCCAGCCGATGTTGAGCAGCAGAGGAGGAACAAGAAGAAAGGAGAAAGATTTACTGCAACGCAGTCAAATCTTACATTCAGGGTTTCAAGATGGCACTGAAGCATGGTGACACACTGCATATAATATGAGAAAACTCTTCACGATATTTTTATACATGTGTGATAATAAATCTAAATCTAATTTTTACAAAAATCACTGTCTGTATCCCAAGGATGACTGAAAGGTTTCCTCTGTGTCTAATATGGGCTGTATCTGACTGGAGAATGTCTGATTCTGACATGATTTATTCACCTTGATAATGAAATAATCTCATCAGTGTCTTGCCTGGACCCTGCAGGATGATTGTCTGGGATAGTTTGCACATTAGCCTCAATCCAGTTTTGAGCTCCCTGCTCACATCTCATCCTGCATTGTTCTATTGAAAAGATTCCAACTTTGTCTTGCCTCTCCCCATGGATATGTGAAGTTGGAACTGTATTAGAATATCAAACTGAACATTCACAGCAGACAGGACACTCTGAGAAACACTTTATTTTGCACAATGAGCTGTTACACTCTGGGATGCAGTGTCTGAACGTTTGGTGCAGTAACAGGAACTTTCAAAAGGAAATTGGATATAAGCTCGAAGGAAAACACATTCAAGCTGACAGGAAACAGACAAGTAAATGACTTTAGAAACTCAAACAATCACTTCCTTGTAGACAGGTCATGATGACAACACTGATAAAACATTCCAGTGCTCAGAATTGACTTATTGGAGAATAAGGTTACAAACCTAAGGTAATTGGAAATTGAAGAAGAGGCATGAGGAGAATGTGAGCAGTTAGTATCTGGTACGTGCAGCTCGAGAGGTTGGTGGAGGCAGATTTAACTGAGATATTCAAGGAGAAATTGGCTTATTGTCTGCAAAGGAAAATATATGCAATGTTACAGAGAGAAGCTAGTGACTGTCACTAGGTGAGTCGCTCATTCAGGCAGCCTCCCAGTATTCAGATGAGGTCAAAACTGCTCACCGTATTCCAAGTATGGTTTTACCAATGCCCTGTACAGATGCAGCAAAACATCCCTGCTCCAGTACTCAACTCCTTTCACCATTAAGGCCAATATACAATTTACCTTCATCACTGCCTGCTGCTTACTTTCGAAGACTAGTCTACTAGAACACCATGGTCTTGTTGCACAGCCCCTTTTCCAATCTATCCCCAGTCACATAATTATCTCCCTGTTTTTGCTATCCTAGTGGATAACCTCCATATATCCACGTTACACCATATATACCATGTATTTGCCATATATTGTGAATAGGAAGCAGAAGTGGCACAGAGCACTGGATGGACATGGATTCAGATCTGTAGAAAAAAAGGCTTCACCAACCAGGGTCAGGAAATCTTTCCTGGATAATGCTAAAAGCTCTAGATTGTAGTTTATTTGTAGCTTAATGCTGAAAAGTCATCAGGAACTTAAATAATTTCACTGCTATTACTTTTACCATATCCAGCCAGAGAATGCCGTGGACAAGAGGGATCTTGGAGAATCGTTAACAGATTGCTGAAGATAGCAGCACAAAGCATATGGGACACTTGCCTTTGTCAATCGAGGCATAGATTATAAGAGCAGGGAGGTTAGGCTTATGCTGTATAGAAGTTTGATTAGATCATAGCTGGAGTATGATGTGTAGTTTTAGTCTCCACACTATAGATTAGATTAGATTAGATTCCCTACAGTGTGGAAACAGGCCCTTCAACCCAACAAGTCCACACTGCCCCTTGGAGCATCCCACCCAAACCCATCCCCCTATAACCCACCCACCCCTGAACACTATGGGCAATTTAGCATGGCCAGTCCACTGAGCCTGCACAACTTTGGACTGAGGGAGGAAACCGCAGCTGTAATGGAAGACAATTGATTTGGTTTTTATGACACGAAATAAGAGGAAATTTCCACTATTTCAGTACTGGATGATTTAGCAACAATGGATAATTGAGGGACAGATGATGATATTCTCAATGTTTGTGCAGAAACATATGATGTCATCCAGAAGTGACTTTTAAATAAGAGGCATAGAATAGATCCTTGAGGGACAATAGGGGTAACAACATGAGACAAGAAGCTCTTGATGTTGATTCTGTTTTCACAATTAGATTGAGAAGAATGGAACTAAGAGCAATCTTGGAATATCATGACATATCTTGCTGATTAGAGAATACCGCTCCTTTCTTGAAAGAGCGGAGCAGAGGTCATGGAACTTGAAGGCTTTCAGTGTTTCTCGGCCCCGAGAGTGTCATTAACATCCAGGACAACAGCCGCCAATAGTTACGGGCAGCAGGGTGCCGGAGACTCTGACCAGGACACAACATTGTAGATGTCTCTCCTGCATTGATAGAGATGCCATTTATAAAACAAAAGTAGAAAATACTTGAGAAACTCAGAAGGTCTCGCAGCATCAGTGGAGAGAAAGCAAAGTTAACATTTTGGGTCCAGCAACACTTCTTCTGTTCTAAAGTTTTTGTTTCAGATTTCCAGCATGTGCAGTTTTTTGTTATTTTTATGAACTCCATTTACGGGACTGGGGAAGGCAGGGGAGTGGGCAGGTTGGGAATGGAGCATTCACACACAGGAAGGACAATACAGAAAATTGTTTGTCTCGTCTGAACTTTTTTTCCTGGGCAGACAGAGATGAATTTTGCAAACTTAATTTACAGGCCATTAGAAGGAGAGTATTAACACATCTACAAACTCAAACACACAAATCTTTGCCTCCTCTGAATTTCTATTCTGCACTAATTAAGGATGGAGACAGAGGGGGACATGGTAGAGACATATAAAATTATGAAGGAACTAGATAGGGTAGACAGGAAGGTAGAGGTGTAAGTGAACAGGGAGCATAGTTTGAAGGCATGAACAGGACATTTACAGGTTAGGCTATTGACCCACTGCTGGAAAATAGGATTAGATTAGTTAGGTGCTTGTTTTTGCCTAGCTCGGACTTGATGGGCCAAAAAGACTTTTCTCTGTATTGTAGACCTCAAAGACCTGCCCCTTCACTAACAAGCCCAGCAATACATGATACCAATGATAATGGGATCTGCAGATGCTGGAGAATCCAAGATAATAAAATGTGAGGCTGGGTGAACACAGCAGGCCCAGCAGCATCTCAGGAGCACAAAAGCTGACGTTTCGGGCCTAGACCTCCCAGTCGCACAATAAACAACTGCACCTCCCAGTTGCAAACCATTTCCACTCCCCCTCCCATTTTTAAGATGACATGTCCATCATGGGCCTCCTGCAGTGCCACAATGATGCCACCCGAAGGTTGCAGGAAAAGCAACTCATATTCTGCTTGGGAACCCTGCAGCCCAATGGTATCAATGTGGACTTCACCAGTTTCAAAATCTCCCCTTCCCCCACCGCATCCCAAAACCAGCCCAGTTCATCCCCTCCCCCCACTGCACCACACAACCAGCCCAGCTCTTCCCCTCCACCCACTGCATCCCAAAACCAGTCCAACCTGTCTCTGCCTCCCTAACCTGTTCTTCCTCTCACCCATCCCTTCCACCCCAAGCCGCACCTCCATCTCCTACCTACTAACCTCATCCCACCTCTTTGACCTGTCTGTCTTCCCTGGACTGACCTATCCCCTCCCTACCTCCCCACCTATACTCTCCTCTCCACCTATCTTCTTTTCTCCATCTTCGGTCCGCCTCCCCCTCTCTCCCTATTTATTCCAGAACCCTCACCCCATCCCCCGCTCTGATGAAGGGTCTAGGCCCGAAACGTCAGCTTTTGTGCTCCTGAGATGCTGCTGGGCCTGCTGTGTTCATCCAGCCTCACATTTTATTAAAATGATGCCAATACTTGGTTACCTGTGAAGATGATGATTTTTGACCTCCCTAACCACTGCAGTCCATGCAACGACAGCTACAAACATTACATCAGACAGACAGGAAGGAAATTAGCCATCAGAATACACAAACATCAGCTAGCAGCAAAACGGAATGATTAACCCACCTTAATATTTGTACATTCGGACAATGAAGGCCATCAGTTTAACTGGGACAAAGTAATCATATTAACCCAGCCCCCAAAGTCAATTCATACTCTGAGCTCATGTGCCTTACCAGTCAGACCTCGTGCTTTGAAATAAATGCACTTTAAACCAGAAGTCTTTTCCCACCCTTTTCTGTGCTCCTGGCTGTCCTGAATAGTGAACTTGCTCTTGATGGCTATTGTATTTTCCCTGACAGCTTGACAGTCCCTCTCAAATTTTTTGAGTCCCACATGCCTTGTCAAACTAGTTTAAACTAGTCTGTCCTGGTCATTCTTGATATTTTTACCCAGTGGTTTGAAGATTTCTTTGTCAGTAAAAAGTAATGCCCTCACCACAGTTAAAATCTGATGGAAACTGGTCCAAAACATAAGGAGCGGGAGAGAGAATGGTTCTCATTTCACAGCAGAATGAATGAAACAGCTCATTACCTTGTGGGCGAGGAATAACATTTTGAGTACTCCACCACCCAGAGACCAGTGGGATGCTCCAGTGTTTTCCTCACTCGATAAAAACACTGAGATAAGCTGTCAGAAAGGTGACTGGGTCATTGCTTTGCCTGATGCCTTAATTATCATGTTCTCCTCTCTTGTTCACTATCCCTTCCACAGCCCGTCAGTTCATGACAAGTCAGTCAGTGCAGATTGTACAAATCACCAGGTTCCATTCCCCCTTGATATTTATCAGACCACAGACAGGTTTCTCCAGAACATCCAACAAACTTAGATTTCTGAAACAAAACCTGAAATTTCTGAAAAAGCTCAGCAGGTCTGACAGCAAATGTAGACAGAAAGCAGAATTAACGTTTGGGTCCAGCAAGCCTTCTTTAGTTTGATGAGTCAATTGACTGTCAGATCTTAATAACTTGATTGTTTCCCATCTGTAAATCCAATGCACTAAAAAAGTTCATATAAAATTACACAGAACACACAGCAAAAAAACAGGCTATTTGGCCAGAGCTGAAACTCATACTCACAGGTTTTCCTTTCTATTCCATTGATTTACCTCAGCCTTTCAGCTTCTCTTTCTATTCCCATTTCTCACATGTAATCATCTAAGTTTATTTTGAAAGTATCTCATCTTTTAGCCTGAAACTCTTCCTGAGGTGGCAGCTCCATACCCTACAGTGTAGAAACACATTTTTCATTTCCTTGCTGGATTTATGAGGAACTATCTGGCAGTTGGGTCCCTAGCTTAGAATCTTTCCCACAGATGGAAACATTGTTTCCAAGGTCCTACATGGCAGATTGGGCATAAAAATAAACCGCACAAGATCAAAGCATGAGTTACAACTTAGATCTGAAATTGATTCAATGACAGGAAGCAATGAATGATGGTTGATGAGTTATTTTTGTGACTGGCTGGCTATTTTTAGAGAGGTTTCACTTGGCTCAGTTCTGACTTCTGCATTCATGAATAATATCAGTGATCTAGATGAGATGCAGGGTCCTGGAGTCATACAGCATGGAAACAGACCCTTCAGTCCAAACAGTCCATGCTGCGCATAATCCAAAACTAAACGAGTCCTACCTGCCTGTTCCTGGCCCATATCCTTCCAAACCTTTCCTATACATGTACTTATCCAAATTGTGCCTACATCTATGACTTCCTCAGGAAGGTCATTCCACATGAACCACCCTCTGTGTAAAACAATTACCCCTCATGTCTTTTAAAATCTCTGTTCTCTTAGTCTTGAAATCCCCCATATTACAGAAAAGGCACCAACCATTTATCCTATCTATCCCCCTCATGATCTTATAAACTTCTATAAAGGTCAGATCTCAACCTCCTATGCTCCAGCAAAGAAGGTCCCAGCATACTCAACCTTTCATTATAATTCAAACCCTCCATACACAGCAACATCCTGGTAAATCTCTTTTGAAACTTCTCCAGCTTTATAATATCCTTCCTATAACTGGACACAGTATTCTGGAACAGGCCTCTCCACTGTCCTGTACAACATCAACAATGAATTCCCAAATCCAATATTCAAAAGGACTGGACAATGAAGGCAAGCTTGCTAAATGCCTTTTTAACCACTCTGTCTATATGTGATGCAAACTTCAAAAAATATGTACGTGAACCCATAGGTCCCTCTGCTCTACAACACTACCAAGGTACTACGTTATTTGTAGAAGTCTGTTTGTTGTACCAAAATGCATTACCTCACTTTTGTCCAGATTGAACTCCACTTGCAATTTTTCAGCCCATTGACCTATGAATAAGAAGTTTTCAGATGATACAAATAAAAAAATGGTTGAGTGCTTCCTATTGAAACTGAAAGTTGAAGATTACATGGGGATAGCAACGGACTAGTTAGTTGGGAAAATTCATAAGAATTGGCGCAGGATTAGGCCATAATTCATGAATGATCTGACTTCCTGTTCCTCGTTGATTAACAATCTGTTTATTCTGGCCTTAAATACGTTCAATAACTGAGCCTGCAATGCTGTCTATCCAAACATTTGAGTCAAGAAATTCCTGTTCTTCTCTGTCTGAAATCAAAGACTCTATTTTTAAACAGTTTCCTGTTCTAGATTCATCTAGAAGAGGAATCATGGTCTCAGCAGCTAACCTATCAGACCTCATCAGAGTCTTTTCAAAGAAATTACCACTCATTTTTCTAAACTTGATACGGACCCAAATCTGTCCTCATACGATAATCCTGCCCTCTCTGGAATTGGTGTTCTGAACCCTCTCTGCATGATTTTCAAAGCAAATAGAGCTCTGCCTGCTATTGTGACAGTGATATGACGCATACACTCAATAATCAAGCCCTATTACCCCATTAGTCATACCACTTGTGTAAATGCATCAATGAGATCCCCAGAAACAGCCAACTAATTTCCACTACTATCCAGAACAGAGAAGACTTCACAGGCTTCTTTTAAAAAAATTACTTAATCAATTTATTATGAAACAAAATTAACTCTTAAAACTAGTGGCAAACACAAGTTAACAACTGATCTATAATCTGGAATAACTATATCCCCATTTCTTAAAGGCACACTCACAAACACAAAAGAAACTACAGAGATTAACTTCTCATAAAAGGAAAGGGCCACGCATCTGAAATCAAAGTATAGAATTTCATGAATCTACATGCTGCCACTTCTTGTCCAGGAAATTAAATTGCCAACAGCCACAGGATGTAAAATCTTTAACCAGTTCTGAGGAAGGATCACCGGACTTAAAATGTTAACTCTGTTTTTTCCTTCACAGGTGCTGCCAGACCCGCTGAGCTTTTCCAGCAACTTTGTTTTTGTTCCTGATTTACAGCATCCGCAGTTCTTTCTGCTTTTATTATGAAGATCTTTAGTTTGTTTTGAAATCAAGCTGGATCAAGTGTTTGAGAAGTGGTAGTGTATCCTCCATTGAAGCGCAGTTGTTCTATCCTGCTGTGAATTTATATGGTCGGGTTTGTCATGGTGGGCAGTCTTGTTTCCAGTTTTGTACCACACATTTCATCTTCAACAGGCAGGTATTTGAACAAGTTAATGGAACACACATGGGTTCACCCATCTCGGGGCTCATAGCGGAAGCTGTTATGTAAAGACTGAAATACACAGCCCTCCCCCAGATCCAGCCTAAATATGGGTGATACCGTCGTGATCATTAAAAGAGCAAAGTTAGAAGAACACACCTATTTTCCTAACAGCATATTCACTGGGATCAAGTTCACCAGAGAAGATGAGAACAACAATGAATTTGTTTGTGGATGGTGGAACGAATGAACAAACAAAGAACAAAGAAAATTACAGCACAGGAACAAGCTTTTTGGACCTCCAAGCCTGTGTGAAGCCAGATCCTCTATCTAAGCCTGTTGCCTATTTTCCAAGGATCTGCATCCCTCTGCTCCCTGCCCATTCATGTATATGTCTAGATACATCTTAAATGACATTATCGTGCCCACCTCTGCTGGCAACACGTTCCAGGCACCCACAACCCTCTTCGTAAAGAGCTTTCCATGCATATCTCCCTTAAACTTTTCCCCTCTCACTTTGAAATCGTAACCCACTAGTAATTGTATCCCCCAATCTGGGAAAAAGCTTTGTGCTATCCACCTTGTCTATACCTCTCAGGATTTTGAAGACCTCAATCAGGTCACCCCTCACCTCCGTCCTTCTAATGTAAATAATCCAAATGCACTCAACCTGTCTTCACAGCTAGCATCCTCCAAACCAGGCAACATCTTGGCGAACCTCCTCTGCACCCTCTCCAAAGCATCCACATCCTTTTGGTAATGTGGTGACCCGAACTGTATGCAATATTCCAAATGTGGGTGAACCAAAGTCCGAAACAACTGCAACATGACCTGACAACTCTTGTACTCAATAGCCTGTCTGATGAATGGAAGCATGTTGTATGCCTTCTTGACCACTTTATCGAACTGTGTTGCCAACTTTAGGGTACAATGGACCTCTACACCCAGATCTCTCTGTGCAACAATTTTCCCCAGGGCTTTTCCATTTACCATACAGTTCGCTCTTGAATTAGATCTTCCAAAATGCATCACCCGCATTTGCCTGGGTTGAACTCTGTCTGCCATTTCTCCACCCAACTCTCCAATCTATCTATATTCTGCTGCATTCTCCGACAGTCCCCTTCATTATCTGCTACTCCACCAATCTTAGTGTCGTCTGCAAACTTGCTAATCAGGCCAACTACACCTTCCTCCAGATCATTTATGTGCATCACAAACAACAGTGGTCCCAACACAGATCCCTGTGGAACACCACCGGTCACAGTTCAACATTTTGAGAAACTCCCTTCCACTACAACCCTCTGTGTCCTGTTGCCCAGCTAGTTAACTATCCACCTAGCTAATACACCCTGGACCCTATGCAGCTTCACTTTCTCCATTAGCCTACCATGGGGAACCTTATCAAACACCTTACTAAAGTCCATGTATATGACATCCACAGCCCTTCTCTCATCTATCAACTCTGTCACTTCCTGTAAGAATTCTATCAAGTTGGTAAGACATGATCTTCACTGCACAAAACCATGCTGCCCATCACTAATAAGCCCATGTTCTTTCAAATGTAAATATTTCTATCCTTCAGTGTCTTCTCCAGCAGCTTCCCCACCACTGACGTCAGGCTCACCGGTCTATAATTACCTGGATTATCCTTGCTACCCTTAAACAAGGGGACGACATTAGCAATTCTCCAGCCTTCTGGGACCTCACCTGTGTTTAAGGATGCTGCAAAGATATCTGTTAAGGTCACAGCTATTTCCTCTCTCACTTCCCTCAGCAACCTAGGATAGATCCCATCCGGACCTGGGGACTCGTCCACCCTAATGTCTTTTAGAATACCCAACACTTCCCCCCTCCTTATGCCGACTTGATCTAGAGTAATCAAACATCTATCCCTAACCTCAACATCCGTCATGTCTGTCTCCGTGGTGAATACCAACACAAAGTACTCATTAAGAATCTCACTCATTTTCTCTGACTCCTCACATAACTTCCCTCCTTTGTCCTTGAGCGGGCCAACCCTTTCTCTAGTTACCCTCTTGCTCCTCATGTATGAATAAAAGGCTTTGGGATTTTCCTTAACCCTGTTTGCTCAAGATATTTCATGACCCATTTTAGTCCTCTTAATTCCTCATTTCAGATTGGTCCTACTTTCCCAATATTCTTCCAAAGCTTCGTCTGTTTTCAGTCATCTCGACCTTCTGTATGCTTCCTTTTCCCTATTTGCTAGTCTCACAATTTCACCTGTCATCCATGGTTCGCTAATCTTGCCCTTTCTAGCCTTCATTTTCACAGGGTCATGTCTGTCCTGCACTCTAATCAACCTCGCTTTAAAAGCCTCCCACATATCAAATGTGGATTTACACTCAAACAGCTGCTCCCAATCCACAATACCCAGCTCCTGCCAAATTTTGCTTTAATTGGCCTTTCCCCAATTTAGCACTCTTCCTTTAGGACCACCCTCGTCTTTGTCCATGAGTATTCTAAAAATTACGGAATTGTGATCACTATTCCCAAAGTAATCCCCACTGAAACATCAACCACCTGGCCGGGCTCATTCCCCAATACCAGGTCCAGTATGGCCCCTTCCCAAGTTGGACTATTTACACACTGCTCAATAAAACCTTCCTGGATGCTCCTTCCAAATTATGCTCCATCTAAACCCCTAACACTACGTGAATCCCAGTCAATGTTGGGAAAATTAAAATCTCCCATCACCACCACCCTGTTGCTCCTACATCTTTCTATAATCTGTCTACCTATTTGTACCCCTATCTCACGTTTGCTGTTGGGAGGCCTGTAGTACAGCCCCAACATTGTTACCGCACCCTTCCTATTTCTGAGCTCTGCCCATATTACCTCACTACTCAAGTCCTCCACAGTGCCCTCCTTTAGCACAGCTGTGATATCCTCTTTGACCAGTAAGGCAACTCCTCCACCCCTTTTACCTCCCTCTCTATCCCGCCTGAAACATCTATATCCTGGGATACTTAGTTGCCAATCTTGTCCTTCCCTCAACCAAGTCTCAGTAACAGCAATAACATCATACTCCCAGGTACCAATCTGAGCCGTAAGTTCATCTGTCTTACCTACTGCACTTCTCGTATTAAAACAAATGCACCTCAGACCACCTGTCCCTTTGCATCCATCATCTGCTCTCTGCCTATTCTTCCCCTTAGTCACACTGACTTGATTATCTAGTTCCTTACAGGCTTTAGTTACTACCTCCTTACTGTCCACCAAACTCCTCATTTGGTTCCCAACCCCCTGCCACATTAGTTTAAATCCTCCCCAAAAGCATTAGCAAAAGCACCCCCGAGGACATTGGTTCTAGTCCTGCCCAGGTGTAGACCGTCCAATTTGTAGTAGTTCCACTTCCCCCACAACTGGTCCCAATGTCCCAAAAATCTGAACCCCTCCCTCCTGCACCATTTCTCAAGCCACTCATTTATCCTGCCTATTCTTTCATTTCTACTCTGACTAGCATGTGGCACTGGTAGCAATCCTGCGATTACTACCTCTAAGGTCCTGCTTTTTAACTTGGCTCCTAACTCCCTAAACTCTGCTTATAGGACCTCATCCCATTTATTACCTATATCATTGGTGCCCATATGCACCACGACAGCTGGCTGTTCACCCTCCTCCTTCAAAATGTCCTGCAGTCTGAGACATCCCTGAACCACGGTCCTGGGAGACAACATACCATTCGGGAATCTCGTTTTCGACCACAGAACCACCTATCTACTCCCCTTACAGTTGAATCCCCTCTGACTATAGCCCTTCCACTCTTTTTCCCGCCCTTCTGTACAGCAGAGCCAGCCACGGTGCCATGAACCACTGCCCAAATATATCAGTTCACTCAACTTCCCAGAGTGCAATTCAACGCTCCCACTCAGCTCTGCTGCCAAAATGAAGAACTTACCTTCCTGTCAATCCCCTGGTCCTCACTCTTACCGCTCCCGCTGCTGCCGCAAAAATGGAGGCCGCTGATTCCACAAGATAAGT
Organism: Stegostoma tigrinum; assembly: GCF_030684315.1. Classification (NCBI taxonomy): domain Eukaryota; kingdom Metazoa; phylum Chordata; class Chondrichthyes; order Orectolobiformes; family Stegostomatidae; genus Stegostoma; species Stegostoma tigrinum. The sequence continues at coordinate 14,913,570 of NC_081395.1, read as the reverse complement.
CTTTTAAAATGAAAAGCTCACCTTCCCAGCAGTCCACTTGCGCTCTCTCCTGACTCCCACCGCTGAACAAACAGTGGTGAATTCCTTACCAGTGCACACAGAAAGACTACACACACAGACCAAATCCTGAATTACAACAGTAACCATCCTTGCATCCAGAAACAGAGCTGTGTCAAGGTTCTGTTTAGATGAGTGGTAATTCACTGCAACATCCTGGAGCTGCGCAAAAACGAAGAGGAACACCTCGACAGAGTCTTTGCAAACAAGGGTTATCCTAACAGCTTCATCCGCCATAACCTGGCGAACAAACAACACCAAGAAGAACCTGTATGCCCCAATACACTTGGCCATCCTCTCCCTATGTTAGAACACATCAGAGCTGACTACAAGACTCCTACGAACTATTGGAATAAGGACAGCACACAAACCAACAACCACGCTTTGCCAGTTACTCTCAAAGATGAAAGACCCCATACCCACAATGAGCTGGACAAATGTGATATATAAAATACCATGCAGTGACTGTGAGAAACACTACATAGGGCAGATGGGCAGGAAACCCACCACCAGACACAAGAGCGTGAACTCACAGCAAAACTGCACGACCAACTCATTCTCAATGCAATACACTCCAACATAGAAGGACATCAGTTTAACTGGGACAAAGTTACAGTACTAGGACAAGCAAGATGAAGAGAAGTATGAGAATTCCTGCAGGCCTGGTTTTCAACTACTGATGTGATAAACAAACGTGTTGAAATAGACTCCATCTATATACCACTACAGTACAAAACCAGAAGCAAGACTGCCACCAGAACAGACCCAAACATATAAATTCAGAGCAGGACAGAACAACAGTGTTTCAGTGGAGGTTACACAGCTCTGACAACGTCACCTAGAACGAAGACAAAACGTTTTCATGAAAACCAGACAGCTCAGTAGGTGAGAGATAATGGGAACTGCAGATGCTGGAGATTCCAAGATGATAAAATGTGAGGCTGGATGAACACAGCAGGCCAAGCAGCATCTCAGGAGCACAAAAGCTGACGTTTCGGGCCTAGACCCTTCATCAGAGAGGGGGATGGGGGGAGGGAACTGGAATAAATAGGGAGAGAGGGGGAGGCGGACCGAAGATGGAGAGCAAAGAAGATAGGTGGAGAGAGTATAGGTCGGGAGGTAGGGAGGGGATAGGTCAGTCCAGGGAATACGGACAGGTCAAGGAGGTGGGATGAGGTTAGTAGGTATTTGGGGGTGCGGCTGGGGGTGGGAGGAAGGGATGGGTGAGAGGAAGAACCGGTTAGGGAGGCAGAGACAGGTTGGACTGGTTTTGGGATGCAGTGGGTGGGGGGGAAGAGCTGGGCTGGTTGTGTGGTGCAGTGGGGGGAGGGGATGAACTGGGCTGGTTTAGGGATGCAGTGGGGGAAGGGGAGATTTTGAAACTGGTGAAGTCCACATTGATACCATATGGCTGCAGGGTTCCCAGGCGGAATATGAGTTGCTGTTCCTGCAACCTTCGGGTGGCATCATTGTGGCAGTGCAGGAGGCCCATGATGGACATGTCATCAAGAGAATGGGAGGGGGAGTGGAAATGGTTTGCGACTGGGAGGTGCAGTTGTTTGTTGCGAACTGAGCGGAGGTGTTCTGCAAAGCGGTCCCCAAGCCTCCGCTTGGTTTCCCCAATGTAGAGGAAGCCGCACCGGGTACAGTGGATGCAGTATACCACATTGGCAGATGTGCAGGTGAACCTCTGCTTAATGTGGAATGTCATCTTGGGGCCTGGGATGGGGGTGAGGGAGGAGGTGTGGGGACAAGTGTAGCATTTCCTGCGGTTGCAGGGGAAGGTGCCGGGTGTGGTGGGGTTGGAGGGCAGTGTGGAGCGAACAAGGGAGTCACGGAGAGAGTGGTCTCTCCGGAAAGCAGACAGGGGTGGGGATGGAAAAATGTCTTGGGTGGTGGGGTCGGATTGTAAATGGCGGAAGTGTCGGAGGATAATGCGTTGTATCCGGAGGTTGGTAGGGTGGTGTGTGAGAACGAGGGGGATCCTCTTGGGGCGGTTGTGGCGGGGGCGGGGTGTGAGGGATGTGTCGCGGGAAATGCGGGAGACGCGGTCAAGGGCGTTCTCAATCACCGTGGGGGGGAAGTTGCGGTCCTTAAAGAACTTGGACATCTGGGATGTGCGGGAGTGGAATGTCTTATCGTGGGAGCAGATGCGGCGGAGGCGGAGGAATTGGGAATAGGGGATGGAGTTTTTGCAGGAGGGTGGGTGGGAGGAGGTGTATTCTAGGTAGCTGTGGGAGTCGGTGGGCTTGAAATGGACATCAGTTACAAGCTGGTTGCCTGAGATGGAGACTGAGAGGTCCAGGAAGGTGAGGGATGTGTTGGAGATGGCCCAGGTGAACTGAAGGTTGGGGTGGAAGGTGTTGGTGAAGTGGATGAACTGTTCGAGCTCCTCTGGGGAGCAAGAGGCGGCGCCAATACAGTCATCAATGTACCGGAGGAAGAGGTGGGGTTTGGGGCCTGTGTAGGTGCGGAAGATGGACTGTTCCACGTAACCTACAAAGAGGCAGGCATAGCTGGGGCCCATGCGGGTGCCCATGGCCACCCCCTTAGTCTGTAGGAAGTGGGAGGAGTCAAAAGAGAAGTTGTTGAGTGTGAGGACGAGTTCCGCTAGGCGGATGAGAGTGTCGGTGGAGGGGGCCTGGTCGGGCCTGCGGGACAGGAAGAAGCGGAGGGCCTTGAGGCCATCTCCATGCGGAATGCAGGTGTACAGGGACTGGACGTCCATGGTGAATATGAGGTGTTGGGGGCCAGGGAATTGGAAGTCCTGGAGGAGGTGGAGGGCGTGGGTGGTGTCACGGACATAGGTGGGGAGTTCCTGGACCAAAGGGGAGAAAATGGAGTCCAGATAGGTGGAGATGAGTTCGGTGGGGCAGGAGCAGGCTGAGACGATGGGTCGACCAGGGCAGGCAGGTTTGTGGATTTTGGGAAGGAGATAGAAACGGGCTGTGCGGGGTTGGGGAACAATGAGGTTGGAGGCTGTGGGTGGGAGGTCCCCTGAGGTGATGAGGTCATGAATGGTGTTGGAGATGATGGTTTGGTGCTCGGGTGTGGGGTCATGATCGAGGAGGCGGTAGGAGGTGGTGTCGGAGAGTTGGCGTCTGGCCTCGGCGATGTAGAGGTCAGTACGCCATACTACCACTGCGCCACCCTTGTCTGCGGGTTTGATGGTGAGGTTGGGGTTGGAGCGGAGGGAGCGGAGGGCTACCTAGAATACACCTCCTCCCACCCACCCTCCTGCAAAAACTCCATCCCCTATTCCCAATTCCTCCGCCTCCGCCGCATCTGCTCCCACGATAAGACATTCCACTCCCGCACATCCCAGATGTCCAAGTTCTTTAAGGACCGCAACTTCCCCCCCACGGTGATTGAGAACGCCCTTGACCGCGTCTCCCGCATTTCCCGCGACACATCCCTCACACCCCGCCCCCGCCACAACCGCCCCAAGAGGATCCCCCTCGTTCTCACACACCACCCTACCAACCTCCGGATACAACGCATTATCCTCCGACACTTCCGCCATTTACAATCCGACCCCACCACCCAAGACATTTTTCCATCCCCACCCCTGTCTGCTTTCCGGAGAGACCACTCTCTCCGTGACTCCCTTGTTCGCTCCACACTGCCCTCCAACCCCACCACACCCGGCACCTTCCCCTGCAACCGCAGGAAATGCTACACTTGTCCCCACACCTCCTCCCTCACCCCCATCCCAGGCCCCAAGATGACATTCCACATTAAGCAGAGGTTCACCTGCACATCTGCCAATGTGGTATACTGCATCCACTGTACCCGGTGCGGCTTTCTCTACATTGGGGAAACCAAGCGGAGGCTTGGGGACCGCTTTGCAGAACACCTCCGCTCAGTTCGCAACAAACAACTGCACCTCCCAGTCGCAAACCATTTCCACTCCCCCTCCCATTCTCTTGATGACATGTCCATCATGGGCCTCCTGCACTGCCACAATGATGCCACCCGAAGGTTGCAGGAACAGCAACTCATATTCCGCCTGGGAACCCTGCAGCCATATGGTATCAATGTGGACTTCACCAGTTTCAAAATCTCCCCTTCCCCCACTGCATCCCTAAACCAGCCCAGTTCATCCCCTCCCCCCACTGCACCACACAACCAGCCCAGCTCTTCCCCCCCACCCACTGCATCCCAAAACCAGTCCAACCTGTCTCTGCCTCCCTAACCGGTTCTTCCTCTCACCCATCCCTTCCTCCCACCCCCAGCCGCACCCCCAGCTACCTACTAACCTCATCCCACCTCCTTGACCTGTCCGTCTTCCCTGGACTGACCTATCCCCTCCCTACCTCCCCACCTACACCCTCTCCACCTATCTTCTTTGCTCTCCATCTTCGGTCCGCCTCCCCCTCTCTCCCTATTTATTCCAGTTCCCTCCCCCCATCCCCCTCTCTGATGAAGGGTCTAGGCCCGAAACGTCAGCTTTTGTGCTCCTGAGATGCTGCTTGGCCTGCTGTGTTCATCCAGCCTCACATTTTATCAGCTCAGTAGGTGAAACTGCATTCGGAGCTACACTCTGCTTGTCAGTTCTCTCGCTCTCTTTCTTTCTTCACCCTTCCTTTATTTTCTCTCTCTCCCTCTATAGTTATTCTATAAACCTCCAACCCCTTTTAAATACCTACCTAAGGAGTCAGGATGGAACCAGGTTGTGACTGGGAACCAGATGGCATGAGCTGAATGCGTGGGTTGTGACCTGCAGTGACAGAAAATCGAGTGTGGGCCGGAGCGACAACAGCGGATCAAGAGTTGGCTGGCCAGAGCGGGCCTGTGAGGCAACCCAGAGCTGGACACTGGCAGTGGCACGGTGAAGGATGGAAAGCCCTGAGTGGGACTGCGGCAATAGAAAGGAAAGTTAGACTCTCTCAAGTTTTTTTTTCTTATCTTATTCTAAGTTAATGTGAATAGCACTACATATGTACATACTTTTCACTGGATTTTAATATTGAATACACATGTCAGTAAATGACTCAATTCAATTCATGACAGTATATAACATGAGCTCCTACTTTGTACAGAAACTTTTTACACGGCACCTTATTGAATGCTTGTTGAAAATTCAAATATACAACATGTAGTGTTCTTTCCCCTTGCCACATCCTCAAAGTGGTTCATGCTCCTTATTCTTGTTGGAGGTGAGAATTGAGGAAACGGGGAGAGGGAAGGCATCCCTCAAGGAAAAGACTTATGTTATAGATTTTAAAATGATGCAACACTGTTTATTTAACACTGAGTTGATTTGGTTTTTGTCCAGAATTAATATTCTTGAAAAGTGGGTTGATGTTTTTAGTTTCAGCAGAAAGTGATCCCAATGAATATTGTTCAGTCCTGAATGTGATTATCATGACTATCCATCATTGCAGTTTGTGAATTTGCTGGTGCCTCAACAGAGTGGATGAGTGAGCAAATCTCTTTCCACACACAGAGCAGATGAATGGTCTCTCCCCACTGTGAACTCGCTGGTGGGTCAGCAGGGTAGATGATTGAGTAAATGCCTTCCCACACTCAGGGCAAGTGAACGGTCTCTCCCCAGTGTGAACTAGACGGTGTTGCAGCAGATCAGTCGACCGAGTGAACCCCTTCCCACAGTCAGGGCAGGTGAACGGCCTCTCCCCAGTGTGAACCTGTTGGTGTTTCAACAGGTTAGATGAATTAGTGAATCCCTTCCCACACTCAGGGCAGGTGAATGGCCTCTCCCCAGTGTGAGTGTGCCGATGAGTTAGCAAGCGGGATGACCGAGTGAATCCCTTCCCACATTCTGTACAGGTGAACGGGCTTTCCCCGGTGTGAGTGCGCTGGTGCACAGTGAGGTCAGATAATTGCCTGAACCCATTCCCACAGTGAGAGCACCTGAATGGCCTCTCATCAGTGTGAACACGTTGATGACGCATCAGCTCCCCTGAACTTTTAAAGCTCTTCCCACACTCTGGACATGTAAATGGTCTCTGATCAGAATGAACTCGCTGGTGAGCCAATAGGTTGCATGACAAAGTGAACCCTTTCCCACACTCCGAGCAGGTGAATGGCCTCTCTCCAGTGTGACTGCGCCGATGAGATTCCAGCTCAACTGGATAGTTGAATCCCTTCCCACAGTCTCCACATTTCCATGGTTTCTCCCCAGTGTGACCAGATGTGTGTCTCAACAGTTCAGATGATTGGCTGAAGCCTTGTCCACACACAGAACATGTATACACTTCTTCTCCAATGTGAATACCGCAATTTCCTTCCATATTCAAAATCCAATGATATTTAGGTCACAAACAAAATGGGCTGCTGTCAGGTCCTGGCGTGATGTTGGTTTGGGCTTCCAGTCTGCAAATCCTTCCCTTCCAATAGTCTATGAAAACAGGGAAAAGAGAATGAAAGTTGATCCACAAAAATAAAGGCAGTTTGTAAAACTGATATGAATGAACCTGGCCTTTTTGGGGCTGGCATTAGGGAGGTGACCATAAGAACAGTCAGAGAGTCATAAAAACTCAACAGAGTCACTCATTTCTATTAGGGAAAGGGAACTTTTCACCTGGTCTCACTTGACACAAGACTTTGATTTCAATCGGAGGAGAAAAATGACAGAGTAGAATAGGCAGGGGCAATGGAGACAATTTATACATCTATTTTCATAATATATCAATCAACACTTTGAAAGACTCTCAAACTTTCAACCTCTACCTGTAAGGACCTGAGCAGCCTCAAAATTCCCCTTCAGATCACACATCACCCTAACTTGTCTGACTTCCAGTAATGGATGAGCAGAAATGTCCTCTATTTAAATATTTCAACAGTAAAGCCATTCTCTTCAGTTTCCACATACCACCCTCAAACCGGCAAATCCATTCCCTGTTGAGGGTAAACTAAACCGTTCACAAATGTAGTGTCTTATTTCACCCCCAACTAATATTGACCACAGTTTTGTATTATTGTCCAGGTTGCCTTTTTCCATTGAAGTAGCATAACTTAACTTGTCCTCTGTCTCAACTCATCTACTTCTGGAAAACTGATCTTTCCTTTGTTACCTCTACACTGGTCTAGACAAATATACCACCTGACTGGTGTCCCACACTCAATGCTCCAGAAACTTGCAACTGTCAAAATTTCTGCTGATGATGACCTCTGTAACTAAATTTCATTCACGTTCTGATCACCACGCTCCACTCAAAAACAGGCTCCCAGTCTCAATCACTCCCCCATTAGCATTGTCAACACTGACCCACAAAGACTGGTGTTCTTATTCGCTCAATAACCTACACAGGTTCCTGGTTACTTTATCCCCGATCACACAGTCCTCAGGGACTTACAGTCAAGCAGCACCTCAATTTAAACTCTTATCTACCTCCTTCCCCCATTACCTGGCCCACTCCTGTTTGAATTGACAGTCAGAGACAAAGATATATCCGCTCCTGAGGGATCGAGTGACTACGAGAAGTATGCGTCTTGGATCGAGCTCCCTATCTTCAAATTCTGCTATTGTATTAGTCTATGAAAAAGTTATCCCTGTCAGTTCAAATCTAAAACTGCAGATGAGACAGATTCGGTTTGAGTTCACTAGTCATGAACCCTCTCCAAACCCCTCAAAACATTAAGGGTGCACATGCGCACCGCTGCAACTAGCCCCTATAAAAGATGGCCACTGCGCATTCATTAATTGTTGCCCCTAATAAAGATGCCGGCCCTTTCGCCGCCAAAGACACGTAACTATTTCCCGGTTTGTCACAAACGTAGGACCTGGAGCATCTAGTTTACGTCTGGACACAGTTCCGATGTTTATAAATTCCGGGAGTACACAGTGGCTCTATTATCATACCCGGTTTCTTCCCATTTTCTGACTCATACCTCTGGAAGCTGGGCTTTGTCGCCCTCCCATCCGACAGCATGCGCCTGCGCAGTGTGTTTGTTTGGCGCTACGTTTTAGGACCGTGTCCCCTGATTGGTAGGAGGACAACAGCCACCCAAGTCCTCCAGCTCCGCCCCGGAATTGGTCCGGGGTAAAAGGAGGACATTCTGCCCATTGCAGTTACACTGACCCTTAGCTGCAGCAATTGGACTCCATTCCAATCCCCTGCACGTTGTTCCCGTTTTTAAAAAAAATCTAACCCCCTCTCGAAACCTTCAAATAAATCTGCCTGCACCGCAGGTCCAGGCGATGTATCTCAGATCCTAAATACAGACTGCGTGAAAAACTTTATTCTCAACTCGCATCTGCTCATTTTGCAAAACGCTTTACAACATTTCCCTCTGGTTGTTAATCTATTTACGAGATACGAGATGGCTTCTCCCCATCTACTCTTGCCCAGACCTCTCATGATTCTGAAAATTTTTATTCAATCTCTCCTCCGCCTTTTCTTTAAGGAAAATAGTCGCAATTTCGCCAGTCTTTCCTTAAGACTGAAACACCTTATCCCTACGTTGATGACAGGTGTGCACTTAATGCAGTCATCTTGAAAGTGGCCAATGTATAGCTGGGAGAACCTGCGACACTCAAGGAAGAGGAAACAGGAAGATAAATTTTCTCACCTGAACCCATCGTGATGAATTCTGCAAACTTCTTTTACATAGGGTTCGTAGGGAAACTTTTGTCAATGGGTCAAGTGAAATCTTTGCCTCAAGAGATGCTTTGCTAGAATTGGTGGGTCAGTGTTTCTAAACTTTGTCTCACACAAGGTCAATGGTGCAGCGGATAGGTTGCTCTGCGTGTGTTAAACGGTTGTGTGTGAGAGAGCTGATTGTATGTTATGTGAGTGTAAGATCTAATTTTCTGTGTGATATCATCCAAAAATGCAGGTTAAGCAAACACCTGAGATTGCTTAGCACCATTCACTTTCCGGTTCTCTGAGAAACAGGTGATGTTTGTATTTGCCGACCAAAGTGCATCATCGCATATTGTCTTTGTCAAAGTTCATTTACCATTTCACTGTTCAAGTCTGCAAGGTTTCTGATGCCCTGTATTATGTTTTATTCTTTCTCAGTGTTGGATATACCATATCCCCGCCCACACCATTGACAGAATTATAAAGCTGTTGCAGCACAGGAGAGGCCATCCAGCCTGCACAAGGTCTCCAGATATTTTTCATTCACTCGTGGGACATGGGCATCACTGGCTGACCAGTATTTTGTTGCCCATCTCTAGTTGCCCTTGAAAAGGTGGTGGTGAGCTGCCACCTTGAACCGTTTCAATCCACATCTATAGATATACCTGTACTGCTGATAGGGAGGGAATTCCAGGATTTTGACCCAGTGATAGTGAAGGAATGGCGATACATTTTCAAGTCAGGATGGTAAGTGGCTTGGAGGGAAACTGACAGGAGGTGAGCAGTCTATGAGAAGATAAACAATTTATGAGGCCTCGGGGATTGTAAGAGCTGCCGATGCTGGAGTCAGAGATAACACAGCATGGAGCTGGAGAAACACAGCAGGCCAGGCAGCATCAGAGGGAGCATGAAAGCTGACATTTCAGGTTGGGGGATAGTAGCAATTGCAGATTCTGGAGAATCTGAAATAACAACGTACAGAGCTGATGAACACTGCAGGCCAAGCAGCATCAGAGGAGCAGGAAGGCTGACGTTTTGGGTTCAGACCCTTCTTAAGAAAATCTTCTGAAAAAAATTTCTGAAGAAGGGTCAAGGCCCGAAATGTCAGCCTTCCTGCTCCTGTGCTGCTGCTTGGCCTGCTGTGTTCATCAGATCTGCACGTTGTTATTTCAGGTTGGGACCTTTCTTCAGAAATTGGAATGGAGAAGCCAGTTCAGAAAAAAATAGAGAGGAGGGGTGGGCCTGGGGAAGGTAGTTGGGATGGTGATGGGTGAGTGCAAGTGGGTAGTGGTGGGGATTGGTCAGTGAGGTGGGAGGAGTGGATAGGTGGGAGAGAAGATGGACAATTTGTGCCAGGTCAAGGAGGTGGGTTTGAGAGGGAGGGTTGGTCATGGGATGAGATCGGGGGTGGGGAGATTTTGAAACTAGTAAAGTCCACATTGAAACCAATGAGAAATATGAGGTGCTGCTCTTCCAGTTTCCAGTTGTGACTCTGGAGGAGGCCCAGGATGGACATGTCATCTCGGGAGGGGGAGTTGAAGTGGTTCGCACTCCACAAAGTGGTCTCCGAACCTCCACTTGGTCTCATCGATGTAGGGGAGGCCACATCGGGAGCAGCAGATGCAGTAGACCACATTAGCAGATGTGCAGGTGAACATCTGTCTGATGTGGAAGGATTTTTTGGGGCCTCGGATGGAGGTGAGGGGGGAGGTGTAGAAACAGCTGTAGCACCTCCTGCGGTTGCAAGGAAAGGTGTTTATTTATGAGGCCATGGGGCTTTTTTTTCTTAAAATGTAGAACAATAGAAGCACCTGAGTGGGTGTAGACAAGCTCTCACAGATCCAGGACTTTTAATTAGCTTTCAGCAGTTGTGGCTGATGTCTCAGCAGGATTGGAAGGCAGTGAATCTCTCTCAGATGCTACACTCTGTATCTCTCTCTGGATGTAGCTCTTTCTTGCAGATAGGATTGCACGTGAGACAATCTGTTTTTTTCTGTATTTGCCTTTTCACCAAGAATGTGTTTTTGGGATTTTACCATTTTGGAACTGTTACTGTTTAGTAGTAACGTAATTTATTATCCTATTAATTTTTCCAACAGAGCTGATAAGTTAAATCTCTTTCTTTTGGAAACATTTCACGCCAGCTCTGATGAAAAGTCATCTAGACTTGAAATGTTATCTTGCTTTCTCTCCGTGGATGCTGCCTGACCTGCTGTGATCTCCAGCATTTTTTGTATTCAGTACAGATTCCTGCAACTGCAATATATTTTCTCCTTCCTCTTCTTTCTGTTGTATTTTAACTGTAGTGTTTGACTGAATTGTGTTTTGCTTAATATCGAGTAGCTTGACCAATCAAATTGCAACTGGAACACAGCACCTTAATGTTGTGCAATCATTGGTAAACATCCCCACTTCTGACCTTATGCTGGAAGGAAAGTCATTGATGAGCAGCTGACGATAGTTGCACCTAGGACACTACACTGAGGAGCTCCTGCAGAGATGGCCTAGAGCTTAGATATCTGACCTCCAAAAAACACAACCATCTTTCCCTGGGTGAGTCATAACTACAGCCAGCAGAGAGTTTGCGCCTGATACCCATTGATTCCAGTTTCACTACGGCTCCTTGATGTCACACTCGGTTGAATGTAGCCGTGTTGTCAAGAGCTGTCGCTCTCACTTCACCTCTGGAATTCAGTTCTTTTGCCCATGTTTGAACCAAGGCTGTAATGAGCTAATGAGCTCAGTGGCCCTGGCATAATCCAAACTGGATGTCACTGAGCAGGTTATTGATAAGCAGGTTCTGTTTGACAGCACTATTGATGGTACCTTTCCTTGTTTTGCTGGTGATCAAGAGTAGACTGATGGGGAAATAATTTGCAGGGTTGTATTTGTCCTGATTCATGCGTACGGGATATGTTTGGACAACTTTCCACATTGTCAGTAGATGCCAGTGTCATACTGTACTGGAACAGCATGGCTAGGGCAAGTGACAAGTTCTGGAGTACAAGTCTTCAGTACTAATGCTGGAATATTGTCAGGGCCCATAGTCTTTGCAGTATCCAATATCTCCAACCATTTCTTGATATCATATGGAGTGGTCCAAATTTGCTGAAGACTGGTATTTGTAATCCTGGCCGCCACTGGAGATGGCAAAGGTGAACAATCCACTAAGCACTTCTGGTTGTGGATGGCTATGAATGCTTCAGCTTTATCAAATGAACATTATGCCTTAGTGCAGACTATCTTTGTCTTCATGCCCTTGCATAGTGTTGCTATTGAAATAACAATCTAATGCTCTCTCGGGTGCCTCAATTGAACCTGTTTCCACCAAAATCCAAGCAGGTCACTTCAAACCTAAACCACTTGTGTGCAAAGTGTTTTCTCACATTATGTTTGCAAATCACTGCAAATTTTGTGTACTGCCGCTCTTAATCCTTTTATAGCAGGAATGGTTTCTCCCTGTTTGGTCTATTCAGACTGCTCATGATTTTGAAACCTTCTGTCTGGGTTCTACTGAGCCTTTTCATTCCAAAAGGAACAATCCTAAAACTTGATATCGGTGTGCACTGGGAGTTGGTGAGTGTGAGAGTCTGAAGTGTTCCTTATTTATGTGAAGTCTAGTTTTCCCTGTAATTTTGCAATTAATTAAATAATGCATTTCAAGTTAAGAAAAGTTAAGCTTTTGTTCCCTGTTGAATCGGACCAGAGAATCTGAGAAAAGCTGTCATGAGTTAATTAGTATCAGAGATAATGGGAACTGCAGATGCTGGAGATTCCAAGATAATAAAATGTGAGGCTGGATGAACACAGCAGGCCAAGCAGCATCTCAGGAGCACAAAAGCTGACGTTTCGGGCCTAGACCCTTCCTCTGATGAAGGGTCTAGGCCCGAAACGTCAGCTTTTGTGCTCCTGAGATGCTGCTTGGCCTGCTGTGTTCATCCAGCCTCACATTTTATTACCATGAGTTAATTAGTGGCTGGTTTACTCTCTTTTCTGTGAGATTCTAGAGTCAGTTGTTTATAGGACAAAGAAATGGTGCCCTCCCTCAGTTCTGCTTTGTCTGCACTGAATACTGCTTTGGTTATTGGAGTCTAAAGTTCACTGAGGAAGGGTGGTGTGGGGAGAGGAGCTGTTCCTTTTTTCATCCACCTTGGCTCTTATCTGTTACAGGTGAGAGGTCATTGGTGAGTCTTGTTAGGTTTTTGACTATTCTAATGGAATAAGTCATTTTTCAAGTTAAGGAATGGCAGATCGACTTGGCCACGAGCATTGTATATCTTGCAGTATGTCATGGACTCACCATGTGTCCCAGACAAACACTTCTGCAAGTGTCACTTTCTTCTCAAGCTTCAGCTGCAGCTTTCTCTGTGACGGATGGAGTCACGGTTGTCCACCAATGAGGTAGGAGATTGTAGGGATAATGTTAGAGCTTTCACTTCTTTTTAATTATTTTCATTTTATTCTTTTATTTTGGCTTGGAGCAGTGACTGGGAACTGTGATGATTGACTTTGGGTAACAGCTTGTATTAAAAGGTGACAACTTACTAACATTGCTAAACTTTTTAAGGAAATGACAAGGAGGATTGAAATTAGAGCAGTGGATGTTTTCTGTGTTGACAAGGTTCCACTAATGAGACTGGTGGAAAATTATGGCCCATGGTCTACAGGGTAACATGTTTGATCCAACATTGGCTCAGTGACAAGAAAAAAATGCTTAATGATTGCAGATATTTTTGCAAATGGGAAACAGCTTCCAGTGATGTCCTGGAGGGCTCAGTGTTTGGCCCCTTAATGTTTGTTGTACATATTTATAATTTAGACTTAAATGTGAGAGACATGATCAAGTAAACTTGCAGATGACAAAAATTGACCTGGTAGTTGATAAGCAGAAGAGGATGGCTGTTGATACAGAATGCTTTATTTGTGAGTTGAAAAACAGCAAATGGAATTCAGCCTTCAGAAGTGCGAGGCTATTAATTTGAGGAGAGCAAATAAAGCAAAATACAAAATAAATGGAGCTCGATAAGTGGGGTACAAATTGAGAGATGCTGAAGTACATGTTCAAAGTGGCACAGCAGGCTGATAAGGCAGTGAAGGATACAAAGGGGATGCTTTCCTTCATTTGACAAAGTATTGGATGCAAAAACAGTGATGTAATGATGGAGCTATACAAGACTGCTTAAGTCGCAGCTGCTGTTTTGTGTACAGTATTGCCCACTGCATTATACGAATGATATAATTTGAGAAGAGAGAACACAGAGGAGAATCACATGAATGTTACCAAGGCTTGAAAATTGCAGCTATGAGGAAAGATATGTTAGGTATGTTTTCACTGGAATAAAGAAGGCTGAGGTTTGATGAAATCAAGGTGCACAAAATAATGAAGGGCGACATAGAGTGGACAGGTAAGACCTGTTTTCCCTAGTGTAGATGTCAGTTATCGGGGCACAGATTTAAGGTGATTGGTAGAAGAATTAGAGGGGATTGAGAAAATCTTTGCACTCAGAGTGTAGTGGGCATTTGCATTTTCGCTCTCCAGTTTGACAATTGAGGTCAATATTGTCAGTTCATTTAAAGGAACCTGGATCTGCATCTGAAGTCTTATAACCTGTAAGACTGTGGACAAAGTGGAATTTGAGCAGGAAGCTAATTTATTCAGTTAATGCAGACAATGGACTGAATGACCCCTTTCAGTTCTGTAATTTTTTGATGGTTCTATCCTCATAACTGAAGTTTGCCATGCCCAGAACCACTCTTGTAAACCTCTTCTGCCCACGCTCCAGTCCAGTCACACTCTTACTATAGTGTGGTACCCATTAGTGTACACAATACTCCAGCTGAGATCTAACGAATGTATTTTTATAAGTTCAGAATAATGTCCTGATTCTTGCAATCAGTGCCACTATTAATAAAGCCCAGGACACTGTGTTTTATTAACCGCTCTCGCCACCAACCTTGCCACTTACAATGAACTATGCCCATATACAACCAGGTTCATCTGCTCCTGCACACACTTAAGAATCATACTGTTCATTTGGTGTTGCCTGCCATGTTCATCCTAGCAGTAAGTATCACCTCAATTTTCTTTGCATTGAACTTCATCTGCTAGCTAACTGCCCATTCCACCAGTTTGTCTATGTCCTGTTGGAGTTCTTCACAAATTACAAGGCTTCCAAGTTTCATATCATCTGCAGACTTTGAAACTGCGCCCGCCTCACACAGACTGTCCCGTGCTGCAGAAAGCTGCCTATCAATGAGCGTGGGAGCCCAGTGCACAGGAACAGGAGTGGCCAGCGCTCTGAGTATGTTCACTGTCAGTCTTGGGGATAGCCTGAGGAACAGTGAATGGTTTGAGAGAAGTTTGTTCAGAAGCATCTGTAGGAGTTGAATTCTGATTTTATTTCTGCATTTAATCATGCCTGATAACATTTGTTTTGATTCTGATATTAACAAACTCTATAAATGGCTGGAATTCAATATTCTGGATATGTCTCAGATTATCAGGCTGGAATGTATCTTCTTAGAAGCATCTTCTGTGATCCTTAATTCAAGAAATCTCCAAAATGAACTGGTTTAAAGTATTATGAACTTTTATTTCAATCCTAAATTGACTTCCATGCAAAACCACCAAATCGCATCGAAAAAGTCACATAATTGACAGCTCCAGTTAAAAAGTGCTGATTAATCCTTGTTGAAAATTCTGATTGACTTACACATTCTTCACTGTGATACCTTTGTTATGAAATTGACTTTTCAAAGAAAGTAGGCAAACTTATGTCTGGATTTTGAAAAGGCCATCAATTGCGTTCCAATTGATAGATGGAGGAATAAAGTCACAGAATAGAGTTTGGGGACAAAGGGCAGAATGGATTTCTAGCTGATTTCAAGACCAAAAACTGGAGCAGCGAAGTGATATTTCACGAAGATCAGTGCTGGCACCACAATGATTCATAATTAAATTAATGATCTGGACTTTGGAATCAAATGCACAACCTCAAGTTTACAGAAACGTCAAAGTGCGGGGTTTGGTCATTCTTGAGCCAGAATGCAATAAATTAGAGGAAGGCATGAACAAACTTATAGAATGGACAATAATTGGCAAATGAAATTCAACATCAAGAAATGTGACAAAGTAGATTTTGGCAGGGAGGTCACTTATTACTTTGTGGTATCAAATTCTTGATCTCAAAAGGAATCAAGGGCTACAGGGAGAGTGCAGGGAAGTGGTGTTGAAATGCCCATCAGCCATGATTTAAATGGTGGAGTGGACTTGATGGGCCGAATGGCCTTACTTCCACTCCTATGTCTTATGGTCTTATGGACAGTGTCAGTGTGGTAGAAGAATAAAGGGAACTCGAAGAACAAATACACCAATTGCTAAAAGTTGCATTAGACACCAGAAAAAAACACAACACAGCAATCAAAGCACAAGGCTTTGTTTCTAAAGGATAGCATTGAAAAGCAGGAAAGTTCCACCCAAGCTGTATAAATCCTTAGTCAGATCACATTTAGATCAGTCCTGGTAACTGTTACAGAAAGGACATAGACAATGAAGAAGGTTCCTGAGAGGTGATCTACAAGAATGACACCTGAAATGTATTAGTTTATGTGCCAAGAAAGGATGAACGGACTGAATCTCTTTTCTCTTGACCTAAGAGATGTCTGACCTAGCCCAGGTGTTTAAAATTGAAATGGTTTGATACACAGGAAGAAAACAGAATGTCTCCTGTTTTAGGGGAAAAAAGAAGCATAACTGGAGATTGCCGCGTAAGACGATTACCAAGAAATACAACAGGCAGTGTCGAGGAAATTTCTTCACCCAGAGAATGGTGAGAATGTGAAGTTTGCCACTACATGGAATAGTTGAAGTGAATAAGATCATTGTCCTGGATTATTGGCTTCAACTTTTTATCAACACTGATTCTCAGTTGTTTGGCTGTGATTGCTGATCTTTCGTACAGGACTGCAACATTTTCAACCTGTCAGTCCTTTAGAACCTTTCCAATATGAGGAGCATTGGAAGTTTGTGGCCAAAGCTGCCTAAGTTCCCTGTTATGGATTCTATCTGGCTCAGTGCAGCATTCCCTCAATGTCCCATTAGAGGGCCAGCCTCGAGAATGGCCTCGTGTTCGTTTGTGGTTCCTGTTGCTATGGAGACAAATAATGAAGAAACTACAGACTGTTATGGAGTCACACAGGACAAGGGCTGGGATGTTGTGATGACTGTTACAAAACAGTGGAGCCTTCATTTTGTTTGAGGTCGTGGGAGGGGTTGGGTTTAGACCATTACTCACAGATCTGCAAATAAAGTTCATAGGAAAAAAATTAAATATCACATGAACTTCAGAAAACTTCAGATATGTGCCGGCCGTGAAAATATAACCTTTGTCTAACTTCCCACATTCTATCATTATTCAGGAACAGGGATATCTGTCCTAATAATGGTGCAATAATAATGTCTGTGTCATGATGCTGACTACAATATACTAATTCCTTTGTCATTCACAAATTTTGATGTCACCCGGTGGAAACTGCTGTTTCAAAAAACATGGGGATTTACTGCAGGGTGCCCGGTGCATCGGACATGTTGCCACCAATGTGTTCGATGTATTGTGTTACATGAAGTGGTAAGCTGATCAAAATGGAATGTGCAGAACATTGTAATGTTGGCAGGCATGGCACACACACTTGACAGTTGGAACTCTCAATTAGCAAAGGATGGTTTCAATCGGTCAACTTCTTGATTCTAGGTCCAGCATGCTCCCCCACAGTGGTGTTCTGCTAGTGCATCATGGGTGTTTTTCAGACAAGTATTCAGTTTTCCATCTGGCTTGTGGCACAAACCATCCAGAGCAATGTCAAAAGATCTTTACTGTTGTTGTGCAATATTCTGTCCCAGCTGTGTAACTATAACCTTTGCCTAACCTCTCACATTCTGTTGGTCCAACTCTGATTTTACTAATAATTACAAATTTGTCACAGTACGCATGGAGTACATGCAACCCAACTTACCTGTGTTGGCTCTCCACAATGAGTATATGAGCATCTCTTTTAGTACCATTCTCATCAGGCCTGTAATTCTGCCCATTTTTTTTAACTTTTAACATAACATCCAACTCCCTCTTGATTCAATTGATTCTGCCTCTTCATCACTGTCAGCTATTTATAGATCCTAATCACTCCCTGTGTGAAAATGTTTTTGCTCATGTCACTTTTGCTTCTTTTCTGAATGACTATAAATCTCCGCCTAATGGTTCTAGATCCTTGCATGCATGGGATCATTTTCTCCCTATTTATTCTATCTGGATACCTCATGACTTTGAAAGCTTCAATCAGACCAAATTTCAGCCTTCTGTTCTCCGAGGACAACCATCCCAACTTTCCAATCTATCTTCATTACTGTCATTCCGAGTACATGGCTCCATTCTCACAAACCTGTTCAGTGCTGTCTCCAATCACTTCATGTCCCTGTTTCCTGATGTTTGATGTCCAGAAAAATGCAACAATCCAGCAGGAGGATTCATTCAAGGTTGGATTGCCTGGGAAAAATTCCTGGAACACTTGTTTTCTCTTTCAAAACCTGTTTTGCTTTGCTATGTTCACTGCAATGGTATCTCTGCCCCATCCCTAATTCAAGAGGTTCAATTTAATTGAACACAGCTTGTTATTTTTTCAGAAAGCTGATATGGAGATATTGAAGACAAGCAATCAGGGCTCATCTGGGATTTGTGCCCCAGACCTCTCGCATATCTGCAATGTACAATCCCCAAAGTGAGAATGAAACTCCTAGAGCAATGAGGCTTTGGTTAAAACAGGGATCCAACCCTGCAACTCGGGGAAGACGAAGTAAGTTCCACGATGCTCCATAAATTCAAAGCAGAAAAGAGTTTCAGTTATTCCCTTCCCCTAAGAATGTGCTCTGTCCATTGGCAGATTAAGAAACGATTTTCTTCAATTGCAGGCAGTGCTGGGGGCTGCGCATCACGCATGCACACTTCTGCTCCCTCACAAACACTTGGAACGGGTGGAGTCAGTAGCATGCGCAAGAATTTAACAACTTTGATTGAGAATGCCCTCCAAAAGTCTCTTATCCCAGACAGAGAGATGCAGAGCTGCTGATACAGAGAGAAATGGACACCAGAGACTCAGAAACGAGAACGCTTTTGTGCAGTCTGTTTGGGGTTCAGGATTCATCACCACACAGCAATCCTGCAGAAAGACTCTTGTAAAGCGAGCATTAGTTTGTTTGCAGTGACTGGGCAGGAGTTAATATCTGACACCAACTGTTCCAAAAATAACAATATCTGAGAGAAACGCTCACTGACAGACTTCAGCTGCAGGGCTGCAGACAGTTCAGCAGGGAAGGGAGGGTTAAAAATGTGCCATCAACTCTTTTAAAGTCAGTGAGTGACAGTCATAAACTCATGGCATCATTACTGAGCAGGAAAAAAAGCTGTTTAGCCCACTGAGTCCACTGTAACTCCTTTTATCTCTGTTATTATTCAGGAATGGTGAAATCAGTCCTAACAATGAAGATCTGTGATGCTGTCACCGATATACTAATCCCCTGGTCATTACCAACACTTTTGTGTTGCTCAGAGGACGCTGCTATTTGAAACAGCAGGGGGAGTTAATGACAGAAGGGTGTCCTGCAGTGAAGCACACTGCAGCTAATGTGTTTCAACTTCACCAGTCTGTTCCCAGCTCACTGGGCAGCTTTTCCAGAACAGCTCAGAGCAGGCCAAAAGAGAAAGGAGACCATTCAGATCTTCATTCACGTATCACCTCAACTTTGCAAACTTGGCCCGTGTACCAATAAGACTTGTTTCTTTCAGATGCATCATGTTACATGAAGCAGAAAACTGATCAAAATGGAGTGCACCGAACATAATGACACTGGCAGGTGCGACCACACACGCAGCAATTGCGACTCTCAAATAGCACAGGATGGTTTTGATCCATCGCCATCTGTGTTATGGGCACAGCATGCTCCTGCTGCATGATCTGCTATCACAGCATGTTCAGTCAGCTGGGTTAACACAGACCAGGAACAGAGAGAAAAAATATACTGAGTACAGGTAGCTCATTGCATCTGTGAGTGGGCTCAGTCAGCTTGGTTTACACAGACTAGGGATAGCTTGAGTAATATATAGAGAGGAAATTCCATCATTGGTCTCAGTGTGAGTGGCTCAATCTGCAGGGGTAGAGGGGTGTCGGTGACAAGTTTACAGAGAAAGGGAGGGGTCTTGGTGATAGAGTAGGTTACAGAGAAAGGGAAAGGTGTTGGTGATAGAGCAGGTTACAGAGAAAGGGAGAGGTATTCGTGATAGAGTAGGTTACAGAGAAAGGGAGAGGTTTTTGTGATAGAGCAGGTTACAGAGAAAGGGAGGGGTGTTGGTGATACAGTAGGTTACAGAGAAAGGGAGGGGCCTTGGTGATAGAGTAGGTTACAGAGAAAGGGAGAGGTGTTGGTGATAGAGTAGGTTACAGAGAAAGGGAGGGATATCGGTGACAGAGCAGGTTACAGAGAAAGGGAGGGGTGTTGGTGCTGGAGGAAGTAACAGAGGGAGGGTAGGATTCAGGTGAAGGATGATGTTACAGACATAGCGCAGAGTGTAGGATCTGGAGGAGGTTACAGAGGGAGAGAAGGGGATTAAGGTGCTCTAGAAGGTTACAAAATGAGGGAAGTATTTGTGGATGGAGGAGTTTTCAGAGCGAGGGAGGGTTGTAACTGATTCTAATTCTCAGCGTTCCCTCTCCCCCTCTTCCCCATTGAGTGGCTTCTTCCAGGCCATGGTGATCAACAATGAATGGACAATAGTGACAATATTTTGGGGAGTGTTACCAAGGGAAGGCATGAGCAATCGTGATATTCCCATCACTGCCTATCACCTGTGTGCCTTATTGTCTATATCTGGCACTGCTTTTGGCATTCTGGAATATCAACACATTCTAATGCACACAAATAGTATCAGTTTAGTTTGGGAAACTTGATCGACATGGACATGTCGGACAGAATGATCTGAGAATGAGCTATTTACTCTCTGGCTCTATGATCCATCACTCTATGCAATGCTCAGTGAAATGGAAAGAGGGACATGCAACAGGGTGTGAGATTGTTGGAGGGAAAAAAATTCTCCAAAACGACATGGGTTTGAATTCTGGAGCATTGAACGCAGACATGTGAAAGAGCAGAGGTTTGAAGGACAAATTCACCTCGGTGTATATTTTCACAGAAAATAATGCATTCTATCCCATGTTCCATTAACAAGTGCTCCACGGAGTAAATTGCAAAGAATAACCACTGCTGTGATTTGGATTTGAAGTGAGGTTGCCCAGGCCACAATGTGGAGCACTGACTACTCTATGATCACAGTGCACACAAGGCTGACCATTAAAATAGGTAAACAAAACAGTGCCAGAGGGCATGCCAGGAACAGCACCAGACACAACATAGGAATACTGACTGAGCTGAGGGACTCAGTGTGGGCTGAGACTTTGGAATTTGGTGCCCCAGAGGCTGTGATCCTTCAGTGACTGACTCTATTCAAAAACTGAGAATTATGGGTTTCTAGAGAATAAAAACATCAAGTGCTCAGTGGGTAACACAGAAAAATGGCATTGAGGCAGAAAGTTGACCATGATCTCATTGAATGGGAGGTGGGTTCAATGTTGATTGGCTGCATCATACTCAGATTTCTAATGCTCTGACAGGAAAACTTTTTATCTGATATTCACTTGATGGATGTTCATTTGTATTCAGGTGGAAATGATATCATTTTGCTTGAGGACAATCTGGGTGTAGTTTTCAGGAAGGCAACTAGTTTAACATTGGGTACTTCACCAGGTTCCTCACACAAGGGAGTAACCACTGCTGTAGATGACCATATAACCCCAGTTCACAGCCTTGGAATTAGAGAAAATCAATGCCCAATGGTCAAGTTACTCTATAGCTCTCGTGGCAAGAACAAACCCAGAATGAATCAACGGTTTTTGAAGAGTCAGTTTCTATAGTTCTTAAAATTGATTGGTGAATTGCACTTCCAGAAATTCCATTTCATGTGTGAGAGCTTTTATAAATAGAAGGGGAGAGTTGTGGGCCACAGAGAGACAGAACAGAAACTCCTGAATATTAGACCTACATAATTAGACTACAACGTGTGCAGAATTTTACAAAACACAGAGAGGGGGAACACGTTACATTGGACAGAATTTCTCAGAGTATCTGGTTCTCATCCACCACACAGTTTTACTTGGTGAAGTGCATGATTAGAGATCTTGGGGCTGAAATGATTTCCACATATTCTCAAACTTTAAATGGGTGAGAACCGCTTGACCTGCTGGCTTGGAGTTGAGGGTGGAATGCGAGTGCCTAGCCTGGGTAGAATGCCACAGATGCAGATCTTGGTGACAGTTGCAAATATTCAAATGATAACTTTGGGAGGCTGTAGAGGAAAATGGTTTCATGTGAACAGCAGTCAAACGTGGTACAGTTGTTCCTAAGGGATAGGTGACTGCCATTCTGAAGGGACAGGTGATGGCTTTCATTGGCCTCAGCAATTGAAAGAGAGTTGTGTCCAGATCACCAGATCTGGATGAGAGGAGATGGACATGGAAATGCAAACAAAGCTGGAGAACCAAGTGGGAGCCTTAAAAAGAGGCTCCTGTTTTCTTTGTGAAGGGTAAGGTGCCTGTGCCTTGGAAAACATTGCTACTCTGATGGTGTCCAGTGAGCTATCGCTGGCCGTTAAAAAGCGGGAGAGATGGTGTAAATCTCGAGCCGGGCTGTACCCATTATCCACAACAGCTCTCCAAGGTGAACAGTCTCTGGCATGTGAGAACAATGTAGGTACAGGAAGTCGTATCAGAGATAATGGGAACTGCAGATGCTGGAGAATCTGAGATAACAAAGTGTGGAGCTGGATGAATACAGCATGCCAAGCAGCAGCTTAAGAGCACAAAACTGACGTTTCAGGCTTAGACCCTTCATCCCTTAGGAACAACTGTACCACGTTTGACTGCTGATCACATGAAACCATTTTCTCTACAGCCTCCCCAAAGTTATCATATGAATATTTCATCAGAAGGGTCTAGGCCTGAAATGTCAGCTTTTGTGCTCCTAAGATGCTGCTTGGCCTGCTGTGTTCATCCAGCTCCATACCTTGCTATCTAGGTACAGGAAGTCGATGAGTCAGATCCATAACCTTGGGATAAGGATTAGCTCTAAGGACTGGGTTGGTCAGACTGGAGTTTGAAGCAGGGCTGGGCACATCCATGGCTGAACAAGGTGTCACCCAGCCCTGGGGATCACCTCAGCTGTGATACCCCTTGAACTTACAAGGCATGCAGGTGGCCTCGACTGACACCTAGCAGCTGACTTATGTGGATCAGGGGAATCCAACAGTTTAATTAAAGCAAAACATCACGAAAGTCACAGGGGGTAATGACAGGATGTGATTTCTGCCCACTTCCATCATTATCAAACTGAAGAAATTCAGTGAATGAGAGGTAAATGGTAGGCGTAACGATGACTCTGTGGTGACTTCTCCTTTTGGAGTCTTGCTTGTGTGACTGCTGCAATGGCTTTGTTTTTTAGTCGATCACAATGATAGGTCAAGCCTTCTCACTGGTTTCCGTTGGGAACAGAAATAGTTTTGGCCATTGGTTGGCTAATCAATCTCTGAAAAGTTGTGAAAATTCCATTTGGACCATGCAGATCATGACACTCCACCTTTGTAATGGCACCCCCAAAAATTTTACCGATAGGATGTAAGATTCAATGAATCTATATCAGTCCAGCTGGACAGTGTCCTGGACGAACAACTGATGCGTAGGCTCATTGGTGGTGGTGCTCTGCGAAAAATGTCACAGCCACACAGGATCCAACTTGCCCCACAAAGCAACCAATAAGATAGATTTGAAACTCTTGAGGCAAGCTATTCTAATCTGGTACTGAAATACAGGCTAGAGGGTTCAGTAGACAAATGATGATAAACCACATTTAGAAGAACCTGAAAGGGTGAACTTCCCTTCGGACGCTAATGTTACAAATAAAAAGCAAGTCTTCCATAATAATGGGCATAGCCAAATAGGCAAGGTGGAGTTGAGGAACCACGAAGGCAAAAAAACTATAATGGGAGTTATGTACAGACCTCCTAACAGTGATCAGGACCAGGGGTGTAAGATGCACCGAGAAATAGATAGAGCATGTCAGAAAGGCAAGGTCACGGTGATCATGGGGGACTTCAATATGCAGGTGGACTGGGTGAATAATGTTGCCAGTGGATCCAAAGAAAGGGAATTCATGGAATGTTTGCAGGATGGCTTTTTGGAACAGGTTGTCATGGAGCCCACAAAGGAGCAGGCTATTCTGGACTTAGTGCTATGTAATGAGCCAGACTTTATAAAAGACCTTAAAGTAAGGGAACACTTGGCAAGCAGCAATCATAATATGGTAGAGTTCAGTCTGCAGTTTGAAAGAGAGAAGGCAAAATCGGATGTAATGGTGTTATAGTTAAATAAAGGTAATTACAGGGGCATGAGAGAGGAATTGACGAAAATCGACTGGAAGCAGAGCCTAGCGGGGAAGACAGTAGACCAACAACGGCAGGAGTTTCTGGGTGTAATTGAGGACACAGTACAGAGGTTCATCCCAAAGAAAAGAAAGATTATCTGGGGTGGGATTAGACAGCCATGGCTGACAAAGGAAGTCAGGGAATATATCAAAGAGAAAGAGGCAGCCTATAAAGTGGCCAAGAGCTCTGGGAAATCAGAAGATTGGGAAGGCTACAAAAACAAACAGAGGATAACAAAGAGAGTAATAAGGAAGGAGAGGATCAAATATGAAGATAGGCAAGCTAGTAATATTAGAAATGATAGTAAAAGCTTCTTTCAGTACGTAAGAAACAAACGAGAGGCAAAAGTAGACATTGGGCTGCTCCAAATTGATGCTGGAAGGCTAGTGATGGGAGATAAGGAAATAGCTGAAGAAGTTAACAAGTACTTTGTGTCAGTCTTCACAGTGGAAGACATGAGTAGTATGCCAACTATTAGGGAGAGTCAGGGGGCAGAGTTGAGTATGGTAGGCATTACAAAAAAGAAAAGCTAAAAGGTCTAAAAATTGATAAATCTCCTGGCCCCGATGGGCTACATCTTAGAGTTCTGAGGGAGGTGGCTGAGGAAATAGTGGAGGCTTTGGTCATGATCTTTCAAAAGTCACTGGAGTCAGGGAAAGTCCCAGACGATTGGAAAATTGCTGTTGTAACCCCCTTGTTTAAGAAAGGATCAAGGCAAAAGATGGAAATTTATAGGCCGATTAGCTTAACCTCGGTAGTTGGTAAAATTCTTGAATCCATCGTCGAGGATGAGATTTCTAAATTCCTGGAAGTGCAGGGTCAGAGTAGAACAAGTCAGCATGGATTTAGTTAGGGGAGGTCGTGCCTGACAAGCCTGTTAGAATTCTTTGAAGATGTTATCTATCTAGACTTCCAAAAGGCCTTTGATATGGTGCCTCACGGGAGGCTGCTGAGCAAGGTGAGGGCCCATGGTGTTCAAGGTATGCTACTGGCTTGGATTGAGGATTGGCGGTCTGACAGAAGGCAGAGAGTTGGGATAAAAGGCTCTTTTTCAGAATGGCAACTGGTGACAAGTGGTGTCCCGCAGTTTTCAGTGTTGGACCCGCAGCTGATCACCTTATATGTTAATGATCTGGATGAAGGGACTGGGGGCATTCTGGCAAAGTTCGACGATGATACAAAGATAGGTGGACAGGCAGATAGTACTGAGGAGGTGGGGAAGTTGCAGAAAGATTTAGACAGTTTAGGAGTGGTCTAGGAAATGGCTGATGAAATTCAATGTGAGTAAATGTGAGGTGTTGCACTTTGGAAAAAAGAATATAGGCATGGACTATTTTCTAAATGGTGAGAAAATTCGTAAAGCAGAAGTACAAAGAAATCTGGGAGTGTTGGTCCAGGATTCTCTAAAGGTTAACTTGCAGGTAGAGTCCGTGATTAAGAAAGCAAATGTAATGTTGTCAATTATCTCAAGAGGGTTGGAATATAAAAGCAGCGATGTGCTTCTGAGGCTTTATAAAGCTCTAATTAGGCCCTATTTAGAATACTGTGTCCAATTTTGGGCCCCACACCTCATGTAGATCATACTAGCCCTGGAGCGTGTCCAGCGGAGATTCACATGGATGATCCCTGGAATGGTAGGTTTAACGTATGATGAACGGCTAAGGATCCTGGGATTGTACTCATTAGAGTTTAGAAGGTTGAGGGGAGCTAACAGAAACTTACAAGATAATGTATGGTCTAGAAGGGGTGGACGCTCGGAAGTTGTTTCCGTTAGGCAGGGAGACTAGGACCCGTGGGCACAGCCTTAAAAATAGAGGGGGTAAATTTAAAATGGAAATGAGGAGATATTTCTTCAGTGGTGGGCCTGTGGAATTCATTGCCACGAAGTGCAGTGGAGGCCGGGACGTTAGATGCCTTCAAGGCAGAGATCGACAAATTCTTGATCTCAGAAGGAATCAAGGGCTACAGGGAGAGTGCAGGGAAGTGGAGTTGATGTGTCTATGAGCCATGATTTAAATGGCGGAGTGGACTTGATGGGCCAAATGGCCTTACTTCCTCTCCTATGTCTTATGGTCTTAATTTTAACTAACGTTAAGAAAGCAGACATTACTTGCAGATACGATCACCTACCAACAGGTGGGGATAGACCCAACACTGCAGCTCGGTAATAGGATCACCCAGACGCTTAAGTGACTAATGGATGCAGGGCAGATAACCAGCACAGCCTTCATGAGCATGAAACCAGAAGGCACAAACACCACCACCACTGCCACTCCCCCATCTCCCCCTCTCCCGACTGCCTAAAGTCCAGAAACTACACATCCCTCTCAGACCCATTGTTTCTCTACCATGCACAACATCACACAAAATGGCCAAGGGGCTAAAACAGAGATTGAAACACCTCATGGATGGATCACCCCATTCTATTCAAGATTTCCACGATACTCTCAGGAACAAAATCAGTGATGACAAGATTACGGTATCCTTTGATTTCACAGCTTGATTCACATCAATTGACATCCCGTGAGCCAAAATTACTAGACGAAACAACAGTGCAGGCCAGCAGCTCCATCAGCAAGGACAACACACTTAAATTACTAGAGCTCTGCCTCATCACACAGTTCATCTTTAATGAAGCAGGTCGATGGTACACCAACAAGGTCACCCAACTCAGGACTCATCGCAGAAGCAGTCATACATAGATTAGAACACACCATCCTCCCCCACCTAAACTGTGGATCCAGTATGTATTTGTCATTATTGTATGCAACAAATTAGAAGAGACGCACCATCTCATTGACAGCATATTCACAGGGATTAAATTCACAAGGGAAGAAGAAAACAAAAATCAACTTCCGTTTCCGGATGTTACAGTAGAACGATTGACAAATGGAGAGTTCCAAACCTCAGTATACAGAAAAGCAACCCATACAGATCAAATCCTCAACTTCCACAGCAACCACCCCAAAATCCTCAAACAAAGCAACATTAGGACACTACTTAAATGGGCCAGGACACACTGCAACACTGCAGAACTATGCAGGAAAGAGCAAGAACACTTATACAAGATTCTCGCTTTAAATGGATATCCCTGCAACTTCATCCCCAGATGTCTACAAAACAGATAACAACAGGAGGGCACAGTATGATCTAAAACACTGGCCACACTGCCCTAAATCAAGATCATATCGGAACTGACAACCAAGACGCCTAAGACCACTAGGAATCATGGTGGGCCACAAACCCACAGCTACTCTCTGACAAGCACTTACAAGAATTAAAGACTCTGTTCCCACAACATGCAGAATGAATGTGGATTACAAAATACCACGCAACGACAGCTACAAACATTACATCAGACAGACAGGAAGGAAACTAGCCATCAGAATACACAAACATCAGCTAGCAACAAAATGGCACGATGAACTCTCCTTAATATTGGTGCATTCAGAGAATGAAGGCCATCAATTTAACTGGGACAAGGCAACTATAGTAGTCCAAGCCAAACATGGACATACATAGGAATTCCTAGAGGCATGGTTCTCTGCCCATAATTTAAATCAACAAACATATAGAATTGAACCCTATATACAAACCCATGTAGATCAGAAATGACAGTACTGACCATAACTGACCAGACAGTATAAATTCCTCGTGGAGTAGAATAACATTGTTTCATCAGAGGATCCACTGATGATGTAACCTAGCACAGTGGCAAAATGTCTGAAAAAAAACTAGCCAGCTCAGCGAGAAAGTCAACAACTTCAATTTTGACTAATGATATCCATGAACAGCCGTGTGAGGAAACTTCTGACAATGAGCCCAATGAGGAACCAAGAATTATTCCACCAACAACAGGCCCTTACAGAAATGTCTGCTTCATCTTTAGACATTGGTGAAGTTCTGGACGACTGGATGGTGGCTAATGTTGTTCCATTAAAGAAAGGTAGCAAAGACAAGCCAAGGAACTGTAGGCCAACGAACCTGACTTCAGTGATGGACAAATTATTGGAAAGGATACTGGTGGTCAGGATCAACCAACATTTGGATAGTCAAGGTTTGATTAGAATAGTCAGCATGGATGTGTGCACAGGAAGTTCATGTCTGACTAATCTTTTAGAGCTTTTTGAAGAGGTAACCAAGAGGATAGATGAGGTAACCAAGAGGATAGGGCAGTGGATATTGTCTAAATGGATTTTAGTAAGGCCTTTGAAAAGGTACTGCATGGCAGGCTAGTCATGAAATTTAGGTCGCATGTGATCCAGGGAGAGCTGGCAAATTGTATTCAAAATTAGCTCCATGGTAGGAAGCAGGGGGTAATGGTTGAAGTTTGTTTCTTGGGCTGGAGGACTGTGACTTGTGGTGTCCCACAGGGGTCAGTGATGAAATCTTTGTTACTTGTTATTTACCTAAATGATCTGGATGTGAACATACAAGGCGTGATTAGTAAGTTTGCAGATGATACAAAATTAGAAGGTTTCGTTGACAGCAAGGATGCTTGTCAAAAATTGCACAGGGACCTTGATCAGATGGGGAAGTGGGCTGAGGATGGCAAATGCAATTCAATACAGATAAGTGTGAGGTGTTGCACTTTGGAAAATCAAACCAAGGTAGGACTTATACTGTAAATAGTAAGATCCTAAGGAGTATTGTGGAACTAAAGGACCTAGTTTGTTGAAAGTCCAAAGTTTGTTGAAAGCAACATCACAGGTGAACAGGGTGGTGAAGAAGGCATTTGGCATGCTGGCTGTCATTGGTCAAGGCATTGAGTACAGGAGTTGGGATGTTATAGTACGGTTGTATAAGTTGTTGGTGAGGCCACACTTGGAGTATTGCATACAGGTTTGGTCACCCTGTTATAGGAAAGACATGGTTAAACTGGAAAATGTGTAATGAAGATTTACAAGGATGTGGCCAGGACTAGTCGGCTTGAGTTACAGGGAGAGGTTGGTCAGGATAGGACTTTATTCCTTGGAACGTAGGACAATAGGGAGTGGCCTTATTGAGGTGTTTAAAGTCATGAGGGGCATAGATAGGATGAATGCAGATAGTTTTTGTCTTCCCAGGAACGGGGAATTGAAAACTAGAGACATAGATTTACGGTGAGAAGGGAAAGATTTAGCAAGGACCTGAGGGGCAACTTCTTCAGATAGAGAATAGTGCATATATGGAATGGGCTGCCAGAGAAAGTGGTTGAGCGACATTTAAAAGTAAAAATTGGATAGGTACATGGTTGGGAAGGGTTTACAGGGGTATGGACCAAACTTGGGCGATTGGAACTAGCTGAGAGGGTACCATGGCCAGTATGGATCCATTTGGGCCGATGGGCCTGTTTCTGTGCTGTATTACTCCATGATTCCTCATGCCAGTTTTCTCTATCTCTCTCTCTCTATTCCCTCAAACCCCACCTTTCCATGGAGACCAGACTCACTGTAGCCAGAGCAGATGGCAGATTCCACTCCCTGAAGGACCCCTGAAGGACATTAGTGAACCAGTTGGATTTTTATGAACATCCACTAGTTTTCATTGTGGCTTCTTCTGTAGCCAATTCTATAAACCAGATTCATTGACCTCAATTTCACAACTTGCCCTATCATTAGGAAAAGGTTAGAGTCTACGAAAATAGTTGAATAACAGAGCATTTAGAAATACACATCATCTGTATAGCCTAGCAGAGTCAACATAGTTTTATGAAGGGTCAATCATACTGGACAGGTTTATTAAAATATCATGAGGTAACAAAAGAGGTAGATAAAGAAGAGCCACTGGATATATTTAGATTTCCAAGAAGCATTCAGTAAGATACATGTGACTACTTAATAACGTAAGAATCCATTCTGTTCAAGGGTATATATTAGCATGGATTGAAGACTGGCTAATGAATAGAAGGCAGAGAGTTGGACTAAAGACTGAACACCTCTAAGTTAGAAACCCACCTAAACATAATGATACACTAGCACCACTGGTTGGCCTAAGATAATCAACTTTGAATAGTGCATAGTGCCACTCTATTCAGGGCAGCAGCATGGCTGCATGGGCGCCACCTCTCTCCTGTAAATGCACAGTATTTTTGTGGAGAACCTTGTACTAAATTATTCACAAACGACCTGATTCTGCTCAGGGTTTTGTAAGTAGCACAGCAGCGACCTCACTGTGACCTATTGAAAGTCATTAAACCAAAATTTTGTTGATATTGTGTAAGCCAATCTTCCTCCCACACATTTTGTATGTACCGTCCATTACTTTGACTCTTAGCTCAACCTGGCCTCATACTCAATGCCCTGCTATCATTCCTAATCACAGGGGGACTGCCTCTCCTTGGTGGTGTTAAAAGGGGCGGGTTTGGGTCAAGAAGGCAAGGAGTGAAGAGGGCGACAGGTCTATGTGTGCTTGGGGGTAAGCAGGGACAGAGATAGATAGAGATATATGCATGGAGGTTGGAGGTCTTCCGACACTCTGCCATACTGTGCGGCCAAGGTACCCCAGCATCTGTCAGTTCTCCATGTTGCACCCTGGCCAGGCACTGTTACATGATGCCAGCAGCCCAGTGGGAGGAATGGGTCATGCCAATTGTTTGCCAAGTATACAACACGGGGCAAGAGGAGTGTGAGTTCCTGCAAAGCTGTGGTTAATCGCTCACCCTTTCTGCCCTCCCACTCTGCTTTCAAAGCTTGAAAGCTAATGACTTCTCATACAGAAGAGGCATGTACTTACACATTAGAAACCAGATGATACTTACAATAGAATCAGAGCAGCACACATCAGTCAAGAAGCAAAGGACACTTAGAAAATGTCAGAACAAGAAGGCATCAGTAACTAAGTGACTCACAAAAAAGATTCCGAGCTGCAGGCATCAATAACCAGCTGATGCTTAGAAAAAGTTTGAAACTTGAAGGCATCATCACCCAAATAACTCCTAGAGTTAACTGCGTCCAGTTCTGGGCGCCCTATTATAGGAAAGATGTGGATGCTTTGGAGAGGGTTCAGAGGAGGTTTACCAGGATGTTGCCTGGACTGGAGGGCTTATCTTATGAAGAGAGGTTGACTGAGCTCGGTCTCTTTTCATTGGAGAAAAGGAGGAGGAGAGGGGACCTAATTGAGGTATACAAGATAATGAGAGGCATAGATAGAGTTGATAGCCAGAGACTATTTCCCAGGGCTGAAATGGCTAGCACGAGGGGTCATAGTTTTAAGCTGGTTGGTGGAAAGTATAGAGGGGATGTCAGAGGCAGGTTCTTTACGCAGAGAGTTGTGAGAGCATGGAATGCGTTGCCAGCAGCAGTTGTGGAAGCAAGGTCATTGGGGTCATTTAAGAGACTGCTGGACATGCATATGGTCACAGAAATTTGAGGGTGCATCCATGAGGATCAATGGTCGGCACAACATTGTGGGCTGAAGGGCCTGTTCTGTGCTGTACTGTTCTATGTTCTATGTTCTATGTTCTATGTTCTATGTTCTAAAAATTTCACAGCTATATGCATTACTGTGACTATGCTGTCACTTTAAAGAGATTATGTTGTCTTGGTTTTTTGTTTAAGACAGTTATTAAGGCAAAGGCACAGAAGAATCTTGGGATTATTGATTTAACAATGGAAGCGGGGGGTGGCCAGCTCTCTCAGTTCAGGTTTCTTTCTTGATTTTTTTTTAGCTGTAGCGATCACAAGATGTTTTGAGTACCAGAATGTTGGAAGCTTCAGTAAGGAATTCCTCTGACTTTCTCTGAAATGTCTCTCTCTGAATGTTGTTCCCTTTGACCAGTAAGAATCTGTATTTGGATTTACCATTTTGCCAAGAAGCTGTGTTTATGGGATGTTACTATATTGGAACAGTTAGTTAGGTTGCTGAAACAGGTCGTTTACATTTTCCATTATTAAGTTACCCTAAATTCCACTTTCAACTGTTTGTGTTTCAACTGTGGTGTTTAAATAAATTTTGTTTTGCTTAAAGCTGAGTGTTTTGATCAGTTGCATCACACCTGAAACACCTACTTCACATCTGCCTTTAAAATGAGAGGCTACCTTCTCAAAACATTTTGAGGGGCTCTGGCCTGGTCCATAACAGATTTGGGGCACTTGTTGGGATGATTCTATAGTTTCAATTTGGGTTTAGGATTGTTGGACTCAAAGGCAGCGAATGACAGGTGTTCATGTCTTCTGTTTTGGGTGTTGAATTCAGTTGGTTTAAATAGTGCTTTGTGGAGTAAGGGCTCTTACAGTCACTAAGATTTTTCTCGGGGTGGAAGAAGTAACTTCAGGGGTCTTACAAAAGGTGAGTGAGGCAAAGCTGTTGGAATTGGCAGAGAAACTGGAATTGAAATTACCTTTGTTGTGTGTGTGTGAGAAAAGGAGAAGTAATAACAGCAACAGCTCGACATTTAAATTGGCTGGAAATGCCATTGGAATCTTTGGAAATGCCTAGAATTCAAATGCAGATGAAGCAGCTTGAACATGATAGGGAGATGAAACAGTTTGAAATATGGTTAAAAGCAGAGGAAAGAGAAAAGGGAAGAATCACGCTGGCAGAACAGAAAAAAAGGAGAGCAAGGCCCTTGCAGAGGAAAGGGAGAAAAAGAGAGAAGAAAAGTAGAAAGAGAGACAGCTTGAACTTCAGAAGTTGGCAATAAGACAGGAAAGCCAACGTAAAAACTTGGAGGTCAAGGCAGAAGGTAGGCTTAGTGAGGAGGACAGTGAGGATGAGCAAACTCATCGTAGCCAAAGGCCTGGTGAGGATCTGTTTATATATATCCAAACATTGCCTAAATTCGATGAGAAGTATGTAGAAGCCGTTTCCATCTCATTTAAGAAAGTGGCTAAATAAGTGAAGTGGCTGATGACCATATGGGTTTTGTTGATCCAAACAAACTTGGCAGGTAGGAAGAGTGAGGTATTTGCATCACGATCAGAGGAGGTATCCAGAGAGTATGACAAGGTGAAAAAAGACATCTTAAGTGAATATGTTCTTGTGCCAGAAGCTGACAGACAATATTTCAGGAATCTAAGGACAGACCCTGGTCAAGCATATATTGAGTTTGAAAGGATCAAGCAAAGTAATTACGTGGAATTCATCATGAGATGAGAAGTGCAGCAGAGAGAGGTTGGAGTGTTCAGTGAAAAGTGGAGAAATGGTGTTAGGAGTACTGGAGAAAATTTTGGCTCCAGGAATACAATTTGTCCTTGGTAAAGATATAACTGGAAATACAGTAGGGTATGTGTCTGGGTAGGATGCTCTTTCGAGGATTGCTGTGTGCACAATATGCCGAATAGCCTGCTACCACATTGTAGGGATACTATGAGGGAGTGCTGCATTGCAGAGCTGCCAGTACAGATGTACTGTCAGAAGCTCAGTGCTGTGAGTTCAATGAGCTAATAGCAGGTCAGTGCTGAGCATTTTCTCCATTCATTTGTGGGATATGGGCGTTGCTGGCTGGTCAGCATTCCTGCCCACCCTGGTTGCCCTTGAGGTTCTGGATGTGAGTTTGCTCGCTGAGCTGGAAGGTTCGTTTTTAGACGTTTTGTCACCATTCTAGGTAACATCATCAGTGAGCCTCCGACAAAGCTTCGTCGGAGGCTCACTGATGATGTTACCTAGAATGGTGACGAACCGTTTGAAAACGAACCTCCCAGCTCAGCGAGCAAACTCACATCCAGAACCTCAACCTGAGCTACAAATCTTCTCAAAACTCGCTTGCCCTTGAGGTGTTGGTGAGCAACCTTGTTGAACTGCTGGAGTCCTCCTGTTGTGAGTTGACTGACAATGCTATTGTGAGCGGGCACTCTCGATAAGTCCGTGCTGACAGAGTGCCACACTGTTGAAGGGTCAGTGCTGAAGGAATACTGTGCTCTGAGGGAGCTCTGCAGAGTTGGAGAGTCAGCGCAGAGGAGCACGGTGCTGTAAGGGCAGTGCTGAGAGAGCTCTGCACTGTTGGAGGGTCTATGCCGACAGACAACTGCACTGTTGAAAGGTCAGAACCTTGGGAGCACTGCACTATCAGACAGTCAGTGCTGAGGATGCACTACACTGTCAGAGGGTTAGTGCTGAGGGAGTTATGCACTGTCTCCCTGTTCCCTCATGTAAACGTCCAGGGAATGTGTGGAAGTGGGAATAATCCCCAAAATAACAGGGAATGTGTGGAATTATGAATAGTGCCTAAAATAATAGGGATATGGGAAATGAGTGACAAAAATGACAAACATTTGGCAGGTGTGTCTAAATTAACAGGAATACCTGGAAATGGAAATACCATCAAAAATAACAGGAATGTGTGGATGTGGGAACACATTGTAAAATAACAGGGACATGGGGAAGTGGGAATAATGCTTAAAATAACAGGGAACATGTGGAAGCTGGGATATTGTCCAAAATAAGACGAATGTTTGGAAGTGGGAAATCTGAACAAAATAACCAGGAATGTGTGGAAGTGCGAATATGTTCTAAAATAACAGAGACATGGGAAAGTGGGAATTCTGCCTAAAATAGCAGGAAACACTTGGAAGTGAGAATACTTCCTAAAATGACATGCACATGTGGAATTGGGTATACAGTCTAAAATAACATAGATACGTGAAATTGTAAATACCGTCTAAAATAGCAGCAACATGTGAAAGTGAGAATACTTGTTCACGCTTGTCACTCTTTCCTAATCAGATCTCATAACGGCTTGCAACACTGGGAGAGCAAAAAACAGTTCCCCCGTTCATTTCAACCTCATTTTGTAGACGCTGTCAATCTGCTGCTTCCATCATCTTTTCCACAGCCAAAATGTAAACCTGATTCAAGAGAGAGGAAAAGGTCACAGAATGACTGAATATATCGCAGTACAGCAGGAGGCCAATTGGCCCATCATGCCTCCATATTGGTTCATTTCCTTTGAGCCAATCTGCAGCCTTTCCCACCAACCCCCATCCCTGTGTGCAACTTCTGCAGAAAATAAAGTTGAGCTGTTAGTGAGACATCACCAGACATTAGAGGCACCAGAGCATTGCACAAAGGCTTTTGCTTGAAGGACAGAGGCAACAGGGGTGGAAAGAATTCCAGATGGAATTCGATAGCTGAAAACACGGTGGCCTGCACCTGAGGAGAATCTAGAAGTGTTTTCAGACTGTGAGAGATTACAGAGATATAGATGGGCTGCGAAGCTGGAGGCCATTCAGAGATGCAGCGTTATTCAGCCTAGATATCTCAGGCAAGCATTTGTGGAATAGCTGCACAAGTTGAGCAGGCTGAAAGGCCTCATCCTTTTGCCCCAACCCACCAACTCTATCCATCCCTTCTGTATCTCAATAGATGAAAGGCTAAATAGTATAGCACCGAAATCTAGAGCAAATAATGGATGAACTCAGCCGGTCTGGCAGTATCCGTGGGGAGAGAGTGACAGAGACACAGAAACAGTGTTCATGTTTCCAGTCTAGTCGAACTCTTGTTCAGATTTTTTTCAGAAATAGAACTTGAAATGCTAGCAGTGTTTCTCCCTCACCCCAGACACTGCCAGACAGGCTGGGTTTTTCCAGCATTCTCCATGCTCGACTTTCCCATTCAAAGACATTCACACCTCCCAGCGTCACCCAGAGTGGCTCCCCTCCATCAGTAGTAATGGGTTCTGTCACCCTCAGTGACATGAGCAGCAAAATCAATGCTTTAACCATCCTCAACTGCCCACTGCCCAGTCACAAGGTGAGGCCCAGGAACACGTTGTTATATGAACCGGCATAAAACACAGCATGTTATATGAACAAATGGATTGTTTGGTAGTTAACCATCACACAACTACAAATCAGTACAGTGTGGAGCTGGAGGAACACAGCAGTTCAGGCAGCATTAGAGGAGCAGGAAAGCTGATGTTTTGGGTTTGCACCCTTCATCAGGACTGATGTTGAGTTTAACTTGAGGGTCAGCACACCTTAGGCAAGATGGCAGTGCAGTTGACATCCTTCAGCATCATAAACCAGTCATTTAGTCAACTGAGCTGTGGACAGTTGTGAACACCACATTGTAGGAAGGATGATAACGTTGCTGGAGAGGGTGCAGAAGTGGTTTACAAGAACAGTTCCAGGGATGAGAAACATCAGAGAATAGATTAAAAGCAGTTGAGACTGTTCTACCTGGTCAGAAGAAGACCGAGAGGAGATCTGAAAGAGGTTTTAAAAATCATGAAGGAGTTCAATTCCTGCAATGACTGAGGTTATCATGAAGGTCCCACCTCTCAATGTACCCCCTCACCTCAGGAATGGTGACCCTCAGTTAAAGCACCAGTAGTTATCACTTTCTCTGACTAAGCCTTACACTGGGTACAGTTATGGTCGACATGATAATGCCAAGGTCCATGCGAATCATGAATTAATCACCATGTGGTGCTTGTTGCATGTGTGTTCCCTTGGTAACAGGCTAAGTCCTGTCCAGTGGGAACTTACCACCTGAGCCCTTGCTGACACTGCCCATAGTGGGCTTTGCATGTCAATTTCTGCAGGGGTCATTACTGGTGGTGGTTCATAAATATAAACAGAAGAACAAACTCATGGTGATTTGTTAGTTGGAAAGTTGTTTGGTTGTATGTAATAACACTTTTGGATATGAAAAAAATCGACCAAACCCAGCAATAACAATCTTGCCCGAGTGCCTTTTCAGAAGGAGAATGCAGTGACCACCAACAATTTTGATGCCTTTTGAGACAAGTGGGCACCGCAGGGGATACAATGCTTTCTTGTCCCTTCAGCTCCAGTTTGACTAAGTCCTTCCCAATCTCTCTATTTCCCCTCACTTTTTATGGTTTGCCCTGTCCTCAACATGCTTTGCATGTAAATATTCAATTGGCTATACGCATGATTTACTAATGGTAGTTAATAGCGAAAAACAAAACAAAGGTCTCAGTGATTCAGTGATGGGAAAGGAAACATTTTGTTGTGTGTGATTGCACCTCTGGGTATGCAATGGAAAGATGTTCAACAATAAACCAAGTTCCATCCCCGTCAGGTTTCCCCAGTTATTACAAGTGTCATATTATAGAATAACACCATTTGGATGATTATATCCAAATCTGGACCCAGATTTCTGAAGCATCGTGGTAATGTTACTGGGTTATGAATCTGTATTCTCCAGGTTAATGTTCTGAGAATATGGGTTTGAATCTCACCACGGTAGACAGTTAAAATGAGTTCAAACTTTCTGGGGCTCGGTAGGCTCAGGTGGCTGGATGGCTGGTTTAAAATGCAGAGTGATATCAACAGCTCGGGTTGAATTCTCACTTTGGCTGAGGTTACCATGAAGGACCCTCCTTCTCAATCTCATCACTCACCTGAGGTGTGATGACCTTCAGGTTAAATATCCCAGCGGTCGCACTTCTCTAATTTGAGAGAAGCCTGTGATCCTCTGGGGCTTCAGTGACCTAACCAAGTAACAGTACGTTCATGGAAGTGACAACCACGCAAAAACAGGCTGTTTACATATGGGATGCATTCAGACGAAACTGATGGGTTTATTAATTGCCAGGTATGTGATTTCAACATTTCCGGGATTTGAGTATAGGTCCAGGGTTTCCAACAGTCTCAGCCTATTGTCAGAGAAAAGGGAGGAGTCAATAGTTAGGGAAAGCAGACTGGACTGCAGGAAAGAGAAAGGAAATTGGAGGTCATCATTTAAACTACTGAGGGCTCTGTTGAGAAGGTGTTGGTGTAAAGCAGAGCTTGACCACCTTTGAGAACTAGCACCGAAACGCCCACACAGGAGCACCTCGCCCTATAATCTGTAAAAGGAGTGTGAAAAGTGGTGTAACCCTGCTTTTCAACAACTTCTAATGATTAAATAAAATAAGACCCCGACACTCATGTTAAAATCAACAATTAACAATTTATTTATCTAACTCTAACAGTGAACAAATCAACAAAACTATTAAAAAACTGAATAAATCTCTTCTAATTGCTAACGACTCCCAAATAAAACAAGATACTAATGGTACGCTGTACCAATAAATACAGGTCCCACTTATAAGAAAAATTAATTTAGACTCTCAAATTTACAGCCAGATTACTTGTCTTCCAGAATGCCTGTGCCTTCTCTGTCAAATTTTCTGTCAGGGATATTAACTAGTTGTGCCATTAGTACCATTGGTATTTAGATGGTGCCTTCTCTAAGACAAAGAGAAAGCTGTGAAAGTCAGCGATCCTCTCCTGAGAGCTGAGGGTCACTAGCTTTGGCAGATGCTCTCGGGCTTTGTCCAACTGTCCCCTTGTTTATACACCCTTGATGACATATCAACTTCTTACAATAGGATTGGTACTATGTTGCCAAAACCACCTGATTTAATTTAATTAGTTTTTGGTACCAAAGTGCCTGGTTCACATTGATTGGCTAAATTCAAAAACTTATCTTGGTTAAAAAAAACCCCACTGATTGGCCTGCTAACTGTATGGCCTTTCGATACAGGGAGTTAGCAAGAATTGCAGATGCCGGAGTCAGAGTCAATACAGTGTGGATCTAGAGGAACACAGCAGGTCAGGCAGCATTAGAGGAGTAGGAAAGTTAACATTTCAGATTGGTATCCTTCATCAGGACTGTTTGGAACTTCCATCCATTTCTTATCTGCACTAAACTGCCAAGGTCTCCATTTCTGCCTGAAGAGTTTTTCCTTAAGAAAGTACCATTCTGGAAAACACTCTGACTCCTTTTCTGAGTAGGCTTTATGACACAAATCCTTTATTTTCTTATTTTCTGTTGTGAATCCATTAATCTTACAGAATTAAATGCCTCTGCCTGATCCTCTACCTGCTTAGGTTTTTCCTTTACCATCTCACCAAACAGGGATCAGCTAACTGAACATCAGCTCCTTCATCTTTCTCTTTTGTTTTCCCTTCTTGTTTTAACTTATGGCTGTGGGAGCATACAGTCTGGAAAAATTCCAGGTTTTTTTTCCTTTTAACTCCACAGTTCCCTTGTTTTCTTTTTTCTTTTCTACGACAATGGGCATCAGTCCCACCTGTGATCTATCTATATCATTTCCAAGAATAAACTGCATTCCTTGAATAGCTGATTTTTCCATCACTCCCACGACCACTTCCCCGGTCTTGATTAGGCTCTCTAGCCTTATCTTACACAGGGGAACTCTAAACCTCTCTCCATTTATTCCAAAGATTCCCACTTCCTTCGACAATATTTCAGAAGGACTGCAAATCTGTGTGTCCCACCTTATTGCAGTGAAAACCACTGTGGTCTTTTATTCTTTTAAACCTCTTTGGCATTCTTTTTTCACATTTCGTGAACTGTTCCCAGTGGGCTCTACTTCTTGTTTTTTATTGAAGGATCTCCCTCTTTCCCAATTTCTATGCCTCACGGAATGAAATTGCTGTTGGAAGCTAGATTTTGATTTGTGCACTAGCGTATATTCATCCACCATCTCTTCATCTCTTCAGCTTTTCTTGCCTTTTTAACTTTCTGTCCCTCAACATTAGTTCTTATCACTTCTGGAAGTGAGTTTTTAAACTCCTCCAGCAGAATAATATCTCTAAGAGCCTCATATGTCTCTTCTAGCTTTAATGCTCACATTGAAGTTGCTCTGTTCAATTCTTTCAAACTTGACATAAGTCTGATCTGGTTCCTTCCTTACATTTCTGAACCATTGTCTTAATGCATCTAGTACCAATTCATAGGCACTCAAAATAGTCTGTTTCATGTCTTCATATTCTCCTGACACCTCCTTTGACAGCACTGCAAACGCCTCACTAGCTCTGCCTACCAACCTGATCGGAATTAACATTACCCACAAAGTCTCTGGCCAGTCCATCTGATTAAACAATTTCTCAGAGGAAATGAAAAAGGCTTCTACATCATTTTCATTTGTACATATACCTACCAGGCTGTTGGCTACAATGAGTTTGCTCATCATCACTTCTGCCTTATACTTTTACTTCTGTCATTTGAAGTCTTTTTGTTTCAAGTTCCAACTTCATCTTTGCAAACTTGAATATTCTTTCACTTTCTTTATCTTCAGCCAGATCTTTTCTTTCCTGTTCTTCTCTCTCTTTTTCCCTTTCTTCTGCTAGGGCCTTCCTCTGCTTTTTTTCAGCTGGGAACCTTCTTTCCCTTTCTTTGTCCTCCAACTCCAGTGGTCTTAATTGTAATTTAATTTGTTCTAACTCCACTGCACTTGGCTGTTTCTCTGATATACCTAAATGCTTGGCCAGCTCCATTACAATTTCAGCTTTCTTATTATCCTTAGTGAAACCCAATTTTAGCCTGTCTGCTAATTCTAAAAGTGTCACTTTTTTCTGTCTTTCTAAACTTTCTTGGTAAATTTGGGAAGCACCTTTGACACCAAGAAAATCCTCTTTAGCAATGTTGAGAGCCATTTTCCCAATTTTGATTTAGCCAACAACTGAAATTAAACAGATTTTCCATTTCTCACTTAAGTTTTATTTGAAGATTTAATACACTAGTCCCCAAGTCTATTTATATCTGCTGGGACCTTTTGTGTCCCAAATCTGTTCAAATCCATTCAGATCTGTTCAACAAGCCCCAATCTGTTATAAAGCGGAGGCTGACGCACCACCCCCCCCCCTCAAAACTAGCACTGAAACACCCACACAGGAACTCCTCACCCTATAACCTACAAAAGGATTGCAAAACGTGGTGCAATGTGCTTTCCAGCAACTTCCAGTAGTTAAATAAAATAAATCCCTGACACCTTAAAATCAACAGTTAATAATTTATTTATCCATTGCTACCAGCGGGCAAATTAACTTAATTATTAACCATTCAAATAAATTCCTTATAACTACTAACTATTCCTGAATAAAACAAGATTCTAATGGTATGCTGTTCCAATAAATAAGAGTCTCACTTATGTAAAGAAAGTCTATCAAAATTGTAGCCAGCTGACATGTCTTCTGGAATGTGCCATACCTTCTCCATCAATTCTTCTGTCAGGAATATTAACTAGATGTGCCATTAGATTAGATTCCCTACAGTGTGGGAACAGGCCCTTCGGCCCAACAAGTCCACACTGCCCCTTGGAGAATCCCACCCAGACCCATCCCCCAATAACCCACACACCCCTGAACACTACGGGCAACTTAGCATGGCCAATCCACCTAACCTGCACTGTGGGAGGAAACCAGAGCACCTGGAGGAAACCCACGCAGACACGGGGAGAATGTGCAAACTCCACACAGACAGTCAACCGAAGCTGGAATCGAACCTGGGTCTCTGGTGCTGTGAGACTGCAGTGCTAACCACTGAGCCACCGTGCCACCACATTGATACTGTTGGGATTTAGATGATGTTTTCTCTAAGATATAGAGAAATGAGGCTGTCAGAGCCAGTGATTCTCTCTTGAGAGCTGACGGCCATTAGGTTTGGTGGATGGCAGATAGCTCTGGGGCTTTGTCCAACTGCCCCCTCTTTTATACCCTGGATTGATACTATGTTGTCAAAACGATCTGATTTAAATTTAATTGGTTTTTGGTATGTAAGTGCCTGTTTCAAATGGATTGGCTAAATTCAAAACTTGTTGTCTTGGCAAAAACTGCTGCTTGCCCTGCAAACTGTACAGCTTTTCGATTCAAATGTTTCAATTCGGGCGCTGTCTACGCACTTGCAAACTTTCAAGCTGCTGCTCAGAGACATCCATTTTAAATGTCTAATCGCAGAAAAAGCACATGATCTTCAAAGGGACCACACAATGCTTTCCTCCCCTAGAATTTTACAAACACCAAATTGTAACTTCCTGCCAGCCAATCCGCAAGCACTCTACTTTGCATCAGTGTGTCCATCATGCAGTGGAACAGAAGTAATGAAACAGTCTCTTGACCAGGCATTATCTTAAGTGGTAATGCTGCATCCCATTTGGCAGGGGGCCAGCCACAATGCTGTCAGGAAGGCAACTGCAGCACTAAGTCCCATCAATGGTATGTTGGTTTGGTGGTTATACTGCTGCTTCACAGTGCCAGAATTCTGAGTTTGATTCCAGCGTCAGGTGATTGTGTCTGTGTCAAGTTTGGATGCGTTCCCCGGATCTGTGTGAGTTTCCGCTGGGTGCTCTGGCTTCTCCTATACTCCGAGGATGCGTAAATTAGGTGGATTGGCCAAGGTAAATGGGCCAGTAGTAGATACTGACCATAAATTTGTAGGCTAAGTGGGTTAGCTATTGTAAATGTGAGTTTGAGGGGTTCAGGTGAATCCAGGTGAGATGCTCTTCAGAGGGCCAGTGCAGACACAATGGGCTGAATGACCTACAAAGGCACAGTACGGTTTCTATGATTCTAACCCTGAAGGAGTCTGGATCGTGTGTGACTCAAGCGAGAGGAAACTCGAAGTGATAATTGAACTTTTATAAGAACTCTGCTGGATTATTGTATACAGTTGTGCATGCCACGTTATAGGAAAGAGTTGAAAGACACAGAAGCGATTTATAAGAATGATTCTGGTGATGAGGAAATTTCAGTGACGACAATAGATTGAAGAATTTGGGACAGTTCTTCACAGACAGAAGAGATCTGATGTAGATTTTTGAAATCATGGAGTGGGGCTGGGTGGACAGAGTAAATATGGAGAAACTGCTCCTCCTCGTTAAAGGAACAAGATCAAGCAAGGTGTGGATAAAGATTGAGGCAAGTGCGATTTGAGGAAAAGCATTTTTTTCACCCAGCAAGTAGTTAGTGCATGGAAAGGACTGCCTGGAAATGTAGTGGAGGCAGGTTAAATTGAAGTATTCCTGACATTGAGTGTTTATCTGGGTACAAATAGTGCTGGGGGATATGGGGAAAAGGCAGGAGATTGGCATGACGGGAGTAGAGTTGGACTAAGTTATGAAGTTGGTACAAGCATGATGAATTGAAAGGCCTCCTGCTACACCACAACAATCATGTGATGCAGTGAACACAGCCAATTCATCACGTAGGCATCAGGGATGTCAAATAGATCATTCGTTTTACCGATTTTTATTTTGACAAATCTGTATGGGACCATTCCAGATATCAACCACTTGACTGGATATAAGCAATTAACCCTCGGTGAGCTTCACTGCACCAATTCTCTTATCAGCACAGAACAGGCGTATGTTCTCAGGGTTCCCAGGAAGCAGAGTCCAGTTTAATGGTTGAAACAGCTGCCCACAAGAAATGTGACAGCATTCAGGAAAAGCTGTTCTCAGTTTCTACCTCTTGATCTGTCCCTGGTGGGGGTGGGGGTGGGGGCAGCCGGCAATGGTTTCAGTCCTGATTACTGAGATCATTTGAAAGCTGCTGATTCCATTTGCTACGAGTTTGGCTATTTCCAGCTGGTAGATGTCTTTCAAGGGAAATGGAGTATAAGAGGAGGGAG
Source organism: Stegostoma tigrinum (assembly GCF_030684315.1). Classification (NCBI taxonomy): domain Eukaryota; kingdom Metazoa; phylum Chordata; class Chondrichthyes; order Orectolobiformes; family Stegostomatidae; genus Stegostoma; species Stegostoma tigrinum. The sequence continues at coordinate 14,870,084 of NC_081395.1, read as the reverse complement.
ACTTTTGCTAAAACTGTACAAGGCACTGGTCAGACCCATAGCTGGAATTTTTGTACAGTAGTGCACCCTTTATCTAAGGAAAGATAGGCTGCCATTGGAAGCTCAGAAGGTTCACTGGACAGGTCCCAGGTATGGAGGGAATCTTCTGTGAGGAGAGATTGACTAAGTAAGGCTGTACTCGTTGGAGTTTTGAAAAATGGGATTTGAATGAATTGAATCAAACACAATTCTAATGAGGGGTGACAGGGTAGATGCGGACAGGTTATTTCCCCTTCTGAAAAAGTGTAAGGCTAGAGGGTACATTCTCAGAAGAAGGCATCACAAATTTAAGACAGAGATGAAGCAGAATTTCTTCTCTCAGTAAGCAGTGAATCTATGGAATTCTTTAACACAGAGGGCCGTTGAGGCTAATTCATTAATTATATTCAAGGCCGAGATAAACAGATTTTTAATCAGTAAGGGTATCAGTGGTTATGGGGAAAAGACAGGTAAGTAGAGCCAAAGTTTATCACATTAGCAGTGATCTCATTGAATGGTAGAACAGACACGATAGGCTGAATGGCCCACTTCTGCCCATCCACCGTTAAGCATTAAGGTAGTTAAATCCCCAGGGCCTGACAGGATCTAACCCAGGATGCTGAGGAAAGTAAGGGAGGAGATTACTGGGACCTTGACTTTCTAACTTCTTTAGTCATAGGTGAGGTCCTAGAAAGTAGCCAACATTGTTCCTTTGTTTAAAAAGGGTAACAGGAGCAATCCAGGAAATTCTAGGCCAGTGAGCCTTACATCAATAGTAGGGAAATTATGGGAGCAGTTCTTAGAGACAGGGTTTACTCACATTTGGTAAAAAAATGGACTTTTTAAGGATAATCAGCATGGAGCTATGCAGGGGAAGTCCTGTCTCACAAATATGATTGAGTTTTTTGAGGAAGTAACAATGATGACTGATGAGGGTAAGGCCATGGATGCTGTTTACATGGACTTTATTGAAACATTTGACAAGGTTCAGAAGATCAAATTACATGGGATCCACAATGAGTTCGAAAGTTGGATCCAGAATTGGTTTGTTCATAGAAGGCTGAGGTTAATTGTGAAGAAGGGTTTTCGAACTGGAAGTCTGTGACAAATGGGTATTCAGCTCGAATCATTGCTGTGATTTCTATTGATTTGAATGAAAATATAAGTGGTCTGACTAGAAAGTTTGCAGTCAACATGAAAATTGGTGTAGTTGTGGAGAGGGAGGAAGATGTCAAATGTTATAGCAGGATATCGACCAGTTAGGAAGCTTAGCAGAGAAATGGCAGGTGGAGTTTAATCCAAAGAAGTGTTAGGGGATGCTTTTTGGAGTTCAAATGCAAGAAGAAAGTACACAATGAAATGGTACAACTCTTAGGAGCATTGATATATGGGAGGATGTGGTGGTGCAAGTCCACAAAGTTCCCTAAAAGCCGTAACACAAGTGGATAAGGTGATAAAGAAGGCTCCGGCATGCTTGCCTTCACTGCTTGGGACACTAAGCGTAAATTTTAGCAAGTCTTGCTGCAGTTATATAATTTATCAGTTAGGCCACACTTGGAGTACTGTGTGCAGTTCTAGTTGGCACATGATAAGAAGGATGTGGAGGCTTTGGATAGGGCACAGGGGAGGCTTGACAGGATGTTGCCTTGATTTGAGTGAATTAGCTACAATGAGGTTGGACAAACTTGGACTGTTTTCACAAGACTGTTGGAAGCTGAGGGGCCACATGATAGCAGTTAATAAAATTATGAGGGGTATGGACAGGATGGATAGCTGGAGTATTTTTTCCTCAGGTTAGAGATATAAATTACGAGTTGGCATAGGTGAAAGGAGTAAGTTTAAAAGAGATGTGTGAGGAAGGAGTTTTTATGCAGGGGGTGCGGGTGTCTGGAACATACTGCCAGGGAGGTGGAAGGAGCAGACACAGTAGCAATGTTTAAGAGGTATTTAGACAGACACATGAACAGCCTGAGAAGACAGCAATATGGAAAATGTGTAGACAGATGGGATTAGTTGAGAGGAAGGCAGTTTTGAATTTATATAGCACCGTTCATTGTTTTATGTTGTGGTCTGAAGGGATAATTTTGCTGTTTTATGTTAGGATCTGGAAGGTAAAGTTCACTATTTATACTGGGTTCTATTTGTCTGGGACCATCCTGACCAACAAATTAACTAATCTTGATTCTTTTTCTCACATTGTGCAGTGTTTCACTGCCACATTTCCTACCGTACCACAGGGATGACACTTTAAAAGAATATGATTTTTCTGTAAAGCACACTGGGACATCCCACACTTACGGAAGACAGAAAACAATATCCCAAACTGGAACAGTCTCATCTTGCACAGAAATCAAAAACTCAAATGCTATGCGTTTGACACATACTTATTTATTAAATGTGTTTCATAATATCAAGTTTCAATGCAGTCACAAGGATTATTAATATTAACTGTCAGAATTGGTTCTTCCCAGATGAGTTAATATTCGAATCTGACTATTATATGAATATTTTGCTGCTACAGCAGGATACTAACAGCCCATGACACTTGGGAGAACGGTCTCACGGCCTAGTCAAGCAATGAATGATACTTACAGAGTGAAAACTTACAATTTCCCAGACAACACCATCACCGTCTCTGGGCATGCACTGTCCCCCTGGCAGGTCAGTCCCAGCACATGTGACAGTATATTAATATACAGTTGGGGGAGAGTTGTCCTGTTTTCAATGTTGACTCCAGGTCCCATGATGTCTCATTGCATGAAGTCAAACATGGAGTTGGTACATAGTAATCAGTTCTCCTGCATGTTGATGACCATCTGGAGATAGCACAGAGAACAAGAAGGATGCAAGAAATTGGTGGGAAAACATTCTGCTGGTTGGAATCATACCTGGCATACAGGAAGGTCATTTTGATGGTCGGGGGTCAGTCTTCTTAGCTGCATCTCTGCAGGAATTCCTCAGGTTAGTGTTCTAAGGCCAGCTGTTTTCAGCTTCTTCATCATCTACCTTTCCTCCATCATAAGGTCAGAGCTGCTACGTTTGCTGATGATTATACAAATGTTCAACATTCATGACTCCTCAGATATTGAGCAGCATCAGAAGCAATCCATCTTTTGATGCAGCAAGAATTCAACAATATCCAGGCTTGGGTTAACAAGTGGCAAGTTACATTCATGCCAGACTAGTGCCAGACAATGACCATCGCCAACAAGAGAGAATCTGACCATCACTGTTCATTCAATATCACTAGGTCAACATCCTTGTGCTCCGTCTTTAAAAGCATTGTGGCTGCATCTACACAAAATTGCCTGCAGTCATTCAAGAATAAAATTCACCATCACCTTCTCAAGAGCAACTAGAGATGGGCATTAAATAATGTCTCAGCCAGTGACGCCCACATACACACAGTAGGAGAACAGTCTCTTCTCCCTTGAGAGTGCTAGTTTCATCAGTTTCCTTATGCATTGAAAGCTCTTTTGAAATTCTGAACATTAGAACAGTCTTGTTTCAGTGTGAATAAGCTGATGATAACCAAACTGAGATGATGTAAATGGCGTCTTCCAATGTGAGTGACTTGTATTTCAGCAGATCCCTCTGTTCTTATTTGTCTTCCCAATCAGAATATTTAAACAGTCTCTTTATCTTGGTCACTGTGAACAAGTTGGTATGAAATGCAACGTTTAACGGAGTAAATCCCTTGTCACACACAGTGCAGATGAACAAACTCTCCCTGTTTTAACGGATGTGTCTCAGCACATTAGTTGTGCTTTTAAAGCGCTTCCCACAGTCAGAACTTTGAAATGGTCTCTCTTCAGTATGAACAAGTTGTTGTTTACTGAGTTGTGACAACTGTCTGAATCCCTTTCCACACACAGGGCAGGTGAATGGCCTCTCCCCAGAGTGAATGCACTAGTGCATCATCAACTCATTTCTACTTTTAACCTCTTCCCACAGTCTGGACATTGACATGGTTTCTCAGCGGAACGAACAAGTTCGTGCCTTCTGAGATAGCATCAGCATGTGAATGATTTCGCACACACAGAGCAGATAAAAGCTTTCACCAGCGTGTGAATCCACTCGTGATCAGTGAAGTAAAATGAAAATAGTGAATCCCTTCCCACACTCAATAAAAGTGAACTGTTCCTCTCCAGTGTGACCATGGTGGCGTCTAAGGAGGTGCGATGATTTAATAAATCCCTTCCCACAGAAGGAGCAAGTGAACTTCTCCTGTGTGAACTTGCTTGAGCTTGGTGAGGATGGAATATCGTCTGAACTTTTTCGCATTGTGAGAGCAACTGAACAGTCTCTCCTCCCTGTGAACCTGCATGTGCTCAGTGATGTGCAAACAAATCTCTCCAACAAACAGAGCAGGTAAAGGGACTCTCCTCAGTGTGAACACATTGCTGTTCATGGAAGTGAGGTGAGTGAAGTGTCTGAATGCCTTCCCACACTCAATACAGACAAATGGTCTGTCCCCTGTACAAACTCCCTGGGGCTGAACTAAAATGTTAGGGCTCTTAAAATTGATCCTACAGAGTATTTAAAAGGTCCCTCATCAGAGTGAGCATGCTGGTGTGGCATGAGGCTAAACAATTGAGTCAATCCTTTCCTACACACAGAGCAGGCGAATGGTCTTTCCCCAGTGTGAACACACTGATGAATTTCCAGCTCAGATGGGGACCTGAATCCCTTCCCCAATTCCCACATCTCCACAGCTTCTCATTGTGTCCCTCCTGCTTGATGATCAGTGAAACATCATTCACTCAAAACATATGTGGGTCTCTCTCTGTTGTGAATGGGGCAACAGTTTTTCAGGCTGTGTAACTGGTTAAAGCTTTCTCCGCTGTTAGTTCACTGGACACCCTCACTTGGGTGTGTGAGAATCTCGATGCTTTCCCAGTCACACTGATGTCTGAAATACTCCCCCATAAACAGAAGAAATGATCGTATCTCCTTCACCATTCAAAGGCTGATAATATTCAGGCCCTAGCGAATACTGTAACTCTGTCTAGCCTTGATCTGATGTTTGGGTTGAGTTATTTTCTGTAAATCTTTTCCTTCCATTGTCCTGGAAAAGGTATTGACAGCGTAAGTATCATGATCAATCCAGAAAAGAAACTTCAGAACCGACACAGTTGAATGACCTGGCAAAACTGACCTTTATGAAACATTCAGTCCACTCTTACTTCAGCAAGCAAATGGTTTAATCAAACTAAAAGAAGCCAAAATCAGCAGCAAAGTTCCAACAAAAGTCAAGGGAGCAGAATGTTGTTCCCATTGTCTAATGCTCCAACAAGGCACTTGAACCATTGTGGTATCCACAAGTTCTGTAAGTTATTGACTGTACCAGTGAACTCCGCATGATCTCCCTCCAAGGCTACCTGGGCATAGGAAAAGAGGGCACTGCCAGAGTAATCCCATTCACCAAGGGGTTCATTGATCCTTGATCTACAACTTGATTATTCGTCAACTTACCCTGTCTCCTCTATCCTGGGCAGCAAATAATAAACAGTCTGAGGATAAAGTGTCACCATATGTTGAGCAGCAGCCTCACGCACTGAATATATACATGACCCAAGGACACCTCTGCAACCTGGGAGTGGGGGAAGCTGTTCAAAAACCTGCTACCCAGGATATCCAAGGCACAGTAGAAGATTCAGAAAAGCATCAGGCATGGCTCTAAAACAGAACATTGTTTCGGCTAAAAACAAAACCTGGCAGGTCAGGAACAGAGCATGACAGAAGCAGAGGGAATCAGTAACAAAGTCAATTTTTGGGATATTCCATGAAAAGTAAAAGCTAAAGGCACAGAAAATTGGCATGTGGGATGCAGGAAGCACTGAATGTCTTCTTTCTGTGCTGGAAGTTTCACTGATGCTGGAAGGCAGCCATTCAGTCCCTCACCCTTTTACTGCAATGAGATCATGGCTGTTCTGTGACCGCACCCAATTAAGCTTGTAGAAAAAGAACTCCCTGATCAAAATGGCAACCAGTTGCCAGGTGATTACCTCACCACAGGACAGCGGCTGGTTGCCTGGGTAACACAGGCCCGCCTGGGAAGAAGCCCCGCCTCCCTCTCAATCACAAGATGGCGGTCAGTGAGTGCACTCTCCCAAGTCCCATCTCTGCTGTGGGGTAAACATGTGTACGAGCTTCTACTTGGAGCCTGAGGCCTCTCCCAGATGTTGGCAAAGTCAGTAGGCTCCAGTTTCCATTCCTACCCTGTCTCACAATCTCCTCCCATCACTGGAACTGTGCTCCTCCTCAGACTGTCCATGTGATTGACAAGGGGCATGCCCAGAGCATGGCCTGCTCCTGTTCCTGCTCACTGGGCTCCTGTACTCACTACAGTGTGGGGCAGTGTGTGTAACTATTCCATCACTGGTCCCATAATCACTCATGGGTGACTTTTTATAGCCTGGGGTCCTCTGGTAGGTAATCCTGCATTGTTGGATTGAATTGGTAAAATAAAACCAATGTTCCGGTCTCTTGGTCAAGATTGGAACAAGAGCTACAATACAAATTAAGTACTTACAGTATGTGGAAATCTGAATGCCTGGACTTTCTTCTTATCAAAATTTAAAGCAGATAAGAAACCGTGCGTATGTCTAACATTCTCAAAGGTGCCAACAGTTTTATGGGGTGTAAATCTGAACACGGTGCTTCGACCATAACCAAATCAGTTATGAGCCAATTGAGTGGTAAAGCAGCTCAAAGGGTCAAATCGTGCTGAAATAGTCAAGTTGACTTGTTTCCATTGGATTTCAAAATAGTGAGGGTTAATTTGATTGAAGCACAGAAGATCCTGAATGGGTTGACAAGGTAAACACTGATACAATGTTTCATCTTTTGGGTGAGTCTAAAACTCGGGGCATAGTCTTAAAATTAGCAGAGCCCTTTTAGAACAGAGATGAGAATACTTTTCCAGGCAAAATAATTGAACATTTCTAAAGCAGAAGTAGATAGATTTATTTTTCCTGCTGTAAGGAATTGAAGATTTGCATAACATAGAGAGGAATGTGAAATTCAACCTCAAGCATATGAGGTACGATCCCTGGTAGGAATTCACAAAAGGTGAATAAAAAACTTGTAGGTTCCATACTTGGTAGCTGTCTGGCTATTTTGTGGAAGCAGACTCAGATTTATGGTGACTCTTGTAAATATTGGTTTCTGGAACTATCTGGGAGACTTTGGGTAGATTCACTGCCTTGAATCCTTCTTACTATTGTTAGTCTGAGCTGTTGATACCATTGGAGGAGGATACACTTTTTGGCAAAAGATTGGATCAATCTTGATGAACTGGAAAGGTAATATTACACATTACTGAGCAGTTAGTTGATCACATCAGAGTTATCTGATAGGCTGTTGAGGGGCCATTGGGGCCATTGTGTCTGCACTCGGTCATTAAATGAGTATCATTCATTTTACAATGGTCTAAGTGTTAAAAATTCTCCTCAGCTCAAACGTAAGGGGCACACCATTTATTTTTTAAACTGTGGCTCCTACTTCTGGATTCACTGACCAAGGGCAGTCTTATCTTCATCCATCATGTCTTTCCCTGTATGATCAATAAGATTGCCACTCATTCTTTGATATTGTAAAGACTACCAGCACAGTTTGTTCAATCTCTCTTCATCGGGCATTCTCAACATCCCAGGAACAATTCATTTCAATGCACTTCCTCCGTGGCAACAATATATTTCTTGAGATAAAGAGACTAAAACTGCACACAGTACTTCAGGTGCAATCTAACCTGGCACCGATACAAGGAAATTCTAAGCATTTGTTATGTTTTCTGTCCAGTACAAGCCTGCTGGTGTGTATAGAGGCTGAATGGGAGAAGTGAGGAGTTGAGACCTTAGACGAGGATATTTATGGTCAGTCTGGTGCAGTAAACTAGTGGAGGGAGAGATGCAGCAGAGGCAGCCGTTCGGACTGTCGCAATCTTAGTAACAAAGAAGCTCCATGAGCTCCATACGCTTGTTATTGGACATGAGGATGGAGGAGATGGGGAAAGGGAGAGTTCTTCAAAAGAAACTAATATGAGAAACAAACAGGCCCCAATGTACATAGATAGTAGGAACTGTAGATGCTGGAGAATCTGAGATAACAAGGTGTAGAGCTGGATGAACACAGCAGGCCAAGCAGCATTTCAGGAGCAGGAAGGCTGATGTTTCGGTCCTAGATCCTTCTTCTGAAGAAGAGTCCAGGCCCGAAACATCAGCCTTCCTGCTCCTCCGATGCTGCTGCTTGGCCTGCTGTGTTCATCCAGCTCTACACCTTGTTGTACCAATCCACATATTTTTGCCTATGATGTGATTAATACCCACAGTCCAGCCACTGAAATTTCTTATGAACTTGCTGGCGCCTTAGAAGAGTAGATGAATGACCAAATTTCTTCCCATGTTCTGAGCAACTGAACAGTCTTTCCCCAGTATGAATTTATTGGTGGTTTAGAAGGTATGGCTGATTGAATCTCCTCTTACACTTGCAGCACGTAACTTCCTCTCCCCAGTGCAAATGTGCTGGTGTCTAAGGAAGCCACATATCTGACTAAATCTCTTCCCAACCACAGGGAATGAAACTGCCTCTCCCCAGAGTGAGTGAACATAGAACATAGAACATAGAAAAGTGCAGCACAGTACAGGCCCTTTGGCCCACGATATTGTGCTGTGGAATAATCCTAATCCAAAAATAAAATAACCTAACCTACATTCCCCTCAATTCACTGCTGTCCATGTGCATGTCCAGCAGTCGCTTAAGTGCCACTAATGACTCCGCTTGCCGATGTAGAGTCAGATCAGATGATTGCTTGAACCCAGTTCTACAGTGAAGCAAATTAATAGTCTCCCAACAGTGAGAACATGCAGATGAGGTCCCCAGAACTTTCATTGCACTTCCCACAGTCAGTTATATGGTCTCTCATTACTTGCAGAGGATGAACCAGTTTGTTTCACTACAATGCAGAGGAAAAGTAGAACTGAACCCTTATTTGGGTTACAGATCAGCAACTAATTGTTTTAGAAGCTGGATTTTGATACATTCTTCAAAGCATGCTGGCACCAGCTGCCTCAGAGTTGAAACTAAAGAAACTGCACAGCAACAGCTTGTGGATTGGTTCAAAGTAACAATTTGACACAGACTGAGAGGAGATAAAACAAATGGATTCTCAGACCTCCTGTCCACTGCCAGCAAATCAGATGCTTCTCCCTCCATGAGTTTGCAAGGATAGTGGGGTCAAAGGTGGTCCATTGGAAGGGAGGCATGCAGCAGAGGCAGCTGATTGGATTGTCTCAATCTTAGTGACAAAGTTGCTCCATCAGCTCCTTGCACTTGTTGTCAGAGGTGGGGTCAGAGGAGACAGGGTAAAGGGAGGGCTCTTCACAAGGACCCAACCTCTGATATATATTTTGAGCAGTTATAAATGCCCAACACAATATATTGAATTCAAAGCTGATTTACATAGAACGTAGAACATAGAACAGTACAGCACAGAACAGGTCCTTCAGCCCACGATGTTGTGCCGAACATTGATCCTCGTGTATGCACCCTCAAATTTCTGTGACCATATGCATGTCCAGCAGTCTCTTAAATGACCCCAATGACCTTGCTTCCACAACTGCTGCTGGCAACGCATTCCATGCTCTCACAACTCTCTGTGTAAAGAACCTGCCTCTGACATCCCCTCTAATACTTTCCTCCAACCAGCTTAAAACTATGACCCCTCGTGTTAGCCATTTCTGCCCTGGGAAATAGACTCCGGCTATCAACTCTACCTATGCCTCTCATTATCTTGTATACCTCAATTAGGTCCCCTCTCCTCCTCCTTTTCTCCAATGAAAAAAGTCCGAGCTCAGTCAACCTCTCTTCATAAGATGAGCCCTCCAGTCCAGGCAGCATCCTGGTAAACCTCCTCTGAACCCTCTCCAAAGCATCCACATCTTTCCTATAATAGGGCGACCAGAACTGGATGCAGTATTCCAAGTGCGGTCTAACCAAAGTTTTATAGAGCTGCAACAAGATCTCATGACTCTTAAACTCAATCCCCCTGTTAATGAAAGCCAAAACACCATATGCTTTCTTAACAACCCTGTCCACTTGGGTGGCCATTTTAAGGGATCTATGTATCTGCACACCAAGATCCCTCTGTTCCTCCACACTGCCAAGAATCCTATCCTTAATCCTGTACTCAGCTTTCAAATTCGACCTTCCAAAATGCATCACCTCGCATTTATCCAAGGTTGAACTCCATCTGCCACCTCTCAGCCCATCTCTGCATCCTGTCAATGTCCCGCTGCAGCCTACAACAGCCCTCTATACTGTCAACGACACCTCCAACCTTCGTGTCGTCTGCAAACTTGCTGACCCATCCTTCAATCCCCTCATCCAAGTCATTAATAAAAATTACAAACAGTAGAGGCCCAAGGACAGAGCCCTGTGGAACACCATTTACTTGGCTTTTGTCCAGAATATTAACCCTTGTAACTGGGATGAATTTGTAAACACTTGCAGAAACAGACCCCAATGAACATGCTTCAGGACTGATGTGATTACCTGCAAAATCCATCATTGGAGAGACTTGTGAACTCGTTGGTGTTTCAATAGACAAGATGACCGTGTGAACTTCCTTCCACACTCGGAGCAGGTGAACGGTCGCTCCCCAGTGTGAACTCGCTTGTGTGACACCAGGCTGGATGACTGAGTGAATCCCTTCCCACACAGGGAGCAGGTGAATGGCCTCTCTCCAGTGTGAATGCGCTGGTGTACAGTGAGTTCAGATGATGTCCTGAACCCAGTCCCACAGTGACAGCACATGTACGGTTTCTCATCAGTGTGAACACGTTGATGGGACATCAGTTCCTGGGAACTTTTAAAGCATTTCCCACACTCTGGACATTTAAACGGTCTCTCATCAGTGTGAACCCGCTGGTGTATCAGCAGGTTGGATAACTGAGTGCATCCTTTCCCACATTCGGAACATGTAAATGGCCTCTCACCAGTGTGAATTCGCTGATGTCTCAGCAAGTTTGATAAGCGAGTGAATCCCTTCTCACATTCAAGGCAGGTGAATGGCCTCTCTCCTGTGTGAATTTGCTTATGTGTCAGCAGGTTACAGGAATCAATGAATTTCTTCCCACATTCAGAACAGATGAACGGTCTCTCCCCTGTATGAACCCGCTGGTGTCTCAGCAGGCTCGATAACCGAATGAATCCCTTCCCACAGATGGAGCAGGTGAATGGCCTCTCTCCAGTGTGAATTCGCAGATGTAGAGTGAGTTCAGATGATGTCCTGAACCCAGTACCACAGTGCGAACACTTAAATGGTTTCTCATCAGTGTGAACACGTTGATGGTACATCAGCTCCTGGGAACTTTTAAAGCACTTCTCACACTCTGGACATTTAAACGGTCGCTTGTCGGTGTGAACCCGCTGGTGTATCAGTAGGTTGGACAACTGCGTGCATCCTTTTCCACATTTGGAACATATAAATGGTTTCTCTCCTGTGTGAGCTCGCTGGTGTCTTAGCAGGTTGGATAACTGAGTGAATCCCTTCCCACACTCAGAACAGGAGAATGGCCTTTCCCCAGTGTGGCTGCGCTGATGAATTTTCAGGGCAGATGAGTGATTGAATCCTTTCCCACAGTCACCACATTTCCACAGTTTCTCTCCAGTGTTTGTACATTTATGTCTTGACAGGCCAGATGATTGGCTGAAGCCTCGTCCACAGACAGAACATGTGAATGGTTTCTCTACACTGTGAACAGAGCTTTCTCCTTTCATGTTCAAAGGCCAAAGAGTTTCAGGTTACATTAAATGGAGCAACTCCACCAGATTTAGATGTGATGCTTGGTTTCAGCTTCCCAACTGCAAATCCTCCTCTTTCATATTTCTGAAATTGAAACAGAAATGGTGAAGTAAGAGAGAACATTTAAAAATACCAAAGCAAATAGTTTTCATTCTTTCACAGGATGTGGGCATCCCTAGTAAGGTCAGCATTTATTCCCCATTTCTAATTTAACCAGAGAAGGCAGTAGTGAGCTGCCTTCTTGAACAACTGCTGTCCATGTGCTGTAGGTATGGTTTGTGCAGCTAGTTTCTCATAAGGATTGGGAGTTGTACTGCACTTTTCAAAGACGTCTTTGAGTCATCTTGTCAATGTCAGTCATGAAGCACCCATCCATTCTCATCTCATTTTCCAGAACTTAATCTGTAGCCTTATGTGCTGTGGTGCTTCAAGTGATCATCTAAAGAACTCACAAATGCACTGGTGGTTCCTGCCCCTACCATCCTTTCAGATAGCTAGTTCCAGATATCCACAACAGTCTCATGTAAAAAATCTTCTCTCTAAATTTCCTGCCCTTAACCTTAAACCCCTGCTCCTTAATGAATCTCTTTACTAAGAAATGCATCTTGTTATCAACCTTGTCTATGTCTCTCATAAATTTGCCCATCTCAATCAGGTTTGCCCTTAGCCTTCTCTGCTCGAAGGAAAAAAAACTTCCAGCCTATCTAATTTTTCTTCATAGTGCAAACACAGGCCCAAAACATAAATGTTAATACAACAGCAAGATGTTCCATCAAGTATCAACGACTAATTTTTCACTCCAGCATTTTACAGCCTTGAGGTCTAAATACTAATCTACTAACTTCTATCACTTTATTAAATCCCTAGGGCTGGTAATCAACATCCCAGAGTACTTAAGGAAGTAGCTCTAGAAATAGTGGATGCATTGGTGGTCATCTTACAGGATTCTATAGATTCTGGAACAGTCCCTGCAGATTGGAGGGTGGCTAATGTCACTCCAACATTCAAAAAGGGAGGTAGAGAGAATACCAGGAATTATAGACCGGTGACCCTAACATCAGTAGTGGAGAAAATTCTTGAACCTATTGTCAAGGATTTTATAGCAGAGCATTTATAAAGCAGTGGCAGGATCAGATGGAGCCAGCATGGATTTATGAAAGGGAAATCATACTTGACAAATCTGTTGGAACTCTACGAAGATGTAACTAGTAGGGTTGACTAGGGGAGCTAGTCAATGTAGTATATTTGGACTTTCAGAAAGTGTTTGACAAAGTCTCACATACGACATCAATGTGCAAGACTAAAGCACATGGGATTGGGGCAAGTGCATTCAGATGAACAGGAAACTGGTTGGCAGAGAAAAACAAAGAGTAGGAATTAATGGGTCCTTTTCAAATTGGCAGGCAGCAACTAATGGATGCCACAGGGATTGATGCTCGGACCTTTCATAAGATATATTAATGATTTGAATGTGGTAATAAATTACAACATCTCCAAGTTTGCAGATGACACCAAGTCAGGTGGGAGGGTGAACTGGGCCAAGGATGCAGAGATCCTTCAGCATGCTCTGGACAGGTTGGGTGAGTGGACAAATCAATGGCAAATGCAGTATAATTTGGATAAATGTGAGGTTATTCACTTTGGAAGCAAAAATAAGAAGGCAGATTACTACCTGAATGGCTGTAAATTGGAACAGGGAAGTGTGCAGTAGAACCTGGGTGTCCTTGTGCACCAGTCACTGAAGGTAAGCACGCAGGCGGTAAAGAAGGCAAATGTTGACATTCAATGCGAGAGGTTTCGAGTAAAGGAGCAGGAATGTGTTGTTGCACTTATACGGGGCCTTGGTAAGGCCACACCTAGAATATTGTGTGACGTTTTTGTCTCCTTTTCTGAGGAAGGATACTTTTGCTCTTGAGAGAGAGCACCAATGGTTTACCAGGCTGATTCCAGGAATGGCGGGTCTGACGTATGAGGAGTGATTGATTAGGTTAGGATTGTTTTTTGCTAGATTTCAGATGAATGAGGGGGGGACATAGAGACTTATAAAATTCAAACAGGACTGGACAGCATAGATGCAGGGAGGGTGTTCCTGGAACAGATTGTGCGCGGAATGCGTTGCCAGCAGAGGTGGTAAAGGTGGGCACGATAGTGTCATTTAAGATGTATCAAGACAGATACATGAATGCACAGAGAGCAGAGGGATACAGATCCTTGGAAAATAGGCGACAGGTTTAGATTGAGGATCTGGATCAGCACAAGCTTGGAGGGCTGAAGGGCTTGTTCCTGCGCATAATTTTCTTTCTCCCCGATTGTGTCCAGAACCAAGGGTCACAGTCTGAGGATTTGAGGTAGACAATTTAGGATGGAGATGAGGAGACATTTCTTCACCCAAAGAGTAGCGAGCCTGTGGAATTCATTACAACCGGAAGTAGTTAACGCCAAAACATTGAACGTATTCAAGAGGTGACTAGATATAGCACTTGGGTCAAGTGGGATCAAAGGTTGTGGGGAGAAAGCACAATTAGGCAATTGAGTTGGACAATCAACCATTAGGGCAGCATTAGGGCTCAGTGTTTAGCACTGCTGCCTCACAGCACCAGGGACCCACGTTTGATTCCACCCTCAGGCGAGTGTCTGTGTGGATTTGCACATTCTTCCTGTGTCTGCATGGGTTTCCTCCAGGTGATCTGTTTTCCACCCACAATCCAAATATGTGCAGGCTAGGTGGATTGGTCATGAAAAATTGCCCATAGTGTTGAGGGATGTGTAGATTAGTTGGGTTATAGGGGGATGGGACTGGGTAGGATGCTGTGAGAGTCAGTGTAGACTTGTTGGGCTGAAGGGCCTGTTTCCACACTGTAAGGATTCTGTGATTGAGAAGACTAGTGGAGCAGACTGAAAGAGTCAAATTACTTTCTCCTGCTCCTATCTTCTATGGTTCTCTGTTACTAATAGAGTGTAGACCTCTAGGACATGGTCTTTTGGTCAGTGGTGGTACTCTACCTCTGGGTCAGAAGTTCCAGCCCCTACTGCTCCAGAGGTGTGTCGTTAGACATCCAAACATGTTGATTAAAAATAAATTTAGATCAACAGGATGATAATTGGCCAGACTGAATTTCTCTCACTTTGTGTGGACTGGACAAATCTCAATAACTTTCTACATTGCTGGATAGATTCCTGTGTTCATGATGAGTTGTAGCTGTCCTGGAACAGATTAACCTGGAAGACAGTAAGTACTAATCTGAAGAAATATTGTTGGAATGCTGTTCAAACCCATAGCCTTTGCTTTCCCCTATTTCTTGATATAATGTGGATTGAATTTAATTGGGTGAAGACTACTACCAAGGAATTTGAGAATATCAACATGAGACAGAGATGGGCCATTCTCTCTGCTTTTCTGGTTGATGATACTTGCAAAGACTCCTCAAATCTCAGTTTCTTCCTATCCATTTTTGAGTTGAGTTATCAGCAAACATACTTCCTATATTTTCAGTCTCTTTGTCCAAGTTAGTTATATAAATGATGTTGAGGAATCAGAGTGTCCTGGTAGCCTATTGTTTACTGCAAACTACAACACTGGCACCTAACGTTTGCACCCAAGTGCACAGCTTCTGATTTCATTACAGCATGGTCCAAACGTGGATAAAGTCTGGAATTACGAACGCGGCACAAGAGTAGGTCGCTCGGCCCTACAATCCTGCTCTGGCCTTCAATAATATCATGGTTGCCTTGATTTTAAATTCAACTCTGCATTCCTCCATGTCCCTAGTAATCCCAGATCATTCAAAACGTGGAGTGAGAGCTACTCCCCTCGTTACCATACTCCAGACAGTGTTTCACATGGGTTGAGGGCAATGAAGTCCTGTCCAGCCAGACTCATGGGAAATCAAGGGGTATCTACCATCTACAAAAAGACTGCAGCAACCTTACCTGTCGCATTTTGCCACCTACAAATATGGCCACCACGTTGCCCTCATAAATGTGACCGTCTCGCGCGCGCCAACGTGCACTTTGCCCCCTACAAAGATGGCGGCTCTAAATGCGGGGAGAAGCCACTGGGCGGTCAATGCAGCGTAAACGCGACTCTCATATCTGCAGTTTGAGACCTACACTGGGAAATTATGAAAGAATCTCTCTAATCAGTCGGGTCCATCCGCTTCACTCGCCTGATCTCTCTCACCTTTTGCCGCTCTCGCGACTGCTCTGATTACATCCAGCCGACAATTCCGAGCATGATAATACGCATGCCCCGTAGCATGCGGTACTGAGCGCGATGAAGAAGGAAAGGCAACTGCGCCTGCTCCGGTAAGAACCTGACACTGGGCATGCGCAACAATCCTCACCGAAACAAGAACTTTGTCTTTGCTGAAAAGTTCTGGTTAACTCCAAAGTTATAATTTTTTTGAACTATTCCCATTACAATGTGCGCAGTAGATATAAAATGATTTGTCAGTTAATACAGCAATCAAGTGCATGAGATTCGTGCCTCAGTCCTATCTTGATGTTGTGAGCAGCAGCAAGAACAAAAATCCCTCATGTCAGATGTGAACATACTGCAGTCTCAGTAAGTGCTGGAATCAAGTGACCATTTCCCCCCCTAGAGAACAATCTAGCCCTCTCTCACCACATCAGTGTGCTATGGGGTGTCAAATCCTTGTGATTTTAAAAGTTGGAGAATTAATATGGTCAAAGCCTGAACATATCGTTTCGCACAGGTAAAACATCTGAATGAGCTCCCTACAGTGTGACAGTGCAATTCTATCAGTGGGATGACTGAGTGAATCGATTTACACATTCAGCTGGGTAACAGTCCTATTGTGATAACATGCAAGTGCAGAATTCAAGAAGAAGGACTGTGAGGTTTTTGAGCAGCTCCACACGGAGTTTGGACATACTGGAAGTTTCGGGCAGGCTTAAAAGTGGATATATCCCCAGGTCCAGCTTGTCTCCTAGGCTGTTGTGAAACATGGGGGATGAAATTACATCTGCTCTGACCCAAATTTTTACTTCCTCCCTGGCCAAAGGGGAGGTGCTATAGGACTGGAGGACAGCTCATTTAGTTATACTTTTTCCAGATAGGTGGTAGAGATAAACTAGGAAATTACAATCCAGTGAGTCTCATATCAATGGCCAGGAAACAATTGAAGATAACTCTGAAGGAGTTGTCAAGGCAGGTTTAATCAGGAATAATCAGCATAGCTTTGTCAGGCGGAGGTCATAAACTCATAGTCATAGAGTCAGAGAAATGTACAGCACAGAAACAGACGCTTCAGCCCAACGCGTCCATGTGGACAGGTATCCTAATTTAGTTTAGTCCCATTTGCCAGCATTTGGCCCATATCCCCTAAAACCTTTCCTTTTCATATACCCATCCAGATGCCTTTTAAATGTTGCAATTGTACCAGCCCCCACCACTTCTTCTGGCAGTTCATTCCAAACATGCACCACCCTCTGTATGAATAAGTTAACCCTTAGATCACTTTTAAATCTTTCCTCTCTCACCTTAAACCTAAGCCCTCTGGTTTTGGACTCGCCTACTCTGGAGAAAAGACCTTGACTATTCACCCTATCCATGCTCCTCATGATTTTATAAATATCTAAGCCATGCCACACATGGCTGTTTTAAGGATGATCAGATATGCAGATGAGGGTAATGAAGTTATGGATTTCAGCAAAGTCTTTGACAAACATAGAAACATTTTTCTACAGGTCAGGAGTAGGCTATTTGGCCCTTCGAACTGTTCAATATGATCATGGCTGTTCATGCAATTTCAGTATCCCACTCCCGCTTTCTGTATATACTCCTTGATCCCTTTAGCTGCAAGGGCCTCGTCCAGCTCCTCTTGAGTGTATCTAATGAATTAGCCTCAAAAGAATTCTATAGGTTCACAACTGTCTTAGTGAAGAAATTCTTCCTCATCTCAGTCCTGAATGGCTTACCCTTTAATCTAAGACTGTGACTCCTATTTCTAGACTTTCCCAATGTCAGGAACATTCTTCCCACATCTTGCCTGTCCAGCGTCATCAGGATTTTATATGTTTCAAGAGACCTCCCCTCATTCTTCTAAATTCCAATGAATACAAAGCAAGTTGATCCAGTCTTTCTTCATATGTCAATCCTGCCATTCTGGGAATCAGTCCAGTGGACTCCCTCAATAGCAAGAATGTCCTTCCTCAGACTAGTAGACCAAAACTGCACACAGTACTCAATGTGTGGCCTTACCAAGGCCTAGTATAACTGCAGCAAGACATCCCAACTCCTGTATTCAAATTCTGTCACTCTGAAGGCCAGCTTTCCTCACCACCTGCTGCATCTGTATGTCAACCTTCAGTGACTGTTCCACCAATAAACCCAGGTCTCATTGCATCTCGCCTCACAAGGTCCCACATAAAAGCACATGAGATCCAGGGTAACTTGGCAAGTTGGATCCAAAATTACTTTGGTGGTATGGACAGATGGTGGTGGTAGAAGCCTGTTTGTGTGACTGGAAGCCAGTGTACAGTGATGTACTATAAGGATCAGCATTGGGTAGCTTTTAGTACTGGAATAACATGTGACTCTGCTGAGCCATCATTTGATAAATGCAATATGGGATTGTGAACAGAATGGAGGGAACACAGTGGTCTGTGAAAATTGGAAAACCAGTTAAAGATGTAGGTTTACCTCATTTCCATTTCACAGAACCAATTTGTGAGAACTTGCAACCTTCAAGTTTGAATGAATGGAGTTTACATGTCCTATTTTGTTCCGCCCTCATTGAGAGAAAAAGGTATTTTCAACAGAGGAAGACTGGGAGAGAATTACAACAGGAAGGAAAATATTAGAAGAACAGTTTTTTCTGTATATTGGCTTTTTATTAACTTGTAGTATCCCAAGAGAAGAAACTGCATTGGTTAGTAAAATCTTTTTCTTGCAGTTCACTTCTGTAATAGTGTGTATTTATGTTTTGTAGCTGTGTAATCATTTAGAATTTTATTTCTCAAGACTGTCTTGACTGAATGTATAAAGACATCTCCCCAGTTTTTTAGTTAATTAACTTTGTAATAAACAATAGCATTCTTTGAACTTTCCTGGTCATTTGCTGTACCTGTGTATCAACATCCTGCAATTTATGCAGGACACCCAGATCATTCTTGATATGTTTCTCAATCCCATTCTCCTGCCTTCTCCCCATAACCCTTGATCCCCTTACTAATCAAGAACCTATCTATCTCCGTCTGAAACACACTGAATAATATGGCCTTTGTAGCCCTCTGTGACAATGAGTTCCATAAATTAACCACCAACTTGGCTGATGAAATTCCTCCTCATCTCCATTATAAAGGGCTGTCCCTCACTCTGATGTTGTGCCTTCAAGTCTTTGTTTCGCCTGATAATGGAAACATCATCTCCACATGTACCCTCTCCAGACCCTCAATTCTGTAAATTCCAATCAGATCCCCCCTCATTCTTCTAAACTCCATCGAGTATAGACCCAATGTTCTCAACCACTCCTCATGTGACAAGCCCTTCATCCTTGGGATCATTCTTGTCAATCTCCTATGGACCACCTCTAACACACAGTTCATTTCTCCACTTGTAATTGTCTAAACATGATAGTCTAGGTATGTGCCAGATTTTCTGCTTCTCTGATCGTGGTCAGAAGTCACATGACACCAGGTTATAGTTCAACAGGCTAATTTGAAATCACAAGCTATCACAGCACTGCTCCTTCGGCAGGACAAGAGAAGAGAAGCACACAGGCACTGAGATCAAAAGATACAAATTGTGTGAGTGGAGTGTCCACAGGCTGAATAATAAGGCCCTGCAGGTGATCAAAAGTGTCAGACAGTGTGAGTAAAGTGTCAACAGCTGAATAATAAGTGAAAGGAGGACCTAAAATCCGATTAATTGAGGCGAAGAGATAATTACAAAAAAATTAATAAATAATATGGTGCTGGTGGCCAAGTTCCATTTCCATGAAGACAGCCTCTCCTGTGATCTTGAGCTCATGTTGCGCTACATGTAACCCCATCTTTACTGTCCTGTATCTGTAAAATCTTCCTCTGCCCTGTTTTGACACCATTACCTTGATAATTTACTATGATCTCTCTACCTTACTTAGTTTGTACAGTTTTCATTAAACCCTCGGCGTGCGAGTCTTTTTCCTATCATTTTATTCCAGCCATTTGGCTTTGTCTGCAGCAGATCACAAACACACTCAAGTCAACCTACAACACAGACTACACTGAGAGACTCTGCCCATCTTACACACTCTTAATCACCTCGTACACTAGCAGCAGACACCACAACCTTGAAATCGAGACGGAGTCCATATTCTCAGCTTGCATTCAGGATATAGCAGACCAGTTATAAAACACTACCAAGGAGATGAGACAATGAATCTAACGCCACCCACATTCACACCATCAACAGAAAACTGCAGAAACTTGGCATCACCACCAGCAGTAACCATGTATTCCCTGGTACCATGGTTGAAAGTGGTACCATCACAGGGAAACCCATTGTCAATTTGTCTGACCACACCCTTCAACCAGATGAAACTGATGTTCTCAGCAAAGGGCTCAATTTCTGCTCCACTACCAAAATGGACTGCATCATGGCAGACGCAAAGGGAATTCATCAGGCAAATGAGGCTTTGGGAATTCTTCTACAAACCACAAGATGTTAGCAGCGAGCCTGATGAGACAAGCAATGAACCAGAACATTTGGCTGAGAGATCCGCAGTACAGTGACCAAAGAAGAAAGAATCGAATTGGATCTCTACGGAAACCCGCTGCCCTAGGTTTGACATGTATGTGCAAGTTGTCAGAAGATGCTTCAATGCCAGATTTATAAGCTGTGCTCACAAAGTGCAGAGCGTTAACCATGCACAATGTGCAATACCATCCATGCTCTCAAGGCCAATCACAATGTCGTCATCAAACCAGCAGACAAGGGAGGAGCCTTCATCACACAGAATAGAATGGGACTTCCGCAAGGAAGTGTTCTGGCAACAGAACAACCAGGAACACTACAGACAACTACCTGCCTATCCAATCAAAGAAAACACCTGTCAACTCAACAAACTGATCTAGACCTTTGATCCAGTCCTTCAGAGTATCCTATACACTCTCATCCTGCGTACTCCTCACATGGGAGACTCTGCTGCCTCCCAAAGATACGCAAAGCCAACGCACCTGAATGCCCCATCATAGCAGGCAATGGGACCTTGTGTGAGAACTTCTCTGGCTATGTCTTGAAACCCATTGTGTAAGGGCCCCCAGCTTCTGTTGTGACACTGCAGACCTCTTACAAAAATGGACCTGTCGAACCAGAAATATTCTTCATCACAATGGATGTTTCAGCACTCTGCGCCAGCATCTCCCATGACAGCAGCATTGCCGCAACAGCCTCAGTACTCAATACCAACAAGTGCCAATTTCCAGATGCCATCCTATAACTCATCCACGTCATCCTCGAGCACAACGTCTTTACCTTCCACAACCAGCTGTTCATCTCGACTCACAGAACAGCCATGGGGACCAAGTGTGAACCCAGTACGCCAACATTTTTATGCACAAGTTTGAACAAGACTTCTTTGCTGCACAGGAACTCCAACCAACACTATTCACCAGATACAATGATGACATTTTCTTCCTTTGGATTCATGGCAAGCAACTATTGAAATTACTACAGAACAGTGTCTACAAATTTCATCCCACCATCAGACGTACCACGGATTGCTCTTCAGAATCAGTCTCATTCTTGGACGCACGCATCTCCATTAAGGACGGATGCCTTTTTACCTCACTCTACCACAAACCCATGGATAACCTCACGATGCTGCACCTCTCTACCATCCACCCTAAATATATTAAAGAAGCCATCCCCTACAGACAAGCCCTGTGTATACACAGAATCTGCTCAGATGAGGAGGAACATTATGGACATCTAAAGATGTTCAACTCATCGATCGCCAGTTCCAACGTGCCACACAAAAAACCGCAATGACCTCCTCAGAAGACAGACACAAGACAACCTCTAGAGTACCCTTCATCGTCCAGTGCTTCCCTGGTGAAGAGAAACTATGCCACTCTCCTGTTTTGACACCATTACCTTTATAACTTGTTATGATCTCTCTACCTTTTAATTAGTTTGTACAGTTTTGGATTGCCTATTACTTTGGTCAGACCCTCAGCATGCAACTCTTAAACCTATCGTGTTATTCCAGCCATTTGGTTTGTCTGCAGCACTACCTTATTTTTAATTGTTTTGTAATTACGTCTCTGCTTCAATTAATTGGATTATAGGTCATCCTTTCACTCGCTATTCAGTTGTTGACACTTTACTCACAGCGTCTAACACTTTTGATCACCTGTAAAGACTAATAAATCAGTCTGTCAACACTCAACTCACACCATTTGTATGATCTTTTGATCTCTCTGCCTATAAATTCTGTGCCTGAATGCTTCTCTTCTCTTCACCTGATGAAGGAGCAGCACTTTGAAAGCTTGTAATTTTAAATTAACCTGTTGGACCATAAACCTGTTGCCGTGTGACTTCTGCTCTTGTCCACCCCAGTCCAAAACTGGCACCTCCACATCTCTGATCATGAATTCTTGACACTCCTGTAAATAATTTTCTAAATTTGCAAAATTGGTATTTGTATTATTCTGTGATCATAATATCCATTACATTCTCCAAACATTTCTCTAACCTGACTGATCCCAGAGCGTTTCTTTCTCCCTTGAAAATCCTACAAATGTCTGATTAGTTTCTTTCGTGTGCACCAAAATCTCAGTTAAGGCTGAGTCTCCTGACGAGCCCATTGCAGGAGGCTCTACTCACGCAGACTTTGTGAAAACTTCTGCCAGTAAAAAAAAGGTGGTGCCCAAATAAGCACAATAAATATGAGTAACGGGATGGAAGAATTTCTTTGGCCATACTAATTGTTCTCGGGGTACGGTTCTTGCTTTGGGGCTTTTTACGGGACACGCATGTGAGAGGTTCCAGGTTCAAATCTTGGGGACTCCCCCACCCACCCCCACCCCACACTGACCATTGCCAGTTTCCGTTTGGGGTGGTTAGCACTGCTGCCTCAAAGCACTAGGGACCTGGGTTCGAATCCAGCCTCAGGCAACGTCAGTGTGGAGTTTGCACATTCTCCCCCCGTCTGTGTGGGTTTCCTCTGGGTGTGCAGGTTATGTGGATTGGCCATGCTAAATTGCCCATAGTGTCCAGGGATGTGCAGGCTAGGTGGGTTAGACACGGGAATCACAGGGTTACAGGGATAGGGTAGGGGTATGGGTCTGTGTGGACTTGATGGGCCAAACAGCCTGTTTCTACACTGTATGGATTCTATGATTACTGGCTGGTGTACTGCATATGCACACTGGAAGAGGTTTGGGGTGTCAGCAAATATCCTCTTCAGTTCATAAGCTTTAGATACAAGCTCACGAGCATTGAATATTGCTGCTTTGACAGTTTCATTTGCTGCAGATCGTTCTCTGATGAGATGGTGTACATTCATAGCTGAACCTGTCAAAATACTTTGTAACATTCAGGTACAAATCTCTCTTAGCCATTTTGTCTGTCCAACTACCTGCTCAAATGAAGTAAAATATGTTTTGACTCCATCATTTTTGAATTTAGGCACAAAGCACAGTCTCTTGGGTAAATCATTTTCCTCAGTGGAATCATAATCATGTTTCAGGCTACTACCTATTTCTTCCTTCTCATCTAAGCTTTCCTTTGACAAATGCATGTTCTCCAATTTCCTTATCGCTTTACAGTTTGTTTATTTTAAATCCATATCGTTTTGCATTTCTCTCTGCTTTTCTGTCTCCATTATTCCATGTTTTTCTTCATCATCTTATCCCATTACTCTCTGTTTTACATTTTCCTCAATTTCTAGTCTTATTTTTATTTTTCACCAAATCCTGTCATTTTTCAGTTTCACTATATATCAGCTAATTCCAACTGAGACAACCTGGTTCTAAGTTTCTTACAATTCTTCAAAATTTTTCCAATTCTAAATATCGTATAATGACTTGAAGTATCATGTCATTACAATATCCTACTCCAACTCAACCTTCAATTTATCTGCTAACTCTAATTTATCTTAGATAATCTATTATTATATCTTGCACTGCCAGAAAACATCCATTAGCAACATCCAAAGCCATTATTAAGTTTCGTGCAATAAATTTCCCCATTACACAATTGCTTCATGCCCCAGAACCATTCCATAGCTGTCAGTTTAACAAAACACACACCGATCTCTTTAAAATACAACTTACTCTGAAATCCCATCAAGTGCCCCTTGTTGACATTCCCTGTTATAATCTCAGCTGATTTTATTGTTGAGAGCCAAACAAAAACCTGATATTTTGATTTGTTTTGATTTTAGTAATACAGTCTCTGACTGAAACATATGCATACAATGCTGCAGATTTTGCTTTAACAATAAGACGGAAATTTATTGTCAAAAGAGATGAATATAAAACAAAATAAACCAGCTATTTATTTAATAAAAGAAATTCAAAGTTTTTTTAACAGCACATAAACGTGTAATCCCACTAATCACAATAAAATCATTTTTGTATAATACCCAAAACACCACTCATTGAAACGTAGAAACCAGGAGCAGGAATAGGCCATTCAGCCCTTCGAGCCTGTTCCACCATTCATAATGTTCATGACTGATCCTCATCTCTACCATATGCTTACTTTCTCCCTGTACTACTTGACGCCTTTAAAATTTAAAAACTTATCCACCTCATTCTTGAACATATTCAGTGACTTGGCTTCACAGCCTCCTTGGTAGAGGATTCCACAGGTCCACTAACCTTTCAGTAAATAAATGTTACCTCCTCTCAGTCCTAAGACTTTTGCATAACTCACACCAGAGTCCCTGTGTCTAACACCTTCATAGGTTTAAGACACTTGTGGCTTCAACATTTGGACTGGAGCTCGAGATATCTTCTCCATGGAGCTACACCTGGCCTAAAATATATTCAGCTTTAAATAATGGCTTGAAGTTTTAATCCCAACATCCCTGGTCTGGTACAAATGCGACCTGCTCATTCTTAGGTTACCTCGTTCAATATATCTCCTTGCCTCTTTGGACCATTGTTTTGCACAGCCACCCTATTCCAACAACCTCAAAAGGCTGTTCAAAACCCGAAGTGAAACTGAAACTCCAGTTTCCCTCTCAAAGTAATGGGCATTATCCTTAACTGTTTAAAAACAAAAGTTCTGGGAGTCTCTACCAAACCTTGCGGCCCCATAACTCTTCTTACAGGATCGCAAAACAATCTAAAATGATTGCATTTTAGCAGCCAGGCCTGCTGTGTTCATCCAGCCTCACATTTCGTTATCTTGGATTCTCCAGCATCTGCAGTTCCCGTTATCACTAAGCCAATGAGTTGTTCTTTTAAAGTGGAGGGATCACAGTGGAAGCTAAAAAGCTGCAAGTGAATGTATAGCCTAGTCAAGGGTTTTGTGGAAGAAAATGCCAGATCTCTTTAAAGAGTTGACTTCCGTGGGTAAGGTTCACTCGTGTATACCAAGAGGAGTGCGTAAAGACATTTAGATTTTAAGAGATATAGGAGCGAGCCAATCTTTGATGGTGAGAAGAGAGGAGATATGTAATTCAGAATGGGGTATAACAAGAAAAGGTGGTAATATGTGGAACTCAAGATGAGAAGAGTTGTTTTCCATTAATTAAGGTGAGATTAGAGAGACTGGTGAAAAGTGGAGAAGTGGTGATAGGAATAATAGAGCAATTTTCTGTCCCAGAGATACAGTTTATCCTCAGGAATGATGTAGCTGGATCATAGGTAAGAATGATGCCTACTGTGGTTGAGAAGCCAGTGGAAAATCAGGCAACTGAGGTGTTACAAGAAGTACATCCTGGGATTTTTCCTGACAGTGTGGTAACAAGGTCACAAAGCCATAGGCTAAAACAGGAGGAGAAATCAGGGTTTACACATAGGGACTTTGAAGTTCAGTTATCAAAAATTATTTTTGATCAAATGGTTGAGGATAAAAGAAACAACAGAAGTGGACAAAGTGGATATTTTTAGTTCAGAGAAGTTAGCTGAATTACAACAGAAAGATGAAAAATAAAGCAGTTGTATCAAAAAAACATACACAGAAGACAACTCCGAGTGTATTCCAGAATGCTACTAGCTTAAAAATGAAGTCTTAATGAGGAAAGGGAGACCATTATATGTACAGGCAGATGAAAAATGGGCAGAAGTTCAGCAAGCTGTATTACCGGTGGGTTATAGAAAGGAGGTATTGTGGGTAGCACATGAATTTACCAATAGGTGGTCTTTTGTGAGTAAGGAAAACTCAACCCAAAAGACAGAAACATTTTTATTGGCCTAGACTGCATAAAGATTTGATTGAATTTTGACCAACATGTCACATGTGTTAGGAAAGATCATTTCCTGAGGTTTATCTAAAAGCAACACCCTTCATACCCAGTCCAGCATTTTGAGGAATGTTTTACAAAAGTCTTAATTGATTGATTACGCTCTCTAAAACAAAAAGTGGGAATCAGTATTTGATGACTATATGGATGTGTCTACTAAATTCCCAGAGGCTGTTCCATTACGCAGTATCACGGCCAAAAAGATTGTGGAACAGTCGCTCAGATTTTCTTCTAGATACGGACTACCTACAGAGATGCAGTCAGATCAAGGAAGTTATGGATAGTTTAGGAATAAAACAATTTAAATCCTCTGTGTACCATACAGAATTGCAAGGAGCATTAGGAATTCCATTTGTACTTCTTGTAGGTAGGGATGCACCTAATGAATCTATCAAATTCAGTCCATTTGAATTAGTTTTTGGACATGAAGTGAGAGGACCACTGAAATTAATTAAGGAAAAACTGGTGAGTCAGTGTTTAGAACTACATTATTGGACTATGTCAGATGTTAGGCAGAGATAAAATAGCGTGGGTGAGTTGGTTAGATGATATATAAAAGTGTCACAACATGTGATGAAACAGGAAGCAGCCAAGAGATCAAAAATTCATAGTTTTACTGGTGAAGATAAAGTGTATTACTACCACTAGTAGGTGAACCTTTAAAGGCAATGTTTAGTGGGCTTTATCAAATCAAAAAGAAATTGAGTGAGGTGAATTATTTGATAAGAACTCCAGATAGTTGGAAAGCTCAGATTGTGTCATGTGAATATGCTCAAGCAGTATTCTGATAGGGAAGGAAAGCAAAAGGAGAATGTGTTACTGGTTGCAACTCAGAGTGAAGAGTCAAATCCAGATGCTTCTGAGTTTGATATTCGTCAAGTTAAATTGGACAATGAAGAAGCTCTCAAAAATTGGGATTATTATTGAGCTACCTTCCAGAGAAAAGTAAAAATGGCATGGTCATTTAGGGCGCATGGTGGCTCAGTGGTTAGCACTGCAGCCACACAGTGCCAAGGACCCGGGTTCAATTCCAGCCTCGGGCAACTGCCTGTGTAGGGTCATTCTCCCCGTGTCTGCGTGGGTTTCCTCCGGGTGCTCCGGTTTTATCCCACAGTGCAAAGATGTGCAGGCTAGGTGGATTGGCCATGCTAAATTGCCCATAGTGTTCAGGGGTGTGTGGGTTATAGGGGGATGGGTCTGGGTGGGATTCTTCAAGGGGCGGTGTGGACTTGTTGGGCCGAAGGGCCTGTTTCCGCACTGTAGGGAATCTAATTTAAAAAAAGAGTTGTTACAATGACATGGAGAGATATGTGGGAATAAGCTAGGAATTACTAAACTGATTATGCATGATGTAGATAGAAGAAATTGCTGTTCCAATTAAGCAAAATCCTTATAGGTTTAACCCTCTAAAATTGGCATAGGTTCAAAAAATGATTAATAGCATGTTCAGAAATGATACAGTTGAAGTGAGTTGCAGTGAATGGTGTTCACCCATAGTGATGATGCCAAAACCAGATAGTACTGAATGATTATGTTTGGACTGTTGAAAAGTCAATGCAGTTATGAAATCAGATTCATTTTCTATTCCACATTTGGAAGACTGTATTAAGAAGGTGGGACAAGCAACTTATGTTTTGAAGCTGGACTTATGCAGAGGATACTGGCAGATGCCTTTATCCAAAAGAGTGAAGGAAATGTTGGCTTTTTGTGACAACAAATGGACTTTACCAGTTTAAAGTCATGCTATTTGATATGAAAATGCACCAGCCATATTTCAAAAACTAACTAATAAGGTCATTTTGGAATTACCCAGTTGTATGGTGTACATAGATGATCTGGTGATTTTTATTCACACATGGAAGGAACATTTGGAGCACGTAGTGGAATTGTTTGATCAACTTAAGGAGGTAGGCTTGGTGATAAGCCTAGCTAAGAGTGAGTTTGCAAAGTCATGTTCCCAGGCCATATCTTTGGACATGGCAGATGGCCCTAAAAGATAGGACAATTCCTGGGACTGAGTAGTTTTTATCAAAAATCCATACCAAATTTTAGCAATGTGGTTCCTCCACTAACTGACTTGTTGAAGAAGTGCAGAAAATTTCAGTGAATGGAAGAGTGTCAGAAGGCATTTGACAGCCTTAAAGATGTGTGGACCACTGCTACTGTGTTAGTAACATCCACTTGCACAAAACGGTTTGACGTGGCTATCAATGTGAATTTTCAGTCATGACACGAGCTCAGAATCTTTGACTATCCACCCTGACACACCCTGTGCAAAATCCCCACATTCTCCAGTCCTTTGTATAGACAGGGGTTTAAGGGGCAAGCATGTGATCAATGTTTTAAATTTTCAAACTGTGCTAAGACATTCAACAAGAGGATAAGAGATCGAAGTTGGAAATTCAAGATTGTAATAGCTGCAATATGCACAGGACAGAAAGAGTTATATCTGAGATTAATGCTGAAAACAAGAACCTCAGCAAATATCTCCATGATCTTCCCAATCCTCTGGCGGGGGTTTTAGGGCGGAGAATCTTAGATGCTAGTTTGGACCAATTTTCAATGCTTTCAAACCGTATTGTTGTCATCACTCTTTCTTGTTTTTCCCTGTTTGTAACATGAAAGTCAGTGCTGTGCTAACATAGAACATAGAACAATACAGCGCAGAACAGGCCCTTCGGCCCTCGATGTTGCGCCGACCTGTGAACCAATCTAAGCCCATCCTCCTACACTATCCCATCATCTTCCATATGCTTATCTAAGGACTGTTTAAATGCCCCTAATGTGGCTGAGTTAACTACATTGGCAGCAGGGCGTTCCACGCCCTTACCACTCTCTGAGTAAAGAACCTGCCTCTGACATCTGTCTTAAATCTATCACCCCTCAATTTGTAGCTATGCCCCGTTGTACAAGCTGAAGTCATCATCCTCGGAAAAAGACTCTCACTGTCCACCCTATGTAACCCACTGATCATCTTCTATGTCTCTGTTAAATCCCCTCTTAGCCTCCTTCTCTCCAACGAGAACAGATCCAAGTCCCTCAGCCTTTCTTCATGGGTTCTGCGCTCCAGTCCAGGTGACATCCTGGTAAATCTCCTCTGCACCTTTTCCAATGCTTCCACATCCTTCCTTATATGGGGCGACCAGAGCTGCACGCAGTATTCCAAATGAGGCCGCACTAGCGTTTTGTACAGTTGCAGCATGACATCACAGCTCCAGAACTCAGTCCCTCTACCAATAAAACCTAACACACCGTAAGCCTAAACAGCGCTATCAACCTGGGTGGCAACTTTCAGGGATCTATGTACATGGACAGCAAGATCCCTCTGCACATCCACACTACCAAGAATATTTCCATTGACCCAGTATTCTGCCTTCCTATTATTCTTCCCAAAGTGAATCACCTCACATTTATCCATATTAAACTCCATTTGCCACCTTTCGGCCCAATTCTGCAGTTTATCCAAGTCTCCCTGCAACCTGCAACATTCTTCCACACTCTCCACCACTCCACCGACTTTCGTGTCATCTGCAAACTTACTAACCCATCCACCTATGCCTGCGTCCAAGCCATTTATAAAAATGACAAACAGCAGTGGTCCCAAAACAGATCCTTGAGGCACACCACTAGTGACCTGACTCCAGGCTGAATATTTTCCATCAACCACCACTCGCTGCCTTCTTACAGAAAGCCAGTTTCTAATCCAAATGGCTAAATCTCCCTCAATCCCGTGCCTCTGTATTTTCTCCAATTTAACATCAGATGGCTGTGGTGAACAAACCTAAAATATCTGACTAACTCATTGAGAAACATTTGTCCCAGCTTTACAGATTTAAAACATTTCTCACATTTTGTATATCTCTCAGGCTCTTGCAGATGAAATACAACAAGATGTGAACAGTAAATTGAACGGATATTTTGCATTGCTTTCACTTTCGAAGACACAAGCAATATTTGTATTTTATGCAGGACATTAGCCTCTAAACCTGGGCTGGAGTTTTTAACATCAATAAAACAGATCCCAGTAAATATATTCAGTTCTTTGTGATAAACAGCAACATACAATCAATGCAGTTACTTGTGAATTCACTGTTGTCTCAACAGGTTGTTTGACTGAGCAAATCTCTTCTCACACTCCATACACTGAATGGCCACTCTGTAGTGTGAATGTTCTGGTGTCTCAGCAGGGTGGTTAACTGAGTGAATCTGTTCTCACAGTAAGAGCAACTGAACTGCCTTTCCCCAGTGTGAACTCGCTGGTGTGTCAGCAGGTGAGATATCTGAGTAAATCCCTTCTCACACTCCAAGCAGCTGAATGGTCTCTCCCCAGTGTCAGTTCACTCGCGTACAGTGAGTTGAGATGACTTCTTGAACCCAGTCCCAGTGACAGCACCTGAATGGTCTCTCTTCAGCATGAACACGTTGATGCAATACCAGTTCCCCAAAATGTTTATAGCAATTCCCACAGTCCAAACACTTTAAAGGTCTTTCCTCAGTGTGAACTCGCTGGTATTCCAGCAGGTGGGAAGATGGAGAAAATTCCCTCCCACATTCTGAGCGGGTGAATGATCTCTCCCCAGTGTGAACTCGCTGGTGTCACAGCTAGTGGGATAATCCCTTTCCATGCAGTGAACAGGTGAACAGCCTCTCTCCAGCATCAAATTGCTGGTGATCTAGCAAATTAGGTAACTGAGTGAATCCCTTACCACACTCAGAGCAGGAAAATGGCCTCTCGCCAGTATGACTGCACCGATGATAATTGAATCCCTTCCCACAGTTCCCACATTTCCATGGTTTCTTCCAGGTGTGACTGTACTTGTACTCTGACAGGCCAGCTGATCCACACACAAGTGTACAGTTTCGGTCCACTGTGGATGGTGCTGTCCTTCCGACTTCAAAACCCCATGAAATTCAGGTTACAATTCATAGGGTGACTGTCAGATCATTACATGATGGTGGATTTGAGTTACCAGGCTGTAAATGTTCACTTTCTAATGCACTGAAAATCACTGATTGAAAACAGAACAAAGGGAGTGATAGAAAACAAACAAAAACACAAAGATAGTTTGTGAAATTAAGCAGAATTGCTCTCATAATTTGTGAGGCCGGCACAAAGGAAATGTGAGCATGAAATGTGAGCTGGATTGGACTTCTGCATTTCATCATTCCCAGGATCATGTGCCCATCACAGTAACAATAAATAACTCTGCCCAATCTCACTTCATCTCAGTTGGGCTCAATACTAGGGTTCCCCAGCCTTTTGTGGTATATATTATTAATTTGGAGGCTAATTTAGGAGGCATGATTTAAAAGTTTAGAAGTGCCCCTGTGATTAATAGCTGAAAGATACAGTAGACTTGTCAGGTGGGCAGAAAAATGGCAAATGGAATTCATCATGGAGAGTGTAAGATGCTGCATTTACTTCTGTAAAACAAGCCACAAGAGATGTAAAGTAAGTGAAGGACAGTGGACTGAAAGTCAATATTCCCTGAAGATAGCAAGACAGGTACATAAAGTAGATAGAAAGGCAATGGAAATGTTTCCTTTATTAACAAAGTTATAGAAAATAAGAACAGGGAGGTTATGCTGAGACTTTATAAATCATTAATTAGGTCAAAATGAGTAGAGTGTGCAGTTCTGGTTTGTACTTGATTAGTGAGAGTAAAGAGAGGATTTGTGAGGATGTTACAAAGGGTCCATAATTTTAAGGGGAAGGGCAGAATGTTTAAAGGCAATTTGAGAAAAGTTTTTTTCACTTAGATTGTGGTGGAACGTGCTGGCTAGGAGGGTTTGGAGGCAGGAACCCTCACAACCATTAAAGTAAATGGATCAGCAGTTGAAATGTTGTAAAATGCAAGCTATGAGCCAAGTGCTGGAAAGTGGGATCAATGTAGATAAGTCAGCACAGACACGAAGGGCTGAAGGGTCTCTCTGTGTTTTATGTGTCTGTATTATGTAAAAATAAATGAATTAGCAACAAAGGTCAGCCATTTGGCCCCTCAAGCCTGCTCAACCATTCAACAAACTCATGATTGATCTGTTTCCATTTCAAGTTCCACATTCTCATTCACACCTAATAACCACTGATCCATTTGCCCTACATGTAATTACCTCCCTCTGTCTTAAAAATACTCAACGATCCTGCCTTTTAAGGGAGATAGTACCAAAGCTGTACGTTTTGACAGAGAAAACAAATTCTCCTAATCTGTCTCCTAAAAGCCTGTCTCCTGATTTTGAATCAGTGCCCATAGTTCTGGAGAAAAGGAAATATCCATTTCACATCCACTTTGTCAAGACTTTTAGGATCTTATACACTTCAATAAAATCTTTTCTCACTCTTTTAAATATGGGTATTCATCAAGAAATCTCCTCTGAACTGCCTCCAATAAATTTACATCCTTCCTTAACGAAGGAAACCAAAAATGTACTCAGTACTTCATATGTGGTCATACCAATTGCGTTTTATCTTCAATTCTTCTTTAAATAAAGGGTAGAATTCCTTTAGCTTGCATAATTACATTCGGTTGTCAAGTCTGGAAAAATGCAGGTGCGAAGATATACTGAGTAGGCATACTCCCTGTAACAGATGAGGCTGAGGAGTGATTTGATTGAGGGGCTCAAACACAGTAAACGGATAGGACCCTTTTAACTTAAAGAGATCATTGACAAGTGATTATACATTTAAGTAACTGGTTGAAGGATTGGAGAGGATTATTCTTTCAACCAGAAAGTGGTAGGGTCTCAAATTTAGTACCTGCAAAAGGGATAGAAACCTTCTACTTATTTAAAAGGTGTCTGAATATCCTGAAACAGAGGCTGAAACCATCTGCCCATTTACAGGGATGCCTGGATATGCACCTCAAGTGCTGTAATTTGCAAGGCTACCAGACATATGCTGGAGTGTGGGATTATGCTAGAGGCTTTTCTATGTGGGTTTCCTCCCACAGTCCAAAAATGTGCAAGTTAGATGGATTGGCCATGCTAAAATGTCCTGTGTCCAGGGATGTGCAGGCTTTGTGAATTAACCATGGGAAATGCAGGGATTTGGTTGTGGGAGGGAGTGGTTGGTTTGTGTGAGATGCTCTTGAGGGTCAGTGTGGCCTCGATGGGCAGAATGGTCAGCTTCCACACTGTAGGGATTCTATGATTATTGACATTTATAAATTATGAGGGGCATAGATAAGGTGAGAAACAAAAGGTCTTTTCCTTAGGCTGAGGGCATTCAAATTTAGGGGCATATTTTTGAGGTGAAAGGAGAAAGATGTAAAAAGAGCCGGGGTTGACATTTTCACACAAATGATTTGTCTGTGAAATGGACTGCCAGAAGAAGTGGTAGATGCAGTACAGTTACAACATGTAAAAGATATTTGGATAGGTACATAGAGTGATACAGTCATACAGCACAGAAACAGATTCTTTGGTCCAAGCAGTCCATGCCGAACATAATCCCAAACTAAATTACTCGCACCTGCCTACTCCTGGTTATAACCCTCCAAACTTTTCCAATTCATGTACCTACCTAAGTGTCTTTTAAATGTTGTAATTGTACCCACATGCACCACTTCCTCAGGAAGCTCATTCCACATGTGAACCACCCTGTGTAAAATAAATTGCCTCTCTTGTCTTTTTAAAATCTCTCTCCCTGTCACCTTAAAAATGTGTCCCCTAGTCTTGAAATACCCCATCCTAGAAAAAAGACAACTACCATTAACTCTATCTATACATCTCACTATTTTACAAACTTCTATCAAATTGCCTCTCAACTTCCTACACTCTGGTGAAAACAGTCCCAGTCTATCTGGTCTTTCTTTATAATTCAAACCTTCCATACCCAGCAACATCCTAGTAAATCTTGTCTGAACCCTCACCAGTTTAATAATATCATTCCTATAACTGGATGAACAGAACTAGGCACTATTCCAGAACAGGCCTCACCAATGGAGTTTGCACATTCTCACAATGTCTGTGTGGGTTCCCTCCAAATGCTCCAGTTTCCTCCCACAGTCCAAAGACATGCAGGTTGACTGGATCGGCCATGCTAAATTGCTCATAGTTTCCAGGTATATGCAGGCAAGGTAGATTAGCCATGTGAAACGTCGGGGTAAAGGGTAGCACAGGGTGGGTCAGGGTGAAATGCTCTTCAGAGGTCAGTGTGAACTCAATAGATCAAACAGTCTTCCACACTATAGGGATTCTATGATTCAATGTGCTGGACAACCTCAACATAACTTCCCAACTCCTACACTCAAAAGGACTGAGCAATGAAGGCATGTCAAACCACCTTCTTAACCATCCTGCTTATATGTGACGCAAACCTCAAAGAATTATGTACCTGCACCCTGAGGTTCCTCTGTTCGACAGTACTACCCAAGGCCCTACCATTAATTGTATAACCCCTACCCTTGTTTGTTGTACCAAAATGCAATACCTCGTATTTATCCAGATTGAATTCCATCTGCCATTTTTCAGCCCATGAACAGGATAGAGGGAAATGGGCCAAACACTTGCAAGTGGGACTAATCTAATGTGGGAAAGTTGGTTGGCATGGACCAGTTGGACCAAAGGGTCTGTTTCCATGCTGTATGACTCTGTAAGAATGAATGTGGTGGATTACAGGGATACAGTGGACGTGAGAGCAGCTTTTGAGATCCACCATCATCTCCAGTGTGTTAGTGCAGACTTTGGCTGCCTGAGAAAAGGAATGTTTGAGAGCAACAACATCAGATCCAACACCAAGATCATGGTTTACAGTGCTGTGGTGGTTCTTGTCTTCTTATATGATGCTGGGACATGGACTATCTACAGCAAACACCAGTACCAATAATGGTGCGTGTGCAAGATTCTGCAAATCCACTGGGAAGAAAGATGCACCAACACTTGTCCACAACCAGGCCAACTTCTCCAGCATCAAGGCACTGACCATCCTTGATCAGTTACAATGGGCTGGGCATATTATCTACATGACTATCAGGAGATTCCCTAAGCAGGTGCTCTACTCCCAAGTTCAAAACACCAGGCAAGCGCCAGGTGGACAAAGGAAGCACTTCAGTGATAGCCTCATGGCCACAGACAACTAGGAGTCACTAACCCAAAAAACATCCAAAGTGGAGGAGGACCATCCGTCAAGACCTTCAGACTTGCCATCCTGAAAAGATGGAATTTAACAAAAACGGTGCGCTTCCACACCAATGTCCCACCCGATCCTTCCCATGGCCACCACCTACCCTGAGTGTAAGTCTGCAGTAGCTGCCTCAGTCTGTGGAACTACCTATGGAGTCAGCCTGAGAGGAGAAGAGTCATTCACATTTGAGAATGACTGCTGACGATGATGAGTGGAGGTGACAACACAACTGACCAGTTTGTTCAAGAGTCAATGAACTAAAGGACATCATGTAAATTCATCCTGGTATCATCGGGATAAATCTGCACTGCTCTCCCAGGACGGTTCACATGGTCTATCCTTCCTCAGGTGTGGTGAACCAGACCTGATAGAACCTTCAGGGCCTCTGTGGGTTGAATTTTGAATCTCCCAGGACTTTTCCAGTGACGCTGATCTTTTCCCAAAAACAGTAAAACCCCGATGATATTGAGGTGCTTGTTACTGGAGTGAATCTGTCAAATCTTGCCATGATCAGAGATAATGGGAACTGCAGATGCTGGAGAATCCAAGATAACAAAGTGTGAAGCTGGATGAACACAGCAGGCCAAGCAGCATCTCTCGGATGAAGGGTCTAGGCCCGAAACGTCAGCTTTTGTGCTCCTGAGATGCTGCTTGGCCTGCTGTGTTCATCCGGCTTCACACTTTGAAATCTTGCCATGATGTTTGGTTGATTTTGAGTATCTGGAAACTGCTTCCCATTGAATGTGCAGCAAAAGAAGTGTACAAAAAGCCCCTTCCTCTGTGTTCAGAACAGATATTTAGTGCATTCTCCTTCCCAAGCCCAGGACCACACATGCACACAGCTCATAGCCTATCAAAACGGCAAAGACAACTAGGAAACAGACTTTGGTGGCAGGGAGGGAGCAGCATCACTGCTATTGTAATTGATGCAAACTAGGGAAAGGTAGCTTTTTTATTGAAGTCCCAAAATCTTCAAAGATGTTTCCAAAGCTTTTCAGTCCACCCAGCAGTTCTCCTCTTCTCCTGGCCCCACACCCCAATCTTCCAATATGGAATACACATAGCCACCTCAGGAACTAGCATTGTGCATGCTCCAGTTGTAGCCCCATTCCTCATTTTCTGATTAGTTGGAGGTCTAGCCACTCATGCTGAGTCCACTGACCCCTCGAACCCCACCTAGAATTCCCTAAAGTGTGGATTGCATTGTGGATTGAATTCCAGAGTATGGGAACAGACCATTCAGCCTAAGAGTCCACATCAACAATCTGGAGAGCAGCCTTCCTAGACATATCCCTTACCCTATTACTGTAACCCTACATTTCCCTAGTTAATCCACCCAGCCTGCACTTCCCTGGCCACTAGATGGATTTACCATGCTAAATTGCCCAATCGGTACATGTGGACTGTGGGAGGAAACTGGAGCACCCAGTGGAAACCCACACAGATACAGGGAGAATGTGCCAACTACACACAGACAGTTACCCAAGGCCATAATCAAATCTGGTTCCCTGGTGCTACGTAGCAACAGTGCTAAGCACGCCACTCTCTGTCACTCTGTCCTCATTCAGAACAAACCAGACTGAAAATGAGTAACTCAAAAGATTTTATCTTGTCATGTGTGAAATGAGTGAGTCCAGCACAGAGGTGCAAAAGGTAAAGCTGCATGAAACATTTCCAAGAATCTTCAGGCAGAAATGTGAGATGATGATCCAGGCAGACTCCATGGGTCGAAGTGCCATTTTCTGTGCTGTAGACCTGGACAATCCTGAAAATAGAAACATCAGAACAGCAGTAGGCCACTAGGCCCTTTGAGCCTGCCCTACCATTTAATATGATGATAGGCATACAACATAGAAAGACAGCCTTTGGTCTGGCCAATCCACACCAACATAATCCCAAACTAAACCAGTCCCACCTACCTGCGCTTGGCTCATATCCCTTCAACCTTTCTTATTTATTTATGTATCCAAATATCTTTTAAAAATTATAGCTATGTCCAAATCCACCGCTTCCTCTGGAAGTTCATTCCACACATGAACCACTTTGTAATAAAGTTGCCCTCATGTTCTTTTTAAATCTTTCTCTTGTTACCTTGAAAATATGCCCTCCACTCTTGAAAACAACTACCATTCACCTTGCCTATACCTCTCTTGATTCTAAAAACCTCAATGAAAGGTCACCCCTCAACCTCCTATGCTCAAGTGAAAAAAGTCCTAACCTATCCAGCTTCTCCCTAGAACTCAAACTTCTGATTCCTGGCAACATCCTGGTGAATCTTTTCTGAACCTTCTTCAAGCTTGATTTATATTCTATCCATAAAAGGGCAACCAGAACCGAATATAGTATTCCAGAAGAAGCCTCACCAATGTAGTGTACCTCAACTTGACGTCCCAACTCTTATACACAGAAGATCTGAGCAATGAAGGCATGCGTTCTAAACAGCTTCTTAACCACTCTGTCTATGTGATGCAAATGTAAAGGCACTATGTACTTGAACCCCTATGTCTCTGTTCTACAACACCACCCAATGCCCTATTTTTAATTGTGTAAGTCCTGCCCTTCTTTGTGTTACCAAAATGCAATCCCTTGTGTTGTCCAAATTAAACTTCATCTTCCACTCCTCAGCCAACTGCCCCAATTTTTATCAGAAAGTACTCACTCAGCAATAACCAGCTCACTGATGCT
Organism: Stegostoma tigrinum; assembly: GCF_030684315.1. Taxonomy (NCBI): domain Eukaryota; kingdom Metazoa; phylum Chordata; class Chondrichthyes; order Orectolobiformes; family Stegostomatidae; genus Stegostoma; species Stegostoma tigrinum. The sequence goes on along the minus strand of NC_081395.1, from coordinate 14,832,031 downwards.
GTGTGTTCCACCAGGGCCACTATTGTTGATTTCTGGGAAAAATCCAACTGATACACTATAATGCCCTTTAGGGAAGAAATCTGCCACACTCACCCAGTCTGGCCTACATGTAACTGCAGACCCATAGCAATGGGGTTGACTCTTAACTGCCCTCAATGGGCATTAAATGCTGACTAAGTCAGTAATGACCACTCCACAGGAGGGAGTTGGAAAAGAAATCCAGGAATGTGAAATACACAGTCTGATAATTTAGCAACAGTGAGAATAAAGAAGAAGCAGGGTTGTGTCCTGAGGTCATGTTGGTTGATTTCATTGGACATATGAGAACTTAGTGCCTTTTGATGATGTCACCGAGTGGCAGTGTGTAGGTGGGTACGGGTGGGTGTGTGTGTAGGGAAGGTAGATCCTAGGGGAACATCACATTCCAGATTATTTTGGAGAGGAAAGAGAGTTTGAAATGAAGTCAAGGTGATTGTCACCAGATGGATTTAAAGTGTAAGGTACCATACCAGACGAGAACTGTTTACAATTTCAGGTAACAGGGAGGTTGGATGCACAGCAATTTCATGGAAAGTGGGTCAAGGGACTAGGTGTTGGGTCTCACGGACATGAAGAGCTCTGGAGGTAGGAGAGGAACTGGAGAAAGATGCAGGTTCAGGACTCAGACAAGACGGAACTTCAGAGACAGTTTCAGGGAAAGGAGGGACACTGAGGAGACAGCTGATCAGTTTGTCTCAATCTGAATGAAGAAGCAGCTCCATGTACTTATATGGATGATATCTCTAGAGGGTTGGAATTTAAAAGCAGCAATGTGCTTCTGAGGCTTTATAAAGCTCTAGTTAGGCCCCATTTAGAATACTGTGTCCAATTTTGGGCCCCACACCTCAAAAGGACATACCAGCCCTGGAGCATGTCCAGCGGAGATTCACACGGATGACCCCTGGAATGGTAGGTTTAACGTATGATGAATGGCTAAGGGTCCTGGGATTGTACTCATTACAGTTTAGAAGGTTGAGGGGAGATCTAATAGAAACTTAGAAGATAATGTATGGCTTAGAAGGGGTGGACGCTAGGAAATTGTTTCCGTTAGGCAGGGAGACTAGGATCCGTGGGCACAGCCTTAAAATTAGAGGGAGTAAATTTAAAACTGAAATGAGACAACATTTCTTCAGCCAGAGAGTGGTGGGCTTGTGGAATTCATTGCCGCAGAGTGCAGTGGAGGCTGGGACGTTGGATGCCTTCAAGGCAGAGATCGACAAATTCTCAATCTCAGAAGGAATCAAGGGCTACGGGGAGAGTGCAGGGAAGTGGAGTTGAAATCCCCATCAGCCATGATTTAAATGGCAGAGTGGACTTGATGGGCCGAATGGCCTTGCTTCCACTCCTATGTCTTATAGTCTTATGGATATAGAAAGGGATGAAAACTTCAAAAGAAAGTACTAAGCACGTTAGAAAGCTTTAGTCGTCTGTTTAACACAAACCTGATACAATTGTTTTTTTTTTAAAACAGATCCATAACTAAGCTGGAGGAGTTTAAAACCAGCAGAAAAAGACCTTAGGGAACATGGTTGTGTCTTAATGTGATTAACAGCAAAATCCAATTCCTCCAGTCAGAAGGAGATCAATTCCAAGAGCGTCAAACATGTATTAGAGATTTTTAAAGTATTGTTACATTACATTTAAGACAAAACATCATTGCTAGACAATCTGGGTGGCAGAGTGGAAGGGAACTATATTTATTACAGTAAAAGCCAGTCATTGTCACTGTTCATGAACTCGCTGGTGATGTAGCAGTTTGGATTTCATAGTGAATCCCTTCCCACATTCAGTGCAGGTGAATGGTCTCTCCCCAGTATGAGTTCGCTGGTGTACAGTGAGTTGGGTTGACCACCTAAACCCAGTCCCGCAGTGAGAGCATCTGAACGGTCTCTCATCAGTGTGAACACGTTGATGGGACACCAGATCCCCAGATCTTTTGAAGCACTTCCCACAGTCTGGGCATTTAAAAGGTCTCTCCTCTGTGTGAAGTCGCTGGTGTTTCAGAAGGTTGGATTTCTGAGTGAATCCCTTCCCACACTCAGTGCAGGTGAATGGCCTCTCCCCAGTGTGTGTTTGCTGATGTACAGTGAGTTGGAATGACTGCCTGAACCCAGCTCCGCAGTGGGAGCACTTAAATAGTCTCTCATCAGTGTGAACATGTTGATGTGACCTCAGGTCACCAGATCTTTTATAGCATTTTCCACAATCTGAGCATTGAAAAGGTCTCTCCTCTGTGTGAACTTGCTGGTGTTTCAGCAGGATAGATTTCCGAGCAAATGTCTTACCACATTCTGAGCAGGTGAATGGTCTCTCCCCAGTGTGAATCCGCTGGTGTTCAATGAGGTCAGATGATTGCTTGAACCCAGCCCCACAGTGAGAGCAACTGAAGGGTCTCTCTCCAGTATGAACACGTTGATGCAACTTCAGGGCCCCAGACCTTTTGTAGCACTTTCCACAGTCTGGGCATTTAAAAGGTCTCTCCTCTGTGTGAACTTGCTGGTGTTTCCGCAGAAAGGACGATCGAGTGAATCCTTTCCCACACTCTGAACAGACGAATGGCATCTCCCCAGTGTGACTGTACTTATGTTGTGAGAGGGCAGATAATCTGCTGAAACCTTGTCCACATGTAGAACATGTGTGCAGTTTATCCTCACTGTGAATTGTGCTTTTTCCTTCCATGTTCAAAATCCAACGATATTCAGGCGACAATAAACCGGGCAGTGCCATCAGATTGTGTAGTGATATTTGGTGTCAAGCCTTTTCACTGCAAATTCTCCCCCTCTAATACCCTGTCAAATTGGTTGAAAACAAAAAGTGAAGTAAGTGAGAATGGAGGAAAAAAATAGAAAAAGACAATAAGTCTGTAAGATGTAGAAGTAGGCAATTCAATCTATAAAGTCTGCTGTCACCGTTCAAAGAGATCACGGCTGATCTGATAATCCTCAGCTCTACTTGCCTGCCTTATCCACTAACCCTTGATTCCCTTACTGATTAAAAATCTGTTTATCTCCGCCTTGGATACACTGGGCAGCCCAGCCTCTACAGCCCTCTGTAGTAAAGAGCTACAGATTCAGTACCCACTTAGAGAAGGGATCGCTCCACATCTCAGTCTTAAGTGTGTGATTGCTTAACACCCATCCCCCTATAACCCACTCATCCCTGAACACTACAGGCAATTTAGCATGGCCAATCCACCTAGCCAGCACATCTTTGGACTGGGATCAATCTCCTGAACATTCTATAGACTGCCTTTTGGAAGATAAGGAGGCTAAGACTGTTCACAGTATTGCAGGTGTGTTCTGACTAATGTCTTATACAATTTTAGCAACATATCCTTATTTAACGGGAATGGGGTATAAAAATAAAAGCCAACAGACCATTTATCTTCCTGATTATCTGCACGTGGCTGCTAATTTTTTTGTCTTTCAAGCACAAGGACTCCGTGTGTGCTGCAGCTTTCTGTAATATCATTCTCCATTTAAATAATGTTCACCTCTCCTAATCTTCCAAACAAAATGAGTAAACATTAACTTTTCCCACATTAGATTCCAGTGAGTTTTTGTCCACTCGTTGAACCTGTCGTGCTATGTCATCCTCACTACCTGCCTCCATCTACTTTGTATCATCTGCAAACTTGTCATCCAAGTGTTTTGTATATATTGTAAATAATTGTGGCTCCAGTATTGATCCTTGTAGGATTCTACAAGTTACAATATGCAATCATGAAAATTCCCCTCTTTATCTCAACTCTTGCCTTCAATTCATTATCCAGCCTTGATCAATGTTAATATGTACCCCAACCGTGTAGGTTTTTGGGTTCTTATCTTCTAAGTAGTCTGATATGCAATACTTTACTGATTGCTGCTGTTTGGAAATCCATATGTATTACATCTTCTGGTTTCTTCCTTATCTATCTTGCATGTTACCACCTTAAAATATTTCAATAAATATGTCAGCTGTGACGTCCCCTTCACGAAACCATGGTGACTCTACTTGATCGTATAATATATTTCTAAATGCTCTGTTATTCCGACTTTTATAATGGACTCTAGCATTTCCCAATGATAGAGTATGTTGTGAAATTGAGGTAAATTAATCTGGTAAGCTTGTGGAGCTGGAAAATGCCCCACATCAACTCTAGCCTCCCAGTTTGCCTCAATCCCCTGCAACTTGCCTGCTGGTGAAACAAGTCCATAATGGATATCATTCCCTAGTCCTACGCTCATCCCTGGAACATATGGATAACAGGGTCACCTATCTCAGGCTCCTCCTCATCAACTACAGCTCTGCCTTCAACACCATAATCTCTATCAGACTAATTTCAAGACTCCATGACCTAGGTCTCAGCTCCACCCTCTGGAACCTTAGCTTCCTCACCCACAGACTGCAATCAGTGAGGATAGACAACAACATCTCATTCACAATAATTGTCAACACTGCCAACCTGTAAGGATGTGTACTCCGTCCCCTACTGTATTCCCAGTACAGTCACAAGACAACAGACTTACTGATGACACTACCATTGTAGGCCGGATATCAAACAATGATGAGTGAGAACACAGGAAGGAGATAGAGTGCTTGGCATCATGGTGCAATGATGACAATCTCTCAATGTCAGCAAAACAAAAGAACTGATCATTGACTTCAAAAAAGGAGGAGGACATGCCCGTGCCTACATCAACACAGCTGAGGCGGAGAGGGTCTAGAGTATCAAGTTCCTAGGAGTGACAAGAACCAACAATCTGTCCTGGACCTCCCACACAGATGAGACAGTCAAAAAGGCATAACAACGCCTCTTCTTTCTCAGGCAGTTGAGGAAATAAGAACCCTCACCAACTTTTACAGATGCACCACAAAACCCATTCTGCCTGGGTGCATAACAGCTTGGTACAGAGAAACTACAGTAAATTGTGCACACAGCCTAGATCATCACAGAAGCCAATCTCCCATCCACGGACTCCATCTATACTTCTCGTTGCCGTGAAAAGGCTGCCAAATCAAAGACCCCTCCCACACCGGTCATACTGTTTTCCATCCTCATCCATCAGGCAGAAGATACAGAAGCTTAAACGCACACACCAAAAGGTTCAAGAAGAACAGTTTCTTGCCTGTTATTAGACTCCTGAATGGACCTCTCCAATTTCAACTCTCATGTTGACCTTGCACGTTTGTGCATCTCCTGTGCAGCTGTAACCATGTATGCCTTGCTCTAAGCACCCTATGATCTGTATATCCTTGTTTGCCATGATCTGTCTGTACTGCTTGCTTTTCACTGTACTTAGGTACATGTACCAACAATAAATCAAATCAAATGTGATTATGAAAGCTACCAGTTGTCAGAAAAACTTAAAATGATTTACTAACGTCCTTCAGGGAGGGGAACCTGCCATCTGGACCGCTTACAGAGACTCTGGCTTTCGTAATTTGGTGGGGGTGGGAGGTGGACAAGACAGAGGGAGGGAGGGAGGGAGGGAGGGCTGGAAGATTGGTCACTCAGCCATAAATTTAACAAAACCTTCCAAACCAGCCACTTCACTACCACAAAGGACCAGGCATATATGACCACCACCATCTCAAAGCTCCCTCCATCTTCTAGTGGATAAACAGAAATTTCCTCCAATTTAATCTAGAATTAGAGGGCACAGTCTGAGAATCAGGGCTAAAGTGTTCAGGAGAGGTGTTGGGAAACACTACTGCACACAAGGGTGGGAATGCTTTTGATCTCTTCAAAAAACTGCTGTTGACGCTCAGTTGTTTATTTTAAATCTGAGATAAATGAACTTTTATTCAGGAAAGGTGTTCATGGATATGGGCCAAAGGTAGGTTCATGGAGTGAGACCACAGATGAGCCAGAATTTCATTAAACGGTAGAACAGACTCAAGTTGCTCAATGGCATACTCCTGATCCTTTGTTTACTGAAAGCTACTGGCTTCAATCTCTGCTACAAACTTGCTAACTCCAACTGTATCTCCCTCCTTAGTAAGTGTCTGAACCAGGCCCTTTGCAGTATTGGTGGAATATTGGACTTGGGGATAAGCTTTTGACCAAAAAGATACATCTCACTTTCGTGTTCTATTTCCACATCAGTGACTGATCTGACTTCAGCACAGTCTCAGCTGCATGTGCTGAAAATCTCATCCAGTCCTTTGTAACCTCGAGACTGAATGATTCTAACGCACTCCTTATCCACTTCCTACTTTCAACCTCCCTGTAATCAAGCTCAACTAACACTCCACTGCCCACGTGCTCACTCACGCTAAGTCTTGTTCACCTCGTTCTGACCTAAAATTTCCTTTCCTTATTTCAAAATCCTCCATGATAGTGATCATTCTTATCTCTGTAAACTCTGCCAGCCACGCAATCCTTGACGATATCTGTACTTAACTCATTCCAGCCTCTTGAGCATGATCAATTAATCCCCCCACCAATGGTGGATATTCTTTCAGTTTCCTAGGTCTCAAGATCTGGAAATTGCTCCCTAACGCTCTTCAACCCTCTCCCCCACCTTCCTTATTTGGTAACCTGACCTAGCACCTCATGGTTTGACATGGTGTCAGATGCTATTTTGTAACATTTCCATGAAATACCCTGGGGCATACCTTAAATGGGAAATTAGCGATGTAAGCAAAAAAAAATACTCTTGTTATTGTGGGTGTCTTCAATCCGAATATAAATTGGGCAAATCAAATTATAAACCATACCATACAGGAGGGATTCCTAGGGTGTGTATGACATCGTTTCCTGGATCATTACATTGAGAAACTAAACGGAGGACAAGCCATCCTAGACTGCATATTGTGGAATTGGCAGGGGCCAGCTAGCTCAGTTGGCTCGATGGTTGCTTTGCAATGCAGAGTGATGCCAAAACCGCAACTTCATTTCCTGTACCAGCTGAAGTGACCACGAAGGTCCCATGTTCTCAACGTTACCCCTTGCCAGCAGGATGGGTGACCCTCAGATTAAAGCACTGCTAGTCATCTCTTTCCAATGAGAGAGGAACTCATGGTCCTGTTGTACAATGGCAATTTAAGTTCAAATTTTTAATTGTATAATGAGAAAAGAATAATTGGCATTCTAGTTTTGTGAGGTTCCTTGCGGAAGAGTGAAGAACTCAGAATAATGGAACTCTATCTTAATAGAGAGACTAAGAGGGTTGACAGACAAAAAATTCCCAGTTTTTGATAATCTACTCCCCAGAATACTTAACAAAGTGGCTCAAGATACAGTGGACGCATGCTGAAACTGGGAGCTTAAACTAAATAGAGAAAATTGATGATTGTCTTTCAAGATTCTATACACCCGAACAGTTCCAAAACAGTAAATGTAATGCCATTATTTAAAAAAGGAGGTAGAGAGAAAACATGCAATTGTAGACTAGTTAGCCTGACATTGATAGGGAAAATGCTAGAGTCTAATATTAAAGATTTAAAGCAGTACACTTGGAAAAGTGACAGGATTGGACAGAAACAGCCTGGATGCATGAAATGGAAAACCATGCTTGACAAATCCACTGGTGTTTTTCAAGAATGCAACTTGTAGAGTTGTGTAGGAGGCAGTGGATGTGGTATACTGGAGCTTTCAGAAGCCATTCAAAATGTCCCAAAGAGATTGGCATGATAAAATTAAGTACATGGGATTGGATGTAGCATACTCACTCGTTCAGAGAACCGTCTGGCTCTCACGTGACCTTGCACTATAGAAAATTGTGCAATAACCGCAATACTTAAAGTAATGGGGACAAAATCACATTATAGCCAATACAGGTAAGAAATTTCATGTTTTACAAACAGTGTTCTCCTATTCTTTGACTGTGTTCAGTCAATTTGCATTTACTGATGTGAGGAAACGTAAATATCATATTTCCAAGCTTGCACATAACATGAAGCTGGATGGAACAGTAAACTGGAAGGAGGATGCAGATATGGTTCAGTGTGATTTGGAGAAGTTGACTAAGTGGGTAAAAGTGCACAGCAGATGAAGAATAATGCAGATAAATGTGGGGTTATCCAGTTCGATCGCAAGACCAGGAAGACAGACTATTTTCTGAATGGCGACTGGTTGGAAAAGGGGGGCGTGCAGCAAGAATTGTGACCTTGTACACAAGTCACTGAAAGTAAGTATGCAAGTGCAGAAGGCAATGAAGGCAGCAAACGGTACATTGGCCTTTACAGTGAGAAGATTTGAGTACAGGACCAGTGATGTCTTGCTGCAATTGTACAAAATCTTGTTCAGACCACATCTAGAATATCGTCTGCTGTTCTCAAATCATTGTCCGAGGAAGGATGTTATGACTATGGAAAGAATACAACAGAAGTCTACCAGACTGATTCCTTGGATAGTACGATTGTCGCATGAAGACAGACTGGATCGGTTAAGACTTAAGTCACTGGAGTTTAGAAGGATGTACTCAATGACTGGGGAGTCCAGAATCAGGGGTCACAGTCTAAGGATATGGGGTAGGCCATTTAGCACCGAGATGAGGAAACATTTTTTTACCCAGAGTGGTGAGCCTGTGGAAATCTCTACCACAGAAAATAGTAAAAGCCAAAACAATGAACATTGCCAATGAAAAAATTGATATAGTTCTGAAGGCTTAAAGGATTGAAGCAAATGAGACGAAAAGTGGAAACAGGCCACTAAGTAGCATGATCAGCTACTGAATAGTGGAACAGGATTAAACACCACAATGGCCTACTCCTGTTTCTATTTTCTATATTTATATTTTGTTAAAGGTGGCATATAAAAACAAATTGATTGTAACTGACAAAGTTATCAGCACTGCCTTAAAACCACTCGATGAAAATCTATTAACTCCTTACCAAACAGCAATCCAGGAGCACCTTCACCATATAGAAAGTCAAGGTGGTGCAGAGGGATTCTGGAAGCTTCTGGACTGACTGCTCTGTCTCTCGTTTTCTATCCAATTATCAATTGTTGAATGTTCTGAGAACAGAGCCAGTGTGTAGAAAAGTAACTAACTATGCATAGACGTTTGCTGAAACTATTGACATTCACTAGTGACTTAGAAATTAGATGTGCATGTGAAAAATTCATTATCCAAGGACTGCACAAAGGCTTGGCATCCATTGCTTGAAACTGTTTAATTCAACTGATAAACAGAAAATTAGAGAAATGTAAGTTAATTTATTCCCTGTGTGTGACTATTGGTCAAAGTGGGGGTTATAAACAAAAGAAGACTGGGCTTAAATCATTGGCATTTATCAAATCGCCGAGTTGTTCATCTTCATTTTGCTCAAGTTATTGTTATTTCTTCTTTAAGTTAAAAACTTGGTGTCCAAGGTCTGTTATTCAAAGTCTGGTTTGGAACATTGGGGCAATTTTGACAATCAAAGTTTCAATTTCACTGTGTTGTGAATCCAGTGTAGTGAGGCTAATTTGGTTTGGTTTCTATACTTGTGTCATAACAAGTATCTGATGGTCAACAGTAGCTCAGAAGCAGAAATCATCTCCAGTACATGACAAACAATTCCTGACCATGGGAAGAAAAAGCTGGGAAATCAGCAGCATATAAACAGAGATAGTAGGAACTACAGATGCTGGAGAATCTGAGATAACAAGGGTTTAGGCCCGAAACATCAGCCTTCCTGCTCCTCTGATGCTGCTTGGCCTGCTGTGTTCATCCAGTTCTACACCATGTTATCTCTTACATATAAACAGAGATGGGCAGCAATAGAAACCTCATTGAGACACACTCAACAGAAATAATAACAAAATACCAAACAAGGTTTAAATAAATCCAGTATTAGAGGATCAGACAACAGCAGAGATGATGTGCAGAGGTAAAACAAAGCAATAGATGGACATGGATTCAGATCCACAGTAAAGGACTCATGCAGTCATCAAGTCATACAGCATGGAAACAGACCTTTTGGTCCAACCAGTCCATGACGAACATAATTCCAAACTAAATTAATCCCACTTGCCTATTCCTGGTCCATCTCCTTCCAGACCTTTCCTATTCATGTGCTTATCCAAACATCTTTTAAACCCACATTCACGACTTGATCAGGAAGTTCACTCTACATGCAATCTACCCTCTGTATAAAAAAAATTTGCCTCTTTGCCAACTACCATTAACTATCTATACTTGTTACTATTTTATAAACTAACATCAGATCACCTATCAACCTTCTGCACTCCAGTGAAAAAAAGAGAGTTCCTAGCCTATCCAGCTTTTCTTTATAATTCAGACCTTTCATTCTTGGCAAAAGCCTGGTAAATCTCTTGTGAACCCTCTCCAGCTTGATAATATCCTTCTTACAACTGGATCACCAGAACTGGACACAGTATTCCAGAGGACACCTCACCTATGTCCTGTACAACCTCAACATGACTTCCAACTTATATACTCTAAGGACTGAGCAATGAAGGCAAGCTGCCAAATGCCTTTTTAACCACCCTGTCTACATGTGATGCAAACTTCAAAAGAATTATATGTGCAGCCCTAGGTCCCTTTGTTCTACAACACTACCCAAAGCCCTACCATTAATTGTATAAACCCTTTGATGTACCAAAATGCAATACCTTGCAGTTATCCAGATTGAACCTCATCTGCCATTTTTCAGCCCATTGATTCGTTTGATCAAGATCCCTCTGTAATCTTAGAAAACATTCACTGTCTACTATGCCACCAACTTAGGTGACGTCTGCAAACTTACTAACCATGCCTTCTATATTCTCATCCAAATCACTTATAGAAGTGACAAACAAAACAGGACGCAGAACCAATCCTAGGAACACTGCTGATCACAAGCCTCCAAAAAGCAACTCTCCACCATCACGGTCTGTTTCCTGCTGTTAAGCAAATTATGTATCTAATTGGCAAGGTCACCCCGATTCCCATGTCAACTAATTTTACTAATTAGACTACCATGCAGAACCTTGTCAAAGGCGTTACTAAAATCCAATTAAACATTGTCTACTGCTCCGCCCTCAATCTTTTTAGTAACTTCCACAAAAAAAACTCAATAAAGTTTGTGAGAAACAATTTTCCTTGCACAAAACCAAGCTGACTATGCCTAATCAATTTTAGCCTCTCAATGTCCATAAATCCCATCTTTTATAATCATCTCCAACAATTTACCCACAACCAAAGTCAAACTCACCAGTCTATAGTTGCTAGCTTCTCCTTAGAAGATTTCTTAAAACAAAGGTACAACATTCGCCACCCTCCAGTCATCAGGCAACCCATCCGTAGTTATAGATGATGCAAATATTTCTGCAAGGGGTCTCAAATTTTTTCCCTTACTTCCCACAACATTCTGGAATACATTAGGTCAGGTCCGAAGATTTATCCACCTTTCTATTCTCAAAGACCTCCCAAACTTCCTCTTCTGTAATGTGAGCTGTTATTTAAAAACATCAAAGTTTATTTCTCTGCATTCTCTAGACTCCATTTCTTTCTCCACAGCAAAAACTGACATAAAATATTCATTTAGTATCTCTTTCATCTCCTGGAGGTTCATCACAAAGACAACCTCCTTGATCTTAAAGAGGCCCTATCCTCCCTCTAGTTACCCTGTTGCTCTTAATGTAGTTGTAGAATCTCTTTGGATTATCCTTAACCTTATTTGCCAATGCTATCTCATATCCCCTCTTTACCTCCCTGAGTTCTCTCAAGAATTACCCTGCACTCTCTACGTTGATTAACCGATTCAATTGAACCAAGTTATCTATATCTAAAATAAGATTCTCTTTTATTCTCGACTAGAACCTCAATATTTTATTCATTCGTTGTTCCTTAATCTTACCAGCCTTACCCTTCACTCTAACAGGAACAAAATGCCTGTGAACTCTCGTCATCACACTCTTGAATGCCTCTCACCTGTCAGACATCCTTTTTCCTGTGAGCAGTCTACTCCAATCAGCTTTTGAAAGTTCTTGTCGCATAACCATTAAAGTTTACCTTATATCAATTGAAAACTTAATTTTTATGGAAGATTTATCGTTTTCCATAACCATTCTGAAACTAATAGAATTATGATCACGGGACCCAAGGTGTTTCCCTACTTTTATTGAGTCATCTTCCCTGCCTTATTGCCCAAAAGAAAGTCTAGTTTTGCTCATTCTCCAATAGGAGCATCCATATATTGATAAAGAAAATTTTCTTGGACACATTTGACAAATTCATCACCATCCACACCCTAACACTATGGTAACTCAGTCAGCGTTTGGAAAATTAAAACCCTCATTACTGCAACCTTATTATGCTTACATATTATTGGAGATTGCCTCATATTTGTTTCTCAATTTCCCTCTTACTATTGGGGAGCCTTTAGTAATATCCTATCAAAGTGATGTTTCCTTTCTTATTTGTAATTTCTCTTCATATGTTTTCACTGGACAATTTTTCAGAAATATCTTAGAGTTCCATCAGTAATGTATTCCCTAATCTAAAATGCCACTTACGTCCCCCCACCCCTGCAACTTTCTTGCCTCCTTTTCTAACCTTCCTATAGCAACATTGAGCTGCTAGTCTTGTCCATCTCAGCCAAATTTCTGTAATAGCTACGATGACCCAATCTGATGTTCTTAAACATGCCTCGAGTGCATCAGCCTTACCTGCAAGACCCCTTGCATTGAGATAAATGCAATTTAGTTCTTCTGAGTTACTACTTACTGATTCTTTCTTGTCTCTTTCTTTTCTAATTGACATGCTGTCCTCACATTCAGAACCATCCCATCAATCCTTCTGTTTACACTTCCTTAGAATTCCTCTACTCCTCCTCTCTATTAGAATAAAGTCTCCTTTAATAGAATGAGCAAATCTCCCTGCTAAGATAGTGGTCCCTTTCCAGTTTAAGTTGGACACATTCTTTTTGAACAGGGCTTTTTTTAAAAATCCCAGAAGACAGTCCAATTGTCTAAAAACCTGAATTCCTAAACAATGCACCAGCTCTTCAGTCACTGTTTTATCTTTTTTAACCTTCTGTTCCTTCCCTTGTTTGAGTTTGGCTTTGGGGGTAAACCAGAAATTACTACTTTCAAGGTTCCATTTTTGAAACTTCTACCTAACTTCTTAAATTCACTCTGCCACATCAGCATCAGGGCTATGGAACCACAGCACTGAACAGAAAAATTGAAATTGTACATGAATGCTCAAAAATACTCACCTCCCAAAGAATCCAACAGTTTCAAATCTTCCACTGGAGCCTGCAGCTGGAAAGATATCAGAAACCAGGAGCCTTGAAATCACTTAAATCCCTAGAAAATGAGATAACAGAAATCAGAAGTTTCAGTCAAGGTTACAAATGCAGCAGACAGGGTTCCAGGGGATTGGAGGGAAAGTAGAGTTGAGGTCAAAATCAGATCAGCTATGAAGAGCAGAACAAGCTCAAAATCATAGAAACCCTAGAGTGTGGAAGCAGGCCATTCAGCCCATCATGTCCACACTGACTCTCCAATAGAAACCCACCCAGACCTAGTCTCCTACCCTAGCCGTGTAACCCCACATTTCCCATGGCTAACCTACCTAGCCTGCACATCCCTAGACACTATGGGCAATTTAGCATAGCCAATCCACCTAATCTGCACACCTTTGGACTGTGGGAGGAAACCTGAGTGCCCAGAGGAAACCCATGCAGACACAGAACGAACGTGCAAACTCAACACAAACAGTTGCCTATGGATGGAGTCGAATTTGGGTCCCTGACGCTGTGAGGCAGCAGCCCTAACCACTGTGGCAGTGGGTTGAATGGGCCAAATAAGGCCATAAGATATAGGATCAGAAACAGGCCAATCCACCCACTGAGTCTGCTCTGCCATTTGATCATGGCTGGTATGTTTCACAACCCCATTTTCAAGAACCAATCTGTCTGAAATACACTCAATGAGTTGGCCTCTACAGTCATTTGTGGTGATGCATTCCACAAATTCATCGCGTTCTGACTGAAGAAATTCCAACCCATCTTAGTTCTAAAGGGTTGTCCCTTCACTCTGAGGCTTGCCCTTAGGTCCTAGTCTCTCCTACTAGGGGAAACATGTTCTCTACATACATTCTGTGCCGGCATCTCGGTGTTCTGTCAGTTTCAATGAGAGCCCCCACATCCTTCTAAACTCTGAAGTACACATCCAGAGTCCTCAACTGTTGCTCATGTGACAAGCCCTTCATCAGGGATTGTTCTTGTAAATGTCCTCTGAATTTCCTCCAACACCAGCACATCACTCTTCACTCAAAACTGCGCACAATGTTCCGAATGCGGTCTGACCAAAACCTTATGCAGTCTCAGCTATTTCTCGGAGGGCCCCATATGTACCTTCCAGTATAATCCCCCTTTAAAACTGACAGTTGTTAACCCCAGCCTGCGCTGAGCTTCTGTTGGCAGAGTGAGAATAAAATCAATGGGTCAAAGATTTTCTCTTGGACACTGGGACTCTGAAGACCCTCCTTCTCTGTGTCATTTCACCATGATCCTCACAGATGCTCAACACTCCCTGGTGAACTATGATGGTTATTGTTCACCTAAGTGTGAGATTATCCATTTTCAAAGAAGGCAATAGAATGGGCGGGGGGGGGGGGGGGGGGGGAGGCAGCAGAAGGAGGCAAGGCCTGATGGGTGGGGTGGGGGTGCACCAGTGTCACGAAAGGGGGTCTGGGGAGGCAACAGATTAGTAAACAATGAGCCAGAGGTTGGTGCGGTTTAGGAGCAGAACGGCCCCAATCTCCAAAGCCCTCATCCCACTCAGTTCTTTCCCCACCACTACCAGATCCGTTCTCACAGCATCTTACAAGTGGGCAGGTAGCTCAATGACAAAGATGCATTAGCACATGCACAAGTGTCTCCCAAGAGCATTCCGCATATACTTCTCAACGAACATGGCACACCAGCTCAGCTGCCACAGTGCTAGGGACCAGAGTCAGATTCCACCCACGGGCAACTGGTGTGGACTTTGCACATTTTCGCACTATTTCCATGGGTTTCCTCCAGGTGCTCCAGTTTCCTTACACCGGTGTGAAGTCGGGTGGATTAGGTAGGTTGGCAACTTCACATGGCCAGTTGTGCCCAGGGATATGCAGGCTAGGCAGATTAACCTTTAAAAAAAAAGTTGCAAGGACAGTGTGGGTCTGCTATTCAGAAGATCAGTGTGGACTCAATGGGTCAAGTGGCCTGCGTCCACACCTTAGAAATTCTGTGAACACTGCAATGTCTGAACTCAGTAATCTTTGATTTCAGCCCCATGCACATCAAAGTCAGATAAAATCATAGAATTGTGCAGCACAGAAAGAGACTCCTCAGTCCAACCAGTCCTTACTGACCATAATCCCAAACTAAACCAGTTGCACCTGCCTACGCTTTGCCGGTATCCCTTCAAACATTTCTTACTCATGTATTTACCCAAGTGTCTTAAATGTTGTAACTGTACTCGCATCCACTAGTTCCTCTGGAATTTCATTCCATACATAAGCCATTGTGCAAAAACAACAATGCCCCCATGTCTTTTTAAAATCTTCCTCTTCTCACGTTAAAAATATGTCCTCTAGTGTTGAAATCCACCACCACAAGGAAAAGACACCTGCCACTCAACTTATCTACACCCATGATTTTATAAACCTCTAAGACCTCTCAACCCTCTGTGAAACACCTCCACATCAAACTAGTGAAAAAAAATTCCCAGCCTATCCATATAACTCAAACCCACCCCATTCCTGGCAACATCCTGCTAAGTCTCTTCTGAACCCTCTCAAGCTGAATAATATCCTTCCTATAAGACAGCAACCAGAACTGGACACATACTCCAGGAGAGGCCTCACCAAACATCCTGTACAACCTCAACATAACATCCCAAGTCTGATACTCAAAGGCCTGAGCAATGAAGGCAAGTATGCTAAACACCTTAAGGGATAAGTGATAAATAACATCAAGTAAAAAATAAACTGACCAGAATACTTCAGTAATTTCCATGATGCATTCCTTCACAGGTACATAGGATTGTCAAACCTTAATGCTGTAGCGTCAACAGTCAAACTCCTTTTCTCAGAAAACCACAGTTCCAAATATTTGGAAAAATCTCCAACCCTCCCTTCTGTTTTATCATGTTCTCTTCCAGACTTGCTAGGCAGGTACTGACCCCATCAAGGGCCAAACAACCCCTCTCTAGATAAGCACGCTTCCATAATCCGCAGTCTACAGAGTTCTTCGATCAAGGACCAATTTACAATGAATTTCCAGGCCTGACCTCAAAAACAAACAGCTGCCTGTTTATTCTTTTCAACACAAACAACTGCTCATAGTCCAAAAGTCACCACTCAGCTTTCAGATTCAAAACAAAAATTTTAAAAATCAGTGAAGGTTCTAACACAGAGCACTGACTATGGAAAGAGTTTTAACTTTACTGAAATGAATCACACCATTCACAGTCGAGAGAACCTACATGGATGTTCTGTCCATTAGACTGGAATTTATCTGATCATCCAGCCAGGACAGACAAGAGATCGCTACACGATGGAGATCCTGTGGAAATATCAGGGAAATGACAGAGATAGTTTCCCACCTGAGCTGGCCACCCGATGGTGCAATGATACTAGGGACAAACCATTCCCCTGCGTCATGTGCAGGAAGGATTAAGTCTTGAGACCTCTAAGTTTACAGGGGGTTGCAGGAGTTGGATTCTGGCAGGATTGCTGCTTTTTAATCACATCCAGCATCATCTCACCTTCGTATTGCACTTTTACCGCAGTAAACCCTCCCATTGGGAGTAATCAAACTGCAGAGCCACAGATGGAGACATTCGGGCATTACTGGGTGAGACTTTGAAGAACAGGAAACGTGGTGGGCTTGGGAATACAGCCCCGCCCACTCTAACCGCGCCTGCGCACGCCTCCCCTCCCTTCCCCCAACCTCTCCAGCTGAACAAAGAACAGTGACCGTTAGCCGGGGTAACAAGGTGTGGAACTGGATGAACACAGCAGGCCAAAGCAGCATCTTAGGAGCAGGAAAGCTAACGTTTCGGGCCTAGACCCTTCATCAGAAAACCGTTGACCAGGGCCCCGTTTCAGGAAGACTCCTGAGGTGTCTCTGACACCGGAATACCGACGGTTGGGGACTGAGACGTTACTCGGCAATCACGAATTCTTCTCGCCGGAATAATGCACCGAACGCTAGTCTCCGCATTAACCTTTTACACACAGCCGTTGGATACGGTAGATGTACATTTACTCCCTACCATCGCTCGTGGCACGCACGTTCGAAATCCAAATCAGCTATGCGATTGCACCAGCACGCCACCGGCTTGATTGACGAGGTCTCAGGGCCAATTGTAAATAGGGGCGGGATTAGAGGCTGAAAAGGGCGTTGCTGACTATCCAACCAGAGTGAGAAAGAGGGGCATGAAAGCCGCTTCAACCAATCGGAGAAAAAGGAACCATCTGGACCTTACGCCTATCAGAGATTGTGAAGGGCGGGATTAAACTCTCAAACAATCAGGGTACGGGGACTCGGGGATGCAGCTGTTGTGACTGGAGCATGCGCCATCCGGGAGCTGGAGCTGGAAATTTTGAATCCTCCTGGACTGAGTGTAGAACATAGTAACGTAAAAGTAGGCGCAGGAGTACGTTTTTCGGCCTTTCGAGCCTTCGCCACCATTCATTACGATCATGCAATCTCAGTATCTCATTTCCACCCTTTCCCCATACCCCTTGATCCCTTTAGACGTCAGGGCCACGTCCCGCTCCCTCTGGAATGTGGCTCATAACTGGCCCCAACGACTTCCAGTGGGAGAGAATTCCACAAGTTCACAACTCTCTTGAGTGAAGAAATTCTTCCTCACACTGAAGCCTCTTAGCATCCTCCTGGCAGCACACAATGCCACCCTGCTTACTGTCATCTGCAAATTTGGATTTGTGGCA
Source organism: Stegostoma tigrinum (assembly GCF_030684315.1). Lineage (NCBI taxonomy): Eukaryota > Metazoa > Chordata > Chondrichthyes > Orectolobiformes > Stegostomatidae > Stegostoma > Stegostoma tigrinum. The sequence continues at coordinate 14,814,125 of NC_081395.1, read as the reverse complement.
TTCTATTCTTTCATCCAAATCGGTAATGTATCTTGTGAATAGCTGAGGTCCCAGCACTGAAGTCTGCGGCACCTCACTTGTCACTGCCTGCCTCTGTGAAAAGAACCTGATTTAGCACTGTACAAAACAGGAACATGCCCTTCGGACCACAACGCTGTGTCAAACATGATGCCAAATTAAACTAATCCCTCTGCCTGTCCTTGGTCCATATCCCTTCATTCTTTACACATACACATGCTTACCTAAAAGTCCCTTGCATGCCTGTGTTTTGTCAGCCTCCATCACCAACCCTAGCATTGCATTCCAGAAGCCTACGACTCTGTTTAAAAAAACTTGGCCCTCACTTCTCTTTTGAACTTTCCCCCTCACCTTAAATGCATGTCCCCTAGTTTTAGACATTTCAATTCTGGGAAAAAGATTCTGACCGTCAACCCTAACTATGCATCTTTTAATTTTATAGACTTCTTTCAAGGCTCCCCTCAGCCTCCCCCTCTCTAAAGAAGACAACCTGAGCATTTCTTGCCTCTCCTTATAGGCCATACCCTCTGATCCAGGAAGCATCCTGATAAACCTCTTCTGCACCCTCTCCAAAGCCTCCACACACCTCTTGTTATGTGACGACCAGAATTGAATGCAGTGCTCTTTAACTGTGGACTAACCAAAGTCTTATAAAGTTGCAACATGATATCCTGACTCTTGTAGTCAATTTCCCAACCAATAGAAGCAAGCATGCCACACAACTTCTTTAACACTCTCTCTCCTTGCATGGCCACTTTAAGAGGCTTAAGTCCCAAGATCCCTCTGTACATAAAAGCTGTTCAGGATTGTGCCATTAACTGTATATTCTTCCTTAATATTTGATCTCCTAAAGTGATCTCCCTTACACTTAACCCAGATGAAATTCCATCTGCCATTTCTCCATTCATATCTGCAACTGATCCATATCCCGCTGTATCCTTTGACAACCTTCCACACTATCCACAACTCCACTGATCTTTGCATCTTCTGCAACCTTACTAATCCACACACTTACATTCTCATTCATGTCATTTATGTATATCACAAATGGCAGAAATCCCAGTCCGGATCCTGTGGAACATCGCTCCTCATGGACCTCCAGCCAGGAAAACATCCTTCCGCCACAGCTCTCTGCCTTCCATTGGAAAGCCAATTCTGAATCCACATAGCCATGTCATCGTGGATCCCATGCATCTTAATCTTCTGTATAAGCCTACCACGATGGACCTTGTTGAAAACCTTACTAAAATCCATGTAGACAATCTCCACTGTGCTACCCTCATCAATCACCTTTGTCACCTCATTCATTCATTCAAGTTAGTAAGACATGACCTGCCCTGAACAAAGCTATGCCGACTATTCCTAATTCAGCTGTTTTTCCAAGTGTGTATAATCTCTAAGAATTCTCTCCAATAGCTTCCCAAGCACTGATATGAGACTCACCGGTGTGTGGTTGCCTGCATTATCCCTATTTCCCTTCTTGAACAGAGAAACAACATTAACTACTCACCAGTCCTCCAGGACCTGTCTAGTGGCTCACTGATGTTGGTCAAGGCCCTAGCAATCTCCTCTCTCACCTCTCTCAATTACCTGGGGTAGATACCATGTGCCCCTGGGGACTTTTGAGAAACCCAACACCATTTCTTTCCTGGTTTTGAAATGCCGTACATATTAGCATGCTGCACACTAATCTCACTCTGGATTCTTCCAGCTCAGCGAGCAAACTTACATCCAGAACCTCAACCTGAGCTACAAATCTTCTCAAAACCCGCTACTAATCTCACTATCCTCCACATCCTTCTCTTTGGTGAACACCAATGCAAAGTACTCATTTAGGATCTTGCCCACGTCTTCATTCTTGCATGGTCTTACCTTCTACCTCGTTATCTTCTTATTTTTAATGTATTGAATACCTTGGGATTCTCTTTAACCCTGCTTGCCCGTGGTGATTTCATGGCCCCTTCTGCTCTCCTAATTCCCTGCTTGAGGGATTTTTTTCCTTTCTTTCCTTCTGTCTTTCATGCTTTCTTTATATTCCTTGCTGGCCTTGTCTGATTTTCTAAACCTTACATATCCTTCTTTTGCTGCTTTTGACTAACTTCACAACCTCCCTAATATCTAAGGTTCCCTTACCTTGCCATCCTTGTCCATCCTAATACTGAAACATGCCAGTCCTGAATTCTTATCAGTACATCTTTAAATAATTCCCACGTCAAATGTGAACTTCCTTGATAACAGCTCCTCTCAATTAACACTCCCTAGCTCCTGCTTAATACTGACATAATTTGTCTTCCCATAATTTAGTACTTTCCCACAAGGTCCTGAATTATCCTTATTCATAGTTATCTCAAAACTTGAGGAGTTGTGATCACTCAGAGGTAGCAAGAACTGCAGATGCTGGAGTCAGAGACAACACAGTGTGGAGCTGGAGAAACAGCAGGCTAGGCAGTATCAGAGGAGCAGGAAAGTTGATGTTTTGGATCAGGACCCTTCTGTTTCTGTTATCACTGTTTCCAAAATGCTGTCCCACTGAAAGATCAGTCACTTGGCCAAGTTCATTAGCCAATATTCATATTGTATACTTGTCCAGTATGGCTCCTCCTCCAGTTGGACAATCCACATACAGTTTCAAGAAATCCTCTTGGATGCACTTAACAAATTCTGGGCTGTCTAAGCCTGTTGCTTTAAAGGAGGGAAGCTTTCTTCCACTCTATTGACCGCATATTCAGTGACAACTATTAGACAATAGGTGCAGAAGTAGGCCATTCGGCCCTTTGAGCCAGCACCACCATTCATTATGACCATGGCTGGTCATCCACAATCAGTATCCTGTTCCTGCCTTATCCCCATAACCCTTGATCCCACTATCTTTAAGAGCTCTATCCATCTCTTTCTTGAAAGTATCCAGAGAGTTGGCTTTCACTGCCTTCTGGGGCAGAGCATTCCATATATCCACCACTGTCTGTGTGAAGAAGTTTTTCCTCAACTCTGTTCTAAATGGCCTACCCCTTATTTTTAAACTGTGTCCTCTGGTTCTAGACTCACCCATCAGCAGAAACATGCTTCCTGCATCCAGAGTGTCCAATCCCTTAATAATCTTATACATCTCAATCAGATCCCCTCTCATCCTTCTAAACTCGTGTGTACAAGACCAGTTGCTCCAATCTTTCAACATATGATAATCCGCCATTCCGGGAATTGACCTCGTGAACCTACGCTGCACTCCCTCAATAGCAAAAATGTCCTTCCTTAAATTTGGAGACCAAAACTGCACACAATACTCCAGGTGCGGTCTCACCAGGGCCCTGTACAGCTGCAGGAGGACCTCTTTGCTCCCATACTCAGTATTTCTAGATCATCAATTCCAAGCAGATATCACAGCAAGATCGAATAGAGTCACTCCGCTCACAAGCATCTATATGTCATCGTTCTTTCATCATGCAAGGTAAAACATTTGTTGGTCTGTGCGAAAAGATTTCCGAGATTAGTGTCACTGGAAAAGTGTCAGTGGTCTGGGTGCTTCACCTGAGGAGAGACTGGGGAGCAGTGAGAATTTGTCCCACTGATTCCTGGATTATATTATGAGCAGACACTGCAAAAGTCAACCTTGGATCATAATGGCACAAAAAGAAGTAATATGGCTTGTTTTATCAGTACCAACTTGCTGTAAAGCAATGCAGTCTAATTCCCTTGTGCCCTCCCCAAAGCTGTGCAATTTTATTTCTCTTAAATGCTTGTCTAATTTCCTTTTGTTAAGTCATTGATTCTCTTCATTTCCACCCATAAGCAACAAATTCTGGGTCGTACCACTCAATTGAAAAGAAAGCTTTATTCCCCCATCTCTCTTGCCTGTCTTGTAAATGGCTGGGTCTAACACACTACCCAAACTTTTAGACTTCATATGAATCACTTAACAAGGAGATTGAAGGCATGGTATTGAAAGATGGATAGGAAACTATGTTATGGTGAAGACATAAGGAGATTACAGACCAACATAGGGAGATTTAGTGAATAGGCAATATATCTTGCAGATGGAGTATATATGTGGAAAAATGTGAAGTAATTCACTTTGGCAGAATAAATAAAAGCAGAATATTCCTTAAATGGAGAATGAGCCACAAAGAATTAGTTTGCAGATGCAGTATGGTGTCAAGAAATGTTGGGCTGCACCCTCTCTTATGACAGGAATTGAACATAAATGTCTGCTTCATTTCTGCAGGGAATTGGTGACATCGCATCTCAAATACTGTATGCTGATTTCATCATCATCTTCTTTCAGGAAGTGTGTAAATTTAGTGGAGTGATTGAGAGGAGGTTTCCTAGATTGATACCTGGAAAATTTGACTGTGACAGTGAACCTGGGAAGCATCATCGGGGGGGAGATTTGGGGTAACCAAACTTTGATAAGGAGGGAGCATGTCGGATATAGTAACTTATATTTTTAAACCAAGTATGTTCACACCATTCAGTATAATGTGTTCTGAATGTCTGTCATGTACACACAATACCTTTTGAGAAACCATATTCTTCTTGAGTAGTCAGTGAGGTTTGAAGATGACTTTCTTCCATTCCAGTGTTATGGGCCCTGAGGTTATTAAACAGTCCACAAGCACTGCCACAGGTGGGTGCTCAGATTTTCATGTTTTTTCCATTGCTAATGTCTGCTTGCCATCTTGCCTGTTGGAAATCTTCAAAATTATTGACTTCTTCACAGAAGCCATTTCTCCAAAGTGGATGAAATTAGGCCAGTGATTGCCCCAAGTGAATGGAGATATTGCGTTTTTTGTTTCAGAGAAAACATGGAGACAGTAATGTATTTGTGTGCCAACCTGAAAATCTCTTAACATGAGGATGCTTGTTCAGATTACGGAGCTTATTTTGGAGGTCTTGTGATGATGTGAACTGCCCAATGCAGCTTATTTATCATAACCAGTGCCTCAGCTCAAATTTTTTTAGCTTGATCTGCACTTTTAATAACATTTTATAAGGATGAGGTATAGAGTAAAATAGCGAGTTTTGAGAAGATTTGTAGCTCCGGTTGAGGTTCTGGATGTGAGTTTGCTCGCTGAGCTGGAAGTTTCGTATTCAGCCGTTTCGTCACCATACTAGGTAACATCATCAGTGAGCCTCCGACTAAGCGCTGGTGTTATGTCCCGCTTTCTATTTATCTGGTTAGGTTTCCTTGGGTTGACCAACCCAAGGAAACCTAACCAGATAAATAGAAAGCGGGACATAACACCAGCGCTTCGTCGGAGGCTCACTGATGATGTTACCTAGTATGGTGACGAAACGGCTGAATACGAACCTTCCAGCTCAGCGAGCAAACTCACATCCAGAGTAAAATAGATACCAATGCCAAATCAATAGCCCACAAGGTCACCCGATAACCATGAATAAAAATAATTTCTCTCATGGAGATAGAATTTGTCAACGAAATGAGATCAGTGCTTTTAAAGTCTAGAAAGGGATTGTATTGATTTACCAATTCCCAAAGTTTCCTGACGTGACCCTTTTAATACCTCAGAATCTGTGTCACCCAAAACAGCGGCTCAGTGGTCAGCACTGTTGCCTTACAGCACTGGGGACCTGGGTTTGACTGCACCCTGAAGTGACTGTGTGGAGTTTGCATGTTCTCCCCGTGTCTGTGTGGGTTTCCACTGGGTACTCAGGTTTCCTCCCATAGTCCAAAGATGTGGAGGCTAAGTAGATTAGCTATGCTAAATTAACTTGATGGACTTGATCCACTATAGGGATTCTATGATAGAAGTAATTTTTTTGGGAAGGAACTGGGAATTGCTGATCAGTGGGGAAGGAGAGGCAGGTGGAGTGTTAATGGCAGATTATTAATGTATTTGGACCTTGACTATTAATGCAATAACATCCAGTTTATTCATCATTTGCAAACAGCAATGAAGGTAACAGAATCCTGATTATGGTGTTTTATGGCTGTGGTTATTAATTGTAATAATTTTGTCATTCTACATATTAGTAGTGATTATTGATAAAATGATTTCCCAATTATTGAAGGAAGAAACAACTGATTATAAATGAAACTGTGTCAATAATTAAATACTGATTCATCATAAATCCATAAAATAGAATTTTAAGACCAAGGTGGTCACCATTTGGCCCATTGCACTCGTACTGTCTCTGAAAGTGCTGACAAGTGTCCTACTCCCAACCTTTTCTTTAAACGGTCTATCCTTTATTCTGAGATAAAGTCCCCTCGTTCTTAAACTAAACAGCCAGGGGAGATCCAGTCTACATCCACCCAGTAAGAACCTTGCTAGTTTTGATGAGATCATTGATCATTCTCCAAATTTTATGATCCCAGTGATGGTAATACGGTACTAGTTAGATTTCTGAATGAAACCTGGCTTGATAGATCATAAGTTTTATTTTTGCAATTAAGTTAGGATGATGGTTAATTACTGAACATACTCACATGAGGCTGACAATATTCTTTTAATTAAACAACATGTTTATTGCACAAAATAAAAAAAGTCTAGATATGACAATTTCGAAAGACCTTAACATAAATGGCAATTGAAACCATTTTCCCAGCAACATCCTTTGCAAATACTCAATCTCAGTGAAGTATCATTGCTCTCATTTTTAAAATCTGTTCATGGGATATGGGTGTTGCTGGCTTGCCCAGCATTTATTGCCCAACCTTAACTGCCTGGGAGAAGATGGTGGTGTGATGCCTTCTTGAATGTCTGCACTCCTCAGGATGTTGGGACACCCCCGACACTACCATTCTATTACTTTCAAACATGATTAAACATTCCACAATATTAATGTCACTATCCCACAAAGGTTCCATCACAGCAACGTTATTAATTTACCTTTTCTCTTTACAGAATACTAAACCTAAAACAAGCTGATTCCTACTTGGTCCTTCAATGGTCTACTTCAGAGATGTTCAGCACAAACTCCAAATTTCACCCTCCACAGCATGCGTGCTGGCTAGGTTCACTCAAGTTTATATGGGAATTAAAAAGTTACCCATTGTTACTGTATCACCCATATGAGTTGTACATCTGGTTTTCTGATTTATATTCATAAAGTAGTATTTGGAATATGAAGTAGATCCAGCAAGCTGTGATGTTAATGCAAAGTCCAAAAACTTATCCTTACACAATGTATTAGCACCTAAAGATGGGCTGGATGTTTTAACATGCTTCTGATTGCACTGTGATTAGCAGCAAATTACAGCTCCTGAAATCACTCGTGGACTTGCTGCTATCTCCACAGGCGTGCCATGAGGTGGGATTTCTGAATGAATCCTTTCCTATATTCAGTGCAGATGAATGGCCTCTCTTCAGTGTGAACTTGCTGCTGTACAGTGAGTTGCGATGACCATCTGAACCCAGTCCCATACAGAGTGCACCTGAGCGATCTCTCATTGGTGTGAACACTGTTGATGTAGTGTCAGTTCCCCAGAATTTTTAAAACACTTCCCACAGTCTGGGCATATAAAAGGCTTCTCATCATAGTGAACACGTTGATGGCGTATCAGGTCCCAGGATCTTATATAGCACTTCCCACAGTCTGTGCATTTAAAAGGTCTCTCCCCAGTGTGAACTCGCTGGTGTGTCATGAGGTGGATTTTCTGAGTAAATCCCTTCCCACATTCAGAGCAAGTGAATGGCCTCTCTCCAGTGTGAGTGCGCTGGTGTGCAGTGAGACGAGATGACCACTTGAACCCAATCCCACAGTGAGAGCACCTGAATGGTCTATCGTCTGTGTGAACCCGTTGGTGTAACTTCAGTTCTCCAGAGCTTTTATAACACTTCACACAGTCCGGACATTTGAAGGGTCTTTCCTCATTGTGAATTCGCTGGTGTGCCTTGAGGTGGGATGACTCACGAAATCCCTTTCCACACTTTGTGCAGGTGAATGGCCTCCCCCCAGAATGAACTCGCTGGTGTGTCAACAGGGTGGAAAACCGAATGAATACTTGTCCACATTCAGAGCAGATGAATGACCTCTCTCCAGTGTGAAGACGCTGGTGTATAGTGAGTTGGGATGATCGTTTGAACCCATTCCCACAGTGACAGCACCTGAATGGTCTCTCATCAGTGTGAACTCGTTGATGGACGATCAGCTCCCTGGAACCCTTAAAGCACTTCTCGCACTCAGAGCATTTAAAAGGTCTCTCCTCAGTGTGAACACGTTGATGAGACTGCAGATAGCTGGAACTTTTAAAGCATTTCTTGCAGTTTGGGCATTTAAAAGGCCTCTCCTCACTATGAACCTGCTGGTGTGCCTTGAGATGATATGACTGAGTGAATCCACTTCCACATTCAGAGCAGATGAATGGCCTCTCCCCAGTGTGGATGCGCTGGTGAACAGTAAGCTGAGATGACCATTTAAAGCTACTTCCACAGTCGGAGCACCTGAACCGTCTGTCCTCAGTATGAACGCGCCGATGGGACATCAGCTCACTGGAACTTTTAAAGCACTTTCCACAGTCTGAGCATTTAAAAGGTCTTTCCTCAGTGTGAACTCGCTGATGTGTCAGCAGAGTGGAAAATTGAGTGAATCCCTTTCCACACTTGAAGCAGATGAATGGCCTCTCTCCGGTGTGAATACGTTGGTGAATTTTCAGTGCAGAGCGGTGACTGAATCCTTTCTCACAGTCCCTGCATTTCCATGGTTTCTCCCCAGTGGGACTACATTTGTGGTTCTCAAGGCCAGTAGCTTGGCTGAAACCTTTTTTGCACACAGAACACGAGTATCTATTTCTTTCATTGTGAACAGTGCTTTGTCCTTCCATGTTTAAAATCTGTTGATATTCCAGATGTGGTAAATTGGATGACTCGATTAGGACATGATGTAATGTTTGGTTTAAGTATCCTCACTTCAAATCATTCACTTTGCATACCCTGTAAAATTGACTTAAAACATAAGAAAGGAATGAGAATGAAGACACAAAAACATACAGGAAGTTTGGAAACTTGTACAGTGTGAATTTGGCAAATTGCTAGCTGGCAATTGGGAAAAATTACCATGCGTGATGCTGGACTGTCATTGAAGCTTAACTGTGTCCAAAACTAATGTCAATCAGGGAAGCAACCTGTTACCTCGAGGCTTACACCATGCTGTGGAAACTACATGGATCAGACTGTGAGACAAAAGAAAGGGTGGGGGGAGGGGGAGGAAGTAGGAGAGGCAGGTGGCAAAGGAATGGGATTTTATATATCTGCAACTTATCCAGAAATTTGACAAGATCTCCAAATCCTCAAATCTCTACCAGTTTAAAGGATCAGACTAGCAGATCGATGTGAAAATTATCACCTCAGAGAGACACCATCCTGAACTGTCTGACATCCAGCACTGTAGGAACAAAGACTTCCTTCGACTAAAGCGTGAAAGTCAGTGCCCTCAAACCAGATACATACTCCAATTCCCAGCCACTGAAGGGAGACTATTCAGATCTTTGGTACCATACTTCACCCAAACTGAGGTTCCAACCACATGTCCACATCAGTAAAACCGCCTATTTCCACCTCAGTTACATCACCCGACTCCGTCCAGTCTCAAGCTCATCTGCTTCTGAAACTCTCCAAAGCTGCGGCCGTTAAAACCTGGGCCTCTTCCCGGGATAAAGACCCAGATCTCCCAACAAGGGGCCTAGAAGGTCTTATTTAGAGTTTGCGGCCTACACGAGCTGTTTATGAGGACTCCCCGCTCCTCTCTCCCAATCACGCTCCTACACCCCAGCTCCCCTTTCGCACGCCGACCACAGCCGCTGAAGAAAATGGTTCCGAGCCTCTCTCAGCCCTGAGCGAAATGACAGTGCGCAGGCTCCGCTACAATCCACACTGCGCATGCTGCGAAGCCCCTTTGTTGGGTTAACAGAACACATTCACGCCTTCAAGGATAACAGGACTATTACTAACACTCACTATAGGCACTTGAAACTGTCTTACTCGATTTCCGTAAATTAACTAGAAAGTAGCTAAATTATCGTATTCATAGTATCCTATAATACTCAAAGTCTCATCAATTTCTTAAGAAGATCTAATGCTCCACTGTCAAGTGCAACGATCGAAGATTGTTAAACTTTCATTTCTTTTTCTGACCAGGACACGCAACACCCGCCCCGCCAAACCCCCATTTGTCTACAGCAAATTACTGCAGATTCTGGAATCTGTACTGCAAACAGAAAAAAATCACAGCGGGTCGGTAAGCGTTCATGGAGAGAGAGCCATGAGTCTAGATAACTCTACATCACAGTTGACCTGATGTATGGAGTGAAGTTATGTATTTATATAATGGTTGAGGAGGTGGAGTGCTGGGGCAGGCGGGCGGGGCGGGGGAGAATGAGTGTTGGTAGACCAGATTAAGTGATCGGAATGCGAGAATGGCAAAACATTGGTGTGCTTAACTGCGAAATGAGACAGGACAGACAGTCCCATTCTGGTAAGGGTGGGGGCGGGAGAGAGCGCATGGTAATGGAGAACGTACAGGTAAAGCTTAAAGAAAGGGGTGGAATGCAAGTCGGTTCACAATCTAAAGGTGTTGAAGTCCAGAAGGTTGTAAAGTGCCTAGTCAGAAGAAAAGATGTTGTTTCTCCTGTTTGGCCTGTGAAGACAGACAAGGAGGCAAGTGTGTTAAGCAAGTTTGTCAAGATGACCAGCTGTGGGGTCATGCTTACCAATGGACTAGGTGTTCTGCAAAGCAGTCACCCAGCCTACATTTGGTTTCTCCAATGTACAGTAGGCCACACTGAGTACAGCAAATGTAATACACAAGATTGGAGAAGGTACAGGTCAAATGCTGCTTCACCTGGAAAGACTGTTCGGGCCCTTGGACGATGAGCAGGGAGGTGGTGAAGGGGAAAGTGTTGCAACTTCTGCCATTACATGGAAAGGTTCTGGATGTGAGTTTGCTCACTGAGCTGGAAGGTTAGTTTTCAGACGTTTCGTCACCATTCTAGGTAACATCATCAGTGAGCCTCTGACGGAGCGCTGGTGTTATGTCCCGCTTTCTATTTATCTGGTTAGGTTTCCTTGGGTTGGTGATGTCATTTCCTGTTCTTTTTCTCAGGGGATGGTAGATTGGCTCCAAGTCAATGTGTTTGTTGATGGAATTCCGGTTGGAATGCAATGCTTCTAGGAATTCTCCTGCATGTCTCTGTTTGGCTTGTCCTAGGATGGATGTGTTGTCCCAATCAAAGTGGTGTCCTTCCTTATCTGTATGTAAGGATACGAGTGATAGTGGGTCATGTCGTTTTGTGGCTAGTTGATGTTCATGTATCCTGGTGGCTAGCTTCCTGCCAGTTTGTCCAATGTAGTGTTTGTCACAGTTCTTGCAAGGTATTTTGTGGATGGCGTTCGTTTTATTTGTTGTCTGTATAGGGTCTTTTAAGTTCATTAGTCTAAAAGACCCTATACAGACAACAAATAAAACGAACGTCATCTACAAAATACCTTGCAAGAACTGTGACAAACACTACATTGGACAAACTGGCAGGAAGCTAGCCACCAGGATACATGAACATCAACTAGCCACAAAACGACATGACCCACTATCACTCGTATCCTTACATACAGATAAGGAAGGACACCACTTTGATTGGGACAACACATCCATCCTAGGACAAGCCAAACAGAGACATGCAGAAGAATTCCTAGAAGCATGGCATTCCAACCGGAATTCCATCAACAAACACATTGACTTGGAGCCAATCTACCATCCCCTGAGAAAAAGAACAGGAAATGACATCACCAACCCAAGGAAACCTAACCAGATAAATAGAAAGCGGGACATAACACCAGCGCTTCGTCAGAGGCTCACTGATGATGTTACCTAGAATGGTGACGAAACGTCTGAAAACTAACCTTCCAGCTCAGTGAGCAAACTCACATCCAGAACCTCAACCTGAGCTACAAATCTTCTCAAAACTCGCTAACATGGAAAGGTGTTATTGGAAGGGAGTTTGATGCTGGTGGGTCAAGAAATGGCCTAGGGTATCCCAGAGGATGTGTGTGAAATAAAGTGCTTTGCTCTTTTTTTCTTTTAAATATCAAATCAATAAATTAATTTCTTTTGAAGGCCTCTCCCTGTTCCCTTCTTCCTCTATCTCCATTTCCAACAAGTGCAAGGAGCTCATGCATTTGTCTGTCAAAGAGTTTGGATTGTCTCACTCAGCTGCTTCTTTCCCTTTCACTAGCTTACTGGGCCAAAGAGTATCTAAAATTCTTCCTTCTCTGAGCCCCAGACTAGGATCTTACTTCAGTGTCTGCCCGACCTCTCAGCTCACGCTGACCATGAGACCCTCCTCCAGTGAGATTGAAACTAGTCAAACGAATTTCTGAGTAGTCAGTTTCCCCATGCTGTAAATGGTGATCTCTTCGGGCACTGATTCTTTAAATCCACCATCACATCAACCTAAAAAACTAACCCTTCCTTGCAAACTACTGCCCCATCTCCAACCTCTCTTTCTTTCCTTGTTTAAAAAAAAGTCACCTGTAAAACGGCCTTTATAATCTTCAGTGTCCTTCAGGGTTCAACTATGTCAGGAAGTTGCAGGAGAACTTCAAAGAGAAATGAGGAAATCTGTGTCACATTAGAACACAGCCCACAGTTGTGTTCAAACCAACAGGACATCTGTTTATATCTGTCAGTGAGGACTTCAACATCTGCAATTTCAGTGGGGCAGCTCTGGTGATGGTTGGAGCAAACACATAGTACAATGACTTTGGATTTGTATTGGTCTTTTGCTAATTTTCTGGGCTACTTGCACATTATGTGGTGTTTGAGCTGGTGGGTTTATGTTGTGCATTGGGTTGGCTTTGCTTTTTGCTTCAATGACAAATATCATCTTTGCTGAGTGGGTCTCAAACCAGTCTATGTTGTGGGCTCCACTAAGTCACTAACAGCTATCAGCAAGGATTAATCAGCATTTTCTAACTGAAGATTGTAATGAGCGGAATCTCTCAGACACTAAATTGTAGATTCCGTAACTAAAATCCATTTAGGATTGAAGTAAAAGTTCACCATGTTATTGAAAAGAAGATTGAATTGAGAGTTTTTGAGGTAGTGGAAAGATCCAGGATAGAGGTTTTAAAAAGGAATACCACAGCCTCAAAAATCAGCAAACATTCAGGACATTAAGATCCAGTCAGTCATAGGGCTGTTAATATCAGAACAAACAAACTAAATGTTTCCAAACTCCTAGATGTGATTACCAGTTGCATCCAAATGATGCCATCACTTATAAACTCACTGATTTAATGTCACAAATAAGTGAATCCCTTCCCAAATACAGATGAGGTAAACAACTTCTCCCCAGTTTGAGTATGTTGCTGTAAAGTGGGGGCTGGATAACTGCTTTAAGCTTTCAGAAGAAAGCACAGCTGAATGGCTTCTCCTTCGTGTGAGCTCAATGTTGTGACTGAAGGCTGAATGACCGAGCAAATTCTTTCCCACACACAGGGCAGGAGAACTGGTGTCTCAGTAAATCAAATGATTAAGCCAATTTCCTTAAACACATGAAGCAAGTCTGCCCTCGCATCTCTGTGAATTCACAGTGGTGAGGGTGCAGCGAGGCTGGGTGAATTGTTGAATTTCTTTCCACATAAATGCAGTTGAGGGCTTCTCTCAGTGTGAACTCTCTGGTGTGACACCAGAAAGATATTTGAGTAAATATTTTCTGATTTAAGGAAGAGACAAATGGTTTCTCCCCAGTGCCACTGTGTCAATGGTTTCTCAGCCAACATGAATAAGTAAATCCTTTACCACAGGGCTCACACTTCCAGTTGGTACCAGCATGTTTTCCAAGTTGGACAATCAGACCAACCTTCCACACAACACAAATACTGTGTCTCCCTGCTGTCAATGTTGTGATGATTTTTTCAAGCTGTATGAAAGGTCTTTCCACAGTCAGTGCTGCACTGGAACTCTTTAACTCAGGTCTTGGTGATTTTCCAGTTATACTGATTGCTGAGCCCTTCTCCCACAGACAGAACAAACATTCTTCCTTTCCCATTCAAAGGCCAGTGACATTCCAGTCTGAATTAATCAAGTGGCTCTGTTACAGTTTAGTTCAAGATTTAGACCGAGTTGCCCATCTATAAATCCTCCCCTAATATCCTGTAAAAAGGTGTTTACAAAAATCACCACTAAGTCCAGGATACAAATGCAGAACAGATAATTTCAGTTTCTACTGAACACTTCTTCTTTTGTCTCCAACATCTATAAATCCCAACCCATACAGTCTCCCACTTCCCTGGGCTGAAATCCAAATCCACCTCCACCATTACCTTCCTCCACTTCCCGTGGTCACCCTGCACTTTCTATTTGGAGACATTAATCTGCGGAATATTTCAGACACTGAATTGTAGATTTTACAGAAAACCTCAATTTAGTATTAATTAAAACCTAATAATTTCATTGTCTTCAAGTTCTTAAGAACGTTTGAATGGGGCAAGTCACACATGATGCATTTCAAAAGGTCATAAGTCACAGCTCCTTCATCAGGTGAAAGCTTGTCATTTCAAATAAACCTGTTGGACTACAGCCTGGTGTTATGTGACTTCTGACCTTGTCCACTCCAATCCAATACCAGCATCTCCACATAATTTTAAAATGAACATTGCTGAATTATGAGGCTGCAATCTTGCCAGATAATTAGTTAAACCAGTTAAAGGGTTGTTAACATTAGAAGAAACAAACCAAATATTGTCTCTCGATTTGATTAGCAGCAGCAATACAGCAAAATCCAACTATTGCAGTTATTTGTTAATCTGTTGGTGTGTCAAAAGGTTTGATGACTGAGTGAATCCCTTCACATGCACACAAATTCTCCCCAGTGTAAGCATGTTCGTGTAAATGCAAGTTGCCGGGTTGAGTGAATCTCTTCGCACATACAGCAGGTGAATAGACTCTCCCAGTGCAAGTGCGTTGGTGTACAATGACAGTAGGTGGCTGAGTGAAACTCTTTCCTCACAAAGTATGGGTGAATGATTTCTGCTCAGTGTGAATTCACACTGGCATATCTGGAGGGTGGAAGTATGAGTGAATTTCTTCCCACATACAGAACAATAGAATGGTTTCTCACCACGTGAATGCGGGGTGTGTTCCAAGAAGACGTGACTGCCTGAAACCCTTCCCACATGAAGTGCAACTGAACACTTTCTTCTTGGTGTGAATTCGCTGATGTGGCAGCAGATTGGTTGACTGAGTAAATTCTTTCACACATGCTGACCAGATGAACATCATCTGCCCAGTGCTTGCATACTCAAAACCCAAGGGGACACCAACACTGTTCGAATCTTTGCAAGCTATCTCCTGCAGGTCTAATTCTCACATTTCTTGCAACTGTTCTGCACTTTTAAACCTAAATTCTAAGTCTGTAAAAATTACTAATAACGTTCTCTTAGATCTACTTACAAGTCTGAAGATCCTGCAAATGTCCGCACCCACATCATACCAACGCTGGATTCCCAGGGCCAAGGCAAAGCTACCGGCTTCCTGCAGACCCCAAGAGGATACCGGAAGGCCCAAACTCTGACCCTGCAGCAATCCAATACAAAACCGGCCCCTACACTAACTCGACTCCGCAGAGGCCCATTCAGCCCTGGACTGAACTACGAACCCACATCGACACAACCTCGAGGGGGCCCAACCAACCTAGGCCCCAACTCCAAGCCCTCGGAGGTGGGCCAGCCAGATCTGCGCTCCAGTCTCAGAGCAACACAATCCCAGAGCGACCCAGTCTGATATGACCCAACTCACTTACCTTCTGGAACAGCACACTTGCACGACCAACACTGGGGACTTCCCAGAAGCAGGAAACCTACCAGAAAATGTGGAAAATGAACTGGTCTGCAGCAGAGACCAAAACAACACAGTTTCAAGTCCCCTCTCCCCAGCATAATCCTGAAAAATATCCTAACTATTGAAAAGAAAAATGAACAAACTCAGTCTCGACTTATCTTCCAAAGGGATCTGAGAGTCTGCCATATCCTCTGTTTTACAGAGACACAGGTCACTGTTGCTATACCTGACTGTTTCTTGCAAGCCGAGGAGTTTTCCACACATCGCATGGAGTCCAGAGCATCCCCAGGTAAGGGTAAGGGTAGTGAGTCTGCCTCAAACTCAACACCTCTTGGTGCTCAGACATAAGAACCCTGGTGAGCTACTGCTCCCTGGACCTAGAATATCTCTCAGTGAAATTCCGTCCCTGTTACTTGCTGCATGAGTTCACCACCATCCCGAAAGCAGTTTACATACCACCCCTGGCAGAAATGAATGCTCTGGGTGAAAGTTGCACTGGGACAAATGCTCTGGAGCCGAAATTCCCCAAGACCCTATTCATTGTGGTCGGAGACTTCAACAGGCCAACCTCAAGAAGGTGCTTGGTAGATACTACCAACACATCTCCTCGCCCACTAGAGACCTGAACATCCTGACCTTTGCTACATAACCAAAGACACCTACTGCTCTATACCCCATCCACCCTTTGGAGCATCAGATCACAATGGTGAGTTCCTCCTCCCAACTTACAAGTTGAAATTGAAAGGGGAGGATCCTTCCCAAAAAGTAATTCAATGCTAGTCAAGACAGCAGAAGAACTGCTATGAAACTGCTTGGAATCAGTGGACTGGACCATATTCAAGGAGGTAGCAGACAACCTAGACAAGTACACCACCACCACCATCGTGGACTTCATGCCAAAGAAGACACTCCATGTATATGCCAACTGGAAACCATGGATGAACCGGGAAATTCACTGCCTACTGAGGACCAGACATGCAGCATTCAGATCAGACAAACTAGACCTATACAGGAAATCCAGATACGACCTCCGCAAAACCATTAGATTTGCAAAGAGGCAGTACTGCACCAAGTTACAGGCCCAAACTAATGATATGGACACTCACTAAGTGTGGCAAGGCCTAAATAACATAACAGAATACAAAATGAAGCAGAACAAACTAGCGGACAAAAACACATCCTTCCTGATGCACTCAATGCTTTCTATGCTTGGTTTGAGCAGAATGCCAGCAGCACAGTATCACCTGCTCCAGAAGTCCAGGATGCTCCTGTTCTCTCTGTCACCAGTGTAAATGTCAGATTAGTCTTCTTGACAGTAAACCAAGGAAAGCAACTGACCCAGTGTCCCCAGCAATGCACTCAGATCCTGTGTGGACCAGCTGTCTGAAGTATTTGCTGACATCTTCAAACTCTCCTTGCTACTAGCTGAAGTCCCCAGCTGCCTCAAAAAGCCTACCTTCACCCCTGTACTAAAGGAAACACATGCAACATGCCTCAACAACTACTGCCCGGTGAATCTGACATCCACAATCATGAAGTGCGAGAGGTTTATCATGTCCCACAACAACTTTAGCCTCCCAGTCTGCTTTGACCTCCTGCAATTTGCCTACCTACAAAATTGGTCCACAGTGGATATCCCCAGCTCTGCACTCATTCCTGGAACGTCTGGATAACAAGGACCCCGATCTCAGGCTCCTATTCACCGACTACAGCTCTGCCCTCAACACCATAATCTCTCCAGAATAACGTCAAAGCTCTGAGATCTAGGCCTCAGCGATCTCCTCTGCACCTGGATCCTCAGCTTTCTGACTCAGACTGCAAGGAAAATAGAAAAACTACACCTCTGCTACAAAAATCGTCAAAACAGACACCCCACAAGGATGCGTACTCAGCCCCCTACCACACTCCCTGAACACATGACTGTGGAGCCAAATCCCAAACAAATGCCATCTGCAAGTTCACTGACAACATCATTGTTGTAGGCCAGGTATCAAACAATCATGAGACAGAATACAGGAAGGAGATAGTGTGATTGTTGTCATGGTGTAATAATAACAACATTTCTCTCAGTGTCAGCAAAACAAAAGAAATGATCATTGACTTCAGGAAGGAAGGAGGATATGCTCCTATCTACATCAAACAGAGTTGAGTGGAGAGGGTCAAGAGCATCAAGTTCATAGGAGTGATGATAACCAACAATCTGTCCTGGATCTCCCACATACAGGTAACGATCAAGGTGACAAAACAACACCTCTTCTTCCTCAGGTGGCTTAGAGAATTCGGCATGTCCATAAGTACCCTCACCAACTTTTACAGACGCACCATAGAAAGCATTCTGTCTGGGTGCATAACAGCCTAGTACAGCAACTGCTCTGCTCAGCACTGTACAAATCTGCAGAAAGTTGTGTCCATAGCCCAGACCGTCACAGAAGCTGAGCTCCCATCCATGGGCTCCATTTACCCACTTCGTTGCCACAGAAAAGCTGCCGATATCATCAGATACCCCTCCCACCCCAGTAATCATTCTTCCAACCTCTTCTTTGTTTTTCTTTATTCATTCATAGGATGAGGGCATCCCTGGTCAGGCACCATTTATTGCCTATCCCTAATTGCCCTAAAGGCAGCTACAAGTCATACAACATTGCTGTGGATTTGGATTCATGTGTAGGCCTGACCATGTGTCAGGGCAGCAGTTTCCTTCCCTAAAGGGCATTATTCAAACAGATGAGTTTTTCCCAACAATCATCATTAGACTGTTTAATTCCAGGTATTTAGTGAATTCAAATTCCACCATTTGCTGTGGGAAGATTCAAACCGAGGTCCCCAGAACATGAGCTGGGTCTCTGGGTTAACAATCTAGCAATAATTCCACAAATTCATCTTTCTTCCCTTCCATCAGGCAGAAAATAAACAGACTTGAACACATGTACCAACAGGTTCAAGAACAGCTTCTTCCCTGCTGTTATTAGACTACATTTGGATCGCTACAATTTCAAACTTAACGTTGATCGTACTTTTTGCATCTCCTGTGTAGCTGTTATGTCGTAATGCCTCGCTCTGTCTAAGCACCCTATGAACTGTATGTCCTTGTTTGCTATGATCTGCCTGCACTCCTTGCAAAACAAAACTTTTCACTGTACTTAGGAACATGCAATGACAATAAATCAAAATAAATCATTTGCTGCTGCGTTTAAGATTGTGTGGGCACCTGAACCTCCTTTCACAATCAGTGCAGCTGAACAGCTTCCCTTCAGTGTTCATCCGCTCACGTGAGGGGAGGGGGTTTCGCCCCAGTGTGACTGTGATAATTTTCCAGTTAGGAAGGATAATTGAATGCTTTTCTGCCATGCCCACACTTCCACTGTTTCTCTATGGTGCTGGCCTCCTAATGACTGGAGAAGTGTTTTTTCCAGCTAGGATGATAATTAAATACCTTCCCACAATCCTCACACTTCCACCATTTTGCCATGGTGCCAAGTCTTTTTGTCCCTCCAGGTTGGATGGTCTGTTTACACACAGAGCATGTAGTTTCCTTCCAATGTGAATGGTGCAATGTATTTACAGGCTATATGACTGATTAAATCTCTTTCCCTATTTGGTGGAATGGACACTCTCAATCAGATGCGGTTGTGCATCTCAAAGTATTTGCAACCACATTGATCTTTGATATTCAGGTCATGTGATCATCAAATCTTGACGTGGTGTGTGGTTTGAGTTTACCATCCAAAATTTGTAATACAGTGTAAAAAGGAATTCACAGGATAAAAACTCAAGAGACAATTCTAGTTTCTACTGAACACTTTTCCTCTCTACTACCTGAAAAAAGTAAATTCCAGTCCTACACAATCTCCCTCCCCCTTGAATTAAAATCCAAATCCATCTTCACCATTGTTTTCCTCCACTCCTAGTAGTCACCCTCTTTTTCCCATCTACAAACTGAGAATATTAAAACTACCCACTTTCTAGTCCAGCCCCACAAATTACAAGGTCAGAAGTCAAACAATGCCAAGTTAAGGCTCAACAGGTTTATTTGAAATCACAAGCATTCAAAGCACTGCTCCCTCATCAGTTGACTCCACCTGACATAAGAGCAGCACTCCAAAGCTTGTGATTGCAAATAAACCAGTTGGACTATAAACTGGTTTACAAGGCCAGTGCTCTAACCACTGAGGTATGGAGCCTAATGTGACTTCTGACCTTATCCACCCCAGTCCAACACCAGCATCTCCAAATCATAACAAATTATCAGTTTCATTCACATCAAATTCGTAACCCACCTTCGTGTTTTTTCTGGATATCTCTATCACTCCGCTTCCTGTTTAAAGGGCATACAGTGTAAACTCAGAGCCAGGTCTTTCAGACTGAAATGAGGACAGTCTTGTTGATACAAAGGATGCCCTCAGGTTGAAATTTTCTACCAGAAGTTACACTTCATTGTACCCTCACCAAGATGTCCGCCCGCGTTCCTCGGCCCCTCAACATCGACTCGCCTTACCCTGACAAAGATGGCGGCCGGTTGCCCGGGTAACTCGAGAACACCATCCTATGCGTTCGTAAACGTGGGGCATATTCTTCCAGGCCTCAGGCCTCCTCTAGGAATGATAAACATCCCAGGTCCCCTCCTGTCGCAGCTTCCATTCCTACCCCATCTCACAATCTCCTAACCCGGGGTCAGAAGTAGGATCTTTCAGCTCGGGCATGGCAACCTCCCTATCTAAACGCCAATCCCATACCTCCGCCCCCTACAACCACCTCCGCTGCAGAGCCGCACGCCGCAAGATCCTGTTCACAATAGGCGGGTCGCGTGGATTGAGGTCACATAGGGGCGGGGCTGAAATGCAGTTTGTCCTGCGACCAATCGGAGAGAATGAGGGGCGGGGAGATCTTGTGGACAGCGACTTGAAAAGCATTTTTAAATTTTAGGCTAATTTTCAAATAAACCTCTTCAGAGATGGTATTCCAGACCTCCACAGCAGGCAGAACTTGAATGAGACCTTCCGGTCCAGGATGAAGTCATTACCATACTTCCATGAGATGGTCATAAACAAAACAAATTTGATCTCCCCGGCGGGGAATTGAACCCCGGTCTCCCGCGTGACAGGCGGGGATACTAACCACTATACTACCGAGGACGCAAGTTGTCGCGAGGGCTGTAAGTATACGAATGTCAAATTGGCTTAGTTGGATGATTCTTTTTCAGAGTTGGCATAAGCACATTAGACTGAATTAGAGACAAAAAGATGCCAATGTTAGAATCCAAGGTACACAAACAAGAGGCTGGAAGAAGACAGTGTGCCAGGCAGTCAACATTTTGGACTGCCTAGCCTGCTGTGTTCTTCCAGCCTCCTGTTTGTGTATGCTAGGCTGAATGGCGACCCTTTGTACTATAAAATACTAACATACGCTAAATCAGCTAATCATCTTAACTGCAACACATGAACACAGTCACCCTGGGAAGAAATCGGAGGTACGTAGAGGCTGTAGAAAAGGATTCAGTTCCCCATTTGAGCTGGACAGTCGTTCACACATACACACCAGGGAGTGGTGATCCACCTTTTCTGATGAAGGGTCCAGGCCCGAAACGTCAGCTTTTGTGCTCCTAAGATGCTGCTTGGCCTGCTGTGCTCATCCAGCTACACACTTTGTTATCTCAGATTCTCCAGCATCTGCATTTCCCATTGTCTCTGAGGTAATCCACCTGCTCCCCATGTGGGAAATGTTTCAGTCTGTTGTTCACGGTGGCTCAGTGATTAGCACTGTTGCCTTACTCTGGGATCTGTCCCAGAATTGTATAACTGTCTGTATCAATACTCAAGTTTACAAATACCGCCAGCATCTGCATGTATTTCCTCCCACAGATGTACATGTTAGATGGATTGTCCATGCTATATTGCCCATAGTATGCAGGCTAGTTGGGCTAGCCATGGCAATTACAGGGATTGGATTGGGGAGGGACAGTATGGGCTGAATGGTTTGCTTTCATGCATAATTTGCAGCTTTTTGCACTGTGCTGTCATTCTATTACTCTGGCCCTGCTGTGATTCTTTTTCATAGATTCATATAGCACAGCAACAGACCCTTTGGCCCAACTTGTCCATGCCATGGATGTGAATCCACTTCTACTGCTTTGTTTAACCCCTCCTCACCCTGATCAACTCTTGGCCAATGTGTAACTATATCGACCTTTAATACTAGGAGTATTTAAAGCCTGTTTGGTATTAATCTGCTATTTTTACCAACTGTATCAAAATGACATTTCCATTGCTACCCATCATCTAACAATGTGCTGCTTTTTCACCAGCTTTACCTTGCAATGGTCAGCAATTGTGTTTTCTGAACTAGCAATGATTTCTCTTCCACTGCTGAGCTAATGTGAACCATAATTTGTAGATTTATCATTCACAATATTCATGCAGCACATTCTCAAATGTTACCTTTGTTGCCTTCACTACAAATATTACATGAGCTGCTGAGCTTTCCAGTGTTTCATAATTTTTTAAAATTTCAGATGCCCGACAGTCTGCAGAATTTTCAATGATTTATTCCAGGAGTTTCACACAGAACCAAGTCTAGAAGCACAAACAGACCAATTAAGAGGTGGTTTGCAGTAGGTAGGTGTTATTTCCAGAGGGTTACTCCCTGTCTCCAGTTTAAATCCTTTTTCACAGAATCAAGGAATTACAGAACAGAAGGAGGGCATTTCAGACATCATGCCCCTGCTGACTCTCTGCCGGAGCACTTTAATGAGTTTCACTGCCTTCCCTTTCAGTTCAGCCCAGCAATTTTTTTTTCATTTCAGGTGTTTATCCAGGTCTGTTTTGAAAGCATTTGTTAAATTAGTTTGAGCTGGAATAGAGATGGAGCAGGAGATCCTGGGTTTAGCCCTGAAGATGTGTCAATTTGAGTAGAGATGGAGGAGAAGTTGCTGGATTTAATCCTAAAGCCATTGAAATCCAGACACTTCCAGGTATTTCTGACCTCTAATTGTCAAAGAATGGCAAATTTTAGGGGAGATGAGATTGCAAATTGGACACTATGCATACGATGTAATGAGGTGCCCCTTTAGGAACAATATTTCAATGTGTAATTTTAATCCATCATATATGTGTATATTTTGAACAATTGTTCTTGGGATTTGAGCATCATTCCAAGACCAGGAGCTTATGCTGTTAGCCCCCACTTACCTTTGGAGGAGATGATGTTTCTTGAATGCTGCAGTCCAGGTAGTGCTGAGGGGACATTTGGACAAAGTGGTCAGTTTTAGGAAATATCACGAAGGAGGATGTGAGGTGGAGAGATTTACGGACATATTTCCAGAGACTGGGCCTAAAAAGATGACTGAATGGTCACTGTTGGTGGAACAATTTAAAATTTGGGAAATTCAAGAGGATGGAATTAGATGAGCACAGATTTCTCTGAGTATTGTGCGGCTGGAAGAGATGAGAGAGAGAAGAATGATGGCAGCTGGGGAGGGATTTAAAAACAATGCTGAGAATTTTTAAGTGTTCACACTTTGTAGGCTGTGAGCGTGGCTGTAATGGGTGAGCAAGGGTTGGTGTGAGTAAAGACGGAAACAACAGAATGAGGGTAGCCTTGAGGTTACAGAGAAGATGTGCTAGAACGTTTAAGTCAAGTGCTTACAAAGAACTGGATGGGATTTTCAGATGAGTTGAGACCAGGTGGAGTTGCATGATATTATTCAGGTGAAAATAGACAATATTGATGATGAGAGTATAAGGTTGCCCTTTTGGCCTCTCTCTCAACCCCCTACACTATCTCACTGCCCTCATTACTACGCTTGTACCTCACATTCACTACCGCCTCTCACTCTTGCCTTTTGGGCAATGTCTTGTCTCTTGCACACTCTCTCACTCCTCATGTTCACTCTCCCCACCTTGTGCTCTCTCTTGCCCCTCGTGTTCTCTCTCACACCTCATGCTCTCAATTGCCCCTCATGCTCACTCTCATCCTTCAAGATCCCTTCTTCCCTACTCTTCCCAGATTCCCTCCCCTGCTTTGTGGCCTCTGCTAACACATACACCCCTCTCCCACCAACTCACTCAGTCTCTGGTCTCCCATATTGGTCAGAGATTTTTGTTCTAGACTGAATGGCAAGTTCCATCCCTTGGAGGACATCAGAGATCTGTTCGGTTTTGATGAAAATCTGGTAGCTTGCATGGTCACTATTTCCTGTGACGACCCTATATATTACCCGATTTATTCAACTCAGTTTCTCAACTTGTCTTTGCGATTTTGTGTTTTTTCTGTTTTAATTCAATTGTTTCTGTTTCTGTTCTAATTCAGTTTCACAGAGTATTCAAAGGGGAGGATTTACAGTCAGAAAATTTAAATGAAATATCGTATCAGGCTCTGATGGAGTTATCCAATTTAGCAGAACCTGAATACCATTGGATTTTGAGTATGGAAGAAAAAGCTGAGAGAAACTCAGCATGTGTTATGGATGTGGACAAGGCTTCAGTTAAATCTTCTGACCTCAGAAATCACATGTGCCCTTTTTTTTTTCTGGCCAAAACAGACAACCTCGCACTTGTTCACAGTAAACTCAATCTGACAGATTCTGGCCAATTCTCCTGGCCTATCAATATCCATCTGTAAACTCTTTAGCTCCTCATCACAACCTGCTTTCTTATCTATTTTAGTACCGTCCATGAATTTTGCTATGTTACATTCTTGTCCTTGCTTGCAGATCATTTGCATAAATTATAGATAGTTGAGGTCTGAGAACCAAACTCTGTGGCACCCCAGTAGTTACAGCTTGGCATCCAGAAAAGGACACATTTATCCTGATCTTCTGTTGTCAGTCAGCCAACCGTTTATCAAAGCCAGTACTTACACTTAAACCCCTGGGATCTAACCTTCTGGATCAGTCTTTTAAATAAAACCTTGTCAAATCTCTTCTGGAAGCCTAGGCATGCAACATCCACCAGATCCCCACTATCCATCATACTCATTACATCCTCAAAACACTCCAGCAAGTTTGTCAAATGCAACTTGCTCTTAATGCTGACACTGGTGAATTGAGCTTCATATTTCCAAGTGTTCAGTTTTCTTCTCCTTTACAAATGAATCTAGCAACTTACCTACTACAGAAGTCAAACTAACTGGCCTATTGTTTCCCACTTTTGCCTATCCCCTTTTTTTGAATAAATGTGTCATATTAGCAAGCTTCTAATTGACTGGTACCTTTCCAGAATCCATGGAATTTTTGAATATCATAACTAATGCATCCACTATTTTGGCTGCCATCTCCTTTAATACCCTAGGGTGCAGGCCATCAGGCCCACAGGATTTATCTGCCTTTAATCTCATCAATTTCCCATTATTGCCTCACCATTTTCATCCTCCAAAGGGCCAACACTTAGTCTCACTGTTCTCTTTCTTGTTATATCCTTATAGAGGCTTTTGGTATCAATGCTTATGTGTTATGCTAGTTTCCTTTTGTAGTTCATCTTAGCTCTTTTGATTTTGGCTTTTAGTAACCCTTTGCTGAGGTTTAAAATTTTCGCAATCCCAGACTGCCACTAACTTTTGCAGTATGATATGCCCTAGACTTTGCCTTTATGTTATCCTTGACTTCCTTTTTCAGCCAAGGATGATTTTTCACTTCCGTAAAATTCCTCTTCCTCTCTGGAATATAATTTAATTGACAGGTATTTAATATCTCCCAAAGCATTTGCCACTGTTATTCAACTGTCCTGCCCTTTAATATTTTTGCCCAGTCCACTCGAGCCAACTCCTTCCTCAGACCAGTATAATTATCTTTGCCCGACACTATAACTCTCACATGTGACTCTATCTTCACTCTTTCAATCTGAATTTGAAACTCTAGCATGCTGTGCTCACTCCTCAAAGAGGATTCTTAACTACAAGACCATTTATCAATCCCTCCTCATTACATAATGCCGAATCTAAAGTAGTCACTTCTCTGGTTGGCTCTGTGACATGTTGCTTGAAGAAAAAACCCCTCATACACTCTATGAACCTTTGTTTGGGTTACCCTTGCCTAGTTGATTAATCCAGCCAATATCATCCATAATTATCATTATGCCCTTCTCACAAGCACCTGTTATTTCCTCATTTGTACAATGCCCGATTTCAAATATAGTGTTTGGGAGCCTGTAATTTCCTCACCCCACGGGTTTTCTTCCCTTGCTTTTTACTTCCATCCAAACTGATTCAACATTTAGTCCCTAACTGCTTTAAAAGGCTTTCAAAGTGCTTTAAAAGGTTTGAGGCACAAACTTCCCATCAATGTGTTGGCACTGTCTAGAGACTATTCAAATGCTGTCACTGTGAGTCACTGTGGATCATCTCACCTCATTTACACCAACACATTCACAGTCTGGAGAGGCCTGCTCAACAGGTCCAAGTGCAGGAAGGTATTTACTCAGACTTTTTGTCTGCTGTTTTACCAGTGACCTTGGGATTTGACTTAATCCCATTCCAGGGCTGAACCATGTTTATCAATGCCTTTTTCTGCTGGTCAGTACATTCAAGTTCACTTCTTTGGTGTTAATGTTCTGAATAAAATTCACATAAATCAGCTTTCATTAAACAGCATTGAGGTTTTTCAACATTTCTAACACAAGTTAGTTCCTACTGAAGGGTTCACCTTCTGCCCTAACTCCTCCATCCTTACCTCCAACAACAAGTATGAGGAGCTCATGGATTTTTTTTGTCACTAACATTGAGAGACTCCACTCAGCTGCCTTGGCAGCCATACAGCATTCCACAAGCCCATCTGTAAAATTCTTTACTCTCCGAGTCCTGTATCAGATCTTTCTGCAACTCCTCTTCTATTTCCTATCATCCCCTGTTGGAGCCTGACTTCTCCATGAGACCCACTTCCTGCACCATTGACCCTATTTTCACTGAACTGCAGATTGTCTGATTTCCTCATGTTCAATAATATTGTTAAGAGTTCTATAAGCAAAATACTGTTGATGTTGCAAATCTGAAACAAACAAGAAAATGCTGCAGACATTCACAATGGAATTAAAACATTGACTGTTTGTCTCTCCTGAGATACTATCAGACCAGCTGATTTTTTCTAGCTTTTTTTTATAGTTTTGTCTTCCTCTCCTGGTATTGTCCTCTCACTTTTAAATGTAGCAGCATTGCACGTCCTCAAAAACATTCCCTTGTCTGCACATGGAACTGAATTTGCCTCTCAAATACTCTCCACCTCTCCCCAGATTAATGTTGCTTGTTACAATCTGCCTTTCCAATTGAGGATTTGGCCATCACATCATTTGATGTGACTGTCAAATGTTGCTTCTGAAACTCCTCTGATTCACCTTTCTATGTATTATTGCGTTAATTGTGCTTTTAAAATACTAGTTGTTGTTGTTTAGTGACACCAGTTTATGCAAGTAAGATTTCACAAGCAGCAACCAGATGAGGGACTGACCAATTAATTTAAGTTTATGGTGGTGTTAGTTAAGGCATGAGTGTCAATCCCA
Organism: Stegostoma tigrinum; assembly: GCF_030684315.1. NCBI lineage: Eukaryota > Metazoa > Chordata > Chondrichthyes > Orectolobiformes > Stegostomatidae > Stegostoma > Stegostoma tigrinum. The sequence continues at coordinate 14,786,832 of NC_081395.1, read as the reverse complement.
CTGTACTGGAAAAAGTCCAGTATGAATAGTGTGTGGAGATCTGGCTCAGTGGTTAGCACTGCAGCCTCACAGTGCCAGCCCCCGGGTTCGATTCCAGCCTTGGGTGACTGTCTATGTGGAGTTTGCACAAACTCCCTGTGTCTGTGTGGGTTTCCTCCAGGTGCTCCGGTTTCCTCCCACAGCCCAAAGATGTGCAGACTAGGTGGATTGGCCATGCTAAATTGCCTGTAGTGTTCAGGTGTATGTGGTTTATAGGGGAATGGGGATGGGTTTGGGTGGGATGCTTCACGGGGCACTGTGGACTTGTTGGGCCGAAGGACCTGTTTCCACACTGTAGGTAATCTAATCTAATCTCCTGAACTGTGAGTAAGCTAATTGACCTCTTGGGCCTATATAGGCCTTGATGAATTGCTGCCTAGTATCTTTCCTCTTTCTTCACTGATACTCATTTGAAGGAGTTTATGCTGTAAAAGAGTTCACTTTGTATATCAATCCCAATGTAATCTTTGAAACAAAATCTATGTAATCTGTTTCTCTCCCCACAGATGCAGCCAGAAGTATTGAGTTTCTCTCGCACTTTCAAGTCTTCTTTCAGCTGTCGAGAATCTGCAGTACTTTGCTTTTTAAAATTGTTTGTCTGTTTGTTTCTTATCTTTCACAGCATCTGAAAGGACTTTGGAAGGATGAATGAGGAGATGCAATAAACTAAATTGTTTAACCTTAAGTGACCTTACGCATACAAATCTTTGAATGCAACAGGGTCATGTTCATGAAGTGGTTTTAAACAATGCATAGGATTCTTGGCTTTATTAATGGAGGTACTGAGCAAGCAAAAGCAATGAAATTGGGCTGTGTCTTTATAAATCCATTGTTAATCCTCAGCTAAAATTTGTGTTCAGTTCTGAAGATCATACTTGAAAATAAAATGTCTGGACCTTGGACAGGGTGCAGGGAAAATTGGTGTTTCCATTTCTGAAGAAGGGTCCAGGCCCGAAACATCAGCTTTCCTGCTCTTTTGATTTTCCTTGGCCTGCTGTGTTCATCCAGCTCTACACCTTGTTATCTCAGATTCTCCAGCTCTGCAGTTCCTACTACCTCTGGCTAGAATGGTGTCAGGTTCAAGGGGTTTCAGTTCTGCAGAGACACTGGAGAAGGTGGAATGATTCTCCAAAGAGCAGAGCAAATGAAAGAGAGTTTTAATCGAGATGTGAAATTTTTGGGGAGTTTTTATCTCAATAGACAGAAGTGATTGAGATTAATATGATGTTGGTACGGCAGACACGGCTTTAAAATCATTGCCAACACTCCTGACTGAAGATGCTGTTTCTTTCAAAATTCTGATACAGTGTCTCAACCAACGAGGGAGATTTAGTCTCAGTCCCCCTCCTCACACTCTTCCAGAGAATCTGTGCAAACAAATAAGACCTTGGAAGAGATGCTAGGCAATTTCTTAAGAATGGGGAGTCAGGGAGGAAAGTGGAGTTAAGGCCATCTTATCATCAACCATGATCTTATTGAATGATGGAGAATGCCCATCGTACCAACTCCAGCCCCTACTTGTTAACAAATATTCAGCCAATTTATTGCCATCCCACTGCCCATGGATTATGTTCACCCAGATAGTACAAATTGCTGTTTTAACAAAGAGAAGATATGGAATATTATCTGTCTTATCCACCCTTGTCTGCATTTGGCAAAGATTAGAAGTGCCAACAAAAGATGGAGGAGTAGCTCTTTTCAGCCTTTTACTCCCTGATCTATTTTCATAACTCGAATCTGCATGGGGAAAGAGTATTAACTGAACACACTTCAGGAACTCTTGCCCTTTACAACATTTTACACAACCACTATTCCACTAGCTATTTCCAAACACCTTTCAGGAGAGCTACAAACTCTACTACTGAATGTGACCCATACACTCGTCTAGGTTGCAAACGTCACCTGCAGCTTGGGAATGTGTGAAGCTGCTGATAAACCTGCTACCAGGATACGAAAATAAAAGCAAAATACTTTGAATGCAGGCGATCTGCTACAAAAAAAGTTCCAAACAAGAGCCAGACCAGACTCAGAACATTAACTTTGTTTCTGTCGCCACGGATATTGCCAGATCTAATGAACAGTTCTCAGGAAGGGTCACTCGACCCGAAATTTTAACTTTGATTTCTCTCCACGGACACTGCCGGACCTGCTGGGCTTTTGCAGCAATTTCTATTTCTGTGGAGCAAATTACTGCAGATGCTGGAATCTGTACTGAAAAGAATGAATGCTGGAGATCACTGGGAGTCCAGACAGGATCCATTGAGAGACAAACTAAGCTTTCTCTCTCTCTCCACTGATGCTGTCTGACCCGCTGTGATCTCCAGCGTTTGTTCTTGTCATTTCTATTTTCGTTCCCGCCCACTTGACGTCTGGTCCTCATGCTGATCACGCATGCGCGCTGCTCCTGCGGATCCAAGATGGCGGCCGTTAACCTGATCCCTTGTTCATGGGAAAAGGCAACGGTATTGTAAATACGGACTTGCAGAATTGAGATAATGTGATAGCTGTTTATAAACCATCTCCGTCCCCCCGCCGGCACCAGCGCCCCCTCCACGGTTCTACATCCTCACCGTCTGCAGGTGAGAAAATACAGCGTCCTTGGCCATTGTCAGCACTGTCACCGCGCATGCTCTAGACACATGGTGGGACTATGCCTGCGTGCTGCTGTCTTGCGTCCTGGCTAGGGGACAGTGACCATCGCTGTTAATCATGGGTAAAGAAACCGCCGTTGGTCGTTAGTGATTTGTTCTGGTGTGATGATGGGGAGAGTGTAGTGAGATGGAGAGCCAAATTATACTGGAATGATGAAACAATCACAAAGAATACTTGAGAAATTCAGCAGCTCTGGCCATAGAGAAACAGAGGTAAACTTTCGAGTTTGGTATGACTCCTAAAATCCAAAACGTATTTGAAAATAGGCACTGGAATAGTGGTTGTGTATAATATCGTGTAGGCCATGAGATCCTGAAGTGTGTACAGCTAATAGTCTTTCCCCATGCAGGTTAGAGTTGGAGCAGATGCGGCGGAGGCGGAGGAATTGGGAATAGGGGATGCCCCAAACCCCACCTCTTCCTCCGGTACATTGATGACTGTATCGGCGCCGCCTCTTGCTCCCCAGAGGAGCTCGAACAGTTCATCCACTTCACCAACACCTTCCACCCCAACCTTCAGTTCACCTGGGCCATCTCCATCACATCCCTCACCTTCCTGGACCTCTCGGTCTCCATCTCAGGCAACCAGCTTGTAACTGATGTCCATTTCAAGCCCACCGACTCCCACAGCTACCTAGAATACACCTCCTCCCACCCACCCTCCTGCAAAAATTCCATCCCCTATTCCCAATTCCTCCGCCTCCGCCGCATCTGCTCCCACGATAAGACATTCCACTCCCGCACATCCCAGATGTCTAACTTCTTTAAGGACCGCAACTTTCCCCCCACGGTGATTGAGAACGCCCTTGACCGCGTCTCCCGCATCTCCCGCGACACATCCCTCACACCCCGCCCCCGCCACAACCGCCCCAAGAGGATCCCCCTCGTTCTCACACACCACCCTACCAACCTCCGGATACAACGCATTATCCTCCGACACTTCCGCCATTTACAATCCGACCCCACCACCCAAGACATTTTTCCATCCCCTCCCCTGTCTGCTTTCCGGAGAGACCACTCTCTCCGTGACTCCCTTGTTCGCTCCACACTGCCCTCCAACCCCACCATACCCGGCACCTTCCCCTGCAACCGCAGGAAATGCTACACTTGTCCCCACACCTCCTCCCTCACCCCCATCCCAGGCCCCAGGATGACATTCCACATTAAGCAGAGGTTCACCTGCACATCTGCCAATGTGGTATACTGCATCCACTGTACCCGGTGCGGCTTCCTCTACATTGGGGAAACCAAGCGGAGGCTTGGGGACCGCTTTGCAGAACACCTCCGCTCAGTTCGTAACAAACAACTGCACCTCCCAGTCGCAAACCATTTCCACTCCCCCTCCCATTCTCTTGATGACATGTCCATCATGGGCCTCCTGCACTGCCACAATGATGCCACCCGAAGGTTGCAGGAACAGCAACTCATATTCCGCCTGGGAACCCTGCAGCCATATGGTATCAATGTGGACTTCACCAGTTTCAAAATCTCCCCTTCCCCCACTGCATCCCTAAACCAGCCCAGTTCATCCCCTCCCCCCACTGCACCACACAACCAGCCCAGCTCTTCCCCCCCACCCACTGCATCCCAAAACCAGTCCAACCTGTCTCTGCCTCCCTAACCGGTTCTTCCTCTCACCCATCCCTTCCTCCCACCCCAAGCCGCACCCCCAGCTACCTACTAACCTCATCCCACCTCCTTGACCTGTCCGTCTTCCCTGGTCTGACCTATCCCCTCCCTACCTCCCCACCTACACCCTCTCCACCTATCTTCTTTACTCTCCATCTTCGGTCCGCCTCCCCCTCTCTCCCTATTTATTCCAGTTCCCTCCCCCCATCCCCCTCTCTGATGAAGGGTCTAGGCCCGAAACGTCAGCTTTTGTGCTCCTGAGATGCTGCTTGGCCTGCTGTGTTCATCCAGCCTCACATTTTATTATCATGAGATTATTGTGTGATTGGCACAAGAACCAAAGTTGTTGTGAAAACCGGCACTAATGCAGTCAGTGATGGAAGATATTAAATGAACTGCCAGAGAAGGTTGTGGAAGCAGATTTGAATGTGGCTTTCCAAATGGAATTGAGTAAGCAAATAAAACTATTCTGCGAATGGGGTAGGGAATTGGATAAGCTGCCTTGCCCTGCTAGAGAGGTGGCACAGGCATAAATGGGCCAAATGTCACAGCACAACACTAGGGGAAGCTCAAGTAATTGAAAGAAGATGCAAGGGCTTTTGAGAGACCAGGTACATGACAATGAAAAGATGTAACCTGACAATATTTATTTATATTGTGCCTTTGACTTGATTAATTTTTCCAAAGTATTTCACGGCAATATTAAAAGCCAAAATTTGACACTGAGCTATGTGAAGCAATGTTAAATCAGATGACTAGAAGTTTGATCAAAGAGGCAGGTTTTGAGGAGAATTTTAAAGGAGGAAAGTGAGACTGACAGAAAGTAAGAGCAAGTGTAGGCCATTCCATCTTTTGAGCCTGCTCTGTTATTCAACATGATCTTGAGTGATTATCCAACTTAGTATCCTGTTCCTGATTTATTCCCATACCCTTTGATCTCTTTAGCCCAAAAAAATTACGTCTAAATCCTTTTTGAAAACATTCAGTGTTTTGCCCATAACTGCTTTTGGTGGCAGAGTATTCCATAGGCTTCTTGGGTGAAGTTCTCCTCAGCTCTGTCCTAAATAGCCTAACCTGCATTCTTATACAGTACCCTGTGCATCTGGACTCCCAGTTGTCAGGAACATCCATTAGATAATCGGTTTGGTGTCCCTTTGAATTTCTGGAAGATAGAAACCAAAACAACCACTGTTTCTGCAGTATAATAAAATGTGAGGCTGGATGAACACAGCAGGCCCAGCAGCATCTCAGGAGCACAAAAGCTGACGTTTCAGGCCTAGACCCTTCATCAGAGAGGGGGATGGGATGAGGGTTCTGGAATAAATAGGGAGGGGGGGGAGGTGAACCGAAGATGGAGAGAAAAGAAAATAGGTGGAGAGGAGAGTATAGGTAGGGAGGGGATAGGTCAGTCCAGGGAAGATGGACAGGTCAAGGACGTGGGATGAGGTTAGTAGGTAGGAGATGGAGGTGCGGCTTGAGGTGGGAGGAAGGGATGGGTGAGAGGAAGAACAGGTTAGGGAAGCAGAGACAGGTTGGACTGGTTTTGGGATGCAGTGGGTGGAGGGGAAGAGCTGGGCTGGTTGTGTGGTGCAGTGGGGGGAGGGGATGAACTGGGCTGGTTTTTGGATGCGGTGGGGGAAGGGGAGATTTTGAAGCTGGTGAAGTCCATATTGATACCATTGGGCTGCAGGGTTCCCAAGTGGAAAATGAGTTGCTGTTCCTGCAACCTTCGGGTGGCATCATTGTGGCACTGCAGGAGGCCCATGATGGACATGTCATCTAAAGAATGGGAGGGGGAGTGGAAATGGTTTGCGACTGGGAGGTGCAGTTGTTTATTGCGAACCGAGCGGAGGTGTTCTGCAAAGCGGTCCCCAAGCCTCCGCTTGGTTTCCCCAACATAGAGGAAGCCACACCGGGTACAATGGATGCAGTATACCACATTGGCAGATGTGCAGGTGAACCTCTGCTTAATGTGGAAAGTCATCTTGGGGCCTGGGATAGGGGTGAGGGAGGAGGTGTGGGGGCAAGTGTAGCATTTCCTGCAGTTGCAGGGGAAGGTGCCGGGTGTGGTGGGGTTGGAGGGCAGTGTGGAGCGAACAAGGGAGTCACGGAGAGAGTAGTCTCTCCAGAAAGCAGACAAGGGTGGGGATGGAAAAATGTCTTAGGTGGTGGGGTCTGTTTCTGCAGTCCCTCTTTAAAATTCTATAGTCCATGGTATGGGGGTTTCTTAATTCCTACTCTATGTCTTTACTCATACCAATATCTTTGAATTTCTTGTCTTATCAAATTGTTAATTCCTCATTATTTCCAGATATGTTTTTATTTTCTATCATTAGAAACCTTTGAAAAACCCTAGGAAACAGTTGCTATCTTAACAGAGACTGAGCACATGTGTGACCATCTCACACAGGAAGCAGAAATCTCATGTTGTCCATTTATATCCTGGATGGGGATGGATTTCGAAGACTTATGCAAGGGGAGAAATGGAGATAAATTGCATTCTGCAATCTCAAACCAAGATAAATGTTTGTCTCCTCTCAAATTCTGTCTTTTCCTACACTCATGACTTTTTTTCATATCCTTTTACAGGGTGTTAGAAGATGTGAAAACTGAGAGATTACTTTCTGACTCCAGAGTTTCCAATATCTTTCAAGATGCAGGATCCAGCCAGAGATTTTAAAATTGAAGACAATGAAATTATATCAGAGGTTAGAATTGTTAAGCTTTCATTCAAATTCTTGTTTCTTAGCTCTGAGGCTGGAGTGGCTCCTTTATTATGGATCCAAATCCATGTCCATCATGACTTTGTTACACCTCTGTCTTCCTTAGTCACCTTTCTTCCATTGTCTTTCTCTGCCTCTAATAATATGTATTTTAAGTATGTTTAGTATTTTGTTCCTGTTTCTGCAAATTGTTTCCAAATGAAGTTTCCACTGATGCCCATTTGCTAATTTATCCGCTTTACCTACCCATTTTCAGGAATGGTGTTTCCGTCACTGGAGTTAATTTCCCTTCTGCTTCTGATCTTCTGTAGAAAGTCAAATTCTCCAGTGTTTTTATTCCCTGTAATTTATTCAGCGCATCCTCAAACACGATTGTTTCCTCACCTACTGATTATTTCCAATATTTTCTCTTTTCGATTTCCTGCATCTGCAGAATTCACAATTGAATATAAGCAGCAGAACGAGGTTGTAGACATGCTCGCCAAGCTGGTGCGGTTGGTTGATTAGATTCCCTACAGCGTGGAAACAGGTCCTTCGGCCCAACAAGTCCACACCACCCCTTGGAGCATCCCACCCAGACCCATCCCCCATAATCCATACACTCCTGAACACTATGGGCAAGTTAGCATGACCAATCCGCCTAACCTGCACATCTTTGGGCTGTGGGAAGAAATCAGTTGCAAATGTTTCATCACCAAGTTAGGTAACATCATCAGTGCAATGACGATGTTACCTAGCAGGGTGACGAAACATTTGCAACCAAACCCACTGGCTTGGCGAGCATATCTACAACCTGAGCTACAAATCGTCTCAAACTTTAAGCAGCAGCATTTTGGATCATCTCAAAATTACTGAGACTTTGAATGAGTGAGGACAGCCAGGGGTGCAGTTGAATGTTTAAGTCTAGAGATAAGAGAGAATAGAGAGCGGCTTCAAAGCCAAATGAACCGAGACTAGGATGGAACTGGTTGATGTCACTGAGGTGGAGGTAGGTGGTCCTGGTGATGATGTGAATGTATTGTTTATAGTTTAGGTTGAACATGACATCATTGTTCTGACTGGTCTGTTTCAGCATCACACAGTTGCCGGGAAGAGGGATGATATTGGCTGCTAGGGTATGGAGTTTGTTGCTGAAGACTGCTCCTTTCATTATTGGAGGATATTTCTATTCATTTAGCCCTGGATATCAGATACATTCAGGAGACTGTGAGAGTTGGAAGAAATTTGGTGTCCATATAGGTCTCCTACCCTAGTCCTTTGAGATGGTGAAAGTTGAGAATTTGGGAGATTCTGTCAAAGTTCTGCTCAAGCTGTAAATACACACAATCTCTCTCCTTTGCCACTTCCTCTCTCACTTGTCTCTTTGCTTCATCCTATAGAGGCCAGGTTCTTGTGCATGTTCAGATTGGGATGGCAGATTTCCTTCCCAATGTACATTAATGAACCACTTGTGTTTTTACAACATTCTGGCAAGTTTCATGATGAATTTCTCTGTGTCTCAACAAATTACCACCTCAATGTCACAGCCTGCTTTTGTGATTTTGTGGGTATTGTCTCACTCCTTTTTTCTGTTTTAAAACAGTTTCAGAGGGTACCACAGGGGGAGGAATTACAGTCAGGGTTCACAGATCCAGCAGCACCTCAGGATCTGATGGAGGCTTCCAATTTATCTCAATCAGAATGTTATTTGATTTTGAACATGGAAGGAAAGAGTACAGTTCATAGTGAAGAGAAACACTATATGAAACGCTATATGTGTTCTGTCTGTGGACAAGACTTCAGCGAATCATCTAGTCTGTCAAAACACAAGTGCAGTGGCCCTGGGGAGAAACCATGGAAATGTAGGGTCTGTGAGATGGAATTCAGCAACGAATCTGAGCTGGAACTCCACCGACACAGTCACATTGAAGAGACACAGTGGAAAGGCGGGGACTGTGATGAAGGTTTCAGATCTCTGCCTGAGCTGGAGACTCATCAGCACAGTCACACCGGGGAGAGGCCATTCATGTGCTCCGAGTGTGGAAAGGGATTTATTCGGTCATCTCACCTCACGACCCACCAGCGAGTTCACACTGGGGAGAGACCTTTTAAGTGCACAGACTGCGGGAAGTGCTATAAATGTTCTGGGGAACTGCTGTCGCATCAACGTGTTCACACTGAGGAGAGACCATTCAGATGCCCTCACTGTGGGAAAGGATTCAAGACATCATCTGAAGTCATTGTACACCAGAGAATTCATACTGGGGAGAGGCCGTTCACCTGCAGTGTGTGTGGGAAGGGATTCACTCGGTCATCCCACCTCACAATTCACCAGCGAGTCCACACTGAGGAGAGACCTTTTCAATGCCCAGACTGCGGGAAGTGTTTTAAAAGTTCCAGGGAACTGATGCGTCATCGACGTGTTCATACTGATGAGAGACCGTTCAAATGCTCTCACTGTGGGACTGGGTTCAGACAATCATATCACCTGACTGAACACCAGCGAATTCACACTGGGGAGAGACCTTTTAAATGTCCAGACTGTGGGAAATTCTATAAAAGTTCTGGGGACCTAATGTCCCATCAACGTGTTCACACTGATGAGAAGCCATTCAGGTGCTCCTACTGTGGGGCTGGATTCAAGCAATCATCTCAACTCACTGTCCACCAACGAATTCATACTGGGGAGAGGCCGTTCACCTGCTCTATATGTGGGAAGGGATTCATTCGATCATCCCAACTCGCAACACACCAGCGAGTGCACACTGAAGAGAGACCTTTTAATTGTTCAATCTGCGGGAAATGCTTTAAAAGTACTCAGGAAGTGATGACCCATCAACGTGTTCACACTGAGGAGAGACCTTTTAAATGCTCAGATTGTGAAAAGTGCTATAAAACATCTGGGGATCTGATGTCTCATCAACGTGTTCACACTTCTGAAAGACCATTCAGGTGCTCTCACTGTGGGATTGGGTTCAAACATTCTTCTCACCTCACCGTACACCAGCGAATTCACACTGGGGACCGGCCTTTTAAATGTCCAGACTGTGGAAAGTCCTACAAGAGTTCTGGCTATCTGATGATCCATCAACGTGTTCACACTCAAGAGAGACCATTCAGATGCTCTCACTGTGGGACAGCATTCAAGCAGCCATCTCACCTCACACTACACCAGAGAATTCACACTGGGGAGAGGCCATTCGCCTGCACTGAGTGTGGGAAGGGATTCACTCGGAAAGCCCTCCTGCTCAGTCACCAGCGAGTTCACACGCAACTATAAGAGTTGGACTTTGTTCTTTGTCATATCTAGAACTGAACCATTTTCATTGTCTAATAAACCTATTTGAGTTATTAATATGCTTGGATAAAAATAAAGTACCTTTGTAATTTGACACATCTTTTCAATACCTCTAATGCATTTCCTGTGACTGAGTTAATTTTGAAGAGCTATCCCTCACCCTGTCTTCTCCATTCTCACCAGTAACGACAAATGTCAGGAACTCATGGAGCTTCTTTACCATTGAGATTGAAACAATCTATCGGCTAGGTTCTCTACAGGTTCCTCCTTGTCTGAACCTTGAACTCTCATCTTTGAACAGTTTCTACCTGATCTGCTTTGATGAATCTCATCATGTCCAGGAGACCCACCTTGTAGTCCCTTAATTCTGTTTCTGCTAGCCATTCAAGTTCTCCACATTAGCTGATATTGTTAATGATTTTGGCTTATTTTGTGCCCGTCACCTTGAAAACAACATCTTCACCCATTCTGAGAAAAAAAATCAACCCTTCAACCATCCCACCGTAACAAACGTCAGCCCTGACTTCCATGTCCTTGTCCTCTCCATAATCCTGGAGTCCTTAAGGATCTGTCCTTGGCCCCTTTTCTCTCACATCACAACTAGAATGTGAGGTTGCTATCCCAGATTAACATGAGTGAACCAGTTGTAATTTTACAACAATTCAGCAGCTTTTATGGTCACTATTCCCTAGAGCCAGCCCCACAAACTTCCTGATTCATTAACCTTGATTTCACAACCTGTCTTTGTTTTTGTTTCATACCAATTCCACAGTGTTTTGGAAATTAATGATGTACAGATGTGTCCAAACATCACACCACAGTCTGACAGAGTTGCTAAATTTATTGTAAGCTGAATATCAACAGATATTGAATGTGGAAGGTGGATGTACCATTCACACAATGCAAACTGTGTGCAGGTTCTGTGTGTAGACAAGGCATCAGGCTTTTTGACTTTGAAGTCAAAGCAATGCCACAGTGACAAGAAGCTGTGGATGTGTGAAGACTGGGAAAAGTTTCACTTACCTGTCCAAGCTGCAAACATGTAGACACAGTCACATCAGAGAGAAACCATTGACCTGCTCTCTGTGTGAGAAGGCATTCATGAAATCCTTCCACCTGTTGATTCATCAGTAGGTTCACGCTAGAAAGGGTTGTTCCCCTGCTCTGAGTATGGCAAGGAATTCATCCAGTCATCCCACCGGCTGACACCAATGATTCTACACTGGGGAGATATCGATCACCTGCTCCAAGCGTGGAAGGATTTCTCCTCGTCATCCAGTCTGTTGAAACCTCATTAGATTGACTCAGAGGAGAGACCTTTTTAATACGGAGATTGTGGGAGGTGCTATAAAAGCTCAAGTGGACTGATGTACAATTGTGTTCACACTGAAGAGAGACCATTCAGGTGCTTTCACTGTGGGTCTGGGTTCAGAACATCATCTAGCCTCACTGTACATTACCAAATGGACTGGAAGAGGCTATTCACTTGACTCTGTGTGTGGGAAGAGTGTGAGATATTCACTCAGTCATCCAGCTTGATGAAACACCAGCAAATTCACAAGTACCTATAGTGATTGGAATTTTTTTTGTTTGTTCATGGGATAATGGCATTTCTAGCTAGGGCAGCATTTATCATCCATTCTAACTCAACTACTTTGTTATGGGTCTGGATTCACGTGTAGGCCAGACCAGATGAGGATGGTAATTTCCTTCACTAAGGGATCATGAATCAAATAGCGTTTTAAAAGAATTGACAGGTGACTGTTAGGCTAGCCTTTTTAATTCTAGAATGTTGTTACATTGAAGTTATACCGGTTGCAAACTGTTGGAAATTGGGGACACTTAAAAACGGAATTTTCCTCGTATTTAGTGTGTAGCAGGCGATTTTGTTTAACAGCTATTGCAACAGTAATTAACCTTCCAAAATTCTAACAGGGAAGACAAAAAGGAAGAATTACAAAAAAACACTGAGGTCATGATGCACTTCGAACTAATGTCAACAATTTATCTAGTTCTAATACAAGAAGCTGTCCAAAACATTGGCCAAAAGCATTCAGACAACTGATTGAAACAAAAAAAAACCCTGCCCCAAGAAACAGGCTATTTCATAGTTAGTGAGATAGCAAGGTGTAGAGCTGGGATGAACACAGCAGGCCGAACACAGCAGGCCAAACAGCATCATTAGGTTAGTCGATAGGATGCCAGTAAAGGGGAGTGTAGGTGGGGAGGTAGGGAGGAGATAGGTCAGTCCAGGGATGACGGACAGGTCAAGGGGACGGGATGAGGTTAGTAGGTAGGAGATGGGGGTGGGGCTTGAGGTGGGAGGAGTGGATAGGTGGAAGGATAAGTTAGGGAGGTGGGAACGAGCTGGGCTTGTTTTGGGATGCGGTACCTACCAACCTCAACTGACGAGAGACCTTTTAAATGCTCAGACTGTGGGAATCACTTTATGAGTTTGTGGGGGCTATTTTATCATCAATGTTCACATTGAGGACAGACCTTTCAAATGTCTAGTTTGTGGGAAGTGCCACCAAAGTTCTGTGGAACTCATGTCTCATCAACATGTTCACATGATGAGAGACCTTTTAGGTTGCTTTCGTTGTCAGACTGGGTTCAGGCAATCATCTCAACTCTCAGTACTCCAGTGAGTTCACATTGGGAAGAAAGCATTTACCTGCTCCATGTGAGAAAAACAGTTCACTCAGTGACCCTGCTGAGACAGCAGAGAGATCACAACGGGGGACAGACTGTTCACCTGCTCCATGGAGCAGAAGGAATTAGAACATAGAACATAGAACAGTACAGCACAGAACAGGCCCTTCAGCCCACAATGTTGTGCCGACCATTGATCCTCATGTATGCACCCTCAAATTTCTGTGACCATATACAGGTCCTGCAGTCTCTTAAACGACCCCAATGACCTTGCTTCCACAACTGCTGCCGGCAACGCATTCCATGCTCTCACAACTCTCTGCGTAAAGAACCTGCCTCTGACATCCCCTCTATACTTTCCACCGACCAGCTTAAAACTATGACCCCTCGTGCTAGCCATTTCTGCCCTGGGAAATAGTCTCTGGCTATCAACTCTATCTATGCCTCTCATTATCTTGTATACCTCAATTAGGTCCCCTCTCCTCCTCCTTTTCTCCAATGAAAAGAGACCGAGCTCAGTCAACCTCTCTTCATAAGATAAGCCCTCCAGTCCAGGCAGCATCCTGGTAAACCTCCTCTGAACCCTCTCCAAAGCATCCACATCTTTCCTATAATACGGCGACCAGAACTGGACGCAGTATTCCAAGTGCGGTCTAACCAAAGTTTTATAGAGCTGCAACAAGATCTCACTCACTGACTCTTTGACCTTGCTGAAACAGCAAAGACGTTACACATCTCAACAGCAGTTGAACTTTGCTGTTCATCAAATTCGGGACTGAAAGCAAAGTTTTAATATTCTAAATAAAAGCCAAATAAATCAGCTTTGTGTTAAACATAGTGTGGCAGGTCACTGTAAGGATGTCATCCCAGATACTTTGAAGAGTCAGCACGGCTTTGTCAAAAGGTAATCATGCCTGACAAATCTGTTAGATTTCTTTGAGGAAGTTAGAGAAAGGAGAGCCAGTGAATGTGATCTGCTTGAATTTCCAGAAGGCATTTGACAAGGTGTGTACGGGAAGCTGCTAAATAACATAGGAGTCAATAGTGATAGCGGCAAGTTACTGGTGTGAATTGAGAATTGCTGCCTGGAGAAGGCACAGAATAGCAATAAAGGGGTCTTTTTCAGGATGGCGTCTGGTGACTAGTGGAGTTCAGCACCGGTCAGTGTTGAGACCACAACTATTCATGTTATACATTAACGACCTGGAAAAGCAAATTGAGGTTAGAAAGGCAAATGCAAGTACGCATTCATTTCAAGAGGTCAAGAAATCAAGAGCAGAGGTGTACTGCTGAGGCTATAAAAGCCGGTCAGACCTCATTTGGAGTATTGTGAGCAGTTTTGGGCCTGTATCTAAGGAAAGACATGCTCGTGTTGGAGGGAACCAGAGCAAGTTTACAAGAATGATCGCAGGGATGAAGGGCTTGTCATATGAGGAGTATCGGAGGACTCTGTCTCTGTACTCAATGGAGTTTAGAAGGATGGTGGAGTGTGGGATCTGATTGAAACTTACAGAATATTGAGAGGCCCAGCTAGAGTGGACATGGAGAAGATATTTCTACGAGTGAGAGAGACTCGGACCTGGTACAGCATCAGAGTGAAGGGAAAACCCTTTAGACTTGAGATGAGAAGGAATATCTTCAGCCAGAAGGTGGTGACCTCAGAAGTCATGGCCGCAGAGGGCTATGGAGACCAAATTATTGAGTGTCCTTCAGAGAGAGATAGAAATTTCTCATTTAGTAAGGGGATCAAGAGTTTTGGGGAGAAGGCAGGAGAATGAGAAACATATCAGCCATGATGGAATGGTTGAGCAAACTTGATGAACTGAATGACCTAATTCTGATGCTATATCTTATGGTCTTTTGATAAATAGTTCAAATACAATCTCAGGCAACCAGCTTGTAACTGATGTCCATTTCAAGCCCACCGAATCCCACAGCTACCGAGAATACACCTCCTCCCACCCACCCTCCTGCAAAAATTCCATCCCCTATTCCCAATTCCTCCGCCTCCACCGCATCTGCTCCCACGATGAGGCATTCCACTCCCGCACATCCCAGATGTCCAAGTTCTTCAAGGACCGCAACTTTCCCCCCACAGTGATCGAGAACGCCCTTGACCGCGTCTCCCGCATTTCCCACAACACATCCCTCACACCCCGCCCCCGCCACAACCACCCAAAGAGGATCCCCCTCGTTCTCACACACCACCCCACCAACCTCCGCATCATCCTCCGACACTTCCGCCATCTACAATCCAACCCCACCACCCAAGACATTTTTCCATCCCCACCCCTGTCTGCTTTCCGGAGAGACTACTCTCTCCGTGACTCCCTAGTTCGCTCCACACTGCCCTCCAACTCCACCACACCCGGCACCTTCCCCCGCAACCGCAGGAAGTGCTACACTTGCCCCCACACCTCCTCCCTCACCCCTATCCCAGGCCCCAAGATGACTTTCCACATTAAGCAGAGGTTCACCTGCACATCTGCCAATGTGGTATACTGCATCCACTGTACCCGGTGCGGCATCCTCTACATTGGGGAAACCAAGCGGAGGTTGGGGACCGCTTTGCAGAACACCTCCGCTCAGTTCGCAATAAACAACTGCACTTCCCAGTCGCAAACCATTTCCACTCCCCCTCCCATTCTTTAGATGACATGTCCATCATGGGCCTCCTGCAGTGCCACAATGATGCCACCCGAAGGTTGCAGGAACAGCAACTTATATTCCGCTTGGGAACCCTGCAGCCCAATGGTATCAATGTGGACTTCACCAGCTTCAAAATCCCCCCTTCCCCCACCGCATCCCAAAACCAGCCCAGTTCGTCCCCTCCCCCCACTGCACCACACAACCAGCCCAGCTCTTCCCCCCCCACCCACTGCATCCCAAAACCAGTCCAACCTGTCTCTGCCTCCCTAACCTGTTCTTCCTCTCACCCATCCCTTCCTCCCACCCCAAGCCGCACCCCCATCTACCTACTAACCTCATCCCACCTCCTTGACCTGTCCGTCTTCCCTGGACTGACCTATCCCCTCCCTACCTCCCCACCTATACTCTCCTCTCCACCTATCTTCTTTTCTCTCCATCTTCGGTCTGCCTCCCCCTCTCTCCCTATTTATTCCAGAACTCTCGCCCCATCCCCGTCTCTGATGAAGGGTCTAGGCCCGAAACGTCAGCTTTTGTGCTCCTGAGATGCTGCTGGGCCTGCTGTGTTCATCCAGCCTCACATTTCAATATCTCAAATACAATTTAGTTCCTTTTGTAGTGCTCTGCCTCTTCACTGCAGTAGTAGTTTCCATCGTCTCAGAGAATCGTTGGGCTGTTCTCCCAGTAGAGAGAGAGAGACGACTGGTGGTGAGTTTAACCTGAGACAGACTCAACTCGTAGTCTAAGATAACAAGGTGTAGAACTGGATGAACACAGCAGGCCAAGCAGCTTTAGAGGAGTAGGAAAGCTGATGTTTTGGGCCCTAGACCCATCTGCAGAATTGGGGGAGGGGAAGGGAATTCCCTTCCCCCTCCCCCATTTCTGAAGAAGGGTCCAGACCTGAAACGTCAGCTTTCCTGCTCCTCTAAAGCTGCTTGGCCTGCTGTGTTCATCCAGTTCTACACCTTGTTATCTTAGACTACGAGTTGAGTCTGTCTCAGGTTAAACTCACCACCAGTCGTCTCTCTCTCTCTCTCTCTCTCTCTCTCTATTGGACTGCTGTGTTTACCAGCTCTACACCTTGTTATCTCAGATTCTCCGGCATCTGCGGTTCCTACTATCTCTGAAACAATTTCAACTCATAGTCTGTATATTCACACTAACATGCTGACCATCGCCGAACCCCGCCATGTCACGGATATTGTTAAGTTTTCTCTTTTCTAGTTCTGTCCGTTTCACCGATAAATCCACCATCATCAACATTCCTGAGGAAGACTGACCCTTCACCCTAACATCTTTGCAAACTGCTGCCCCATCTCCATTAGAGATAGTAAGAACTGCTGATGCTGGAGTCAGAGATGACACAGCATGGAGCTGGAGGAATGCAGCAGGCCAGGCAGCATCAGACTAGAAAAAAGCTGACATTTTAGGTTGGGACCCTTCAGAAAATCATCATATGAAGAAGGGTCCCAGATTTCCTGTTCCCCTGATGCTGCCTGGCCTGCTGTGTTCCTCCAGCTCCACACTGTGTTACCTCTAGCCCCATTTACAACTCCCTTTCCTCTCTAATGCTCCCCAATTTGATTGCCCTCAAGGATCTATCCTTACCCCTTGCTATTTCTCATCTACACACTACCACCAGGTGACATTATCAAGAAGTACTATGCTAGTTCTCACTCAAACAATGATAGCATCCAGCTCTACCTCACGACCATTCCTCTCTAGTCCTCCACTATTGCTAAATAGTGCTGTTACCGAACTGCCTTTCCCACATCCAGGACTGGCTGAGCAAAAATTTCCTTCAATTAAAAAATAAAACAAAAACCAAAGGCATTGTTCACAGTCACCACTAAGAATTCCACTTTCTACTCCTAAGTTCATCTCTCTTTTTAGGAACTCTCTTCAGACTGAACCACACTTCAAAATCATGGTCTCAGCAGAAAGTGATTGTGTAGTCTTACTGTAACTGGGCTAGTCACCCAGATAATGTTCTGGGAGATGGGGAGATTTGAGCTCAGTAAAAATCTGGAATTCGGAGCAGACATTGTCATAAAGTCTAATGCTATTTAGGGACAGAATTATGCTATCCTTACTGATAGGATGACTCTTAACTGCACTATTAAAAGGCAAGCCATTAGTTCTATCTACCACTAAAAAGGTGTCCCACCAGTAGGATAGACACAGCAGAGGGAATGGCAGAATGGTATACAGCTAGCAGGGAATTGCCCTGGGAATCTTCAAAATCTCCTCCACATCTCTTGAAGTGTGATGAGACCACGTCAAACATGGGCAAGAAAACCTACAAACTGCCAACATCCACACCTGCCCTTGCCACCCCTCCTACTGCTGAATCAGTGTTCCTTTGTGTTAAACAGCATTCGGAGGACGAACTGAGGGTGACAAGGGTGTAGAACATATTCTGGATGCGGGATTTCAACCCCCACCATCAAGAGTGGCCCAGCAGCAACATTTAGAATATGAGCTCATCAAGTCCCAAAGAACATCGCTGCTCGATCGGATGTGCGGCTGTTGGAGAGGGAATCAACAAGTGATCGGGACAGGGAACCGTCCTTGTTAGAGAGTAAGTCCCCTTGGGTGGGCAGTCCTTGTCAGGAAGCAAGGCTTTGAAGGCCAGTTCCCGTCAGGGGTCTGACCTCTTGGTGGTGTAGTTCTCAAGAGTGGGACCGTCTCCTTGGGTATTGTAGGAATCTGCTCAGTGCTAGTTATCCCCAGACACACTGTCCTTTCCATCCTGTTAGCAGCACGAGAGAAAGAGGGATTGCTGAAACTAGCACCTAAAGACAAATTGCTTTATTTTTACATAGAATTCACCATTTTTCAAGATAAGGAGGGCCATTAAAGTGAAGCAGTGACGGCGATTATAGAACATAGAACAGTACAAGCCCTTTGGCCCACGATGTTGTGCTGACCTATTATCCTACAAAGATCCAGCACACCCTACATTTTACTATCCTCCATACGTCTATCCAAGAGTTGTTTAAAAGTCTCTAAAGTATCTGACTCCACTACCACTGACCTTCTTTGGAGAAAATCAGCAGACTTGGCAGCATCTGAAGAAGGATCACTAAACTCTACACACTAACTCTGTTTCTCCGCCGACGTTGCCAGACTCGCTGAGTTTTTCCAGCAATTTCTGTTTTTGTTTCATTTACTTCATTCCCTCCGGTGGTTTGGAGGACCAACCGCTCCGGCTCGGTCCTCCAGCCCCGCCCCTGATTCACTCCAATTGGTTGGAGTACTAACAGTTCCAGCTCGGTCTTCCAGAACCGCGCGCACTTCCTATTGGTTCGGAGTGGCCAGCAGTCAGCTTCTGGTGAATAGCCTCCCTTTGTGATGTCAGCATCGGTCAAGGCTTGTGCGTTACTTGGTGTATTGATCACTTCTCAGCTGTGGGCTGCCATTTACTTCAGAGGTAAGTATTTTTAACTATTCATGTACAATGTAGGGCTTTGAGTGTTGTGCCCTGTTAACTGAGACAGAATCAGTGGCTTTGGGGCTGGAGTGACCCCTTTTCTGTGAATCTGAATCCATGTCCATCCGTTCAGAGATAGTAGGAACTGCTGATGCTTATATCCGTCCCTTGCTCTGTTTCACCTCTGTCCTCCCGATTACCTCTCTGACATTATCTAACCTCCTCTGCCCCTAACAATGGGGCTTTCTTACCCATGTTTGGTGTTTTATTGGTCAGATCTCCATGCTGCCTCTCCCCGTCTGTATGCTGCTGATTTACCAGCTTGACCTTCCCACAGGATCCTTCAAAAGTCAGAAATTGACTTTTTTTCTCCCAAATAGTCCATTTCTCTTCCACAACTGTGTTATTGACCGTCAAATTCTGCACTGTTTATATTGTCTATAATTTGTTCTACACGCCATGAATTATATTTTATTCATTCACAAGATGAGTGCAGTTAAGTAATCACTTTGGAGTCACATGTAGGCCTGACCAGGTAAGGATGGCAGTTTCCTTTCCTAAAGGACTTTAATGAACCTGATGGGTTTTTCCACCAATCAGCAATGGATTCATGGTCATTATTAGATTCACCACACAGACTGCAGTGGTTCTAAAAAGTCAAACATCATGTGCTACACTAGAGAGTTCCTCTCAAAGTTCCATATTCAATTCCAAGAATAATATTTGTGCAAAGTCAATTGACAGCATCTTCAACAATATTTGTCCTTAATTCCAGGGCTTTTTAAAAAATTGAATTCACATCCGAACCTGAGTCTCCAGAACATTATCTGGGTCACTGGATTAACAGTCTAGCAACAAGACCACTAGGCCATTGCTGTTTCTCTCTCTACTGCCTGACCTGCTGAATTACTTTCAGGATTTCTCATTGCAGACTTCCTGCAGCCGCAGTGTTTTGTTATCAGAGGTACTCACAGGACAGAGCTTGGCAAACCAGAGGGAGAAATTAAGAGGTGGTTTGTATCTGGGTGGGTGTTGTTTGCAGAGCTGGCTGCACTGTTGGTCTTTTCTGATCAAGTCACAGAATTGTCGGCCTTCTTCTGTATTGTAGTTGCATATTTGGTCTGCCATGCCTATGTTGGTTTTCTGCAAATTCAAATCCGATTATCCTTATTCGCTGTGCTCTCCTCACAGTATAGCAATTTATGTTTCGTTGTAGGAGCTTATTCAATTCCCTTTTGAAAGTCTTTGTTCTGTCAGTTTGAGCTAGACTGGAGATGGAGTAGAAGCTCCTGGCGTTAGTCCCAAAGACTTTGGACATTGTATGGCCCAACTGGATTCCAATGTTAAAAGGAGGGAGATTCTAGGCAACTTCAGATTGCTAAATTGACACAGTCCATATAAAGTAGGGATATTGTTTTAAGGACAAATATTGTTGGAGGTGCTGTCAATTGACTTTGCACAAATATTATTCTTGGATTTAAATATAGAACTTTGAGAGGAACTCTCTAGTGTAGCACATGATGTTTGACCTTTTAGAACCACTGCAGTCTGTGATGAAGCTGCTACCACTGTGCTGTTAGGTAAGGAGCTACAGGATTCTGCACAGATGATAAAGTAATGGTGATGTCCTTTAAATCACTAACAACAGTTTAGCTTTATCAGCAGCTTCTCTATCTCTCTTTCTCTATCTGTCTCTCTGCTTCTTTTCATCCCTCCTCCAAGAGAGGCTAGACTCTGGTATTGGTCTGATTGATTGCAGCTTCCCTTCCCTGAAGGGCATCAGTAACTTGGTTTGTTGTTGATAACAACACCACAGCTTTTATGTCACTTTCTCCTTGTGCTGGCTGCACAAATGACCAGATTCATTCAGCTGTACTTCACAATCTGCCTTTGTGTTTTTTGGTTCTCTCTCACTTCATTTTCTCCTATTTTAAATCAATTTTACAGGGTATTCGAAGGACATGATTTGCAGTCAGAAAGCTAAAACAATACATGACATCAGGATCTGGCACAATTTATCGTAACATCCATATCGTTGCATGTTTAATATGGAAAGCAAAAGCCTTGTTCACATTCGAGATAAACCATGGAAATGTGGAGACTGTGAGGAGGGATTCAGATCCCCCTCTGAGCTGGAAACTCATCGGCACAATCACACAGGAGAGAGGCCGTTCATCTGCCCCGAGTGTGGGAAAGGATTCACTCGCTCATCCAACCTGCTGCAACACCAGCGAGGTCACTCCGGAGAGAGGCCATTCACCTGCCCCAAGTGTGGGAAGGGATTCATTTATTCAACCCATCTGCTGAGACATCAGCAAATTCACGTGAGGGACGGACTGTTCAGCTGCTCCAAGTGCAGAAAGGGATTCACTCGCTCATCAGGGCTGCTACAACACCAACAGGTTCACACCAGGAAGGGGCCATTCACCTGCTCCATATGTGGGAAGGGATTCACTCAGTTCTCCAACATGCTGAAACATCAGCGAGTTCACACTGAGGACAGACCTTTTCACTGCCCAGAGTGTGGAAAGTGCTTTAAAGGTTCTGGGGACCTGATGCGCCACCAACGTGTTCACACTGAGGAGAAACCATTCCTGTGTTCTCACTGCGGCTCTGCATTCAAACGGTCAGAGGAGCTCACTGTGCACCAGCGAAGCCACACCGGAGAGAGACCGTTCAGCTGCGCTGAGTGTGGGAAGAGATTCACTCAGTCATCTGCACTGCTGACACACCAGCGCATTCACACTAGGGAGAAGCCATTCGCCTGCTCAGTTTGTGCAAAGGGTTTCACTGATTTATCAACTTTTCTGAAACACCAGCAAGTTCACACTGACAAGAGACCATTTAAATGTTCAGATTGTGTTAAGTGCTATAAAAGTTCCCGGGAACTGCTGTCCCATCAACGCACTCATACGGATGAAAGACCTTTTAAATGCTCAAACTGTGGGAAACGCTATAAAAGTTCTGGGGAACTGATGCGCCATCAACGTGTTCACACTGACGAGAGACTATTTAGGTGCAATCACTGTGGGGCTGGGTTCAGGCAATCATATCTACTCACAGTACACCAGCGAGTGCACACTGGGGAGAAACCATTCACCTGCTCTGAGTGTGGGAAGAGATTCACTCAGTCATCCACCCTGAGGACGCACCAGAGAGTTCACACTGGGGAGAGGCCGTTCACTTGCTTCCAGTGTGAGAAGGCATTCACAACTTCATCTACTCTGCTGAAACACCAACGAACTCACCAGTAAATACAGCAATTCCATCTTGCTGTTTATTTCATTGGGACCTGAACTGTATTGACTCAAGCCTGTTTCTGTTGATGTTAATGATCTCTACCCCAGGCGTTGGTGTTAATATATTGGATAAAGTCAAATAAATCAAACTTTTGTTAATCAAGGGTCTTTTTAATGTCCAATTTGAAATGCTGTCCCAATAAATATGAAGAGTTGATTGAGCTTCTTTGTCGCTAAGATTGAGACAATCCGATTAGCTGCTTCCCTCCCCTCCAGTAGCTCATTGGACCAAACTGTTTCTCAGATAATTGCTTGTCTGAGCACAGGAATTGCATCTTTCTCCATTTGCTCTCATGAGAACCATAAAAGAGGTTACTGAGCAGAAAGAGTCTGTTCAGCCCATTGTGTGTGTACTGGCTGAGTGAACTAGCTGCCCACTGTAATCCCACTCAATCAAATTTGGAGATACAATTTCCCATGCACAAAGCCATGCTGACTATCCCTAATCAGTTCTTGCCTTTCCAAATGCTTCTAAATCCTGTCTCTCAGAATCCCCTCCAACAATTTATTCACCATCGGGATTAAGTTCACTGGTCTGTGGTATCTTGGCTTTTCCTTGCAGCCTTTCTTAGAAAATGGCACAGTATTAGCCACCTTGCAGTTTTCCAGTACCCCACCGTGTCTGTCACTCACCATGCCGTACCTCACTAGAGACCCTGCAGTTTCTTCCCTAGTTTCACACGTCCTGGAATTCTGTTGCTCAGATCCTGGGAGTTTATTTTCTTTTCTGCATTTTAAAACCTCTAGCACGCTTTTGTAATTTGGACTCTTTTCAAGACGTCGCTATTTATTTCCTGCGATGTCTTTCTCCACAGTAAATACTGACACAAGATATTGTTTAGGATCTCACCTGTCTCCTGTGGCTCCACACATATTCAATTTTGTGGATCTTTAAGGGCCCTGTTCTCTCCCTCGTTACTCTTTTGCCGTCAATAAACTTGGAGAATCTCTCCAGATACTCCTTTACCTCATCTGCCAAAGCTATGTCATGTCCTCTTTTTGCCCTCCTATTTCCCTCTTAACTGTAATCCTACACCCTTTAATGCTCAAGGCATTCACTTGTTCTCAACTGCCCATAGCTGATACATGCCACCTTCTTTTTCTTGACCAATACATTATGTCTCTCGTCATCCAGCGTTCCCTACTCCTACCAGCTTTGCCGTTCACGCTAACAGGAATATGCTGGCTCTAAACTCTTGTTATTTTGTTTTTTTAAAGTCTCCCACTTGTCAGGTGTCCCTTTGCCTGCAAATAGCCTCCCCCAGTCAACTTTTAAAAGCTCCGTTCTTATACCATCAAAATTGGCCTTGTCTCAATTTAGAAGTTTAACTTGTGGCCAAGACCTATCCTTTTCCACCACTGTCCTAAATAAACAAATAGTTTTAAAATAGTTCTATTGGCTTTAAATTCTAATAGAAAATGCTCCTCCACTAACACTTCAGTCACTTGCCCTGCTTTATTTCCCAAGAGGTCATGGAGTTCTGTCCCTCCTCTAGTTGAACCATCTACATATTTGTTGAGAGTTTTTCTGAACACAGTTAAATTCCTCCCCATCCAAGCCCTTAAAACAATGTCAGTCCCAGTCTATGTTTGGAAAGTTAAAATCCTCTATTATTACAACCCTAACATTCTTGCAGCTATCTGCGATCTCCCGACATGAGAGGACATTAGTGAACCAGATTGGCTTTTCCAATAATCGACAATGATTTTATGGTGACCAGTAGATTCTTAATTCCAGATTTTTTTAATTGAATTCAAATTGTCGATTATTGGAAAAGTCGATCTTGTTCACTAATGTCCTTCAGGGAATGAAATCTGCCACCCTCACCTGATCTGGCCTACATGTGACTCCAGAACCACAGCAATGTGGTTTAACTTCAGACGCTATCTGAAGAATAGAAAGGGAGGCAAGAGAGGCAAGTAGTATTTATGAACCAGCAATGTGGTTTATTCTCAAATCGCCTAACAGTTGCACCAATTGTACAAAGTCTCAAAGAAATGAAACCACTGATCACCGTGAGATTTAACCATTCGTCTGCTCCTATACTTTTATTTTCCATCACCTTGAGAGATCCTGAAAAGTCCTTACTAATATATCTTGCTGTGCCAAAATTGAGAGAGCTGATTCACAGACTAGTCAAGCAACATATTATACTCATGGAATCATACCTACAGACGATGTCCCAGACATCACCATCACCATCCCTGAAAATGTCCTGCCTCACCAGCAGGACAGGCGGCAGCAGAGATGGTGGCACAGTGGTTTACAGTCAGGTGGGTGTTGCTCTGGGAGTCCTCAACATTGACTCTGGACCCCATGAAGTCTCATGGCTTCAGTGTAAACATTGGCAAGGAAGCCTCCTGCTGATTACCGCACACCATCCTCCCTCAGCTAATGAATCAGTACTCCTCCATGTTGAACAACACTTAGAGGAAACACTGAGAATGCTAAGCACACAAAATGTACTCTGGGTGGGGGATTTCAATGTCCATCACCAAGATTGGCTTGGCAGGAGTGCTAATG
The DNA here is from genome assembly GCF_030684315.1 of Stegostoma tigrinum. NCBI lineage: Eukaryota > Metazoa > Chordata > Chondrichthyes > Orectolobiformes > Stegostomatidae > Stegostoma > Stegostoma tigrinum. Next base: position 14,761,959 of record NC_081395.1, on the reverse strand, counting down.
ATCAAGCTGGTCAGGTCCTAAGGGACATAGCTGCTAGACTGGTTCTGTGGCAGGTGGTGAGGGAACCAACAAGAGGGAAAAACATACTTGACCTCATACTTACCAATCTGCCAGCTGCAGTTGCATCTGTCCGTGACAGTATCAGTAAGAGTGACCACTGCACAGTCCTCATGGAGACAAAGTCCTGCCTTCACATTGAGAATAACCTCAATTGTGTTGTGTGGTACTGTCACTGTGATAAATGGGTTCGACTTTGCATAGATCTAGCAACTCAAGACTGGGCAGCCATGAGGTGCTGTGGGCCATCAGTAGCAGCAGAATTGTACACCAGCATAATCTGTAACTTCATGGCCCAGCATATTCCCCATTCAACCATTATCATCAAGCCAGGGGATCAACCCTGGTTCAATGAAGAGTACAGGAGGGTATGCCAGGAATAGCACCAGGCATTACTGAAGATGAGGTGTCAACCCAGTGAAGCCACCAAACAGGACTACTTGCATGCCAAACAGCGAAAACAGCAAGTGATAGACAGAACTAAGTGATCCCACAAACAATGGATCTGATCTGAGCCCTGCATTCCTGCCACATTCAGTCTTGATTGGTGGAGGACAATTAAACAACTCACTGGAGCAGGAGGCTCCACAAATAGTGCCATCCTCAATGATGGAAGAGCCCAGCACAAAAGATAAAGCTGAAAATTTTGTAGCAATCTTCAGCTAGAAGTGCCAAGTGGAGGATCCATCTCGGCCTCATCATTGGTATCCAACATTACAGATATCAGTGTTCAGCCATTTTGCTTCACTTCATATGATATCAAGAAATGGGTGAAGACATTGGATACTGCAAAGGCTACAGGCCCTGACAACATTCTGGCAACAGTACTGAAGATTTTTGATGCAGAACTTGCGCTCCCTGAACCAAGCTGTTCCAGTCCAGTTACAACATTCGGGTATCTACCTGGCAATGTGGAAAATTGCCCAAGTATGGCCTGTACACAAAAAGCGGGACAAATTCAACCTGACCAATTACTGCCCCATCAGTCTATTCTGAATTATGAGTAAATTGATGGAAGGTATCATAAACAGTGCTATCAAGCAGTAACTACTCAGCAAAAACCTGCTCAGCGATGCCCAGTTTGGGTTCTGCCAGGGCCACTCAGCTCCTGATCTCATGACAGCCTTGGTTCAATCAAGGACAAAACAGCTGAATTCCAGAGGTGAGGTGACAGTGACAGCCCTTGACATCAAGGTTACATTTGACAAGGCGTGGCATCAAGGAGCCCGAGCAAAACTGGAATTAATGGATATCAGGGGGCAAACTCTCTGGTGTTTTGAGTCATACCTGACAGATAGGAAAATGGTTGTCATTATTAGGAGGTCAATCATCTCAGCTCCAGGACATCTCTGCAGGAATTCCTCAGAGTAGTGTCCTTGGCTCAACCATCTACAGTTGCTTCATCAATGACCTTCGCTCCATCATAAGGTTAGAATTGGGCATGTTCACCAATGATTGCACAATGTTCAACACCATTCACAACTCCTCAACTACTGAAGCAGTCCATGTTCAAATGCAACAAGATCTGGACAGTATCCAGGCTTAGGCTGACAAGTGGCAAGTAACATTCATGCCACACAAATGGCTATGACCATTATGAATCATGAACATCAGTGAATGCCAAGGGGTGATGGTTAATCTAACCATTACCCTTGGCATTCACTGATGTTACCATCACTGAATCCCCCACTATCAGCATCCTGGGGGTTACCATTGACCAAAACTCAACTGGACTCACCATATAAATGCAGTGGCTACCAGAGTATACCAGAAGCTAGGAATACTGCAGCGAGTAACTCACCTCCTGATCCCTCAAAGCTTATCGACCATCTATAAGGCACAAGTCAGAAGTGTGATGGAATACTGCCCACTTTCCTGGATGAGTGCAGCCCAACAACACTTGAGAACCTTGACACCATCCAGGACAAAGCAGCTCACTTGATTGGCACCACATCCCCAAGCATCCACTCCTCCACTCCCAACATTCAGTAGCAGCAGTGTGTACTATGTACGAGATGCACTGCAGAAGTTCACCAAATATCCTCAGACAGCACCTTCCAAACCCACAACCACTTCCACCCAGAAGGTCAGGGGCAGCAGATATGTGGGAACACCACCACTTGCAACTTCCCCTCCAAGTCATTCGTCATTCTTACTTGGAAATATATTGCTGTTCCTTCACTGTCAGTGGGTTAAAATGCTGGAATTCCCTGTCTAAGGGCTTTGTGGGTCAACGCACAGCAGGTGGACTGCAGGGGTTGAAGAAGGCAGTTCACCACCGCCTTCTCAAGGGCAACTAGGGAGGGGCAATAAATGCTGGCGAGCCAGCAATGCCTGTGTTGCACAGGCCAAAAAGCAACATCCATGTCCCACAACTTGATTTAAAAAAAATGGACTTGACAATCTTACTAATGATCGAGGTCAGGGTGCCTGGCCTGCAGTTTCTTTTCTTCTACCTCCCTCCCTTTTCAAACAGAGGTGTTACATTAACCATTTTCCAGCTCTCTGGGACCCTCCCTGATTCCAGTGATTCCTGAAAGATCACCACCAATACATTTACAATCCCTTCAGGAACCTCCTTCAGAATTTTGATGTGGAGTGCAACAGGTCTGGGTGATTTATTCACTTTCAAACTTTTCAGCTTTGCCAGCACCTCAGCCTTAGTAATGACCATGACACTCACCACTGTCCCATGATTCTCTTCAAATTCTGGTGCTGCTGGTGACTTCCACTGTGAAAACCGATGCAGAGTACCTGGTCAGTTCCCCCGCCATTGCTTTGTTTCTCATTAGTACTTCTCCGGCCTCTTTTTCAGTGGTCTCCGCTTGGGGACTGCTTTGCAGAACACCTACACTCATAGAACATAGAACATAGAACATTACAGCACAGTACAGGCCCTTCGGCCCTCGGTGTTGTGCTGACCTGTCATACCGTGTTGTGCCGACCTGTCATACCGATTCCGACCTGTCATACTCGGTTCGCACTACACAACTGCACCATCCAGTCACGAACCGTTTCAACTCCCCATCCCATTCCTCAGACAACATGTCCATCCTGGTCCTCCTGCAGTGCCACAACGATGCTATCTGAAGGTTGTAGAAACAGCACCTCATATTCCGCTTGGGAACCCTGCAGTCCAATGGTATCAATGTGGACTTCACAAGCTTCAAAATCTCCCCTCCTCCTGCTGCATCCCAAAACCAACCCAGCTCATCCCCATCTCCCTAACCTGTCCTTCCTCCCACCCTATCCCCTCCTCCCACCTCAAGCCCCACCCCCATCTCCTACCTACTAACCTCATCCCACTCCCTTGACCTGTCCGTCCCCCTGGACAGACCTATTTCCTCTCTAACTCACCACCTACATTCATCTTCACTGGCTCCATCCCCACCTCTTTGACCTGTCTGTCTCCTCTCCACCTATCTTCTCCTCCATCCATCTTCTATCCGCCTCCCCCTCTCTCCCTATTTATTTTAGAACCCCCTTCCCCTCCCCCATTTCTGAAGAAGGGTCTAGGTGTGAAATGTCAGCCTTCCTGCTCCTGTGATGCTGCTTGGCCTGCTGTGTCCATCCACTTTACACCTTGGTATCTCAGATTCTCCAGCATCTGCAGTTCCTATTATCTCTTGTACATTTAGGTCCCTCTGTTCAATGCATCCTTTAGAGTAGTCACCATTTATTTTATACTGTCCATGTTCTTTCCGAACTTCATCTGTTACCTATCCGTCCATTCCACCAACTTGTCAATGTCCTTTCGAATTTGTACACTGTCCTTACAGCTTACAATTCTCCCAAGTTTCTGACTGTCTGTAAACTTTGTAAAGGTGCCTTGTCAGCAAGTTGCAGATCATTAATAAATGTCTGGAAAAGGAAGAGTCTTGATGCCAACCCCTTGGGAACTCCACCGCAAACCTAACTCCACTTAAAAAATATTCATTGACCATTCTTAGCATTTTCTAAATACTCACAAGTCTGTGTTCAAGTGGAATCCATCTGGCTTGTGCATGGACCATTCATTCCTGACAGAGTCCCTCATAACAGTGCCTCAACAAGTCTAAATATGTTGATGGGACTTAAGTTCCCTATAAAGCACTTGCCACGTACTAGGCATATAAGAGATCTCTCCCCAGTACGATCTTAGTGGTGTTTCAAGAGGGTGAATAACTGAATTAATCTGCTCACATGCATGGAGAAAGTGAACTGCCTCTTTCTATTGTGAGTGCACCAGTGTACAGTGAGTTGCGATGATCACCTGAACACACTCTCGCACCGAGAACACATCGATGTTTCTCATCAATGAGAATGTATTGATGGGACATCAGGGCCCCAGAGCCTGCATTGCACTGGGGCCCTGCATAGTCTTGGCATTTGAAAGGTCTTTTACCAGTTAAACTCTATGTTGTCTCAGTAGTTTATCTGACAGACTGAACTCCTCCATACACTCAGAGTAGGCAAACAGCATCTCCCCATTGTCAACTTATTTGCATGTCTGCAGGTGGGACGATAAGTAAATCCCCTATACTCAACAGGTGAATGAGATATTCCTAGGTTGAATTTTCTGGTGGGTCAGCAGGATGGATAACTGAGTGAATTGCTTCCCACACTCAACAGCTGAATGACCTGTTCATAGTGTAAATGCATTAATGCATTTCCAGCTTTGATGAGTAACGAAATTCCTATTCATAGTGCCCAAATTTCCAGAAGTTCTCCTGTGTATTGACTTGTGTGAAGTGGCTGCTGCCTTGCAGTTTTCAAATGCTATGCTATTTTACTCCAATGACAGGGAATTGGACACTCCATCAGATCCTGATGTCTTCATTTTCACAACTGCAAATTCTCACCATTTCTTAGGCTGTAAAATTGATTTAAAGCAGAAAAAAGTGAGAGAGAATTCATGAAAACACAAAGGCAGATTGTAAAATTAAGCTGAATGAATCTGAAATCTGTGTGAACAGATTTAGAAGGGTGTTTTGGATGACTAGGTTTAGTGCTGTGAGAAGGAAAGTTCCAGGATGTCAGTGAATGGTGAGTGATTTCATTCCAAGTCAAAGTGGTGTGTGGCTTGGAGGGAGCCTTGTAGGTGGTGATGTTATCATGAAACTGCTGCATTAGTTTTCTAGCTGATAGCGGTTATAGGTTTAGGTATGTTGGAGGAGCCTTAGTGAGTTATTCCATGACTTCTTGTGCAGTGTACACTGTGCTGCTACTGTGCTTTAATGGTGAAGGGAAAAATTACTGAAGGGAGTGGATGGATTGGCAATCACATTTTGTCTTAGATAGTGTCAAGCTTCTTTAGTGTTGTTGGAGCTGCACTTATTGGGATGAGTGGAGAATATTTGATCATATGCCTGCCTTGATGATTATGGATAGGCACTGGGAAGACAGGAAGAGATTTATTTCCACCAAAAATCTGAGCTTCTGACCTATTTTTGCAGCCACAGCATACATTTGGTTGGTCCAGGCAGTTTCTGGTCAATGCTAATCCCCAGGATGCTGCTACATTTGTATATAATTATTATTAGTGTTTTCAGTACAAAGGTGTGCCTGACACCTCTGATGTGATTGTCATCAAGGCGACGGCTTTCAATAAAATTTGATTGATTGATTTTGTTTTATTGTCATGTGTGCAAAAATACAGTGAAAAGCTTTGTTTATGAATGGTACAGGCAGATCACAGCAAGCAAATGATGTACAGATCAAAAAAACTTAGAGGCATACAGGTTACGTTGCAGGTTACATTATTTGAGGCTAGAGTCCATTCAATAGTCTGACAATGGCTGGAAAGAAGCTGTTTCTGAACCTGCTTGTGCTTGTGTTCAGGCTTCTATATCTTCTGCCTGAAGGACAAGGTTGTAGGAGATCAGTACTGGGGTGTGATGGGTCATTGATGATATTGGCCCCCTCTCAGCAGCAGCAAGCCATGTAAATAGAGTCTATGGATGGAAGGTTGGCTTCCGTAATGGTCTGGGCTGTGCACACCACCTTCTATAGTTTCTTACGGTCCTGGGGACAGCAGTTGACATACCAGGCCATTATGCACCTGGACAGTATGCTTTCAATGGTGCATCTGTAGAAGTTGGGGAGGGACCTTATGGACGTGCCAAATTTCTTGAGCTGCCTGAGAAAGAAGAGGTTCTGTTGTGCAACTGTTGCATTTACATAGGAAGTCCAGGACAGGAGCTTTTTGCTCTTCCCTCTCTCAACCTCAGTTCCATTAATGTAGATGGGGGTATGTTCTCCTCCTTCCCTTCTGAAGTCAATGATCAGTTCTTTAGTTTTGCTGATGCTGAAAGATAGATTGTTTTCACTGCACCATGTCACCAAGCCGTCTATCTCCCTTCTGTATTTTGACCCTTCGTTGTTAGATATCCATCCTAATACAGTGGTGTCATCAGCAAACTTGTAGATGGCGTTCATTCGGAATTTGGCAACACAGTCATAGGTGCACAGGGAACATAGAAGGCAGCTGAGAACACATGCCTGGGGGACTCCAGTGTTGAGTGTTATTGTTTAGGAGGTGCAATTACCTATCCTCACTGATTGCGGCCTATGGGTCAGAAAGCTGAGGTTCCCATTGCGGATGGTGGAGCTGAGACCAAGGTCATGCAGTTTTGAGATCAGCCTGGAGAGGATAATGGTGTGGAAGGCGGATGTTCAGATGTTCCAGGGATGAGTGTAGGGCTAGGGCTATGGCGTCCTCTGTGGACCTGTTATGTCAGTAGGCAAACTGAGGGGATTGAGGCAGGTTGGGAGACTGGAGTTGATGTGAGCCATGACCAGCCTCTTGAAGTCAGAACCACTGGGCCGTAGTCATTAATGCACACTGAATGTGTTTTCTTGGGTATGGAGACGATGGTGGTCTTCTTGAAGCAGGTGGGAACTTTGGCTTGTAGGAGGGAGAGGATGAAGTCTTTGGTGAATACCTCTGTCAGTTGGTCCACATAGAATCTGAGTGCTCAGCCAGGCTCGTCATTTTCCTTGGATTGACACTGAGGAAGGCTGATCTGACTTATGAAGCGGTGACAGAGGGAACAGGCGAATTTGGGGCTGTCAGGGAAGGCATTGCCACTCCAGTGGCATTCTGCTGAAACCAAGCATAGAAAGCATTGAGTGTGTCAGGGAGGGACGTGTCATTGTCCACTATCTTGGACTGTTTCATTTTGTATCCCGTGATGTCGTTTAGGCTTTGCCATAGACGGCGGGAGTCTGTTTGGTAGGCATATCAGTTTTGTTATTTACCCTTTCAGGCGTGTATCCTACGCAGCAAAATAAATCAGGATAGGAGACTTTGAAAATTCAATGACTGTTTTCCAGCATTCTCAGCTGTGGAGTAAATCCCCAAACAGGCGAGCAACTGCGCAGGTGCAGTGTTCTGCTGTACACGGAGCATGCGCGGAGACCGTTTGGGCGACGGGCAGAGCGGTTTCTTTCTCAGATCCAGAAATGATGAGAATGAGGCGACACCGAGGGAGCGATCGATCTGTTTGATGAATGGAAGGCCTCGTAAACATGTTGTGTAAGTTTCATTGCCTGAAATAGATTTTTTCTGGTCCCGTTGTTTCCGTAATGAGGCCGCAGTTCTAGTGTTCGGCCCCAGTTAATGGCCGCCATTTTTAATAGCGGCGGGGCGCACGCGCGGCTGCAATGTTATTTGCGAGCAATTGTTCTAATGACAGATTCCAAGGAGGAGGTTCAGAAAGACCACACCTTGTCTACGAAGCTGCATTAGTCTTTGAGACGCAGTGTCTTATTGATGAAGCAGAGCAGTGGTGGAGAAGGCAAGAAAGAGAGGCAGGTTACGTCCTCCGGTTCCCATGACCTTGTCTCATGTCCAGCGTTCTGTATCCAATCACAGCTCTGTTCAGTGATGGCTTTTATTAGATGATTTTCAGAAAGAGAAGGGAGAATTGAACATCATATTAAAATCTGAATGTCATGCTCATGCTTACACACACTCTCACACTCACTTCAGCAACCACAAATTAACACACTCAAATGCACTACTGCAAGTAAGCAAACACTCTGTCACTGTCATGTACTCATGCACATTCTCACTTACATACACACCTATACAATCACACATGAGCAATCTAACGTGCACATACACACTCATACCCACGCAAATCACATTCACCTCACACTAATATGCGTGCACACTCACACCTGCTCACACTCATTCAGACATAGACACTCACTCTGAGTGTGAGAGATGAGTGTATGAAGTGTCATTCTCACCACACTGTCACTGTTACAATCTCTCATATATCCCCTTACCCTCTCGCATGTATACTCTCAGAATCACTCTCATTCAGCCACATTCACTGACACTTATTCACTTTCACGCAGTCTCACACATACACACACCCAAATGCAAACATGTGCTCTCATCTGCACACTGGCAACCACTAATGAGACACCCTTGTACACACTGTGTTACTTACATATGCTCACAGACACATTTGTGTAGTCATGCTGTCACATGCACGCACATTCCTCTGTTATCATACATATTCAGAGATTCTCACACACCTAAATATTCACTGTCACACACTCAGCTGTGCCGTCTTTCACATGCATGCTCTTGCGCATATGCATGTGCACACTCATTCACTTACTCACTTGCACACCTAGATGTGTACGTTCAACGGACACACTCGTGCTCACTCTTAAACACCCATGCGGTTACAAACTCATATATACTTGCACATACACTGATACTTTTAAGTGCTGTCACACACTCTTGCTCGCGCTGTCACACACATTAACGACTACTCTTACATCTAGAATAACAGTTACCTGAGAATGAATTACTGACTGTAATATAATTAAGGGATCTGAGTGAGTAACAGATACCTGTGAGTTATAGTCTGGAATCTAATTGAGGAGATTGTACAGATACCCAGGAGAGAGGTACAGACTGGAATCTAATCGAGACAACACAGTGTGGAGCTGGAGTAACATGGCAGGCCAGGCAGCATCAGAGGAGCAGGAAAGTTGACGTCTCAGTTCAGGACCCTTTCATCCGAAGAAGTCCAGATTATTGCTGGACTGTTAATCCAAAGACCCAAATAACATTCTGGGGACCAGGGTTTGAAACCCGCCGTGGTAAATAGTGGAATTTGAATTCAATAAATATCTGTAATTAAGAATCCAATGATGACTGTGACTCGGTTGCTGATTGTTGGAAAAACCTATCTGATTCGCAAATGTCCTTTAGGGAAGGAAACTATCCTCCTTACCTGGTCTGGCCTACATATGACTCCAGATGCACAGCAAAGTGGTTGACTGTTAACTGCCCTCATGGCAATTAAGAATGGGCAATAAATGCTGCCGAGCTAGCAACACCCTCATCCTGTGAATGAATAAAGGGGAAAAAAAATCCACTTATGGATAAACTTATTTTTTGCCCTAACCCCGCAAACAAAGCTGGACCTGAAGGTGACGGTGATGATGATGACGACGACGATGACGACGACACCCCTCAGCCCCTGCAATAATGACAGAACTGTCTCAGAGCTTCCTCCCCCATCAAGTCTTGTTGCTAATTTTTTCAAGATAAGGTGATAAATCTACTGTCACTTCATGACTACATGTGAATTAAACATTTGTCCAAACAATGCTATCCTTTGCTTTGCACTTTTGAATGATTTTTCAGTCATTTTGAGTGACTCTTTCTTTGTTGCTCTGCCCCAACCCCAATTTTCCCATAGGCCTTGTTATTTCTGTATGATTTTCTATAATGCGTCGTTTCACAAGAATGCATCTGTTGCATTACAGCAGAACCCCCTGTACCCATCCAGATGCCTTGTAAATGTTGTAATTGTCCCAGCCACCATGACTTCCTCTGGCAGCTCATTCCAAATGCACATCACCACCTGCATGAAAAAAGTTTCCACTTAGGCCCCTTTTAAATCTTTCCCCTCTCACCTTAAATCTATGCTCCTCTAGTTTTTGACTCCACCACCACAGAGAAAATACCTTGTCCATTTACCCTATCCATGCCCCTCATGATTTTGTAAACCTCTATAAGGTCACCCCTCAGCATTTGAACCTCCGGGGGGGAAAAAAAACCCAGCCTATTCAGCCTCTCCCTATAGCTCAAACTTTCCAATCCTGCGAACAGCCTTGTAAATCTTTTTGAACCCTTTCAAGTTTCACAATATCCTTCCCATAGCAGGGAGACCAGAAAGTCACAGAGTACTCCTGAAGTGGCCTAACCACAGCTGCAAAGTGACCTCCCAACTCCTATACTCGATGCACTGACCAATAAAGGCAAGCGTACCAAATGTCGCCTTCGTTATCCTATCTACCTGCGACTTCACTTTCAAGAAACTTAAAACCTGCACTTCAAGGTCTCTTTGTTCAGCAACACTCCTCAGGACCCTACTATTAAATGTATAAGTTCTGCTCTGATTTGCTATTCCAAAATGCAGCACCTCATATTCATCTATATGAAACTCCATCTGCCACTCCTCAGCCCATTGGCCCATCTGATCAAGGTCCTGTTGTACTCTGAGGTAACCTCCTTGGCTGTCCACCACTACACCTCTAATTTTGATGTCGTCTGTAAACTTACTAACCATACCTCCTATATTCACATCCAAATCGCTTGTATAAATGACGAAAATCGGTGGATCCAACATCGAGCCTTGGGGCACACTGTTGGTCACAGGTGTCCAGTCTGAAAAGCAACCCTCCACCACCACTATCTGTCTCCTACGTTCAAGTCAGTTCTGTATCCAAATGGCTAGTTCTCCGGGTATTCCATGTGATCTAAACTTCCTAACCAGTCTACCATGAGGAACCTTGTTGAATGCCTTGCTAAAGTCCATTTAGATCATGTCCACAGCTCTGCCCCCATCAGCCCTCTATGTTACTACTTCAAAAAACTCAATCAAGTCAGAGAGACGTGACTTCCCATGCACAAAGCCATGTTGATTATCCCTAATCAGTTCTTGCCTTTCCAAATACATGTAAGTTCTGTCCCTCAGGATTCCCTTCAGCAAATTCCCCACCACCGATGTCAGGTTTACCAGTCTATAGTTCTCTGGTTTTTCCTTACCATCTTTCTTAAATAGTGGCACCACATTAGCCAGCCTCCAGTTTTCTGGCATGTCAACTGTGGCTATCGATGATATAAGTATCTCAGCAAGTGGCCCAGCAGTCACTTCCCTAGATTCTCACAGAGTTCTAGGGTACACCTGATCAGGTCCTGAGGATTTATCCACCTTTGTGCATTTTAAGCCATCCAGCATAACCACCTCATAATTTTTTAAGACGTCGCCATCTATTTCCTCACCTTCTATATCTTCCATATCCTTCTGCACAGTAAACATTGCAAAATACTCATTTAGTACACCCACCATCTCCTGTTCCACACACAGGTGGCCCTGTTGATCTTTAAGGGGCTGTATTCTCTTGCTAGTTACTCTTTTGTCCCCAGTGTATTCATAAAATCCCTTTGGATTCTTTTAACTCTATTTTCCAAAGCTATCTCATGTCCCCTTTGGCCAACCTGATTTCCCTCTTAAGTAGACCTACTGCCTTTGTATTCTTCTAAGGATTCCCTTGATCTCTGCTATATATAAGTGATATATGTTTCTTTCTTTTTCTTGACCAAAACCTCAATTTCTCTAGTCACTGAGCTTTCCCTTCACCTACCAGCTTGGCTCACCTTGCCTAGAGTACTGCATCCAATTCTGGTCTCCCTGTTATAGAATGGATAATATTAAGCTGGATATGGTTCAGAACAGATTTACTGGGACATTGCCAGGCGTAGAGGGTTTGAGTTATAAGGAGAGGCTGGATAGGCTGGAATGTCTTTCACTGGATTGTAGGAGTTGACAGGTGAATTTATGGAGATTTATAAAGTCACGAGCAGCGAATGGCAGGTGTCTTTTCCTTGGGGAGGGGGATTCAGGATTAAGGGGCACATTTTTAAGGTGAGGGGAGAACATACAGCATGGAAACAGAACCTTCAGTCCAAAAAGTCCATGCTGAGCATAATCCCAGACTAAACTAGTCACATCTGTCCGGGCTTGGACGCTATTCCTTCAAACATTTCTAATTCATGTACATATCTAAATCCCTTTTAAACATTGTAACTGTACCCACATCCACCACTTCCTCTGGAAGTTCATTCCACCCATGTTTTACACAGAGTCGTTCATGGGTGGAATGAACTTCCAGAGGAAGTGGTAGATACAGTTACAATGTTTAAAAGGGATTTGGATATGTACCTCTATTAGAAATGTTTGAAGTAATATCGCCCAAGCTCGGACAGATGTGACTAGTTTAGTCTGGGATTATGCTCGGCGTGGACTTTTTGGTCTGAAGGTTCTGTTTCCATGCTGTATGACTCTATGACGCTAATTTACTTTACATCTAATCTTATTATTGGAACTTGAGCAAGGCTGAGGAGGCTAGCATTCACTGCTGTGCTGTTGTGACAGTTCTCCTACAGTGCTGTTCAGTGAGGAGTTATAAGAGCAGCAGCTATAAAGAATTAGCAATATGCATCCCCAAGAGGACAGTGCCTGCCTGGTAGTGGAGTTTACAGGTGATGGTTCTCCATACGTGCTGGTCTTGACTTTCTTGGAGGGAGAATCTGTCAAAGTTATTCCTGTGATGTAGATGGAAGAAACAGTGTCTATAAGCATCCCACTGCTCTCCATGTCTCTCCTCCTGTTGAGGGCTGAGTCTTGTGGAGGGCCAGGACAGGCAGTGGGTCCCCTTCCCTGAAGGATGTTGAAGAACCAGTTTAGTTTTTTTATGACAATCCAGTAACTTCTCATGGTCACTGTTTGAGTGTCTTTCACACAAGTTACCGGATTCAATGAAATCCATTTCACAACCTCCTTTAGTGTTTTAAGTAGTTTTCTTTCTCATACTCACATTTAAATGTTGTAAATTTGTCTCACAGAGAATCACAGAGATATGTTCATGAGCAAGAATTCCAAATAAACATCCCATCAGGATCTGAGAGTGAGTCAAATCATCAGGACTTGAAAACCATTGATTTTCAACATTTGCCTGTTCTATCTGTGGGAAAAGCTTTCAAATATCAGTGTGACTAGAAATGCACCAGGAGACACCAACCCAAGTAAGTGTTCCAGTGAACTGACTGTGGAGAGGGGTGTAGCCAGTTACTCTGCCTCAGTGAGAGTGTTGCAGTGGACTGTGGACAGATCTTGACCCAATTACACAGCCTGAATAATATCTCAGCATTCATAGAGGGGAGAAACTGTACCCCTGTCTTGTGTGTAGGCAAGGAATCAACTGATAAATCAATATGGACAGACATGAGGTCACTTGCACCGTGGAGAAACCCTGGAAATGCGTGGATTGTGGAAAAGGATTCAAGTACCCATCCCTGCTGGAAACTCATCAACGCAGTCACACTGGGGAGAGGCCGTACACCTGCTCAATTTGTGGAAAGGGATTTACTCTGTCATCTGATCTTCTGAAACATGAACGCACTCACACTGGGGAGAGGCCATTCACCTGCCTCGAGTGTGGGAAGGGATTCAGTGACTCATCAAACCTGTTGAAACACCAGCAAATTCACACTGGGGAGAGGCCATTCATCTGCTCTGAGTGTGGGAAGGGATTCACTCTGTCATCTGACCTTCTGAAACATGAACGCACTCACACTGGGGAGAGGCCGTTCATCTGCCCTGAATGTGGAAAGGGATTCAGTGACTCATCTAACCTGTGGAGACATCAACGAGTTCACACTGGGGAGAGGCCATTCATCTGCCCCGAGTGTGGGAAGGGATTCACTCGATCACCCCATTTGCTGAAACACCAGCGAGTTCACACTCGGGAGAGACCATTCCTCTGCCCCGAGTGTGGGAAGGGATTCAGTGACTCATCCTACCTGCTGACACACCAGCGAGTTCACACTGGGGAGAAGCCATTCCCATGCTCTGAGTGTGGCAAGGCATTCTCTCAGATATCCAACCTCAGGGCACACCAACTGGTTCACACTGATGAGAGACCTTTCAAATGTTCGCAGTGTGAGAAGAGCTATAAACGAAGACGTGAAGTGCTCACTCACCAATGCATTCACACTGGGGAGAGGCCATTCCCCTGCTCTGTGTGTGGGAAACGATTTGTCCATTCAAAAAACCTTCTGAAACACCAGCGAACACATACTGGTGAGAAGTTGTTACCTGCTCCTTCATGGGAAAGCATTTACTCAGTCATCCCACCTGCTGAGACACCAACGAGTTCACAAGTGACTGCAGGGCAGGCATCTGTTGCTGTTGTTGTTCTTAATGAAACTTTGCCTCACATCACCCCTGCATCAGTTTCTGAAAACCTTAACTCTAGCTCCCCAGTCCTTGGACCATCACAGAATGGAAACAATGTTTTATTTTTCTACCTCAACTAAACGTGTCAAAAACTTGTACTCTTGAAACACAGTGACCGGAATCAGACTCTAGTTCTGACCTAAAGAGAGTTTTTTAAAAATTAGCATTTTTTCCCTGATTTTCTCCATGATATCTTAATTTATGAAAACCAAGGTTCCATATGTTTTGCTCACTGCTCTCTCAATGTGTCCTGTCACCTGTATATTGCCCCTCCCTGTCAGCCCAGAAGTTCTGGTTTCAAGTCCAATCTGTGATGGAACTGTGTTAGAGCAGTTTAATTTTTTTCTTAATTGAAGATTGAATCATGCCCATTGGAATCTGTTTTGCTGAAGGTAGTGAACTCCAGCTCAGTGAAAGGGATCACTGGGTAAGGGGTGAATAGAATAATAAACTCAAGTTCATTTCTGCAATAAACTCATTAATTTGTGCAATAGATTTGTGTAATCACCATTTGTTTGTGAAATGGATTGACTTATTTGTAGAATTTTCAGACTCATTACAAGTAAACTTGCTGACTTAAACATTTCAGTCCCACTTAAATCTTCTGTTAATCTGTGTGAAAATCCAGTGTTCCCTTGTGAAATAAATTTGTGTCCATTGGTTGCAGAAGCCTGTGTTCCATTGTCTAAATGAACTGAACCTGTGTTGTGGCTGCTGCCAGTTTTTAAACTGCAGCTTTGTCTCTGTGTAGATTTTAAGTCTGAGGCCAGTGTGTGAGATGGGGGAGGAGAAAAATAGACTAAACTGTTGAGCTGTCACATCACCTCTCTCTTCTCCCCTCCCTCTAATGTCACAAAAATGCCTCCTGGAGCTGTGCTCCAGGTAGAGGCAGCTGGGAGCTGACTAGATAAGATCGGATTTTGGCAGAGAAGGGTGTTTGAGTGACAGACCTGAAGATATTTAAAGTAAGTCCTTGCAAGCATAGTTTCGTTTGCCATGTGGATGAAGCAGGAGGTGAGTATACAGAGGGTTTCCTTCCATCTGTGTGTCTGTGAGAGAGTGGGTACTGTTGGAATCTCAAGGCCAGATTTGATCCTTTTAACCCCCAGACCATCCAGATTGAAGTAAAGTGAGCAGGGTCTGTCCCTTGTGGGGGAGAGAGGGAATGTGTGAAACCACAGAGAGAGCTGGCACTCACTGGAATGGTGAGTATACCCTCCTGAGTGTCTTCTTTCCTTAATTCCTGTATGTCTCTCTCTGACTTTTTCCCCTTTTCTTGCTTGCTCTCTCTTTTTCTCCCCTCTCTTGATCTCTGTGTCTCTCCCCTTACCTCTTTAGAATCACTACAGTGTAGAAACAGCTCACCTTTGAGAAATTATTTTGCCCAAAGACAATTAGAATGTATAAAGTATCTTAGCACACTCCTTCATCGCTTTGACATTTCATTTTATTGTACTACAGATAATCTGAGACTGAGCATTCTGGTTCTTGATACCACAGACAGGGAAGACATTCTTCCACTAACTTCCCTGGTGAGACTTGTTAGAGTTTTGTAAATTTCCTTGTGATCACTTCTCATTCTTCTAAACACCTGAGAGAACTGTATGCTCATTTTCTTTACAGAGCATCCTTACCAATGTGGTTAATTTGGTGAACCTTTGTTTTACTCCGACTATAGTAAATATACAGTTTCTTAGGCAAGGAGACCAAACTACTCTCAGCACCCCAAGGCCCTACACAATTGAAGCAAATGCTACTCAAATCTGCTTGCAATAAAGGGCAATCTGCTGTGGTGGCCACAAAGCATGAAGAGATGTCAAATTTTTCAAAAAATATCTATACTTGTTTATTTTAAAATGGAATGTTGTATGAAAGTGGCTGATATTGATTGCAATATATGCAAGTTGTCTAATAGCGCCTTGATTAGAGGGCCAAGAAGTGACAGTTGGAATTTAATCTAGATAAATGTGAGGTGCTAGATTTTGGGGCAAATTAGGGCAGGACTTAAACATTCAATGGTAAGGTGCTGGGGAGTGTTGCTGAACAAAGAGACCTTGGAGTGCAGGTTCATAGTTCCTTGAAATTGGAGGCGCAGGTAGACAGGGTAGTGAAGAAAGCATTTGGTACATTTGCCTTTTATTAATCAGTGCATTGAATATAGGAGTTGGGAGGTCATGTTGCAACTGTACAGGGCATTGGTTAGGCCATGTTTGGAATACTGTAGCACTCAGTGCTTAGCACTGCTGCCTCACAGCGACAGAGACATGGCTTCAATTCCAGCTTGGGTAACTGTCTGTGTGGAGTTTGCATATTCTCCCTGTGTCTGCACGGGTTTCCTCCCACAATCCAAAGATGTGCAGGTTATGTGGATCGGCCAAGCTAAATGGCCCTTAGTGCCCAAGTATGTGAAGGTTAGGTGGCTTAGCTATGGGAAATGCATGGTTACAAGAACAAGTTAGGGGAATGGGTCTGGGTGGATACTCTTCAGAGGGTCAGCGTGGACTCAATGGCCCAACTGTAGGGATTCTATGGAATTCTGGTCTCCCTGCTATAGGGAAGATGTTGTGAAACTTGAAAGAGTTCAGAAAAGATTTACGAGATGTTGCAAGGGTTGGTGGGCTTGAGCTATAGGAGAAGCTGAATAGGCTCGGTCATTTTTCCCTAGAGCATCGGAGTATGAGGGTGACCTTGTAGAAATTTATAAAATCATGACAGGCATGGATAGAGTGAAAAGTCAAGGTCTTTTCACCAGTGTAGGGGAGTACAAAACTAGAGGGCATAGGATTAAGGTGAGAGGGGAAATATTTTAGAGGGACCTAAGGAGCAACTTTTTTGCATAGTGTGGCGTGTGTATGGAACGAACTGCTAGAGGAAGTGGTTGAGAGTTGTAAAATTAGAACATTTAAAAGGCATCTGTATTGGGTAAATGAATAGGAAGGTTTTAGAGGGATATGGGCCCAAATGTTGGCAAATGGGACTAGATTAATTTGGGATAAAACCCAAAAGAACTGCAATGCTGTAAATCAGAAACAAAAACAAATTGCTGGAAAAGCTCAGGTGGTCTGGTAGCATCTCTGGAGACAAATCAGTTCATCAAATTCTGTGCACCACCCTGATTTTTCACATCCTCAGTTTTGTACCCACACCCAGTTTTTGTGTCGCCAATCTGTGTCTATCCTTCCAGTTTTGTAATTGCTGATATTGTTCTCTCTTGCAGTGACAATTTTATCACTCCCAAATTATCCACTGCCTCATTTTGCACTAATATCTTCACCTGCTCCCAATTATACAACACCTACAATTTTCTGTGTACCCAGACTAATTTTGCTGAGCCACCAAATGTTTAGTGCACCCCTGTTTTGTGCCCCTGCCAAATTTTGCAGACACCTACCTCTGTTCTATCTGTAGAAATGAGCCTGACTTTCCAGTTGCTTGCCACTTCAAGAAACAACCTTGTTCCCAGGTGAACATTTCATTCCTGGACCTGCTGCAGTTGTCCAGTGAAAATTCATGCAAGCTAAAGGAACAACACCTCATTTACAGCCTCAGTGATTTACAGCCTCTCTGTCTCAATCCTCAATTCCATATCTTCTGAAACTGACTGCGTGGTGTCTCAGTTCCACTTTTCTTATGTCTCCATCCCTATACCATCCATACACACAGCCTTGTCTTGTGTCTTGTTTACCCTCAGAAGAGAGGACCCACTTTTTCCCTTTCACATCTTCACTTAAAACCATTTTATGTCTCTTTTCCATAACCATGAACAACCGCTTTGTTTTTGCATTGGACCTCTACACCATCCAGAGCCCATCTTCTGTCTTGTCTGAAGAAAGCAAAAAGCCATTTTCCAACATCTTTCAGTTTTGAAGTAGTCAAAATAGATTTGAAATATTAACTCTGCCTCTCACTCCACAGATACTGCCATATCTACGGAGTTTCTCCACCAGTCTCTTGATTGTAGCAGATTTCCAACACACCAAGATTATTGCTTTTATTTCAATAAATACTTGCACAGATCTCAGACCTAAATGGTATCTGCCTTTTTTTCTAAAAGCTGGAGCTAGGAAAATCTATTTGTGGCTAAGTGAAAGAGCAAAATATTGGGAAATGAAATTGTGGAAAGAAATAAGTGGCAGACAGAGAAGTATATGTGCAGGGGCAATTGCAGGTCAGTGTAGGATTTTTTTATATTTCTATCTTCAGTAAATGACTTCCAAGGTGGACTTCGGGATATGTAACAACGCAACTTCGCCAAGCAGAGGCTGATAGCCACACTCGGTACCCATGAGGACAGCCTCAACCAGGATCTGGGATTCATGTTGCAATACAGGTGATCCCACCACACTTCACATTCTCACACACGCGCGCACACTCACCCTCTCAAGCATGCGCATACACATACACACTCTCTCTCTCAAGCACCCACACACATTCTCTCTCACTCACACACGCATGCACTGGTGATAGGGAACAATCCAACTACTTGGAGAATTCAGTGGCAACAAGGCCAGTCTTATCCTTCACAGCACCAGGGACAGTTAGCATCTCAGTACTCATTGACATTCAGGGGTCATAGTTTTAAGCTGGTTGGAGGAAAGTATAGAGGGAATGTCAGAGGCGGGTTCTTTACACAGAGTTGTGAGAGCATGGAATGCATTGCCAGCAGCAGTTGTGGAAGCAAGGTCATTGGGGTCATTTAAGAGACTGCTGGACATGCATATGGTCACAGAAATTTGAGGGTGCATACATGAGGATCAATGGTCGGCACAACATCGTGGGCTGAAGGGCCTGTTCTGTGCTGTACTGTTCTATGTTCTATTCAGTGTTTGCATAGCCAGGGTCTGAGCACAGCTTGATGCAGCCACACATAAAGGTGGCCATCAGATGAGGGCAACATTAGATGGAGGGGGAAGAATGCATCTAGAGTTTTGCAGATAATGTCCCGTGGGCATGGTCCACCTTAGATAGAAACAGAAATTGTTGGAAAAGCTCAGCAGATCTGTCAGCATCTGTGGAGAGAAATCAGATTTAACATTTCAGGTTGACTGATCTTTCCTCCGAACTCAAATTTTAGCTATATAAGTGTAGGAATTATGTAGGGTAGGTATAATCGCATAGCAACTCGTGCAGCATGGCATAATGTGAATAGTGCAATAATTGCAGGGGGTTTTTGTGGGCTGAGAGAAAAGATCAATAAAGATGGAACTGCTGGGGAAACTCTTGTCAAGCTTTATCTGCTTGGCAAATAAAGAACTCTCTACTTTTGTTTGTAAATCCGTGGTGAGCATGAACACAGTCCCCCACTGCCACAAATTTTGCAGTTGAATATCCCACATTTGGGGATATCGTAGGCATCAGCACTCCCAAAGTACAATGAGATAGCCTCATCCTAGGAGAAAAAATATTTTATTTCAAAAATATACTTTATTTATAAAGATTTTATTCAATAAAAAATCTTTGTAAATGTATATTGACACAAAAGCAGTTCAATTCTGCATGGTTGCCTATCAAGCAAACAAACTAAACATTGAACTTTGACTTTATCCCAAAAATGTCAAAGACCTTTCTTATACAAAACTAATATTTACATACATTTGAGGTGCTAGGAGGCACAGATCCCCATTTACCTTTCCCCACTGTCCTTTGGTGGCAGCTGCCCAAGCTTCAGTGTGTCCCTCGACACGTAGTCCTGGACCTTGGAATGTGCCAGTGTGCAACACTCAGTTGGGGTCAACTCTTTGTTCTGGAAGTGCAACAAGGTTCAGGCAAACCAAACAGCATCTTTCATCAAGTTGATGGTTCTCCAGGTGCAGTCAATGCTTGTCACAGTGCATGTCCCGGGCAATGGACCATAGAGCACAGGGTCATGGAGCTGCTCGGGACCAAACCTTGACAAAAACCACATCTTCCTGCAGACATCCTTTGCAAAGGCACGTTCTGGAACATCAGTCTCAACCCCTCTTCAGCCACTTTGAGGTCAAAATGTGGTGGCACAAGCTGACTGGACATGCATGAAAGATTTCACAGCGCCCTTTTCACCACCAGCCAAGCAATATCTTGGCGCTTGTTGGAAATTTCTGGTGATAAGGCATTCTAACAAATGACTTTGATGGTCTCCCTAGGGAATTACGCAACAGGTTCCACTCTCTCCTTTTCCCTCAGGGTCTCAAAGACACTATATTCTGACCACTTCCTGATGGACTTGTGGTAGAAGGTGTTTCTCTTTGCAAGTTTCTCTGCAAAGGACAGGTGATATGGGACGGTCCGACTGCTTGGAGCGTTCAATGGGAGTGAGGCCAGTCCCATCCTTCACAACACTGGAGACAGGTAGAACCTTAATTATTCATCACACTTCGTGTTTGCATACTGAGGGTCTACGCACAACTTGATACAGCCGCATACAAAGGTGGCCATCAGGATGAGGGCAAGATTGGTTGTGTGCTTTACCCCTTATCCAGAGTTTTGTACATGGAGTCCCTGCAGACCTGGTCTATCTTAGGCTTCCAGATGAAATGGAAGATGCCTCGAGTGGCTGAAACAGCACGGTTTTGGGGGATGGCCAGACCTGTACTCAGCACAATAGAGAGAGTGCCTCACTCCTGATGACCAGGTTTTTACCTGCAATGGAAAGGGAGAAGTGTTCCCTCTTCAAGGGCCAGTATCATTTTGATGATATGCTCCTTCCAAGATTTTGTACACGCACCAGCTCCTCTGAGCCATTTTCCCAGCACCTTCGGGTAATCTGTCCTAATGGTGAAGGGAATGAAGGATCAGTTGGCCCAGTCCCCAAATAACGTGGCCTCGCTCTTGCCTCATTTACTTTGGCTCCCAAGCTCAGTTTGAATTAGTTGCAGATGTGCACGAGTCAGTGCACTGACAGTGGATTCAAGCAGAAAACTGCAATATCATTCATGTACAGGGAAGTCCTGCTGGCCTCCACTGCCTGGAATAGTCACCCATATCAGGCACACATCCTTCGTGAGTGAGTCAGCAAAGGGCTCTATACGACACAAAAACAAGGTAGGAGAGAGTGGGCAGCCCTGTCTGACTTTGGATCTGATTGGGAAGCTTTCTGATTACCACCCATTAACCGAGACTGCACCAATGATTTTGGTGTAGAGCAGTCAGATCCTATCGCAAATTCCCTCTCCAAAACCCATCAAGAGCACATTCCACATGTACACATGCAATATCCTGTCAAAGGCCTTCTCCTGCATAGGCTTGTTCAGGGTGAATCACCAATCTGAGAGTAGACCTGACCCAGTAGACCTGAGACAGGATTTTAGAGTCTGCATTCAGTAATGATATTGGCCACCAAATTTTACTTTCCTCCCTGTCCCCCTTCCACTTGTAGATGAGAGAGATGATACCTTTCCTCATGGATTTGTACCTGACAGAATCATACTGTCGTACACCTCCAGCAAGTCTTGACCAATCAAGTCCTGCAGACCCAAATACAACTCAGCCTGTAAGCTGTCTCTTCTGGTAGTTTTATTCTTTTCTAAGGACTCAAGGGCCTTGGTCAGCTCCTCCAGAGAATAATGACTGCTCCAGTCTCTCCCGAGTGCTGTTGTCTGAGACCTTTGTGATAGAGGACAGGAGCGACTGGGAGGCCACACTGTCTTTGGGCTTCATTTCAGGTAGTCTGGAATAAAAGGATTTGCTGGTCCTAAGGTTAGACTGAGATGATGTTACTGAGCCACTATCTTCCTTCAGGCGGCTGAGCTCAGAGCTCTCTTTGTGCACCTTCTGGAAGAAGGAACACAAGCACATGTCATCGTTCTCCAGAGAGTGGAGCCTGGACTGGAAGATTGTTTTGGAGCCCTCTGAGGAAAACAGGCTATGAGGCTTTCTGGCTCTTAACCTCCTGGAGATCTTCCATGACATTGAACCCTGTCGTCTGCAGCAGGTGTAGGTTCTGCATGTTTTCTAGAGTTTTGACAGTTTTTCCTGCTTCCCTCTCACCTCCTAAACACCTTTGATGATAAAGAATCTCTTGATGTTCCCCTTGACTATCTCCCACTAACCCACTGGAAACTCAAAGTGGGGCTTCATGGTTCCCCAAACTGTGTAATCCCTTTTGAACTCCTCAGTGTTTACTGGGGTCAACAATTTAATGTTTAGCTTTCACATTCCCTTTCCAGCCTGCTGTTCATCGTATTTGTGACTGTCAGCCGGCAGAGGTAGTAGTCAGAGAAGAACACCAGCTTGATGTTGGTGGATCTGACTGAGAATGTGTGGAGCGCAAACAAGAAATCTGCCCTTGAGCAGATAGAACTGTCTGGCTGTGACCAGATGTATGTACCTTGTGTTCCATCTACAGGGGTGCTAAAGACATCGTGCAGCTTGACGACTTTAACTGTTTCCATCAGGAATCTGGATGTGGAGTCCAGTTTGCTGTCAGCCCCTCCAGATTGTCTATCCACTTCGATGATGCAGTTGAAGTCTCCAGCCAGAATGACCAGCCTGGACATCACCAACAGCAGTGGGAGCTGCTACACGATGTCCAGCCACTCACCTTGCGACACCAGGGCATACACATTAATTAATCTCAGGGGAATATTTCTGAATGTAACATCTGCTGTGAGAGGATGCCGGCTCACCACTTCCTTAACATTGGTGATGAAGCGTGACCATCTCCTGTAGCTGCTGAGATGTGATATCCCACACTCTTGCAAGTACAGGAGGTCTGCTTTGAGGTTTCCCAGGTTAGCGAACATAGAAAAACATTGTATAGTAGGTTTAACACTGCACATATTAATACTTGCAATTTTAATGCCCATTTTAAAAGTCTATAGAATTACCCAATGTCCATTCACCCACGGTCTTGTCACAGTGGGACTTCCTATATTCATGTGGTGTGGACAAACTGTTGGATGCTCTCCACTGAGGTAGCTGTCCTGTTCCTCCCTGGAGGGGTTGCCCTTCTCTGGTGTCGTTGGGATGAGTATGAAGCCATGAGGGTCCAGTTTTGTGTTTGACAGAAGGGCTGTCAGAGCGTTGCGGCTCCCTGTTGCATGTAGTTGTGGTGCAGTGGGTACCCCCGGTTCTCACCAGCTGGAGGTTGGGCTTCATTGGGCCCCTCAGGGAGTCTGGAGTTTGCAGCTTGGGGCATGCTCCTCTCCTTTCCCCCCGTTGTGCTTTTTTTTTTCATTGATGACCATCCCTCCACACATCATCATCAGAGGAGCTGCTGGTGTAGTTATCAGGCAGCTGTCTCATTCCAGCTTGCTGTGGGGCTTTGGAAGGCCTGATGTATTTTTCTGTTCTGCTTGTTTCTCACTGTTATCCATTTCCTCCCTTGACTCTGTCTGTTCATGTGGAGGTTGGTTTGGTTGCTGTGCCTCTGCACTGGCTCCCTTTTATTCTGCTCCAACCTGTCCTTCCTTTCATTTTTCCAGCACTTAGACCCACTACTTGTTGCCCATATGCAATATCCATCTCTGTTCGCCTCATGTTCACGATATCAAGATATGACTTAATCATTACCAACATGCTTGCTTCCACCACCTCC
Source organism: Stegostoma tigrinum (assembly GCF_030684315.1). Lineage (NCBI taxonomy): Eukaryota > Metazoa > Chordata > Chondrichthyes > Orectolobiformes > Stegostomatidae > Stegostoma > Stegostoma tigrinum. Next base: position 14,738,073 of record NC_081395.1, on the reverse strand, counting down.
ACTGGCAATACATTCCAGGCACTCATCGTGGCCTCTGTGAAAAACTTTTCCCCACTCTTCTCCCAGTATTGGGGCCGATGGTAGCAGCAGCACCAAAGCTCCTCCAGCTGTCAGGGGTGAGGATGCTGGTAACAGTGGACTCAGTGCTGAGAATGCAACATCTGCAACTGAAGCCAGGCTTGTGGTCCAGTGGCAGCCTGGCCTGGCAACAAGAGCCAAGGACTCTTGGTTGCGGGGTGAGTGTGGTTTCAGCAGCATCAGTGAAGAGGACCCAAGCGGATGGTGCCTAAGTGGGACAACTCCAGCACAGATGGCAGTGAAGGTCTCCCTTGAGGCTAGGTTGTGGCATGGACTGGGTCAGAAAGACTGATATTCTGAACATTTCACTTCTTTATTTTTCTAACCATCTGCTATTTCTCAGTCCAAATCTACTATCGATCTGTCCCAGTGTATCCTTTGACAATCGTCCTCACTATCTGCAACTCTGCCAATTTTGGTGTCATTCTGCAATTCACCAATTTTGTGTCGCAACATGTTCTGTACCTGTTTCCACACTGTAGGTAATTTAATCTAATCTAATAAAACACTGAAACCGAGAGGATCTATTAGAGCCAACTCCCATTGCAACTGGTCTCACATTTTTAAATGAGAATCAATAAAAAAAACTTACAAGATCAATACCTTATACCCACTTTATCCCCATAACCAATCACATAATTGGTAACCAGAAATCTATCGACCTCCAATTTAAATATAATCAAAAACCCCGATCTTCCTCTGAGTGAACAAATTCTCGGTATCTCGGAGGCCGCTCTGAAGAAGGGTCATTGGACCAGAAATATTAACTCTGCTTTCTCTCGCCAGAAGCTGTTAAATTTCTCCAACGATTTCTGCTTTTGTTTCAGATCTTCAGCATTTGCGGTTTTTAAAAAGCTATTTATTTTCCTTATCTCGGTGTGAAATGGCATTTCCCCACCACGCCCCATACATGCAGGGGCTAAGATCTTCCCTGTATCCAACCTGCCTCACTCGCTTTAAGTGATTTGCAGGTTTCAATCAGATCCCCTCTCGGAGTGCGGAGGAAAAATGAAGAAATTTCACAAAGTTTGAAAGGCTTTGCTCAAATCAAGTTTATGACTCTCAATACATGAGGAAAGTCCATAACTTTTGCTGGTGCTTGTTGGTGGAATATTCAATGGCATTTGACAAAAGAGTGGCAATCAGTATAACTTCCGCAAAATATAACAAAGCATGTGTTTATGTTACGCATGACGAGTGCACCATCAATTATGATATATGCCAGTGTATTGATCAAAATATTTTTCTCAAGTATGAACTTTTTTGAATTTGTTGTAAATATATCTTACAAACACGATAGAATTCTTTGAGGAAATGACAAAGTTGATAGATGAGGGAAGGGCTGAAGATGTCATATACATGGACTTCAGTAAGGCGTTTGATGAGGTTCCCCATGATGTAGGCTGATGGAGAAAGTGAAGTCGCATGGGTCCAGGGTGTACTCACTGGACAGATACAGAACTGGCTGGACAACAGGAGGCAGAGGGTTGTAGTGGAAAGCAGTTTCTCAAAATGGAGAACTGTGACCAGTGGTGTTCCACAGGGATCCATGTTGGGACCACTGTTGTTTGTGATATATATTAATGGTCTGGAGGAAGGTATAGATAGTCCAATTAGCAAGTTTGCAGTTGACACTAAGATTGATGGAGTAGCAGATAGTGAAGGGGACTGTTGGAGAGTGCAGCAGAATATAGATAGATTGGAGAGTTGGGTGGAGAAATGGCAGATGGAGTTCAATCCAGGTAAATGTGAGGTGATGCATTTTGGAAGATCCAATTCAAGGGCCAACTATACGGTAAATGGAAAAGGCCTGGGGAAAATTGATGCACATTTAGTTCAGGTCCATTGTACCCTGAAGGTGGCAACGTAGATTGATACTGTGGTCAAGAAGGCATACAGCATGCTTTCCTTCAATGGAGGGGATATTGAGTACAAGAGTTGGCAGGTCATGTTGCAGTTGTATAAGACCTTGGTTTGGCCACATTTAGAGTACTATGTACAATTCTGGTCACCACATTACCAAAAGAATGTTGATGCTTTGGAGACGGTGCAGAGGAGGTTCACCAGGATGAAGCCTGGTATGGAGGGCATTAGATATGAAAGGAGGTTGAGTAGATTAGGATTACTTACATTAGAAAATGGAGGTTGAGGGGGGAGACCTGATTGAGGTCGACAAAATCATGAGAGGTACAGACAGGGTGGACAGCCAGAAGCTTTTTCCCCAGAGTGGGGAAGTCAGTTGCTAGGGGTCATGATTTCAAGCTGAGAGGCGAAAAGTTTAAAGATGATATGCGTGGAAAGTTCTTTATGCAGAGGGTGGTGGGTGCCTGGAACACATTGCCAGCGGAGGTGGTAGAGATGGGCACAAGAGCGTCATTTAAGATGTGTCTAGACAGATACATGAATGGGCAGGGAGCAGAGGGATACAGATCCTTGGAAAGTAGGTGACAGGTTTAGATAGAGGTAACGAGGTGTCGAGCTGGATGAACACTGCAGGCCAAGCAGCATCAGAGGGGCAGGAAAGCTGACATTTCGGGCCTAGACCTTTCATCAGAAATGGGGCAGGAGAAGGGGTTCTGAAATACATAGGGAGAGAGGGGGAGGTGGATAGAAGATGGATAAAGAAGATAGGTGGAGAAGAGACAGACAGGTCAAAGAGGCAGGGATGGAACAATTTTAACCCCACTGTGAAGTCTCTTCTACCTTGAATAAGTTACCCTCCTCCCTCCGGAAAGACCTCAGTGGATCTCTCTCCCGCTGCAACTCTCAATAATCTCTTTGGCCCTGAAAATCCCCTCCCTACCTCCCAACCTACACACCTTTACTGGCTCCATCCCCACCTCTTTGGCCTGTCTGTCTTCTCTACACCTATTTTCTCCTTTATCCATCTTCTGTCCGCCTCCCACTCTCTCCCTGTTAATTCAGAACGCCCTTGCCCTCCCCCATTTCTGAAGAAGGGTCTTGGCCCGAAACGTCAGCTTTCCTGCTCCTCTGATGCTGCTTGGCCTGCTGTGTTCATCCAGCTCTACACCTTGTTATCTCGGATTCTCCAGCATCGGCAGTTCCTACTATCTATGAAACAGGTTTACATAGAGGATTTGGATCGGCGCAGCCGCTTGTTCCTGCCCAGTAATGCTACTGCTGCTGATCCTCCCTCTGAATGAAGATTGAGCTTCACCCAGACTGAAACTTGCTCCTCTGTCCAACTTTTGTGAGCACAGCACTTTATTTTCTCTCCCTTCCCATTTAATTTCTTGTTCTGGAGAAATTATACCATCCCTTTTCGGACCGGCTCCTTTGCAGGAGAGACGGAGTCTGATTGGTAGGGGCGGGGGATGAGGGGATATAGCAGCCGATGCTCTGGTCTTTCAAGTGATCATCCATATACTTCTGAAATGTTATGATGGTTCCCACTTGATCACTATTTCAGGAAGCGTGTTCAAAACTCCCAGCACCTTCTAGATGAAATAAATCACACCTAAAGCCCCTCTAGCCTTTCTGCCCCTTACTTAAAGCTAAGGTTATTGACCTTTCTACAATAGGCAAATGTTTCTTCTTTTCCGCCCTATCTGTGCGTCTTATAATTTGTGAGCAACTCAATTAGGCCTTTTCTGTTCAAATATTGGAAATATTTCCGATTGGAAACTCATTGATGCAGTCACACTGGGGAGAAGCTATGGAAATGTGAGGAGTGTGGAAAAGGATTCAATTACCCATCCCAGCTGGAATCTCATCAACACAGTCACACTGGAGAGAGGCTGTTCACCTGCACTGTGTGTGGGAAGGGATTCAGTCAGTCAGCCAGCCAATTTGCTAAAACACTGGCTTATTCACACTGACGAGAGGCCGTTCAACTGTAGAGACTATGGAAGGAGGTTCAGGCAGTCATCCAACCTCACTGCACACCAATGGGTTCACACTGGGGAGAGACCATTCACCTGCTCTGTATGTGGAAAGGGCTTCACTCAGTCAGCTAACCTGCTGACACACCAGCAAATTCATAGTGAGGAGAGGCCATTCAGCTCTACTTACTGTGGGAAGAGGTTTAGGCATTCAGGCCACCTCACTGTACACCAACAACTCACACTGGGGAGAAGCCATTCATTTGCTCCCAGTGTGGTAAGAGATTCACTGATTCATCCGCCCTGCTGACACACCAGCGAGTTCACACTGGACAGAGGTCATTCATCTGCACTAAGTGAGGAAAGGGATTTACTCATTCATCGAATCTGGTGGTACATCAGCAAGATCGCATTGGGGAGAGGTCGATCACGTGTACTGAGTGTAGAAAGGGATTTGCTCAGTCATCGCAGGCAAGGAAGGAGCTCAAAAATGGTCTGAGGAGAGCCAGGAGGGGGCACGAGAAAGGCTTGGCAGAAGGAATCCGGGAAAACACAAAGGCATTTTACACTTACGTGAGGAATAAGAGAATGGTCAAAGAAAGAGTAGGGCCGATCAGGGATAGCACAGGGAACTTGTGTGTGGAGCCTGAGGAGGTAGGGGAAGCCCTAAATGAGTTTTTTGCTTCTGTCTTTACGAAAGAAACGACCTGTGTAGTGAATGAAACCTTTGAAGAGCAGGTGTGCATGCTGGAATGGATAGAGATAGAGGAAGCTGATGTACTGAAAATTTTGTCAAACATTAAGATTGACAAGTCGCCAGGCCCGGATCAGATTTGTCCTCGGCTGCTTTGGGAAGCGAGAAATGCAATTGCTTCGCCACTTGCGAAGATCTTTGCATCCTCGCTCTCCACTGGAGTCGTACCTGAGGACTGGAGAGAGGCAAATGTAATTCCTCTCTTCAAGAAAGGAAATAGGGAAATCCCCGGCAATTATAGACCGGTAAGTCTCACGTCTGTCGTCTGCAAGGTGTTAGAAAGGATTCTGAGGGATAAGATTTATGACCATCTGGAAGAGCATGGCTTGATCAAATACAGTCAACACGGCTTTGTGAGGGGTAGGTCATGCCTTACAAACCTTATCGAGTTTTTTGAGGATGTGACTAGTAAGGTTGATGAGGGTCAAGCTGTGGATGTGGTGTATATGGACTTCAGTAAGGCATTTGATAAGGTTCCCCATGGAAGGCTCATTCAGAAGGTCAGGAGGAATGGGATACAGGGGAACTTAGCTGCTTGGATACAGAATTGGCTGGCCAACAGAAGACAGCGAGTGGTAGTAGAAGGAAAATATTCTGCCTGGAAGTCAGTGGTGACTGGGGTTCCACAGGGCTCTGTCCTTGGGCCTCTACTGTTTGTAATTTTTATTAATGACTTGGACGAGGGAATTGAAGGATGGGTCAGCAAGTTTGCAGACGACACAAAGGTCGGAGGTGTCGTTGACAGTGTAGAGGGCTGTTGTAGGCTGCAGCGGGACATTGACAGGATGCAGAGATGGGCTGAGAGGTGGCAGATGGAGTTCAACCTGGATAAATGCGAGGTGATGCATTTTGGAAGGTCGAATTTGAAAGCTGAGTACAGGATTAAGGATAGGATTCTTGGCAGCGTGGAGGAACAGAGGGATCTTGGTGTGCAGATACATAGATCCCTTAAAATGGCCACCCAAGTGGACAGGGTTGTTAAGAAAGCATATGGTGTTTTGGCTTTCATTAACAGGGGGATTGAGTTTAAGAGTCGTGAGATCTTGTTGCAGCTCTATAAAACTTTGGTTAGACCGCACTTGGAATACTGCGTCCAGTTCTGGGCGCCCTATTATAGGAAAGATGTGGATGCTTTGGAGAGGGTTCAGAGGAGGTTTACCAGGATGCTGCCTGGACTGGAGGGCTTATCTTATGAAGAGAGGTTGACTGAGCTCGGTCTCTTTTCATTGGAGAAAAGGAGGAGGAGAGGGGACCTAATTGAGGTATACAAGATAATGAGAGGCATAGATAGAGTCGATAGCCAGAGACTATTTCCCAGGGCAGAAATGGCTAGCACGAGGGGTCATAGTTTTAAGCTGGTTGGTGGAAAGTATAGAGGGGATGTCAGAGGCAGGTTCTTTACGCAGAGAGTTGTGAGAGCATGGAATGCGTTGCCAGCAGCAGTTGTGGAAGCAAGGTCATTGGGGTCATTTAAGAGACTGCTGGACATGCATATGGTCACAGAAATTTGAGGGTGCATCCATGAGGATCAATGGTCGGCACAACATTGTGGGCTGAAGGGCCTGTTCTGTGCTGTACTGTTCTATGTTCTATGTTCTATGTTCTATCTCAACTGCTCAGACACCAGCAGGGTCACAAGTGACTGCAGGGAATGGATTCTGCTCTGAATGATAATGAGGACTGAGGCCCCTTCATTCTGACAGTTTGCGTTTGTTTCTGCTGGTGTGAATAATTCATGTATTTGGATAGGATTTTAACATTCTGGATCTATCGCTTATTGTGTTCTTGGGACTACAATGTCCTTTTAAGAGCCACTGTCTGTGATCTTTCTCCATAAGTACGGAACAACAATATTCTGAATTCAATCCTCAATTTTAGTTTGGTACAGATTCTACAATCCAATGAGAAAGTGCTGATGAATCCTTGCTGGCAATTCTCAGAGACCTGTACATTCCACACGGTGGCCCCTCCATCATTCACCAGGAAGAAAGGGAATGGGAATTGGTAGAGAACTGGGAATCTCCAAATGTTATTCCTGTGTCCGAAACAGACATCTCCTCAGCACAGGAATGGATATAAATCCAATCCGAGTAATGGGGTGTAAGTAATCACTGTCTAATAAACTTGCAAAACCTTCAGAAATGTTTTGAATTTTATAGAAATAGCCCCCAATCAAACGCTTACAATAAAAGCTTCCATCGCAGCTTACTGGCTGACAGGCCTGACAGGTGGGTACAGAAGTGGCAGATGGAGTACAATGTAGTAAAAGATGAGGTCATGCACTTTAGTAAGAAGAATAGGAGCATAGTCTATTTTCTAAATGGGGAGAAATTTCACAAGTTGGGTGTGCAGAGGACTAAGTCTGAAATTCTCTCAAGGTAAACTCACAGGTTAAGTCTGTAGTTAGGAAGGCAAATGCAACTTTGGCTTTTATTTTGAGACGACTTGAATATAAAAACAGGGAGATACTTCTGAGGCTCTATCAGGCTCTGGCCAGGCCATGTTTGGCATATTGTTTTGCTCCCATATCTCAGGGAGGAAATTCTGGCCCTGGAGCGGGTTCAGAGGAGGTTTAGGGACAGTCCCGAGAATGGAAAGCTTAATGTATGAGGAATGTTTGAGAATGCTGGGTCTATACTCGATGGAGTTTAGAATGATGAGGGGGGGGTCTAGTTGAAACTTAAATTGAAACTGAAAGGCCTAGACAGAGTGAATGTTGGGAAGATGTTTCCACTGGTAGGAGAGACTTGGACCTAAGGGCACAGCCTTAGAGTAAAGGGAAGACCTTTTAGATTGGAGATAGGGAGAAACGTTTTCAGCCAAAGAGTGGTGAATCTATGGAATTCCCTGCCACAGAAGGCTGTGGAGGCCAGGTCATTGAGTATATTTAAGACTGAGATAGATAGGTTCTTGATTGTCAAGGGGATCAAGGGTAATGGGGAGAAAGCAGGAGAATGGGATTGAGTAACTTTTCGGCTATGATTGAATGGTGGAACAGACTCAATGAGTTGAATGACCTAATTTCTGCTTCAACGTCTTATGGTCTTCTCTCTACTGAGGCTGTGTCTCCAACAATGACCCTGAAACAAGGCATTTCTAACTCTGGTATGATGGCTTTATGTATGGGTCAGAAAATCCAGCTGTCTGTGTAAGGGTGAAAACTGGTTTCAATGAAGAGTCACTCTAGACAGGAAAATAATTTTGAAGTGATCCAGCCTGGCTCTAGCCTAAGCCCCACCCTCAGGCTCACACCAGGAAACTGATCAGAGGAGATGCTGCCACTAGCTACAGAGACCAGCAGCCACACCACATCATCAGATTTTCCTTTGGAATCAATAAACCGCTGTGGCCTGTCACAGGACAGAATCTTGTATCTATTTAGTTCATGTCTCAGCTTTAAACTGTTACTTCGCAATAAGCAGCTTTAAAATCACTTGAGTTCAAACTCATTGTCAGGTAATCTGTGACTCCCGGACGTAAGCTTTGCAATTGGTGTTTGGAGTGGGAGATCATGGTGATTGAGGTCATAGTCTTCAGAAACTGCAGGTTTTTTTTAACACAAATGGAAATGTTCTGGAACAAACTCTGGCATATACAATGGATTTGAAATATTATAGAAAATAACTGATAGCCTAGCAGAGAAAAGAGGCATGCTGTGGATGAGAGGCATCCTGGGTATCATAGCAGATTGTGACAGGAATTACATGTGTTTTCCATTAGCTTTCCAAATACAGTGAAAAGCAGGTGTATTCAGAACAGTTTCCGAGAACTGTATGCTGTGGATCGAATTCGGCTCATTTAGATCTGTTCACGGACTATGAGGCAGATTTTAAAAATGATTTTGAGAAAAAGATCCACTTGAAAACAGTGACCATAACATGGCGGAATTGAGCATTCAGTCTGAGAGAAAGAAATGTGTGTCAGGCACAACTTAAACGAGGGTAATTACAAAGGAATGAGAATAGAGTTAGCTTGAGTCGGCTGTGAAAGGGGTTTGGCAGAGAAGATGGAAGATGGTTGATGAACAATGTTTAGAAGCCATGACTCAATAAAGGTACATCCCAGTGATGAAGGAGAATTTGAGGAAGGGGATAAACTAACCATGATTAACCAGGGCAGTTAAGTATTGTAAAAACCGAGAACTGTAGATGCTGTAAATCAGGAACAAAGACATAAGTTTATGGAAAAGCTCAGCAGGTCTTGCAACATCTCTGAAGAAAAAAATCACAGTTAACATTTTGGGTCTGGTGACCCTTCCTCAGACTGATGGTAGCGACGAAAACATCAGCCTTTATGCAGAAGGTAGGGAAGGAGAGGGAGTAGGGAGTAAATGATAGGTGGGGAATAGAGCTAAAAAGAGACAGAAGAGCAGTTGGACTGACAAAGGAGAGAGATAATAGGAACTGCGGATGCTGGAGAATCCAAGATAATAAAATGTGAGGCTGGATGAACACAGCAGGCCAAGCAGCATCTCAGGAGCACAAAAGCTGACGTTTCGGGCCTAGACCCTTCATCAGAGAGGGGGATGGGGTGAGGGTTCTGGAATAAATAGGGAGAGAGGGGGAGGCGGACCAAAGATGGAGAGAAAAGAAGATGGGTGGAGAGAGTATAGGTGGGGAGGCAGGGAGGGGATAGGTCAGTCCAGTGAAGACGGACAGGTCAAGGAGGTGGGATGAGGTTAGTAGGTAGATGGGGGTGCGGCTTGGGGTGGGAGGAAGGGATGGGTGAGAGGAAGAACAGGTTAGGGAGGCAGAGACAGGTTGGACTGGTTTTGGGATGCAGTGGGTGGAGGGGAAGAGCTGGGCTGGTTGTGTGGTGAAGTGCGGGGAGGGGACGAACTGGGCTGGTTTAGGGATGCAGTTGGGGAAGGGGAGATTTTGAAACTGGTGAAGTCTACATTGATACCATTAGGCTGCAGGGTTCCCAGGCGGAATATGAGTTGCTGTTCCTGCAACCTTCGGGTGGCATCATTGTGGCACCGCAGGAGGCCCATGATGGACATGTCATCTAAAGAATGGGAGGGGGAGTGGAAATGGTTTGCGACTGGGAGGTGCAGTTGTTTGTTGCGAACTGAGCGGAGGTGTTCTGCAAAGCGGTCTCCAAGCCTCCGCTTGGTTTCCCCAATGTAGAGGAAGCCACACCGGGTACAGTGGATCCAGTATACCACATTGGCAGATGTGCAGGTGAACCTCTGCTTAATGTGGAATGTCATCTTGGGGCCTGGGATAGGGGTGAGGGAGGAGGTGTGGGGGCAAGTGCAGCATTTCCTGCAGTTGCAGGGGAAGGTGCCGGGTGTGGTGGGGTTGGAGGGCAGTGTGGAGCGAACAAGGGAGTCACGGAGAGAGTGGTCTCTCCGGAAAGCAGACAGGGGTGGGGATGGAAAAATGTCTTGAGTGGTGGGGTCGGATTGTAGATGGCGGAAGTGTCGGAGGATGATGTGTTGTATCCGGAGGTTGGTGGGGTGGTGTGTGAGAACGAGGGGGATCCTCTTTGGGCGGTTGTGGCGGGGGCGGGGTGTGAGGGATGTGTTGCGGGAAATGCGGTCAAGGGCGTTCTCGATAACTGTGGGCGGAAAGTTGCGGTCCTTGAAGAACTAGTATGACAAACTCACTGGCCCCTGCCACCCACCAGAGGATTCCTGCGCCTCCCAAATCCTGAGTCTGTCCCTGCCCCTCCCCCACCATGCACCCGCCGCCATTGACCATGAGGACACGGCCGGAGACCCCACCGACGGCGTCACATCCGCCTCCGCTGGCCACACCACTTCTGGGACCACTGCTGCAGTCACCACCTCCACTTGCAGTTACAACGCCTCACACACCACCCTCACCGCAACTGCTGCCGCCCACCCCGATCCTCCAACCGCCGACGGAACCCCGCCCACGGCCGACGCAACCCCGCCCACAGCCGACGACCTCATTGCTCCGCCCACAACCTCCACAGCCAGCAACCCCAGAGAAGACAGCCACACTGAACCCTGCCGCATCTTCACCATCCCCCCAGACCTCCCACTAACTGAGGATGAACAGTCAGTCCTTAGTAAGGGGTCTCCTTTGTCCCCCTACAACCACACATCAACGAATACCAGTCACGATTGGACATAGAGCAGTTTTTCCGCCGACTTCGCCTCCGCGCCTACTTCTTCAACCGGGAGCCTAACCCTCCCTCCACTGACCCCTTCACCCGCTTCCAACACAAGTCCTCCTCCTGGACACCACCCCCAGGCCTCCTACCCTCCCTCGACCTCTTCATCTCCAACTGCCGTCGAGACATTAACCGCCTCAACCTCTCCACCCCTCTCACCCACTCCAACCTCTCCCCCGCAGAACGGGCAGCCCTCCGCTCCAACCCCAACCTCACCATCAAACCCGTAGACAAGGGTGGCGCAGTGGTAGTATGGCGCACTGACCTCTACATCGCCGAGGCCAGACGCCAACTCTCCGACACCACCTCCTACCGTCCCCTCGATCATGACCCCACACCCGAGCACCAAACCATCATCTCCAACACCATTCATGACCTCATCACCTCAGGAGACCTCCCACCCACAGCCTCCAACGTCATTGTTCCCCAACCCCGCACGGCCCGTTTCTATCTCCTTCCCAAAATCCACAAACCTGCCTGCCCTGGTCGACCCATCGTCTCAGCCTCCTCCTGCCCCACCGAACTCATCTCCACCTATCTGGACTCCATTTTCTCCCCTTTGGTCCAGGAACTCCCCACCTACGTCCGTGACACCACCCACGCCCTCCACCTCCTCCAGGACTTCCAATTCCCTGGCCCCCAACACCTCATCTTCACCATGGACGTCCAGTCCCTATACACCTGCATTCCGCATGCAGATGGCCTCAAGGCCCTCTGCTTCTTCCTGTCCCGCAGGCCCGACCAGTCCCCCTCCACCGACACCCTCATCCGCCTAGCCGAACTCGTCCTCACCCTCAACAAATTCTCTTTTGACTCCTCCCCCTTCCTAGAGACTAAGGGGGTGGCCATGGGCACCTGCATGGGCCCCAGCTATGCCTGCCTCTTTGTAGGTTACGTGGAACAGTCCCTCTTCCGCACCTACACAGGCCCCAAACCCCACCTCTTCCTCCGGTACATTGATGACTGTATCGGCGCCGCCTCTTGCTCCCCAGAGGAGCTTGAACAGTTCATCCACTTCACCAACACCTTCCACCCCAACCTTCAGTTCACCTGGGCCATCTCCAGCACATCCCTCACCTTCTTGGACCTCTCAGTCTCCATCTCAGGCAACCAGCTTGTAACTGATGTCCATTTCAAGCCCACCGACTCCCACAACTACCTAGAATACACCTCCTCCCACCCACCCTCCTGCAAAAATTCCATCCCCTATTCCCAATTCCTCTGCCTCCGCTGCACCTGCTCCCACGATAAGACATTCCACTCCCACACATCCCAGATGTCCAAGTTCTTCAAGGACCGCAACTTCCCCCCCACAGTTACAGAGAACGCCCTTGACCGCGTCTCCCGCATTTCCCGCAACACATCCCTCACACCCCGTCCCCGCCACAACCGCCCAAAGAGGATCCCCCTCGTTCTCACACACCACCCCACCAACCTCCGGATACAACGCATCATCCTCCGACACTTCCGCCATCTACAATCTGACCCCACCACCCAAGACATTTTTCCATCCCCACCCCTGTCTGCTTTCCGGAGAGACCACTCTCTCCGTGACTCCCTTGTTCGCTCCACACTGCCCTCCAACCCCACCACACCCGGCACCTTCCCCTGCAACCGCAGGAAATGCTACACTTGCCCCCACACCTCCTCCCTCACCCCTATCCCAGGCCCCAAGATGACATTCCACATTAAGCAGAGGTTCACCTGCACATCTGCCAATGTGGTATACTGCATCCACTGTACCCGGTGTGGCTTCCTCTACATTGGGGAAACCAAGCTGAGGCTTGGAGACCGCTTTGCAGAACACCTCCACTCAGTTCGCAACAAACAACTGCACTTCCCAGTAGCAAACCATTTCCACTCCCCCTCCCATTCTTTAGATGACATGTCCATCATGGGCCTCCTGCGGTGCCACAACGATGCCACCCGAAGGTTGCAGGAACAGCAACTCATATTCCGCCTGGGAACCCTGCAGCCTAATGGTATCAATGTGGACTTCACCAGTTTCAAAATCTCCCCTTCCCCAACTGCATCCCTAAACCAGCCCAGTTTGCCCCCTCCCCCCACTGCACCACACAACCAGCCCAGCTCTTCCCCTCCTCCCACTGCATCCCAAAACTAGTCCAACCTGTCTCTGCCTCCCTAACCTGTTCTTCCTCTCACCCATCCCTTCCTCCCACCCCAAGCCGCACCCCCATCTACCTACTAACCTCATCCCACCTCCTTGACCTGTCCGTCTTCACTGGACTGACCTATCCCCTCCCTACCTCCCCACCTATACTCTCTCCACCTATCTTCTTTTCTCTCCATCTTTGGTCCGCCTCCCCCTCTCTCCCTATTTATTCCAGAACCCTCACCCCATCCCCCTCTCTGATGAAGGGTCTAGGCCCGAAACGTCAGCTTTTGTGCTCCTGAGATGCTGCTTGGCCTGCTGTGTTCATCCAGCATCACATTTTATTATCTTGGACTGACAAAGGAGTTGATAAAGATCTGGCTGAGAGCTGTTAATGGGAACTGTTAGTGACTAACAATAGGCGGTGTGTAATGGCAGACTATGTGATAACAAGGCTTGGTGTGTGGGGTAGGTGGCTAGAACATGGGAGTGTTCAGGCCTTAAAATTATTGAGTTTGATCTTGAGTCCGGAGGGTTTCAGGGTCTCCAAGCGGAAAATGAGGCATTGTTCATCCAGCTGGCACTGACCTTCGCTGGAATAATACAGGAAACCTGAGAGATGTTGGCCAGGGAACAACGTGGTGTGTTAAACAGGCAGGAAACTGGAAAGCTCAGGGTCTTTTTTGCAGGCAAAAATGGATGTTCTCTGGAGCGGTCACCCAGTCTATGCTTCATTTCCCCAGTGTAGAGGAGACCACATAGTGAGCAGCGAATGCAGTAGACTAGATTGTGGCAAGTACAGGTAAAGTGTTGCTACGCCTGGAACATATGTTTAGGTCCTTGGATACTGGGGAGGGTGGAGGTAATTAGGCAGGTGTTACACTTCCTTCAGTTGCAGGGGAAGGTGCTTCAGGGCTGTGGGGGGGGGGGGGGGGGTGTTGGGATTGAAGAAAGAGTGAAGCAGGTGGAGGGAACGGTTCCTGTGAAAGACAGACAAGGGAGGGTAGGGGAGTATATGTCTATTGGTAGCAACTCAGTGGAGGTGGTTAAAATGGCATCTGATGAACTTCTGGATGTGGATGCTAGTGGAATGGTAGGTAAGGATGAGGGGAACCTTAACACTGTTGCGGAAAAGAGAAGGGGTGAGGTCGAAGTGTGGGAGATGGGTTGGACCTGGTTGAGGGCTCTCTCGACAATGGTGCTGGTGAATCCTCAGCTGAAGAAGAAGATGGACATTTCAGAGGCTTCCTTGTCAAAGTTGGCCACACCTGAACATATGTGATGGAGACAGAGGATCTGGGAGAATGGAATGAAGTCTTTACAGGAAGCAGGAGGTTAAGTATTGTATCAATTTGATAGTAAAAAAGTACAATGGCAAAGATGAGTGGTAAGCAAGATGGTGGCGGTAGGATAGTCAGTATTCAGCTCCTGAGCCTGGGGCCCGTCAACTCCTGGGCACCATGGAGGTGGCACCATACAGCGGAGTCCACCACATCCACCCATTCTTCAATCTTTTCCAATCTTTCTCTCATTACCCTTATTCTTTGATGGGCTCAATTGCAACATGAGTGGCAGCAGAAGCAGGCAGCATCGGCGGCAGATAAGGCCCAGTGAAGGAATCATCTTGGACACGGCTGAAATGGCAGGGCCTAGGGTCAAGGCCACAGCAGTGCCAGTGGAGATGGTGGAGGTTCCAGGTTCTGGCTGATTTCTAGTGTCCAGAGAGCGAGCTGAGGAGATCGCGGCCAAGTAAGTGACTGGGAGATGAACCCTTAGACTGGTGTCGTCAGCTGGAGAGAGCTGGACAAATTCCAAATCTTTTGCCTTAATTTCTTGGTTTTTGTTTACAAATCTAAGATGGCGCCAGAGAGTGATGACTCTGCATTTTTCGTGTATTCTGCTACACATGACAATAAATCTAACCTAAGAGGACTGGGAAAGTTTTGAAAACCACCAGAAGATGAACTAAAAATGTAAAGAGGGAGAAAATAAACTTTGAAGGTAAGCTGGAAAGTAACTTGAAAATGGGCAGCATTAGATAAATTTAAAAAAGAGAAGCCAAAGTGAACAAAAAGTTTAATCAATTTGGGTTGATATCTTTGCTCCTTCATCAGAACTTGGTGAAAATCCAGTCACACTTTACCCAACAGCATTGGTGTTTTAATTCATTCACATGATATGGAAATTGCTGGCTTGGTCAATCTGTATTGTCAACTCCTAGTTGCCCCTTGAGTAGGTGGTGCTGAGCTGCCTTCTTAAACTGCTGTAGTGATTGGGGTGTAGGCACACTGACTGTGAAGTTCAGGAGAAGTTCCAGGATTTTGACACAGTGACATTAAAGGAAGACGGAAAATATCAGACTGCGGGTGTCTGGGAAGTAGACCGACGCCAGAGAAGATTGTAGGGAGCTAGAGACTGAAGGGCACTGCATTTGGGGTGTGGTGGCAGGGAGCTGGGTGCAAAGCAGAGAGGGAGTGGTTGGTGCTGGGGCTGGGTGTGAGACCCAGAGCACAGGGGAGATTGGCAATGGGGCAGGGCTAGTGGTCAAGTCTGCGTGCCGGAAGGTGGATGCCGGTGGTTGGAAGATTGGGAGCAAGGCGGCAGAGAGATTCAAATACAACGGATGAACAGATAAGGAGAAGGAATGAAAAATGTTAATCACAGGTTTGAAAACACACCACGGCAATCGGTTTAGTTCCCAATTGTTTAAAAATTACCAAATTGCTGCAAATATTCTGCATAAATTCTTTTGGTCATCATCTTGAAGTCTGAGTGGTGAAATTAGTTGTTTTAAAAACTTGGTGAACATATGTTGCAGGTGTCCGTGTTTAATTCGGTGATCAATCTCACATTGGTAATAACAATTGCAGCATTTCCCAGTGTCCAGGGATATTTTCATTTGGAGTTCAGCGAGTGAGTAATATGGAGCTTGGGTTTGTGGTTTTCCCAGAGTTATCACTCCACCAGAGGAAGAGGCAACAAGTGACGACAGCTCCACATGGCCTTGCTTGAAAGGGTGGAAAAATGGAATTCAATCCAGAGAAGTGAAGGATTATGCAGTTGAGGAGGGCAAACAAAGGGAATACCAATAAGTGGAAGGGCATTGTGAGGAGTAGGGGAGGTGAGAGATCTGTGGAGTGCATGGCCACAGGACCCTGAAGGTGGTAGAACATGTAGATAAGATGGTAAGGAATGCATATGGGATTCTTTAAATTGGGAGATATGTTGAATAGAACAGAAGGATATTATGCTGGAACTATTTAAGACACTGGCTGTGCCACAGCTGGAGTTTTATGCACAGCTCTGATCACCACATCTACAGGAAGGACATCATTGCTTTCCAAAGAGTACAGAGGAATTTCACCAGGGCTTGAAAATTGCAGCAATAAGGAAAGGTTGGATTGGCTGGGTGTTGTTTTCTTTAGAACAAAGGAGGCTGAGGGGTGACGTCATCAAGTTGTACAAAATAATGAAGGGTCTAGATAGAGCAGACAGGGTCAATCTGTTCCCCCTAGTTGGTGAGGTCAATTACTGGAGGCATTGGTTTAAAATGATTGTTGGAGTGATTACAGGGGAGAAAAGGAAAAATGTTTTTAACCAGAGGGTGGTGCGTGTCAGGAACTCACTGCCCATTTTGTGGCAGAGCCAGAAACCTGCAAATCGCTGAATAGAAATCTGGAGTTGCTCTTGAAATGCCATAACTTACAAGACACTACAGACTGGGTTCTGGTGAGTGAGATTAGAGTGGGCAGCTAGTTTATTCAGTCAGCAGACACACAATGGGCTGAATGGACTCTTTCTGTGCAGTAACATTTCCATGATTCTATCAAGAGCAAATGGATAAAGATGCAAGTTCCTGGGCTCAGACGAGCAATTATCTGAGAAACAGTTCAGCCCAGTGGGCTACTGGAGGGGAAGGGAAGCAGCTGATTAGAAGCCTCAATCTTAGTAACAAAGAAGCTCCATCAGCTGCTCGCATTTATTGGGGCAGCATTTCAAATTAGGTATTAAGAAGACCCAAGTTAGTCAAAAGGTTGATCTATTTGATTTTATCCAGTGCATTAACTCCAACACATGGGCTAGAGATTATTGACATCAACAGAAACTGGCTCTAGTCACTATAGTTCAGTTCTCCGTGAAATAAACAGCAAAACGGAATTGCTGTAGTTACTGGTGAACTCGCTGGTGTTTCAGCAGCGTAGGTGAAGTTGTGAATACCTTCTCACACTTGGAGCAGGTGAACGGCCTCTCCCTAGTGTGAATTCTCTGGTGTGTCCTCAAGGTGGGTGACTGAGTGAATCTCTTTCCACACTTGGAGCAGGTGAATGGTTTCTCCTCAGTGTGCACTCACTGGTGTACTGTGAGTAGATACAATTGCCTGAACTTAGATTAGAATCCCTACAGTGTGGAAACAGGCCCTTCGGCTCAACAAGTCCACACTGCCCCTTGGAGCATCCCACTCAGACCCAATCCCAACCCCATTAGCTCGACAGTGATTGTCTCTCGTCAATGCGAAACACAATGGTGCATCAGTTCCCAGAAATTTTATAGCATTTTCCATAGACTGAGCATTTAAAAGGTCTCTCTTCCATGTGAGTGCTTCAGTGGTTCAGCAATTCCCGGGAACTTTTAAAGTCCTTGCCACAATCTAAACATTTAAATAGTGCTTTGTCAGTGTAAACGTGCTGGAGTTTTAGTGAACTTATTTGCACTGAATGGGTGAATGTTGTCTCCCTAGTGTGAATGCGCTGGTGTGTCAGCAGTGCAGATGACTGAGTGAATCTCTGCCCACACTCAGCGCACTGAACTGTCTTTCTCCAGTGTGGCTTCATTGGTGCGCAGTGAACTCCTCTGACCATATGAATGCAGATCCACAGTAAGAGCACAGGAATGGTTTTTCCACAGTGTGAACAAGTTGGCAGTGTGTTAGGTGCCCAGAACGTTTAAAGCACTTTCCACACTCTGGGCAGTGAAAAGGTCTGTCCTCAGTGTTAACTTGCTGGTGTTTCAGCTAATAAAATGTGAGGCTGGATGAACACAGCAGGCCAAGCAGCATCTCAGGAGCACAAAAGCTGACGTTTCAGGCCTAGACCCTTGGAGAATTGAGTGAATCCCTTCCCAAGTCTGGAACATGTGAACATGTGTGATCAGGGCAGGAGAATGACCTCTCCCTTGTGCCGATGAGCTTCCAGCTCAGAGATGGATCTGAATCCTTCCTCACAGACTCCAAATTTCCATGGTTTGTTTTCACTGTGAACAGCACTTTTCCTTTCCATATTAAACATCCAACAGTATGGATGTTACGATAAATTGTGTCAGATGTTCATGTGATGTATTGTTTTAGCTTTCTGATCGCAAGTCATCTCCTTCAAATACCCTGGGTATTGACTTAAAATAGGAGAAAATGGACTTAGAGAGAACCAACAAAAAACACAGAGGCAGATTGTGAAGTATAGCTGAATGAATCAGGTCATTTGTGCAGACAGCACTAGGAGAAAATGACATAAAAGCTATGGGATTGTCATAAAAAACAAACCGAGTTATGGTGTCCTTTAGGGAAGGGAACTGGCCACCCATCAATAGCAGAGTCCAGCCTCTCTGGGAGGAGGGTTGAAGAGAGGGAGAGAGATGTAGAAAGAGGGATAGTGAAGCTGGTGTTGCTGATTGTTGTTCTTGCAATCTTGCTAAATTGTTGTTGCTGATTTGAATGGACTTTGGGGCTAACCCCAGCAGCTTCTAATCCGTCTCCATCCCAGCTCAAATTGATGGAACAAAGGCTTTCAAAAGGGAATTGCATAAGCTCCTACAGTGAAACATAAATTGCTGGACTGTGAGGAGAGGGCAGGGAATAGGAACAATTGGATTTTCACGTGCAGAAAACCAGCATCGGCATGGCAGGCTAAATAAGCAACTACAGCACAGAAGGAGGCCAGCAAGTCTGTGACTCAATGGGGAAAGATCAACAGTGCAGCCAGCTTTGCAAGTAACACCCACCTGGATATCAACCATCTTTTAAATTGCTCTTGCTGGGGTTCCAAGCTCTCTCCTGTGAGAATCTGTGATACAATAATAACAAAACACTGTATCTGCTGGAAATCTGCAATGGGAATATTCAGCAAGTCAAGTAGTGGGGAGAAAAACTGTCAATATTTCACATTGTATTGAATAAATCAGATGGAATATTAAACTGCAGAATTTGATGATCAACAACCTCAGTATTGGAACAGAAATGGACCATACTGTGGGAGAGAAAGAAAATAATTCTGACTTTTGAAGAATCCTGTGGGAAGGTCAAGCTGGTAAATCAGCAACATACAATCAGGAGATAGGCTGCTATAGAGATATGACCAATAAAACACAAAACCTGGGTATGAAATCCCCATTATTAGAAACAAAGGAGGTTAGAAAATGTCAGAGAGGTCAGAACAATGGATAGATGTGGATTCAGATTCACAGATAAAGGGTCACATCAGCCCCACAGACATTGACTCTATCTCCGACAACAGAACAGAGCATTCAAAGATCTACATTGTACATGAATGGTTAAAAATGCTTACCTCTGAAGTAAGTAATATGTAACTGGGGCCCACAGTTGGGAACAGATCAGAGACATCGTCACAGACAAGTCTTGAATTGAGGGAGTGGGTGATGGTCATTGCACGACAGTTTGTGAGTTATAAAATCACAAATGGAGGCTGTTCACAACAGGTGATTGGTGGCCACACCGGACCAATAGGAGGAGGAGGAAGAGGAAGCGATTCTGGAGCTCAGCGAATCTGACAGCATTTGTGGAGAGAAAAATATTTTGAGTTTAGTGACCCTTCTTCAGATGCTGTCAGGCCTGCTGATTTTCTCTAAAGAAAATCACTGTCACTATTTGACTTCAATAGTCTCCCCCTTGAAAAACTGAATTTCTATGTAAGGAAAAAACAATTTGTCTTTAGGTGCTTGTCTCAGCATCGTCTTTTTCTCTCATGGTGCTTACGGGATGGAAAGGACAGTGTGACTGGGGATAACTAGCACTGAGCAGATTCCTACAATACCCAAGGAGACGGTCCCACTCTTGAGAACTACACCACAAAGGGGTCTGGTCTTCAAGGCCTTGCTTCCTGACAAGGACAGCCCTCCCCAACAGGACTATTCACTAACATGGACAGTTTTGAGTCCCAATTACTTGTTGGTTCCCTCTCTACCAACTGTAGATACGATCTAGCAGCAATGTTCTTTAGGACTTGCTGAGCTCATACTCTTAAGTGTTGATGCTGGGCCACCGTTGGTGGTGGAGGTTGAAATCCCCCACCCAGAATATATTCTACACCCTTGTCACCCTCAGTGCTTCCTCCAAATGCTGTTCAACATAGAGGAGCACTGACTCATCAGCGACAGGAGGCATGGTGAGGGCTATTAGCATACCCAGTAATCAGCATGAAGTTGTCTTGCCCACATTTGACCTGGTGTGATGATACTTAAAGTGGTTTGGAGGAAATTTGGAAGATGCCCACGGCAATTCCCCCCTAGCTGTAGACTATAGGCTGTACTCTCTGCTGTTGAGACACCTTTTTAATGGCAGATATGACTGAATGGCCTGTTGGGCCATTTCAGAGGGCAGTTAAGAGTCAGCCCCATTTTGGTTGTGGGTCTGGAGTCATCTATTGGTCAGGATGGCAGAGTTCTGTCCCTAAAGGGCATTAGTCTTTATGACAATGTCGGCTTTGAATTCCAGACTTTTACAGAGTCCAGATTTCACCATCTGCCAATTTTGCCCAGAATGTTATCTGGATGACTAGCCAAGTGCCAGTAACACTACACTATCACCTCCTGATGAGACCAAGATTTCAACAGTGTGGTTCAGATGAAGAGAGTTCCAAGAGACAGAGATGGACTCGTGATTAGGAATGGAATTCCTAGTGGTGAGTGAAGAGAACGACTTTGGGTATTTAAAAAGCTTTTTAATTCAAGGAAATTTCTGCTCACCCACTCCTACATGTGGGATAAGCAGTTTGATAATTTAGTAACAGTGGAGAAACACAGAGGGGTGGCGGGGAGATAGAGCTGGGTGCTGTCAGTGTTTGTGTGAAAACTAGCACAGTGCTTTTGGATAATATCACCTGGTTGCAACGTGAAGATGAGAAAACAGGAAGCGTTAAGGACAGATACTTGTGGGACAACCAAGTTCAGGAAGATTAGACAGGAATGGGAGGTTGGAGATGGGGCAGTAGCTTGCAAAGATGAAGGGTCAGTCTTTCTTAGGAATGTTGGCAGTGAATTTCTTGGCAAGAGGGACAGAACCAGAAGAGAGAGCGAGAGACAGAGCTGTTAAAAACAGCCATAGCATGGGGGTGGTCGGTGGTCAGCAGTTTTGTGAGAATAGGATAGAGGGACTAGAGGTTGGGTCTCATCAATATGAGCTCTCTCAGGTTAAAGTCACTACTGGTCTCTCTCTTGCGCTCTCAATCAGAGAGCAGCCCGATGGTTCTCTGGGACTATGGCGACTACTACTGCAGGGGAGAGGTAAAGCACTGCAGAAGGAATTAAATTGTACCTGAAATATTACCAAACGACTGTAATATACAGCAACAGAATTAGACTGTTCAGTCCATCAGGTTTGGCCCACCATTCGATCGTAGCTGATATGTTTCTCAAACCCATTCTCCTGCCTATTCTTCCTGTAAACTTTGATCCCCTTACTAATCAAGAAAACATCTATCATTGTCTGAAATTCATGCAATGACTTGGCCTCCACAGTCTTCTGCAGCAATAAATACCATAGATTAATCACCCTCTGACTGACGAAATTCTTCCTCATCTCAAGAAGATACAGAATTGGCTGGCCAACAGAAGACAGCGAGTGGTAGTAGAAGGAAAATATTCTGCCTGGAAGTCAGTGGTGAGTGGAGTTCCACAGGGCTCTGTCCTTGGGCCTCTACTGTTTGTAATTTTTATTAATGACTTGGACGAGGGAATTGAAGGATGGGTCAGCAAGTTTGCAGACGACACAAAGGTCGGAGGTGTCGTTGACAGTGTAGAGGGCTGTTGTAGGCTGCAGCGGGACATTGACAGGATGCAGAGATGGGCTGAGAGGTGGCAGATGGAGTTCAACCTGGATAAATGCGAGGTGATGCATTTTGGAAGGTCGAATTTGAAAGCTGAGTACAGGATTAAGGATAGGATTCTTGGCAGCGTGGAGGAACAGAGGGATCTTGGTGTGCAGATACATAGATCCCTTAAAATGGCCACCCAAGTGGACAGGGTTGTTAAGAAAGCATATGGTGTTTTGGCTTTCATTAACAGGGGGATTGAGTTTAAGAGTCGTGAGATCTTGTTGCAGCTCTATAAAACTTTGGTTAGACCGCACTTGGAATACTGCGTCCAGTTCTGGGCGCCCTATTATAGGAAAGATGTGGATGCTTTGGAGAGGGTGCAGAGGAGGTTTACCAGGATGCTGCCTGGACTGGAGGGCTTATCTTATGAAGAGAGGTTGACTGAGCTCAGTCTCTTTTCATTGGAGAAAAGGAGGAGGAGAGGGGACCTAATTGAGGTATACAAGATAATGAGAGGCATAGATAGAGTTGATAGCCAGAGACTATTTCCCAGGGCAGAAATGGCTAGCACGAGGGGTCATAGTTTTAAGCTGGTTGGTGGAAAGTATAGAGGGGATGTCAGAGGCAGGTTCTTTACGCAGAGAGTTGTGAGAGCATGGAATGCGTTGCCAGCAGCAGTTGTGGAAGCAAGGTCATTGGGGTCATTTAAGAGACTGCTGGACATGTATATGGTCACAGAAATTTGAGGGTGCATACATGAGGATCAATGGTTGGCACAACATTGTGGGCTGAAGGGCCTGTTCTGTGCTGTACTGTTCTATGTTCTATGTTCTAATTCTAAATGGTCATTCCTTCACTCTGATGCTGTGTCCTGGGTCCTAATCTCTCCTAGTAGTGAAAACATTTTCTTCATGTTCACTCTATCTAGGCCTGTCTGTATTCTGTAAGTTTCAATCAGATCCCACTTGTAAACTCCATCAAGTACAGATCCAGAGTCTTCCGTCACTCCTCATATGACAAGACCTTCATTCCCACAGTCATTCCTGTAGGTCTCTTCTGGAACCCTCTAACATCAGCACATCGTTTCCTCAATACAGGCCCAAAACTGCTCACGATATTCCAAGTGTGGTCTGACCAGAGTCTTTTAGAGCCTCAGCAGTACATCTCTGCTCTTGTTTTCTTGCTCTCTTGAAATGAATGCCGACATTGCATTTGCCTTCCTAACTACATACTCAGCCTGCATGTTAACCTTAAGAGAATCCAGAACTAGAGCTCACAATCCCTTTTGCATGACAGATATCTGGAGCATTTCCCCATTTTGAAAATAGTCTATTCTTCTAATCTTCTGACCAAAATGTATAACCTCTCACTTTCCCCACACAGTATTCCACCTGCTGCTTCTTTGTCCACTCTCGTAGGCTGTTCAAGTTATTCTGCAGCCTTCCTACTTCCTCAACACTACTTGTCCTCATGCCATGTGCGAACCTAGCAACAAAACCCTCAATTCCTTTGTCAGATCTTTAACGAATAACATGAAAATTTGGTCCCAACACTGGCCCCTGCTGAACTCCACCAGTTAATGGTTGCCATCATGGATCAGTCCCCTTTATCCCAACTCTGTCTTCTGCCGGTCAGCCAATCCCCAATCCGTGCCAGTACTTTGCCCCTAACACCATTGAATCTTGATCTTATTGGCAACTTCCCTTATGACACCTTGTCAAATACTATCGAGAAATCTGAAGAGATCACATCTGCTCGCTCTCCTTTATCCAACTTGTTCAGTACCTCCTCAAAGAATTTAAACAGATTTGTCAAGCATGATACCCCATCCCCTCCCAGCTTGGTGAAGCCATGCTGACTCTTACAAGTGTTCCATTCTCACATCCTTAGCATGTAGGATCCAGTAAAAATCCCCAACATTTAAAACATGAGACAAAACCCTGGACTCTTCAAAACTTTTTAACAGTAAAAGAGACAACTGGACTGAGCTCTGTGGAGAATACACAAACACAACTCTCAAAACTTAGATGGCTGTCTGGAACCATTGTTCAGGCTTCAGTTCCAATTTTCACCACCTCTCAAAGAGGACACTCAACCAAAACTAATAGGCTTCACCAGATTCAAAATCTCCCCTTCCCCCACCGCATTCCATAACCAGCCCAGTTCGTGCCCTCCCCCCACTGCATCACACAACCAGCCCAACTCTTTCCCTCCCACCACTGCATCCCAAAGCCAGCCCAGCCTGTCTCTGCCTCCCTAACCTGTTTACCTCTCACCCATCCCTTCCTCCCACCCCAAGCCGCACCTCCATTTCCCACCTACTAACCTCATCCCACCTCCTTGACCTGTCTGTCTTCCCTGGACTGACCTATCCCCTCCCTACCTCCCCACCTATACTCTCCTCTCCACCTCCCCCTCTCTCCCTCTTTATTCCAGAACCCTCACCCCATTCCCCCTCTCTGCTGAAGTGTCTAGGCCCGAAACGTCAGCTTTTGTGCTCCTGAGATGCTGCTTGGCCTGCTGTGTTCATCCAGCTTCACACTTTATTATCTTGGATTCTCCAGCATCTGCAGTTCCCATTATCTCAGACACTAGCCTTAGACAGCTTTTACAGCCCTGGCGACCCAACTGAGACAGTTTGGGGCCAACAGAAATACCAGACATTCAACCTCAATCAATCAAAACCCATTCACACATACTGTAATCATCAGAAAGCCAATTAACTTCAGAAGAGAACATCAAGAGCTTAAAGAAAACTACAGATTTGAGGAGAGATAATGGGGCACACAGTTAGTATGACTGCCAGACCCATCCCACCACCCTTTCAACAAATCCTGCATGAACAGTTTCCCAACAGGCTTCCACCCCCAACATAATCTCTCTGATGAAGGGTCTAGGCCCGAAACGTCAGCTTTTGTGCTCCTGAGATGCTGCTTGGCCTGCTGTGTTCATCCAGCCTCACATTTTATTATCTTGGAATTCTCCAGCATCTGCAGTTCCCATTATCTCTCTCTCTTCCACCCCCAACAAGCTGCTTTGGAACCAAGAACCACAGAGGCTGAGATGTGAACCAAGAACAGGGAAGCCACAAGAAGGGCCCCATTGGAACAAATGACATCTGAAAGGGGGAAGCCAATCAGAGCTTCCTGAACAACTGCTACCAGGAAAATCCTGTTTCAACGCAGGAGGAACCGACAGCAAGAACCTCAGCAAACAGGTGCATTTCAAAACCACATTTTGACTGGTGATCATAAACTCCAGAGAACTCAAAGTTCCAATCTAGCTACCAAGGAGGGGAAGGTAGGTGGCGACGATGTATTGGGACCCCAAGAATAGGAATTCTGGTTAAAGAGTCTGAAATTAAACACGTGTTTTCTGTGTATGTCAGTAAGACAGTCATCTTACACAGGTAATATAGATAATAGTGAATTTAACAGTACTGCTGTTCTCTGTATTGTGTCAATTTCTTTGTGAATTCTATTTACATATTTTTCTAGTATTATATTTGTCTTTGTATTTTAAATAAACACATTCTTTTGCCCTGATGTACCTGTCTGCTACCTTCTTCATTTAGAGTCACAGAGATGTACAGCATCAAAATAGACCGTTCAGTTCACATGTCCATGCCAACCAGATATCCTAAATAAATCTTGTCTCATTTGCCAGTAATTAGCCCATATCCCCCTAAACCCTTTCCATTCATGGATCCATCCAGATGTGTTTGAAATGTTATAATTGTACCAGCCTCCACCACTTCCTCTGGCAGCTCAGTCCACAAATGCACCACCCTCACATGTAAAGGTTGTCCCTTAGGTCTCTTTCCTCTCTCACCTTGAACCTATGCGCTCTAGTTGTGGGATCCCACCAGGAAAAGGCCCTGTCTATTTACCCTACCCAAGTACCTCATGATTTTATAAACCCCTTAGCCTCTGATACTCCAGGGAAGATAGCTCCAGCCTATTCAGCCTCTCCCCACAGCTCAAACACTTGAATCCTGGCATCAGCCCTGTAAATATTTTCTGAACCCTTTTAAGTTTCACAACATCCTTCATCCAGCAGGGAGTCCAGAATTGCGTGCAGTATTCCAAAAGTGGCCTAACTAATGTCCTGTGCAGCTGCAATATGATGTCCCAAGTCCTATACACAGTACACTGACCAATAAAAGCAAGCATTTGAAATGCTTTTTCACTATTCTGTCTACCTGTGACTCACTTTTAAGGAACTATGAATTTGCATTCCAAGGTCTCTTTGTTCAGCAACACTTCCCAGGACCTTATCATTAAATGTAAAAGTCCTGCCTTGATTTGTCTTTCCAAAATGCAGCAAGTCACACTTATCTAAATTAGACTCTGTCTGCCACACCTTGGCCCATTGGTTATCTGATCTGGATCCTGTTGTACTCTGAGGTAAACTTATTTGTTGTCCATTATACTTCCTCTTTTGGTGTCACCTGTAAATTTACTATATCTCTAACTGTACCTCCCATGTTCACATCAAAATCGCTGATATAAATGATGAAGATCAGTGGACCCAGCACCATTCCTTATGGCATGCCACTGGTCACAGGTCTCCAGTGAGAAGCAACTCTCCACCACCACCCTCTGTCTTCTGCCCTTGAGCCAGTTCTGTATCTAATGGCCAATTCCCCATGTATTCCATGTGAGATAACCTTGCTAATGAGTCTACCACGAGGAACCTTGTCAAACACCTTACTGTAGTCCATATAGATCACATCCATGCCTCTGGCCTCATTAATCCTGTTTGTTACTTTTTCAAAAGACTCAATTAAGTCAGTGAGACATGATTTCTCACACACAAAACCATGTTGACCATCCATAATCAGTCTTTCCTTTTCAAATACATGTAAATACTGCCACTCAGGATTCCCTCCAACAACTTGCCAACCACTGATGTCAGGGTCACCAGTCTGTAGTTCCCCGTATTTTCCTTACTACTCTTCTTAAATATTGGCACCATGTTAGCCAACCTCCAGTCTTCTGGCACATCACCTGTGGCTATCTCAGCAAGGGACTCAGGAAACACTTCCCTAGCTTTCCACAGAGTTCTAGTGTACACCTGATCTGGTCCTGGGGATTTATCCACCTCCTTGCATTTTAAGCCATCCAGCCCATCCTCCTGTGTAATATGAACATTTTTCACAGTATCACTGTTTATTTCCCCATGTTTTATGTCTTCTATATGCTTCTCCACAATAAACACTGATGAAAAATCCCTCTCTCTCCCTACTCTTGTTGATTTTTAAAGGGGGCCTATTCTTTCCCTAGCTCCCTAGTTAATCCTTAATACAAATGTAGAATTCATTTGGATTCTTCTTAAACCTATTTGCCAAAGTTATGTCATGTCACATTTTCGCCCCCCCCGCCCCGATTTCCCTCTTAAGTATACTCCTACTGCCTTTTATACTCCTCTCGGGCTTCATTCGATTTCTTCTGTCTACACCTGGCATATGCTTCCTTCTTTTTCTTTACCAAAACCTTGATTTCTCTAGACATCCAGCATTCCCTACACCTACCAACCTTGTCCTTCACCCAACAGGAACATGCCGTCTCTGGACTTACGTTATCTCATTTTTGGAGACTTACCATTTCCAGCCATCCCTTTACCTCGAAACATGTGCCCCCAATCAACTTCTAAAAGTTCTTTCCTAATACTGTCAAAATTGGCCTTCCTTCCATTTAGAACTTTAACTTTTAGATCTGGTCTATATTTATCCATCACCATTTTAAAACTAATAGAATGATGGTCCGTAGCCCCAAACTGTTCCCTCGCTGACATCTCAGTCACCTGCTCTGCCTCACTTCCAAAGAGTATGCCAAATTTTCCACCTTCTCTAGTAGGTACATCCACATACTGAATCAGAAAATTTTCTCGTACACAAATTTCTTTCCATCTAAGCCCTTAACTCTATGGCAGTCCTCGACCATAACCGCCCTGTTCTTCTTACAGATAACTGAGATCTTCTGAGAAATTTAGTTCTCAATTTCCCACTGACTATTGGGGAATCTCTCGTACAACCCCAAATAAGATGATCATCCTTTCTGTATTTCTCAGTTTCACCCAAAAGCTTCCCTGGACATATTCCCAGGAATATCCTCCCTAGGTACAGCTGTAATGTTATCCCTCATCAAAAACACCACTCCCCCTCCTCTCTTGCTCCACTTTCGACCTTTCCTATAGCATCTATATCTTGGAACATTAAGCTGTGAGCCCTGTCCATCCTTGAACCACGTCTCTGTAATTGCTATGATATCCCAGTCCCGTGTTCCCAACTATGGTCTGAGTTCATCTGCCTTATCTCTTAGGCCTCTTACATTGAAGTAGATGCAGTTTAATTTGTCAGTTGTACCTTGTTCTCTGCTTTGTTCCATTTCCCAAATGTACCAATCTCAGACTGCTCTCTTTCCTCATAATCTCCTTGGGTTCCCCACTCCCCTTTCTGGTGTAAATCCTTGTAAACACCTCGAGCAAATCTCCCTGCCAATATATTAGTCCCTTCCCAATTCAAGTGCAATCTGTCCTTCTTTTACAGATCATTTCCACCCCAGAAGAGATTCCAATGATCCAAAAATGTGAATCCTTATCCCCTGCATTCATCTCCTCTATCCTCCTATTCCTACTCTCACTAACAAGTGGCACCAGGTGTAATCCAGGTATTATGACCTCCGAGGATATCTTTTTTTAAATTCCCACCTAACCTCCTATATTGTTTCTTCAGAATCTCATCCCTTTCTCTTCCTATGTTGTTAGTGCCAATGTGTGCAACAACTACTTGCTGGTTCTTCTCCCCTTTGAGAATATTTTGCACCCTCTTGGAGACATCCTTGATCCTAGCACCAGGAAGGCAACACACCATTCTGATGTTTTGCTGCTGGGTGCAGAAACCTCTGTCTGTTTCTTTGACTAGAGAGTTCCCTATCACAATTGCTTGGAACCTGATGTACTTCTCATCACATTAAAGCCAGTATTGTACCAGAAACCTGGCTGTCAGTGCTATGTTCCACCAAGAGTCCATTACCTCCTACATTTTCCAAAAGAGCATACTTGCTTGAGAAGGGAAGCGCCACAGGAGCCTCCTGCATGATAAGCCTCCCTCTTTTACCCTTCCTGGAGGTAGCCCATATACCTGACTATATCTGCGGTTTATCTCCCTTCCTGCAACTGCTGTCCACCAGAATCCCTAGTTCCTGTAAATTCCTGTTTGTTTCTAACTGCCACTCCAACCAATCCATGCAATCCAATAAGATTTGCAACCAAACACACTTCCTGCAGACATAATCATTAGTAACATGGAACTCTCACTAACCTCCACATCCTCCAGGAAGATCACGTCACACTATTAAATGCCATCTTGGTACCTTAACAATCTATAGACCTAGAAAATAGCACAGTTTTACTGATCTAAAACAACAGTGTCCCAGGCTAACTTAGTATCTATGTTTTATAATTTTAAAGTTTAATCAAGAGACAGATCTCAATAAAACATTTCATTGAAAAGGAGCCTACATACTCACTATTGTAGGTTTACAAAAAATAGTAAGGTTATACTTTAAAAAGCCACTTAGCTGCTTTGTTGCTGAGGGCTTCCCCACGCAGGTTTCTCCAAGGCCAGCAGTGAATTCTGCTGTTTGCTTATTTTTCTTAGATGAACTCCAATATCCAGAGATACTTGAAATCAAATAGTTGAACAGTCAGCTGTGCAGATTCACCGCTGGGTCAGACAGCAGTGCAGGTTTATTTCTCCATTTCATTAACTTCCCATGTGGTCACTAACTTTGTCTGTCTTCCTCCTTTTTAACGTGCCATTGTTTACATCTTTCTTCCCCTGAAGTTCCAAAACAATGCAACAGTTACAAAACAGTAATTACTGCTCCAACACTGAAGATCTCAGAAAAGGAGCAGCCCTTGAAACCACGTTGTTTTCTCATCCTCCATCTTGGATTACCCAGAATTCACATTGATTTGAATGTGAACACAGGAGGTATGATTATTAAGTTTACAGGTGACACCAGAATTGGAGGTGTAGTGGACAGCAATAAGGTGACTTCAGACTACAATGGGTCATTGATCAGATGAGCTAATGGGCCAAGGAATGGCAGATGGAGTTAAATTTAGATAAATGTGAGTTGCTGTATTTTTGAAAGACAAATCAGGGCAGGACTTACACACCTAATGGCAAGGTCGTAGGGAGTGTTGCTGCACAAAGAGACCTTGGAGTGCAGATCCACAGCTCCTTGAAACTGGAAACCCAGGCAGATAGGATAGTGAAGGAGATGTTTAATATACTTGCTTTTATTGTCAGTTCACTGAGAATTAGGATTGGGAGGTCATGTTGCTGCTGTTCAGGGCATTGGCTAGGCCATTTTTGCATGTGCATTTATCATCTCCTGTGATACGAAGGATAGCCTGAAACTTGAAAGAGTTCAAAAAGATTTACAAGGATGTTGCCAGAGTTGAAAGGTTTGAGCTATAGGGAGAGGCTGAATAGGCTGGGGTTTCTCTCCCTAGAGGGTCAGATGGTGAGGGATAGCCTTAGAGAGGTTTATAAAGTCATGAGTAACATGGATACAGTGAACAGACAAGGGTTTTTTTTCCCCAAAGCAGTGGTGCCCAGAACTAGTGGGTATACATTTACGGTGAGAGGGTCAAGATATAAAAGGGACTTAAGGGGTAACTTTTCCAAGCATAGAGTAGTGGGTGTATGTAATGAGCTGCCAGAGGAAATGGTGGATAATGCAATTACAACATTTAAAAGGTGTCTGAATAGGGATGTGAATAGGAAGGGTTTAGAGGAATATGGGCCAAATGCTGGCAAAAGGGACAGGATTTGTTTAGGATATCTGGTTGGCATGGACGAGTTGGACTGAAGGGCCTGTTTCCAGGCTGTACAGCTCTATGACTCTAACATCCTACAGTCTCTACATATGTAGAATGTCCAGAACCAGGGATCGGGGGTGATTCAAACCACATCAAAGTCAACCAACAACAGACTGCAAGGCAGAACCCTACAGCAGTGAACCTCTACACAGTGTTTAACACAAAGCTGATTTATTTGATTTTTGTCCAGAATATTAAAACTTTGGATTCGTGCCCGAATGTGATGAACAGCAAAGTCCAAACGCTGAGATGTCCGAACTCTGTACTGTCTCAGCAGAGTCGATGAGTGAGTGAATGTATTCCTTCCCTTACAAGAAAGAGGCGACTGGCCTATCCCCTAGTGTGATCTCTCTGGTGTCTCAGCAGAATTGATGAGTGAGCTAACTGTTTTTTCCTCACAAGAAACAGGTAAATGCTTTCTCTCCAGTGTGAACTTGCTGTTACACTGAAAATTGAGATGGTTGCCTGACTCCCCCACTTCCACAATGAAAGCACCTGAAAAGTTTCTCATAATGTGAACACGTTTATGGCACATCAGTTCCACAAATCTTCAATAACACTTCCTTCAGATTAGATATTTGGAAGGTCTCTCCTCAATGTGAGCATGTTGATGATTAAAAAAATGTCGTCAGGAACTCGTATAGTGATTCCCACAGCCTGAGCAATTAAAATGTCTTTCATCAGTATGAACAAATTGATGGGACTTCAGTTACACAGAATTCTGAAAGCACTTCCCACAGTCTGAGCATTTGAAGGGTCTTACCTCAGTGACAACATGCTGATGACAAGTCAGTCCCCAGGAGCTTGCAGTCATAGAGATGTAGAGGTGTAAGCACTTAAACAGACCCTTGAGTCCAACTTGTCCATGCCAACCAGATATCCTAGACAAATCTAGTCCCATTCACCAGCATTTTCCCATATCATTTTAAACCCTTCCCATTATTATACCCATCCAGGTGGCCTTTAAATGTTGTAACTATACCTGCCTTCACCACTTCCTCTGGCAGGTCATTCCATACATGCACTACCCTTGCACCCATATTTCCACAGATTCTCCCTAGAGTGATTGTATTTGAGGTTTGTGAGGTCTGTTGATTGGCTAAAGCCTTGTCCGCACACATATGTATGGTTTCTCTGCACCTGAACAGAGCTTTTTTCTTTCATGTTCAAAATCTGATCACATTCTGTTTGTGATAAAATGGACAACTCCATCACATCATGGTGTCCTGTTTGGTTTGTAAATCTTTCCCTTCTAATATCCTATGAAATTGATGTCAAACTAAAAACAAGAGAGAGTGAGAGAATCTCTCACAAGACTCTGGTTTCTGTGTGAAGGTAGGGACTGAAAGAGAGGGTTTAAGACACCTACAAGAACTTTGTCAGAATCTTCCAAACACTCAGCCTCCACGACCGAGAAGGTGCTTGTAGCAGGTGGATGAGAACACTATCACTTCCAAGTTCCCTCTAGTTCACACACTGTCCTGACTTGTCTGACATCCAGTTCTGGCGGAACAGAAATTTCCTCCAATTAAATAATGTCAAAACTGAGGCTTTTGGCTTCAGTCCCCACAAACTCCACCTCATTGCCACTGACAATCCCACTCCCAGGCAACTGTCTCACTCTGAACAAAACACATCATCACCATGATGAAATATTTCATCCTGAGGTGAGTTTTCAACCACGTATCCCCATCACCACCAGGACTACCCACTTCCACCTCAGTGACATTCGCCGACTCCTCCTGGTCTCTGCTCATCTGCTGCTGAAACTTTCATCCATTGCTTTGTTAACTCTAGACTTCACTATCCTGATACACCCCCCCACCGTCCTCCCACACTCCCCTCTCTGGTCATGTCTAACTTCCTCTGAATCCATTACTGAACGTGCTTGAGCTCTGTTTAGTGTTTTATCTTTCCTTGTTCCTTTTATTGCCTGTATCGGAATGATGTTTTTACCAGCCATGTGCTGTTGCCTTAGCAGCTTGACCTTCCCGCACGAGCTCCCACAATCCTGTGAGGGTAGGCGTTACAGGCTATTCATCCAGTGACGTAATCCTGAGGACATCCATAACTCCTGCCGCATGAGTACTCGCACCAAGTCTTGTTAACTCTCCAACTCATGCTCGCGCAGCTAATTTTTTATTATTCATACATGGCACACGAGCGCCCTTGGCTAAGGCAGCATTTATTGCCCAACCTAGAAGTGAGTTTATAGTCAACCACATTGACTCAGATCTGGAGTCACGTGTAGTCGAGACCTGGGAAAGCCAATGAAATGAGCTTTCCACTGCGCATGCCCCTTATCACAGGAGGCGGGAAGACACCGCGCATGCGCATTAATAAGCAATTTCCTGCATAGGGGACATTCATTTACGCTTGGAATTCTGGTTTATTCATTCGCCATTGTAGATTGTAAATTCATTTGCTGTTATGGCTACAAAATATCTTTTTATTTATCTGTCAGAGGGATAGTTGACATATATAGTTCATATAATAGAGAATTAAATACGCTATACGCGTGCCAGGGATATAATATCACAAAGTCTGACGATGAGCCACGTATTAAATGCTCAAATTGCCATACCAGTTTTAGACCATAGGACTATAAAATGTGAGGCTGGATGAACACAGCAGGCCCAGCAGCATCTCAGGAGCACAAAAGCTGACGTTTCGGGCCTGGACCGTTCATCAGAGAGCCATAGGACTGCTTTCTTATTAGAGAGAGACAACTGATGATGGTTTAACCTGAGGGACACTACACCTCAAATGAGTGGAGAAATTGAAAAAGAGAGTCTCTAATGATAACCTCAGATGGTGTGATATTTAAACCCACACCATTTGCATCATGAGGAAAACTGGCAAATGACTCTGAGAAAATATCTGCTTTTTGAAGCTGCCTTCAAGGAGGGAAATGAGGATTTCATGTTCGAGCAAAGAGCAATATTTCCTGTCATTTGTTGATGGAGCTGCTTTTGTTGCACTGAAGCCCTCAAGGTATTGAAATTATTTCGATGAGCATTTGAAACATCAGAGAACATAAGGATATAGGCCAAGTGCTGGAAACTGGATTTTAAAGCGAAATGGTTGATGGCTAGCTTGATATAAAGAGCGAGAGGGTCTTTCTCCATGCTGTTAAAAATTCAGTGACTCTATCATTTTGCAACTGAAAATAAAGTCAAAAACAATGTTAACAAGAAAACTTGCAAGCAATGCATGTACCTTCTTTTGTGCTTCAGTAGTTTGGATTCAGCAAACTCACTGCTGTTTCCTGCCTTTGGTTCACACTCAGGGAGAGAGGATTTATTGGTATGGCACATTCTTAAAATGAGCATAAATTCTTGACATTAGAACTAGTAAAGGCATAAACTCTGTCAGAATCAATGAGAGTTTCACATCAAATATTAAAGCAAATAGGAGAAAGCGCTGAAGTGCTATACAAGCTCTGGGGCTCTGATGTTACATCAAAATGTTCACACTGAGACATCCTCCAGGTGCTCTCACTGCGGGGTGGGATTCAAGTGGTCATTCCAACTCATTGAACACCAACTGATCTCATACTGGAAGACGATGTTCACCTGCATTGAATATAGCAAAGGATTTGCTGTGAAATCCAGCCTGCTCAAACACTAGCAACCTCACACAGAGGTTGAATGCCCAGACTGTGAGAAGCCCTTTAAAAGATCTGAGACCCTGCTGTCCCAATGTGTTCACACTGACAAGAAACAGTTCAGGTGCTCTCACTGTGGGACTAAGTTTAAATGGTAAGCCCTACTCCCAAAACACCAACAGACACAAAATGGGGAGAGACCATTCACCCGCACTGACTGTGGGAACGGATTCACCATGAAATCCAGCCTGGCGCATCTCCATTTCTCTCATGACAGTCATGGGGTTTTACTGTGAATATATCCCTATTTCATAGTGTCCCTCTCTATCTATTAGAAGTTTTGGTTGAAAACAAAATAAATCCACTTTGTGTTAAATGTACTGCATCAAGTAATTTTAAAATCTCTAACACATGACTCTTTGAAATGGTCTCCTTCTGACTGCAGGAATTGGATTTTGCTGTAAATCATATCCAGGACACAACCATTTTCCCTGAGGTCTTTTTCTAATGATCTTTGAATTCCAGCCTAGTTATAGGTTTAATAAACAGATAAAAAGACAATTCTATCAGGTTTGTGGTGAACACAGTCTGCTGAAGTTTTCTAATACCCTTCACACTTTCTTTAAGTCTTTTCCCTTTCTATCTTCTCCATTTGTGAGGACCTCATGGAACTTCTTTCTCATTCAGATTGAGACAATCAATTTGGCTGCATCTTTCATGCCCCTCCTTTCCCTGAAAAAAGTCTCTGAAGTTCCATCTTGTCCGAGCATTGAACTTGCATCTTCTCCAGTTCCTCTCCTACTTCAACAGCTCCTCATGTTCACGAGACCGACTTGATAGTCCCTTGATCCTTGTTCCACTAATTTGCGAAGCATCCAACTTCTTTTAGCTGAAGTTGTTCACAGTTCTTGCTCTTGTCTGGTATGATCCCTCTCACTTTAAATCCACAATCATCATTCATCTCATGAAAACCAGCTTGATCTCATCTCCAAACTCCATTTCTTCTCTGTAGACCTAGAGTTTGGTGTCTCACAATCCATCTCTGCACTGCCACCACGCCAAACCCTGTTCTCACCTACATACTGCCATTAGTGATAACATCCAAAGGCACTGCATTAGTTTTCACATGTCCACTGACACCAATCAACACAATCTCAGGTCACAACCCCAAATCTCCATTATTCCAGCGTTGCTAAATTGTCAGGCTGTGAATCCCACATTACTGGATTTTTTTTCCAATCACTCACATGCCATGATCATTGCTGACTTGGTCAGCACTTAATACCCATCCAAGGCAGTTAAGAGTCAACCACATTGCTGTGGGTCGGCAGTTACATGTAGGCCAGATGAGTAAGGGCAGCAGTTACCTTCCCAAAACGACATTAGTGTATCAGGTAGAATTTTCCTGAAAATAACAATGGTGGCCTCAGCGGAACACATAGCAATAGTGGGCTGTTTATTGCTGTCAGAAATGATGCCCCATCCAACCAATTTGCTGATGGAAAGTAGGGTTAATTGGTAGGGTTAGATGTGTCCTGCTTTTGTGGACATGACATAGCTGGGCTTTTTCTTTAATTTACTGTTGTCAATCTAAGTTTTGCAGTCCACTGGAACAGCTTGGCTAGGCAAAAGCAGGAACTGAATGAGATCATCATCCATCATTTTGTTCACGTTTTTGTTCATCATTTCTATAAATGATTGAGATGATAATATAACAGGTATAGTTGGTTAGTTTGCAGATGACACCAAACTTCATGGTATAGTGTACTGTGAAGAGCATTTTTCTAAGATTATAAAGAGGTCTTGACCAATTGTATCAATGGGCTGAGGGTTGGCAGATAGAGTTTAATTTAGATAAATGTGTGGTATTGCATTTTGATAAAACAAGCAGGGGTACAACTTATACAATTAAAAGCAGGACCTTGTGTCGCATTGCAGACCTAAGATGTGGGATTTCAGATATGTAATTCTTTGCAGTTTGCATCACAGGTAGACAAAGTGATTAAGAAGGTGTTTAGTACACTTGCTTTCATTGCTCACTCTTTTGAGTACAGGAGTTGGGAAGTCACATTGAGGTTATACAGCACGTTGGTGAAGCCTCTTCTGGAGTACTGTGTCCAGTTCTGATCACCCTTTTATAGGAAGGATATTAAGCTGTAGCGGGTTCAGTAAGGGCTTACCAGGATGTTGCCGGGATTGGAGTGTTAAGTTATAAGGAGAGGCTGGATATGCTGGAACTTGTTTTCATTGCAGCATAGGAGGTTGACAGGTGACCTTAGAGAGGTTTTTAAAATCATGAGCAGTATTGATAAGGTGAATGGCAGGTGTCTTTGCATTGTGATGTGCGATTTCAAGACTGAGGGGCATATTTTCCGTATTACAAATGTGACCTCAGATTTCTTGTCACTGTCATAGTAACCATCCAATCAGCTCCCTCCTGTGCTCCCGTCCTCCACCCACTGGGCCAAAGTGCCTCCACTTTCCTTCTTGTCTGTAGCTCAAATCACTTATCTTATCTGCTATAATACTTGCTCAGTACTCATCTTGTATAGAGAGCAAACCTCTGCTCCACTGATACTTCTCCTGCTGACTGAACAGACTCACCTTAGCCGATAGCCTCAACTGTCAGGTTACTGTTGCTTTCAGTATTAAATGCACTGAGGTTATCGGGGGCCAGGCAAATAATCCAGCTGCCTAAGCTAATGCTCTGGTGACACAAATGATGGTAGAATTTAAATCCAGTTCATAAATCTGGAATTACTGAGTTAATCTGAGCAATGGTCACCATGTCTACTGACTGCTTTTTAAGGGCAAATTTTCAGCCCACAGTTTCCTACTTTCTTCT
Organism: Stegostoma tigrinum; assembly: GCF_030684315.1. Lineage (NCBI taxonomy): Eukaryota > Metazoa > Chordata > Chondrichthyes > Orectolobiformes > Stegostomatidae > Stegostoma > Stegostoma tigrinum. Next base: position 14,700,754 of record NC_081395.1, on the reverse strand, counting down.
CCTTCACTTTTTGAATTCAAGGGTTACTTTCACAATTTTTCATTCCAAAGGAAACTTCTCCAAATTAAGGAATGTTTTGGAAATTTAAAACTAATGCACCAACTATCTCATTAGCCCAATCTGTACCTTGGCATTTGTCAGCAAACAGCTCCAACAGTTTGTTTCAATACCACCTTCCTGGTGATTGTAATTTTTCTGAGAGCCTTCTACTTTCCATGTTCTGCTTTACAGCTTTTACCGAGATATTGCTTGTGTCCTCTAAAGTGAAAAGCAATGCAAATTACCTGTTCAATTCATTTGTTCACATCTTGTTGTATTTCATCTGCAGGAGGCTGAGAGATGTACAAAGTGTGAGATTACTTTTAATCTGCAAAGTCAGTTCATCTATGTCAGTCAGACATTTTAAGTTGGTTCACTGCAGCCATCTGATATTAGCACAGCACTGACATTGACATAAAAAACAGGGAAAAGCAAGCTTGAGTGGGGACATCAATATAGTTTGAAAATATTAAATATTGGTCCCAAACTAGCATCTCAGATTCTCTGATCCTAAACCCCCTGAAACAGAGGACTGAACAGATTGTAGGGATATTTGCTGAGGTACTCTCTCTGGAATTTCCTGCTGTCAATATGACTCCCCAGATATAGCTCTCACCCGGTCTGTTTCTCCCTGTCTTTGTCCTGGTCTCTTCTCTGTACATATTGCAGCTATTTCATGCTTGACTTTACAACTTCGATTTCTTATCCCCTTGTTGAATATCTCAGCAGAGTTTGAAAATTTAAAACATTGATCACTTGCTTGCCCCTTAAACCTCTGTCCAGACACAGGATTGTGGAGAGAGTGGGGATTTTGCACAGGATGATAGTCAGTAATGTTCTGAGATCACTGGTAATGACTGATATGCCACATTATTTCAGGTCATAGAGTCATTGGAATGAAGGGCTCATCATATGAGGAGCAGTTGAGGACTCTGGGTCTGTACTTGATGAGGTTTAGAAGGATTAAGGGGGGTCTTATTGAAACTTACAGAATACTGGGAGGCCTGGAAAGAGTGAACATGGATAATATGGTTCTACTAGCAGGAAAGATGAAGGCCTGAAGACGCAGCATCAGAGTGAAGCGACAACTCTTTAGATTTGAGATTCAGAGGGACTTCTTCAGCCAGAAGGTGGTGAATCTGTACAGGCTGTGGAGGTCTGTCATTCAGTGTATTTAAGACTAAGGTAGATATGTTCTAGATTAGTAAGGGTATCAGAGGCTAGAGGGAGAAGGCAGGAGAATGGGGTAGTGAAATAGATCAACATTGATTACATGGCGGAGCAGACCTAGTGGGCCAAGTGATCTAATTTTGCTCCTTTACCTTAGGTCTAAGATGCGAAAACACAAAACTCAACCCAAACAGTAGACTGAAATCTGGCAGTGTCTCAATATTCATCCCCACCTGGATAATATCCACCTCTGAGTGTTAACCGAGTTCCTGGTCATGGTGTAAAAGTTCTCCCTCGCTTCCCTCAGTAAATCTGCATCCTGTTACAATCAGCTAATGGGATGAACCTTGCTCATTTGCTTAACACTAGAATATCAAAGTTGTACAATTCCTTCAAATCATCACTCGCTTTCCTTTTCTCCAACATAGTAAAACTTCACAAATAAAATTAGTCCTCCCGTGAACCATAAGCATTGTTGGTGATAAGGTGAACCTGTGCCAAATGTGGAAAGGGATTCATTCCATTTTCCAATTTCTTTGCTCATCAGAGACAGACTGTTGGCCTGTGCAAAGTGTGGGAATGAATTAACTAAGTCATCCATGCTGCTACCCTATCAGATCACAGCTATTCATGAAATCTATTTATTCCCACTGAACTGTGAACCATCCAACTCACCCAGGTTTACTGATACTATTAATGTTCTTCTCTCTCTCTCTCTTCTGATTCTGTCCCTCTCTCTTTTGCATCTGCTGTTATTACCCACCCTAAAAAATGTAACCCTTGACCTCACTGTCCTCACAAACCACTGCCCATCTCTGACCTCCTTCTTCTTTGGTGTTTCTCAAGGATCTATCCTTAACCGCCTCCTATTTCTCATCTACCTTGGAGCAGGCCATTCAGCCCCTTGACCCTGTTCCACCATTCAATGAGAAATGCTGCCATTATATGACACCACTCAAAAGCACCGCATAGTTTTTCACATGTCCACTGACAACCCCCAGTTCTACCTCACCCCAGCCCTCTCCATTCCTCCACTGTTGTTAAATTATCAGATTGCTCATTTCACATCCAGTACTGGTTATGCAGACATTTCCTCTAATTTAAAACTCAGAAAGACCAAGCCATTGTCCTTGGTTGACAATGCACATTCCATTCCCTAACTACTGACTCCAACCCTCTCATACAGCTCAGAAACAGGCACTTTAGTCCAAACTGACCACACCAACCAGACATCCCAAACAGGTCTAGTCCCATTTCCCAGCATTTGAACCATTTCCCTCTAATCCCTTTCCATTCGTGTACCCATCCAGATATCTTATAAATGCTGCAATTGCAGCAGCCTCCATCACTTCCTCTGGTAGCTTGTTCCATACTCACATCACCCTGGGAGCTGTTTGAACTGGACAGCATTGTTCTGCATTCGTGTCATGTTTCACCTCAAGATGAGTTTCCCAACATTTACTCCACATCATTGGTACCACAAAACTTAGGAGCTGAACTGGTCCATTCAAACTATTGAGTCTATTCTGCCATTCAACAATATCATAGCTGATCTGGCAATTGTCAACTCCACATTTCAGATATTTTCCACATAACCCTTGATTCCCATGTTGATTAAAAATCTGTCTATAGAAGCCTTAAATAAACTTAATGATCTAACCACGACAACCCTCTGTGATAAAGAATTCCACAAGATTCACTACCCTTTGAGAGAAGAAATTCCTCCTTATTTCTGTCTTAAATTGGAGGACCTTTATTCTGTGGCTATGCCCTCTGGTTCGAGACTCTCCCATAAGGGGAAACAAACTTTCCACATTTACCCTGTCAATTCACCTAAGAATCTTGCATGGTTCAATAAGGTCGCCTCTCAATCCTCTAAATTCCAATGTGTACAGGGTCAATCTACCCAATGTCTTCTGATAAAAATATCCCTTCATATCCAGTATCACCACGGGAGAACTGTCTCTGGACTGCCTTCATTGACATTCTTAGATCTGGGATCCAAAGCTGTTTACGATATTCCATTGAAACCAAAATGCTGCAGATGCTGGAAATCTGACACAAAAACAGAACATTGGAAAAGGTCAGCAGATCTGACAGCATCGGTAAAATGAAAAGGGGATCAAGGGTTATGGGAAGCACAAAAGTAATCTAACATGTCTGCATACACCCACTTATAATTTCACACTCACTCATCTCACACTGACACACATGCACATTCGCACACATTCTTTTACACCCTCTCACACACACATCTAAATTTAGACACACACACTCACTCTCACACTTCAAACCCTCGTCTCTCACATTCTCACTCACCAAACTCTCACTTTCACACTCTCACAAACACTCCTTCACCCTCTTGCACATGCACTCACAGAATCACTCACACTCACTGACACTCAGAGTAACAGTTACCTGGGAGTGAGTTAGACTGGAATCTAACCAATGGGTTGGGGAAGAACAGATTCCCAAGAGGGAGTTATAGAGTGGGATCTAATCAAGGGGTCTGGGATGATTATAAATAGAATAACATACCTGAGAGTGACTAATAGACTGGAATCTAATCAAAGTGCCTTGATGCCACACTAAGTCAAATGTGGCCTTAATGTCAAGGGCTGTCACTCTCTCCTCACATCTGAGAATCAACCCCTTTGTCCAAGTTTGAACCAAGGCTGGAAAGTATCTGGTGGCCCTGGCAGAACACAAACTGGGTGCCACTGAGCAGGTGCTACTCAATTAACACTGTTGATGACACCTTTCACTGTTTTACTGAGGTTCAAGAATGTACTGATAGGGCGATTAATGGCTGGGGTGGATTTGTCCTGCTATTCATCGACAAGACATATTCTGGAAATTTTCCAGATTGTTGGGTGGATGCCAGTGTTGTAACTGTACTGGAATAGCTCAGCAGTTGGGAAAACTGAGTGTCTCTCTTATCACACTCGGAGCAGATGAATAGTCTCTCCTTAGTGGGAACTCAGTGATGGGTCAGCAGATGAACAGGCTGAGTGAATTCTTTTCCACACTGTCACCAGTATGAATGTATTGATGTATGAGCAGATTGTGGGACCAAGCGAATCCCTTACCACACTCCCAGCAGGTAAACAATTTCTCTCCAGTCTGAACCTGCTGGTGTTCCAGTAGGTTTGACGTCTGAGCAAATCCCTTCCCACACACGGCAGACAAACAACGTCTTCCCCAAAGTGAGCTCATTGGTGTATAGTGAGGTTGATTGACTGAAACTCTTTCCAAAGGAAGTGCAGAACAGCTTCTCCTTACTGTGAATAAGTAGGTGTATCTAGACATGGATAACATACTGAAGTCCTTCCCACAGGTAGAGCAGGTAAACAGTCTCTCTCTGCATCAATGAATTTCCAACTGGGATGGGTAATTACATTTCTTCCCACAGTCTCCACATTTCCATAATTTCTTCATGGTGTTGATGTCCTTGAGTCTGTCCAGGACGAATAATCAATGTAAGCATCACCTACACACAGACTTATAGATGATTATGTTTCTTTTCACATGTAAATCTTCTCCCCAAAATCCTATGAGGGAGCTTTACAAAAGTCATTCCTGTTAGTTCAGGATAGTAATTCTGAATACATCATTCCAGTTTCTCTGGAACATTGTGTCCTCTTGTTCCCCAAAGATGGAAACTCTTGTCCCAGGAGGCGGTGGCTTTGTCTCAATGTAACTGGTCTAGTCATCCATTACCCCAAGCTATTGTTATGGGAGACGCATTCAAATCCCAACAGGTCAGATGGGGGATGAAAATTTAAGTCAATAAAAATCTGCAATAAAAAGCTGGACTCTGTCAATTGTTGTAAAATCTCACTGCTGTGAGGAGGGAAGTCTGCCTCCTTTCTCTTGGTCTGACATATATGTGACTCCAGACCTACAACAAATTGGTTGACTCCTCACCACCCTCAGGACAACCAGGGATTGACAACTGGCCTGATCAGGGATTAGCCGCATACCAATAAATTAAACAAAAAAAACCTCTTCCCTCTTTCCTGAGCTGAAATACAAATGAGCTCTAGGATAATTCTTCGTTTTAACAAATTTCCGCAATTGAAAATGCAGCTTTAATATTATATCCGCGCTGCGCATGTTCAGGCTCCTGGGTGATTGACGCATGTCCTGGCCAGTAGAAAGAGGGATAACGCAAGACTTTCGGGACGTGCAGGTCCTTAAACCAATCAGAATGAATGAAGGGTGGGCCCGAGCTGCTTACAGAGCATGCGTAGTGATGGTACCTGTGCCGGAACGAGGTGGTTGGCTGACAGCGAAAGGCGAGAGAGAGAGAGAGAGATAGATAGATAGATAGAAAAAGAGGGACTGGGTGGTTTCAGGAATAACCTGTTTGAAGCTGTTTATACCTGGCTAAGTACTGAGCCTCGGGAAGCTCCTTTTGCACAGGATTAGAGTAAAAGGATTTACACACAGCAGACTCAAACCAACAGAAACGTTTGTGTCTCCTGGACTGGAAAGGAGAAGCTTTCGAGCAGCTAGACATTGAAGGTCGGTGAGCTGGAATTTGCATTCTCTTTGCTCAGATGCCGCTGAGGATTTGTAGCATTTTCATTTTCTTGCTGGATTCCCGCTGCCGAACGTTCTTGTGTCTGTTGTAGGAATTGTTGTAGCGAGACAAGTTGCTGAGTTTAACCCCTAGCGCTGCTGGGACTGACCGGCTCCAATAACTTCGAATGCGGGGCTTTCATGGAAGTGTTCTCAGGATTAGTTGCTAAAGTAAAGGGGTCTGTTCAAAGTCTAGGAGCTTGTATTAGGAAGAGGTATTTCTCCAGGATAGTTCTAAAGACATTTGGCAGAAAACTTGGTCACCAGAACTTTCTTGGTTGGTGGTGAGAAGAGTTCTGCCTGTGAGATCCTTCATGCATACCAGCTCTCTCTGTGCCACTGCACGCTGTCCTCGAAGAGGCTGTGGAGGGGATGAGGCTGTCACACCTCTTTCTGGGATGTGCCTATGCAAGGGAATTCTGGAGGGGGAAGCAGTGTTTTTTGTCACGACCAACTCCATGATGCAGAACTCTTGAGTTCTATGGTCTATTCCTTGGTGCGCGCACACACAGAGATAAACCTCAGCTGTGCCAGCAGGACCATCAACTTGGTGAATGATGCTCTTTGGTCTGCCTGAATCTTGCCTGTCTTACAGTTGAAAGAGTTGACCCTGATTGAGTGTTGCAGAAGGGTATATTCCAAGGTCTAGGACTACCTGCTAAGGGACGGGCTAAAGCTTGGGGTAGCTGCTGCCAAAATACAGTGGGAAAAGATCGCCATGTAAGGTCCTTCTGCCTAAGCATAATAAAGTGCACTTAGTAATGTCATCCTGTCAATGCCTCAGCTAAATGCCAAGACTTTAACTGTAAATATTGAGAAAGGTGAATATTGATGTTTGTTTTCTTCTCTAAGTATAGATCTGATTGGCTTCATGAAGCCAATGAAAGTATATTTCTGCATAAAGAAAAAATCCTCAAAAATAGTTCTAATCTAATTATATTGAGCAAGTTTAAAGTGGCTAGCATTTGCTCTCCTATAGTGCTGTTCAGTAAGGAGTTAAAAGATTGTCAGACACGTTATAAAGAAACAGCAACATGTATCCATAAGAAGAGGAGTGTGTCTGAGAGGGTGATTTATAGGTGATGGTTCAGCTTACACACTTGACTTCTCCTTCTTGGAAGGAGTTAGTGTTATTCCTTTAATTGTAGGTGGAAGAAACTGTGGCCTTATGTATCCCACTGCTCTCATTGCCTCTCCTGCCATTGAGGCCTGAGTTTTGTGGAAGTCCAAGACAGGCAGTGGGTCCTTTTGAAGGACATCAGTGAATAGTTCAATTTTTATGACAATACAGTAACTTTTCACGGTCAGTGTTTTCTGAATTTCTTTCACACAAATTACTAGATTCAATGAACACCATTTCACAACGTCCTTTAGTGTCTTAAACAGTTCTTTTCTTTTCTCATACTCACCCTTTCCTGACTTTAATTCATTTTACAGAGAATCAGAGGCATATTCATTAGAAAGAATTCCAAGCAAACATCCTGTCAAGATCTGAAAGTGAGTCAATTCATCAGGGCTTGAAAACCAGTGGATTGTCAACATTTGTCTATTTTGTCTCTGGGAAAAGATTTCAAATATCAGTGTGAGAGGAAATGCACAAAGACACATCCATCCAAGTGAGTGTTCCAGTGAACTGATTGGACAGGCCTTGAGCCAGCTACACAACCTGAATAACATCACAGTGGGGAGAAACTGTGTATCCCTGTCCCTTGTATGGACAAGGAGTCAGTTGATCATCCAGTATGGAGAGACATGAGGACACTTGCACCACAGAAAAGCCATGGAAATGTGCAGACTGTGGGAAGGGATTCAAATGCCCATCCATGCTGGAAACTCATCGTCGCAGTCACACTGGGGAGAGGCCATTTATCTGTCCCCAGTGTGGGAAGGGATTCACTCAATCATCTGACCTTGAGAAACATGAACGCACTCACACTGGGGAGAGGCCATTCATTTGTCCTGAGTGTGGAAAGGGATTCAGTGACTCATCCACCCTGTGGAGACACCAGCGAGTTCACACTGGGGAGAGGCCATTCATCTGCCCCGAATGTGGCAAGGGATTTACTCGGTCAGCCCACCTGCTGAGACACCAGCGAGTTCACACGCGGGAGAGACCATTCCTCTGCCCTGAGTGTGGGAAGGGATTCAGTGACTCATCCTACCTGCTGACACACCAGCGAGTTCACACTGGGGCAAGGCCATTCCCGTGCTCTGAGTGTGGTAAGGCATTCTCTCAGTTAGCCAACCTCCGGGCGCACCAACTAGTTCACACTGATGAGAGACCTTTCAAATGTTCGCAGTGTGAGAAGAGCTTTAAACGAAGACGTGAAATGCTGACTCACCAACGCATTCACTCTGGGGAGAGGCCATTCACCTGCTCCGTGTGTAGGAAACAATTTGTCCATTCAAAAAACCTTCTGAGACACCAACGAATACACACTGGTGGGAAGTTGTTACCTGCTCCCTCTGTGGGAAAGGATTTACTCAGTCATTCCACGTGCTGAGATGTCAAGTTCACAAGTGACTGCAGGGCAGGCATTTGTTCCTGTTGTTCTTAAAACTTTGACTCAATCTTTCCTTCCCCACCCCCCACCCCGATCAGCAAGCAGATGCAGTGGAACAGGGAAAATATGTGGTGCTTGTGATGTGACAGGGGCAGGCCAGCAGGAGATGGCATTGTATCACTTTAAACACCAGAGGGATAGAGAGACACTGTGTGACTTTGATTCATCACATTTTAATTCAGTCAAAAGTGTGTCCCATTGCAGGCAGACATGAGTATGCACACACACATTGACACACAGGCCCAAAATCAGATTAATAGAAACATGCAGACTATCATACTCTTATTTCTGGGACAGCGTGTCCTATTGCAGGTAGAGTTGGTTACATACACAGACACACAGGCAAACTTGGGCACACTCCAACTTCCCTCCAGGATCAAGTGTGTCCTACTGAAGGCAGAGCTGATCACACCAACACAGACACACAGACAGAAATACACAGAGTGTGACACAGAATAACCAGCACACACAGACTTTCACAAATGCGCCCACAGATACTATGTCGCTGGGTGTATATAGTTGGGGTTTATTTGTTTATTAAACCCAAGTTCATTGGACAATTAAGTGAGTTAATTTGTACAATACATCACTAATCACTCTTCCATTGTAAAATGGATTGATTCATCTGTATAATTCTCAAACTCCTTAAAAGCAAACTTGCTGACTTGTTCATTTCAGTCCCACTTATACCCTGTGTTGATTTATGTGAGAAAATCTTGTGTTCCCTTTTGTGGAATAAATTTGTGTTTATTTGTTGCAGAAGCCTGTGTTTTGTGTCTAAATGACCCTGTGCTCTGGCTGCTGCTGGTTTGAAACTGCGGCTTTGTCTCTGTGGATTTTAGGTCCAGGGCCAGTTGGTGGCAGGTGCTTGATGAGAGGGAAGACTAACCTACTGAGCTTTTACTTTCTCTCTCATGGTCAGTCCTGGAAGCCATGGTTCCTTTTGCCGTTTGGACGGCGCAAGAGGTGTGTGCTGTGTGTGCGTGTGTCCGAGGGTAATTGGAAGCTCAATGCCAGTTTTGATCGCTAACATCAATCTCAGCTTCCACACCTTGCTGAACCACCTAGACTGAAGCAGACCCTGGATTAGAGTCTGATTCTCATGGGATAGGGGGAATTGTGAGCAACCAGTGAGAACTGGGACCCAATGGAATGATGAGTATCCTTTTCTCAGTCCCCCTTCTTTCATCTGTCTTCAGACTCCCACAACAAGGTTTTACAGACTTTCCACAATTTTGCAGTCCTCCCCAAATGTTGTATCCACCCCAATCATGCAGCTCTCACCCTCCCACCCCAATCTTATGCAAGCCTCAAGTTGCTTCCATCTCAGATTTTTCACCCCTGAACACTCTTGTATCTCTTCCCCACACCCCCTACAACTTTGGTACTCAAACCCCTCCAAATTTTTGATACCCCAAAATATTATCTGTGCCCTAAATGTGTCACCATTCCCAATTTACACCCACTCCACATTTTATGCCACTACTCTGCCCTCGCCCCACCGTTTTTACCCCCACCTTTTTTTTGCCACCTTTCAATCACACAGCCCAATTTTACACCTGTCTGCACCTCACATCTCAATTTTTCAACCACCCTGAACCCTTTGAATACATTCCAATCTATAACACAATCCTCGGTACCTGTTACTCTGTATATAAATTACCCCCAAATCCCTTAATTATATTTCAGATTGTAACTTACACCCCAGCACATGTTATGCTCTATTTAAAACCCCTGATCCCCTCAGGTAGATTCCAGTTTGTAACTCATTCCCCATTTGTGTTCTGCAATATAGAAACGCACAGACTATCAATGAGATTCCATTCTCTAACTCAGTAGAAAGTGAATTGTTGAATGTTAAACTGGGAGCCAGGAAAAAGAGCTGCAGTTTAATTTCTATGATATTTTGTTTTTTCAAAAATGTTAATTTTGTGAAGTGCAATGGTTCAACAAGACAGCTCATTCCCACCTTCACAAGGGATGATGGGAATGCAGGATAAATGCTAGCCCAATTAGTGAAGCTCTCATCCTGTGAACAAATGAGAAAAGTACAATTCCTTTCACTTCCTAATCATTTGCTGGCCTTGCAGACTAAATCCATATGATTCATATCTCAGAATACCCAGATCCTGCTGTACCTCAGACTCTGGCAACAAATCCCTTTGAAGGCTCTTTATTGATTCTACAGCATCACCTCCTTGTACTGCCTTGGACAATATTTTACCCATTCACTGACCACTTCTACATCATTCAAGAATATCTCTTACATTCTGTTTGCAATTTACCTTCCAAACCATTTTCAGTAAGAGAATGTTCAATTTTTTTTAAAATCAAAGACTGACCTGTTCATACCTGTTGGAAATCCAAATACCCTTATGTTACTCCTTGTCCCTTGGTCAGTGAATGCTGTTTCTCACTCCTTTCCCAGATTATCTGTAAAATACCACATTCATCCATTAGCCTTTTTGAGTTGATTCATGGTGACCATGTTCCCCTGTACAATCGCAGCAAGACTCCCTCATTTTCCTAGTCACTTCTCCTTGGAAAATCGAGCAACCCATTAGTTGTCCTCGTAATATTTGGTGGAACCATTACGTTAGCTTTCTGTGATTTGTGCACAGGTCAATAATATTTCTAACATAACTTATTTCCTTATGAAGGGCTTTCCCTCTCTCCTACTTCCTCCATCCTCACCTCCGACAAGAATGAGGAACTTTGACCTCTTAGAGGAGGGTGAAGAAAGTAGTGATGTTGTGCATTTGGATTTTCAGCAAGTCTTCAATATGTTCCTGGAGCATATGGAAGCTGACAACCAAGACTCCTAAGACCACTAGGAATCATGGTGGCTTGTAGCCACTCTACGACAAACACTTACAAGGATTAAACACCCCATTCCCACAATGTTCAGAACAAACATGGTTTAACAACTGCCACAATCATTACATCAGATAGAGAAGAAGGAAACTAGCCATCAGAATAAACAAACATCAGTTAGCAGCAAAATGGCATGATGAACTCTCCTTAATATCTGTACATTTCAGACAATGAAGGCCATCAGTTAAACTGAGACAAAATAACCATAGTAGCCCAAGCCAAATATAGACATGCACAGGAATTCCTAGAGGCATGGCTGTCCACCCATACTTCAATCAACAAACATATAGGATTGGACCCCATGTATAAACCCATACAGATCAAAACCGGAAATGACAGTAATCACCATAACAGACCAGACAGTATAAATTCCAAGCGGAGTAGAATAACGTTGCTTCATTGGAGAGTCCACTGATGATGTCAATCCAGCAAAGTGACAAAATGTCTGAACAAAAGCAAGCTAGCTTGGTGAGTAAATCAACAGCCTTCTATCCTTTCTTTCCAGATCCTTGGCCCTTTTTTAAAGTACTGATCTCTGCAGTGTCTTTTGTGTTGTGTGTGTGTGTTTCTTTAAGGCAATATAGTTCTTATTCCAGATTAAAGTTCAGCTGTTAACCAGAGTTTGCTAGAAGTTTTAAGAGTGAGTTCCAGTTTATAATAAATGGATTACTTTGAATTTTTGTTTAAAAGAAGTCTGGTGACAGTCTCATTTTTTCTGCATAGTTGTACAGTGGGGAACTAATTGGCTGTTTTGGTGAACAATTCAATGCATCTCCACAGTGTTACGGGTCTGTACTGTAATTGATTACCAGTACATTCTTCCTGTCACAGTCCTAACAAGAATTCTAATTCTCTTCCTTAAGGAGGGCTAAACTTGTGTTGGGACCCATTCAAAAAAGGTTTCAAAGGCCACTGCTTCAGATGACAGGATTATTCTATGATAAAATATTTGAGTTTATATCTCTTGGGGTTTAGAAAAATAAGTGGTGATCTCATCTCATAAACACAGGTCAACTTCTGATGGGACCTGACTGGTTAACTGCTGAGAGGATGTCATCTCTCGTGGGGGAGCTTTGAACAGGGAAAATCTGTTTAAGATTTGAGTCTTTGGTTTGAGACAGACAAAAAGAATTTGTTCTCAAAAAGCTTGTGTGTGTTTGGTGAGAGAGTAGTGCAGACTGGGTCATTGAAAATATTCAAGGCTAAGGAACAGATTTTTCGTCAAAAGGGACAGACAGTGAGATCAGTAATGAGCTTGTTGGATGGTGCAGCATGTTCGATGGACCAAATGGCCTAATGCTACTCCTATTTCTCATGTCCTGAAAAGTCCAATGTTAACTTCCTGTGACCTACAGCTTTCATCCTTACTATTGAGCACTTGCGCATCTTTGTATGATCTGAAAATTTCTGCATCAAGGACATAATTCTGGAATTATTGATTGAGCCCAGTGCATCCTCAATGGAATCAATCATTTTGTCACATAAACAAACACCCATTGACCAGCATTCATTGCTTCCAGCCATCCAGTCAATTTTGGATGTAAGTTGTAACTTGTGCTTCGATCTTGTGATCTTCATTTTTATGCCCAGTGTACTAGGTTGGACCTTACAGACCTGGAGATAATGTTTCTACTTGAGGGCAAGATCCAAAATGAAAAACCATGATCGCACAGAAATAAGGAGAAATGCCTTTCTTCAGTGTTATTATGATGTGGAGCTCACCACTTCAAGCAATAAGCTGAGTTACTTTCAAAGCCACGTGCAAGGAAAGGGACTAGGAAGAGAAGCTAAAAGGCTGAGGTGAGGCCAATGAAAAGTGGTAGAGAAGCTGAAGCTGATGTTTTGTGGGCAATAGGCATAAAAGTATGGGCAGATAGGCAGACAAAACAAAAGTTGGCAGAACAAAGGGACGGATGATAGTCTGCAGGGAGAAAGAAATATTAATAATGGGGAGCATATGTGGATGAAAATGGGTTGGCTGTGCTGAAAGCAGCCCATGTTGTGACGGGGCCTGAGCTATGGAGGTGCATAAAGACATCAGACATAGGAGCACAAGTAGGCCATTTAGTCCATCAAGTCTTCCACCATCAAAAGAGATCATAGCCAATCAGATGATCCTTAGCTCCACTTTCCTGCCTTATCCCCACAACCCCTGATTCCCATATTGATCAGCAATCTGTGTGCATGCTACCAAGCTTTTAAATATCTGACTTTTTTCTTTTTCTATTTATTTGTGGAACGTGGTTGTCGCTGGCTAGCCAGCATTTCTTGCCCATCCCTAGCTGTCCTTGAGAAGGTGATGGTGAGCTGCCTTCTTGAACCAGCAGTCCACCTGCTGTGGGTTGAACCACAATTCCATTAGGGAGGAAATTCTAGTATTTTGACCCAGCCATAGTGAAGGAACTGTGGTATATTTCCAAGTCAGGATGGTGAATGGCTTGGAGGGGAACTTGAAGGTAGTGGTGTTCCCATGAAACTGATGCTCTTGTCCTTCTAGGAGGAAGTGGTCGTGGGTTTGGAAGTTGCTATCTAAGGACCTTTGGTGAATTTATGCAGTGCATCTTGCTGATAACACACACTGCTGCTACTGAGTGTTGGTGGTGGATGCTTTTGGATGTAATGCGAATTAAATGGGCTGCTTTGTCCTGGGTGGCGTCAAGCTTCTCAAGGATTGTTGGGGCTGTATTCATCCAGGCAGGTGAAGAATATTCCATCACACTCCTGATTTGTGCCTTGTAGATGGCGGACAGGCTTTGAGGCGTCAGGAGGTGAGTTACTGGCCACAGTATTCATAGCTTCTGACCAGCTCTTGTAGCCACTCTGTTAAAGTGGTGAATCCAGTTGAGTTTCTGGTCAATGATCACCCCCAGGATGTTGACAGTGGGGTTTCAGTGATGGTAACATAATTGAATGTTAAGGAGTGGCGGTTAGATTGTCTCATTGGTGATGGTCATAGCTTGGCATTTGTGTGGCATGAATGTCACTTACTACTAGTCAGCTCAAGCCTGGATATCGTCCAGATCTTGTTGCATCTGAACACGGATTGCTTCAGTATCTGAGGAGTCGCGAATGGTCTGAACACTGCAATCATTGGTGAAGATCCCCACTTTTGACCTTATGGAGGGAAGGTCATTGATGAAACAGCTGAAGTTGGTTAGCTGAGGACACTACCCTGAGGAACTTCTGCAAAGGTGTCCTGGAGCTGAGATGATTGACCTCCAACAACCATGACTATGTTCCTACATGTCGGGTACGAATCCGACACCAGAGAGTTTTCCCCACTTATACCCATTGTTTCCAGTTTTGCTAGGGCTCCTTGATGCCACACTTGGCCAAATGTAGCCATGGTATCAAGGGCTGTCACTTTCACCTCACTTCTGGAATTCAGCTCTTTTGTCCATGTTTGAACCAAGGATGTAATGAAATCAGGAGCTGAGTGGCCCCCGCAGAGCCCAAACTGGGTGTCATTGAGCAGGTTATTGCTGAGTAGGTGCTGTTTGGTAGCACTGTTGATGACAGCTTCTATCACTTTACTGATACTTCAGAGTTGACTGATGGGGCAGTAATTGGCCAGGTTGGATTTGTCCTGCTCTTTGTGTACAGGACAAGTTTGGGCAAGTTTTCCACATTGCCAGGTTGACACCAGTGATGTAAGTGTACTGGAACAGCTTGGCTAGGGGAGCGGCAAGTTCTGGAGCACAGTCTTCCATACTATTGCCGGAATGTTGTCAGGGCCTGTAGCTTTTGCAGTATCTGGTATTTCCAACTATTTCTTTATCACGTGAAGTGAATAAAATTGGCTGAAGACTGGTATCTGTAATACTGGGGACCACTGGAGGAGGCCAAGATGGAGCATCCACTTGGCACTTTTGGCTGAAGATTGCTTCGGCCTTATCTTTTGCATTCATAAGCTGGGCTCTTCCATCGTTGAGGATGGAAATATTTGTGGAGCTTCCTCCAGTGAGTTGTTTAATTGTCCACTGCCATTCACAACTGGTTGTGAAAAGACTGCAGAGCTTAGGTCAGATCCATTGGTTGTGAGCTGCTTACCTCTGTCTATCGCTTGCTCCTTTTGCTGTTTTGCATGCAAGCAGTCCTGTTTGGTGGCTTCACCAGGTTGGCACCTCATCTTCAATTATGCCTGGTGCTGCTCCTGGCATGCCCTTCAGCATTGTCCGTTGAACCAGGGTTGATCCCCTGGCTTGATGGTAATGATTGAGTGGGGGATATGCCGGGTCATTGAGCTGGAATACAGTTCTGCTTCTGTTGATGGCATACAGTGCCTCATGGATGCCCAGTCTTGGGTTGCTAGATCTGTGCAAAATCTGTGCCATTTAGCACGGTGATAGTGCCACACAACACAATGGAATTTATTCTCATTGTGAAGGTAGGACTTCATCACCACAAAGACTATATGATGGTCGCTCTTATTGATACTGTCACGCAGTTAAAATGTGGAACTCACTCCACAGGAGGTGGTTGAGGCAAAGAGCTGAGGTGTCTTTGAAAGGAAGCTAGACAAATGCATGAAAGAATGAGAATCGGTAGCTGTATATAACCACTTGGAGAAGCTTGTTCACCTGAAAATTCAACACAATCCTGTGTAAATTACTTTTACAGAGTATTAGAAGGGGACGATGTGGAGAACATACATGCAGAGCAACTATCATGCTGATATCTAACATATCTTAAAAAAAATCACAATGTCATTGACCTTTGAATGTAGAATAAGAAATGTGCATCTTCTATTTGTATGTGAGGAATTTTCAATCATTACTGGGACATAAAATCCATAAGGATGCACAATACAGAATGGTCCAGAGAAGCAATTGTGGAAAGACCTTAAACTAGTTCCTCAGCATGAGTGAGACTGTTCCAATCAAGTGACTACATTGAGAGAGAGCATTTTAACCAGTTACACAGCTTTAAGTAAAGGCATTTTATTCTTGGTGGGTAGAGACATGCCCTGTGAACAAAGATCAAATTGAGATCCATAGGCAGTGACAATATGGAGAAATTGTGGAATGCAGCAACTGTGGCAAGGGGTTCAATTATCCATACCAACTGGAAACACATCACCGCAGTCACTTTGGGGAGAGGCCATTCTCCTGCTCCACATGTGGGAAGGTTTTCACAAAACTTTACACTTGGGAATTCACACTGGAGAGAAGCCATTGATCTGCTCAGTGTGTGGGAAGGGATTCTCTAATTCATCTAACGTTCCGGTACATCAATACATTCACACAGGGGAGAGTCCTTTCATCTGTGGTGTGTGTGTGAGAAAGACTCTCGACTTTATCTGACCTTCTGAGACACTAGCAAGCTCACGCTGGGAAGAGGTTGTTCATCTGCTCCGAATGTGGGAAAGGATTTACGATCATCCAACATGGTGAGATACCAATGAGTTCACAAGTCACTGGTCATCTTCTATTGCTGTTAATCTCAATCAGGACTGATTATGTTAATTCTGAGAACTGGTATTTCTTGCTGATAATGTAAGTATTTGAAGCACAGCTTAGTATTCTGGTTTATATGTCAAATCAATCAGTTTATTTTTAAGCACCAAATATGTTTGTGTCCTTGATGCATTTGGAAGCAGAGGACAAACAAAAGGGAAATTTAAAGTAAGCAGCAACATGAAGATCTGACAGAGTTACTCAATTCTTCAGGACTTGAATATTATCAGTCTTTGGATGCAGAAGGGTAAAGGATTATCTTCAGTTTGTGGGGGAAGGTGTGTGTGTATGTGGTCTAACTGCCCTTTGTCTCTGACATGTTGCATTTTAAGTCCATGGTGTTCACTATAAAATCTCTTAGACATAGCAAAGTTGATGCACACATCCTGTTCAATGACAGGATTCATTGACAACCTCACAGTGAAGGCACTCTGAGGTGGCAGTGGTCCCAGTATGATAGAATTTTACAATCATTTTGAGGGAAAAGAGTGGATATGAGACGAATATTTTAAACTTAAATAAGGCCAGTTATATAGGTGTAAAGTGAAAGTGAAGCAATAAATTAGCTTAGAAATCGGTCAGTTGAGATACAGTGTCTGGTATTTAAGGGGGTACTTCAGAATATATGGAACAGATACATTTGAATGAGAAAGTAAAGTTCCAAGTATATAAGTATGCTCTGGTAGTCATCACAGAGATATGGTTTCAGGATGACATAGATTGGGAGCTAAATGTTGAAGGCTCCACAACACTGAAGACAAGGAAGCTGGGAAAAGATGGAGGAGATATTACTTCATCTGTGGTCAACTTAAAAAAAGAATTCAAGATCAAGTCAAACTTAACTTAAAGAAGAAACGTACAATTGTTGAAGGATGGGTGGCAGGGTTGACAATGGGACAGATTGTGCAGAATGGCTACAAGATTAATAAAGGAGGGAAAGCTAATTGAAAATAAGAAAACATAGTTGAGCAGTTCCTCTAGATATTTAAAAATGGAGAGAGTTAAAGTAAGCATCTATACTAGAGAAAAAAGCCTGGGGAATTACTTACAGAAAATAAATACATGGCAGGTAAATTGAACAAGTATTTTTCATTGGTCTTCACGATAGAGGAGGCAAATAACATCCCGTAAGCAGCAATTAATGAGGAGAGGGAGAAGCTGAAGACAATTAGATCAGCAGAGAAATGTTATTCAGTGAATTGTAGAAGCTGCATGTTGAGACATCCCTAGGTCCTGATGGACAACTTCCTGGGATCTTAAAAGAAATGACCAGAGTGATAGTCAATGTGGTGGTTTTGAAATTTTCTGAGATTCAAGGAAGATTCCATAGATTGGAAAATAATAATAAATTTAGCTACTTTATTCAAATGGGAATAGGCAGAGAATGCAGGAAACTGCAGGTCAATTAACTTCTAAAATATTCCCTGTAACAGAGCTTATGATCAAAGATGACCTAACAGCGCATGAAGGAAGTTTCAAGGTGAGAGTTGGCAAGCAGTAAATCAAACATTAAATAATTTATTGTATTCCTTTGAAGAAATAACCTATTCTTGATGAAGGAGAGTCAATGGTTATGGAGCAGCAATGACAGATGTTTCTGCAGGGAGTTCAGGAGGCAAAACAGAAATTCATCGCAAGGAAGAAAAACCGTGCCGGGGAGGATGAGGCAACCAGTGCTGACAAGGGAAGTCAGGTATGACAATACTGTGGCTTAAAGAGGTTATTTTGTCCTGGTCTCTTTTATTTGAAGTGAGGTTGTTAGGCGACAAACTAATCTGTCTTCAGAACATACATGCAGAGCAACTGTCATGCTGATATCTAACACATCTTTTAAAAAAAAAATCACAATGTCATTGACCTTTGAATGTAGAATAAGAAATGTGCATCTTCTATTTGTATGTGAGGAATTTTCAATCGTTACTGGGACATAAAATCCATAAGGATGCACAATACAGAATGTCCAGAGCAGCAATTGTGGAAAGACCTTAAACTAGTTGGTCTAGTTTACCAACCCACTAGCACATACAGCTTGTGAGGACTTGCGTATTTTTTAAAAATGGGAACAATAGGAAGCAGCCGAGATAGTTGTGGCCAGCTCTCACAGACCAGGATGTCTAGTTTTTAGTTTTTTAGCTTTAAACAGTTGCTGTTGTGAGCTTGAAGAAGTGGAAGTTATTTTTCCCCCTCTCCATTACAGTCAAAAGCTGGGGTTCTCCACCAAGGTTGCTGGCTTGCATGTGAGACAAAATCTGTTTTTCTGAATTTGCTTTTTTGCTAAGGGTATGTAAAAAGGGACATTGAAACAGTTAATTAGTAGTAGTTACTGTGTCTGTTATTCTATTAAGTTTTACGATAGTTAAGTTATTCTAAATTCCTCATTCTCTTGTTGTATCTTAACTATAGTGCTTAAATAAATGTTTTTCTTAACGTCAAGTAGTTTGACAAATTGATTGCCTTTGGAACACAGCACATTAAGTTTGCCTTTAAAATAAGAAAAAGTAGGGTCTAAGTTACGTTCTTAGAATATTGTGAAGGGGTCTGGTTTGGTCCATAATGTAGGGACAGCATAAAAGCAGGGGTAAAAAACTGAGAATGTGGTGAAGATTAGTGTGAAGCCAGAGGGTTAGGAAGCCTTAAAAAAAAAACTAGCAGAGGAAAACTAAGAAAGCAAGTTAGAGTAAACCAGTTTGTAAAATAAAAGAAGATTGCAAGAGTTTTTTTTAGATTTCAAAAAGGTAAGCGAGAGGAACAGGTGGAAATTGGACTGGAGGAAAATGAGGCTGGAGAAGTAGCAATAGTGAACAAAAAATGGAGGATGAACTGAATAGGCAAAGTCTATTTTGCATCCGTTTTCCCCATAGAAGACATCAGCAACATACTAGACCTTCAAGAGAGTCGGGCACAGGGTTGAGTGTAATGACCATCAGTAAAGAGAAGGTGGATAGATCATGTGGACAGGGTGCATTACACCCCAGAGTTCTGAAGGAGATAGCTGAGGAAGTTATGGAGGCATAAAGTAGTGATCTTTCAGGATCATGAGTCAGGCAGACTATGAGGACTGAAAATGGCTAATGTAATATCTTTGTTTCAGAAGGGAGGGAGGTAAAAGACAAGATACTGCAGGCTGGTTAGCCTGGCCTCAATCGGTTTTTAGTGTACATTAAAGGTGAAATTACTGAGCACTTTGAAGTGCATGGTAAAATAGGGCAGAGTCATCATGGAATCATCAAGGTCATGCCTAACAAACCTGTTAGAATTCTTTGAGGAGGTAATGAACAATCAAGAGAAAGGAAAGCCAATGGACGTGACCAATTTGGATTTCCAGAAAGTCTTTGACAAGGTGCTATGCAGGAGGCTGCTAAATAAGATAAGAGGCCATGGTGCTCGGAGCAAGGTCCTGGCATGGATAAAGGATTTGCCAACTAACAGAAAGCAGAGTGTCTTTTTCAGGATGGCAGCTGATGATGAGGAGTTCGGGAGGAGTGGGTGTTGGGACCTCAACTCTTCACATTATATATTAACTATTTGGATGAAGGAACTGAAGGCATTGTTGCCAAGTTTGCTGATGACACAAAGATAAGTGAAGGGACAGGTAGTGTTGAGGAAGAGGGGAGGTGCCAGTAATATGTGGACACGCTCAGAAAGTGGACAAAGAAGTGGCAGGTGGAGTCCAATGTGGGAAGAAAAAATGAGGCTTTTTTTTTCTAAACAGGGAAAGAATTTGAAGTGCAAAGGTATTTGGAAGTCACTGTTCAGGATTATATTAAGGTTAAAATGCAGGTTCAGTTGGCAGTTAGGAAGGCCAATGTAGTATTAGATTAGATTACCTACAGTGTGGAAACAGGCCCTTCGGCCCAACAAGTCCACACCGCCCCTTGAAGCATCCCACCCATGCCCATCTATAACCCACATACCCCTGAACACTGCAGGCAATTTAGCATGGCCAATCCACCTAGCATGCACATTTTTGGACTGTGGGAGGAAACCGGAGCACCTGGAGGAAACCCACGCAGACACGAGGAGAACGTTTGAACTTCACACAGACAGTCGCCTGATGCTGGAATTGAACCCAGGTCCTTGTTGCTGTGAGGCTGCAGTGCTAACCACTGAGCCACCGTGCCAACCTAAATGTTGGCATTCATTTCAACAGAACTTGAATACAACAGCAGACATGTATGCTGAGGCTTATAAGGGTCTAATCGGATTGTATTTGGAATATTGTGAGCAATTTTGGGCCCAAAATATAAGGACAGATGTGCTGGCATTAGAGGGGATCCAGTGGAGGTTTACGAGAATGATGCTGTGATGAAAGGTTGTCCTGTGAGGAGCAGTTGAGGTCTTTAGGTCTGTGTTGATGGGGCGTAGACGTTTCTGGAGGATCTGATTGAAACCTATAGAACTGAGGGGTCTGGATAGAGTGAATGTGTTTCCACTAGGAGAGAGTAGTACCTGAAGGCACAGACTCCAAGCGAAGGGATGATCCTTGAGAATGGAGATGAGGGATTTTTTCAGTCAAAGGGTGGTTAATCTGTTGAACTTGTTTTCACAGAAAGCTGTGGGGCCAAGTTATTTAGTATATTTAAGACAGATTAATAGGGGGCATCAAGGGTACAGGGAGGAGGCAGGAGAATAAGGTTGAGAAACCAATCAGCTCTGATCGATTGGAGGACCAGACTCATTGGGCTAAATGGCCTAATTCTGCTCCTATATCTTATGGAGGTACTGTACAGTTATTGCAGAAAATAAAAGCTCAGTGTCAGGGGTAACATATTGGCAACGATTAGTAAATCAGCTGGCTATTAAGAAGCAATAGACTGACAGAAATTAAGTCATTTTTTTTGTTTGGCAAGACAATGTGATGTGCCACAGGGATACAGTGATGGGTCCCTGACCTTTCACAATTGATAAAAATAGCTTGGATGATGGAACCAACAGCTTGGTTGCTAAATTTGCAGATGCCACAAAGATAGGAAAGCAAGTTGCCAAAGATAAAGGAATATTACAGATTGACAAAGAGCTACAGAGTTTAATTCTGTGGTCCGGATCTGGTAAATTAAGTATAATTTACGGTATAAAGAGAAGTTGTCTATTATGGCAGAGAGAATAAAAGATAAATGATGAGAGATTGCAGAGCTCTGAGTTACAGAAGGATCTGGGTGACTTCCTGCATGAATTGCAAAATGTTGGTTTGCAGGTACAGAAAATGACCAGGAAAGTTTAAAGAATGCTATTGTTTATTATAAAGGAAATTAAATACAAAATTGGGGAGTTTATGCTTCAGCTGTAAAAGGTTACATCTGGAATAGTGTACATTATTGGGACCCTTATTTAAGGAATTATGTAAATGCACTGGAAGCAGATCAGAAAACATTTCATCTAACAGCTGGAATGGACAGGTTGTCTTGTGAGGAAAGGTTGAGCAGGTGATATGTATATCAGCTGGAATTGAGAAAAGTTACAGGTGACGATCAAAATAATATGCAAGATCCTACATGGTTTTTACAGATGGATGTGAAGATGGTGTTTCCTCTTGTGGGAGAATTAGGTGATACTGTTTAAAAATAAAGGGTCTCCTACCTCAGACAGAACTGGTTGAAGCAGAATCTTTGAATTATTTCAAGACAGAAGTAGATTCTTGTTAAGCCAGGTAGGGAAGAAGCTATCGGGGGTAGGTGAGAATGTGGAATAAATTGAAAAGCCATTATCCTATTGAATGGTGGATCAGGCTCAAGAGATTTACTAGCCTGCTCCTGCTCTTAATTTGCATGATAGTATAAAATCACATGAAAATCAGGGCTGCTTTAATGCTGTATCTGATGACGTTTGGCATAATATTGGGATACCAGTGCAACAATACAGATGTGACGTATTACGTATATAATTAACAAGCAGAAATGTGTTTTGAAGAGTGGGTCCCAGCTGTGCTCAGTAACATGAAAACAGAATAACACTGAGAGATTCTGAGAACAGCAGAATGAAACAACATTTTAAATTATCAAGGCATTGACACTCTTTCTGTCTTAAAGTCAGTTTCTCCAATCAGGAGAGAATAAACCACATTGGTATCTACCAGAAGCTGGAAATTTCAAGAGATAACAGAATCTAGATTGTGAAAATATCCACGAAGTGTATGTAGTTGGAAAGAAAGCTGGAGAAAGACAAGCTTAAAGGCTTTGTGCCTTAATGCGCAGAGCATTTGAAATGCAGTGGATGAACTAATCAAGCAGATAGATGTAAATGAGTATGATATAATTGGGATTACGGAGACATGGCTGCAGGGTGACCAGGAATGGCAACTGAACATCCTAGGGTGTTCAGTATTTAGGAAGGACAGGCAAAAGGGAAAAGGTGGTGGAATAGCATTACTGGTTAAACAGGAAATTAACACAATAGTGAGAAAGGATATTTAGTCTGACAGTGTACAGTCTGACAGTGTACAGTCTGTATGGGTAGAGTTGAGAAATACTAAGGGGCGAAATATATTTGTGGGGGTCATACATAGATCTCCAAACCACAGTGGTGATGTTGGGAATGGCATTAAACAGAAAATTAGAGATGTATCTGATAAGGGAATATCAGTGATCATGGGTGATTTTGCTCTGTTCATTGGTCAAATCAAATTAGTCACAATCCCACAGATGAGAAATTCCTTGAGTATAGACAGGATGGTTTTCTTGACCAATATGTGGAGGAACCAACAAGACAGCAGGCCATCTTAGACTGGGTGCTGTGTAATGAGAAGGGAATCATTGCCAATCTAGCTGTGAGAGACCCCTTGGGGATGAGTAACCAGATGGAAAGTGAGGTAGTTGATTCAGAGACTAGGATTCTGAATCTTAGGAAATGAATCTATGGAGATATGAGGTGTGAGTTGGCCTTGGGAGATTGGGGAGAGTTACTGAAAGGGATGAAAATGGATAGGCAATGCCTATCTTCAAGGAACACATCTTCCACTGATCGAACCCAAGCTCTGGATCAGGTATGTGAATGACATTTTTGTAATAATGAAAAGAACAGAAATTGAGAACACCCACCAACTCATCAACACCATACTCACGGATCAAATTTACTACAAAAGTAGAAAACAACAAACTCCCCTTCCTGGACGGGATGGTGGAAAGAAAAGAAAACAGTGACTTCACTACAAAAGTGTACAGGAAAGCCACTCCTACTGACCAGATCTTAAGCTATCACAGCAACCACCCCAACTTACATAAGCAGAGCTGCATTAGGACCCTGAACAAAAGGGCTGCTACACACTGCAGCATACCCGATCTACAGAAGGAAGAAGAAGAGCACCTGTACAAGGTCTTTACTAGGAATGGATACCCCTGAAGCTTCATCCACAGACGCCTAGCTAACAGACAACACAACCAGGACACACCAAAGCCCAAAACAATAACCACCATTCCGTACATTTTTTAAAAAAACACCTCAGAACTGACAGCCAGATTTCTCAGACCACTAGGAATCATGACAGCACTAAGATAGCAGCTGACCAGAGTTAAAGACCCAACAGGTACCATGGACAGGATAGATGTGGTCGACAAGACACCATGCAGAGACTGCACAAAACACTATGTGGGACAAACAAGCAGACAATTGGCAACCTGCACCCACTGACATCGGCTAGCAACTAAACGACACTTACACGTGTCCTTGGTTTCAATGTACACAGATGAGAAAAACCACACTTTCAATTGGGATAACAGTACTACCATCGCACAAGCCAAACAGAGGGACTTCTTGGAGACTTAGCATTCATCCACGGACTCCATCAATAAACGCATTAAATTAGACCCGATATACTAACCATTACAATGCACAGCCAGAACTGGCACCTACTGGAAGCAGCAAAAAAAAAGACTATATAAATTTGAACTGGCACAAGACAACAGCGCTTGACAGGAGGGTCCACAGCACTGAGGATGTCACCTAGTAAGGGGATGAAATTTTAAACCTCCTAGCTTGGCAAACACACCAACATCAAAGACCTAGAAACTATCACTTCACTGAAAAAGAGTGTGTCGGGGAGGCTAATGGGTCTAAAGGTAGACAAATCTCCCGGGCCTGATGGAATGCGTCCCAGGGAACTAAAAGAAATGGCAATGATGACAGTAGGTGTGCAGGTGGTAATTTACAAAATTTGGTGGCAGAATGGAAAGCAGCAAATGTGATGACACTGTTTAAGAAAGGAAGTAGATAAAAGGCAGTTAAGTATAGGCTTATTAACTTAACTTGTGTAGTGGGGAAAATGCTTGAATCTGCAATCAAGGAAGAAATAGCAAGAGATATGGATAGACATTGTCCCATCAGGCAACAAAGCATGGATTCATGAAAGTCAGATCATGTTTAACTAATGTACTGAACCTCTTTGAGGACATTACAAGTGTGGTGGACACCGGGGAACCAGTGGATGTGGTGTATCTGGATTTCCAGAAGATATTCAAGCTTTTCTGATGAAGGATCTAGGCCCGAAACGTCAGCTTTTGTGCTCCTAAGAAGCTGCTTGGCCTGCTGTGTTCATCCGGCTCCACAACTTGTTATCTCGGATTCTCCAGCATCTGCAGTTCCTATTATCTCTAGAGTACTGTGTGCAATTTTGATCTCCCTGCTTAAGATTTACTGGCATTAGAGCTGGGTGCAGACGAGGTTCACTAGATTGAATCCCAATTTGAGTGGGTTGGCTTCTGAGAAGAGATTATACTCATGAGAATTTAGAAGAATGAGGAATCTTATTGAATCATAAAATTATGAAGGTAACAGATAAGACAGAAGCGGGAAGATTGTTTCCACTGATGGGTTAAACTGTAACTAGGGGGCGTAGCCTCAAAATAAGGGGGAGCAGATTTAGTACTGAGTTGGGGAGGAACTTGTTCACCCAAAGGGTTGTGAATCTGTGGAATTCTCTGCCCAGTGAAGCCATTAAGGCTGCCTGGCTGAATGTTTTAAAAACAAAGTTAGATTTTTGAACAGTAAAGGAATTAAGGGTTATGGTGAGTGGGAGGGTACCTGGGGCCTAATCCACAAAAAGATCAGCCATGATTGTACTGAATGGTGCAGCAGGCTCGACTGGCCAGGTAGCCAACCGATGCTCTTATTTCTTATTTTCTATACCACCTATAAAGAGACTGCAGCAACGTTCTCTGAAGCATTATGCCCCCTATAAATATGGCCATTGAGCATCCACCCAGTTCTATGTTGCCCTTATAAATGCGACCAATGTGCGTGTGCCTATTTGTACATTACCCCCTAACAAGATGACAGCTGTAAATGCTGGCAGAAAGCCAGGCGGTGGTCAGTGTGGCGTAAATGCAGCACCGCGACTCTCATATTGTGGTTTCAGACCTACATTGGGTTTTTTTTTTAGGGCGCCTCTCTGATCGGTCGGCTCTTTTTTGCCTCACTCACCTGATGTCTCTAGTGTTTTGCTGCTCTAATACAACCAGCCGACCCTTCCAAGGCTAGTGTCTGATACTGCCCATCATCAAGAAGAAAAGGCATTTTGCATATCCCGGTAAGAGCCTGATGCTGCGCGTGCATAATGATCCCCTACTTTTGAAGCCAGGACACTACCCCTGCTGAAAAGTTCTCTTGTTAACTCCAAAATATTTTTTCCCCACTGATCCCATTAGAATGTACGCCATAGATATAAAATGATTGAGTCAATGAATCAATCAAGTGCATGGGATTTGTGTCGCAGTCCTGTCCTGGATGTGATGCACAGAAGAGAGAAAACAAAATCCCAATATCAGATGTGAACAGACAGGAGTTTCAGCATGTAGTGGAATCAAGTGATTGTACTCCTCCATAGAGAACACTCAAATCCTTTCTCACCAGACCAATGCACCATTGGGTGTCAAATCCTTGGAAGTAAATTAATAGGAGAAAAGGGTGAACAGATCAAAGAACATAAAAATTATGTGTAAAATATAAAATTTAAAAAAAAAAGAACAGATCAAACAGAAAGAAACTAAGATGTGAGAAGTATTTGCAAGTATCATCATCCAGAAATGTCAAGGGAATGATCCACCTCAGCTTTGTGTTGATATTCTCAAATTCCCAGGTACCAGTCTTCACCCAATCAGTTTCAATCCACATGGTGTCAAGAAATAGTTGAAGGCACTAGAGACTGCAAAGGCTGTGGGCTCGAACAGAATTCCAACAATATTTCTTAAGATTAGTACTAATTGTCTCCCAGGTTAATCCATTCCAGGACAGCTACAACTCTATCATGAATAAAGGCAGCAATGTAGAAGTTCTTTAGGTTTATCCAATACACACAAAGTGGGAGAAATTCAATCTGGCCAATTTTCACCTTTTGGTCTAAATTATTTTTAATTGACCCTTTTGGATGTCTTATGACAGACCTCTGGGACAATAGGGACTTGAAATTCTGGCTCAGGTCGAGTCGCTATCAATGACCATAACACCTTTATCCTAGTGGTCAACTCTCCATCAGTAGCAAAGTATTGGAAGTTATTGGATTTCATATTTAGATCTCAAGGCTCAAAAATGCTGAAGTGGAAGTTTAGGTGTTGCTGTTATGCTAACATTCCTGTCCTCTGCCTGCTGCAATGCTCGAATGAAGTTCAGCACAAGCTTGAGTAACTAAATAGCCTTGAGGTGTAAATGTTTAATTAGGTAACTTCAGATCGCAATATGTCTGTTAAGCATTTTTCTAACATTCTGTTATCTTCCTTTCCCAACCTGTCTACCTCAGCTACTTTGTGTTAATTGTGTTTTGTTTTCTTTGTTCTTTATATTGAGGACCCACTCCCTCCCTTTCACCATTTTCACTCCACAGATTGCTTCTGGATCTGCTGAGATTTTCCAGCAATTTCTGATGTTTGTTCTATATTTCTTTCTCTTTTCTCCACCATTAACAACATAACTGACATTTGCCCTGAGCCTCTGCCTGTGTTAGAAGTATACGATACACATTTTATAATCCATATCAGCTCTGAAGAACTTAACATTAACTTTCTTTCTCTCTCCATAAACGCAGCCAGAGCTGCTGAGTTTCACCAGCATTCTCTGTTTTTATTTTGCCAGAATTTTTAAAAATTCATTTGCAGGAGGTAGGTGTCACTTGCTGACCGGCATTCATTGCCCATCCCTAGTTGCCGTTGGGAAGGTGGTGGTGAGCTGCCTTCTTGAACTGCCGCAGTTCCCCTGCTATAGGTTGGCCCACAATTCCAGGACATTGACCCAATGACAGTCAACAAATGGGGATTAAGTTTCAAGTCAGGGTGGTGAGTGACTTAGAGGGGATCTTGAAGGGGGTGGTGTTCCCATGTATATGCTGTCCTTGTCCTTCTGGATGGAAGTGGTTGCAGGTTTGGAAGGTGCTGTCCGAGGATCTTTGAATTTCTGCAATGCATGTTGTAGATAGTACATATGACTGCTGCTGAGTGGCGGTGATGAAGCAAATAGATGCTTGTGGAGTAATGCCAGTCAAATGTGTTACTTTGTCCTGGGTGGTGTCAAGCTTCTTGTGTTGTTGGAGTTGCCCCTTCCAGGCAAGTGAGGAGTATTCTATCACACACCTGACTTGTACCTTGTAGATGGAGGACGGGCTTTGGGGAATCAGGAGGAGAGTTACCCACTGCAGTATTCCTAGCCTCTGACTTGCTCTTGTAGCCTGAGTATTGCCTGAGCTGGAGTATTTGAACTATGAAGAGAGACGAGACAAGGTAGACAGCGAGCTGTTTTTCTTAGAGCAGAGAAGGAAGAGGGCAGACCAACTGAGGTGGGCAAATTTACGAGGAACATAGAAAGGGTTGATTGTAAGAAACATTTCTGCTCAGTAGAAGGATCCACTAATGGGCAAAAGTTTAAGGTTAAGGCCAGGAGGTTTAGGGGGAAAATTTTTTTTTTGCAAGATTGTGGTGGGAACCTGGCACTTGCTGTCTGAAAAGATGGTAGAGGCAGCAACGATTAGAACATTTAAGGGTTCTTAAATGATTTTTGAGGCATCATAGCACATCAGGCTACAGACTAAGTTCTGGGAAATTAGATGAGAGTGAATTGGTGCTTGATGACTGGCATTTACAAGATGGGCCAAAAGGCCTCTTTCAGTGCTGTAAATGCCCCAGTTTGAGAAACAAAGTGCACCAGCTATATAAATACAGTGGCTACAAGAGCAGATCAGAGTCCAGGATTTTTACAGCAAGTAACACACTTTGTGACTCCCCAAAACCTGACCATCATCAATAAGTTTTAAAGTCAAGAATATGATGGAATATTCCCTACTTGCCTGGATGAGTGCAGTTTCAACAACGCTGAAAAAAAAACTCCACACCATCCAGAATAGTGCAACCCAACTTATTAGGCCCATGTGGCTGACACAGCATTCACAAACATCCACTCCCTGCCTTCAACACCAACACTCGGAAATGGCAGTATGTACCATCCATAAAATGCACCAAGGCTTTTTAAACAGTATCTTCCAAACCCGTAACAACTCTCATGTAAAAGGACAAGGGCTGCAGATAGATGGGAACACCCTCCAAACCGCTTACCATCTTGACTTGGGAAATATATTGTCATTCCTTCAGTGTTACTGGGTCAAAAAATTGGAATTTCCTCCCTTATAGTATGGATCTACCTACAGCACATGGACAGTAGTGGTTCAAGAAGACTGCTCATCATCACCCTGTCAAGTCGAATTAGGAATGGGCAATGAATGCTGGCCTTGCCTGGAATGCCCATTTACCACAAAAGAATGAAAGCTAAATGCTGTGAGTGGTTTATTTTTTGAAGTTCGTTCTCATTTGTCATTTTGTTTCAATTTCAGAAATATTAAAGAGGATGATTTGCAATTGGGAAGCTGAAACCAAGCATCACATCAAAATCTAATGAATTGCTCTATTTAATGTGGCCTGAAACTCTTTAGCTTTTGAACATGAAAGGAGAAAGCTCTATTCACAGTGGAGAGAAACCATTCACATGTTCTGGCTGTGGATGAGGCCTCAGCCAATCATCGGGCTTGTCAAGACATAAATGTACTGGCATTGGAAAGAAACTGTGGAAATGTGGCGACTGCAGGAAAGGATTCAATCACTCATTTGCTGTGAAAATAGTTCGGTGCAGTCAGACTAGGGAAAGGCCATATACCTCTTTTGGGTGTGGGGTGGGATTCACTCAGTTATGCAAACTGCTGAGACACCAATGAGCTCACACAGGAGAGAAACCATTCACCTGTTCCAAATGTGTTATGGGATACACTCACTTGTCCAACTTGCTGAAACACCAGTGAGTTCACATTGGTGAGAGACCGTTTTAAATGTCCAGAAAATGGGAAATGCTTTAAAGGTTCCCAGATACAGATGCACCGTCAATGTGTTCATACTGATGAGAAACCATTCATGTGCAGTCACTGTGGGACTGGGTTCAGGACGTCATCTGAATTCACTGTACATCTGTGAACTCACACTGGAGAGAGGCCATTCACCTGCTCCCTGTGTGGGATGTGATTCACACTGTCATCCAGCCTGGTGTCACACACGTTCATACTGGGGAATGACTGTTCACCTGCTCTGCAAGTGGGTAGAAGTTCACTCAGTTATTTTGTCTTCTGAGACAGCAGTAAGCTCTCAAGTCACTTTGCAGGTAATCACATCCAGTCCCGAACCATGTTCATTGGAGTCTGTTTCTGCAAATGTTCACAAATTCATCACAGTTGCAGGGGTTAATATTCTGGACAAAAGCCAAGTAAATCAGCTTTGTGTTAAATATAGTGTCTTGAGTCTTTTATAATTGCTGACAAGAAATATCACAGGTTGATTCCTTGTGAAGAGCTCTCCCTTTCCCTATTTTCTCCATCCTCGTGTCCAGTAACGTGTGAGAGGAGCTTGTGGAGCTACTTTGTCACTGAGATTGAGACAATCTGATCAGTTGTCTCTGTTGCATGCCTCCCTTTCAATAGACCATCATTCATCCCACTGTCCTTGCAAATTCATGGAGAGAGAGAGGCATGGCATCTGACTTGCTGGCAGTCAATTATAGGCCTGTAAGCCCATCTGTCATGTCTCCGTACAGCTGTGTCAAATTGTCACTTTGAACCGGTCCAGAAGCTGTTGCTGAGCAGTTTCTTTAGTTTCAACCTAAAGAACGCTGGTGCCATTAAACTCCAGCTTCTAAAATACCCCAATAAGTGACCAGTTCCTTTTGAGCTGTAGTAAAGCAAAACTGGCTCGTTCTCTGCTCGTAATGAGAGACCAATCAAATGCCCAGACTGTGGGAAGTGCTGTAAAAGTGATGGGTCATCAGTTCCCCACAAATGTGTTCTCACTGATGGAAAACTATTCATTTACTTTTGCTGTAGAACTGGGTTCAAGCAATCATCTGACCTCACTGCACATCAGCACACTCACCACTGGGGAGAGGGTCCCAGGGTGGAATGGTAGCTCAGGTTAGTACTGTTGCCTCACCGGCAGGTAATTGGCTTCAAGCCTATGTGGAGTCTGCATTGTTGTCCCAGTGTTTGATCAGGTTTTCATCAGATGCTGTGGTTTCCTTCCACAGTCCAGAGATGTGCAGTCTGTTGGATTAACTGTGGTAAATACGGGGTTATGGAGATAGAGTAGGGCAGGTTTTGGGTGGGATGATCTCAGGAGGGTCGCTGAAGACTCGATGGGCTAAATTGCCTCTTTCCAGACTCTACGGATGCTATAAGAAGCAGTTCCCTGTTCCATGTGTGAGAAGAGATTCACTCAGATACATAACTTCCTTAGTTACCAGGTCGTTCACAGTGGGGAGAGGAAAGTTACATGCTGCAAGTGTGGGAGGATTTAATTCAGGCATGTGTCCTTCTAAGACATCAACAAAGTAACACTTGGGAGAGAGCATTCAGTTGCTCAGAATATAGATAGTTGTTTGATGGCTGCCCTTGTGACCAGAAAACTGTTTCAAGTGGTGTTCGGTAAGACTTGATGTTGGGACACATGCTGTTTGTTTTATACATTTAATGTTTTGGGCTTGAATGTGGGGGACACAATTGGGAACTTCACAGACAACACAAAAATTCCTCAGGGGTTTACTCTCAGAAAGAATAATCTGACATCTGCAGCAATGATGGGGAATGGAGTTGTCAGGGAAGGTGACACCGCACCAATGGCATTCTGCTCAAAATGAACACAGAAAGCACTGAGTACATTAGGGAGAGATGTGTTTTTGTCCACGACCTTACTCTGCTTCATTATGTATTGCATTATGTTGTGGAAGTTTCGTCACAGGTGGCAAGTGTCAGTATGGTTAGTTTGGGCCTCTAACTTGGCCCATTACTGCCTCTCGGAATCTCGATGGCTTTGCAGAGGTCATATCTGAATTTTCTGTACACAGGTCCAGATTGTCTGACTTGAATGCCACCTGCCTGGTCTTAAGTGGGCAGTGGATTTTCCAGATATACTAGGAAATGCATTGCTGGAGAATATGAGATAACAAGGTGTAGAGCTGGATGAACACAGCAGGCCATTTTCTGAAGAAGGGTCTGGGCCTGAAACGTCAGCTTTCCTGCTTCTCTGATGCTTCTTGGCCTGCTGTGTTCATCCAGTTCTACACCTTGTTATCTCAGTGGATTTTCCAGTTCATCTAAGGTTTCTAGTTGGGAAACACATGGATGACTTCTTTGGCATGCAGTCTTCTACTGCTTGCCAATGAAGTCTGTGATGGTGGTGGCATACTTGCCTAGGTTGTCCGCCAAATCCTTGAATATGGTCCGGTCCACTAATTCCAAGCAGTCCCAGAGGAGCTCATCCACTGCCTCAGACCGGCATTGAACTACTTTCTGTGAAGGATCCTCCCATTTCACCTTCTGCTTGTAAGCTGGGAGGAAGAACACAATGTTGTGACCTGATTTGCCAAAGTGCGGACAGGGTGTAGAGCTGTAGGCATCTTTGCTTGTGTGGCAGTGGTCTAGGATGTTTGGACTTCTAGTGGGGCAGGAGATGTCTTGGTGGTATTTTGGTAGCACCCTCTTGAGGTTAGTCTGGTTGAAGTCACCAGCCATGCTGCATAAGGCCTCAGGGAATTTTGTCTCCAGAGGAATTGTTGTGGTGCAAATTTTATCCAGGACATTCTTCATTTCTTGCTGGGGTGCTATATAGACCCCTATCAAAATGGCAGAGGTGAACTCACACAAGCAGGTAGTAGAGACAGCAATTCACTGTTAGAAATTCTAGGTCTGGGAGCAGTGGCTGACCAGGGTTACATTGTTTCAGTCTCACCTGCAGGCCAGTGCGTAAGCCTGAGGAAAGCAATGGGTCCAGATGGAGTCCCCAGCCATGCACTTAGATCCTACCGGCTGGCAGAGGTATTTGCTGACATCTTCAGCCTCTCCTTATTACAATCTGAAGTCCCCACCTGCTTCAAGAAGACAACCATCATCCTTAGTACAAAAGAAAACACATGCAACATGCCTTAATGACTACCACCCAGTGGCTCTGACCTGCAAAATAATGAAGTGCTTGAGAGGCTGGTCAAGGCCCACATCAGCTTTGGCCTCCCAGCCTGCCTCAATCCCTTGCAATTTGCCTATCAGCAAAATGGGTCCACAGTGGACACCATTTCCCTAGCCCTACACTCATCCCTGGAACATCTGAATAACAAGGACACTCACACCAGACTCCTGCTCATCGACCACAGCTCTGCTTCAACACCAAAATCCCTGACAGACTAATCTCAAAACTCTGACCTAGGTATTAACTCCATCCTTTGCAACTGGATCCTCAGCTTCCTGATCCACAGACCACAATCAATGAATATAGACAACAGCACCTCCTCCACGATAATATTCACCACTGCAGCCTCACAAGAATAAGTTCTCAGTCCCCTGATGTACTCCCTATACATCCATGACTATGTAGCTATATTCTGTCTGAGGCAAGTTTGCTGATGACACCATGGTCAGACAGATATTAAACAACAATGAATCAGAATTCAGGAAGGAGGTAGAGGGCTTGGTGTCATGGTGCAATGATAACAAGCTCTCTCTCAATGTTGGCAAAACAAGAGAATTGATCATTGACTTCAGCAGGAAAGGAGGAGGACACGCCACTATCTACATCAATGCAGATAAGTTGCAGAAGTTTGAGACAGTCAAGTTTCTAGGAGTGACAATAACTGACAATCTGTCCTGGACTGCCCACATAGATATGATGGTTAAGAAGGCACAACAATGCCTCTATTTCTTCAGGTGGCTTAGGAAAGTTTGCTTGTCCATAAGGACCGTCACCAACTTTTGCAGATGCACCATAGAAAGTACTCTATCTGGGTGCATAACAGTTTGGTACAGCAACTGCTCTGCCCAGGATCATTGTGTGCACAGCCCAGACAATCACGGTAGCCAACCTCCCATCCATTTACACTTCTCATTGCCACAGAAAGGCCGCCAACACCCTGGTAATGCTCACTTCCAACCTCTTCCATCAGGCAGATGATACAGCAGCTTGAACACATGCACCAACAGGTTCAAGAAGAGCTTGTTCGCTGCTGTTATTCGATTGATAATTGGGCTCTAACTTCAAATAATGTGGATCTTGCTAATGTTGACCTTGTTTTGTGCACTCCTGTGCAATTGTTCACTATGTCTAAGCACCCTATAATCTGTATGTCTTTGTTTGCCATGATCTACCCCTACTGCTGGCAACTCAAAGGTTTTCAGTACAGTTAAGTACATATGACTCCAGTAAATCAAATCAAAGCCAATTGACTGTGTTGTGAATAGTGTAGAGGATAGCTGTTAAGCTCCAAAATGATAAAGATAGGTTTGGTGGAGAGGTCAGGCAAGTGGCAGGGGTGGAGCTAAACTCTGATAAGTGTGAGATAATGCATTTACAAAGGTTAAAAAGTAAAAGGGAATACACAATAAACACTGAGAGGAACTGATGAAGTGCACAGGTCCCTAAAGGTAGCAGTTCAGGTAGTTGTAAATTAGGCATATGGAATATGAATTGGTCAGTTCTAGTCACCACATTACAGGAAGGATCAAATTTCTCTGGAGAGAGTACGGAGAAAATTTACTAGAACTTTGGCAGGGCTGGAGAGCTGTAGCTACGTTGAAAGGTTGGTGTTGTTCTCCTTGGAACAAAGAAGGCTGAGGTGTGACACGATTGAGGTATACAAAATACAATCTCCCTATTTTTCATTTCTCTCCCTTGAAAAATGAAGTCATGGTTAATGGTCTAAGTAACCTATGTTTAAACTGCTAAATGTGATTAGGTTCTTTCGATGTTGGGTTCCCTTGGTTCCTCTGCCCCATGAAGACTTGAATTTTCTGAATACTGAGTTATCTCCCTATCCTTCCTATCAAAATGTTCTCTTCACATTTATGTGTGTGTCGAGTTCTACATGAAAAAAAAATTCCTGTGCCTGTGCAACCAATTTCACAGAACTTGGTGGCCACTTCCAGGGGGTTCTTATTTTGTGTGATGAAGGGTAGAAATGTCTCATAAACACAGTTTTCCTGACAGTTATAGTAAGAGGGAGCTTGGGATACGTAATCCAAGAGAAAGTAACACAGAAAGAGCAGGTCACACAAGGTATAGTGGTATATGGTACATGTTTACATATAAAGAATATATACTATTTATATGAAAGAAATATATATATTTCTTTTGTTGAATATTTTAGCTGGAATCCCTGCTGAACATTTGTTCAGGTGCCTTTGTTCGACTGAGGTGGTCAGTCAGAAGTCACATGATACCAGGTTATAGTCCAACAGGTTTATTTGAAATCACAAGCTTTCAAAGCACTGCCCCTTCATCAGGTAAAACTTCACCTCTTGGACTATAACCTGGCATCGTGTGACTTCTGACCTTGAACATTTGCTTAGCAAACAATGTTCTTAGTGAGCTCAACAGATGAGGTTTCATCATCAAATTTGACCTTGATGTGAAGCCATAGGGTAGAGTTTGAGAAAAGTCAGTCTTAGGATATACAGTATGGCCATCTATTAGCCTTATTATAATTCAAAATAGTGGCCATGGTAACTGACATCAGAAAATAAGCACTTTCCATCAAAATTCAAAATATTAGTTCAAGGAGTAATTAATGAGTATGTCTCCTTTGAATTCTGCATGTGTTCTCTAGAGGTATATAGTGCTTCACTGATTGTTCTCAGTATTATCGGCAAGCAGCTAAACTAATAAGGTGACAATAAAGCTTAAATCTAAAACTAAGGTGATCATAATCTTAATTTGAAGCTGCAAAGCTCACGAGACAATCAGATAACTCAGATGCAATCAACTAACTACTCAGTAATACGTAAGAGGCTTTTTCCACTTTGTTAGGATTGAGCCTATCTTTTGTCAAGGAGTTTATGAGGGCATCCCTCCCAAATAATATCCACTGCTCAGACTGATATCAGCAAAAAACGATTCTTGACAATGAATATACCCAAGGCTTCCCAGATGGTTCTAGAAACCAACATTTATAAGATAGCCATAAATCAAAGTCTGCTTTCAGAAAATTGCCAGACAGCTACAAACATGGAACCTGCAAGGTTTTTAATTCATGTTTTATGGATTCCACCAGCTTTTGTGAATTCTCTGTGGCCACCCCCCAGAGATTCTATACTTACCAGAGATCGTGGCTGATATGCATGAGTTTTGGATTTCACACTCACCAAAAATCTTTTATTCCTTACCCTATAAAAATATACCTGCCTCTGCCTTAAAAATATTCAATTACCCCACTTCCTGTGTTCAAAAGTGACACAATCCTCTGCCAGAAAAAGGTACTCTCACCTCTGGATGAAAAGAGTGCCAAGAATATTAAAACTGCCTTTGGCTCTGGCTTCACCCAAAAGAAAAACAGCCTTTTTGCATTCAGAAAGCATGTTGACCCATTCAGGATCTTTTATGCTTCAATCAAATCACTTCTCACCATTCTAAAATCCAAGGGACATGAGCCCAGCCTGTACAACTTGGCCATTTGAGCACAATTAGCCTGTTTACTGCTCAATAGGCTCATAATTGCTTTGGCTCTGGTCTCAGCTGCAAGGTCTGATCTGCAACCTATAACTGATGGCTCCTTTAAGAGCATTAGACATGTCACAGTTTGTTTTCTGCTGAAACTTTTGACATTTATTTACATGTCCTGGGTCTAATTATTCAATCAATGCCAGTAGGTTGTGGATCACCTTCCAATATAGAGTCAGAGCTGTACAGCACAGGCATAGACTGGTCTAGCCAGTCCACATCAACCATAATCCTAAACTAAACTAGTCCCACCAGCCTGTACTTGGCCCATATCCCTCCAAACATTTCTTACAGAATCACAGAATACCTACAATACGAAAACAGGCCAATTGGCCCATGAGTTCTGCAATGACCCTCTGAACAGCATTCCACCCAGACTCATCTTTAATCTTTAGTCTTTAAAAACCCCATACCCATGACATGCAGAACCAATATTATGAAGTACCATGCAACGACTGCCACAAACATTACATCAGACAGACAGGAATGAAACTAACCATCAGAATACATGAACGTCGACAAGCAGCAGAACAACACAACAAACATTTCCTAATATCAATACACTTGGACAATGAAGGCCATCAGTTTAACTGGGACAACTTAACCATAGCAGCCCATGCCAAACATAGACACGCATGGAAACTCCAAGAGGCATTGTTCTCAACCCACAATGCAATCAACAAAATTATAGAATTGGACCCTGTATATGAACCCATACAGAACAGAACCACAAATGACACAACTCACCATTACAGGCCATTCAGTATCAATTCCAAGCAGAGTAGAACATCATTGCTTCATCGGAGGCCCCACTGATGATGTTACCTTACATGGTAATGAAATGTCTGAATGAAAACAAACTATCTCGGTAAGCAAGTCAACAATCTCACCAACAACACAAGCTATAATAAAAAACCTTAAATCATCTCTCAATCTCCTGCGTTGGTGAAAAATGTTTCAATCCATCTTGCCTCTCCTTACATAACTCAAACCCTCCACTCCAAGCAACATCCTGGTAAATCTCTTCTGAACCATCCAAAGAAACACCTAGCCTGACAGATGTCTTCCTTGATTCAAATGAACCACTGCTGATGACTATTGTCTACCTCAATGCCATTTCCCTGCACTATCCCCATATCCGTTGATGTTACTGGGTTGTAAAAATGGATTGATCTCTGGTCTTGAACCCGCTCAAAGATTGAGCTTCCTCAGCTTTCTTAAGGTAAAAAAATCCAAAGATTCACCACTCTCTGAGTGAAGACTTTCCTCCTCATCAGTCCTAAGTGGCCTGCCCCTAATTCGGAGGTTGTGTCCCCGAGGTCTAGACACCCCTCTTCTACTGCGTCTATCCAGTCACAACCTATAAGACAATTTTTCCCAATTTTCAAAAGGATTACCTCTTGAGTAAGTTCTAGAATTAGTTTCTATCGATGTTATCTATTGACAATGAATTGTTTATTACGGCACCCCATCAGCGATACGGGAGAGCAATGGCGGATTATGTACCCAGAGACACCTATGCTACAGAAAGCGCCCTATCAGTGAGTACGGGAGTCCTGTGTGGGGCAGCGGGTTCTACACTGAGCATGCTCAGTGTCAGTCATGGTGTCAGCCCGAGGAGGAGCCGAAGGTTCGGGCGGAGGGAGGAGATTGTGAGATAGGGTAGGAAAGGAAACCGGGTATGGCAACTTTATCAGTGTCTCGGGGAAACCTAAGACCGCCAGTAGAAGACCATAGGCATGTTTAGACCGCTGCGGAGCCTGTTCCGGGGTAGCGGCCTCACTAACCGCCATCTTGAGAACCTCCGGGAGGCGGGGCTCTTCCCCGGAGGTGGTCCCGGGTCAGCCAGGCAACCGGCACTCCCGCCATCTTAGTAAAGGAATGACTCAGACACCGATGGCTATCTTGGTAAGGGATTTCTTTTGTCTCCAGGTTTAATTGGGTAGAGTTACAGAACAGCCGTGAGCTCATTGCAGGAAAAGCTTGAGGGGCTAAATCACCACCACCCAGCATCAGAAAAACTTTTAACACAAAAGGAGGACATTCCCCTGTCTAAAGTCAGAAGTAACACTACACAAACTTAAAGTCCAACAGGTTTATTTGAAATTGCAAGCTTGCGTAGTGCAGCTCCTTCATCAGATGAAGTCAGGTGCTGGACTATAACCTGCTGTTGTGTGGCTTCTGACTTTGTCCATCCCAGTCCAACACCGCCACCCCCACACCATCCTCTATCCAACATACCCACTTTATGAATAAAAACCTGCTTTAAATCAGGAACAAAAACAAGGTTGCTGGAAACGCTCAGCAGGTCTGGAAGCTTCTGTGAGGGAGAAAACAAAGTTAATGTTTCGGGTCCGGTTCTGAGGAAGGGTCACTGGACCTGAAACATTAACACTGTTTTCTCCTTCACAGATGCTGCCAGACCCGCTGAGCTTTTCTAGCAACTTTGTTTTTGTACCAACTTTCTGCATCTTCAGCTTTAATTTGTTTCATGGATTTTTCCAGAAATTGTTTTTATCACTGATTCCCTCTATTCCTGCCACACACCCTGGCCCACTAGGTTTCTTTTTAGCCAAAGCACTGCTCACATTAGAGCTTTGCTTGTTGCTTTTCTGAATACTTTAACCATCCCTTTGCTTTCTCAGGCAATAGGTTTTTAAACAGTTTTGCCCACTCCCAGGCTGCAGGGAATGTTCACAGCCTAGAGGAGCCCTGGACCAGCCCCTGTCTAGTTATCTGATGGAGCTGCTCCTTAGCACTTGGTGACATTTCATTCTCAGGCTGCTAATCTTTGGCTCCCCATGGTAGAGGGGTCTAGGTACATTGAAGACTCAGAGAGTTATAGATCCAGGATCACTAAATCCCATGGTGAATGGAATTAGTGTGGCAATGGCCTCTTTTCCATGTCCTTTCCCATGCCCAACTCCACTTGCAGGGTGATCATATGGAGTTTTCTAGTACATTTGATATCTTTCACTTGTGAGTACCACAGTATCTTGACTTTTGGTGGGCCTTTGCTGCTGATTTGGCTCTTTTTATTTTGTTAAACCACATCTTTGGTGAAACAAGAGTGGATAGAATATTTCAAAAAAGCTAGATATATCAGTTCTGAAATTCTGTCCTCTGTAGTTCATGATACTGACACTGTCAATATCTTTTCCAGGGCATTAGAAGGAAAAGATTTACAAAAAACCAAATTCAATCCAACCATCAGATCAAGGTTTGACAGAGTCCCACGATTTACCAGGACCTGAATATTTTTGGCTTTTGAATGGGGAAGGAGAATTGTTCATCTCTTCTATCTGTAGGAAAACATTTCAAATATCAGTGTTACTGGGAAAGCATTGAGAATCTGTCACACCCAGTGAGGGTGTTCCAATGATCTATCTGGAGAAAGAACTTCAACCAGTTACACAGCCTGAAAAATCATTGCCTCACTCACAGCGGAGAGAGACCACATGTGTTCTAAGTGAATTGTACTTCATTGACCATCAAGCTGGAAGGACAAAACGAAAAGCTGTGGAGATGTGGAGATTGTGGGAAGGGATTCAAGTGCCCGTTGGACCTGAGAATTCAACACCACATTCACACTGGGGAGAGACTGTTCACCAGATCTGTGTGTGGAAAAGATCTACTCAGTTGTTTAGCCTTGTGTCACACTAGCATGTTTACTCTGATGAGGGACCTTTTAAATGCTCTGATTGTGGGAAAAGTTTAAGAGCTCTAAAGGTTTAGTTTAACATCAGTGAGTTCACACTGAGGTGAGATCATTTGGCTGTTCTGAGTGTGGGAAGGTATTCAGGCAATTATCTCACCTCACAGAACATCAATGTGTGCACACTGGGGATAGGGGCTTAACTTGCTTATCTCATCTCACTGAGCACATGCAGGTTCACACTGGAGAGAGACCATTCAACTGCACTGAGTGTGGGAAGGGATTTCCTACTTCATCTCATCTCAGTGAACACCAATGAATTCACATTAGGGAGAAAGCTTTTATCTGCTGTCTGTGTGGGAAAACATTCACATGCTTATCCTCTCAGAAGGCACAAAACTTGTACACTCCACTGAGAGATCATGTCAATGTTCAGACTGTAGGAAGAGCAGAAATGATTGGATGTTACAAGTTCACACTGGGAAGAG
Organism: Stegostoma tigrinum; assembly: GCF_030684315.1. NCBI lineage: Eukaryota > Metazoa > Chordata > Chondrichthyes > Orectolobiformes > Stegostomatidae > Stegostoma > Stegostoma tigrinum. The sequence goes on along the minus strand of NC_081395.1, from coordinate 14,659,942 downwards.
ACCATTCACCTGCCCTGTGAGTGGAAAGGGGCTCACTCAGTATTCATAACTCAATAAAATCAACCAGTTCACACTGAAGAGAAACTGTTTTAATGTTTTGACTATGGGAAGAGCCTTAAAAGCACACATACCTGCTTAAACACCAACTCATTCACACTGGGGAGAAGCTGTTTACTTGAATTGTGTGGGACAAGGGATTTGTTCAGTTAAGCACCCTCATTTCACACATTTCAATACCTTTGAAGCTCCACAATGTGTTATCTCCGACTCCAGCATTCACAGTTCTTACTATGTCTGTACTTATACATGATGTCTTTCTCCACTAAAAACTTTTTCCTTCTACCTGGTATGTATCCCTCTATTCCCTGCCTATTCATGTGTCTGTCAAGATGCGTCTTAAATGTTGCTGTTGTATCTGTTTCCATCACCTCAAAGTATTCAAGGCATTTTCCACCTCTGTGTAAAAACCTTGCCTCTGTTGTCCCCTTTAAACTTACCCCTTCTACCTTAAACCTATGTCCCCTAGTAATTGACATTTCTATCCTGGGAAAAAGCTTCTGACTATCCATTCCATTCATGCCTCTCATTATGTTGTAAACTTCTGTCATGTTGCTCTCACGTCCTTGACATTCAAATGAAAACAACCAATTTGTCCAATCTTCCCTCATAGCTAATACACTCAAAAAACAGGTAACATCTTGTTCAATGTTTTCTATTTAATGATCTATTTAGTGATTCTATTTAATTTTCTATTTAGTGATCTATTTAATGTGTTACCTAATATTAAGTTTCAGGCCAGTCACAGGGAGATCTATGACCAGACCAGTGATGTTCCACAGGGTTCAGTGCTGGGACCTGCCAATTATTGTACTCCATGCCCTGACCACGCACGCCATATGCCTTCTTGACCATCTTATCTACTTGTGTTGCCACTTTCAGGGAACTATGGACCTGTATGCCTAGATCTCTCTGTATCCTGATGCTACTAAGGATTATGCCATTTACTGAATACTTGCCTCCTGCATTGATCTTGCAAAATGAATAACCTTGCATTTCTCCAGATTAAAGCCTGGGCATCCTGTTGCATCCTCTGGGAATCCTCAGTGTCTGCAGTTCCTCCAATCTTTGTGTTATCTGCAAACTTACTATTCAGACCACATAATTCTCCTCCAAATCATTTACATATATTCCAACACCAGAGGTCCCAGCACTGAATCCTGTGGAACATCACTCGTCATAGATCTCTCTGTGACTAGACTGAAACTTAATATTAGGAAATACATTAAATAGATCAGTACATGCCAGACATATAGCATTGAGTCCTTAATTTCTCTGCAAGAAGAGGAGACTGGCCCAGGTTAGGAGCTTGTCTTCTGTCTTCAGGACATGTATTTCATTACATCAAGATGACCCAATGCACTTTGCAGAAAATACATAATTCTTTAAAATGTCATCACTGTTGTAATGTAGAAAATGTGCCAGTGAAACACTGCTCAAATGGAAAAGTGAATCAAGATGATGAGTTAATGTGTTCATTGAGGGATAGGATCTATTCCCATTTGGAAGAAAATGGGCTTATCAGTGATAGGCAACATGGTTTTATGCAGGGAAGGTCATGTTTTACCATCTTAATAGAATTAAGGAGGACGTGACAAAGTTGATTGATGAGGGAAAGGCTGCAGATGTCAAATACATGGACTTCAGTAAGGCATTTGATAAGGTTCTCCGTGACAGGCTAATGAAGAAAGTGAAGTCACATGGTGCCCAGGGTGTGCTAGCTAGATGGATAAAAAACTGGCTAGGCAACAGGAGACAGACAGTAATAGTAGATAGGAGTTTCTCAAATTGGAGACCTGTGACTAGTGGTGTTCCACAGGGATCTGTGCTGGGACCACTGTTGTTTGTGATATACGTAAATGATTTGGAGGAAGGTGTAGGTGGTCTGACCAGCAAGTTTGCAGATGACACTAACATTGGTGGAGTAGCAGATAGTGAAGGGGACTGTCAAAGATTACAGCAGAATATAGATAGACTGGAGAGTTGGACAGATAAATGGCAGATGGAGTTCAATCCGGGCAAATGCGAGGTGATGCATTTTGGAAGATCTAATTCAAGAGCGAACTATACAGTAAATGGAAGAGTCCTGGGGAAAATTGAACAGAGAGATCTGGGTGTTCAGGTCCATTGTTCCCTGAAGGTGGCAACACAGGTCAATAGGGTGGTCAAGAAGGCATACAGCATGCTTTTCTTCATCGAATGGGGTATTGAGTACAAGAGTTGACAGGTCATGTTACAGTTGTATAAGACTTTGGTTCGGCCACATTTAGAGTACTGTGTACAGTTCTGGTCACCACATTACTAAAAGGATGTGGACGCTTTGGAGAGGGTGCAGAGGAGGTTCACCAGGATGTTGCCTGGTATGGAGGGTGCTAGCTGTGAAGAGAGGTTGAGTAGATTAGGATTATTTTCATTAGAAAGACGGAGATTGAGGGGGGGACCTGATTGAGGTCTACAAAATCAGGGGTATAGACAGGGTGGATAGCAAGATTTTTCCCAGAGTGGGGCACTCAATTACTAGGGTTCATGAATTCAAAGTGAGAGGAGGAAAATTTAAGGGAGATATGCATGGAAAGTTCTTTACGCAGAGTGTGGTGGGTGCCTGGAATGCGTTGCCAGCGGAGGTGGTAGACGCAGACATGCTAGCGTTTTTTAAGATATATGTCGACAGGTACATGGAAGGGCGGGGAGCAAATGGGCACAGACCCTTAGAAAATAGATGACAGGTTAGACAGAGGATCGTCATCAGTGCAGGCTTGGAGGGCCAAAGGGCCTGTTCCTGTGCTGTAATTTTCTTTGTTCTTTGTATTCATGTTCATAATGATGATCAAGTTTTTCCAGAACATTACACCTAGAACCAGTATAAAATAGTGAACATTATCCCTCAGACCCCAATGTAAATCCATGCACACAATCCTCCACAGCCCAATATAAAATGATGAACATTACCCCTCAGACCCCCAATGTAAAACAATGAACATTAAACTGCACATGCAAATATAAAACAATGAACATTATTCCCTAGACCCCAAAATAAAACAGTGAACATTAAACCCTAGGACCCCGCATGAAACAGTGCTCATTAACCCCCAGACCCTGGCATAGAATCGTGAACATTATTATATTATTAACCTAACATCAACAAGCCATTACTTCAAGTTGCTGCCCAGCTTGAATCAGCTAAGACTTGCTCAAAAAGATTTGCATTTCACATTGCTCCTGCAATTTGAAGCAGCAAAGAGATTCAAAGAACATTTTGTCTCCTTCCTACCGACACAGTTTTTAAAAGTCAGGCTCACTGTTAATGTGAAGATGGACTATTAGGCTCAGTTTCTGCTCCTGATATTGAATCAACATCACTTTAACTGTGTCCAGTAAGAGGAAACAAACTGCTGTTGTTTAGAAATATTTCTTTCTGCACTTACTACTGCTATAATAGGAGGAGCCGGAATTTCCTGAGAGATTGAAAAATAAAGTTGGGTGTCTATAGATTAAATAATGAAGTATGAGTATGATGTTAGTAACATCACGCTGTCACCAACTGGATGAATCATCTGAGCAGACAGAGGCAGCTATGTGTTTAAATCCCAAGATGAAAAGTTTTCTCTTTTAATTCCTAAAGCGGGGGAGGGCGTGGGGATTGGGAATTGAAATTTTACCCCAACAGTGGATTTACCACATCCCTGAAATATCCCCTCAATTAGGTCCTCCTATCTTCCCTGGAATGCCCCCACCATGGCACATCTGGCTATGTTTCCAACATGGTCATTGACCTCATTTCATCTGGTGATCTTCCTCAATGTTTCCAAGCTGATAGTCCTCCAGTCCCACACAGGTCACTTCTGCCTCCACAAGCAGGACTACCTGGGCAGACCCATTGTTTCAACCTGATCCTGCCATACAGAACTCATCTTTTCCTACCTTGATCCAGTCATTTCTCCCTGGTCCAGTCCATGCCCACATACATTCATGGTTCCTTTGATGCTTTACATCCATTTCAGAATTTCCAGTTTGCAGGCTCCAACTCTTTACCATGGATGTGCAATCCTTTTACACATCTTTCGCACACCAGGAGGGTCTCAGGGCTCTCCACTTCTTCCTGGAGCAAAGACCTAAAATGTCTCCACCCATCACCATCCTCCTCCGCTTGGCTGAGCATGTCCTCACCCTCAAAAACTTCTCTTTTAACTCCTGTCATATTCTTCAGGTCAGAAGAGTGGCAATGGGTACCTGCATGGGCCCCAGTTACGGGGTACATGGAACAGTTAGTGGGGTACATGAAACATTCCTTTGTTCCAGTCCTATTCTGGCCCCCACCTGCAAATCTTTCTCCGATATATCACTGGTATTATTGGTGCTGCTTTCCTCTATCATCCAGAATTGGAAAAGTTCATCAATTTCACTTCCAATTGCCCTCATTTTCACTTGGTCTATCTCTGACTCCTCCCTTCCCTTCCTTGACATCTGTTTCCATTTCTGCAGATAGACTAGCCACTGATATCCAGTACAAACCCATTCACTCCCACTGCTATCTGGACTGTACATTCTTGCACCCTACTTCCTGTAAGGAATCCAGCCCATTCTTTCAGATCCCCCACCTCCATCACATATGTTCCAATGAGGCCAACATCAACAAGTGAGCATCCAAAATTCTTCCCCAGCACTGTTTTCGACAGGGCCCTCAACCGGGTCCAATTCCTCTCCCATGCAGCTGCCTTCACCCCCACTGTTCTCTCCTGCAACAGAAATAAGGTTCCTCTTGTCCTTACCTACCATCACACCAGCATCCACTTCCAGAAGATCTTCAGCCACTATTTCCACCAAATCCAGCAAGATGCCACCACCAGATGAGTATTCCCTCCCCTCCCTTGTCCTTCTGCAGAGACCGTTCTGTATGGGACACGCTGGTCCACACTTCCTTCATTCCCAACATGCCTCTCCTTCCCCCTCCCCCAACCACAGCACCTTCCCCTGCAACTGCCAAAGGTGTAACACCTGCCCATTTACCTCCTCCCTCCCCAGTATCCAAGGGCCCAAATATGCCCTCCAGGTGAAGCTTCACTTTACCTGCACTTCACTACTGCATTCACTGCTCACAATGTGGTCTCCTCTATTATCGGGAAATGAAGCATAGACTCGGTCTCCACTTCATGAAACATCTACATTCTGCCTTCAAAAAAGACCGTGAGCTTTCAGTTGCCTACCACTTTAACGCACCACCCACTGCTTGCTGCAGTGTAAGCTGGAAGAACTGCATCTCATTTTCCACTTGGGGATTCTGCAGTATTCTGGATTCAATGTCAATTTTAATTTTACAGCCTGAGCACCGATCCTTACATCAACACGCACATGCCAAGCCTTGCTTCTTGTCCATTTCCAAGTTTCGGATTGTGCCACAGTGGAGGTTCCATTTGAATTCCTAATCTTTCCATTGAATCCTGGTTATTTCACTGTCTCAGAGAGGTAATGTCACCAAGAACACCAGAGTCAATGTCACAGCATATTAAAGAAGCAAAAGGTGCCTTGACTAGCTCTGATCAATTGAACAGTTCACCTTCACTCTCCCCTGAGTCTGGTACACAAAGACTTTTGAAAGATTTACAAAGCTAGAGATTGGCTTTTTGCTTTGTTTCTTTTCCATGTGTCAATCTACCAAGTGGCCTTTCTCTTCCTAAACACCACTGCAATTCTACAGTTTCATTGCCTCCAGGGAAAGAGGAATTTGATTTTTGCAGAAAGAGCCGATAGTGAGCAATTCTTCCCACAGACCAGGGTCAGTTATCTGAGTACATGGATTTAAGGACATTTAAGAAAGACGTGTTTACATTTATATCGCACTTTTCACCACAAGTGTTGAAGGTGGATTGTCATTGGCAGACATTCATTAACAGTTGATTTCTTTTTCTCCAAATGTGATATATTCACTGAAAAGTGGGGCGGCACAGCACTGAGGTGGCTCAGTGGTTAGCACTGCAGCCTCACAGTGCCAGGAACCCAGGTTCAATTCCAGTCTCGGGTAACTGTCTGTGTGAAGTTTGCATGTTCTCCCCGTGTCTGTGTGGGTTTCCTCCGGGTGCTCCAGTTTCTTCCCACAGTCCAAAGATGTGCAGGCTAGGTGGATTGGCCATGCTAAATTGCCCATAGTGTTCAGGGGTGTGTGGGTTATATGGGGATGGGTCTGGGTGGGATGCTTCAAGGGGCAATGTGGACTTGTTGGGCCAAAGGGCCTGTTTCCACACTGTAGGGAATCTAATCTAATCTAATCTAAAAGACCCAACTGGGATCTGAGACCATGGATTTCATTAAAAAAAACTTCACATGGTCTCGAGGTTCTTTTTTAGATGCACGCCAAACAATAAACAAATGACAGAGTTGGAAATAACTAGTGTTCATCTAGGATTGAACCCAGGACCTCTTGCAACTCCTACAGTCACCTGAAGCAAGGATCATACCACTAGATCAACAAACACCATTGTCAGGGCCCACTTACCAATAAACCAGGTGACACTCAGGCAGGTTCAAGTTCCATCTGTTACAGGAGTTTGTAATAACATCTCTGAACACATTGATTAGAAACAAATACTATTCCTCATTGCTGAGGGGCAGTGAAAGCAGCAATAAAACACTTCTTCCCATTTTGCCTCCCTGCTCCCAGGAGGCTGCTCTTTGTTCCCTTCCCCTGGGACTGGGTTCTCGCCATTGGCAGATTGATTAAACCATTTCTCTCCATGTGCCGGCAGTGCTGGGAGATGGTATATGCCCTGCAGCTCTCTCTCAAACACTGGAAGAAGGCAATGGCAAAATCTGGTTTGTGTAGGAAATTATAACTGGCACTTCAGAACTTTCATCAAATGACATTTATCAGAGATAGACAGAAGGTTGAAGAGCTACAAGGAAAGGGAGAAGTCGAAACCGGAACTCCTGCAGCAGAAACTCCTTAGCAATGCTGGCTGCAGACATAACAGGAGTTAATATAGAGCTATTATGCCAGGCTATGACTATCACCAATAAGAGACCGTCTAACCACCATGCCTTGACACTCAATGGTGTTACCATCACGGAATCCCCCACTATCAACATCCTGGGGGTTATCGTTGACCAGAAACTCAACTGGAATCACCATATAAACACAAAAATGGCTACAAGAGCAGGTCAGGAACTAGGAATACTGTAGTGAGTAACTCACCTCCTGACTCCTCAAAGCCTATCCACCATCTGTAAGGCACATGTCAGAAGTGCGATGGAATACTCCCCACTTGCATGGATGAGTGCAGCCCCAACAACACTCAAAAAGCTTGACACTATCCAGGACAATGCAACCTGCTTGATTGGCACTACATCCACAAGCATCCACTCCTTCCATCCCCAACACTCAGTAGCAGCAGTGCGTACTAGCTACAAGATGCTCTGCAAAAATTCACCAAAGATCCTCAGACAGCACCTTCCAAACCCAAGACAACTTCCATCTAGAAGGACAGGGGCAGCAGACATATGGGAACACCATCACCTTCAAGTTCCCCTCGAAGCCACTCATCACCGTGAATTGGAAATATATCGCCATGCCTTCATTGCTGCTGGGACAAGATCCTGAGATTCCCTCCCTAATGGCATTGTGGGTCAACCCACAGCAGGAGGACAGCAGCAGTTCAAAAAGGCAGCTCACCACCACTTTCTCAAGGGCACCTAGGGATGGGCAAGAAATGTGGCCAGCTAGCAACGCCCACATCCCACAAATGAATAGAATAAAAAAAACTGACAGCAAGAGTCCCAGATTAAAAGAATCCAAGTGAAACACTCACTGAGAGTCATTCTCATCGGCCCTGAGTTACGGGGCTGCAGATAGTACAATGGGGAAGGGAGGGTTAAAAATGATCCATTATTTCTCACTCAGCTGCTCCGTCACAGAGACAAGGGAGTGTGACGTCATAAACCCACGGCGTCACTCCTGCGCAGAAAGAAGTCGTTCAGCCCATCGACCCCACGGGGACTCACTGTCGCTTGTTTCTCTCTATGGGTTTCTTTTTTACAGTCGGTGATAACTGTCCTAATAATGGTGAAATACATGTGTCATGATGCTCTCTCCGACATGCTGATCCTCTTGTCATTCATGGCTTTTCCCTGAAAAGATGCTCCTGTCTGAAACAGCGTGGAATTACTGCAGGGGATCCTTCAACAATTTCTTATGGATGATTCATTCATTCATTCGGGTTGCGTGGGCAAACATCCTGAGACCTTTTACTTTCAACAAGCGCTTTCCTTTACCGCGTTCGCTGCAACGGTACCTCTACCTTATTCCGACTTCAAGAAGTCCGACCTCACCGAAAACAGTTTTTTCGTAAAACTAATCGGGTATTGGCAAAACTGAACACGAGAAAGCAGGGATCATTGGGGATTTGAACCCGGGACCTCACGCATGTTTGCAATGTATAATGCTTTAAATGAGAATCATACCCCCAGACCAATGAACATTTCCCAAATCAAAGGCGACTCACTCAGAGTGATGTATATTTCATGCTGCTTCAGGAATTCGAAGTAGCAAAAAGTTTCAAAAACATTTCCTCATTCTGTCTCCCTGCTTCCGGTACAGTTGATAAAATTCAGCCCCACTGTTAATATGAAGAGGGGCCATCAGATTGCGGTTTCCACTTCTGCTGTTGAATAACTGTGTATGGTGAGAGAAAAGAAATTGCTGTTGATTGGAAACATTTTTCTGATTACAGTTGATAACTCTTATAACAGTTGGAGTTGCAATGACCCGATAAATTGAAAAATACAGAGATAATGGGAACTGCAGATGCTGGAGAATTCCAAGATAATAAAGTGTGAAGCTGGATGAACACAGCAGGCCAAGTAGCATCTCAGGGGCACAAAAGCTGACGTTTCGGGCCTAGACCCTTCATCAGAGAGGATTTCGAGCGGGTAACTATCTCCACGGTCAAAGGAGTTGAGCTGCCGTGATTTGTACACGCAACATTCCGTTCGAGAGTCAGACGCGCAACAAGGCACAGCAAAACTGGGAAGTGATCGTACTGCACTGGGGTTAACTTGCGCCAAAGGAGGTCAAACGTGAGTGTCTCTTTTGTCTCTCTCCCCAGCTTTCCTCCCCTCTCTCTCTGCTTTTTCTCTCTGCCTGTCTGTCTCCCTCATTCCGCTCTTCTCCACTTTACTGTCTCAACTTCCCTCTCCTTGACCTTTCTCTTTATCCCCCGTACACTCTGGACTTGACTCTGGAAATGCTGATTCCAGAACGGATTCCAGAACATCACAGAACGGATCGGGGACTTAGTCTCCGTCTTCCGTCAGAGATGAGAGAGAAAGGATTTGGGAGGGGGAATCAAACAGGCTGGATTCCAATCCCATTTTCTGGTTAATTTTCAGTAAATTCAGGCACCAAGAGACAGACATTTCTCGAACTTCATCGTATCAGAAATAAAAAAAATTGTTGCAGAAGAGCGCTTAATTTGAGACCAGACACTGTGGTTGTAACGTACAAATGTAAATACCTAGAGACGCTGTAACATTTCATGAACGCTTCAGTACCACGTGACCCTGGACGAATTAATATTCATATTTCCGGAGCCAGCATCATTATTGCGTTCCAATAGTTGAACGCCATCACAGCTCGTGTCATATGTCCCATGGTGTAGTTGGAAGCACCAGGGACAGTTTATTAAAGATGCCTCACTGAGGATGAGATAGCCCTGCACGGGAAGGCGCTTATATGGCCAACCATAATCGTTTCGAGTGAGTGCAGATCTCCAAATCAAACAGCCAAGAGGGAAACCTTCCTTCCTTCTATTTAACGTTCAAGATACAAGAAACTAAAATCCTTCATCTATGTTTGGAAACATTTTTTCCAAGTGTTAGGTAATTATTTATGTGGGAACCGGATTGAAGGCTGAAATGGTGAGAAGCGAAGTCAGCATGATTTAAACCTAAGATAACAAGGCGTGGAGGTGGATGAACACAGCAGGCCAAGCAGCATCTTAGGAGCAGGAAAGCTGACGTTTCGGGATTAGACCCTGAAGGTCTTCATTCGTCTCAATCTGTTAGTGTTCCTAAACAGAGATTCAAGTGATTCCGCAATTGAAACCGAAGAAATGGCAGATTCGCTTTGCATGTATCCATACACACAGCTCGTTCCTGGTGACATGGATTTGTTTGTAGCAGCTGGGATCAGACTGTCCCCATTGTCTCCACAATTAATATCCCAGCCTTTATTTTAGAAGATTAAAACTGATAAAGGAAATTGCTGATACTAAAATGGCAGTCTGAAGCTTGAACTCATTGATGTTTAACAAGTTTAGGGGATCTTACAGGTTTCACATCAGACTCTGTGGTGCACTTAGTCAACGCATTCAGCTATTAAGCAAAGTATTTGAGAGTTGAAATGGCACATAATCTGAAAATTACAGCCATACCATCCAGGAGAGATGTTAGGAAGCATTTCTACACACAAAGGCTTGAATGTGTTGGAACTCTCATCCACCAGCAGCAGTGGATACAGGAGCAATTGTTAACCCGAGGTTTTTTTGTTAAGGAGATAGTAGGAACTGCAGATGCTGGAGAAACTGAGATAACATGGTGTAGAGCTGGATGAACACAGCAGGCCAAGCAGCATCATAGGAGCAGGAGAGCTGATGTTTCAGGCCTAGACCTTTTTTAAATAAAGTTATTAAGTTATTTAGCTGCCTTTGGCCCAAATCGAGTCAGGCCACAGATCACCCATGATTTCATTCAGTGGTGGAGAGGTTGAATGGCCAATTCCGGTTCTTATGTTGCTAATAATCATTACTGTTTTCTTGTCACACATTTTTGGCCAATCAATGGGGACAATGGCTGAAAGAAAATGTTCTCCAAACAGTGACCATTCTGCAAATATTCAGTATATCCACTTCCAGGCATCTTACAAACAAAATGCCAAATAAATTAATGCACCATATTCCTACACTTGAACTATTAGAAATCTGTCAGTTCTTCATTTCAAACAAATCCGATCATGATTGCATTTCCTCAGAAGTACAGTGAGCAACAAGGGGAGAAGTAGAAAATCAGCAATATTCCAGCCTGACACTCACTGCCAGTGAACAGTAATAACTGCAGCTTCAGTCAGTGGCTACCGCCCATCCATGGTACACAAGATTATGCAGACCAGGCCAAACCTACCAAAACACTGAGCACAGGCTCAGGAAATTGGAACATTATATCCTGATGACTAAACCTCTAAGCAGCATTTACAAAGTCCCCTGGTGAGTCAACTCACCAACAATCTAAATATTTTCAATTGCTTAATCCCTTCATTTCATTGAAAGACTGTTGTTAATCTGAACATCAGTACTGGGGATATGTGTTCATGAGTGGCTCATTTTCTGTTGTTTGTCCATCAGTTTTGTCATTCGTTTTGTAGGTGACTGAAGCGAACCTGAGTTCGAAATGAAGGCACACAACAGGTGAATATCAAATCCAGAAACAGATGATGGAAATAGATGTCAGTGTTGAGAAGGAGAAGCAAAGCAGCACCTCAATGATTTTACAGATTATTGAGCAGAAGGTGATGGGGCCGTGGCCTCTGGTGGACAGTTTAATTTTTGCATGGCTTTTCAGCAGTTATCTCACCTTGGGAAAAGCTATGGTTATAACCTGTGTGTTCAGCTACATCAGTTGGTAGAGGAAGTGACTATCAATCTCAGGTCGTGTGTTTCTCACATACATTGGACAATGTTCCTTTGGAACCTTGCTTTTTGAACTGAACCAGCAGTGTCATCACATTCAAAGCGAGACTTTGCTTTCTTGCTCCTCTGATGCTGCTTGACCTGCTGTGTTCATCCAGCCCTACACCTTGTTATCTCAGATTCTCCAGCATCTGCAGTTCCTACTATCTCCGAGACTTTGTCCTGTTTGGGTTTATTAATGTCCTGGTTGCTGATGCAGTACACTGAAAAACCAACATTCACCACCAGAAATTGTGTTATTTGTCATATTGCATTACCCGCGGTTCGCAATTTTCATAACAACATCTGAACCGTTGGGTGAACACAGATAGGATACAGAAGCATGAGACAAAACCTGAAAACAAAAAAATACTGATTTATTAAAGCTATTGAAATAAATTAGTCTGGCAGACGATCAGCTTCAGGATATTCGAATTACATAAATAAACTGTAAAAAACAAACTACATGACCAATTCTGCTTTATGGTATAGGTTAATGCTGAGGCAAAGGATCTGCCATCTTGTACTTATGGGCTATAATGTGATGAACAAGTGAACAGAAGCAATGGTAAGATATGTATTTTCTAATTTTATGACTTTACTCTCCATCTACAGATACGGAAAAGTAAATTCCTACAAAAGACTTCGACACTTCAACGGCGATGTTTTTACCCAGCAGAACGCGCAATTGTGAAAGGTCCCCTATCTACAAAACAGAGAAAACCAGTGCGCAGGCGTAGTATTGAAGAGTGCACGGAACATGCGCGGAAAGTGCAATGGCGACGGAGGCATGATCACTCTTCGGATCCACGAACGGTAAAGTTATGGCGCGGTGAAGAAAGCGATGAATCTGGCACGTGCGCAGCAAGCTTAGTAAACATATTGTGTCAGTCTGTTTCAAACCCCAATCGCGAATTTATCTCTCTGTCCCCCGATGTATGAAGAGCGGGGTCGCAGCTTCCAGCGTTGGGCCTGCGCTAATTGCCGCCATCTTCCTTAGGGGCAATGAGGCGCGATGAACATGTGCAGCAGCCATCTTTGTAGGGGGTGAGGTTCTCAATGGCTGAGAACTATCACGAACAATAACAGAAGTTGCTGGAAAAGCTCAGCAGGTCTGGCAGCATCTGTGAAAAAAAAAATCAGAGGTAACGTTTCGAATCCGGTGAATTCGGTGATAAGATTGTTAACATACACCTGCCGCCAGGACTGTTAGAGAAAGTTCACGACAGGAACCATGACAACTCCAACTCTCAGTCTCTTCGCCTCTCTCGAATCCAGGCCAGATTCGGTTGTGGGTCCAGAACAAGTGACGTGTTTCCCTCCCCGAAGGACATTTGTCAACCAGTCGATTGTTAACAATCAGGCAACTTTAAGGCTCACCAATTTTATCTCCAGAAATCGTTGAAATTCGTTGAGTTCAATCTAAATTTCTGTTTAGGTGGGATTTCTCTCATTCACTCCTTTCTGTTTTCAATCACTTTTGCAGGATTCTAGAAGGGGAGAATTTATCAACAGCAAATTTGAATGGAACATCACATCAGGATCTGACAGTATCACCCAGTTTCTGGTAACCTGAATGTTTTTAGATTTTGAACATGGAAACTAAAGTCACCTTTCACAGTGGGGAAAAACCATACTCGTGTTCTGTGTGTGGACGAGGCTTCAGCCGATCATCTGGCCTGTCCAGACACAAATGCAGTCACAGTGGGGAAAAACCATGGAAATGTGGGGATTGTGGAAAGGGATTCAATTATCCATCTGACCTTGAAACTCATCGGCGCAGTCACACTGGAGAGAGGCCATTCACCTGTCCTGAATGTGGGAAAGGATTCACTCAGTTTTCCAACCTCTTGTGTCATCAGAGAACTCACACTGGGGAGAGACCATTCATCTGTACAGAATGTGGGAAGGGATTCACTCAGTCATCCCACCTGATGACACATCAGAGAGTTCACACCGAGAACAGTTCATTCACTCGATCAGAGTTTGGGAAGGGAAACACTCAGTCATCACATGCACCAAAACATCAGCGAGTTCACAATGATGAGAGATCATTCATCTGTTCCGAGTGTGGGAAGGGATTCACTCAGTCATCCCACCTGCTAAAACACCAACGCGTTCACAGTGATGAAAGACCATTTCAGTGCCTGCATTGTGGGAAATCCTTTAAAAGTTCTGCAGAACTGGTCACCCATCAACGTGTTCACACTGATGAGAAACCATTCAGATGCTCTCATTGTGGGACTGGATTCAGGAAATCATCTCACCTCATTGTCCACCAACGAATTCACACTGGGGAGAGGCCATTCACCTGCCCCGAATGTAGGAAAAGGTTCAATAATTTGTCCAATCTGCTGAAGCACCAGCGTATTCACACTGGGGAGAGACCTTTCACCTGTTCTGAGTGTGGGAAAGGATTCACTCAGTCATCCAATTTGTTGAGACATAAGCAAGTTCACAAGCAACTACCATAACTGGGTTTTGCTGTTACTCACAACAAGGAATGAACTCTTTTACTGGGGTCTGTCTCTGTTGATTGATCATCACCACAAGACCAGCTATTGGTGGTTTACATTCTGGATAAAGTGAAATCAATCAGGTTAACTTATAAGCAAAGTAATGCAGATGATGAAGGTCTGAAATACAAAGTGCTGGAGAAACTCAACAGGTCTGGCAGCATCTGTAGAGATTAGCTGAAACTGGAAAAGGAAGTTCCACACAAGAGGAGCAGGCATCTCGGGCAGGACTTAGACAGAATCAAACTGTGATGCAAGGAAGCAAGTGAATAAAGGAGTATGTGTTCAACAATCAGACATTTTCTGCAGTTTTCAAGATATGGTGGCAAAAATCAGTTTTTGTCAATCTCCATTTATTTACTGAGCTGCTGCCTCATCAATTGTGACTTATTCGGATATAAACTGTCACATATTAACTGTATTAACCTCATTTCAAATGATTATAGAGAAATTAATGGGGTTAAAGGCTGACAAATCCTGAGGGGCTGATAATCTTTATCCCAGAGTACTAAAGGAAGTGGCCCTGGAAATATTGGATGCATTGGTGGGCAACTTGCAGAATTCAGTAGACTGTGTTCCTGCGTATTGTAGGGTGTCAAATCTACTCCATGATTTAAAGAAACAAAGGGACGGAAAACACAGACAATCACTGACAACTTATCTGAACATGGGTGAAATACTAGATTCTGTTATAAAAGACACAATAACAGAACACGGCCTTTGATAACTTTCCACATTTGACACTGGTGGGCAAATTTACTGGCATGGATTGAGAACTGGTTGACAGATTGAAAACAAAGTGGGAATAAATCGATCGTTTTCTGGGTGGTGGACAGTGACTAGTAGTGTACCACAGGGATCATGAGCGCTAGCTATTCATCATATATTTAAATGATGTGGCTGGGGAAAGCAAATGCAATATTACCAAGTTAGCTGAGGTCACAAAGATTTGTTAGTTAAGATTGAGTTAAGATTGAGTTGTGAGTACAATGCAAAGAGGCTTCAGGGTGATAAATTGAGTTTGTCAGAACACACGCAACAGACACTGTGCGACATGGATAAATGTGCAGTTATACACTTCAATGTGAAAAGCAGATTATTCATTAAAGGGTGATATGTTGAGAAATGTCAGTGTACAAAAGGATCTGCATGTACTACTTGTACACCAGGTGCAGCAAGCAATTTGAAAGGCAAGTGGGATACTGGCTTTCGTTGCAAGAAGAGTTGAGTTCAGAAGTAGGGGTGTCTTACTACAGTTATACAGGGCCTTGATGAGACCACACTGGGAGTATTATGTACAGTTTTGGTCTTCCCACCTAAAGTGGGGATGTACTCGCCATGGAGACAGTGCAATGAGGGTGTGAGAGCCTGATACCAGGATGTCAAGACTTTCAGATGAGGAGTGGTTGGTTCGACTGGCCCTATGTTCATGATAGTTTAGAAGAATGAGAGAGGATCTGATTGAAACGCATAAAATTATCAAAGAGATAGACAGACAAGATGCAGGGAGGATGTTTCTCCTCAACGGGGAGTCGAGAACAATAAAGTCACTGTCTCAGAATATGGGGTAGGCCATTTTGTACTGAAATGAGATAACATTTCTTAACTGAATGGTCAACCTGTAGGATCTGCTGCCACAGAAGATTGTGTCGGACGGATTACTAAGTACACTCAAGCTGTCAATGTAAATATGAGACAGTTATGATCCAAATATTTTACCATATGAATGCATGAAATAGGTGCTGAAATGAACCAGGCAGGTCCTCAAGGCTATTCTACAATTTTGAGATCATGGTTAAGCTGCTGTGTTTTGAAATCCACATTTCCACTTAGCCCTTATAACTCTGGATTTGTCTGCCTAATAACTATCTGTCCACCTCTATCTTAAAGAAAAAAACAATGACCCTGCTTCCACTGCCTTCTGGGGCAGAGTTCCAATGTTGCACAACCCTCTGACACAACAGATTTCTCCCTATTCATGTTCCAAAAGGATGACTCTTAAAATTAAAGTGTCCCCTCGTTCTGGACTCACCAAAAAGTAGAGGCTTCCTTACCAAGTCCAACTTGTAAAGACTATTCAGAGTATTTTGCACTTGAATCATGCCTCCCCTCATTTTCAGAGACAAGGATGGAAATTGTTGGAGGGGCTCGACATGTCTGTGAATGTTTGTGGGGAGAGTCGGGGTTGGCATTTTGGGTTGAGTGACCCTTCCTCAGAACTCTGTGGCGGGGGGGGGGGGGGGGGGGGGGGGGTGTTGCTTGGCCTGGGGCATTGGCTCTAATTCTCTCCATGGATGCTGCCAGGTCTGCTGAGCTTTTCCAGCTATTTCTATTTTTGTCTCTGATTTACAGCATTTGCATTTCTTTTCGTTTTTATTTATATTTAAACTCCACCCCTGCACTTCCAGTGGAAATATGGAAACAAGCTCAGCCTGTCAAACCTGTCTTCTAAAACGACCCATTCATTCCAGGCATCCTGTGAACCATCTCCAATGCATTGACATTTTTCCTTAAGTTATGGTACCAAACTGCATACTATATTCAAAATGCTTGAAGGTAGGAGACAGAGGGTGGTTGTGGAGGGTTGCTTTTCGGACTAGAAGTCTTTGTTGAGTGGTGCGCTGCAAGGATCGGTGCTGGGTCCATTGCACTATGTGTCATTCATATAAATCAATTAGACGTGAATATAGGAGGTGTGGTTAGTAAATTTGTAGATGACACCAGAATTAGTGGTGTAGTGGACAGTAAAGAAGGTTATCTCCATTCAGTGGGATCTTGATCAGATGAACCAATGCACTGAGGAGTGGCAGACGGCATTTAGATTAATATGAAATGTTCCATTTTGTTGGGACAAGTTAAGGCAGGAATTACACACTTAACAGTAAGGTCATGGGGAGTGTTGCTGAACAAAGAGATGCAAGTTCCTAGTTTCTTGAAATTGGAATTGCAAGTAGACAGGGGTGTGAAGAAGGCATCTGGCACACTTGTCTTTATTGGTGAGTGCATTGAGTATAGTAGTTGGGAGGTCATGTTGTGGCTGTACAGAACATTGGTTAGGCCACTTTTGGAATACTGCATGCAATTCTGGTACCTGCTAATGGAAAGATGTTGTGAAACTTCAAAGGGTTCAGACAAGAATGTTTCTGGAGTTGGAGAGTTTGGGCTATCTGGAGAGGCTGAATAGGCTGGGGCCATTTTCCCTGAAGCATTGGAGGCTGAGGGGTGATCGTATAGAGGTTTACGTGATGGGCATGGATTGGGTAAATAGCCAAAGTCTTTTCCCAGGGTACGGGAGTTCAAAACTAGAGAGCATAATTTTAAGGTGAGAGGGGAAAGATTTAAAAGGGACCCAAGGAGCAATTTTTTAACGCACAGGGAATGAGCTGCAGAAGAAGTGGTGGAGGCAGGTACAATTACAGCATTTAAAAGGCTTTTGGATGGGTACATGAATAGATAGGGTTTAGAGGGATATGGGCCAAATTCTGGAAAATTGGACTAGATTAATTTAGGATATCTGGTTGGCATGAGTGAGTTGGACAAAAGGTCTGTTTCCATGCTGTACAACTCTATGATTCTATGAGAGAAAATTAATTAATGTTTTGAGTCTGATCTGACTCTTTGGCACAGAAGAGCACTGGAAAAGTAATGGTGTTTTTGGTGTAGAAAAGGGGGAGAAAGAGGAAGTGAAAGATTGTAACGGTGGTAGGAGGAGGAATACATGGCAAGGAGGTGCTAGCGGGAAGTTTATAGCCGAAAATAGGTTAGCTCTGCTAAGAGCAAACCCGAGTAAACAAGACACTGGGTAACTTGCGGGGGGAGGGAAGTTAATCCAAATGGAGGACAGAGTTACTGGTGTGTCATTCTTGAACTCAGTGTTGAGTCCTGAATAAGCAGAAATTAAGATGTTATTCCTCCAGTTTGTGTGTTAAACAAAAAAAACGATGAGTTTTTGTTTGTATCTTGGATGATAGTATGTCTCTTTTGAAGGGCTGTCCCTGTCTCCTCCATCCTCACCCCCAACAAGTGAAAAGAGCTCATGGTGCATTTTTGTCACTGAAATTGAAACAATATTATCAGCTGCTTCCCTCACCTCCTCTAATCATCAAGCCAAACTGTCTCTAAAGTTCCTTAAAAATACAAAGTTCTGGAGAAACACAGCAAGTCTGACGGTATCTGTGCAGTGAGACAGAGATTCAATGAAGAGTCATACTCAACTTGAAATATTCCCTCTGTTTCTCTCTCCACAGATGCTGCTAGACCTGCTGAGTCTCTCCAGGACTTTGTGTTTTAATTTTAGATTTCCATCACCTACAGTATTCTGCTTTTATTTGAGTTTCTAAAGTTCATTCTTTTCAAAGCTGTGAACTTTCATCTTTCTCCAGTGTCTCTCTGATATCCTGCTCTGCCCTATCAGCTCTCACCTTGCCCAAATTGAGCTGATTTGCCTTCTTCCCATTAAGCTACCAATGATCCAGCTCCCCAAAGTTCACTGATATTGTAATGGTCCCCCTCTCCTTTAGATTCACTGTGAATACCCTTCCTCAGAAATAACCCTGTACCCTGCCATCCACACAGACTACTGACCCATTGGGGACCTCCCTTTCCTCTCTATGTACCCGGTGTCCCCAAGGATCTATCCTTCATTATCCTATTTCTCATCAACATGCTGCCACTGATGGAAACATCGAAAATCAATGTTAGTTTTCACACGTCCACTGACAGCACCCAGATTTACCTCATCACACTCCCTCTCCATTCCTCCAATTAAAAGTTAGCAAAACCAAAGCCATCATCTTCAATTGCTGCTGAAAATTCCATTCCCTAATTTCCAAGTCCTCTCCTATCCCTGGAACAGCCTAAAGCTGAACCATTTTGTTTATAATCTTGTATTTGACCCCAAATCAGTTTGTGATCTTATCTTAATAACATCCCTGACACCAGATCGGTCAGTCTCTAGAATACCACCTTTAACCACCCACACAATTGCTGAAACTGTAATCCATGCCTGTGTTACCTTTATGTTTAATGATTCTAATACATTCCTGACCTGCCTCTCACATTCACCTTGTCTCCAACCAGAACTGGGGTGGCACGGTGGTTAGCACTGCTGCCTCACAGCGCCAGGAACCTGGTTCGATTCCAGCATCGGGTGACTGTCTGTGTGGCGTTTGCACATTCTCCCCGTCTCTGTGTGGGTTTCCACTGGGTGCTCTGGTTTCCTCCCAACAGTCCAAAGATGTGCAGGTTAGGTGGATTGGCCATGCTAAATTGCCCACAGTGTTTAGGGATTTGGCTGGGTGGGATGCTGTGAGGTTCGGTGTGGACTTGTTGGGCCGAAGGGCCTATTTCCACACTCTGAGGTTCTACGGTTCTAAATGTAAGGCCATCCAAAACTGAGCTGTCCATTTGCTTTCTCACATCACGTCCTGTTCACTCAATACCCCTGCTGCTAACTGACCTACATTAGCTCCAGGCCCTTCCACCTCTGTTCTGCCTACTGTATGTGATAAAGGAGTGTTCAAGTGGGCAGAGAACAAACAAAGTCAGGGATTTAAAGAAATGGTGAAGATCAGCCCACCATGGTCAGAGAGGAGCTCATGACCTCTCCCAGGTTCCTTCTCCCACCGAAATTGAGGCTCAGGGGGAAGAGAACATTAATGCTAATTAGGACTTCATTAAAAATCAAAGAGCTGCCATGAAGAACCTAACTGTGTTCACACAGACCTCTCCACCAGAATCGTACACGATCCTTACCCTGACTCTACGAAGGATGGCCTTGACTAAGTTGAGAAAATCCCTTACATTTGAGTCAATTCACTGTTAAAGCAGGCTATTGTTCACAAAGGTCAAAGATTCAATAAAATTGGCTTGAAGGGTAACTTACAAAGTTTGGAAACAATTAACATTAAGGCTGTGAAATTGGTTTAAGTTCTTTCCACAGTCTGTTCACTGGAACACTCTCACTAGGTGTCTCTGTGTTAGTTCTTTTTGCAATAACACTGATGTTTGGCATCTTTTTCCACTAACAGATCAGATGAAAGCATTGAAAAGTAACACTCGACCAGATGAATCAAGTGACTGTCTCAGATCTTGGCATGATGTATGATTTGAGCTTCCCATCAGTAAATCCTCTCCAATCCACTCGAAACAGAATTTACAAAATTCAGCTCTGTACGTACAGAACAGAAATTCTGCCCATGCAATTCCAGTTTCTGTTGAACGTTTTTCCTTTCTTTTTCCCTCAAAATTATAAACTTCCCCCACTCTCACATTCTTCCTCCTCCTTCTGCCAAAATCCAAATTCAGCTTTGAATAATTCTTCTTGAAACTTTTTTAAAAATGTGCATCTAAAGACAGCAATATGTTTGATAAATCACTTCAGTCATTAATCATCACAAAACATTAATCTGATCATCCTTGAGCAACCAGACAGATTTGCAGACATTAGTCTCATGTTAATAACTGTGTGGAGATTCAATGAACAATTGTGATTCACAGAATTGTTAATGGCAAAGGAGGCTATTCAACCCATTGTGTCAGCATGGTTCTCTGAATCAGCTTTCTGACTTTGTGCCATTTCCCCGACTTCTCCCTGTAATCCTGTATATTGCTTCTTTTAAGAATCATTTAATGTCCTTGACTGAACCTACCTAAACCACAGTGCCATGCAACGTATTTCAGATCTAATTACTAGCTGTGCAAAGTTTCTTTCTCACATTTCCTTCTTTTGTAATTTATTTGAAATTTGTACTCTTATACTCAATGTTTGTACCATTGGGAACAGTTTCACAGTATCTACTCTGTATAAACCCCACATGGGCTTTGAAAACTTCTTTTAAATCTCCCCTCAGCCTTCTCCAATCTAAGCTTATGGTTGAAATTTCTCACTGCTGAAGCCATTTGCCTGAAGATGGTTTCTCTAAAACTTCCAGTGTTCCCTTTGTTCCGTCTCTCTGGCTCAAATTACATTAAACCCGGAATCAGTCTCACAGCCCATTCTGGTTTCTGAGTCTCTTCATGCCAATAAATTAACTCCAGTTAAACATTGGGAATAATTAAGCCACTGTTTCCAAACTTTATTCCTGAGCTACCAGCTCCACCTCTCCATTTGACTCAAATTTAGTCAGGCAGTTCACAACTTGATATCACACCTGACACTGACAGGAGCTCTACCTCACATGTCTGTGCCATCACTACAACCACCTGTATCCATCTCTATCATCTCATTCAAGTCCATCCTTATCTCGGAGTAGCTGCTTCTGAAAAGCTCATTTGTCCCTTTCTTACCTCGGGCTCAACTATTCCAATGCTGTGCCCAAT
This sequence comes from Stegostoma tigrinum, assembly GCF_030684315.1. NCBI lineage: Eukaryota > Metazoa > Chordata > Chondrichthyes > Orectolobiformes > Stegostomatidae > Stegostoma > Stegostoma tigrinum. The sequence continues at coordinate 14,638,338 of NC_081395.1, read as the reverse complement.
GATCTTCTATGTTCTGCCCTCCTGTAAACATGAAGTCATTCCAAAACTTTGCTGTCGAGTCTCAGTCCTCTGTCACTCCTGCAATTCAATGACTTACACTGACTCATATTTAAAAATTCTCATCCTTGCCACCAAAATCCTCCCATGACTTCACTCCTGTATCGCTGTAATCTTCCAAACCCATAAGTCTCCGCGATATCTGGTTCCTCTCATTCTGGCCTTCTGCACATTTTCAATTTTCATTGTTCCATCATTCCTGACTGCATCTTCAGCTGCCACAACCCCAAGGTCTCCTGGAATTCTCTCTGCACCTCATTTTCCTCTTTAAAACATACTTCTTCGCCCAAGTGTTTGGTCACCTGCCTAAATATCATCACAGTGCAACTCCATGGAGGCAGACTGTGATGTTTGTCTTTTTCTAATTTACTTCTGATTTTTCAGACCTATAGCTATACGCTGTATAGATGTAATGTAACTTTTTTCATTTCTCCATTCAGTAACTAAAGACTGTACCGAGGTACTCTGAACCTAAGATGGTGCTGTGTTGGTGACATAGACTGTAACTAATCGTGTAACTGAAGAAGCTGTACCTAAGATGGCGGTGTAGGCGGCGACTTATAAACTTTCCACTCTACTCCCTTGAGTAACTATGACATTAAGCTGAAAAGCGCAGCAGGTTTTAAGCATTAGAGGACCAGGAGAGTCAACGTTTCGAGTGAAAGGGTTTCGGCTTTAAACGTTGAATTTCCTGACCTCCCTGATGTCTGATCTGTTGTGCTTTTCCAGCCTCACACCTGGAGACTCTGCCTTCCAGCATCTGCAGTCCTTATCGTCTCCATGATACTTTTCAGCTAATTGCATTCAAGTCGTGCAAGAAACTTGGTTTACCTCCTTCCTGTGAAGTGCATTGGGATGATAATATTATGTCAAGGACTAAAACTAAAAGGTGTTCCTAACTGTAGTATGGCCTCTTGTTTTACAACGACCCATTTTCTCTTGTTTATTGTTCCAGAGAATTTCGTCATCCGGGTTTGGCAGTTTCCTTGACGATAGGACTGCGCATGCGCGCTGCCCTAATCAACATTGGAGCCGCGCATGCGCTATGATTAGCTGAGCCCGGACTGCCACGCCTTGGGCCTGTTTTCCGAAGAAATCTGCAGCTGACTCCCACACAGAGGAAATGCAAAAACATCTTACTTGTGGTTTTTAGACCACCACTAGGTATTTCTGAAACTTCCAGTCCCACCGAACTGCAAGCTCCAGTCCGTTCCACTCAGCCGACGGCTTGTAACGCCGCTAACGCGAATTTCCAGCCAAGGGCCAGAGTTCCGCTTCAATCGCGCAGTGCGCATGCCCAGATCAGCGCCTTCACCCTCCCAATCACTGGTGATTGACAACAAGGCCTGACCAATAGGAGGATAGGGCGGGATGGCTAGTTATCCAACCACAGATTGAACAAGGGATGATTTTGATTTTTTTGTTGTCACTTGTAGGAAAGTACCGGAGTACAGTGAAAAGTGTGTAATATTACCGCACAAGGTACCATCTTCGGTACCAGTCCCTATGTACAGAACCTTAAGAACAAGGGAGAAAGAAAGTACACGGCACAGCGCCCGGTTCAATTCCAACCTCAAACGACTGTGTGGAGTTTGCACATTCTATCCCTGTCTCCGTACATTTTCTCCTGGTACACCGGTTTTCTCCGAAAACTAAAGATGTGCAGTTCTGGATGTGAGTTTGCTCGCTGAGCTGGAAGGTTCGTTTTCAGACGTTTCGTCACCTTTTTTTTTTATTTGAAAAATATACTTTATTCATAGAATGTACAAAAAAATAAAACATTTATACACCTACCCAGTCATGCAAGCCACTCCGGGTTACCCGGGGGTACGTACACCAACTAAAGGAAAAAAAAACAAAACAGAGAAAAAAATACAAAGCAAAGAAAACACCCCGGCAGTCGTCACCCCGCACAGTCCCAGTTGGTCCCCTGACCAGTTGGGGAAGGTGCCAGCTGGGCCCAGTTACCAGATAGGATTCTTTTCCCTTTTCTGGACGAGGGGGCTCATACGGTGGTCTTTCCCCACCGCGCCTTGGCGGCGGCTGCCCCAAGCTTTAGCGCGTCCCTCAGCACGTAGCCCTGGACCTTGGAGTGCGCCAGTCTGCAACACTCGGTCGGGGTCAGTTCTTTCAGCTGGCAGACCAGCAAGTTGCGGGCAGACCAAAGAGCGTCTTTCACCGCATTGATGGTCCTCCAGGCGCAGTTGATGTTGGTCTCGGTGTGCGTCCCTGGAAACAGCCCGTAGAGCACGGAGTCCCACGTCACGGAGCTGCTCGGGACGAGCCTCGACAAATACCACTGCATCCCCCTCCAGACCTCCTGCGCATAGGCACACTCCAGAAGGAGGTGATCAACAGTCTCGTCCCCCCACACAGCCACCTCGAGGGTAGCGTGCAGTGGTGCAGAGATTCCGGGCATGCATAAAGGATCTCACTGGCAGAGCCCCTCTCACCGCCAGCCAAGCAATGTCCTTGTGCTTGTTTGAAAGTTCTGGCGATGAGGCATTCTGCCAAATGACTTTGGCAGTCTGCGTGGGGAACCACACGACGGGATCCACCCTCTCCTTTTCCCGAACGGTCCTGAGGATACTACGTGCTGACCACTGCCTGACGGCCTTGTGGTCAAAGGTGTTTCCTTTCAAAAATTTGTCCACGAAGGACAGGTGGTACGGAACGATCCAACTACTCGGAGCGTTCCGCGGCAACGACGCCAGGCCCATCCTTCGCAACACCGGGGACAGGTAGAACCTCAGTAAGTAGTGACACTTGGTGTTTGCATACTGAGGATCTACGCACAGCTTGATGCAGCCACACACAAAGGTAGCCGTCAGGGCGAGGGTGGTGTTCGGTACGCCCTTTCCCCCATTTCCCAGGTCTTTGTACATGGTGTCTCTGCGGACCCGGTCCATCCTCGACCCCCAAATGAAGTGGAAGATGGCCCGGGTGACTGCAGCGGCGCAGGTCCAGGTAATAGGCCAGGCCTGCACCACATACAACAGTACCGAAAGCCCCTCGCACCTGACAACCAGGTTCTTACCCGCGATGGACAGGGACCGGAGCGTCCACCTGCCCAGCTTCTGCTTAAATTTGGCAATACGCTACTCCCAAGTCTTAGTGCATGCCCCAGCTCCACCAAACCAAACCCCCAGCACCTTCAGGTAGTCTGTCCTGACGGTGAAGGGGATGAAGGAGCGGTCGTCCCAGTTCCCGAAGAACATGACCTCGCTCTTACCCCTGTTGACTTTGGCACCCGAGGCCAGTTCAAACTGGCCGCAGATGTCCAACAGCCTACTCACCGACCGACGATCGGTGCAGAAGACGGCAACATCGTCCATGTACAGGGAGGTCTTGACCTGAAGGCATCCGCTGCCTGGGATAGTCATGCCCTTCAGGCTCACGTCCTTCCTGATGGAGGTGGCGAAGGGCTCCACACAGCGCACGAACAAGGCAGGAGAGAGCGGGCAGCCCTGCCTGACTCCAGATCTAACAGGAAAACTGTCTGATTCCCACCCGTTGATCGAGACTGCGCTAACGATATTAGCGTAGAGCAGCCGGATCCAATTGCGGATGCCCTCCCCGAACCCCAATTTGGAGAGGACGTCCCTCATGTAAGCATGAGAGACCCTGTCGAAGGCCTTCTCCTGGTCCAGGCTGACGAGGCAGGTGTCCACCCGCCTGTCCTGTACGTAGGCGATCGTATCCCTGATGAGCGCGAGGCTCTCAGCGATGTTCCTGCCCGGCACAGCACAGGTTTGGTCAGGGTGAATCACTGACTCCAGGACAGACCTGACCCGGTTGGCAATGACCTTGGCCAGGATTTTGTAGTCCACGTTCAAAAGTGAAATAGGTCGCCAATTCTTAATTTCTTCCCTCTCCCCCTTCCTCTTGTAAATGAGGGTGATAATGCCCTTCCTCATGGACTTGCACATTTCCCCTGCCCGAAGCGCACTATCGTACACCTCCAGCAGGTCCTGGCCGACCAGGCCCCACAGAGCGGAATACAGCTCGACCGGTAAGCCGTCACTTCCGGGAGTCCTATTCCTCTGCAAGGACTTGAGGGCTCTGGCCAGCTCGTCCAGGGATATCGGCTGGTCCAGCCACTCCCTCGTGCCGTCGTCTAAGACCTCCGTGATAGACGACAGGAACGACTCGGAGGCCGTGGTGTCCGTGGGCTTCGTGTCGTACAGTCCGGCATAGAAGGATCTGCTGATCTTCAAAATGTCGGGCCGAGACGATGTCACCGAGCCGTCGTCCTCCTTCAGCCAGCTATGCACAGAGGTCTCTTTGTGCACCTTCTGAAAGAAGAAACGCGAGCACGTCTCGTCCTGCTCCACGGAGCGGACCCTGGACCGGAAGATTATCCTGGAGGCCTCCGCGGCGAAGAGCGAGGCTTGCTGGCCCCTCACTTCGCGGAGGTCCTCCGTGACATCGACCCCCATCAACTGCAGAAGGAGCAGGTTCCGCACCCTTTTCTGGAGTCGCGACAGCTTTCCCCGCCTCTCTCTTGCCTTCTGAACACCCTTGAGGACAAAGAACCTCTTGATGTTCTCCTTCACCGTCTCCCACCAGTCGCCCGGAGACTCGAAGAGGGGTTTCACGGTTCTCCAACCGGCGTACTCCCCCTTAAGCTCCTCGACGTTCTCTGGGGTCAACAGAGTCGTGTTGAGCTTCCACGTCCCCTTGCCGGCCGGCTGGTCGTCCTGTAAGTGACAGTCGGCCAGCAGGAGGCAGTGGTCAGAGAAGAACACCGGCTCGACACCGGTGGACCTGACCGAGAACGTCCGTGACACAAACAGGAAGTCTATCCTTGAGCGGATAGACCCGTCTGGCCGCGACCAGGTGTACCTCTGCTGCGCTCCGTCTGCAGGGGTGCTGAAGACGTCGAGCAGCTTGGCGTCCTTCACGGTGCCCATCAGGAATCTGGACGTGACGTCCAGTTGAATCCCCCACCCGCTGTCCCCACGACGGATCTTCCATCTGCATCAATGATGCAGTTGAAGTCTCTGCCTAGGATGACCGGCCTGGACGTGGCCAGCAGGGATGGAAGCCGCTGCAGGACGGCCAATCGCTCACTCCGTACCGCTGGGGCGTACACGTTGATCAGCCTCAGGGGAGCATTCCTGTAGGTGACATCAGCCACTAGGAGGCGCCCCCCCACCACCTCCTGAACTTGAGAGATGGTGAAGTTGCGCCCCCGCAGCAGAATAGCCAGGCCCGAGGAGCGACAGTCGTTACCCCCCCGACCAGATCGAAGGCCCACAGGTCCAGGCGCCAGACCATTTCCCGTACCTGCCGAGGTGCGGTATCCCGCACTCCTGCAGAAACAGGAGGTCCCCCTTGATGGTGGTCAGGTAGGCCAACGTGGACACACATCTCGCGGTTGACTTGACGCTGCGCACATTAATGCTCGCAATTCGTACCCCCATTGTGGGCAGTGACCGCAGTACCCTCCCCAAGTCCAAGGTCCAGCCCCTCCATCTGTCCCTTCATGCCCTTTGCCCGGGCTAACTGCTGGATGCTCTCCGGGCTCAGGAAACCGTCCGTGCTGCCTTCCGGGTGGCATCCCCCCGTCAGGGGTGCGGAGGCAGGAGGGTCCGGCTCCGGGTCAGGCTGGGGACGCGCTGTTTCCTCCTTCCCGCCTGGAAGTTCCGGGGGGCCCTCCAGTGCTCCAGCGGCACTTGACTGGGTGTCGGAGTGAGCCTCAGGACGCCTCCCATCACCTGGGAGCGGGGTGCTGCTTTCCTTCCCCCTCGAGACCTTTAACTTCTGCTTCGGGTGGGCCCTCTCCGAATCCTCCTCGTCAGAGGAGCTCTTATAGCCCCCCTGTAGCTGCCTCTTCCCGCCTGATTGTTGCGGTTCCTGGGCCCGTCGACACACCTTCCTCCTCGCTTTCCGGACTGTTGTCCACTCCCCTGGGTCGCCTGTCGCCACCTCCATTGGCTCCGGGTTGTCGGGGGGGATTGGAGCCTGCAGGGGTGCTTTGCTGGCCTCGGGCCCATCCTGCACGGCCTGGCCCTCCTGCACATTAGTGGGGTCCTTGCTGGGCCCTGGTGCCTTCCTCTCCTCCGGGGGGGCTGGCCCCGCATTTCCCCTGCCGGCGACCTGGGCGTAGGTGGCACCGTGCTGTGGGCATGCCCTATAGAAGTGGCCCGCTTCCCCGCAAAGGTTGCAGCTTCTCTCTCGTGGGCAATCCTTTGCAAGGTGTCCCTCCTCCCTGCAGATGGTGGCTTTGCAGTCGGCCGCCATGTGACCTGACCTACCACAGGCATGGCAGACTTTAGGTTGCCCTGCATAGGTCAGGTAGCCCCTGCTCCCGCCGACCACGAAGGTGGACGGTGGATGTGCGACATTCCCGTCTGCGCCCATCCTCAGCGTCACCTTGACCTGCCTCTTACTCGTCCAGATGCCAAAGGGATCCACCATGTCAGTTAGGTCCCATTCCACCTTCACATACCTTCCGAGGAAGGTCAGGACATCAACTGCTGGCACATGCGGGTTGTACATATGTACAGTCACCATACAGCTCCTCTGTGCTGGCATCACAAACAGTGGGACAGCGGTCAATACAGAGAGGGGGCCCTCACCTCCTTTCTCCTTGGAAACCTCCAGGAAGCGCTCGCAAAGCTTGGCACTCCGGAAGGTCACGTCGTAAAAACCTCCTCCGGGGAAATCCTGCAGGCAGTAAATGTCCGCAGCAGCGAACCCACAACAGTCCAACAGGACCCTCTTCACGAAGAAGGTGCGGTCCGCAGGTGCAACTTCATCCACCTTCTTTACGGAAACACGGATGGTGTTCCGGACCCCCTGACCTGGGGCACGAGCACTTGCCGCAGCCATCGTTGCAGGTTGGCTGCTCCCCTGAACCAGCGTTAGGCCGAAGCCAGCATTAAGATCCACTGGTCGCAAGGGTGCACAGCCAACCCGACGTCCTCCTTTCACCTCCAAGATAGCACTCTCGTCCTCTCGGTCCACAAGAGAGTGGGTCTTTGTTGTGTTCGAGATGTAAGCTGGTTCACTGAGCTTGCCGGTTTGTTCCCAGTTGTTTTGTCACCATTCTAGGTAACATCATCAGTGAGCCTCCGACGAAGCGCTGGTGTTACGTCCCGCTTTCTATTTATCTGGTTATGTTTCCTTGGCTTGGTGATGTCATTTCCTGTTCTTTTTCTCAGGGGATGGTAGATTGGCTCCAAACCAATGTGTTTGTTGATGGAGTTCCGGTTGGAATGCCATGCTTCTAGGAATTCTCGTGCATGTGTCTGTTTGGCTTGTCCTAGGATGGATGTGTTGTCCCAATCAAAATGGTGTCCTTCTTCATCTGTATGTAAGGATACTAGTGATAGTGGGTCATGTCGTTTTGTGGCTAGTTGATGTTCATGTATCCTTGTGGCTAGCTTTCTGCCTGTTTGTCCAATGTAGTGTTTGTCACAGTTCTTGCAAGGTATTTTGTAGATGACGTTCGCTTTATTTGTTGTCTGTAGAGGGTCTTTTAAGTTCATTAGCTGCTGTTTTAGTGTGTTGGTGGGTTTGTGGGCTACCCTGATGCCAAGAGGTCCGAGTAGTCTGGCAGTCATTTCGGAAATGTCTTTGATGTAGGGGAGAGTGGTTATGGTTTCTGAGCCCGTTTTGTCTGTTTGATTGGGTTTATTGCTGAGGAATCGGCGGACTGTGTTCATAGGGTACCCATTCTTTTTGAATACGCTGTATAGGTGATTTTCCTCTGCTCTGCGTAGCTCCTCTGTGCTGCAGTGTGTGGTGGCTCGTTGGAATAATGTTCTAATGCAGCTTTGTTTGTGGGTGTTGGGATGGTTGCTCCTGTAGTTCAGTATTTGGTCCGTATGTGTTGTTTTCCTGTAGACGCTGGTTTGAAGTTCCCCATTGACTGTTCGCTCTACTGTGACATCTAGGAATGGCAGTTTCTTGTTGTTTTCCTCCTCTTTTGTGAATGTTATGCCAGTAAGGGTATGATTGATGGTCTTGAATGTTTCCTCTAATTTGTTTTGTTTAGTGATGACAAAGGTGTCATCCACATAGCGGACCCAAAGTTTGGGTTGGATGATTGGCAGAGCTGTTTGTTCGAGTCTCTGCATTACTGCCTCTGCTAAGAACCCTGATATCGGAGATCCCATGGGTGTACCGTTGGTTTGTCTGTAGGTTTTGTTATTGAAAGTGAAGTGGGTGGTGAGGCATAGGTCCACTAGCTTGATGATGCTGTCCTTGCTGATGAGGTTGGTGGTGTCTGGTGTATGTGTCTTCGGTTCTTCTAATAGTGTAGTCAGTGTTTCTTTGGACAGGTTGATGTTGATGGATGTGAACAGGGCTGTTACGTCAAAGGAGACCATTATTTCATCCTCTTCTATCTTGGTGTCTTTGATGTTCAGGAATTCTTGGGTGGAGCGAATGGAGTGGTGGGAGTCTTCTACTAGGTGTTTTAGTCTTTGGTGTAGTTCCTTGGCTAATCTGTAGGTTGGTGTTCCAGGTAGCGACACGATGGGCCTGAGGGGGGCTTCTGGTTTCTGTTCACTAAACGAAACAAATTAGAGGAAACATTCAAGGCCATCAATCATACCCTTACTGGCATAACATTCACAAAAGAGGAGGAAAACAACAAGAAACTGCCATTCCTAGATGTCACAGTAGAGCGAACAGTCAATGGGGAACTTCAAACCAGCGTCTATAGGAAAACAACACATACGGACCAAATACTGAACTACAGGAGCAACCATCCCAACACCCACAAACAAAGCTGCATTAGAACATTATTCCAACGAGCCACCACACACTGCAGCACAGAGGAGCTACGCAGAGCAGAGGAAAATCACCTATACAGCGTATTCAAAAAGAATGGGTACCCTATGAACACAGTCCGCCGATTCCTCAGCAATAAACCCAATCAAACAGACAAAACGGGCTCAGAAACCATAACCACTCTCCCCTACATCAAAGACATTTCCGAAATGACTGCCAGACTACTCGGACCTCTTGGCATCAGGGTAGCCCACAAACCCACCAACACACTAAAACAGCAGCTAATGAACTTAAAAGACCCTCTACAGACAACAAATAAAGCGAACGTCATCTACAAAATACCTTGCAAGAACTGTGACAAACACTACATTGGACAAACAGGCAGAAAGCTAGCCACAAGGATACATGAACATCAACTAGCCACAAAACGACATGACCCACTATCACTAGTATCCTTACATACAGATGAAGAAGGACACCATTTTGATTGGGACAACACATCCATCCTAGGACAAGCCAAACAGACACATGCACGAGAATTCCTAGAAGCATGGCATTCCAACCGGAACTCCATCAACAAACACATTGGCTCCAAATCAATCTGCCATCCCCTGAGAAAAAGAACAGGAAATGACATCACCAACACAGGAAATGACACCACCAACCCAAGGAGACATAACCAGATAAATAGAAAGTGGGGCATAACACCAGCGCTTCGTCGGAGGCTCACTGTTGATGTTACCTAGAATGGTGACAAAACATGGGAACAAACCTTACAGCTCAGTGAACCAGCTTACATCCGGAACAAAATAAAGACCCACTCTCTTGTGGACCGAGAGGACGAGAGTGCTGTCTTGGAGGTGAAAGGAGGACGTCGGGTTGGCTGTGCACCCTTGCGACCAGTGGATCTTAATGCTGGCTTCGGCCTAACGCTGGTTCGGGGGAGCAGCCAACCTGCAACGATGGCTGCGGCAAGTGCTCGTGCCCCAGGTCAGGGGGTCCAGAACACCATCCGTGTTTCTGTAAAGAAGGTGGATGAAGGTGCACCTGTGGACCGCACCTTCTTCGTGAAGAGGGTCCTGTTGGACTGTTGTGGGTTCGCTGCTGCGGACATTTACTGCCTGCGGGATTTCCCCGGAGGAGGTTTTTACGATGTGACCTTCAGGAGTGCCAAGCTTTGTGAGCGCTTCCTGGAGGTTTTCAAGGAGAAAGGAGGTGAGGGCCCCCTCTCTGTATTGACCGCTGTCCTGCTGTTTGTGATGCCAGCACAGAGGAGCCGTATGGTGACTGTACACATGTACAACCCGTATGTGCCAGCAGTTGATGTCCTTACCTTCCTCGGAAGGTACGTGAAGGTGGAAGGGGACCTAACTGACATGGTGGACCCCTTTGGCATCTGGACGAGTAAGAGGCAGGTCAAGGTGACGCAGAGGATGGGCGCAGACGGGAATGTCGTACACCCACCGTCCAGCTTTGCGATCGGTGGGAGCAAGGGCTACCTGACCTATGCAGGGCAACCTAAAGTCTGCCATGCCTGTGGTAGGTCAGGTCACGTGGTGGTCGACTGCAAAGCCACCATCTGCAGGGAGGAGGGACACCTTGCAAAGGATTGCCCACAAGAGAAAAGCTGCAACCTTTGCGGGGAAGTGGGCAACCTCTATAGGGCGTGCCTGCAGCGGGGGACCACCTACGCCCAGGTTGCCGGCAAGGGGCAATGCGGGGCCAGCCCCCCCCGGAGGAGAGGAAGGCACCAGGACCCAGCAAGGACCCCACTAATGTGCAGGAGGGCCAGGTCGTGCAGGAGGGCCCAGCCTCGCAGGATGGGCCCGAGCCCAGCAAAGTGCCCCTGCAGGCTCCAATCCCCCCCGACAACCCGGAGTCAATGGAGGTGGCAACAGGCGACCCAGGGGAGTGGACGACGGTCCGGAAAGCGAGGAGGAAGGTGTGTCGATGGGCCCAGGAACCGCAACCATCAGGCAGGAAGAGGCAGCTACAGGGGGTCTATAACAGCTCCTCTGATGAGGTGGATTCGGAGAGGGCCCGCCCGAAGCAGAAGTTAAAGATCTCGAGGGAGAAGGAAAGCAGCACCCCACTTCCAGGTGACGGGAGGCGTCCTGAGGCTCCCTCCAACACCCAGTCAAGTGCCGCTGGGGCACTGGAGGGCCCCCCGGAACTTCCAGGCAGGAAGCAGGAAACAGCGCTTCCACAGCCTGACCCAGAGCCGGACCCTCCTGCCTCCGCACCCCTGACAGGGGGATGCCACCCGGAAGGCAGCACAGACGGTTTCCTGAGCCCGGAGAGCGTCCAGCAGTTAGCCCGGGCAACGGGCATGAAGGGACAGATGGAGGGGCTGGACCTTGGACTTGGGGAGGGTACTGCGGTCACTGCCCACAATGGGGGTACAAGTTGCGAGCATTAATGTGCGCAGTGTCAAGTCCACCGCAAGATGTGTGTCCACGTTGGCCTACCTGACCACCATCAAGGCGGACCTCCTGTTTCTGCAGGAGTGCGGGATACTGAACCTCGGCAGGTACGGGAAATGGTCTGGCGCCTGGACCTGTGGGCCTTCGATCTGGTCGGGGGGGTAACGACTGTCGCTCCTCGGGCCTGGCTATTCTGCTGCGGGGGCGTGACTTCACCATCTTTCAAGTTCAGGAGGTGGTGGGGGGGGCGCCTCCTAGTGGCTGACATCACCTACAGGAACGCTCCCCTGAGGCTGATTAACATGTACGCCCCAGCGGTACGGAATGAGCGGTTGGCCATCCTGCAGCGGCTTCCACCCCTGCTGGCTACGTCCAGGCCGGTCATCCTAGGCGGAGACTTCAACTGCATCATCGATGCAGATGGAAGATCCGGCGTGGGGACAGCGGGTGGGGGGAGTCAACTGGACGTCACATCCAGATTCCTGATGGACACGGTGAAGGACGCCAAGCTGCTCAATGTCTTCAGCACCCCTGCAGACGGAGCACAGCGGAGTTACACCTGGTCGCGGCCAGATGGGTCTATCCGCTCAAGGATAGACTTCCTGTTTGTGTCACGGGGGTTCTCGGTCAGGTCCACCGGCGTCGAGCCGGTGTTCTTATCTGACCACTGCCTCCTGCTGGCCGACTGTCACTTACAGGACGACCAGCCGGCCGGCAAGGGGACGTGGAAGCTCAACACGACTCTGTTGACCCCAGAGAACGTCAAGGATCTTAAGAGGGAGTACTCCGGTTGGAGAACCGTGAAACTCCTCTTTGAGTCTCCGGGCGACTGGTGGGAGATGGTGAAGGAGAACATCAAGAGGTTCTTTGTCCTCAAGTGTGTTCGGAAGGTGAGAGAGAGGCGGGGGAAGCTGTCGCGACTCCAGAAAAGGGTGCAGAACCTGCTCCTTCTGCAGTTGATGGGAGTCGATGTCACGGAGGACCTCCGCAAGGTGAGGGGCCAGCAAGCCTTGCTCTTCGCCGCGGAGGCCTCCAGGATAATCTTCCGGTCCAGGGTCCGCTCCGTGGAGCAGGACGTGACATGATCTCGTTTCTTCTTTCAGAAGGTGCACAAAGAGAGCTCTGTGCTTAGCCGGCTGAAGGAGGACGACGGCTTGGTGACGTTGTCTCGGCCCGACATTTTGAGGATCAGCAGATCCTTCTATGCCGGACTGTACGACACGAAGCCCACGGACAGCTCGGCCTCCGAGTCGTTCCTGTCGTCTATCACGGAGGTCTTGGATGACGGCACGAGGGAGTGGCTGGACCGGCCGATATCCCTGGACGAGCTGACCAGAGCCCTCAAGTCTTTGGAGAGGAATAGGACTCCCGGAAGCGATGGCTTACCAGTCGAGCTGTATTCCGCTCTGTGGGACCTGGTCGGCCGGGACCTGCTGGAGGTGTACGATAGTGCGCTTCGTGCAGGGGAAATGTGCAAGTCCATGAGGAAGGGCATCATCACCCTCATTTACAAGAGGAAGGGGGAGAGGGAAGAAATTAAGAATTGGCGTCCCATTTCACTTTTGAACGTGGACTACAAAATCCTGGCCAAGGTCACGGCCAACCGGGTCAGGTCTGTCCTGGAGTCAGTGATTCACCCTGACCAAACCTGTGCTGTGCCGGGCAGGAAGATCGCCGAGAGCCTCGCGCTCATCAGGGATACGATCGCCTACGTCCAGGACAGGCGGGTGGACACCTGCCTCGTCGGCCTGGACCAGGAGAAGGCCTTCGACAGGGTCTCTCATGCTTACATGAGGGACGTCCTCTCCAAATTGGGGTTCGGGGAGGGCATCCGCAATTGGATCTGGCTGCTCTACGCCAACACCCTCAGCGCAGTCTCGATCAACGGCTGGGAATCAGACAGTTTTCCTGTTAGATCTGGAGTCAGGCAGGGCTGCCCGCTCTCTCCTGCCTTGTTCGTGTGCTGTGTGGAGCCCTTCGCCGCCTCCATCAGGAAGGACGTGAGCCTGAAGGGCGTGACTATCCCAGGCAGCGGAGGCCTTCAGGTCAAGATCTCCCTGTACATGGGCGATGTCGCCGTCTTCTGCACCGATCGTCGGTCGGCGAATGGACTATTGGACATCTGCGGCCAGTTTGAACTGGCCTCGGGTGCCAAAGTCAATAAGGTTAAGAGTGAGGTCATGTTCTTCGGGAACTGGGACGACCGCTCCTTCATCCCCTTCACAGTCAGGACAGACTACCTGAAGGTGCTGGGTGTTTGGTTTGGTGGAGCTGGGGCGTGCACTACGACATGGGAGGAGCATATCACCAAATTGAAGCAGAAGCTGGGCAGGTGGACGCTCCGGTCCCTCTCCATCGCAGGTAAGAACCTGGTTGTCAGGTGCGAGGGGCTTTCGGTACTGTTGTATGTGGCGCAGGCCTGGCCTATTCCCTGGACCTGCGCCGCTGCAGTCACCCGGGCCATCTTCCACTTCATTTGGGGGTCGAGGATGGACTGGGTCCGCAGGGACACCATGTACAAAGACCTGGGAAATGGGGGAAAGGGCGTATCGAACGCCACCCTCGCCCTAACGGTTACCTTTGTGTGCACTGCATCAAGCTGTGCGTAGATCCTCAGTACACAAACACCAAGTGTCACTACTTACTGAGGTTCTACGTGTCCCCGGTGTTGCGAAGGATGGGCCTGGCCTCGTTGCCGCGGAACGCTCCGAGTAGTTGGACCGTTCCGTACCACCTGTCCTTCGTGGAGAAATTTTTGAAAGGAAACGCCTTCGACCACAGGCCGTCAGGCAGTGGTCAGCACGTAGTATCTCCAGGACCCTTCGGGAAAAGGAGAGGGTGGATCCCGTCGTGTGGTTCCCCACGCAGACTGCCAAAGTCATTTGGCAGAATGCCTCATCGCCAGAACTTTCAAACAAGCACAAGGACATTACTTGGCAGGTGGTGAGAGGGGCTCTGCCAGTGAGATCCTTTATGCATGCCCGGAATCTCCGCACCACCGCACGCTGCCCTCGAGGTGGCTGTGGGGGGGACGAGACTGTCGATCACCTCCTTCTGGAGTGTGCCTGTGCGCAGGAGGTCTGGAGGGGGATGCAGTGGTATTTGTCGAGGTTCGTCCTGAACAGCTCCGTGACGCGGGACTCCGTGCTCTACGGGCTGTTTCCGGGGACGCACACCAAGACCAACATCAACTGCGCCTGGAGGACCATCAATGCGGTGAAAGAAGCTCTTTTGGTCTGCCCGCAACTTGCTGGTCTGCCAGCTGAAAGAACTGACCCCGACCGAGTGTTGCAGACTGGCGCACTCCAAGGTCCTGGACTATATGCTGAGGGACGCGCTAAAGCTTGGGGCAGCCGCCACCAAGGTGCGGTGGGAAAAGACCATGGTATGAAACCCCTCGTCCAGAATAGAAAAAAGAACCCTATCTGGTAACTGGGCCCAGCTGGCGCCTTCCCCAACCGGTCAGGGGGCCAACGGGGACTGTGCGGGGTGACGACTGCCGGGGTGTTTTTCTTTGCTTTGTTTTTTTTCCCCTTCTTTTGTTTTTTTTTCCTTTAGTTGGTGTATGTACCCCCTGCATAACCTGGAGCGGCTTGCATGACTGGGTAGCTGTGTAAATATGTTTTATTTTTTGTACATCTCACGAATAAAGTATATTTTTTCAAATAAAAAAAGTGAGAAAACGTCTGAAAATGAACCTTCCAGCTCAGCGAGCAAACTCACATCCAGAACCTCAACCTGAGCTACAAATCTTCTCAAAACTCGCTAGATGTGCAGTGTTGGTGGATTGGCCCTGCTAAATTCCTACAGTGTCTAGGGAAATGCAAGGATAAGGTAGCCGGTGGGTCTGGGTGTGACTCGATGGGCTGAATGTCCTGCCTCCACACAGTAGGGATTCTAAGGAAAGTTAAATATTGCAGTAATTATTGTATAATGTAAAGCATATGAAATAAGGTTAAAAGTTACACACTGTAGACCTTTTTAGTTGTAGTTTTAAGCAGACAATTGTGATTTGATAGAGGTGTTCAAAATGATCAGAGGTATAGATCGAGTGGACAGCCAGAGACTTTTTCCTAGAGTGGATGTAGCTATTACGAGGGGTCATAGTTTTAAAGTGAGTGGAGGTAGATATAGGGGAGACATCAGAGGTAGTTTCTTTACTCAGAGAGTGGTCCGGGCGTGGAATGCATTGCCAGAGAGGCTAGTGGATTCGACCTCATTAGGGGCATTTAAGTGGCTATTGGATCGGCATATGGTATAAAGTATAAGGTAGGGGTGGAGGTTAAATAGACCTTTGGGATTAGGGTAAAAGTTTGGTCCAACATCGATGGCTGAAGGGCCTGTACTGTGCTGTACTGTTCTGTTGTCTATAAACAAATAAAGCTGATGGTTCAAACATTACCTTGCTTTTTAAGTTCTTAACTACAGTGGGACCACACTTTGAGGAATCACCACTAGAAATGAAGAACACTCTGGAGGCCACATCAGGCCAAGAGACAACTACATACTGCTGAAGCATCACCACATGGGGCTGTAAGTCAGCGACGCTGGTCCGGGAGGTTGCCTTGGGTCTGCACTGAGTTCGTGTCCAGGAGAAGAAAGAAGAGAAATGAAGGTAGGTTTTAAAAAAAAAAACAAAAGAAAAGAAATGGACAAAGTGGATGAGTCCTGTCTGAGGTGTCCTACTCAGCTACCATCTTGGAAGGGTTGGAGCCAAGTCTTGATGGCAATGCGGACCAGTTAATGAGAAGGTTCACACTGTCTTCATTAAGAACAAAACAAAATGTAAAGGAGCAACTTATCTGTAAAACTATCTGTGTCACATGTGAGTTGGGGAGATTCCAGCACAAAACGTCAGCCCAAAACATTTCTAGGAATCTTCAGGCAAAAGCTCAAAAGAATGGTCAAGGCACAGAATCCATGTGCTTTTTTTTCTGTGCAAGAGATCTGGACGATTTGATATGAATATCCTGCAAAGTGTACTACAAAAAGGTAAAGAAGTATTGTTGCAATTATATGAGATGTTGGTGAGACCACACCTGGAGTATTGTGTCCAGTTTTGGACCCAATGCATGAGGAAGGACGTGGTGGCACTGAAAGCAGTTCAGTGGAGGTTCACCAGGTTGATTACAGCGATGAAAAGGCTGTCACATGAGGAGCCAATGAATAGCTTGGGCATATATCCATTAGTTCAGAAGAATGAAAGGGAATTTGATTGAGGTAAAGAAACTGTGAAAAGGGATTGATGAGGTGCAAATTGAACATATGTTTCCTCTTGTGTGACAGTGTTGAACAGGAAGTCAGATATGTATAGTGAGAGGAGATAGGTTCAAAACACATGAGGAGAAACTACTTCTCTCAGCGTTGTGAATCCTGTGGAATTCCCTGTTCTAGAATGCAGTAGAGGCAGATTCAATCAACAAATTCAAGATCAGAGTAGATATATTTCTGATGAAAAATAGGATAAAGGGTTATGGGAAGCAGCCAGGAGAGTGGGGTTAAGACCAGGTAAGATCAGCCACAATCATGTTATATGGTGAAGTGAGCTCAAATGGTTGAATTGCCGACTCCTGTTCCTAATTCTATGTTATTCCTCCGAAGATCCCCAGAATAGAAATATTGGAACAGTAGTTGGCAGGTATTGGCCCTTGAGCCTGTTCTGCCATTCAGTATGTTGGATGATCATTATACTCACTACCCTGCTCCTGCTTTCACACCAGCCAAGCTGCTTCGGTGTAACTACAAAACTTAGAATGACACAGCTAATTAAAAGCAAAGCTTAGCTAGGTTGAGTCTGGAAAAGCAGGACAAATCCAATCCTAACAATTATCATCCTGTCAATCCTCCATCATCAGCAAAATGATGGAATGGGTAACAACAGTGCTCTCAGTTCCTACTCACTCAGCATCAGGAATGGGTAACAACAGTGCTCTCAGTTCCTACTCACTCAGCATCAGTGTTCTCCACCAGACTCAGCTCTTGACCTCAACACAGCAATAGACATAGCAACATGGACAAAATGCTGAACTCGAGTGGCAAGGTGAGACTGACTGTCCTTGGACATTAAAATGGCATTTATCTGATGAAGGTATCAAGGAGCTCTTGCAAAACTAGAGTCAATTGGTATCAAGGGAAAGAGTCTCCACTGGGCAGAATCATCCAGCCCAAATGTTTCTAGTTCTTGGTGATCAATAATCCCAAGCCCAGTGCATCACTGCAGGAGTTTCTCAGGGTACTGACCTAGGCCAACTATTTTGAGCTGCTTCATCAATGACTTTCTTTCAAGCATGAACTCAGAATTAGTTATTTGGTTGCACACTGATCAGCACTGTTAGAATCTCCTCAGATACACAAGCAATCCCTGTCCTAACACCATTTTAAAAAAAAGTTACTTATCCAATTACTGTTAGAAGAATCATATTTTGTACAAATTGGCTGCTGTGATGGAGGAATAATATGTATATTAACACATGTTTCATGTAACAAAACATCAAAGTGTTTCAGGAGAGTTTGACATGGACACATTGGACATTATCTGCCTAAATGGACAAACTTTTGATTGCAAGGGCACATTTAAACAAATACCTCGGACACGAAGAGAGGTGGACAAGTTTGGGGATGGAATGTCAGATCTTCCTGCTGAGGCTAGGCCATATTGGAGTAACAACAATCAGAGATTCTAAAAAGAGGGCAGAATAAAGAGGAGTGCAGGTATCTCAGAGTGAGTATGTGGAGATTACAGAGGCAGGGAGGAACACAGCTAAATGTGCAGATATCACAGAGTAAGGGGTGGGAGATTACAGTGATCAGGAGGGATGAGGCCACGGAGGGACTCATAAACCAGATATAGATTTTAGTGTTTGTTCTTTGCTTGACCAGGAGAAAATCTGTTCAGTGAGCATATAGTTGGTGAGTGAATGGGCTTGGGGGCAAGCGAGGGTATACAGCAGCAGAGTTTTGGGTGATTTTGTGTTTCTGGGTGGGTGGTAGGTAAGTACAAGATGCGAGACAAGAATATATTGAAATAATCAAATTAAAAAGGTAACACAGGCATGCACGATAGTCTCAGAAGCAGCTGACCTCGGATGGGTGAAAACATGAAATCATGGAAATCTGGAGTTTGAGTTGGTGTGGAAACGTGGCGAGAAACTCATTGTGTGGTTAAACATGAGACTCACATACAAACAATGTGGCTCAGCATCAAATCCCAGTAGTTAGAGAGCAAAATTAAGTGGTGATTTTCACAATTTTTAACTGGAGCAAGTTTCTGCACATGGAGGCGATGGTTTAGTGGTATTATTGCCAGACTATTAATCCTGAGACTGAGGTAAAGTTCTGGAGACAAAGGTTTGAATCCCAATGTGGCAGATGGTGGAATTTAAATTGAATAAAAATCTGGAATTAATAGTCTAATGACTATGAAACCAGAGTTAATTGTTGGGAAAAGCCCTCTTGGTACACTAATGACCTTTTAGGGAAGGAACCCCTGTCCATACTCGGTCAGTCTACATGTGACTTCAGATCCACAGCAATATGGTTGACTCTTAACTGCCCTGGATGTGCAACCAACGCTAGATGAGCCAGTGAAAGCCACATGCTGTGAATGAATAAATAAATAAAACATCCACGGATGAGGAATACACATGCCCATAATTAAGTAATAGTGGTGTAATGGAGACATTGGATTATGTTATGAGGTAGAATTGGGTATTGGCATTGGATGTGTGAAAATTAATGCAGTGCCTTTTAGATGATGTCACCTATTGGTGGTATCTGGGTGAAAATAGGAGGAACAATGGATAGGGTCCTTCGGGGTTACCAGGTTCCAGGTCTTTGGAGAGGAGAAGCAGTTTGGAGATGATGACAAGTGTTTTAACTGGATGGATGATAATAGTGGATTTAAAGTGAGAGGGACCGTACCAGACCAGACCAATAACTGTTAACAATATCAATGAACAGGGAAATTGGATGCTCAAATGATTGAATGGAAAAGGTGTCAAGGGGCTAGGAGATGGGTCTCATCGACACCAAGAGCTCTGAGGTAGCAGAGGAACTTGAAAAAGATATGGGTTCAGGGTTCAGTCGAGGTAGAACTTTAGAGACAGTTTCATGGAAAGGAGGGGCATGGAGGAGGCAGCTGCTCAGATCGTCTCCATCTGAATGACAAGGAAGCTCCATGAGCTGTTCAAAAGATGGAGGAGATAGAAAGGGAAAGCACTTCAAAAGAATGTGCTGAGAATACTGAAGAGTTTCAGCCGATTGTGTCCCTAATCAAATCTGTCTCATTACCCTTCACTAAATCCAGAATTGCCTGTTCCTTAGTGGGCTCTGCCACAAGTTGCTCCGAAATAAAATCTTGCAGACAATCTGCACATTACTTTTCTTGAGATCCATGCCAACCTGATTTTCCAAGTCAGTCAATCTGTCCATTGAAGTCCCCATGATTTTTACAATGATTCTCACATGTCTTTCTTATCTCCTGATTTATTTTCTTCCCCACATCCTGACCACTGCTAGGAGGCTTGTATGCAACTTCCATCAGTGTCCTTTTTCCTTTGTGGTTCCTTAACATGACCTACACCAATTCCGTGCCTTCCACTCTACCCCACATTTTGCTGTCGGTTTAATTTTATTTCTTACTAACAAGGCAACACCAGCCCCTCTCCCCATGTGCCTAACTTCTTGATGACAGGTGTATTCTTGGATACTTAATTCCCAACCCTGATCCCCTTGCAGCCATGCCTCTGTGATGACCACAAAACCAAATTTGCCAATTTCAGTCTCGGCTACAAGCTCAATTAGCTTCTTTCATATACTGCATATGTGTAAACACAACATCCTCAGTCCTGTATTCACTGCCCCTCTTGTCACAGTTGACCCTTTATCTCCTGTGCCTGAAGTTTGATTCCTGATCCTTTCCACAGTTTTTGTTCTATTACTTATTGTGGAAACTTTAACCTATACCGACCCCTTCACCAACTTCAACTTTTTCGTGCAACTGAAACCAACTGCCACAATTTAGTTTAAATCCACAGACCCTCATTATAGGATTTGCCAGGACACTGGTCCCAGTATCATTAAGGTAAAGCCCATCCCATTGGAATGGCTCCATTCTTCCCCAATACTGATGCCAATATCCATTGAATTTGAACCCTTCTCTCCCACACCAATCTTTCAGCCATGCATTTACTTGTTTAATCTTGTTGATCCTCTGCCAATTTGCTTGTGGTTTAGGTAGTGATCCAGTGATTATTACCTTTATTGGTTCTGTTTTCTAATTTAGCCCTGAGATGCTCATATTCCTTCAGCAGAATCTCCTTCCTTTTTCTACCTACATCGGCAACTGGACCATTCATGTCCCACTCCTAGTTTCACTGCAACCCAGATGGCAGATCCTGAACCCAGGTACTAGTTTATCAATACAGCCTTTGGGACTCTTCATTCTGGCAAGAGAGAGGAGTGCCTGTTTCCCTGATGACACTATTGACGATTATGACTACGTCTCTTTTCTCCCTCTTCAATGGCTTCCGCTACCACAGTGCTGTGGCCAGTTTGCTCATCCTCCCGACAGTCCCCACGCTCATCCATGCAGGGAGCAAGAATCTCAAATCTGTTAGACAAGCTGAAGGGTATTACCCTCTACCTGCCTCAGTCATACTCGCACCCTTCTGTCCCTAACCACTGACCGAATTTGAGTGGTTAATCTAAGGGATGTGACTGCTTCTTGGAACGGAGCATCCAAGTAACTTACACCTGTCCATCCCCGAATTGTGGCAGTTTACAAAGCTCAGATTCCAGCTCCTATCTGAGCCAGCAATCCTCAAGCGACTAACACTTACTATTACAAACCACAATGGGGTCCACCAGCTCTCACAATGCTGTTACAACAAATCACCCAGCCAGCTCCGTCTCTACTTTTATACTTTACTACTTAATTTGATTTTTAAAAATTTTGTACTGAAAGAACATCCACCAATGGTGGAGAAGATTAACTGAACATGTTCAAGAGGCTAGAATTAGGTGAATGCATATATCTTGAAGGATTGTAAGGCTAGCAGAGATGACAGAGATGGGAACAATTGCTATCATGGAGGTGTTTGAAAACAAGGACAAGAATTTTTCTAAAAAGATGCTTTTTTTCTCAATTGGCAAGGTGTTCCGGTCAGTGAGCTCAGGGTCAGGAGAACAAGACTCAGTGTGAGTGAACACATGGGCAGAGTGTTGGATCAAGTCAAGATAATAGAGAAGTTGAAAGTGGAAGGAGTGTGTTAGCATCATTTAGTTTCAAGCTTACAAAGGACTGAATGACATTTTCAGCACAAGGACCCGAGACTGTGCTGGAATTGACCCATAGCACTGAAATCGAAATAGTATCATGGTGAGGATCTGGCACTGTGGTTGACAGCTGACCTCCAAGTCTGATATTCTGCCAACGTTGTCAAGACCCTGATTCAGATAGTTTAAAGAGTGAGTGATGCCATTGGAGTTAGAAACTTTGTAACAGGGACTGAAGTCACTAGCTTCCAGTGAGCAAAGGATCAGGAGGAGGCCATTCAGCTGTTCTGCCATTGAGTGAAATCATGGCTGATCTGTGGCCTAACTCCATATGCCTATATTTGGCTCATAACCTTGAATACTTTTGCTGAACAAAACTTTATCTATCTCAGGTTTAAAATTTAACACCTGAGGGACTGAGCATCAACTGCCATTTTGGGAAGAGAGTTCCACACCTCTACTATCCTTTTTGTATAAAGGTGGTTTGTACGCCTCTCCTGATCAAACAGTGTTCTGTTCATACAAGTTCCGAATTAAATTGTGGAAAATTTCTATTCATCCAGCTCTGGATGGTGGGACATAGTGTGACTTGGAGGGAGCTTTGAGGTGGTGATGGTCACACATGGCTCCTCCCTGGTCTTTTTATGGTGGTGGAAGTGGCTGGTTTGGGAGGTTTTGCAAAAGTTATGGTTGAGTTGTTGGTCGATTAGAACCCCTCTCATTCACCACCATCTCCTCCCAGCCCTCTGACTTCACCCTGCCACCACCCTAAGCCCCACCATCTCAGAGGCCAGAATCTCTATGACTAGACTGAGTGGCAGGTTCACTCCTGAAGGACATTAGTAAATCATTTTGGTTTTCATGATAATTGATAGCTTTCATAGTCACCTTTTGAATGCTCTGACCTACAAATTCAGCTCAATTTCACAACTGACTCTGTCAGGGGAAAATGTTCAAGTCTCTTATTAAAGTTAGAACAATGGCCCATTTAGAACTACATTATAAAATCAAAGAGAGTCACCATGGTTTAGTGAAGAGGAAATCATAACTGACAAGTTTGTTAAAGTACTTTTGAGGAAGTAACAAGCAAGATAGATAAAAGGGGAAACTAGTAAATCAAGTATATTTAGATTTCTAAAAGCCATTCAGTATGGCATTTTATATAAGACTATTTCATACGATAAGAACCAATGAACCCACACTGTTGGGGGGAGGGTATATATTAGTCAAGAACATTGATCAAGGATTGGGTAATGAATTGAAGGCAGAGAGTAGTGAGAAAGATATCATTTTTTATGATGCCAAACTGTAACTTATGGAATCCCACAGCGATCAATACTGAGACCAAATTATTTACAATATGTACCAATCACCTAGATGACAGAAGTGAATGGACTGTTGCCAAGATTGCAGATGATCCAAAGTAGATAGGGAAGCAACTAATAAAGGATGGCACAACCAAACTACAGAGGGATAGAGATAACAAAGTGTATAGCTGGATGAACACAGCAGGCCAAGCAGCAGAGGAGCAGGAAGGCTGACATTTTGGGCCAAGACCCTTCTTCAGAAATGGGGGAGGGGAATTGGGTTCTGAAATAAATAGGGAGAGAAGGGGAGGTGGATAGAAGATGGATAGAGGAGAATATAGGTGGAGAGGAGACAGACTGGTCAAAGAGGCAGGGATGGAGTCAGTAAAAGATGAGTGTACATGGGGAGGTAGGGAGGAGATAGGTCAGTCCAGGGAGGACAGACAGGTCTAGGGGGCAGGATGAGGTTAGTAGGTAGGGAATGGGGGTGGGACTTGAGGTGGGAGGAAGGACAGGTTAGGGAGGCAGGGACAAGCTGGGCTGGTTTTGGGATATGGTGGGGGGGGGGGGGGGGGGGGAGGGGAGATTTTGAAACATGAGGTCCACATTGACACCATGGGGCTGCAGGGTTCCCAAGCGGAATATGAGTTGCTGTTCCTGCAACCTTTGGGTGGCATCGTTGTGGCACTGCAGGAGGCCCAGAATGGACACGTCATCTGAGGAATGGGAGGGGTAGTTGAAATGGTTTGTGACCGGGGGTGGGGTGCAGTTGTTTAGTGTGAACCAAGTGGAGGTGTTCTGCAAAGCGGTCCCCAAGCCTCTGCTTGGTTTCCCCCGATGTAGAGGAAGCCACGTTAGCAGATGTGCAGGTGAACATCTGTTTGATGTGGAGTAGGCCGCTCGTTTTGACAGGAAACTTCAGAAACATTCAGTATAGACCTCAAACTCCGTATCAGAAGCACCCAGTTCGGTGTTTGCTGTGAGCAGGAGCCAGCCGCAGCGTTTCTTCAGAAAACAGATCCCGAGTTAACATTTTCTGAAGAAGTGTCCCGACCCGAAACGTTACCTTTCCTGCTCCTCTGCCTGCTGTGTTCATCCAGCTCTACACCTTGTTATCTCAGATTCTCCAACAATCGGTAGTTCTTGCTATCTCCATCAGCATTTCTGTTCTTCAGATGCTCTTGATCTCCCGTGCTGTTCCAGCTCCACACTTAGTTATCCTGAAATAACAGCCACCCAGGGCTTGGGAGAGCAAGGCTTATGTGCGGCCACCATGACGGTCCTAAAGAGTGCATGTGCGGCCCTCCACTGGCTAGAACGCATTAGAACATAGCACAGAGATAGTAGGAACTGCACATGAACATAGAACATAACAGCACAGTACAGGCCCCTCGGCCCTCGATGTTGTGCCGACCTGTCATGCCAATCTCAAGCCCATCTAACCTACACTATTCCATGTACGTCCATATGCTGGAGAACCTGAGATAACAAGGTGTACAGCTGGATGAACACAGCAGTCCAAGCAGCATCAGACGAGCAGGAAGGCTGACGTTTCAGGCCTCGACCCTTCCTCAGAATCAAGCTCTTTGGCCCACAATGTTGTGTCCTATTATCCTACTAAGATCAAACTAACCTGCATAGCCTACATTTTACTATCAATGTGCCTATCCAAGAGTCACTTAAAAGTCCCTAATGTATCTGACTCCACTACTAATCGCTGACAGTGCATTCCACGCACCCACCACTGTGTAAAGAATCTACCTCTGACATCTCTCCTATACCTTCCTCCAATCACCTCAAAATCTTACACCACCTCGTGATAGCCATTCTCAACCTGGGAAAAAGTCTCTGGATATCTGCTCTATTTATGCTTCTCATCATGTACACCTCTACCAAGTCACCTCATCCTTCTTTGCTCCAATGAGAAAAGTCCTAGCTCCCCCAATCATTCCTCATAAAACCTGCCCTCCAGTACAGGCAGCATTCTGGTAAATCTCCTCTGCACCCTCTAAAACTTGCACATCTTTCTGATAATGAGGTAACCAGAACTGAACAATACTCCAGGTGTGGTTTAACCAGAGTTTTATACAGCTGCAACATAAACTCGTGGTTCTTAAACTTAATCCCTCTGCCAATGAAAGCCAACACACCATAGGGTTATTTTTTAAAAAATAACCCTATCAACTTGGGTGGCAACTTTGAGGGATCTATAGATGTGGACCCCAAGATCCCTCTGTTTCTCCACACTGCCAAGAATCCTCCATTAACCCTGTATTCTGCATTCAAATTTGGCCTTCCAAAATTAATCACTTGACCCTTGACCGTGTCTCCCGCATTTCCTATGACTCATCCCTCACACTCCCTCACTGCAATAACAACCAAAACAGAATTCCCCCCCCCACCCCCAACAATCCTCATGTACCACCTCACCAACTTCCGGATCCAATGCATCATCCTCCGACACTTCCGCCAACTGCAATCTGACACCAAAGACATTTTTCCCTCCCCACCCTTATTTGCTTTCCAGAAGGACCACTCTCTCTGGGACTCCCATGTCTGCTCCACACTCCCCTCCAGCCCCATCACTGTTCCCTGCAACTGCAGGAAGTGCTACACCTGCCCCTACACCTACCCTCTCACTCCCATCCCAGGCCCCAAGATTACTTTCCACATCGAGCAGATGTTCATCTGCACATCTGCTAATGTGGCATATTGCATCCGCTGTTCCCCTTGTGGATTCCTCTATATTGGGGAAACCAAGTGGAGGCTTGGGGACGGCTTTGCAGAGCACTACCCCTAATTCACACTAAACAACTGCACCTCCCAGTCGTGAACCATTTCAACTCCCCCTCCCATTCCTCAGACGACATGTCCATCCTGGGCCTCTTGCAGTGCCACAACGATGCTACCCAAAGGTTGCAGGAACAGCACCTCATATTCTGCTTGGGAACCCTGCAGCCCAATTGTATCAATGTGGGCTTCACAAGCTTCAGAATCTCCCCTCCCCCGATCACATCCTAAAACCAGCCCAGCTTATTCCCGCCTCCCTAACCTGTCCTTCTTCCCACCTCCAGCACCACCCTCATCTCCTCCCTACTAACCTCATCCTGCCCCCTTAACCTGTCCATCCTCCCTAGAATGAAATGGCCAATCCCCTCCCTAACTCCCCACCTATACTTCCCTTTACTGGCCCCATCCCCACCTCTGACCCGTCTGGCTCCTCTCCGCCTATCTTCTCCTCTATCCGCCTCCCCCTGTTTATTTTAGAACCGCCTTCCCCATTTCTGAAGAAGGGTCTAGGCCTGAAACATCAGCCTTCCTGCTCCTGTGATGCCGCTGGGCCTGATGTGTACACTCAGCTCTACATCTCGTTATCTCAGTTTCAAGGTGGCAAGCGAGTTGTCGGGAGAGAATTCCTGACCTTGGAGCAGATACAACTTAGGGTGCAGCCAATGACTGAGCAATGCAAATTAGGTAAGTATAAAGGCTGGAATCGGAGCAGCCCATGTATCTTGGATCGCGAGATTAGAGAAAAAGACAGGAGAAGTCATGGAGAAACTTGATGACAAGATGAGAATTTTAAAACCCAGACCTTGCGTGAATGGATGCCAGTGTAGGTCAACGAGCATGAGAGTGACAGAGGAATGAGAATTGTTGCAATGCACCAACAGTGAAGTGTTGGATTATTTCAAGCTTATAGAGAGGAGAATGTGGAAGATGATTGAGCACAGCATTAAGTTAGTCAAGACTGGAAGAAAGAAAAGGATGAATGAGGGTTTCAGCAGCAGCTACACAGAGAGAGAGAGAGAGAGAGAGACAGGCTCAAATGAGATGACAGAGGTAGATACAGATGATCTGTGTGATGACACAGATATAAGATCAGAAGCTCCTCTCAGAATCAAAGTGCAACACCAAGTTTTGAACAGACTGGCTGAAATCTCAGTTACAAGAGAGAGGGTTGGAGGCATAGCTCAGGAATGAAAACCAAAAGAACTGTGGAGGCATGATGGGGCTGTACAAAACGGTAGTGCGGCCTCACTTGGAACATTGCGTGCAGTTCGGATTGCCCCATTACAGGAAGGATGTGGAAGCATTGGAAAAGGTGCAGAGGAGATTTACCAGGATGTTGCCAGGTCTGGAGCAAAGGCCTGATGAAGAAAGGCTGAGGGACTTCAGTCTGTTCTCATTAGAGAGCAGGAGGCTAAGAGGGGATTTAATAGAGACATACAAAGATGATCAGAGGATTAGATAGGGTGGACAGTGAGAGTCTTTTTCTGACAATAATGACGTCAGCTTGTACAAGGGGACATAGCTACAAATTGAGGGGTGATAGATTTAAGACAGATGTCAGAGGCAGGTTCTTTACTCAGAGTGGTAAGGGTGTGGAATGCCCTGCCTGCCAATTAGTTAACTCAGCCACATTAGGGGCATTTAAACAGTCCTTGGATAAGCATATGGATGACGATGGGATAGTGTAGGGGAGTGGCCTTAGATTAGTTCATCGGTTGGCGCAACTTCGAGGGCCGAAGGGCCTGTTCTGCACTGTATTGTTCTATATTCTACTTTACACATATTCAAATGATTAAGCTGTGAAGTGGGTGTACAGACACAAATGTGGGAGGGACAATATTTGGGGAGGTCAAAAATTGGGAGGGGTTGAGTGCCTAATTTGTAGGCTGGGCGCACAATTTTTGGAGCTGCAAAATTTGAACGAGGCTCATTATGTGGGGTGGGGAAAATTTGGGGGCATGAAAATAGGAATGTGAGCGCTTGCAGAATGTATAAGCTGCAAAATTGTGTGGGGGGGGTGCATAATTGGGGCAGATGCAACATTTAGGGAGGTACATAATTTGGACAGGCCCTTAATTTGAGGTGCCGCAAAACCTGGGGAGAGTCACAAACGGGGGCCACAAAATCAATGGGAGGATGCTGTAGAGGGTTGCATAATTTGCTGGAAGTGCTGCAAATGAGGGAATGCAATATCTTGGGAGAGAAATATGTGAAAATTTGGCTGGGGCACAAAACTTGGAGTGGGCAAAACCTCGGCGAAGGGTAGGAAAAAATAAAAAAACCACACAATTTGGGGAGTGCACAGAAAAATTCAGGAATGCAAAATTGGGCTGGGGTCACAGCAAAAGTAGAGGTTGAGATAACAAGGTGTAGAGCTGGATGAACACAGCAGGCCAAGCAGCATCAGGAGCAGGAAGGCTGACGGTTTAGTCTAGGCCCGAATCATCAGTCTTCCTGATCCTAAGATGCTGCTTGGCCTGTTGTGTTCATCCAGCTCTACACCTTGTTATCTCAGATTCTCCAGAATCTGCAGTTCCTATTATCTCTGAAACAAAAGTTAGGGGTTTAAATTGGGGGCAGTTGAAAACATGGTGTGTTCAGGACAATATTTGGGCAGGGCCAGAATTTGTTGAGTTGCATGTCAAATTTTTGGGAGTTGCATTGTGATTGGGGAGTACAATTTTGGCAGGGTGCATGCAAAACATAGGGGTCTACAAAATTTAGAGGGGCGGCACAATATGTGGATGCCTCCACAACTGGAGGGGGCCACGAAATTGGGGGGGAACCACCAAACTTAGGGGTGTAGAAAAATCTGGGGTACAAATTTGACAGAGGGAGCAACATTACAAAATTTGGTGAGGACACAAAACTTGGGGGAGGTCTGAATAAATTTCAGGGTACATAATTTGTGGAGGGCCAGCAAAACCCGGTGAGGGGTGTCTGCAGGGACAGGACAAAAAGGACAGCAGGGAAAAGACATGGTGGGTAGAGATAGGGTGGGAGAAATAGATGGGGGAATAAAAAGACAGGGAAAGAAAAGGAAAGACCTGAGGCAAAGTCAGAGATACAAAATGCAGAAAGAAAGGAGACAGAATGTAAGAGGGAATGAAAGAGGTGGAGAGAGAGGGGGAAAAGGGAGAAAGAATGACAGACAGAGACCGAGAGTGGGGGAGACCGAGAGCAAGTGACAGACAGACCAACGGGGGGGGGGGGGGGGGGGGGGGGGGGGGGGAGGAGGAGGAGAGAGAGAGCGAGGGAGCGAGAGAAAAAAGATAGATACTGAAAGGAGGCAGAAGGGACAAGAGACAGATAACTACAGCACGAGGAAAGGGAAGAAAAGTCAGGGACGAACAGGAGTCAAGGAAAGTAATGGAGAGACTGAGGAGGGAATACTCACTATTCCCATGGGCTCCAGCTCCCTCGATGGTTTTTCCACACTCCTGTCTCTAATGAGTGGCAGACCAGGCTCCTGGAGTTTGCTTCAGTCTGAATGGTTCAGGAGGGGGTCAGGGGATGATGGTGGAGGTTAAAGCATCGACACTGGTATTGCGATTCCAACTGTGTGCATGCACACACATCCTCTGATACTTATCTCCTGCTCTGTCCACACAGCAAAAAAGAATTGTGGCTGCCACGGCCTACATTAAATACCTTCAGGTAAGTCACTCAAAGACCCCTCTCTGCCCAAATCCAAACTCATCCAGTCAGGTCCCAGCTCCTTCTTCCTGAAGCACAGCTCCTCCATGTATGGAGCACTCCAAGAGGCATCTTTGCAAGATTTGAAGCAGGGTGAGAGAAGTGTGAGAGGAAAAATAGCAGCTCAACAGTTTTGCCTGCCTCTCTGTATCTCTCCTCCCCAACCTCCTTACTTCACACATACTGACCCCAGACTTACAATCCACACAAACAAAACTGCAGTTTCAAACTGACCGCAGCCACAACACAAGTTCATTTAGACAATGGGACACAGGCTTCTGCAACCAATAGACAAATTTATTTCACAAGGGAACGCAGGATTTTCACACAGAACAACACAAGGTGGGACTGAAAGGAACAAGTCAGCAAGTTTACTTTTAATGAGTTTGAGAATTCTATAACTGAATCAATCCACTTCATAATTAAATGGTGAGCAGAGATCTATTGTGCAAGTTAACAAATTTACTGTACAAGTTAACTGAAGTTTTAGTCTGCTCCCCGACCAGATGGTCCCTTTAACTGAACTGTGGTTCATTACCTTCTGCAGAAACAGATCACAATGAATGTGATTCAATCATCAATTAAGAAATGAGAAAAAAAACCAAACCGCTCTAACAGTTTTATAGCAGGTGGGACTTGAAACCAGAGTTTCTGGTTGAGGGGGAGGGATGACAGGACCCATTGAGACAGCAGTGAGCAAAACATATTGAATCTTGAACTTCATAAATCGAGATATTGTGGAGAAAATCAGGGAAAGATCTTTAAAAATCTCTCTTTAGGTCAGAACTAGAGTCCAGTTCTGTAATCAATGCTTCAAGTGTATTGAGTTTGAGGGGTTTAGGTGAGGTAGAGAAATAAAACATTGTTTCCATTCTGTGATGATCCAAGGACTGGGGAACTAGAGTTAAGGTTTTGGGAAAGAGATGCAGAGGTGATGTGAGGAAAAGTTTTATTAAGAACAACAGCAACTGATGCCTGCCCTGCAGTCACTTGTGAATGCACTGGTGTCTCAGAAGGTGGAATGACTGAGTAAATCCTTTCCCACGAGGGAGCAGGTAACAACTTCTCACCAGTGTGTGTTCGCTGGTGTCTCAAAAGGTTCTTTGAGTTGACAAATCGTTTCCCACACTCAGTGCAGGGGAATGGCCTCTCCCCAGTGTGAATGCGTTGGTGTGTTATCATTTCATGTCTGCATTTATAGCTCTTCTCACAATGCGAGCATTTGAAAGGTCTCTCATTAGTGTGAACAAGTTGGTGTGCCCGGAGGTTGGATAACAGTGAGAATGCCTTGCCACACTCAGTGCAGGGGAATGGCCTCTCCCCAGTGTGAAATCGCTGATGTGTCAGCAGGTACGATGAGTCACTGAATCCCTTTCCACACTCAGGACAGATGAATGGCCTTTCTCGAGTGTGAAGTCGCTGGTGTCTCAGCAGGTGGGCTGATTGAGTAAATCCCTTTCCACACTCAGGGCAGATGAATGGCCTTTCCCCAGTATGAACTCGCTGGTGTCTCCATAGACTGGATGAATCACTGAATCCTTTATGACACACAGAGCAGACGAATGGCCTCTCCCCAGTGTGAACTCGCTGGTGTGTTAGCAGGTTGGATGAGTCGCTGAATCCCTTCCCACACTCAGGACAGATGAATGGCCGCGCCCCAGTGTGAATGCCTTCATGTTTCTGAAGATCAAATGACCGAGCGAATCCCTTCCCACAAACAGAGCAAGTATATGGCTTCTCCCCTGTGTGAATGCGTCGATGAGCTTCCAGCAAGGATGGGTATTTGAATCCCTTCCCACAGTCCACACATTTCCATGGTTTCTCTACAGTGCAGCTGTCCTCACGTTTCTCCATACTGGATGATCAGCTGACTCCTTGCCCATACACAGGACAGTGATACAGATTCTCCTCACTACGAATGGTGTAATGTTATTCAGGCTGTGTAACTGGTTCAAGGCTTGTCCACAGAAAGTTCACTGGAACACATTCACTTGGATGTGTGTGTCTTGGTGCATTCCAGTCACACTGATATTTGAAACCTTTTCCCATAGACAAACGTTGAAAATCAAAGGGCTTTTAAGTCTTGTTGGGCTGTTTGTTTGGCATTCTTCCTAATAAATGTGCCCCTGTAAAACAAATTTAAAAATCAGGAAATGGTGAGTATGAGAAAGAAAACTGTTCAAGACAGTAAAAGAATCGTGAAATAGAGTTCATTGAATCCGATGATGTATGTCAAAGACACTCAAAAGTAGTGACAATGAGTTTTTATGACAACCCAATAAACTTAAGGATTTCACAAACGTCTTTCAGGGAAGGGGACCCACTGCCTGTCCATACATGTGCATGAGTGAGACAGATAGCACAGCTTGACTGTATGACAGTGAATACTGAAGTGTATGAGAATCTTAGTTTGAGAGATGTTGTCAGACTGTGTGATTGCGAGTATGTGCATGTCTGTTTGTGTGAGTGAATACATGGGAGAACACGTCTGTGTAAGACAGTGTAAACATGAGTATGTTTGCACGTAGGTGTGTGTATCAGTGTGACAGACACACTCATGAAGTACATGTACATATTAGATTGGTCATTTGTGTTGTATGTGTTCATGACTATGTGCCTGTGTCTACATGTAGTAGTTTTGAGCAGGAGAGGGTCAGTGTGTATGACTGAGTGTGACTGCAAGTATGAAAGAGTGTTAGTGTGTGACCGTTTAAGTGAGTGTGTGTAAATGTGGACATGGAAGAGGGTCCCTGACCTGAAACATCCACTTCCTGCTCCTCTGATCCTCCAGATCCACACTTATCTGACTCCAGCATCTCTAGTCCTTACTATCTCATATTAATATGATTTTTAGTTTCCTTTCTGAAAATCATCCTACAAAAGCCACTGAACAGAACGGTTACTGGATACAGGGGGCTGGATGTGGGCCAAGGTCATAGAAACTGGACGACGTAATCTGCCTCTTGCTTGCCTTTTCCACCACCTCTCCATCAATAAAACATTGGGTCTCAAAGACTAATGCCGCTTCAGGGAGAAGTTGTGGTCTATCTGAGCCTACTCCTTGGAATCTGTCATTGGGACAATTGCTCACCAAGAACATGGTGGCCGCGCATGCGCCCGGCCGTACTTGGCCCCCAGTGAAAGCGGCGGCCGTTAAATCGGCCTAACACGGAGCTGCGGCCTCGCTCTGTGCACACAACGGGACCAGAAAACCTATTTAGGGGTCTGGGGCTTACGCAACACATTTACGAACGCTCCCCATTCATTAAACGGATTCATCGCTCCCTCGGCCCCGTCTCATTCTCACCGTTTGTGGATCTGAGAAAAACACGTCCGCCCATAACTCTCTCAGTCTCAGCGCATGCTCCATAAACGGCACAGCATTGCGCATGCACACTGTGCTCCTGTTGAGAGGCTAGGAGCGTTTCAATACCGCCGGAAACGCTGGGTAACAGCCCTACCATTGAAGGCAAGAGGTCTTTTCCGTCATTCATTTTTCTGCACTAGAATACAGACAAGAGGCCTAAAAGGCTAAATAATAAAAATGTCAACAAATTTTACTGAAAGCCGTCGTAACGGTAACAATTGCATCGTGAGCCAGACACACCTTCTTTGCTCTGAAAAGTCTGACATGAATATATCTGTCGCAGCATCCTGAGGATGTCTTCAGTTTCACAACTGCACATCAGGATGCGACAGTGTCCAATTAAATATAATCTGAATAGCACAGCCTTTTCAAACTGTTAGGCAACAGCCAGTTCATAAGTGCCAATACACAGGAGAAACCCTGGACACCTGGGACTGAGGGTAGGGATTAAGTTACTCAACAAAGCTGGAAATATATTGATGCGCTCACACAGTGCACAGGCCATTCAGCTGCTGAGTGTGGGAACCGTTCACCCAGTTATCCATCCTGTTGGCACACCAGCAAATTATGAGGAGATAGCATTCACCTCTTCAGTTAAAATGTTGCCAATGGGGAGATGCTGTTTAGCTACTCCAAGTGTGTGAAACAATTCATTCCATCAGATAAACTGCTGAAACACCAGAAAGTTTGCAATGAGAATAGGCCTTTTAACTGCCCAAACCGTGGGAAATGCTATGCAGGTTCTGGGGACCTGATACCCCATCAATGTATTCTCATTGATGAGAAACCATCAATGTGTTCTCAGCAATGGGAGTGAGTTCAGGTGATCATTGCAACCACTGTACAATGGCACATTTCACACTAGGAAGAAGCAGTTCACCATTTCCATGCACAGGGACAGATTAATTCCCTTATCCAACCGCAAGACCTTGGAAATAATTAGAATGTGGCAGTATTTTAAATGTTCCAGGGAACTGATGTCCCATTAACATATTCAGACTTGTTTAGGCACTCTCATGAGGGTCTGTGTCAGGATTGAATGGCCATCTATACCCAAGGACCTGGGTATACGTACATGCAAAACCAATAAACGTGAGGTAATGGATTTCATCTGTTAGATACTTGTCAGTGGTTACAGCTTGATTGAAAATCATGAAGAGTGGTCAATGATTATTTTTTGAGGAGGAAGGTTTGTGGAGGTCCCTACGGCTATTGAGATCCTTTCTTTTCTGACAATGTTAATGATCTAGACCTTGCTGACCAATGCACAATTTCAACTGCCAGAGACAGCGATGGATGCAGGTACAGTTACAATGTGTAAAAGACATTTCAATAAGTTCATGAATAGGAAAGGTCTGGAGAGAAGCAGGCCAAGCAGAGGCAGATGGGTCTAGTTCAGTGTGGGAAAACGGTCAGCATGGACTGGTTCAAATAAAGAGTCTATTTTGATGCTGTATGACTGACAAGTTGGAGGAGGGGGTGGATAGATAAGACAGTTCAGAAGGAGCAAATAAAGGGTAACTACTCTAAAGCATGTGAGCAGAAGGACCTGGGTATATGTACGTGCAAAACCAATAAAGGAGAGAGTATGGGTAGAGACAGCCATAAGGAAGCCTGCAGTATTCTGGCATTATGATTAGGGATACAGATTAGAAGTTATGCTGAACTTGTGTATGCCACTTGTCAGAAATCAATTGGAGTATTATGTATAGTTCTGGGTTCCACTCTCCAGGAAAATGAGAACTCAGAGGGGGCAACAGAGTTTTCCAGGAATGTGTTATAAAGACAATGTAAAGAAATTGGGACTGTTTTCATGATAGAAGAAAAGGCTAAAGGAGATTTGATTGAAGTTTTCAAAATCATGCAGGATTTGCTTGCGTGAGATAGGGAGAAACTGTTTCTGTTCATAAATTGATTGAGAACCAAAAAGGGCAAAACTTGAAAGTAAAATGCAAAAGAAGCAAATGCAAGGTGAGGGAAAACTTTTCCATTGCAAATCGTTAGAGCCTGGAATGTACTGCCTGGAAGAACGGTAGCAGCAACTTTAACCAAGTGCAAATACAATGGGCAGATTGGTCTCTTTCTTCACCACAACAATTGTCTTGGTCTTTCCATCTATTCTGCTGCCTGCCTCTTCAGTCCACACAGCCTGATCAGGTTCATTTTGTGGATCAGTCATACTGTGATGGATGGTAAGCCAGAAGACACCACAAGACAGAAATCAGAATGTAACTGTTAAGTGTACCTACTCAAGTTAATCAAGAGTTAGGAGGTGGCATTCTATAGGTAGTAACACTGAACCCACTGTTATTTACAATTTGTAATAGTTCGGGTATCAGAAATCAAAACTCCAATTTTAAAGTCTGGGGGTAGAATGAGTAAACTGCAAACAGAAATTTACACTTAAATAAAACATAGTAGAATGGCTCATTAATCTCTAATTAATTTGCTGACTGAATGAGTCACAAGAAAATCATGAACTGGTTATTTATGAATTAACTGATTATCAAATTGAGAGGTAAAGCTAACAATGAGGAAACTACGACAAAGTCCTAACAATTGACACAACAAGAAAAAAACAGGGAATTCCTGGTAACACTGCAGACACTTTTATTTGGATAACAAACACTTGTTGTATTTGTACCAGCATTTAACAGCTCCTGTGAATCAAAACTGCTGTTTAAATGCACAGCTTAATCTTTTTTTCTTATTCATGGGCATTGCTGGTTTGTCCAGTATTTATTATCCATCCCTAATCGGCCTGCAGACTGTGATGATGAGCTGCCTGTCTGAACTGCTACAATCCATGTGGTGTGGGAGAACTCACAATGCTGTTACGGCAAAAGTTTCAGGATTTTGACCTTGCAACAGTGAAGGAATGGCAATATATTTCCAAGTTAGGATGGTGAGCGTCTTGCAGCAGAACTTACATGTGCTGAGGTTGCCATGTATCAATTACTGTTGCCCTTCTGGAAGAAGGTAGAGGTCACAGGTTTGAGGGTGAGAGTTACTCATTGTAGAATTCCCAGTCTCTGACCCCATTATTGCTTGATGTTAAAAGAGCTAAATAGAAAGTAGTTATTGATGGTTGCTTAAAGTGGTAACTTCAGGACTGTCACAGAAAGACATTACAAATTTCACAGAATAATCATCACTGGCACCTGAAGCTAGAAACCTAATCCTGCCATTTTGGTTTCAGTCACTCTTACAATAATCATTGGAGTCTTCAAAATACAGGTGGATTGGGAAAATTAGGTTGGTAGCAGATCAAGAAACGGAATTTGTGGAATGTCTATGAGAAGATATTTTCAGAGCAGAGATAGTAGGAACTGCCAATGCTGGAAAATGAGAGACAGCAAGGTGTAGAGCTGGATGAACACAGCAGGCCATGCAGCAGAGGAGCAGGTGTCGTTTCAGGTCTAGACCCTTCTCTAGAGTTGATTGGAAGGGGATCATAGCAGAAAATATCATGAAACAGCAATGTAGGGATTTCTGGGGGTAGTTCAGGAAGTGAGCAGAAATTCATCCCAAGGAAGAAGTAATATACTAAGGGGATGATGAGGCTACCGTGATTGACAAGGGAAGTCAGTGAGAGCATAAAAGCAAATGAAAAAGCATACGGTGTGGTGAAGACGAGTGGGAAGCCAGAGGATTGGGAAGCCTTCAAAAGCTAGCAGAAGAGAAACAAGTAATAAGGTTGCAGGGGGAGGAGCTTGGAAGATGAAATATGAGAGTCAGTTGGCTGATCAGATATTTAAAAAAAGTAACAGAGGCTAGAGTGGACATTACACTGCGAGAGAATAGAAATGGGGAAAAATTGGTGGAGGAACGGAATAAGTACATTGCATCAGCCTTCATGGTGGAAAACACCACTGGCCTATTCGAGAATCAGGGGGCAGAAGTGAGTGTAGTGGCCATCACTAAGGTGGTGCTGGGGAAGCTAAAAGGTTTGAAGGTGGATAAACCACCTCAAATCAGATGCTCGACATGCCAGAATTCTGAAGGAGATAGCAGAGGATTTTTAGTGGCATTGGTGATCTTTCAGGAATCACTGGTGTCAGGGAGGGTCCCAGAGGACTGGAAAATATCGTAACTGTCCTGTCTAAAGAGAGGGAGACAGAAGGGTTTGTAATGAGGAGCAGTTGATTACACTGGGTTTGAACCCAAGGAGTTTAGAAGGATTTTGGGTCAGGGTCATTTAAACTTACCGAATATTGAGAGGCATGGATAGAGTGGACATTGAGATGTTTCCACTAGTATGAAAGGCTAGGATCAGAGGACAGTCTCAGATTGAAGGGATGACATTTAAAGATGAGATGAGGAGGCATTTCCTTAACCAGAGGGTGGTTGACCTATGGAACACATTGCCACAGACAGCTGCAAAAGCCAAGTCATTGAATGAATGCATTTCATACAAAGATAGGTTCTTGATTGGTAGGGGAATCAGGAGTTACTTCAGAATTCTGCTTAAAGGTGGAGCTGTAGTCTACACCATAACCCCCCCAGACTGATCTCAAAACTCCAGGACCTGGATCTTGGCTCTGCCCTCTGCAACTAGATCCTCAGCTACCTGACCCATAGAATGCTGTTAAGATAGACAACTGCACCTCCAAGATAATCCTCAACACTGGAGACCCCCAAGGATGCCTTCTCCGCTCCCTACCGTACTCCTCCTACACCCATGACTGTATAGCTAAATTCTGAACAAACGCCATCTTCAAGTTTGCTGATGACACCACCGTGGTAGGTTGGACATCAAACAATGATGAGTCAGAATACAGAAAGGAGACAGACGTCTTGGTGTCAATGCGCAATGAGAAAAGCCTCTCGATGTCAGCAAAACAAAAGAACTGATCATTGACTTTAGAAAGAAAGGAGAACATGCCCCTATCTACATCAATAGAGCATAGGTTGAGACGGCTGAGAGCATCAAGTTCCAAGATAAATGACAGCCTGTCCTGGAGCTCAGGATATTCAGCACGTCCAAAAGGACCCTCACCAACTTTTACAGATGCACCACAGAATGCTTTCTAGCTGGGTGCATAATTGCCTGGTACAACAACTGTTCTGCCCACCACCAAGAATTGCTCAGCAACCGTATTACTGACCAAACTGGTTAGGTCCTAAAGGACATTGCTGTTAGACTGGGACTGCAGCAGGTAGTGAGGGAACCAACAAGTGGGAAAACCACACGACCTCATTCTTACCAATGTTCCAACAGCAGATGCAGCTGTCTGTGACAGTATCGGTAACAGCAATCAACATGCAGTTCTATGGAGACAAAGTCCTGCCTTCACATTGAGGCTAACCTCCATTGTATTGCATGGCACTATCACCATGCTAAATGGGACAGACTTCAAACAGATCTAGCAATTCAAGATTGGGCACCAGGAAGTGGTGTGGGCCATCAACAGCAGCAAAATTATACTCCAGCACAACCTGTAACCTCACGGCTTGGCATATCCCTCACTCAACCATTACATTCAAGACAGGGATCAAACTTGGTTCAATGGAGTCTGCAAGAGGGCATGCCAGGAACAGCATCAGGCATAATTAGAAATAAGGTGTCAACCTAGTGGAGCCACCAAAGAGGACTACTTATGTGCCAAACAGCATTAGCAGTAAGTGATAGACAGAGCTAAGCAATCCCACAATCAACAGATCAGATGTAGGCTTTGCAGACCTGCCACATTCAGTCGTGAATGGTGGTGGACAATTAAAAAAACTCACTGGAGGAGGTAGCTACACAAATATTCCCAACTATGATGGAAGATAAGGCTGAAGAAGTGTTTGTAATCTTTAGCCAGAAGTGCAGACTGGATGATCCATCTCAGCCTCCTGTAATGGTTCCCAGCATTACAGATACCAGTCCTCAACCAATTCGATTCACTCCATGTGATATCAAGAGACAGTTGGAGACACTGGATTCTGCAAAGGCTATGAGCCCTGGTACCATTCAGGCAATAGTACAGAAGATTTGTGCTTCAGAATTTGCCAAAATAGCCAAGCTATTCCAGTACAGTTGCAACATTGGGATATAACTGACAGTATGGAAAATTGCCCAAGTATGTCCTGTACATAAACGGCAGAGCAAATCCAACCTGGCCAATTACCACCCCAGTCTGCCCTTGAACAGTGAGGTGACGGAATGTGTCATCAACCTGCTTAGCAATAACCTTCTTATCGATGCTCAGTTTGGGTTCCTCCAGGGCCACATGTCCTGACCTCATTACAGCCTTGGTTCAAACATGAACAAAACAGCTGAATTCCAGAGGTGACAGTGACAACTTGTGACATCGAGGCTGCATGTGACTGTGTGTGGCATCAAACAACACTAGCAAAATGGAAAATCAATGGGCCAACTCTCCAGTGGTTGGAATCAAAGTGGACACATAGGAAAATGGTCATGGTTGCTGCAGGTGAGTCAACTCAGCTCCAGGACATCGCTACAGGAGTTCTGCAAGGTATTGTCTTAGGCACAACCATCTTCAGATGTTTCAATGACATTCACTCCACCATAAGGTCAAAAGTCCGGATGTTCGCCAGTAATTACATGATGTTCAGTATTATTTGCAACACCCAAGGTACTAAAGCAGTCCATGTTCAAAAGCAACAAGACATGGACAATGTCCACACTTGGGTTGACAAGGGGCAAGTAACATTCACACCACACAAATGCCAGGCTATGGCCGTCACCAGCAACTGGCAATGTAACCACCACCCCTTGACATTCATTAGTGTTACTTTTAGTGAAGCCCCCACTATCAATATCCTGGGGATTATCATTGACCAGAAGCTTGCCACAAAAATATAGTGGTTATAAGAACAGGTCAGAGGCTAAGAATGTTGCGGAGAATTACCCACCTCCTGAGCCCAGAAAGCCTGTTTTCCATCTACAAGGCACAAGTCAGGAGTATGATGGAATACTCCTCATTTATCTGGATGACAGCAAATCCAACAACACTCAGAAAGCTTGACACCATTCAGGACAAAGCAGCCTGCTTGATTGGCACATCCACAAACATCCACTTCCTCCACCACTGATGCTCAGTATATTGACAAGATGCACTGCCGAAATTCACCAAAGATCCTCAAACAACACCTTCCAAACCCACAACCACTTCCATCTAGCAGGACAAGGGCAGCAAGCATATGGGAACATCATCTTTTCAAGTCCCACTCACAATGCTGACTTGGGAATATATCACCATTCTCACTGTCACTGGGTCAAAATCCTGGAATTCCTTGCCTTACAGTATGTGGATCAACCCACAGCAGGTGGACTGCAGGCGTTCAAGAAGGCAGGTCACCACTACCCTCAAGGGTAACTGGGGACAGGCAATAAATGCTGGTCATCTTGCGCCACGCATAGCCCACGAATGAATAAACAAGCATTTCTGTAGAAGGACCCCGAACCGAAACGTCAACTTTCCTGCTCCTCTGCTACCTTCTGTGCTCCTCCAGCTCCGCACCGTGTTACTTCTTAACCTTAAACGACTCCCTTTGAGCAAGGACTAACTCCAGGCAGAGATTTCCTCCCAATGATTTTAATTTTACTGGGTCTCTTGATGCCACAGTCAACTGCTGCGGCGGCATTAGGACGTCACCCTCAACTCTGAAACTGTCTTTGCCCACGTTTGGCTCGAGGTTTACTACATCCCTCTGTCTCCGGTACAAGGCCTCTCCCGTCCTCCCCACCGCTTCCGCCGAGTCCAACTCACAAAAGGAACTGCCCACAATACCCCGCGCCCATCCCCAGAGCACGCGCATTCTCAGCAGCTGCGTAAAGAAGCCGACAGACAGAACACATTTCTGACCGCCGGGTATTGTGGGAAGGGACACCGCCATTGCTGTGGAAAATTCTACGGCGCAGCACGAAAGAAGGCTATCATGCCCATTCAGAAAATTGCTCGAAGAGAAAATAGAATAAACATTCCAAAGTACTTGTCCCACGAACCAGGCGTTTTTGTCATACCTTAAGCACACTTGCACAGAGAGAATCAAAATCGCTTACAAACTGAACCAAACAATACATTCCTGTCCGCAGATGACCATATACGGGAATCATCTCTACTTCCACTGGTGCAGTAAAAAAGAAAATGGTGCCAGTTTTACGGGAGCAAGATGAAGCGTATAACATTGCGTTAAATAAAAATAGAACTGATTCTGTAACTATCCCAAATCCTTCTGTCACATCATCACAAGCATGTTGATTGGTCTAGCCATTGTGCGTGCAAAAGTGCATTCAATTAAGAAAGATTCTTCTCTCCATATTTTGAGTGATATTGGAAATTATTTTTGAATGAATTTTTATCGCATAA
The DNA here is from genome assembly GCF_030684315.1 of Stegostoma tigrinum. Lineage (NCBI taxonomy): Eukaryota > Metazoa > Chordata > Chondrichthyes > Orectolobiformes > Stegostomatidae > Stegostoma > Stegostoma tigrinum. The sequence continues at coordinate 14,597,357 of NC_081395.1, read as the reverse complement.
AACTCAAGTTTAATTCACAGAGACAAGAGGAAAAAAATCTCCAACTTAATAAAATTTTAATACTATCTCCCAAACCCACAATAATCAGAATGATAACAGCAGCTGGTGCACTGGAAAACCATCACTCCCATGACATTCACCAAGCAGTTCACACGTGAAAAACAGGCTGTTTGCTTGCTCGGAGCATTTATGCAGGGATTTAATCAAATATCCAATCCACTGAGAACGAGTGGAGCTCTGCAGTGACTGCAGGGTTGGATTTTACTAATAGTCACATCTAGGACTGTACCATGTTCTCACGGAGTGTAAGGTTTATTTCTGCTGATACTAAAATAAAACTGGCATAGAATTTAGTGTTCTGATGGTTGTTTCTCTTTGTATTATAATATAGAAAAATATTCTGAGAAGATTTGTAGCTCAGGTTGAGGTTCTGGATGCGAGATTGCTCGCTGAGCTGGAAGGTTCATTTTTAGATGTTTCGTCACCATTCTAGGTAACATCTACAGGAAAACAACACATACGGACCAAATACTGAATGACAGGAGCAACCATCCCAACACCCACAAACGAAGCTGCATTAGAACACTATTCCAACGAGCCGCCAAACACTGCAGCACAGAGGAACTATGCAGAGCAGGAGGAAAATCACCTATACAGCGTATTCAAAAAGAATGGGTACCCTATGAACACAGTCCGCCGATTCCTCAGCAATAAACCCAAACAAACAGACAAAACGGGCTCAGAAACCATAACCACTCTCCCCTACATCAAAGACATTTCCAAAATGACTGCCAGACTACTCGGACCTCTTGGCATCAGGGTAGCCCACAAACCCACCAACACACAAACAGCAGCTAATGAACTTAAAAGACCCTATACAGACAACAAACAAAACGAACGTCATCTACAAAATACCTTGCAAGAACTGTGACAAACACTACATTGGACAAACTGGCAGAAAGCTAGCCACCAGGCTACATGAACATCAACTAGCCACAAAACGACATGACCCACTATCACTCGTATCCTTACATACAGATGAGGAAGGACACCACTTTGATTGGGACAGCACATCCATCCTAGGACAAGCCAAACAGAGACATGCACGAGAATTCCTAGAAGCATGGCATTCCAACCGGAACTCCATCAACAAACACATTGGCTCCAAATCAATCTGCCATCCCCTGAGAAAAAGAAAAGGAAATGACATCACCAACCCAAGGAAAGCTAACCAGATAAATAGAAAGCGGGACATAACACCAGTGCTTCATCAGAGGCTCACTGATGATGTTACCTAGAATTGTGACGAAACGTCTGAAAATGAACCTTCCAGCTCGGCGAGCAATCTCACATCCATAGAAAAAATATTTTACAAGAAATATTTATAATATAATTATGTAACCCAGCCTGCAAATAAAGGGCATTTCCTATGGCTTTTCACCATACCTTTTTGAGATGAAAGTAAAAAGTGATTCGATTGTATTTCATGTAATTTAGTGACCAAGCCCAATGCTCAATGTATATTGGGAAGATCAAACACAGATTGGCTGATCACCTTGTGGTAAACATTCATGCATTCTGCACGCTGGGCCCTTAGCTTCTGATTCCTTGTCATTTTAAAATCTCTGACCCACTCTCACTCTGACCTATCTGTCCTCAGCCTCCATTGGTATTCCTATGAAGTTCAGTGGGAACTCATCTTCTGATCTGGCATTTTACAACCTTTGGACTCAAAATGGAGCTCAAATGTTTCTGGACCAACACAGTTGTCAAGATCTGGAATTCTTGGCCTGAAGATTCTATCATACCAGGAGTTGGTGATTTATTCCACTAAACGTGATCCACATTGCAATGAACTCATGGCTGAACCATGCCCTATGTCCCTGAGTACCTTGAGTCAGGGAAAGTCCATCCATGTCTGATTTTCTATTAACATTGACGTATCATGAAATGCTGTTTGAGGGAGACTGTTCCAAGCTCCAACAAATTTATCCAACAAAGTGTTTCCTAACTTTGAAAGTTTTGGCTCAGAGATTGCTGGGCCCTTTGCGGAGATATTTGTATCAACAATATCCATAGGTGGAGGTGTCAGAAGACTGGAGGTTGGCTAATATGGTGCCGTTATTTAAGAAAGGCAGGGAAAAGCCAAGGAATTATAGACTGGTGAGCCTGACATTAGTTTTGGGAAAGTTGTTGGAGGGGATTCTGATGGACAGGAATTACATGCATTTTGAAAGTTAAAGACGGATCAAGGATAGTCTGCATAGCTTTATGCATGGGAAATTGTATCTCACCAACTTGATTGACTTCTTTGAAGAGGGTTCAAAGACTATCGATGAAGGCAAAATGGTAGATGTTGTCTATGTGAATTTCAGCAAAACATTCCACAAAGTTCTGCATGTTAGACTGGTTGGTAAGACAAGATCACGTGGGCTCTAGGGGAACTAGCAAATTAGATACAAAGTTGTTTTGAAGGCATGCAGAATTGAGCAAAAATCCCTATCATCTAAAATACTGGACCAAAACACTGGCCTTTTCACAGCTTTAAAAGCAACTGGGCTATGATCTGGGAAAAATACACAGTAACTGAGGTGGCTGCTTGGAATCTTTGTTCAGCCCAAAAATCCAATCCACACCTCAGCTCCAAGAGATCGACTAAACCCAACAATCTAGACTGAAAAAGTCTCCATCTCAGGCAACCAGCTTGTAACTGATGTCCATTTCAAGCCCACCGACTCCCACAGCTACCTAGAATACACCTCCTCCCACCCACCCTCCTGCAAAAATTCCATCCCCTATTCCCAATTCCTCTGCCTCCGCCGCATCTGCTCCCACGATAAGGCATTCCACTCCCACACATCCCAGATGTCCAAGTTCTTTAAGGACCACAACTTTCCCCCCCACAGTGATCGAGAACGCCCTTGACCGCGTCTCCCGTATTTCCCGCAACACATCCCTCACACCCCGCCCCCGCCACAACCACCCGAAGAGGATCCCCCTCGTTCTCACACACCACCCTACCAACCTCCGGATACAACGCATCATCTGCCGACACTTTCGCCATTTACAATCCGACCCCACCACTGTCTGCTTTCTGGAGAGACCACTCTCTCCGTGACTCCCTTGTTCGCTCCACACTGCCCTCCAACCCCACCACACCCGGCACCTTCCCCTGCAACCGCAGGAAATGCTACACTTGTCCCCACACCTCCTCCCTCACCCCTATCCCAGGCCCCAAGATGACATTCCACATTAAGCAGAGGTTCACCTGCACATCTGCCAATGTGGTATACTGCATCCACTGTACCCGGTGCGGCTTCCTCTACATTGGGGAAACCAAGCGGAGGCTTGGAGACCGCTCTGCAGAACACTTCCGCTCAGTTCGCAACAAACAACTGCACCTCCCAGTCGCAAACCATTTCCACTCCCCCTCCCATTCTCTAGATGGGATGTCCATCATGGGCCTCCTGCACTGCCACAATGATGCCACCCAAAGGTTGCAGGAACAGCAACTCATATTCTGCCTGGGAACCCTGCAGCCTAATGGTATCAATGTGGACTTCACCAGTTTCAAAATCTCCCCTTCCCCTACTGCATCCCTAAACCAGCCCAGTTCGTCCCCTCCCCCCACTGCACCACACAACCAGCCCAGCTCTTCCCCCCCACCCACTGCATCCCAAAACCAGTCCAACCTGTCTCTGCCTCCCTAACCGGTTCTTCCTCTCACCCATCCCTTCCTCCCACCCCCAGCCGCACCCCCATCTACCTACTAACCTCATCCCACCTCCTTGACCTTTCCGTCTTCCCTGGACTGACCTATCCCCTCCCTACCTCCCCACCTATACTCTCTCCACCTATCTTCTTTACTCTCCATCTTCGGTCCACCTCCCCCTCTCTCCCTATTTATTCCAGTTCCCTCTCCCCATCCCCCTCTCTGATGAAGGGTCTAGGCCCGAAACGTCAGCTTTTGTGCTCCTGAGCTGCTGCTTGGCCTGCTGTGTTCATCCAGCCTCACATTTTATAATCTAGACTGAAAACTAGCTTTTACCTCTCAGCTACCCCAAACCAGATACTATCAAGCCTATACAGATAGCACAACATTCAACTTCAAATCAATATTCATTCAGAGAGATATCGGGCATTCAACCTCAATCAAAATATATTTACACATACTCTTAACTGTCAGGAAGCCGTCTGACCTCAAACGGAACACCAGTAACACGAGGCGGTCCTGATGAAGGGTCGTGACCTAAAACGTCGACTTTACTATTCCTCTGATGTTGCCTGATTTGCTGAGTTCCTCCAGCTTCACACTGTATTGACCAGTAACCCAACGGCAAGTACAAATTTGCGCAAAGATAAGAGGCATGTAATTAGTATAATTGCAGACCCCGATCTCACTTGAGAGAGCTATCTCCCCGCTGCTAAACCCCGGAGAGGGATCCCAAGGAGCTACCATCCTGAGAGCGATCTCAACAGCCATCTCCAGGAAAGGAACCTGAAAGAGCTATATCACCGAGAGCTACCTGCACTGCTATCACTGGAAAAGGGATCCCAATAGCAAATCCGAAAACTCCTGACACAAGCTTGTTCCATACCAGAGGCATGAATGGTAACCGACCACGGCCTACAGACCAAACAACCGACAACGTCCAAAGACCACGGACCTGACTGACACCGCAAGGCCTCAGGCACATCTTCAGGTGAGAAGCGGTCCGCAAAACCAGCATGAAGTAAGGAAGACAAAGTACTCACCTGATAAATCCAAAACACGTCCTACTGCATCAGTGGACTCAACCCAGACTAAAGGCCGACACAGTCCAAAGCCTTCATCAAGGCACCGGTACGGCAAGCGAGAAGAGCCAGGTCTACTTCAAAATCGCATTTTTCCCCACTGGTGAGTTTAAACTCCCGAGACCCCAAAATATCCAACCTGGCTAGCGATTAAGAGAAGGCTGATGTTGACAGTGCAGGGTAGGAAGTCGGAATAAAGTTTCTGATTAGCTTCTAAAGTGTTTAACCTGTGTTCAATTTGATAGTGCATTTAATTACTGTCCTCTGTGTAGTTGATTACTCAATTTCACTGTTTATTACATTTGCCTTAATTTCATTTTACCTACCTTTTGCATTTAAATAAATGTAGACAGTCTTTAGCCCTGAAATATCTTCTTCGCTTCACATTCCTCAATAAGTCCAGTGTCAGAACCAGGGATCTGGGGATGATTTGAACTACCTAAAATCAGCAAATTACTGATCACAAAGCAAAATTCTGCAGGCGGGAGGCAGAGGATGGTGGTGGATAGTTGCCTTTTAGAATGGAGAACTGTGACCAGTGGTGTGCTGTGAGGATTTGTACTAGGTCCACTGTTTCTCATCATTTATGTAAATGATTTGAATGTGTACATTGGAAGTATGGTTAGTAATTTTGCAGACACTAAAATTAGTGGTGCAGTGGGCAGTGAAGAAGATTATCTGAGAGTTCAACAGGATCTTGGCCAGATGGGCCAATGAGCTGTGGAGTGGCAGATGGAGTTTAATTTAGGTAAATGTGAGGTGATGCATTTTGGTAAGGCAAATCGCGGCACGACTTATCTGGTTAATGGTAGGGCTCTGGTGACTGCTGCTGAACAAAAGGGGCCAAAGGGTGTAGATGCATAGTGCCTTGAAAGTGGAGTTGGAAGTTGACAGGTTGCTGAAGGTAGTTGTCTACGTTGGTCAGTACATTGCGTACTGGAGTTGGGACACCATGATGTGGCTGTATAAGACATTGGGTATGCCACTTTTAGAATACTTTTAGTGTTCAATTCTGCTGTCCTTGCTGAAGGGAAGATGTCAGACTTGAACAGGTTCAGAAAAGATTTAGAAGGATTTTCCAGGTTTGGAGGATTTGAGCTACAGGACGAGGCTGAATATGCTCAGGCTACTTTTCCTGGAGCATTGGAGGCTGAGGGGTGACATTAAACATGTTTATAAAATCATACGAGGCATGGCTAGGGTAAATAGCCAACGTCTTTATCCCAGTGTAGGGAAGGTCAAAATGAGAGGGCATAGTTTTAAGGAAAGAGGGGAAGATTTCAAAGGGACCAGAGGGGCAACCTTTTCACGTAGAGGATGCTGTGTGGTTGGAACGACCAGCCAGAGGAAGTGGTGGAGACGGGTTCAATTACAACATTTAAAAGGCATCTGGATGAGTACATTAGTAGAAAGGGTTCAGAGGGATATTGCCCTAATGCTGGCAAATGAGACTAGATCAGTTTGGAATATCTGGTCAGCATAGACAAGTTGGACTGAAAGGTTTGTTTCTGCACTGTGTAACTATTTGACTCAATCTAGTGAACCTTCTGTGAACTGCCTCCAAAGACAACTACATCCCTCTTCAAGTATAGACCGAAATTATACACGTTACTTCAGATGCAGTCTGACTAATGCCTTGTGCAGTTACATCAACACTCCCTACTGTAATAATCTACTCTTTTCAAAATAAACGCCAAATTTACATTTGCTTTCCTTCGAAACTGCTGTACCTGTATCAGAGTTTTCTGTTATTAATGCTCAAGGATACTCCGATCTCTCTACCCCAAAGTACCTTGCAATTGTTTTTCATTTACACGTTTAAGTTGCCTTTCTATTCCTTTGACCAAAATCAACAAACTTACACTTAGCCCCATTTACCTTCATCAGCTAAATTTTCATTTATTCACCTAACCTATCCATATCTATTTGTAAATTTCTTATTTCTTGTTGCAACTTCACTTTCCCAACATTTTTTTACATCATGTTCAAATTTATCTTCAGTTCTTTCGATCTCCATATCCAAGTCATTGATATCGATTCTAAATAGGTGGGGCCTGAAAACTGAACACTGCGGCACCCCACTAGTTACCAACTGGAAAAAGACCCGTTTATTCCAAGCTTTCTGCTGGTTTTTCGATCCTGCATCCTAGGTAATAAATTAGACCCCACTCTGTATGATCTTACTGCATATTAACCTTTTGTGCATATAGATATTGTAATTTTGGTTCAGATTTTGAGTTAATAACTGGTTTGCTTCTGTGTCTGAAGTTAATAATCAACTTGTATGCATTACTGTAGCCATGGTGATTTCTTTTAAATCAGTTTTTGAGGCCTGACTGTGGACTGAATATGTGTGCGCAAACTGATGAACTTTTTTGTCTATGTTCGATTGTCTTGTGATCCAGACAGAAAAAAAACAATGGGTTCTCAAGGTTTCGTGGAGATTTCAAAAACTCCTTTCATGAAACAATTAGGTAAAATGCCCATAGTTTCGAGAGGGGAGGTTTTAGGTTTCAGTTTTGAGTTTTAAGCAGTGCTGTGAGATATTTGGAAAAAGATGGCGGTGCAGAACAGTGTTCCAAAGACAGAAAGAGATATAGTGATCAGAGATAATGGGAACTGCAGATGCTGGAGAATCCGAGACAACAAAGTGTGGAGCTGGATGAACACAGCAGGCCAAGCAGCAGGTTAGCAGCAGGGATGTTGAAGTTCCAGGCCGAGACCCTTCTTCAGGAAAAGGTCCCATCCCAAAATGTCAACTTCCCTGCTCCTCTGATGCTGCCTGGTCTGCTGTGTTTCTCCAGCTCCACATTGTGTTATCTTAGACCATAGCCTGTGTCAGACTGTAATTGGATAAATGTAAATGGCCCAGACTTGCTGAAAAAGTAACACCATAAGCAAGTGGGAATTCATTGGCCACCTTCAGGTACGTACAATCCCTCTAATGTACTGATTGGGCAACATCTGGAGTACTGTGTTCAGTACTGGTCACTGTACTTATGGAAGGTTGTTAATACATTTGAAGCAATTCAGAGAAGGTTTAATGGACAAATGCCTGGAATCAGTGGATAGTCTTATGAGGAAAGACTAGACAGGCTAGGTCTGTATCCTCTAGAGTTTAGATGAGAAAGGGAAGACTAAATTGAAACATAAAAGATCCTGGGGGGTCCTGACCAATTGAATGTTGAAAACATGTTTCTTCTTGTGGGAGAATCTAGAACTTGGAATCACTGTTGAAAAATAAGGGTGATTGTCTTTAAAACAGAGATAAGAAAACATTTCTCTCAGAGGGTTGAGAGTCTTTGGAATTCAAAAGCAATGGGTGTAGAATCTTCCATTATTTTTAAGGCAAAGGGAGATAGATTCTTGATGACCAAGGTGATGAAAGATTATTGGGGATATGCAGGCATATAGATTTGAAGTTGAAATCATATCTACCACGATCCTACCTCGAGCAGGCTCGAAAGATTGAAATGCATACCCTTTTTCCTCATTTGTATGTTTGAATAAACATTGAACAAAGAAACTCGAGTTTTGTCTAATTATGAAGAGTGAGGAGAGTGTTTGAGCTCCCACTTCACCTACCGAGTGGAAATAATTCCTATCTATCTTCCCAATCAGCTTCAATTAATATTTTGAAAATTCTAATCAAATCATTTATAAATTTTCTAAATTGCAGGAAACCCAACATTCCTGGTGAGGTGATGCATGTTAGTAAACAGGGCTAGAGAATATACAAAACAGGGAGGGAAGTTGTCCATTTGGCCTTGAATATCATAAAGGTTATAACTGATTGATTTAGGTTTGAAATGCACATTCCCACTTTGTCTCAATAATGCTATTTTTAAAATTCACTCATGGGACATGGGCATCACTGGCTGGTAAGTGTTTATTGTCTGTCCCTACTTGCCCTTGAGAACATGGTGGTGAACTGCCTTTTTGAACCACTGCAATCCATGAGCTGTTGGCAGACCCACAACAGTGTTAAGGAAGGAATTCCAGAATTTTGACCCAGCAACACTGAAGGAACTGCGATATATTTCCAAGTCAGAATGGTGAGTGGCTTGGAGGGAATTCATGTCTAACAAAGAGTCTCACATATCTACAGTACAGAGAAAGCCATTTGGCTCATCACTCTAGGCTGGTCAAAAACAACCAACTAACTGTTCTAAGATAACAAAGTGTGGAGCTGGATGAACACAGCTGAAGGGTCTAGGCCTGAAACGTCAGCTTTTGTGCTCCTAAGATGCTGCTTGGCCTGCTGTGTTCATCCAGCTCCACACTTTGTTATCTCAGATTCTCCAGCATCTGTAGTTCCCATTATCTCCGATCACAACTAACTGTTCAAATCCCATTTTCCAACACTTGGCCAATTGCCTTGTATGCCTTAGAATCACAAGTGTACACCTAAATACTTATGAAACTATACAAGAGTTTCTGCCTGTCCCACCTTTACAGGCAGTGAATCTCAGATTTCCAACACACTGGGTGAAAAAGATCTTCCTCACATCTCACCTAAACCTTCTGTCACTTACCTCCGGCCAATCTGAACCTCTGGCCATTAATCCGTCCATCAAGGGGAAAGGTTGCTTCCTTTCTATCCTATCTATACTCCTCATAATTCTACACATCATGCCCCCTCTCAATCTCCTCTGCTATGAGGAAACAACTCTAGTCTGTCCACAACTGACACTCTCAAGCCTGGGCGACATCCTGGTAAATTGCCTCTGAACCCTCTCATTCCCCCTTTTAGTGTGGAAAACTTGGAGATGTGACACATGCTTTTCTGATCTAAATCACTTTCAGTGTGAACAGCCGGGGCCCAAGCTATCCCTGATTCCTGCGGTACCCTTCTAGTCACTGCTTGCCACTCAGAAAAAAAACCCCTGATCTGTCACCATCTTCCAAACAGTCTGCTATTACCTTATACAATGGACTCTAGCATTCTTCCCACCACTAATGTCTTGCTAACTCCCTGTTTTCTCTCTGCCTCCCTCTTTAAATGCTGGGGTATGTTAGCTACTCTCCAATCCATGGGAACTCTTCCACAGTCTATATAATTTTGGAAGATAACCACTAGCACCTCTGCTACTTCTTGGGCCACTTCCTGAGATACCAGGTATCAATGCAATAAGCCTCCTCTGAACTATCTCCAATAAATGTACATGCTTCCTGAAAGATGAAGAAAATCGCACACAGTGTGAGTTGCATTCTCACCAATTCCCTATACAATGAAGCTGAACATCCTTACATTTATGTTCAATTCTTGTCATAAAAAGATGGTAGCCCATAAGCTTTCTTCACTAAATATTGTTTCTAACCCTCTGTGACTCATGCGTTAAATCTCTCTATGCATTGGAATTCTGGGTAATCATTCTCCATTTAAGCATATTCTGCACTTCCTGCGTAAGTGAATGACTTTCCCATAATATACTCCATCTAGAAGATATTTTGCCTCTTCACTAAACCTATCTCAGTGGTTAGCAATGCTGCCTCACACCTCCTCAGGTAACTATATATGTGGAGTTTGCACGTACTCCCTGTGTCTGCATGAGCTTCCTCAAGATGCTCAGGCTTTCTCCCACAATCCAAAGACGTGCAGGTTAAATGGATTGGTCATGTTAAATTGTCCATAGTGTCCAAGGATGTGTAGGCTAGGTGGATTAGCTGTGTTACAGGGATAGGGTGGAGTGAAGGTTGTGAGCATAAGTGGATCTAGATGGGATGCTGTTTGGAGGGTCGGTGCGGACTCGATGGGCTAATTGCCCTGCTACCACACTGTAGGGAGTCTATGATTCTATCCATATCTGTCTGCAACTTTATTAATTCCTCATTATAACATGTTTTTTTTCCATCGTTAGCTACCTATTTAAGTGATTAATGAACATTCTAAAATGTTGCATATGTACTAGATCCAACCATTTATGAGATGGGCAAGAAACATGGAGTAATAAAGTTTTTCTTCAGAATGGGTGGTATTACCCAGTCCTCTGTGTTTATGGTTGGAAATGGAGAGAATCAATGACTTACATCAGTCAAATTACTACTTTCTGTGCCTTAATGAATTGAAGACTGAATTCTGCGGCCTCTGTTCAGAATATAATCCAGGGATCAAAGTGGTAAATCTGCACCACTCCCCAAAGTCCACAGTTCCTCCTTCCACAAGTTTAGCGCCTAGACCTGTACACATCCTCCAGAACTGCTCTGCATAACATTTTGATTTTCTCGGAGCTTTTCTAGTGATACTGATCTCGGAAATCTTTTCCAATAGACAAACGTTTTACTTTGCACGATTAAAGACCTTGATAGTGAGATGATGATGAATGGAGTCATTCTGTCAGATCTTGCTGTGATATCTTGTTGGCACTGATGATTTGGAAATGCTTTCCACTGAAAGTATTATTTTAAAAAAAGGCAAATAGAAAGTCCCCCGAGAAGTCTGGGACACTGCAAGAGCACTAGTACATTTCGGCGCATGCTCCACTCACTATGGCAGGCTCAGTCTCTGATTGGTTAGAGGACCACATCCACCACACCCCTCCCACCTCCGTAGGGTCCCATTTTCTCTGAGGAAGAGTCGCCGGACCCGAAACGTTAAATCTGTTTTCTCCTCCACAGATGCAGCCAGACCTACTGAGCTTTTCCAGCAACTTTGTTTTTTGTTCCCGTTTTCTCTGATTGGTTGGGGCATCTGCCCCTTGCTTACTATTGGTCGTGAGACGTCAGCAATCAGGAGGATCGGTTGCTGGAGCATGCGCACAGTGAATTGGAATCGTGAGCGAGGATGGAATGTTGTCAATGCTGCGTGTGATGGCCTGAAAGAAGTGTTCGAATATCTCATGCACAGGCGGTAAGTAAAAATTAAAGGCAGCATTTTCGAAAGATTTCCGCAAAGAGGAGTAAAGGTTCAGCGGGAGGTGTAGTACGCATGTGATAATGGGAACTGCAGATGCTGGAGAATTCCAAGATAATAAAATGTGAGGCTGGATGAACACAGCAGGCCAAGCAGCATCTCAGGAGCACAAAAGCTGATGTTTCGGGCCGAGACCCTTCATCAGATAGTACGCATGTGTTGTGTTGTGACGTTGCTGTATGGGCGGTTCTGAGAGTTACCCCGCCTTCCCACCCCTCCGTCTCAATCTCCACCAGTTTCTCCACTCCTTTGCAGTTTTGTTTGATAACTACCGTTCGGAGGTTTTACTACGGTAGAAGTGCAATATGAAGTTGGATATGATAAGAAGTAGCAATCCCGTTAGAATCCAACTACTACAACCTTGCAGCTGAATTTCTGATTGAATCCTTCCTGCACGTGGAGCGGGGGAACGGTCTCTGTCTTCGGCGTGACTGCATCATTTTGTGGCCAGCTCAGGTAGGGAACTGAATCCCTGTCATTGTCCGAATAGTTCCACAGTGTAGGTATCTTTTGTTTCTCCTGGCTGGATATTCAAATAAAGTCTAATCGAATGGACAGAATATCCACATATTTGCTGTTAGTTGTAAACTGTGGTTTGTTTTCCCCTAGTCTAAGTTAAAACTCTCGTGCACAGTCAGTTCGGAAGACCAGATGTAATAAGCACGACAGTAGGCCATTCAGCCACTTGAGCCTGTCCTGTCATTCAATAAGATCATTCCTTGTCTCTCCTGCTAGCATCTTTCTTTTAACCCTCGAGCAACAATCGATCTATCTCCGCCTTAAATACGCACATGGTCTCTGCACCCACAGCTTGGTGAGGGAGTTTCAACTGAGAGGAAATTCCTTTTCGTCTCAATTTTTGAATTGGACCCTTTTATTCTGAGACTACACTTTCTAGCTTGAGTCTCTCCTGTTAGGGGAGACATCCTTTCAGCATTTAACCTGTCAAACCCCTTCAGAGTCCTATATCTTTCAGTGAGATAATCGCATGCCTCGTTGGTTTAAATTCCAACAGGTAGTGTCACACTCACTCAATCTGTGTCACTGGTTATAGCTCTTTCCAGTCCGCGCGCTGTATTAGAACGCTTGTTGACTTTTTGAAAATCATTTTTGGTTTGAACCTGAGAGCTAAACGGTGAGTTTTGGACCGTGAGTAGCAGTTTGTGTTTTTAAAAAAGCAAGTAAACAAGTCGTCTGTATTTGAAGTTAATTGATTCTTGTAGAGTTTGGAGTGTGGCTGTGTGCTTAAAAAAGATCGCAGATGTTTGGTCATTAATGAGGTCAGTTTCTGGGAACTGGTGCCAGCAAATCTAGCAGAGAACATGATCAAACAGAGGGAAGGGCTGGAGTGTTTTGAACTGAGATTTTCTGGAAATGAAAGGAGTTTGGCTGTTGAGGCAGCATGAAGATTTGACAGTCCCATGCACCTGTGAAACAAAGCATCATGGAAGCTACTTAAGTAATCTAGTCAGTTCTTTTTTTTTTACTAAGTTAAATTTATCCCTGAACCGGTCGTTTGTCTGTCTTTTGTGTGAATGGGTTGTAAACAAAAGTTCTTGGGTTTAAATCATTGCTGTATTTAGAACATAGAACAGTACAGTACAGTGCAGGCCTTCGGCCAACTATGTTGTGCCAAATTTTGACCCTAAACCTAAGGTCTATCTAACCTCCACCCCTACTTAGGGCAGCACGGTGGCTCAGCGATTAGCACTGCAGCCTCACAGCACCAGGGACCCAGGTTCGATTCCAGCCTCAGGTAACTGTGCGGAGTTTGCACATTCTCCCTGTGTCTGTGTGGGTTTCCTCCGGGTGCTCCGGTTTCCTCCCACAGTCCAAAGATGTGCAGGCTAGGTGGATTGGCCGTGCTAAATTGCCCGTAGTGTTCAGGGGTGTTGTGGTTCTAGGGGGATGGGTCTGGGTGGGATGCTTCAAGGGGCTGTGTGGACTTGCTGGGCTGAAGGGCCTGTTTCCACACTGTAGGGAATCTAATCAACTTTATACCATCATCCATATGCCTATCTAATGGTCACATAAATGTCCCTAATGAGGCCAACTCAACTACCCTCTCTGGTAATGCATTCCACAGCCCTACCACTCTGAGTAAAGAACTTACCTCGGACGTCTCCCCTATATCTACCTCCATTCACTTTAAAACTATCCACCCTTGTAATAGCTACCTCCACTCTCGGAAAATGTCTCTAGCTGTTCACTCTATCTGTGCCTTTGATCACTTTGTACAAGTCTATCGTCAACTCTCATCCTTTATCCTTCTAAACAGAAAAGCCCTAGTTTTCTCAACCTTTCCTCCTAAGACCTTACCTCCATTCCAGGCAACATTCTGGTAAATTTCCTTTGCACCTTTTTCTGATGCTTCCATAGCTTTCCTGTAATGAGGCGACCAAAACTGGACACAGTACTCCAGATGTGGCCAAACCAGGCTTTTGTATAGCTGGAGCATAACTTCACGGCTCTTGAACTCAGTCCCTCTATTAATGAAAGCCAACACCCCATGTGCCTCTTTTACAACTCTATCCACCTGGGTGGCTTTCAGGGAACTGTGGACATCAACCCCAAGATACCTTTGCTCCTCCACACTGCCAAGAATCTTTATATTAAGCCTGTATTCTGCTTTCTGATTTGTCCTACCAACGTGATTCACCTACTTTTCAGGGTTAAACTCCATCTGCCACTTCTCAGCCCAGCTCTGCATCTTATCAATGTCACTTTGTAACCTAGAACAGCCTTCTATACTGTCCACAACTCGACCCACCTTAGTGTTGTCCGTGAATTTGCTAATCCACCTTTCTACTCCTTCATCCAAATTATTGACAAAAATCACAAATAGAAGAACACCCAGAACAGATCCTTGTGGTACACTACTCGTAACTGAGCATCGTGTTGAATAATTTCCGTCCACTATCATCCTTTGGATTCAAAACTGGCTGACCCTTAGAAGACAATGTGCCACATTTCCACCTATCCCATGCCTCCTTACCTTCTACAATGAGCCTACCATGGGGAACCTTATCAAATGCCTTACTTAAATCCACGTATACCACATCCACTGCTTTACCTTCATCCATGTGTTTAGTCACCTCTTCAAAGAATTCAATAAAGGTTTGTAAGGCATGATCTACCCCTCACAAATCTATGCTGAGTATCACGAATCAAACTGTGCCTATCCAAGGGATCATAAATCCTATCTCAGAGAGAGGTTGAGGAGACTGCAGTCTGCTGTAGGGAGATGCTTGAGCATCCCTAATGACTGAGATTTTGGGAAAGGTGTCCACACATCTTTCTCACTGGGCCGGCGACCAATTTGGTAGAAACTGAAATACAGATAAGGGAGTTATGGGGTTGGGGGTGTGGGGTACATTTGAAGCTTATTCTCTTCCTCTGCCCTTGTGAATGCCTGGCCCATTATTTGTTTCACTGTCCTCATCTTCTCCCACCCCAGCATCAAGTGGGCCAGTAGCGTGGACTCATGGCGGTGTCACCAGAGGTGAATTTCGGTTCCCAGCAACTTCTGCATTGATGAGGTAGTCCTTGCATTGACTCATGGCTGCTGCTAAGGAGGCACGTTTGGGTTCCCAGTAGTGTCAGTGCTCTGTGCAGCCTCATGGAGGCAGAGGCAAGTCTGAGGCCCAATATGAGACCCAACAGCACCAGCAGCGGCTGCATCGGCGAGGTGGACTTGAAATGGATTCATGGTGGCAGTCGAGTTTCAACTAGTGTGGTGCCCAGCAGAATTGGTGGCGTCTGTGTTGTTGAGATCCAAGGAGGACTCCCAGCGGTGAAGTCATCAGTGGAGTTTAGATGGTGTGGAAGAATGGCAACTTCCATTCCAACAACTGTGGCCAGCTGAAGGGAATGCATATTTGGCCACCAGGCCCATGACACAGCACTTGACAAGAAGGACTGTAAAGTTGGATATTTTCTTTATTTCTTCATCATTCTGCATTTATATTGTATGTTTGGTTTACTTTTCTGTTTTAGGATGGTGCTGGAGAGTGGCAACTCTAGCATACTTTTCACACTGTTGTAACAAGATACATGTGACAATAAACAAATCAAATGCTTGCAGAACATGTTTTCCCTGGAAGCAGAGACGAGGACTGTAGGGCACAGCATCAGAACCCTTTATAACTGAGATGCAAAATTTCTTCAGCCAGAAGCTGGTGAATTGCCACCAGAAGACTGGTGGCCAAATCATTTGGTGTATTTAAATACAGAAATAGGTTCTTGATTAGTAAGGGGATCAGGGGTTATGGGGAGATGTCAGGAGACTTGGGTTGAGAAATAACAGCCATGATTGAAAAGGGGAACTGAATCAGTGGGCCGAATGGCCTAATTCTACTCCTTTCCCTTTTATGGTCCTATTTGGCCAATCGAGCCTGTTCTGTAAGATTGTAGCTGGTCTGATTCAGACTTCAACTCCACTTTATTTCCAATCTCCTGGGACCCCGACTTTGCATTTCTAACCTTGACTGAAACTTCTGATTTCTGTCATCTCCTTCCCCAGGGATTTATAAAATTTGAGGGCAGCAAGAATTTATTTTCCTGGCTTCTGATATCTTTCCAGCTGCAGGCTCCAGCAGGAGTTTTCAAAACAGCTAGGTTCTTTGGCAGGTGAGTATTTTTGAGCATTCATCTACAATTTCAATATTTCTGAGCAGTGCTGTGGCTACTTGACTGTGGATCTGAATCCATGTCCATATATTGCTCTGTTTTACCTCCTGATTTGATTTGATTTATTGTTGTCTTGTCCACTCACCTCTCAGCCTTGAATGATGGTTAAAATAAAAATCTTGTTTGGTATTTTGTTGTTGTTTCTGCTGATTGTGTTTGAGATTTCTGTTGCTTCTTATCTCTGGTTATGTGCCTTTGTGCAATTCTTGGATAATGAGTTGTTCACAGGTACATGGAAACTAGATCAGCTTTTAAGACAGCAGTGAATACCAACAGTTTCAGCAAACATCCATAAATATTTACTTATTTCATACATACTATGTGTCCTTTCTCAGAACATTCAACAATTGATAACTGGATAGAAAATGAGATTGCTCCATTTTGCACATTCAGTCACAAAGCTTTCAAAATCACTCTGCCCCTCCTTGATCTTTTTGAACTGATGCAGTCCATGTGGTGAAGCTGCTTCCAGATTGTAACTCACTACTGAACAGCAGAATATTCTTCGACAGGAGTAGGCCTTCTTGATCCTGCTCCACTATTCAATGCAATCATGGCTGATCATCCCACTCGGCCTATTCCGCTTTTGTCACGTTCCCTTTGATCCCTATCCATCATCTTCTTGGAAACATTCAATTTTTTTTGCATTTACTAAAGCTTGGGCCACTTTTACTCTGGGGTTTAGATTACCAGGTGCTGTGATTTGTTGGCTTTTAATCCCATCAACTTCCCCAACACCATTTCCCTACTAAAACCGATTTCCTACAGTTCCTCCCTCATGTGTTTCCCAGCATTTTAGGGATATTGTTTGTGTTATTCTTTGTGGTCAACTGGTCTGCCATTTCTTTATTCCACATTATAACCTCTCCTAATTCTGACTGTAAGAGATCTACATTAGTTTTCAGAAATCTTTTTGTCTCTCCCTATACCTTTTAGGAGCTCTTACAATTAGTTTGTATGTTTCCTGCAAGGTCACTCTCAAGCTATTTTTCCCGTCTTAATCAATCGCTTAGTTCTCTTATTGCTGAAATCTGAACTGCTCTGTCTTTTAGATCGGCTGCTGTCTTTAGCCGATTTTAATGCCTCTTGCTTGGATCCAGTACTATCACAAATATCCCTTGTTGGCCAAGAGAATCACAGAACCCCTCTCTAGAGAAAGAGAGAGAGGGAGAGAGAGGACTAGTTGTGCTTTAACCTGTGGGTCACCAATGTATTGAGCAAGGGGCAAGGTGAAGAATGTGGGACCTTCATGGTGACCTCAGCTGGTTGAGCACATGATGTTAAAGTCACTCTGAATTGCAAACCAGCCATCTAGCCAAATGAGCTAATCCACCCCCTCCCCCAGCCATTTACACAATACACAGGTGAAGATGACTTGTCCTCCATTTGGGTCCTCAACGTATCGATCGAACAACCATTTTGTGCATCCTCTAGAAATTTGTCTGATATTAATGATTTGATTTGCTCAGTCTATACACAGATTGAAGTCATCCATAAGACCACCAGATGACAGGAACAGAAATAAGCTATTCAGCCCATCGAATCTGCTCCACAACTTGATCCTGGCTAGTGTTTCTCAACCTCATTCTCCTGCTTTCTGCCGTAAACATTGATCCCCTCACCGATCAAGAACCTAAATATTTGTGTCTTGAATATACTTGGCCTGCTCTGAGTTCCACAGAATCACCACCCTCTGGCTGAAGAAACTCTTCATTTCAGTTTTGAAGGGTTGTCCGTCTCTCTGAAGTTGTGCCCTTGGGTTGTAGTCTCTCTTCACATCCACTCTATCCAGGCCCCTCTGTTTTTTGCAAGTTTCAATCATCTCCTCCTCATACTTCTAAACACAATCAAACACAGGCCTGGAGTTCTCAACTGCTCCTTGTATGACAAATCCTTAATCTCTGGGATCAGTCTTGTAAATCATCTCTGGATCCCTTCCATCACCAGCACATGCTCCTGCTGTCAATAGTGCAAATGCAGTCTGACTACAGCTGATATATCCTCAGCAGTACATCTGTTCTTGTATTCTAAGTTTCTTGAAATAAATGTTGAAGTGGCATTTGCCCACCAAACTGCCAACTGAACCTCCGTTTCAACCTTTGGAGAATCCTGAACTAGGACATTCAAGTCTCTGCACTTACTTCCAAAGTCCTTCCCTAATTAGAAACTAGTCTACACCTCTGCTCTATCTGCCAAACTGCACAACCTCACACTTGTCCACATGTTCCATCTGTCACTTCCTTGCCCATTTGCCTACCCTGTCCAAGTTCTTCTGCACCTTTCCCCCCCCCCCAACTCCCTCAACACTACCTGTCCCACCACCTATCTTTGTGTCAGCTGCAAGCTCAGCATAATCTTCAGTCCCGTCATCCAGATTGTTCACATATAACATGAACAACTGTGGTTCCAACACTGACCCCTGCAGTAGTCACCAGTTAACATCCTGGCAAAGTTCCCTTTTATTCCTACTCTTTGCCTTCTGCCAGTCACCCAATTCTCTATCCATGCCAGTACCATTGCCACTTATACTATGGGATTTTTGTAGCAGCCTTTACGCAGCACTTTGTCAAAGGTCTTGTGGAAATCCAATACATCACATTCAGTGGCTCTTCTTTGTCTAATTGCGCTTTACCTCCTCACAGAATTCTAACAGATTTGTCAGGCATGACCTCCCACTGACAAAGCCATGCTGACTCTACCCTATTTTACCACGCACTTACAAGTATTCCACATCAAGCTGTCTGTAGACCATCAGTATGCAAAAACCAAGTGCCACTACTTACTGAGGTTCTACCTGTCTACGTTGTTATGAAGGATAGGTCTGGCCTCCATATAGCTGGACCATCCTGTATCACCTGTAATTTGTGAAGAAAAGCCTCTGCAAAGGAAGTGTGCAGAAAGATGCAATGGTTTTTGCAGCGGTTCGTCTGTGACGCAGGACTCTGTGCTCTGTTCGCTGGAATATACGCCAAGACAAACATAAACTGCACGCAGATGACCATCAACTTGGTGAAAGACGCACTTTGGTCTTTCAGGTGAAAGAGTCGACTCCAACCAAACATTACAGACTGGCTCATTCCAAGGTCCTGAACTACGTGCTGAGGGATGCTCTGAAGCTTAGGACAGCTGCAACCAAGGCAGTGAGGTCTTCCTGCAAAAGGTAAGGGTGTCCGTTCAGTTTTCAGACCTCCTGATGCCTCAGATACATGTAAATAGTTCCTAATACCCAGCATAATTAAGAAATGCATTTAGATTAGTTATAACTGAGAAAGACAAACTCCCAATTTTTTTTTTTCTCTGTATGCAAAACTGTATTGATCTGAACTGCTTTAGTAACAATGAATATAAAGATTTCCTTGTTAACGTGCATTTTTGCAAATTAAACTTCAAGAACAATTCTAACCCATTTACATTGAATTTATGACTGGGACATGAGCAAGGCTAAAGAGGCCAGCATTCACTGCTGTGAGTTTTTTTTAACAACTGTTCAGTGAGTAGTTAAGGATTGTTAGACAGCAGCTACAAAGAAACAGCAATATGTCCACAAGAGGACAGTTTTTATGACAATGAGTAACTTCATCGTCACTACATCTGAGTTATTTCTCACAAATTAACATATTCAATAAACTCCATTTCACAACCTCCTTTCGTGTCTTAAAACAATGCTCTTTCTCATACTCACTTTTTCCTGATTTAGATTTGTTTTGCTGAGAATCACAGGCACATTTATCAGCAAGAATTCCAAACAAACATCCTGTTAAGATCTGAGAGTGAGTCAATCCACCAGGGCTTGTAAACTATTGGATTTTCAAAGTTTGTCTGTTCTGTCTGTGGGAAAAGATTTCAAACGTCAGTGTGACTGGAAACGCACCAAGATGCATCTACTCAAATGAATGTTGCAGTGAACTGACTGTGGAGACAGCTTTCGCCAGTTACACAGCCTGAATAACATCACGCCATTCACAGTGTGGAGAAACTGTATCGCTGTCCTGGGTATGGGCAATGGGTCAGCTGATCATCCAATATGGAGAGATGTGGAGCAGAAATGCACCATAGAAATCCCGGAAAAATGCAGACTGTGGGAAGTGATTTAAACATTTATATCTGCGAAAACTCATCGCAGTCACACTGGGGACAGGCTGCACACCTGCTCTGTTTATGGAGGGGGATTCACTTGAACATTTGACCTTCTGAAACCTGAATGCACTCACACTGAGGAGAAGCTATTCATTTGTCCTGAGTGTAGGAAGGGATTCAATAACTCATCCAACCTGCAAAAACACCAGCAAATTCACTCTGGGGTGAGGCCATTCATCTGCCCTGAGTGTGGGAAAAGATTCATTCAGTCATGTAATTTGTTGAAACATCAGAGAATTCATACTGGAGAAGGCATTCCCCTGCTCTGAATGTGGCAAGGTATTCTCTCGGTTAACCCTCCTTAAAAGTACACCAATTGGTTCACACCGACGACAGACCTTTCAAAGTCTCAGACTGAGAAGAGCTTTAAAAGCAGGCATGATGTGTTGACACACCAAAGCATTCACACTGGCCAGAGGCCATTTCCTTGCTCTGAATGTGGGACATGATTTGTCCATTCAAGAAACCTTCTGAGACACCAGGGCATACACTCTGGTGAGAAGTTGTTTACCTGCTCTCTCTGGAAAAGGATCTACTCAGTCATTTCACTTACTCAGACACCTGCGAATTTACAAGTGACTGCAGGGCAGGTGTCCATTGCTGTTGTTTGAAACAAAACTTTTCCTCACCTCAACTCTGCATCCCTTTCCCAAAACCTTTACTCTAGCAACCCTTGTCCTCGGACCATCACAGAATGGAAACAATGTTTCACAGCTCTACCTCACCTAAAAGCTGTCAAAATCTCGTACACAAACATTGTGACTAGAACTGGACTCTAGTTCTGTTTTAAGGAGAGCTCTTTAAAACATCAGCATCGTTTCCCTGATTTTTCTCCTCAATTGCTTGATTTATGGAGTCCAAGGTTCCCTATGTTTGCTCACTGCTCTCCCAACGTGCCCTGTCGTCTGCATAATGCCCCTCTCTCTCAGCCAAATGCTCTGGTTTCAGGTCCCACCTGCTATGGAGCTGTTAGATGTTTGATTTTTTTTTTCTTATTTATTAATTAATTTTTGGACCATGTCCATTGGGCTCTTCCTGCTGAAGATAATGACTTCCAGCTCAGTTAAAGTGACTGCTATTCTCTGACTGACTTTGTCTTAAATGCACTGTATCAAGTCTTGATATCCAGTTCTCCAGGGTGGGATCAATCTCCAATCACATCAATCACCATTTAGTGCCCATGGGGGATTGATCCAGCCCTCTGGTGGTTTGAGAGATTGATTATGTCGGGGATTGTGTGCACACACAAACACACACTTACACAGGAACTGTTTTTCTCTGCTGAGAATGTTGTGATGTTTCTTCAGGCTGTCCAAACCGGTTCAAATTCTTTCCACAGTCAGTGCCCTGGAACACACTGGTTTAGTGTGTTTCTCAATGCTCTTCCAGTGAAGGTCATACTTGAAATCTTCTCCTACTGACAAACATTTGTCCTACCTCATTCAATGGCCAATAATATGAAGATTGTGACAAGCTGTGTCTCATCTTGACAAAGGCTTGAGTTAGGATTCCTGGCTACCAATCCTCCCTTAAAGTAACTAAAACCAAAAGTACTGTGGATGCTGTAAATCAGAAACAAACAGAAATTGCTGGTAAAGGTCAGCAGGTCTGGTAGCATCTGTGGAGAAAAATCAGAGTTAACATTTTGGGTCAAGTGACCTTTCCTCAGAACTAAGGCCTCCTGATCTTTTGAACAATTTCTGTTTTCGCTCCCCTTGTAAAATCCAGTG
This sequence comes from Stegostoma tigrinum, assembly GCF_030684315.1. Classification (NCBI taxonomy): domain Eukaryota; kingdom Metazoa; phylum Chordata; class Chondrichthyes; order Orectolobiformes; family Stegostomatidae; genus Stegostoma; species Stegostoma tigrinum. The sequence goes on along the minus strand of NC_081395.1, from coordinate 14,575,094 downwards.
AAGAGGTATCACTTACAAAAGGTATCATTAAGTGTGAGATAGGAATTCAGGAAACAGAATTCAATCATTCTTTAACTGTCCTGCTCCTGGCTCCAGTGGAAAACTGGGGGATTGATCGCATGTATACATACACACAAAACCAGACACACTCCTATACACAGACAGGGAAACACAGACACACACGTTTCCCTCTAGGACAAAGTGTGTCCTCTTGCCAACAGAGATGGTCACAGTGACACACAGGCCGAGAAAGAGAAAGAGAGAGAGAGAGAAAGAAAGAGACAGATATTCGCAAACACATCCATACAGACGTAATGTCCTTGGTATATTGTCAGGGTTGATCTGTCTAATAAACTTGGATTCATTTGTACAATACATCTGTGTAATCACTGTTCATTTGTCAAATAGATGGATTTATTTATTTGTGGAATTTGCAGAAACTTATTAAAAAGAAACTCGCTGACTTGTTCATTTCAGGCCCACTTACACTTTGTGTTGATGTGTATGAAAATCCTTGTTCCCTTGTGGAATAAGTCTGTGCTGTGGCTGCTGTCTGTTTAAAACTGCAGCTTTGTTTCTGTATGGATTTTAAGTCTGGAGCCAGTATGTGTGAGGTAAGGAGGTGGCCAGCCAGAGGCATCCGGACTAAATAATTAAGGTGCTGCTTTCTCTCCCACCTCCCTCCAATCTCATAAAGCTGCCTCTGAGTGCTCCATACTTGAGGGCGGTGTGCCTCAGGTAGAGGAAGTTGGGAGCTGACTGGATGAGCTGGGCTTTGAGTGACTGACCCGAAAGTATTTAATAGGTCCTGGCAACTATTGTTCCTTTTGCCATGTGGACAGAGCAGGAGGTGAGTATCTGGGGCAACACAATGTTGGATACAAAGTGAAAGCTCTCTTTACACTGTCCCCATCATCCACTCCCTTGGACAGGTAAAATGTTGCATTTGATACAAATACACAAATTCATCCCTGAACTCTTGATTGTGATACCATAGGGTCAATACTCTCAACGAGAATGGAACCACTCCGCAAATTCAACACCAAGCTCTTTGTATGATTTTTCTCTGTCCTGTTCCGTTTCTCTGTCAAATGCCTGGTCTTTAACATCCTCATGAACTGATCTTAATCCATGTGCCATTTCCTGCTCCCAAACACAGCATCTGATTCCAATGTGCTGAGAGAGTCAGGAACCTCTGTGTCATGGGGGTGGTGAGTCTTGACCCTGATTCAGCTGTGTGATTGTCCTCTGTTATTTGATGTTCAAGGATTGTTTGGAGTTTTAATATTTGACAATCCTAATATTAATTTTTCATTCCGTGTCCTTAACTGTGTGTATCTGTGCACCACCAGGGCACTATATTATTGGGTCATGTACTCCTTTACTCACTAAGTTATTAAACATTATTGTGTGGATCCTTGCAGACAAATCACAAAAAGCTAATATGAGGAAGTCTTGCTGTGGTTGTAGAGGGGTCATAGTCACCTTGAACCAAGTCAAAAAGGCTAATCGATGAATGTGGCAATTTATAAATATTCCAGAGAGAGGAGTGAGAAACTGACAGACACATTCACTGACCAAAGGACATACAGCAACACAAGGATATTTGGATTTTCAACAGGCTTTAGTGCAGGTCAGTCTTTGATTTAAAAATGGAATGTTTTCTTGCTGAAAATAGTTATTGAGGTAAATTGTGAAGGAGACTTAAAGGGTATTCAAATCGAGCGATATGAATATGGTCAATGAGTGGATAAAACATTGTTCGATGTAGTACAAAGTGGACAGCATGATGTTTGTCGGGAAGAATTAAAAGGAGAGATGTTACAGGACTCTGAGGTACAGAGGGATCTGAATCACAGTTCGTCTGCAGGGTTGGAAATTAATTAGGAAGACAAAGGCATTGTTTTTGTTTCTCATTCATTCATGGGATAACAGCATCACTGGCTGGGCCAGCATTCATCTCCCATTCCTTTCAGCTCTTGAGAAGGTGGTAGGGAGCTGCTTTATTGAACTGCTGCATTCCATAAAAAAAATACTTTTGCATAAAAGAAATGTAGCAGAAATTTAACTGCAGCTTTCTCTTTTCCTGCTCTCAGTTTAACATTCAACCAATTTCTACTGAGTTAGAGATTGAAATCTCATTGATCTCAGCAAGTTAGTAAACAGCAAAGCATATTGGGGAGTGAGTTACAGTCTGAAATCTAATCGAGCAGATTGGGGTTGTTTTATACACAGAATAACATACTAAAGTGTCAGTTATAGCATGAAATAAAATCAAAGGGTTTGAGGCTGTTTATGTACAGAATCATAGATACCCAGGAGTGAGTTACAGTCTGGAATCTAATCAAGGCAGTTGGGGTGGTTTATATATAGAGTAGCAGATACCCAAGGGCGAGTTACAGACTGGAATCTAATTAAGGCATTCGGTGTGGTTTATATATAGAAGAATAGATGCCTAAGTCTGTGAAAGTCTCCTTGAAGCCTCCCTGCATGCTCCTCACAGCATGGTGTCATCAGCAAATTTGGAAATATTACAGTTGGTCCCCATATCCAAATCACATATAATGATGGTGAACAGCCAGGGCTTAAGCACTGATCATTGTGGTACTCCAGTAACATCCTGCCATCCTGAGAATGGCGCTCTATTCTGTGCTTTCCAACTGTTAATCAATTCTCAATCCACACTGGGATATTTCTCCCCAATCTCGTGCAATCTCATTTTATTTACCAACCTTCTGTGTGACACCTGATCAAAAGCCATATTTACTAGGTCTCCTTAATCTATGCTCCACCCAACAACCTCAAAATCTTCATATTTCAGCCATGATTTGGCTTTCATAAATCCATGTGGACTCTGCTCAGTTCTACCATTTGTTTTAAAAAATCTAGTAACCACATTTTTCATTATAGATCGTTACTGTTACTGATGTCGAACTAACAGGTCTGTAGTTCTTTATTCTCTCTCTCATTTGCCATGTTGAAACAGTGGGGTTCCATTTGTTACTTCGACTCCACAGGAATCCTTACAGAGACTACAAAATTTGAAAGATAACTGCCAATGTATCCACCATCTCTCTATCTTCTCAACACTTTAAGATGAAGCCCATCTGGTCTACAGGATTTATCAAACTTCAGTTCAGTTAATTTTACAACTACCATCTCTTTACTGTTAATTGCTTTTTTTTTGTCCCCCCACTTTCACAAATTGGTCTCCTTATATATCAGCGACATTGAATCTTCTTCCATGAAGACACTGCAAAGCCACTGTCTAGTTTATCTGCCAATTCCATGTTTTGTAATATAAATTCTCTTGTCCCAACCTATAACAAACTCAAATCTACCCCTGCTAATCTTTTACTTTCATTTATCTAATGAAGCTTTTGCAATTTCCTTGCCAGATGGATTTAAATTTTTTTTCCGTTTTTTAATCAGTGTCTTGTTGCTCCTTTGCTGGATTCTAAATTCCTTCAAAACCTCAAGCTTTTCACTAATTCTGGTGTCCTAATGTTTTAATTTCATTAACTATATACATGGTGGCACAGTACCTCGGTGGTTAGCACTGTGCCTGATAACGCTAGGAACTTGGGTTTGATTCCAGCCTTGGGTGACTCTGTGGGTTTCCTGTGGTTGCTCCAGTTTCCTCCCACAGTCCAAAGATGTGCAGGTTAGGTGGATGGCCATGGGAAATGCAGGGTTACAGGGGACTGGCTGTTTGGAGGGTCCATGTGTACTCGATAGGCTGAATGGCCTGTTCCCATATTATAGGGATTCTATTCTCCGCTGCAGACTTCCACAATTGTACATCTCTGTCCTGTGTAAGAGAAGGTGGCCCTACCACAGTTAACAAAGGAAATCAGGGCTCATATTAATGCCAAAGAGGAGGCATATAAATTGGCCAGAAAAAGCCCAAACCTAAGGACTGGGAGAAATTTAAAATTCAGAAGCGGAAAATAGAAAATGAAAGTAGGCTTATGGATAACATAAAAACTGACCACAAAAGCTTCTACATGTATGTGAAGAGAAAAAGGCTGGTGAAGGCAAATGTAGGTTCTTTACAGTTAGAATCAGGAGAATTTATAATAGACAACAGAGATGGCAGATCAGTTGAACTGATACTTTGAAGCTGTCTTCATCAAGGAGGACACAAACAACCTTTAGGAAATGCTAGGGGGCCAAGAGCCAAGTATGAAGGAGGAACTAAAGGAAATCCATTGTAAACAACTGGTATTAGGGAAAGTGATGGTTTTAAAACCTGATAAGTCCCAAAAGCCTGATGGTTTGCAACCCAGAATACTTAAGGATGTGGCCTAGAAATAGCAGGCATATTGGTGATCATTTTCCAGCTTTCAATAGACACTGGAAGAGTTCCGATGGACTGAAGGGTAGCTAATGTAACACCACTTTTTTAAAAAGGAGGGACAGTAAATGGGGAATTATAGGCTGGTTAGCCTGACATTGGTGGTGGGGAAATGAAATAATCAAGTGTTTGGAAAACGGTGACAGAATTGGTCTTAGTCAGCATGGACTCACGAAAGGAAAATCATGCGTGACAAATCTTCTGGAATTTTTTGAGGATGTGACCAGTAGAGTGGACAAGGGTGAATCAGTATACGTTGTGTATGTAGACTTTCAAAAGGCTTTTGACGAGGTTCCATACACAAGATTAGTGAGGAAAATTCAGGCTCGTGGTATCAGAGGTAATGTGTTGACACTGGATAGAGAATTGGTTGATAGACAGGAAGCAGAAAGTTAGAATAAACAGATCCTTTCCAGAGTGACAAGACAGTTGCGGTGGTGCAGGGCTCAGTGCTGCAATCTCAGCTGTTCACAATATACATTAATGATTTGAACAAAGGAACTGAATGCAATTTATCTCCAAGTTTGCAGATGACCCTAAGCTGCATGGCAGCATGTGCTGTGAGGTGGATGCTAACAGGCTGCAGGGTGACTTGGACAGGCTGGCTGACTGGGCAAATACTTGGCAAATGCAATATAATGTGGATAAATGTGAGGCTATTCACTTTGGTTGCAAAAAGAGGAAGGCAGATTCTTATTTGAATGGTGGCAGTTTAGGAAATGGTGAGGTGCAACAAGACTTGGGCGTCACAGTGGAACAGTTGGTGAAGGTGGGCATGCTGGTGAAGCAGGCACTGAGAAAAGCTAATGGCATGCTGGCCTTCATAGTGAGAGGAATAGGCATGTTTTGCTGCAGTTATACAGAGCTTTGGTGAGGCCACATCTTGAGTAGTGTGTGCAGTTTAGGTCTCCTCATCTGAGGAAGGACATTCTTGTCCAGTGAAGGTTCACCAGACTGATTTCTGGGATGGCTGGACTGACAGTTGAAGAAAGACTGGATTGACTGTTCTTGTATTCACTTGAATTTAGAAGAATTGGGGAGGGGAGGCAGAATCTCATAGAAATATGTAAAATTCTAATGGGACTGGACAGGCTAGATGGGGGAAGAATGTTCCCGATGTTGAAGTCTAGAAATTGGGGTCATAGTCTCAGAATAAGGGATAAGCCATTCAGGACTGATGAGGAAGAATTTCTTCACTCAGAGTTGTGAACCTGTGGAATTCTGTCCCACAGAGAGCTGTTGGGGTTGGTTCATTAGGTATATTCAAGAGTGAGCTGGGTGTGGCTTTTACAACAAAAGGAATCAAAGGGTATGGAAGAAAGGGGGAATTGTATACTGAGATTGTATGATCAGCTATGATCGTACTGAATGGTGGTGCAGGTCTGAAGGGCCGAATGGCCCACTCCTGCACCTATTTCTATGTTTCTGTATTTTCTACCATATGGAGTTTGTTCAAATTAACCATGGCCGACTACCTTCAAACCATTTTTGCATTTCTCAATCTACCACGGCAACTTGCACCCAGTGCCTTCCTCATTTCATTCCTTCAGATTTAAGACCTTTGTTTCAGACTGAACTTTAACACATTTAAGCTTCATGCAAAATGGTCACTTTGTCCTGAAAGGCTGCTTTACAGCAAAGTTATTAATAAAGTGTTTTTTTTTCCCCACAACAACACATTAAACTCGAAATAGCCCAAAATCTAGTTTAGTCAATAATGCAGTGCCTCAGAAACGCATTTCATCCATATTAGGAATTCAAACTCCATAGCATTAGTGATGATTTGATTAATACCGTGCCACCGTGGGCAGCACGGTGGCTCAGCGCTTAGCACTGTAGCCTCACAGCGCCAGGGACCCAGGTTCGATTCCAGCCTCAGGCAACTGTCTGTGTGGAGTTTGCACATTCTCCCTGTGTCTTCGTGGGTTTCCTCTGGGTGCTCCAGTTTCCTCCCACAGTCCAAAGATGTGCAGGCTAGGTGGATCGGCCGTGCTAAATTGCCCGTAGTGTTCAGGGGTGTGTGGATGATAGGGTTAGGTCTGGGTGGGATGCTTCAAGGGCAGTGTGGATTTGTTGGGCCGAAAGGCCTGTTTCCACACCGTAGGTAATCTAATCTAAAATTACCATAGACAAAAAGATAGAACTCCTTCGATGCTGCCACATCTGCTGAGTTTTCCCACAGTTTCTTTTTTTTGTCTCTTAAAATTACCATGACAGTCTGGTGGCTGATAAGCAACTCCCAATAATCATTTTGCTGTCCCTTGCTGCTTCTTAGCTCCACCAAAATTGATTTTACATTTTGATCCTTCAGGTAGGATCCTTTCTTAGTGATGTACTAATCTCATCCTTATAAAGTTGTCCACACGACCTCTTCCTTTAAGTTTATCTCTTCTAAATGCCAAATATCCCCAGATGTTCAGTGCCTGATCCTCTTAACCTTGTATTTATGCTTTTCATAATTACAATTAAACGATACTCATTTACCTCAATTTGCACATTTAAATCGCCAATCTTTTGAGACTGCCATGTGGATTCAGAGAGAGTCATAACTTTAAAGTCTGTCATCTGATGCTGCTTGGTCTTTGGCTGCTTTGCCTACATTTCAGACTTCTATTTTTGCTTTCTACTTTTCTATTTCCGGTTGTGCTGAGCTTCATTTGAATCTGAGATACTTCCCAGGTTCCCACTCTGAACATCTACAACAGCTTTAGCAAATCACCCCTGGAGGATGCCAGCCCATGTCCTGTTCAGATGCAACATGCCCATCTTAAAAAGATCCCACCTACTCCAGAACTGGTCCTGCAAATTTGCAAGTTCATTATTTCAATGATCACTGATTCTCACAGTAGCAATGGGTCTAGATCACCACAATATGGTGCCACAGCACAGATGGCTGTGACTCACAATGTCAGCTAAGTACATGGTCACTACATTACTATCTATATGGAAGTTGCATATGGTCTTTGCAAAAAGGAAATAAATTTTTTCTGGTGTCACTGGAAAAATTACTCAACACTTGTTGTAGCAGTTCACCCAATTACTTGGCTGTCTTATTTGATGCAGAACGGGTCAGAAATAGAACAGAACATAACATAACATAAACGGGAAAACACTTAATGGGAAAACTGCCTTGGGCAGCCCATACATATGCAGATGCAGTAAACTATGAGGACAAAGTGAGATACCAACCTGTATATGCCAACCTATATGGAGCAACCTCTGTTCTTTAGGGAAAGAAAGAGCATGCACTGCACCTGTACCAACTCAACAGAATCAGTGACAGCCATTGTCTAGTTCATTCAAAGGGCATTGCCTTGACCAATCAGCGTCAGTCTGTCTGATGCAAAATCAAAACAAAGCCTGGCAGTTAAATGTCAATCAATCATTGTTAACTGGTGTATTCTTTGTAGCAATGCCTTCACTTGAAAACCAATCAGCAGTCTCTTCTCCATTAAATTTACATTCTTGGGAAATCTCCTGATGAGCGTAAAAGAAAAACATTCACCAAGATCTGGCTCTTTGCAGCAATACTCAGGTACTGTACGACCATAACTGTTTGTGAACAACTTTTAGCTGACTGATTTCAGTGATTAAAAGCTATTATTGGGTTGGAGTCAATTTACATCAACAGAAACTGGCATCATGAACAGGGCTCCCCCTGGATGGAATTAATAGCAAAATTCAAAGTGTCATTAATGATGAAATCACTGATGGCTCAGCATGTTGGATGACAGAGTGAAACCCTTCCTACATAATTAGCTGAATGACCTCTCATGAATGCATATTTGCTGGTTCATATTGTGTTGAGATGATCATCAGAACACAGTCTCGCAGTAAGAGCACTTTACCAGTCTCTCATCAGTGTGAACATGTGGATAAGATATCAGTGACCCAGAATTTTTGTAGCTTCCCACGCTCTGTGCATTTAAATCATCTGTTGTAAGTGTGAACTCACTGCAGTACAAGCATCCTGAATGACTGAGTAAACCCTCTCCCACAGTCAGAGTAAGCAAGATCCTTCTTCCCAGAGTGCATTCCCTGGTATCTCTGTGGGTTGGATAGCTGGGTGAACTGCTTCCCACATAAAGATCAAGTGATTCATCTCTCCCTGGTGTGAGTTTGCTGGTGCCTGGTGAGTTCATATAAACGCTTGAATCCAGACCCACAGAGGGAGCATCTGAATGGTCTCTCATCACTGTGAACGTGCTGGTGCGTGCGCAAGTTGGATGAATCAGTGAATCCTTTCCCACACTTAGAGCAGGTGAATGGTCGTTCTGCTGTGTGAATTCGCCGGTGTATCAGCAGACCAGATGACTGAGTGAATCCCTTCCCACACTCTGGGCAGGTGAATGGTCTCTCCTGAGTGTGAATCCGCTGGTGTCTGGTGAGGTCAGATAAACGCCTGAACCTTGTCCCGCAGTGGGAGCACCTGAACGGTCTCTCATCAGTGTGAACACGTTGATGGGACATCAGGTTGGACGAATCACTGAATCCCTTCCCACATTGAGAGCAGATGAATGGTCGCTCACAAGTATGAACTCGCTGGTGTATCTGCAAGTTGGAAGAATTAGTGAACCCCTTCCCACAATCTGAGCAGGTGAATGGTCTCTCCCCACTATGAAGTCGCTGGTGTATCCGCAGGTTGGAAGAATTAGTGAATCCTTTCCCACATTCTGAGCAGGTGAACAGACTCTCCCCAGTATGAACCGGCTTGTGTTTCAGCAAGTCTGACGAATTAGTGAATCCCTTCCCACAGACCAAGCAGGTGAATGGTCTGTCCCCACTGTGAACTCGTTGGTGTATCTGCAGGCCCGATGACTGAGTGAATGACTTTCCACACTGAGAACAGGTGAATGGCCTCTCTCCAGTGTGAATTCGTTGGTGTGTCTGCAGATCAGAAGAATTTGTAAATCCTTTCCCACATTCAGGACAAGTGAATGGTCTCTCTCCAGTGTGACTGCGTCGATGAGTTTCCAGCTCAGATGGGAATCTGAATCCCTTTCCACAGTCCTGGCATTTCCAGGGTTTCTCCTTGTTGTGACTCCATTTGTGTCTTGACAGTCCAGATGATCGGCTGAAGCCTCGCCCACACACACAACACGTGTACGGTTTCTCCGCGCTTTGAATGGGTTTGTTTTGTTTCATGTTCAAAATTCAATGATATCTTCTGTCCGATCCTGCTGTGACTTTTCATTCAAATTTCCTGATTCCAAATTAATCCTTCTAACATCCTGTAAAATTTATTTAAAGCAGAAAAAAGTAACAGAGAGAACCCGCAAAAACATGTTTGGACATCTGCCTGCGTGTCTCCTGATGTGGCTCAGTGTCAAATCTCACTTTCTCACAGTCCTGTCAATCATCTTGGACATTGTATAGCAGTTTTCATATAACAAATACAATTTGATGTTGTTGATTTGAACGTACATCAGTTTTTCTTCATCACTGCTAGGTGGATAATCTGTAACTCCTCACCTGACACTAATCTGGGACCACCTTCATCACACAGACTGCAGGGGTTCAAAAAGATAAAATATCATCTTCTCCACAGCTGACTGGACATTGTACAGGAAAGGGCTGGGGAGCGGAGTGAGCTGATCTACACTTACAGAGAGCCAGCACCAGCAAGATAGCCTAAATTACCTCCTTCTGTAATCAATAATTCTGACTCAATTTTAAAAAGCACTCATGCTGGAAGCTTCTGCATCTAACACTCACCCTGTTGTAGAGCAGCTTATCATTGGTGTACTTGTGCTTTAACTCAGTGCTGTGACAAATGTCTGCAACAAAATAATAACAAAATAGTGCAGCAGCTGGAAATCTGCAGGAAAAATAACAGAACATGATGGAATAACTCAATAGGTCAGGCAGTATCTGCAGTGAGAGAAAGAAAATGAAAGTTTTAGGGCGTTCAGAATGAAATCAGGAAATAAAAGCAAAGCAGAAGTTGATGCTAATTGTGATCTGAGAAGCAGAAAAAGGGAGGGGAGCTGTGATAGTCACAGGTTCTGTGGATGGGCATCGGTGGAAAACTCATTGAGTTCAGCAGTAGTTAGAATAAAATAACAAACATGGCTATCTAAAATTCTTCACCATCAACCCAGGAAAGGAATTCAGAAGAGACAAACAACATAGAACATAGAACAGTACAGCACAGAACAGGCCCTTCAGCCCACAATGTTGTGCCGACCATTGATCCTCATGTATGCACCCTCAAATTTCTGTGACCATATACATGTCCAGCAGTCTCTTAAATGACCCCAATGACCTTGCTTCCACAACTGCTGCTGGCAACGCATTCCATGCTCTCACAACTCGCTGCGTAAAGAACCTGCCTCTGACATCCCCTCTATACTTTCCACCAACCAGCTTAAAACTATGACCCCTCGTTCTAGCCATTTCTGCCCTGGGAAATAGTCTCTGGCTATCAACTCTATCTATGCCTCTCATTATCTTGTATACCTCAATTAGGTCCCCTCTCCTCCTCCTTTTCTCCAATGAAAAGAGACCGAGCTCAGTCAACCTCTCTTCATAAGATAAGCCCTCCAGTCCAGGCAGCATCCTGGTAAACCTCCTCTGAACCCTCTCCAAAGCATCCACATCTTTCCTATAATAGGGCGCCCAGAACTGGACATTGTTTGAGTTTGCTGTGTGGAAATGTTCTCCTCCTAATCCCCTGTAAATGGAGTTTCTCAAACCAACCTCTGTCAGTCCAGGAGAGATACCACAACATTGTGGGCCAGAACCTTTCGTCAGGATAGGAAAGCACAGAAATAAATAGAGTGGAGCCGGGGGGAGGGTAGTTCAGATGGAGATAGGTGGATGCAGGTCTCTCCTTCTCAGCTACCCTGCCCGCAGTGCCATCCACATCTCTGTTTATTTTTGGGCTCCCCTCCCCAGTTCTGATGAAGGGTTTCCGTCCTAAAAATTGACTTTCCTGCTCCCTGGTTGCTTTCTGATCTGCTGTACTTTCCAGCTCTACATTTATTGACTGTAGCTTACAGCAGCTGCAGTCTTCGCCGTCTCCAACCTACAACAGCGTCCCGGTCAGAATCTCCGCGCATGCGCCCTGCAAAGATGACCGCCGTTATCCCAAGCCCCAACGATTCTGTCTCGGGGACTAGAAAGGCCGAGAGCTTTCAAGTCCCACACTTGCAAACAATGAGTGATAGCTTCTAGTCTGCGAGCCTGCCGCACAAACACTATATTTCCAAATCCTCCCCCTTAACCGGCCGGACGCCTGGGAGGTTTCCCGCCGCCATCAACTCACCTCCCGTCAATCCAAGAACCATCAATCCCCGCCTCACCCACCCCGCGCATGTGCAGGACATGCCTCCGTATTGCAGCGTGGGTACACTGCTGTGTGTGTGTGTGTGTGTGTGTGTGTGTGTGTTTCTGTCTGTCTCTCTCTCTACACAGCACCCCCTCCACTGGGCCCAAACTGCCCCCTTCTCTCTCGCGCGGTGTGGACAGAAGTCATTCTCCACCTTGGTGAATGCTGGGTGAGATATTGCACCATTAACTGTTTTCATGGGAGTGTTGTGACTTCGGTTTTTGGTTAGGACGGAGACTGGATCGATTAATTAAATAATAAAATTAGGAATCAAATTATACTGAGACGACGATCATTGAGATTTGCATTATTCATCACAGAGAAAGAAAATGATAATTCGAATCGTGAATTAACAAAGCAGAATCAAAACAGCAATATCCAACGGCTTATAGATTGACGTGGAACAAAAAAACACAAGTTGCTGGAAAAGCTCAGCAGGTCTGGCAGCACCTGTTGGGAAAAAAAAGTCAGTTAACGTTTCACGTCCGGTGACCCTTGAACAGATTTCTATGACTTCTATGGATTTATGTGAACTCACTGCTCTCCCAGCAGTGATTTACTGCCGCTCACAGAACATTTAACCAGCTTCTCCCTGCTACGAGTGGCTGATCATGCCTTCAATCCATTAAGCCTTGAACCCTTGTGGTTTTGTGAGGGTTGGAAACATAGAAAATAGTATCAGGAGTAGGCTATTTGGCCCCTCTGCCATTCAATATGACCATGTTTGATCTTCTATCTCTGAGATACTCCCAAGTTCTTTCAAAATGCCTTGATACATTTACTATCTATAAATCTATTGATTTATTTCCTAAATATTTTCAGTGACTTGGCCTCCACAATCTTAAGTGGTAATGAATTCCACGAGTACACCACACTCCATTTGAAGGAATTTCTCTCGTCTCAGTCCTTAATAGCTAATTCTGTATCCTGATGCTGTGGCCCCTTGTTTTAGAGCCCGGCCACCCACGTCCCCACCTCCAGCTATGGTAGCATTATCCTTACATCCAGTCTTCATGCCTGTCAAAATTTTACATGTTACTGTTCTTGTTTTAAACTTCAGAAATTAGCAGAATAAGCTACACAGTAACTCCTATATGACAGCTGTCTTCACAGATATCAGCTTGATGACCTTCACTGTACTCACTCGATGACAAGTATGCATTTTCTTAGATCACAACTGCACATCATACTCCTGTACAACTGCAGTAAGACATCCTTGCTCGAGCTCCTTTTGCAATTCAGGTCAATATACCATTTGCCTTCAATTCCTACTAAAGAGCTGATTGATGTCCACATACATAAATGTATGAATTAGGAGGAGGGGGAATGCCATGTTTATTGACATTATTGATGGTACATTCTCTTCAGATACTGTCCATTCTCTTTCAAATCAGTTGTTGTCGCCCTGTACCGAAACCAAAATATTTGAGTATTCTTGCAAACTATTACCCAATCTCCAAATATCTGTAAAATACTCGAACATTTCACAACTTTTCAAATACTTCTCCATCTTTCTCAGGACTCGATGTTTGACTCCTTCCAATGAGGTTTCTGCCACATGCATTCCCCTGCCACATTCCAAAAATGATCTTATCACAGCCGTAAAGGAGAGAGACTGTGTGACCATGAAAAAGGGAAACTGTCCCTTGTCGTCTTTTTTGAAGTCAAAACTGTGAACAATGTTGATGACTATGTCTAAGGAGTGATATACTAGTGTTAAATGAAGCCCAAAGAAGGTTTGCTTGGTTGATCCCAGTATGGAGGGAGGGCTTTCCTTCTGAGGAGAGGTTGAACATGTTGGGTCTGAACTCAGGGAGCTTACAAGAATAGGACGTGACCTTGTTGATACGTATAAGATTCTTAGAGTGATTGAGAGGGTAGATGCTGAAAGATTGTTTCTCCTTGATGGAGAATCTACAACCTGATGGCAAAATCTCTAAAATACCCAGGTTGCCCATTTGCAACAAAAGTGAGGAGGAATATCTTCTCTCAAAGTGTACTGCATCCTTTGAATTCTTTACTGTAGAGTACTGTAGATGTTGTGCCATTAAGTAGATTTAAGGCTGAGAGAGATAGATTTTTAATCAGTAAAAGGACCAAGACTTACGGGGAAAAGGCAGGAAAATGGAATTGAGGTTTATCAGTTCAAATTTGATCTCATTCCATGGCACAGATGTGATGTCTCTTTTTAAAAACACTATCCATGATTCTTCTGCAATTACAAAATTCCCCTGAACTTGATTACACCACTGTTCTGAACTTTGAACAATTCTGACTGACTTGCACATCCTTCACAGTGATCCCGTCATTGTGAACTGAAATTATCAAGGACCATGAAATAGAATAGTAAAATATTTTCTAGGCACATCGATATTTGCTCCATTAATCAATATTGATATTGATGAAGTTTGGAAGTTGCTGGATTCATTCATTTAAGACAGATTTATAAATATTTGGTAAAGGTGGAACTCACAACAAAGACCGGTTTCGGATCTGCTCAGCCAAGATAGCGTCAGTCATTGAAACAAGTCCCAAAATCTGCCTGACATACAATGTTACTCTAACAGCTACAATGCTGCATCACATGGAATGAGCCAAGACAATCAAGTATACTGCAGGGAGATACAGTGCAAATAAACATTGAGTCAATCCGAGCAAAGAAATCCAAACTGCCTTTGCTGATGGAAATCTACATGCTGTGTGCGATGTGATCAAGAGAGAACTCGGTACATCCTTCACCAGCATTACTTCTGCCTGAAATTAACAGAAGGTGAAGTACACGGGGATGGAAATAAATAGATGCTCCATTGCACTGAACATTACTCCGAACTGTAGTCTTGTGAGACAGGCATCCCCCAGTCTCCATTTGATGATTTCCTGCAATTTCCTGTTGTGATTGAGTTGAATGCTGATCCCTCCTCAAATGACCTGAGAAAGGCCAATAAATGGACTATATAACTTCTGTAAGTAAGCAAAAATGAAAAGATTGTCAAAATAAATTGTGAGTCTATTCCAGGCAGAGACAGGAGGATTTATAATCGGAATTATAGAAACAGCAAAGAATCTAAGTACTTGTGTTCTGTCATCAAACAGGAAGATAGAAGAAGTCTACCAGAAATAATTATGATGGAAAGTTCTAGTATTAGTTAAAAAAACAGTTGAATCAGAGCAATGAATAGGACTGTACGTTGAACAATTTCCAGGACCATCGTCCTCGAACATTGAAAGTGTTGGTTGTGGAGGCTGTAGATACATTTGTAATCATCTGTTACAATGATTACTTCTGCAGATTGAGAGGTTGTAAATGTTGCTGAACTGTGAAAGAAGGGAGAGGGAAAATGGGGACCTACAGACTTGCTGAAAACTGGTGAAAAATACTAGTACCTATTATAAAGGATGTACTTACTGGATATTTAGAAAAAAAGGCAGAGAACGTTGAACAGGCCCTTCAGCCCCTGATGTTGTGCTGAACACGCCGCCAAATGAAACTAATCCCTTTAGCCTGCCCTTGGACCACATTGCACCATTCCTTGCGTATGCGTGCGTTTATCTAAATGTCCCATAAGTGCCCTTATCACATCAGCCTCCACCAACATCCCTAGCAGTGTGTTTCAGACTCCTGCCACTCTTGTTTAAAGAAAACTGCTCCTCACGTCTCCTATTAGTTTCCCCCTCGCATCTTAAATGCATACTCCCTCGTATTAGATACTTCAACTCTGGGAAAAAGATTAGGACCGTCAGACCTGGCAGTCAGTTTTTACATGAGAATATTCTACGAGGTGATGATTTTGTTCCTTCAAAGCCCTGCTCTCTCACATGTCTGCGTTTCATATATTGGAATTCAGACCTCCCTTTCCTCAAAGATTACTCTCCCTGCCAAAATCACTAACCCTCCTTCACACCCTTAGTCCCATTATTCTGAGACATTGCACAATCTATCACACACTTTTGTAACAACACTGTTCAATGCTGCGGTCACAGTTGTTGGGTGAACGTGGCCAGTCTCACCATGAGGACATGAAAACCATTCGATCTGTTTATATACCACGGTTGTGAGATCAAACCTCATGTAGTAGCTTTTACTGACATGGTCCAGAGATCATTTGAGCATTAGACCCAGAAAAAGGACAGAGAGTCAATATTGAGCAAGAGAGACGTAATTGGAAAAGACCAGTTCCTGTTGGTTTCTGCACGATTTATTTCATTTGTTCATTCAGCTAAAGCAAGAGTACTGTTTGCAGTTCTGCAATTCATATTATTGGAGGGATGTGATAGCACCAGAAACTATGCAGAAGAGATATACCAGGATATTTCTGTGCTGAAGAGTTTTATTTATGAAGAGAGATTAGGCAGACTTAATAAAAGCCGCTTTGGGTAAGGCTTGTTCTCACAAACTGGGCATTTCACACACCGTTTTCTGAATGTGTTCTTGCAAAATTAGTTGATCCCTTACTGTGCTACTTTAGCATATATTAAGAGGACTCGCAGTCCAGCCGATGTTGTTACAGCCACAGCACAGAGCAGTAATCACAACACCATCATGGTGCCACATAGCAAACCACACCAGCAGCAAAAATAAGTGCGATATTAGAGGGCGTGCCAGGAGCAGCATCAAATGCACAATATGAATACTTGCCAAACAGCGGGCTGAGATGAAACACAGAATGGGGAGAATCTTTGCAATTCGTGGTCCCCAGAGATTATGAAGGATCCATATTGAACCTGTAAAAGGCTGAGTTTAATAGATTTCTGCAGGTAAAAAACATCAAGCTCAGGGGTAGTGCAGAGAGATGGTGTTCTATGCGCAGGATGCGATGCAATAATAATCTACGCAGCAGTCAGCAGTGTCCTCCCCGTAAAAGAAAATGTCATGAATGATTGGAGGATCACCATTACGACACAGATGCAGTTCATCATTATTAGGACACAGAACACAGATTACGAAAAGCCACAGAGAGATACAAGCGACAGTGTGTTCCCATGGATTCGATGTTCTGAATGGCTTCTCTCTGCACTGGAATCACTCCATGAGTTTCCTGCGCATTAGTCAAAACTTGGAAATCACTTCACTCTGTATCTTTACTAAATGACACTACTTTGACTTTTGATTTGCTATCATTTTGGCTGCAGATCAGTTTCTCCCTGTCATAAAATCTTTGCAATGTGATAAAAGACCCATTAACTATATCTCTCCAACCTGAAAAAATTGTGCTTTGTTGAGACAGCTTTTCAGGAGTTTGAGCCTGATTCTCTGTCTTTTGCGTGATCAACAATTGTTAGTCCATGTTCGTTTATTAACCAACACTGTGAACTCGTATTTTGTGCAATGATTTTTTATGTGGTGCTGCAGTGAGTACCTACCTGAAATCCAAATACACTTTACCTACTCGTTCCCTTTATCAGCTCTGCTTCTGGTATTTTCAAAGATCTAACCAACTTATCAAATGTGATTTCCCTTTCAGCAAACAATGCTAACTCAGTTTCGTTGCATTAAACTTTTCCCAATGTCCTGTTGTTGGTTCTTTATCAATGGTTTCAAGCATTTTCTAAATGACAGACATTGAGCTCAGACCACAAGACATTAGAGCAGAAGAAAGTCATTTGGCTCATCAGGTCTGCTCCACCTTTCAAAGAGGTCATGGCTGATTGGATAATCCTCAGCTCCACTTTCCTACCTTATCTCCTTGGCCCTTTAAACCCTTACTGTTTAAAAACCTATCTATTTCAGCCTTGAATGTACTAAATAACCATGCCTCGATAGCCCTCTGCTATAAAGCATTCCACAGATTCACTACCCTCTGAAAGACAGAAAGTCCTCCTCATCCCACTATTAAATTATTTGGGCGGCACAGTGGCTCAGTCGTTAGCACTGCTGCATCACAGTGTCAGAGAGCTGGGTCCGATTCCACCACAGGTGACTGTCTGTGTGGAGTTTGTATATTCTCCCTATGTCTGCATGGGTTTCCTCCAGATACTCTGGTTTCCTCCCACAATCCAAAAATATGCAGCCTAGGTGGATTGGTCATGGTAAATTGCCCATGGTGTTCAGGGATGGGTAGATTAGGTGGGTGGGATGCTCTGAGGGTCGGTGTGGACTTGTTGGGCCAAAGGACCTGTTTTCAAACTGTAGGGATTCTATGATGATAATCCTTTCTTCTGAGATTAGGCCATCTGGTCCTAGACTATCCTGAGTGTAAATCAGAACACAACAAACCCCAAAAACTTACATGTGAACTCTCTGGCATCTGAAGTGCCAGTTGTGAATATTTGAAACATTTTCTGTTTTGATCTCTGGTTAAACAAACTGCCCTGATTTACGCATTCATTGTGCCAGTGGCTCATCTGCTTCAAAAGTACTTTATTGACTAGGATTCAGGTGGTGGTGAAAGGCACTATAAAAATACAAGGACATCTTTCTCGATCCAGCAGCTTGATTAGTGACCTCTCTGCTCATGGAAATAGATTCTCCCATCCTCTCTACCTCTCATCAATGTATACAACTCAATTCAATCTCCCATCAGCTTCCTCCGTTCTGATCAATTGCAGGGTAACATGAAATAGTGCAGTCATGGCACAGACAGGACAAACCGAATATCTCTCCTGCTGAGACCATTCCATTAGAAATATTAAGGCTAAGTTCAGGGGCATTAGTCACGAATGAGTGTTTCAGGAATCCATTGGAGCTTTCCCACACAGGTGTGAATCCTGCTGACTCTATCTTGTTATCTTGCAGAGTTTGAATGATTTCCTGGTGGGCTAGTTATTGCTCAAACTCCAGAAAATTAGTGTCCACAACCCCGCATTTTCTCAGATCCAGTCATTTGTTGACATTCAGGCAACTTGAGTTCTGAACACGAATCTTACCATCCTCAAAACTTAACTGTTTCCACGGATTCTGCCAGACCTGTTGAGTTTCTATAGCATTCCCTGTGTTTATTCCATGTGCATGCTGTTTTTCATCAAAGATCTTCAATCCCGGTCCTATGGTAACTCACCCTGATCAATAGAAATGTTTTCTCCCGATCTGCTGAATCAACCCACCCATCTCCACTCTTCTCTCCTCCATTGTTACAAAAAACACCAGAAAATCTCTGGTTAACCTTCTTTGCTTCAGAGAGAACATTCTCAACCTCTAGAATCTCTCCACAAAACTGAAATTTGCTCATCCCTGCACATGCAAAAAGTGGAGGAATGTGAAGAGAATCTGGCAAAATGTTAGTTGGCGGTGGAAAACTTTTTAAGGAAACAAAACAGAAAATCCAGTCTTCAGCTTTACAAATCTTTAGCAACCGGAATCAGAGGAGAATGAAGGTTAAAACGTCCTACTCAGCAGAGACAGTCAAGACATCTCCCATGTGTATAAGGCACTGAGTCATTGACTCTGATGTTCTATCATGACATTTACTGATCGAGAAATTGCACATTGCACCCAGGCCAGGGCAATTGCTATTCTGGAAGGGGCAATCTCTGTTGTCACTCCATCAGCTTTATTTGCTGCACAGTCCTGGGTTGTTAATGGAGTCAGGGAAATACTCACCAAACAGAAGTCAAATCCAGTCAGATAGCGCAGAGGGGTTTCTATGTTGTTTTAATGACCAACATAAATAACTGTGGATGCTGGAAATCTAAAACAGAAGCAGAAACTGCTGGGGTAAATCAGCAGGTCTCACAGCATCTGTGGAGAGAAAGCAGAGCCTTGATTAGGGATTGGACTGATGAATCTGCTTTCCTCTCTCCAGATGCTCCAAGACCTGCTGAGTTTCTCAAGAAATTTTGTTTTTTGTAATGAATGTTGATTTCAACTATCATGATGAAACAACCAGACCCAATATGGGCTGACATTTAACTCTTAAGTACACGAATGGTGGGAATCTGTAACTCACTGCCTGCGAAGGTAAAACAGGCAGAAACCCTCGTAACAGTTAAAGAGCATTTAGGCGTACACTTGTTATGCCATTGTATATAAAGCTGTGAGACAGGTGCTAGGAAATGAGAAAAGAACAGTCAGGGACTTGCGTTCGACTGGCGCTGACTTGATGGGCTGAAGGGCCCTTTTCTGTGCTGTAGACCTCCATGTCCAGCTGTGCTGTGCTGAGTTTGTGAAGTGACAGGACAATGTTTGCAAAATGCATCCAAGTCAGAAAGAAGTAGAACCGACTCTCCCCTGATCTGTCTGTCAGATGCATTATCTATTGGGACATTGGGACTGGTGGTAACAGGCACTGTGCACTTTCCTGGAATCAGTATCTGGGATAACCAGGAAGAGGAGATCCTGGTGTTTCTTTACCCAGCCGTGGGCAAGCCCATCGCTTCTCAATACCTTGTGTCTTATAATTCCTGGCCCTGCTTTCCAGGTAAAGTTTGGTTTCACAATATGCCTATGATTGTCAAAGCAGCTCACTGACCTCTGAGGTGGACGGTCAGAAGGAGCTGGAGGTGAGAGAGACAGAAACAGAAAGAAATGCGACATTGAAATCTTCAGAGTTTGCCATGTGTCAATAGTTTGTCGTGAGGAATGTCCAAGGGACACTGTCTGGTCAGATTCTTAGTAGCTGCAGTGAGTTTTGGGAAATTGAAAGTTGCACATGAGCAGCTTGTGGGACTATTCCAGCTCACTGTCCATTTCATAACCCAGCTCATGGCAACAGTTCACATTGTCAGGAGAGTTTGACTGCGTAGCATCTAAAGCTGCCTTTTGTCTGAGAAACTTGTGGATTTGAATCACGTTGGAGCGGGTATAATCCTGAGGCCTCTGTCATTCTCCGGGGATGTGTCTGTGTGTCTCACTCTGTGGTTGAAAACGCCAAGTTCCTCAAGTGGGATTTTTCACAGTTTTACCATGTCAAACGTCATTCTCATTTGATTTGCTGTGTCATTTGCAATGACAGAGACGATTGTGTGCAGTTTTGGACTCCATATCATTTTGTGTAGTTTTTGTCTCCATATCTATTGTGTGCAGTTTTTGGCTCCATATCTCAGGAAAGAAGTGCTGGCCCTGAACTGGCTTCAGAGGAGGTTTAGAAGAATGGTCCCAGGAATGAAAAGCATAACTTTTCACAGGGCACAGCTTCAGAGTAAAGGGAAGACCTTTTAGAACAGAGATAAGGAGAAACTTCTTTAGCCAGAGAGTGGTGAATCTATGGAATTCGCTACCACAAAAAGCTGTGGAGGCCAGGTCATTGAGTATATTTAAGATGGTGACAGATATGCTCTTGATTGTCAAGGGGATTAAGGGTTACGGGGAGAAACCGGGAGAATGAGGTTGAGAAACCTAACAGCCATGATTCAATGGTGGAGCAGACTTGATGGGCTGAACAGCCTAACTTCTGTTCCTATGTCTGATGGTTTTATGGATAATCTAATTGATACTTGCCCTCGAAACGTCAAAACACACAAGGCTATGGGCCAAATGCTGGAAACTAGGATTAGACAACGTGGATGTGTGATGACCTGAACTGACATGATGTGCCCAAAGGTTTTCTTCCAGGCTGCAAAGGTTCAATGACAGGGAGATACTGATCTACAGCCAAAATTGCATCAATTCAAAAGTCAGAAACAATGTCATCCAGGAAAGATAGGCATATGCGCAGCGCTTTCCCTGATACTATAGTTATTAAGGTTGAGGCTTTCATTGCTGCAGTGTAGGTTTGATCCTTGGTTAAAGACTGATGGTTCTACTCTATGCCCGTGCCTCCAACTGATCTATATCCTGCTGTATCCTCTGACAATCTTCCTCACTATCTGTAACTCCATCAATCTTTGTATCATCCACAAACTTACTAATTAGACCTGCTGCACTTTCCTCCAAATCACTTATGTACACCACAAACAGTAGAGGTCGTAGCACTGATCCCCGTGAAACACTACTGGTCATAACTCTCCATTCCAAAAAGAGTCCTTCCACCACTACCCTCTGTCTTCTATCACTAAGCCAGTTCTGCATCCATTTTGCTAGCTCACCCCTGATACTATGTGACTTCACCTTTTGTACCAGTCTGCCATGAGGGACCTTGTCAAAGACTTTACTCTCGCGCTGTTGTATTCCAATTATTATATTGTTGCTAATTGTTTGTTGCTTGGTTTCATTTACTTGTATAATGGTTTGTAAACCTCACCACGTATTAGGAACTTGCAGCTATCGAATAACACACACATGCTTATGTAAGGTTTCAATCATCTGTTTTGGAGATATCAAAGGTGGGATGTAGTGTACGAGATGCTGCCATAATTGCTGGTGTGTGTCATTTAAAGCTGCTCTACATGAAGCTTGATCTCACATCTAAGTGGATCGGCTGGTTTAAAGGCCTCGATGGTGAGATTGGGGCACATTAACCCAGCAACAGAGACAGCAGTGGAACAGACGTAACGGTGTCCATGTGAAAGTGAATGTGAGATTAGACATTGCTGCCAGTGAAGTTGCCTGACAGACACCCTCTGCCTGTTAATTTCACTCCTTCTATATTTGCTTGTGTTTTTTCAACAGGACTCTTCTTACATGTTCACAGCCTTTCATCAGAAGCAGGAGCCATAGTGTGAGGAAGTGAAGAAAATCCACCAGTTGTCGTTTGTGATGTTTGGCCATGCAACGTGACGTTGAATGAATCTTCCATAATAAATGGGTGAAGCTGAAATACATTAGTTGTGCTGTGTTTGATACATAGGAGGCCCTGCAGTAATTTGTGTCACTGGTTTATACAACAGCAGCCTTTTGATGACATGGGAAGGTGTGAGTGACAAGAAGGTCATCGTGTCAGAGGCAGCATCTTGACAGACATCATTATTAGGACAGATACCATCGACTGTGAAAACCACTGAGAGATACAAGCCACAGAGAGTCTACACAGGAGTGACGCCATGGGTTTATGACGTCACTCTCCCTGTCTCTGTGACGGAGCAGCTGAGTGAGAAACAATGGATCATTTTTAACCCTCCCTTCCCCATTGTACTATCTGCAGCCCCGTAACTCAGGGCCGTTGGGGATGACTCTCAGTGAGTGAGTGTGAGTGTTTCACTTGGATTCTCTTGATCTGGGACAGTTGGTGTCAGATATGATTTCCTATCTGGTCGCAGCAAATAAACCGAGTTCCGCGTTGCAAGGTCTTTCTGCAGGATTGCTGTGTGAAGATGGATCCTGAACATCAAACAGGCTGCATGAAACAAACTTATATTAATTTATTTGAGAGAAGAGTTTCCAATGTCCATTTCTCTCTTTCCCATCAGCTCTGTATCTTTCTTTCTGTCTCGGATGACAGACATTTGAAGCAAATTCATAATCAAAGTTGCTAACTTCCACTGCATGCGTGTAACTAACCTCTCCCTCCCATTGTATATGCTAGGGACCAGGAAAGCGTATGTGCGCTGCCCTCTCCCATCACTGCTTGCAAGTGGAGCAAAATTGTTTATTAATCCACCAGTGGATAGAGCATGGACCCAAACGAATAGAAAATCAGCACCCTACAGTACGAGAAGAAAATGTTCTTGAAACTGTCTTCTGATTCACACTTGGTTCCATTGTAGAAATGCAAGGGTGTTACTGGCTCGTTGATCGAGAAGTATGATTCAATTAGCATGTGAGAGGTCCTGGATTCAAACAGCGGATGAGCTCTGGTTGTTTGATCTTAGTTTTGCCAGGTTGCCCAATCAGCTTTTTGAAGAAAGAGCTGCACTTCATGAGGTCGGACTTCTGGAACTAGGAATGAGCTTCGGGAATAGAGGTGTCATTGTAGCGAGCATGGCGCAGCAACACACGTGTTGCAGGTTTGAGTTATAAAGAAAGGTTGGATAGTCAGGGACTTTTTTCACTTCAGAGGTAAATCTCTTCTGAACTCTCTCCAGCTTAATAATGTCCTTCCTATAACTGGGAGACCAGAACTGGACACTGTATTCCAAAATAGGCCTCACCAACGTCCTGTACAACCTCAAAATGACATTCCAACTCCTATACTCAAAGGAGTGAGCAATGAAGCCAAACATCTTAACCATCCTGTCTATATCAGATGCAAACTTCAAAGAATTATCTCCTCCATGAGGAAGGAATTTACCAGTGAAAGTCTATGAGTGGATGGAGAACAAATTCGAATTTCTTTGACTTCATGTGTAAAGAAATCTATTGAACACGTGCAGCTGAAAAGGGTTGAATATGAGAAAATCTCATAGTTTTGTAAAGTGTAGCATTCCCCCCCCCGCAAAGCATGATAAAAGGAACTGAATTTTTTTGTAAAATTGGAAAGTAAAGTCAGACCCTTATGAGTTGGGAGAGAGATGGTTTAAGCTGGTACCTTAGTGATGTGATCACATTCACGTGATGTTCGGCCTATTTCATAGTTTCTGATCTCCATCCAAGAAATCCACAAATAGGACTCTTTTTTTGAATTTTGAACTTTCTCTTCTTCTCAGCAGCTCTTTATTTTAGCTGATAAAAGTTAAAATCAAAGTTGAATGCAACATTTACTTGTTTCAATGAAATAAATCTAATTCCTTTTTTATCATTGCAATGCCCTGTGCGAGTTTGCAGCAACTTGAATAAATTGAAACAGGCTAAGCAGCTTTTTCTCCACAATTTAACTCAGTGCAGTCAGTCATATGAGAAATGTCTTCAAGCTGGAAAAAAATCACCTTCTGTACTCTCTCTACAGATGTTTCTTCATGTTTTGGATATTTGAAGGATGTTTGTTGATCTTTGAGCCATTTCCCCAAGAAAGGTCGTCTCTCAATTCACAAAAACTTGTACTTTCCAATAGACTTGACTTTGCTCAACATTGCTTTTCATCTTTACCCTCTTGTCCCATGACAAATTAAAACTGCTCCAGGTGACGGTCAAGCTCACAACTTCTGCATTCCACATGCCACTATACTGTTATAAAAATACTGTGTGCTGATTGATTGCAAGACTGGAGCTGCATGCCCTCGATTAGCTCCATATTTCTGGCAATATCCTAATGTCTGGCAAATTCTCTAATTCCTGACCTGTGAACTGGGATTAATGATTGTCTTCACCAGTGGTTCCTAACTTATTTGAGGAAATTGCTTAACTACAGAGTGCCAAATTGGACTGACCATTGAAATATGCATTTTCAATATTTTCCTCCACTATTCCCTGAGCCCTTGATGTTTTTATTCTGTAAAAATCTGCCAGTCAATCTCATTCTTGAATAGCCTCAATGGCTGACTTCCATGGCGTCTGGGGCACTGAATTGCAAAGGTTGACCTCTTGTCCACTCTCAGTCCACTGTTTGGGAAGTGTTCTTGTTATGGGAAATTCACTTTGTCATGTATCTGGTATTGCTCTTGGCATGATCTCTGGGATTGCACTCATTTCCTTTTTACACTTGCTTGCGTGTTGCCCTGATTGTCTTGTGGCTCTGTGTTACACAGCAATGTCAAGCAAGAAAGACTTTATTGGTAAAGTACAGTTTCTGTGTCTTTCTGCCTTGTTTAGTTTATTTGCGAGTTTCGCGTAATTTAGTATTTTGAAACTGTGCACTCTGTACACAAGAGCGGGTCATTAATATCCTACCGGAAGAGAGGTTGGTGTCAATACTGACTCCTGAGAACAACACTGTGCATGCTGCTTGAGTCTGGAAAACATTTCCTCAAAGACAAAATTACCTGACCAGATGGATAGTGAAGAAAATGTTTCCTCTTGTGGGAAACTCTAGAAGGGGGTGCCATAGTTTAAAAATAAGGGTTATCCCATTTAAAACAGAGATGAGGAAATGTTTCTTTTCTCTCAGAAGGTAGACTGTTTTTGGAACTCACTTCATCAAAAGACAGTAAATGCAGAATCTTGATGACTGAGATGATGAAAGATTATGGAGGGGGGGGGATATGCAGGCACAGAGAATTCAGGTTGAAGTCAGATCAACCATGATCTTATTGAATGGCAGAGCTCGCTCAAAGGGCCAAGTGGTCAACTCTTGTTCCGCAGTCATATGTTTGAACAAGCCAGTGAACAAAGAAACGCAAGTCTTGGCTGATTACTGTGGGTGAGGAGGATATTAAGTTCCCACTTCACCCACCCAATGGAAATAGTTCCTCTCTTTCTCCCTGACCAGCTTTAATTAACATCTTAAATGTTAATGAAATCACACCTTAATCTTCTAAATTCCAGGGAATACAACACTCCATGCATTTTGGTAAAAGGATAGAGAACATACGAAAAAGGAACAGAAGTAGTCCATTTGGCTCCTTGGCCCTCAAAAAGGTCATAGCTGACCTATTTAAGCTTCAATTCCACCTTAAGCTTGACTTCAAAAATATGTCTTTTTTCAAAATTTGATCATGGGATGCGGGCATGAGTGGCTGGCCCCAGTTGCCTTTTTGAAGATGGTGGTGAGCTGCCTTCTTGAACTGCTGCAGTCCATGAGCTGTAGGTAGACCTACAACATTGTTAGGAAGGGAATTCAGGATTTTGACCCAACAGTGAAGGAACAGTGATATATTTCTAAGTCAGGACGGTGAGTGGCTTGGAGGGAATTCATGCCCAGCAAAGAGTCTCAGAGATCTACAGCACAGAAGAAGGCTCTGCTGACTCTGTCTGATCTTGTCACTATCTTCCAAGTACTCTGTTCTTCGATCTTTTAGAGTGGCCTCTAAAATTTTTCCCATAATCAGTGTCATGCAAATTCACTGTTTTCTCTCTGCCTCCCTTCTTAAATATTACAGTTATGTTAGCTACATTTTCAAGCCACAGGAACTCTTTCAGAGAGTCTGTAGAATTTTGGAAGATAACCACATCTGCTATTTCTCGGGCCATTTTGTAAAATACTCTGGAATAAAAGTTATCAATGTCTGGTAATTTATCTGCCTTTAAATACCATTATTTTACCCAACATCATTTTCCTACTGATACTAATTTCTTTCAATTCCGCCTTTCCATTGGATGTTGTTATTCCTCTTATTTTGGGCATGTTATTTGTGTTCTCCTTTTTGAAGATATGAAGACATATTTAATTGTTCTGCCATCACTTTACACGCCATTTTGAAATTCCCCTTTCTCTGACCGTAGGAGACCCTAAATCCATCTTCACTAATGTTTCGTTATCAATCTTTAATTAAGAGTTTTTTGATGACCATGAAACCATTGATTGTCATGAAAATTGCATGTGGTTCGCTTTACAAACATGTGACTCCAGACCAACACCAATGCAGTTGACTCTTGGCAACCTTCTAAGCAATCAGGTTTGGGCAAGAAATTCTGGCCTAGCCAGTGATCCCTACATTCTGTGAATGAAAATAAAATTATTGGCTTATATGGTCCCTGCAAGCGTACTCTCATACTCTATTTTCTCTCTTTTTATCAATCCCCTTTGTCTCCCTTTGCAGAAGTCCAAACTGTTTCCAATCGTCTTGTCTGTTGATTTATTTAGCCAATTGGTATATTATTTTCTTTAAATTTAATATTAATCATCACTTCCCTTTTTTGCCAGGGTTTGACCATATTTCCCACATTGTTCTTTTGCCAGACTGAGATGAATAACTTTTGTACATTGTCCACACTCTCTTTAAATGTTTGCCATGCCCTCTCTCCCATTACTCATTTAAATACTGATCTATGACTTATCATGGCTAGCTCACACCTCATGTCATTATAATTTTCTTTATTTAATTACAGGACCCAAGTCTCAGAAACATCTCTCTCCGTCTTAATGAAGAATTATATCTTTCCTAAGGGCCCATGCTCCTCTTGACTATCAATTATTCCTTTCTTATTACTCAATAACTAGTTGCTTCTTCAATGTATTGATTCATAAAACTGTTACATATACAAGTTAAGAATGTGTCCTCTATCATGTTGCTACTAATGTGATTTGCTCAATATATATGCAGATTAAAGTCACCCATAATTGGTGCCCTAACTTTATTATGTGCATCTCTAAATTCCATTCTAGTACCTTCCCCAATATCGTTCCTGCGTTTTGGAGTCTATGTTCAACCTTACCATCATTTACTAACGATTAGTGTTTTTAAACTCAACTCATACATATTCCACAAAAACCAAAAGAACTGCAGATGCTGTAAATCAGAAACAGGCACTGAAATTGCTAAATAAGCTCAGCAGGTCTACTGGCAGCACTTGTAGAGAGAAATCAGAGTTGACATTTCCATTCTGAGGAAGGGTCACTCAACCTGAAACTTTAACTCTGATTTCTCTCCACAGATGCTGCCAGACCTGCTGAGCTTATCCAGCAATTTCAGTTTTTGTTCTGCATATATTCAACTTCACCAGAGCCTATATCCTTGTTTAATCAACAGTTCTTAACCACCTCCTTTTCCTTTTTGCCTGTGCAACCTATCCTCCTTTGACAACTCACTGCTTCCAAGATTCAATCTCATAAACCTCCAGTAAATTTACAGATGACCAAAACCTGCACAATTTATTTCAGTGGTCTCACCAATTCTCTTTACAAATAAAGCAGAACATTCTTACCTTTATGTTCAATTCTTGTCATAATAAAAGGCACAGTCTATTAGCTTTCTTGATTACAACGAAATCTTGATCAATTGGGTCAATGGGCTGAGGAGTGGCTGATGAAGTTTATATCTGCAAGCTAATGTATTCCCAAACTGAGCTATTCAGCAACAACAGATACAGAAGGAAAAAGCTCTTTTTCCTCTCAGAATGAGTGGAACTACACAGTCCTCTCTCCTTACGGATGGAAACAAAGAAAATCAACGACATCACAAAGAAAATTAGATAAGCATTTGAGTGAAATAAACTTGCACGAGTTCGGGGAGGGAGCAGAGGAATTGGACAGATTGCATTTCTGTACAGAAACATTGACATTGATGAAATAGGCTAACCTGCTTCTTTCTGTGCCATAATGAATCGAAGACTGATCTCTGCAACCTCTGCTCACAATAAAACCCTTCAGCCCAGGAATCATTGGGGTAAGGTAAACCTGCGCTGCTCCCCTAGAAAGGTTGCTGTGCGCACGATACCGAATTTCTCAGAATTTTCCCGGTGACACTTTTCCGGAAATATTTTCAAACTGCCACTTTAGACAAACCTTTTACCTTGCATGCAGAAAGACCGATGATAGTGAGATGCTGCTGAATGGAGTGACTCTATTAAATCTTGAGAGAAAGCTTTCTTGCTCCGCTGATGCTGCTTGGCCTGCTATGTCCATCTTGTGCACCTGAGATGCTGCTGTGTTCATCCAGCCTCACATTTTATTATCTTGGATTCTCCAGCATCTGCAGCTCCCATTACCACAGCTCTACACCTTGTCATCTCTATTAGATCTTGCCATGATATCTGGTTGGAATTGTCGATCTGGAAATACTTCCCATTGAATGTGCTGTGAAGAGAATGGACAGAAAGCGGTCCTCCCGTTAGTACAATGTCACTGTTCCAAACCCGCCTTCTCTTTCAATGATTGGCCCGCGACTCGCTCCCACGGGTGGCGCCGTTTCAGCCTCACGATAATAAAATGTGAGGCTGGATGAACACAGCAGGCCAAGCAGCATCTCAGGAGCACAAAAGCTGACGTTTCGGGCCTAGGCCCTTCATCAGAGACCTGCAAAGGACCTTACAGATAATAAAATGTGAGGCTGGATGAACACAGCAGGCCAAGCAGCATCTCAGGAGCACAAAAGCTCAAGATAATAAAATGTGAGGCTGGATGAACACAGCAGGCCAAGCAGCATCTCAGGAGCACAAAAGCTGACGTTTCGGGCCTAGACCCTTCATCAGAGACCTGCAAAGGACCTTACAGATAATAAAATGTGAGGCTGGATGAACACAGCAGGCCAAGCAGCATCTCAGGAGCACAAAAGCTCAAGATAATAAAATGTGAGGCTGGATGAACACAGCAGGCCAAGCAGCATCTCAGGAGCACAAAAGCTCCAAGATAATAAAATGTGAGGCTGGATGAACACAGCAGGCCAAGCAGCATCTCAGGAGCACAAAAGCTCCAAGATAATAAAATGTGAGGCTGGATGAACACAGCAGGCCAAGCAGCATCTCAGGAGCACAAACTTACAGAAACGTTTCAGCCTCACCCCAGCTTTTCTCTGATTGGTGGAAAAAATAATACCCGCCCCCTCACTCCTCAGGGACGTGTTTTGTTGGGCTTGCACTGCGCCCCGAGACTTCCTTGAATGGTTGGAGGACTAGCAGTGTGAGCTCGATCCTCCAGCCACGCCCCATGCCTGCCGTTGGCGCCGAAACGTCGTTAAACAGGCGGGAGAAGGGCTGGAGCAAGCGCATAACTTGTGAGCTTTTGTGCTGGGAGTCGTGGCCGGAATGAAATGTTCATCCATCACGTCCAAGAAACGGTGAGTGAAGGTAAATCAGGAAAGCAACGTCGGTGCTATATTGTGGTAAGAAGGCTTCACGATAGCCCAACTTAGGTCTTAAGCAGCGCTTTGTGGGTTTTCCGATATCGCGATTGAAGCCGCAGAGAGATTCAGGCTTCTTCCCAGAAATAGACCCCGGTTACAGGTCGCCATTTTGCTTTGGCAGTTGGGGTAGTACGCAGGCGCACTTGACGCGTTGACGTCACAGTCGGTGGAACCCTGTCTTGGTAGGAGGAACTGCTGATGCTGGAGAATCTGAGATAGCAAGTTGTAAAGCTGGATGAACACAGCAGGCCAAGCAGCATCAGAGGGGTGGAAGGCTGACGTTTCGGGCCTCGAATCTTCCTCAGAAAAATGGGAGCTGTGTGTTGCCCGATTCCCGATCTCCGTTTCCCCCTCCCCCACGTCCTCAATGCCGCCATGTGGGGCTCTGCAGTTTTGTTTGATTACGCCCGATGGGAGGGTTTACTGCGGTGAAAGTGCAACATTAAGGTAAGATGAAGCTGGATGTGATAAAAATAGCAGCAATCCCACCAGAATCCAACTCCTGTAAACTTAGTGGTGTCTGAGCAGTTGGATTTCTGACTGAATCCTTCCTGCACAGGGAGCAGGGGAATGGCCTGTCCCCAGTGAGACTGCACCATTGGCCAGCTCAAGTAGGGAACTGTATCCCTGTCATTGTCCTGATATTTCTGCAGTATCTGCATTGTATAGGGATCTTTTGTCTCTCCTGGCTGGTTGATCAGGCCAATTCTAATCCAGTGGGCAGAACATCCATACCTTCTCTCAACTGCATGTGTGTGATTTTATTTCAGTCTAAGCTAAAGCTGTTTCCACAGTCATTTCACTGGAACACTGCCTCTTGAGCTGTGTAACTGGTTGCAGCTGTTTCTACATTCTACTAGAAAACAATCTGTCATAGGAATGGGAGTAGGCCATTTGGCCCCTTGACCTGATCTGCCATTCAATAGGATTGTGCCTGACCTGGAATTTCTGCTGTCCACTTTCTAACGTTTTTCCCGTAACCCTTGATTTCCCCTGCTAATCGAGAATCTATCTATCTCCACCTTAAATAGACACAAGGACTTTGTCTCCACAGCCTTCTGTGGTATGAAGTTCCAATGACTCTCAACCCTGTGAGAAGAAAATTCTGTTCATTTGTGCTCTAAATTGGTTCCCTGTATTCTGAGACAATGCTTTCTGGTCTTACGCTGTCCAATAAGAGGGAAGATTCACTCAGCATTTACCCTGTTAAGCCATTTCAGATCCAATTAGAACAATGAGAGATGATCTCATTGAAGCAAAGCTCCAGTGCATAATATCCCACTCACACAAACAACTGCACCTCCCAGTCGCAAACCATTTCCACTCCCCCTCCCATTCTCTAGATGACATGTCCATCATGGGCCTCCTGCACTGCCACAATGATGCCACCCGAAGGTTGCAGGAACAGCAACTCATATTCCGCCTGGGAACCCTGCGGCCATATGGTATCAATGTGGACTTCACCAGTTTCAAAATCTCCCCTTCCCCTACTGCATCCCTAAACCAGCCCAGTTCGTCCCCTCCCCCCACTGCACCACACAACCAGCCCAGCTCTTACCACCCCCCCACCCACCCCCCATCTGTGTCAGTTACAATTATCTTGTTTTTATACCCCATCTTTAACAGAATAGAAACATAGAAATTAGGATCAGGAGTAGGCCATTGTGTTGTCGATCCCGCTGTGCTATTCAGTTTGATAATGGCTAATCATTCCACTCTGTAGCCTGTTCCAACTTTAGACCATGTCCTTTGATGCCCTTACCCCTCAGAACCACATCTGTCGTCTTCTTGGAAACATTCAGTGTTTTGGCCTTAATTGTTTTTTGTGGCAGCAAATTCCACAGGTTCTGAGTAAAGAAGTTTTTCGTCATCTCGGTACTAAATGACACACTCCATATCGTTAAATTGTGACCTCCTGGTTCTGGACTCCTCGGACATTGAGGGCATCCTTCCTGCATTTACCTTGATAGTCCTGTTAAGATTTTATTGGTTTCTGTGAGACTCTTCTAATCTCCAGTAATTTTTGTACTCCCCAATCCATTCTGATCTCAAGTTAGTCCTGCCATTTCAGGAATCTGTTTGGTAAATCTTTGTTGTAGAGGATCCATAGCCAGAAAATCCTTTGTTACATAAGTAATCCAAAGCTGCACACAGTCCTCCAGGTGTGGTCTCAGGAAGGCCCTGTACAACTTCAGCAATACATTGTTGCTCCTGTCCTCAGATGTCCACTGTGAAGGCATTTGCCTTCTTCACCTCCTGCTGCACCTACATGCTCAATTTCAGCGAATTGTGTACAAGAACACCAGGTGTCACTTCACCTTTCCCTTTCCCAACCTGTCACCACTCAGAATATAATGTCCTGTTTTTGCGGTTACATAGAACATAACAGCACAGTACAGGCCCTTCGGCCCTCGATGTTGTGCCGACCTGTCATACCGATCTCAAGCCCATCTAACCTATTCCATGTACGTCCATATGCTTATCCAATGATGACTTAAATGTACCTAAAGTTGGCGAATCTACTACTGTTGCAGGCAAAGCGTTCGATTCCCTTACTACTGTCTGAGTAAAGAAACTTCCTCTGACATCTGTCCTGTATCTTTCACCCCTCAATTTAAAGCTATGCGCCCTCATGGTCACCGTCACCATCCTAGGAAAAAGGCTGTTCCTATCTAGCCCTCTGATTATTTTATATGTCTCAATTAAGTCACCTCTCAACCTTCTTCTCTCTAATGAAAACAGCCTCAAGTCCCTCAGCTTTTCCTCGTAAGACCTTCCCTCCATACCAGGCAACATCCTAGTAAATCTCCTCTGCACCCTTTCCAAAGCTTCCACATCCTTCTTATAATGCGGTGACCAGAACTGTACACAATACTCCAAGTGCGGCCGCACCAGAGTTTTGTACAGCTTCACCATAACCTCTTGGTTCTGGAACTCGATCCCTCTATTAATAGAAGCTAAAACACTATGCCTTCTTAACAGCCTTGTCAACCTGGGTGGCAACTTTCAAGGATCTGTGTACATGGACACCGAGATCTCTCTGCTCATCTACACTACTAAGAATCTTACCATTAGCCCTGTACTTTGCCTTCTGGTTACTCCTACCAAAGTGCATCACCTCACACTTGTCTGCATTAAACTCCATTTGCCACCTCTCAGCCCAGCTCTGCAGCTTATCTATGTCTCTCTGCAACCTACAGCATCCTTTGTCACTATCCACAACTCCACCGACCTTAGTGTCGTCTGCAAATTTACTAACCCATCCTTCTACGCCCTCACCCAGGTCATTTATAAAAATGACAAACAGCAGTGGACCCAACACCGACCCTTGCGGTACACCACTAGTAACTGGTCTCCAGGATGAACATTTCCCATCAACTACCACCCTCTGTCTTCTTTCAGCAGGCCAATTTCCGATCCAAACTGCTATATCTCCCACAATTCCATTCCTCCACATTTTGTACAATAGCCTATTGTGGGGAACCTTATCGAACACCTTGCTGAAATCCATGTACACCACATCAACCGGTGGTTGCGCCAGGGCCACTCAGCTCAGAGGTGAGGTGAGAGTGATTGATATCAAAGCTGCATTCAACTGAGTGTGGCATCAAGGATCCCTGGCAAAACTGGAATCAATGGGTACCGGGGGCAAATGCTCCTGACACAGGAAGATCGTTGTGGTTGTGGGAGTCAATCATCCCAACTCCAAGATACCTATGCAGGAGTTCCTCAGGGTAATGTCCTAGGCCCAACCATCTTCAGCTGCTTCAGTAATGACCTACCCTTTGCCATAAAGTCAGAATTGGGGATGTTTGCCAATGATTGCGCAATGTCCAGCAACATTCATGACTCCTCAGATACTGAAGCAGTCCATGTTCACGTGCAACAAGATCTGGACAATATCGAAGCTTGGGCTGACAAGTGGCTAGGGACATTCACGTCGCACAAATGCCAGGCTGTGACCATCACCAGTAAGAGACAATCTAACTACTGCCCCTTGACATTCAATGATGTTACCATCACTGAGTCCCCCAGTATCAAAATCATGGGGGTTATCATTGACCAGAAACTCAACTGGACTCAGCACGTAAACACTGGCTACAAGAGCAGGCCAGAAGCTGGGAATTCTGTAGCGAGTAATTCACCTCCTGACTCCTCAAAGCCTGTCTGCCATCGACAAGGCACATGTCAGGAGTGTGATGGAATACTCCACACTTGCCTGGATGAGTGCAGCCCCAACAACACTCAAGAAACTTGACACCATCCAGGACAAAGCAGTCCGCTTGATTGGCACTACATCTATAAGCATTCACTCCCTCCACTGCGACGCTCAGTAGTAACAGTGTGTACTAAGTACAAGATGCACTGCAGAAATTCACCAAAGATCCTCAGACAGCACCATCCAAATCCATGACCACTTCCATCTAGAAGGACAAGGGCAACAGATATGTGGGACTGCCATCACCTCCACGTTTCTCTTCAAGTCACTCACCATCCTGACTTGGAAATATATTGCTGTTCCTTCAGCATTGCTGGATCAAAATCCTGCAATTGCCTCCCTAATAGCATTGTGGCTCCACCCACAACAGGAGGACTGCAGCGGTTCAAAAAGGCAGCTCTAGTGCCATAGTGCCAGGAGACCGTAGGACTGCTCTCTTAGGTGCGACAGAGAGACAGACAACTAATGCTGCTTTAGCCTGAGGCAAGGGGCAAGGCTAAGAATGTGGGACCTTCATGGTGACTTCAGCTGGTTATAGGAATTGAGCACGTCGTATTGACGTTACAAACCAGCCATCCAGCCAACTGAGCTAACCTATCCACAGCCATTACACAGTATGCAGTTGAGGATGGACTGTCCTCCAATTGGATCCTCATTGCATCAATCTCGAAAACCATCTCATACACACACACTTCAGGAAATTCTCCTCTATTGTGTTGTTACTAATTTGATTGGCTCAGTCTACGTGCAGATTGAAGTCACCCACAAGGCCACAAGATATAGGAACAGAGTTAGGCTGTTCACCCTATTGAGTTTGCTCCACCATTTGATCGTGACTGATATGTTTCTCAATCCCATTCCTGTGCCTTCTCCCGTAACCATTGATCCTGTTACCAATTAAGAACCTATCTATTTCTATTATAAATACTCGCAATGACTTAGCCTCCACAGCCCTCTACGGCAATGAATTCCATAGAATCACCACCCTCTGGCTGAAGAAATTCCTCCTTATCTCAGTTCTAAAGGGCCATCCCTTCACTCTGAGGCTGTACCTTGAGGTTCTAGTCAGCCTTACTGGTTGAAACATCTTCTCCATTCCACTCTATTGAAGCCACTCAGTTTTCTGTAAGTTTCAATCACAGAGTCAGACAGCATGGAAACACCCCTCGGTCCAACCAGTCCAAACTGACCATGTTCCAAAGATAAAGTAGCCCCATCTGCCTGCACCTCATCCATACCTTGCTTCATGAGCTTATCCAAATGTCTTCTAAATATTGTAATTTTACCCACATCCATCACTTCCTCTGGAAGTTCATTCCATACACGAACCGCTCTATAAAAAATGTTGCCCCTCATGTCTTTTATCAATCTTTCCCCTCTCACCTTACAACTATGCTCCCGTGACTTGAAATCCCACCCTGGGGAAAGCCTTAATTATACCCCTCAAGGGCAGGACCTACGCAATTAATTGGGTCCTGAGTAGTGTTGTGCCAAGGTACTTTTGTAGCTAAGATGGTGCCGTAAGTGACAACTTGTAAACTTTTCACTGTACTCATGTGAGTACATGTGACAATAAAGCTAATTCAATTCAATTCAATTGAAAATGTATCCCCAGTCTTTACGTCCCCACTACACGCTCGGGGAAAAGATACCTGCCATTCTCATTAGCTGTATCCCTCAGGATTTTGTAAACTTCTATCGAGCCAACCTCAGCCTCTTTCACTCCTGTGAAGGACATCCCAGCCTCTCCTTTTAACTC
Source organism: Stegostoma tigrinum (assembly GCF_030684315.1). Lineage (NCBI taxonomy): Eukaryota > Metazoa > Chordata > Chondrichthyes > Orectolobiformes > Stegostomatidae > Stegostoma > Stegostoma tigrinum. The sequence continues at coordinate 14,539,084 of NC_081395.1, read as the reverse complement.
AATCCCTCTATTCTCAGCAACATCCTGGTAACTCTTTTCTGAACCCTCTCCAGCTTAATAATAATCTTGATATAACAGGGTGACCAGACTGGACACCAGTACTCCAAAAGAGCCCTCACCAATGTCCCGTACAACTTCAACATGACATCCCAACTCCTGTACACAAAAGTCTGAGCAATGAATTTAAAAATAATAAATACTGGCATAACCACCCTGTCTACATGTGACAGAACTTCAAAGAATTGGGTAACTGAACCCTGAAGAGCCTCTGTCCTACAGCACTACCCAAGTTGATGGGATACTGGCCTCTTGTGCAGTTATTTCAGGAAACGTGGTCAGCATGGCTGAGTTGGACTGAAGAAAGCTACAGAACTTGTAAATAAATTTTGTTGTTTTGAAAACAGTTCACATTGCAAGAGAGGAAGTGCTGGAGGTCTTACTTTTAATTGTATAAGTCCTGCCCTGCCCCAATTTGTTTTGTGAAAATGCAATACTTCATATTTATCCAAAGTAAATTCCATCTGCCACTCCTCTGCCCACTGACCCAATTGATTAAGGTGTCTTTGTAATCTTAGATAACCTTCTTCACTGTCCACTAGACCACCAATTTTGGTATCATCTGTAAATTTAGTAAAAGCCTTCTGTATTCTCAACAAATTCATTTCTATAAATGATCAACAAAAGTGGACCCAACAGTGATCCCTGTGGAACACACATGTCACGGGCCTCCAATCCGAAAATCAAACCTCCACCACCACGCGCTGTCTGCTGTCATTAAGTGAATTTGTATCTAATTGGTAAGCTCGCCGTGAATCCCATGTGAGCTAACTTTACTTATCAGTCTACCACGTGGAACCTTGCCAACGGCTTAATGAAAGACAAGTTCTGGCCTCATCAGTCTTCTTGGTCACTTCATCAAAAAACTCAAACAAATTAGCGAGACACAATTTCACCGTGCTCAAAATTGTGCTGACGATCTCGAAACATTCCTTGCCTCTCTAAATGCCATTTTTCAGAATCATCTCTGATAACTTCCCCACCACCAAAGTCAGACTCACATGTTTATAATTCCCAGCCTTCTCCCTAGAAGCCTTCTTCTACAAATGCACAACATTAGCCACGATCCAGTTGTGTGTCACCTCTCCCATATTTATAGATGATACAAATATTTCTGCAAGGAGCCCTGCAATTTCCTCCCTTGCTTCCCTAACCCTAACCCAAACCCATGTCTGGAATACACTAGATCAGTTACCAAAGATTTATCAACTTTTATATTTTCTAAGACCTCCAGCACTACCTCTCCTGTAATGTGATCTGTTTTCAAGACATCAATATATATTTCCCTGGGATTTGTATCCTCCTTTAGTCCAGCTTGTCCTTGCCAGTCAGGTTTCCTGAAATGACTGCACAAAGACCAATATCCTGTGACTAAGTCACCCTTTATTTACTTGTGCACACTACAATGGCTGTGGACAGCCGGCTTGGAGTCAGACCCCTGAAACTCAGGAGATTTTAAATCTCCTGTTAACATTGGTCTGCCAGGGCTTCATGATTGGGATTGTTAATTTGGGCCAACCAAGGACCGTGTAGTCAACAAGGTCCACCTGGTTCCAATCACTACACTTCCTAAACTGAACTAGTCCCATCTAGACCAAATTTGTTTGGTCCATATCCCTCTAAGCTTTTACCATTCATGTACCTGTCCAAATGTCTTTTAAGTGTTGTAATTGTACCTGCATCTATCACTTCCTCTGGCAGTTCATTCCATGTACAAACCTCTCTATTTGAAAATGTTGCTCCTCAGTTCCCTATTAAATCTTTCTCCTCTCACCTTAAAAATGCACCCTCTAGTTTTGGACTCCTATTCAAGGAAAAAGACCTTTGCTGTTCACCTTATCTATACCCATCATGATTTGATAAACCTCTATAAAGTTACCCTTCAACTTCCTATGCTCCGGTGGAAACGTCCCAGCCTATCCAGTCCCTCATCATAACTCAAAATCTTTCAGCGATAATATGAACTGCAGATGCTGGAGAATCTGAGATAACGAGGTGTAGAGCTGGATGAACACAGCAGGCCAAGCAGCATCGAAGGAGCAGGAAGGCTGCAGTTTCGGGGCCTAGACCCTTCTTTAGAAACTCATTTTCTGAAGATTAAGATTAACGTTAAGATTGATAGTCCCCAGTGCCTGACCAGATTTATCCTAGGTTGCTCCGGGAAGTGAGAAAGGAGGTTGTGAAGCTACTGGCAAAGATCTTTGCTTCCTCACTCTCCACGGGAGTCGTACCGGAAGATTGGAGGGAGGCAAATGTTGTTTCTCTTTTCAAGAAAGGGAATAGGGAAATCCCTGGAAATTACAGACCAATTAGTCTCACGTCTGTGGTCAGCAAGATTTTGGAAAGAATTCTGAGGGATAGGACTTATGACTATTTGGAAAAGCATAGCGTGATTAAAGGGAGTCAGCATGGCTTTGAGAGGGGCAGGTCATGCCTTACGAATCTTATTGAGTTCTTTGAGGAAGTCATGAGACAGGTTGACGAGGGTCGAGCAGTGGATGTGTTGTACATGGACTTCAGCAAGGCATTTGATAAGGTTCCCCATGGCAGGCTCATTCATCAAGTCAGGAGGTATGGGATACAGGGTGATTTGGCTGTCTGGATTCAGAATTGGTTGGCTAACAGGAGGCAGAGAGTGGTTGTAGATGGTAAGTAATCTGCCTGGAGGTCAGTGCTGAGTGGTGTCCCGCAGGGCTCTGTTCTTGGGCCTCTGCTCTTTGTAGTTTTTATAAATGACTTGGATGAGGAGGTTGAGGGGTGGGTTAATATGTTTGCTGATGACACAAAGGTTGGAGGTGCTGTTGATAGTATCGAGGGCTATTGCGGGCTTCAGTGAGTCATTGACAGTATGCAGAGCTGGGCTGAGAAATGGCAGATGGAGTTCAACCTGGATAAATGCGAAGTGATGCATTTTGGAAGGTCGAACTTAAATGCTGAATATAGGATTAAAGGCAGGATTTTGGTGTTCAAGTGCATAGCTCCCTCAAAGTTGCCACCCAAGTGGGTAAGGTTGTTAAGAAAGCATATGGTGTTTTGGCTTTCATTAATAGGAGGATCGAGTTTAAGAGCCGCGAGGTTATGCTGCAGCTCTACAAAACCCTGGTGAGACCACACTTGGAATATTGTGTCCAGTTCTGGTCGCCCTATTATAGGAAAAATGTGGAGGCTTTGGAGAGGGTGCAAAGGAGGTTTACCAGGATGCTGCCTGGACTGGAGGGCTTGTCTTACGAGTAGAGGTTGACTGAGCTCGGACTTTTCTCTCTGGAGAGAAGGAGGAAGAGAGGTGACCTGATCGAGGTGTACAAGGTAATGAGAGGTATGGATAGAATCGATAGCCAGAGACTTTTCCCCAGGGCAGGATTGACTGCCACAAGGGGTCATAGTTTTAAGGTGTTAGGAGGAAGGTATAGAGGAGACGTCAGAGGGAGGTTCTTCACTGAGAGAGTTGTGAGCGTATGGAATACTTTGCCAGTGGTAGTTGTGGAAGCAGAGTCATTAGTGACATTTGAACGACTGCTGGACGTGCACCTGGACAGCAGTGAATTGAGGGGAATGTAGGTTACGTTATTTTATTTTTGGATTAGGATTATTCCACGGCACAACATCGTGGGCTGAAGGGCCTGTACTTGCTGTACTTTTCTATGTTCTATGAAGAAGGGTCTAGGCCCAAAATATCAGCCTTCCTGCACCTCCAATGCTGCTTGGCCTGCTGTGTTCATCCAGCTGTACACCTTGTTATCCCATAACTCAAAACCTTCTATTTGAGTATGTGTAGATTCTAACTGTAGTGTGAAGCTATATAGAATAGACAGTCAATCCAGCTGCTAAAAACATCACCTAGTCTCCATTTCTTTGGCCCTTGATCAAATAGTTGGCAACAAGAAATGCCCAGCTTCATACATGGAGAGTGAATATTTAGGTTAGCTTTCTCCACAATAAAAATTACATAAAAAATTCATTTACTATTTCTCCCGTCTGCTGAGTTTCAACACAAAGATGACCTCATTGATCTTTAAGGTGCCCAACTCTCTCCCTAATTGCTCTCTGGATCTGTTTGTACTTGTAGAATCTCTTTGGATTATCGTTAGCCTTGGCAGATAAGATTATCTCATTTCCCTCTTTGCCTTCCTGATCTCCCCCTCAAGAAAGTCCCTAGACTCTTTTTATGCTGTTCAAGAAATTCATTTGAACCCAGTTGTATATATCTAATTCTTTGTCATTCTTGACTAGAGCCTCAATATCTTTATTCATTCATTGTTCTCTTATCTCACCAGCCTTGACTTTCACTCTCACTGGAACATAGTGGCTCTGAGCTCTTGTTATCACAGTTTTGAATGCTTCTCATTTATCAGATGTCCGTTTACTTGTGAATAGTCTACTCCAATCAACTTTTGAATGCTCTTGTCTTATACCAGTAAAATTTGCCTTACTTCAATTGAAAACGTTAACTTCTATGGAAAGTTTATCCTCTTCCATAACTGCTTTAGAACTGATGGAATTTTAATCATTAGACACAAAATGTTCCCCTACTGTCACTTCAATCACTTGCCCTGCCTTACTACACGTGAGAAAGTCAAGTTTAACTCCTTTTCTAGTAGGAACATTTACATAGAGTCAAACAGCATAGAAGCAGATCTTTCAGTCCAACCAGTCCATGCTGAACATAATCCCAAATTAAACTAATTGCACCAGCCTGCTCCTGGTTTATATCTGTCCAAACCTTTCCTACTCATGCACTTATCCAAATGTCTTTTAAACATTGTAATTGTACCCACATTCACAACTTCCTCAGGAAGTTCATTCCACACGCAAACCGCCTTCTGTGTAGAGAAAGTTGCCTGTCATGTCTTTTTAAAATCTTTATCCCCTCACCTTTATAAACGCGTCACCGAGTGTGAAAATCCCACAGTCCAGGGAAAAGACAACTACCATTAACTCTATCTGTACCCCTAATTATTATATAGATTTCTATAAGGTTGCCTCTCAACCTCCTATGCTAAAGTGGAAAAAGGTCCCACCATCTCCACTCTTTCTTCATGACTCAAACCCTCTGTACCCAGAAACACACTGGTGAATGTCTTCTGAATCCTCTCCAGCTTAACAATATAACAGGATGATCAGACCTGAACACAGTATTCTAGAAGAGGCCTCACTAATGTCCTTCATGAGCTCAGCATTAAGTCCCAACTCCCGTATGCAAAGGTCTGAGCAATGAAGATAAGCATACTAGACACTTTTAACTACCCTGTCTACATATGCAAACTTCAAACTATTATGTACCATACCCCTAGATCCCTGTGTTCTACAGCACTCCCCAAGGCCCTACCATTAGTTGTATAAGCCCTATCTTTAATATTGTACCAAAATGCAATATCTTGCATTTATCTGTATTGAACTCCATCTGCCATTTTTCAGCTTGTTGTCTCATTTGATTAAGATCCCTTTGTAATCTTAGTAAACCTTGTTGCTGTTCACTATGCCACCAATTTTGATCATCTGCAAACTTACTAACCATGCTTTCTCTGCTTTCTTTCCAGATCATTTATATAAATGACAAACAAAGATGACCCAGAACCTATCCCTCTGGTGACAGGTCTTCAATCTGAAAAAATTTTCTTGAACACACTTAATGAATTCTTTACCATCCAAATCTTTAAAACAGTGGTATTCCCAGCCAATTTGGAAACTTAAAATCACCTACTATAACAAACTTATTATTCTTACATATATCTGAGATCTCCCTACATATTTGTTCCACAGTTTCCCTTTGACTATTGAGGGTCCTATTGTATAATCCCATCAAGGTGATCATTCCTTTCTTATTTTTAATTTCAACCCGTATACTTTCACTGGATGATTTTTTTTAAGAAATATTTTTTCTAGTTACAACTGTAATGCTTTCCTTGATCAAAAACATCACTCCTTCTCTTTTGCCTCCCTTTCTGTCTTTCCTATACCCATGTCATATTTCTGAACTTCATTGAACACAGACTGAGTCCTCAACTGCTATTTTTATGATATGCCCTTCATCCCAGCATCATTCTTGTAAACCTACTCTGGACCCGCTCTGACGCCAACACATCCTTCATAAGGTACAGGGCCCAAAACTGCTCACAGTATTCCAAATGCGGACTGCTCGGAACTGATACAGCCTCAGCAGTACATCTCTGCTCTTATATTATCGGTCCCTTGAAATAAATGGATTTGCCTTCTGAACTGCCAACTGAACCAGCATATTAACCTTCAGAGAATTCTTGAACTGGGACTCAAGTCCCTTGGTGCTTCAAATTTCAGAAAATGGTCTGTGCCTTTATGCTTCCGACCAAAGTGCATAACCTCACACTTTCCCACACTGTATTCCATCTGCCACTTCTTTATCCATTCCCTAGCCTGTCCAAATCTTTCTGCAGCTTCCCAGCTTCCTCAACACTACCTGTCGCACCACCTACCTTTGTGTCATCTCCAAGCATGGCAACAATGCCCTCAGTTCCTTTGTCCAGATCGTTAATGCATAAATGAATAGTTGTGGCCCCAACACTGACCACTGCAGAACTCCACAAATTACCAGCCACCTTCCTGTAAAAGACCCCTTTTCCCCAATTTTCTGCCAGTCAGCCAGTCTTCTATCTTGCTGCTCACGCCATGCTGTTATCTTATTTAGCAGCCTGCTGTGTGGTACCTTGTCAATGGCCTTCTGGAAATTTAAACAGAGCATGTCTGCTGGCTCTTCTTTGTCTAACTTGCTTATTACAACTTCAAAGAAGTCTAACAGATTTGTTAGGCATGACCTCGCCTTGCTGAAGCTGTGCTGACTGCCCTACCTTATCATGCATGACCAAGTACTCTGCAGTCTCATTCTTAATAATGGACTCTAAATCTTAACAACAGCGAAGGTCAGGCTGCCCGGCCTATAGTTTGAGATAGTAGAAACTGCCAATGCTGGAGTCTGAAATAATAAGGTGTGGAGCTGGAGGAACTCAGCAGGCCAGGCAGCATCAGTGGAGCAGGAAAGCTGATGTTTCAGGTCTGGACCCTTCAGAAATGGGGGGGAAGGGGGCTTTGAAATAAATAGAAACAGGGAGGGTAGTGTTGGAAGGTGGATAATGGAGCAGATAGGTGGGAGAGAAGACGGACAGGTCAAGGAAGTGGGGATGACAGAAGGCGCTGGTCTTGGAATGAGATCAGGGGTGGGAAGATTTTGAAGCGAGTAAATTCCACATTGAGACCTTGCGTTCTCAGGTTCCAAGGTGGAATGTGAGGTTCTCTTCCTTCCGTTTCTGTGTTCTGGCCTTCTCTCCCATCTGTCTGTTCCTCCCACCTCACTGACCAACCCCCACCCCTACTGCCTACCTACACTCACCTTTGCTAGCTTCATTCCCACTTCCTTGACCTGTCTGTCTTCCCTCCCACCTATCCACCCCTCCCTCCTCATTCGCCAACCCCCATCCCCACTGCCTGCCTACCTACACTCACCTTTACTAGCTTCATCCCCATCTTCTTGACCTGTCAGTATTCTCTCTCACTTATCTGCTCCACTATCCACCTTCTATCACTGCCACCCCGCCACAATTTATTTCAGAGCCCCCTTATCCCCTCATTCATTTCTTCCCCATGTGTCTCTTGAAGTCCTGGTATGCTGCTGGGATCTTGCACTGTGAAAATTGGTGCTAACTACCTATTCAGTTCCTCTCCCATTTCTTTGTTTATGATTGCAACTTCTCTAGTCTTATTTTCCAGCAGACCAATGTATTCTCTTACCTCACTGTAATCTTTTAGATATAAAAGAAGCCTGAAAGCTTTTTTTTAGATATTACTCGCTGGCTTACTCTCATATTTCATCTTATCCCCTCTCTTTTTTTTTCAGTTATCCTCTGCTAGTTTATCAAGGCTTTCCAATCTTCTGGCTTGCGCTAATCTCACCATATTGTATGCTTTTTCTTTTTATGCTGTCCCTGCTTTTGCTTGTCAGCCATGGTTGTGTCGTCCTCCCCTCAGTATGTTTCTTTTTCCTTGGGATGAATTTCTGCAGAGTCTCCTGAATTACCCAGAAACTCCTGCCATTGCTGCGTCACTGTCTTCTCTGCTAGGCTCCCCCTTCCAATCAACTCTGGCCAGCTCCTCCCTCATGTCATTACTCAATTGTAATACATCAGTTTCAATACAGATGTTGTAACGTGATCGTTGCATTCTTGTGTGACCTTGCACTATAGAAAATAACATTTCGTTGTTGCAGCTGTACAAAACTCTGGTGCGGCCGCACTTGGAGTATTGCATACAGTTCTGGTCGTGGCATTATGAGTAGGATGTGGAAGCATTGGAAGGGGTGCAGAGGAGATTTACCAGGATGTTGCCTGGTATGGAGGGAAGGTCTTACGAGGAAAGGCTGAGGGACTTGAGGCTGTTTTCGTGAGAGTGGATAAACATATGGATGTTAATGGAATAGTGCAGATTAGATGGGCTTCAGATTGGTTTCACAGGTCGGCGCAACATTGAGGGCTGAAGGGCCTGTACTGTGCTGTAATGTTCTATGTTCATATTATAGGGAAATTGCTGTACCTGAACAGCATTATCCAAACAACATCCACAATTCATCAATTGCATTACAGCCAATTTGCATTAATGAAACATGTGTTATAACAGAAATACCTGTATTCTCCCACTCCAAGCTACAGGGTGAATTCTGTTGTATTATGGTCACTGCTATAGAGTCTAAATTCATACAGCGCAGAAACAGACCCTTCAGTCTAACCAAGATAATGAAATGTGAGGCTGGATGAACACAGCAGTCCAAGCAGCATCTCAGGAGCACAAAAGCTGACGTTTTGGGCCTAGACCATTCATCAGAGAGGGGGATGGGGTGAGGGTTCTCGAATAAATAGGGAGAGAGGGGGAGGCGGACCGAAGATGGAGAGAAAAGAAGATAGGTGGGGAGGTAGGGAGGGGATAGGTCAGTCCAGGGAAGACGGACAGGTCAAGGAGGTGGGATGAGGTTAGTAGGTAGGAGATGGAGGTCCGGCTTGGGGTGAGAGGAAGAACAGGCTAGGGAGGCAGAGACAGGTTGGACTGGTTTTGGGATGCAGTGGGTGGAGGGGAAGAGCGGGCTGGTTGTGTGGTGCAGTGGGGGGAGGGGACGAACTGGGCTGGTTTTGAGATGCGGTGGGGGAAGGGGAGATTTTGAAGCTGGCGAAGTCCACATTGATACCGCAAAACCAGCCCAGTTCGTCCCCTCCCCCCACTGCACCACACAACCAGCCCAGCTCTTCCTCTCCACCCACTGCATCCCAAAACCAGTCCAACCTGTCTCTGCCTCCCTAACCTGCTCTTCCTCTCACCCATCCCTTCCTCCCACCCCAAGCCGCACCTCCATCTCCTACCTACTAACCTCATCCCACCTCCTTGACCTGTCCGTCTTCCCTGGACTGACCTATCCCCTCCCTACCTCCCCACCTATACTCTCCTCTCCCACCTATCTTCTCTCCATCTTCGGTCCGCCTCCCCCTCTCTCCCTATTTATTCCAGAACGCTCACCCCATCCCCCTCTCTGATGAAGGGTCTAGGCCCGAAACGTCAGCTTTTGTTCTCCTGAGATGGTGCTGGGCCTGCTGTGTTCATCCAGCCTCACATTTCATTATCTTGGATTCTCCAGCATCTGCAGTTCCCATTATCACCTTCAGTCTAACCAGTCCATTCCAACCATAATCCTGAATAAAACTAGTCCCACCGGCCTTTGCTTGGCCCATATCCCTCCAAACATTTCTTATTTGTGTGCTTAAACAAATGTCTTTTAAAAGTGGTAACTGTACCCACGTCCACCGCTTCCTTGGGAAGTTCATTCCCCACATTAACAACTCACTGTGTTTAAGAAAAAATGCCCCTCATGTGTTTCAGAAAGCTTTCACCTCTCATCCTCAAAACATGCTCCTTGTCTTGACATCCCCATCCTAGGGGAAAAGATACCTGCAATTCGCCTTAACTATACCCCTGATGATTTTATAAAGCTCTATAAGATCACCCCTCAACCTCCTCGGCTCCTGTGGAAAAAAAGTTACAGCCTATCCAGCCTGTCATAACTCCTGCATTCTTGACAACATCCTGGTAAATCTCTTCTGAACCCTCTCCAGCTTGATAGTATCCTTCCTATAATAGGGTGACTAGTGTGTTCACTGCACTCCAGACTAGGGGTTCCTCCAAGTTAAGTACCCTGATCAAGTCTGCTCCACTACGTGTTACTAAATCCAGAATTGCCTGTTCGTTAGTGGGCTGTACCACAAACTGCTTCAAAAAAAGTCTGATAGACATTCCACAAATTCCTTTTCATGAGATTCACTGCCAACCTGACTTCCTCAGTCCACATGCTTATAAAGACCCTCATGATGATTGTAATTTTTTATGTGCGTTTCCTAGCTCTTGGTTTATTTTCTTCCCCACATCCCAACGACTGCATATCAATCTGCCAGCCATATTTACCTTGTAATCTTGCTGACCCTATGCCAATTTGCTTGTAGCTCAGGCAGTAATCCAGAGATTATTGCTTTTCAGTTTTTGCTTTTTAATGTAGCCCTCAGCTGCTCAGATTCCTTCAGAAGAGCGTCTTTTCTCTTTCCATTTTTATCAACAACTGGATCTTTCCCCTCCTACTCCATGTTCCTCTGCAGCCCAGATGAGATGGCCTGAACACAGGACCAGGCAGGAAACACAGCCTTCGGGACTGTCAATTCTGGAAACAGAGAAGTGTATCTATTTCTCTGACTACACTACTCCCAATTACAACTACGTTCCTTTCCTGCCCCCAACGCCTTAAGTGTCTCCCTCTACCACAATGTTGTGGTCAGTTTGCTCATCCTTTCTACAGCTCCCAGTTTCATCCACGCAAGGAGCAAATTCTCAAACTGTTAGACAAGCTGAAGGGTTGAGACTCCTTCAGCACCACCCTCTGGTTCCCTGTACCTGCCTCACTCACAGTCTCACACCCTTCTGACGCTGACCACCGACCTATTTGAGGTAGTTAATATAAGTAGTGTGATTGCCTTCTGAAACACAGAGTGCACATTAATTCTCGCCCATCCCTGATGTGTCGCAGTTTTCAGCACTCAGACTGCAGCTCATCAGTCCAAACTGGAGTTCCTTAAGCAACCAACACTTGCAATGGATGTAGTCAGTATTAACTATGATGGTGTCCACCAGCTCCCGCATCACCTGGCCTTGCATCTCCACTTTAATTACTTGCTTCTTAATTTGATGTCTTAAAGTTTCATGCTGAAAGAACGCCCACCATTGGTAGGGCGATTAATTGAACACGCTGAAGAGGTCAGAATTAAGCCAGTGCAGATATCTTGAAGGATTGTATGGCTGGCAGAGATTACAACAATAAGAATGATTGCTATTGTAGAGGGATATGAAAACAAAATATTGCTGTTTTTCAACTGGCGAGGTCTTCAGGTCAGTGAGCTCAGGGTGAGGAGAGCAGGCCTCTGTGTAGTGAGCACATGGGTAGTGCAATGTTGAATGGACGTCAGATTATAGAGAGATTGAAAGTGGAAGGTGGAAGGTGGTTAGCCTCATTCAGTCTCAAGGTTACAAAGGACTGGATGAGATGTTCAGCACGTGTAGCCGAGATTGTCCTGGAATCGGGCCATGTCACTGAAATGGAAATAGAGCATCATGGTGATGATGTGGGTGTGTGATTGAAAGCTGATCTCCAAGGCTGATAGTCCACCAAAATTTTGAAGAATCTGGTTCAGGTAGTTACCAGAGCAAACAGTGCAGCTGGAGTTTGGAAGTTTGTAACAGGGACTGAAGCCAGTAGCTTCCAGTGAACAAAGGATCAGGAGTAGACCATTCAACTGTTACACCATTGAATGAAATCATGGCCAATCTGTGACCTAACTCCATTTACTTGCCTTTGGCCCATATCCTTGAATACCTTTGAAGAAGTTTATCTCCGACTTAAAACTAACAACTGAATGATTGATTGAGCATCAACTGCCATTTTTGGAAGAGAATTCCAAACCTCGACCACCCTATTGTATGGAAGTGATTCCTAACATCTCTCCTGAACAGACTCCGCTCCCAAGTTCTTGATTAAATTGAAGGAAATTTCTATTCATCCAGCACTGGATTTCAGGACGTTCTGTGACATGGAGAGAGCTTCGAGGTGGCGATGCTCCTCTGGTCCTTCAAGGTGGTGGAAGTGGCTGGTTGGGAGGTTTTGCTAAGGTTATGGTTGAGCTGTTGGTCGATTAAAACCCCTCCTCCTTCAGCCCCCTCTCTTTTCCCCACTACATCCTCTCCCCGACCCTGCACCAAAATCCCCAACGCCCGTGGAGGCCAGAATCTCTCTGACCAGATCGGGTGGCAGGTTCCGTCCCTGAAGGGTATTAGTAAATGATTTGGGGCTTGATGATTGGGTTTTACAATTGATAGCTTTCATAGAAACCTTTTCTGAGTGCCCAGCCCCACAAACTACCAGCTTAATTCGGCTCAATTTCACAACCTAATCTGTCACTGGGAGAATGTTAGAGTCTCTTATTAAAGTTGGAATAATAGAGCATTTAGGAATACAGCATAGAATCAAGTAGAGTCAATGTGGTTTTGTGAAGGCAAGGTCATAGCTGACAAGTATGTTGAAATATTTTGAAGAGTTAACAAGCAAGATAGATAAGGGGGAAACCAATAGATGAACTTTGTTTGGATTTCCAAAAAGCATTCAGTACGGTATTTATTTCATGAGATGAGAACGCATGAAATCATAGTGGAGGGCTATTTATTCGTCATTACTTCGATGAATCAGGTAATCCTTCATTACTTCAAAATTGGGTAATGAATTGAAGGCAGACAGTAGACATGGCAGAGATCAACACTGGGACCGCAATTATTTACAATGTATACTAATCTCCTGGGTGACAGAAATGAATGTTCTGTCACCAAGTTTGGAGATGACCCAAAATAGCAGGGGAGGTAAGTAGTGAAGATGGCACAATGAAACAACAGAGAGATAGAAGCAGGTTAAGCAAGTGGACAAAAACTCAGTAGATGGAATATAATGTGAGGATGATTGAGGTTTATGCACTTTGGCAGGGAGACTAGGTGAGATAAATATTATTTACCTGGGGGGAAAGGAACACTGCAGAAAGTTGCAGCACAGAGAGAATTGTCGGTCTTTGTGTTTGAAAGACAAAAAGCTAGTATTCGAGTCCAGCAGGTAATCTGGCAGGTAGATGGACTGTTGGCCTTTATCTTAAAGGAAATGGAGTATAAAAATAGGCAGGTCTTGCTAAAATTATACAGGACACTAGTCAGATTTCTTTACTTGCTCACAAGGTGAGGGTGCTGCTGTTTCAGCCAGCTTTTATTGCCCATTCGTAATTACCCAGAGGTCTGCTAAGAGTCAATGATATTGCTGTGGAAATGGAGTCACATGTCATGTAGGCCATACCAGATAAGGATGGCAATTCCTTCCCAAAGTGACAGTTATGGGCCAGATGGGTTTTCCCCTGACAATTGGCACAGGATCATCTCGAGATTCTTAATTCAGTTCAAATACCATCTGCCATGACAGGATTTGAACGTTATCTGGGTCTCTGGATAAACAGTCCAGCGATAATACCACTAGGCCATTGCCTCCCCTTTCGCATGTGGAATACTGTGAACAGTTTTCGTCTCCTTATTTTAGGAAAAGCAGTTCAGGAGATCGATCCCAGATATGGGAGGATTTTCTTGGGAGATTAGATTGAGTAGACTGAGCCTATGCTCATTGGAGTTCAGAAGAATGAGAGAAGACCTCACTGAAAATATATGAATTCTAGAGGTTTGAATGTAGATTGAGAGATTGTTCCTTCTGGTTTGACATTAGAGGACCCAAGGACATAGACGCAGGGTATGGAGTCACCTATTTAAGACTGAGATATGCGGGAATCCCTTTTCTAAGGGCATACTGAATCTGTGTAATTCTTTACTGCAGATGGCTATAGAGGCTGGGCTGTTCACTGTGTCCAAGACAGAGAAAAATAGATTTTTAATCAGTAAGGGAATCCAGGATTATGGGATGAGACATGAAAATAGACATGAGGATTATCAGAGCAGTCCAGATCTCACTGATTGGTAAGAGCAGACTGGCTGGGTTGAATTGCTTACTTCCCCCATGTCTTGGTCTTGTTGTCTTTTCTTCTTGTTCTGGGCTCTCACTTGCTTCTGTTTTTATGTTTTCAACAAATTTTGCAGGGTATTAGAAGGGAAGATTGTCAGTGAGGAGACACGAAACCAAACGTCGCTTCAGAATCTGACGGAGTTGCCCAGTTTATTGTAGCCTGAATATCATTAGATTTTGGACATGGAAGGAAAACGCTCCATTCAAAGTGGGGAAAAACCGTACACGTGTTGTATATGTGGACAAGGTTTCAGCAGATCATCTGCCCTGTCACAGCATAAATATAGTCACACAGGGGAGAGACCATTCGTCTGTTCTGAATGTGGGAAAGCATTCAGTCGATCGTCCACCTTGCTGAAACACCAGCAAGTTCACACAGAGGACAGACCTTTTAAATGCCCTGAATGTGGAAAGTGCTATAAACGTTCTGGGGCCCTGAAGTTGCATCAACGTGTTCACACTGACGAGAGACCTTTCAGTTGCTCTCACTGTGGAGCTGGGTTCAAGCAATCATGTGACCTTATTAATCACCAGCGGATTCACACTGGGGAGAGACCATTTACCTGTTCAGAATGTGGGAAGACATTTGCTCGGAAATCAATCCTGCTGAGCCACCAGCGAATTCACACAGAGGAGAGACCTTATAAATGCCCAGATTGTGGGAAGTGCTATAAAAGATCTGGGGACCTGATGTTGCATCAACGTGTTCACACTGATGAGAGACCATTCAGGTGCTCCCACTGTGGGACTGGATTCAGGCGATCATTCCAACTCACTGTACATCAGCGATCTCACACTGCAGAGAGGCCACTTACCTGCACTGAGTGTGGGAAGGGATTTGCTATGATATCCAGCCTGCTGAAACACCAGCGAGTTCACACAGAGGAGAGACCTTTTAAATGCCCAGACTGTGGGAAATGCTTTAAAAGATCTGGGAACCTGGTGTCCCATCAACGTGTTCACACCGATGAGAGACCATTCAGATGCTCTCACTGTGGGACTGGCTTCAAGTGGTCAACGCAACTCAGCATACACCAACGAACTCACACTGAAGAGAGGCCATTCACCTGCGCTGAGTGTGGGAAGGGATTCACAATGAAATCCAAAATGTTGCATCATCAGCAATCTCACACGGGAGACGTCATTCATGTGCACTTGGGAAGGGATTTGCTGTAAAATCCAAACTGCTGCGTCACCAGTGAGTTTGTGAGCAAAGACAGTGACTATTGTTTTTATTGTGAATACATCTCTGCTTCATAGTGTCCCTCCTCCTTTGCTGGAAGATCTGGGTAACATGATGTTGCCCATCTCTGAAAGACAACAGTATGTAGATGAAGATACAGCAGAGAGACACCTAGAGCTCTGTAAAACTCAATTTATTAAGTACTTCAACAAATAACACACGCTTTTAGCTACTAGGGATATTTCAATCACCATCTTTCACCATTCTTTCTTTGTTCTGGAACTAACCGAAAAGTTACTACCTAGGAGAGTTAGCAGCTGGCCAGGTTGGAAATCTTGATGCCTTCACCATGCCTTCTGATGTAGGATACCTCCTGCAAAGTTATTCTTCGAAGTTCTTCTAAAAATTAGTGATTTTCCTGGACTGATTTATACACAGGTCTCTTGTGTCAAGTATATGCCTTATTTGGAATTATCCGCACACATGACCAATCCCGAATGTTTTGTCCCTATGTGCTACAGACAGCAGTTACTGATTTTGTGCAATCTTAGCTCTTTGCCGAGCTGAATGACTCAGCATAATTCGACTCTCATAACAGCCTTATCCAACATCTCCCCGGTATTGATCCAAAAATTTACGAGGATCACCGTATTGTGTTTGCTGCATTCTCCAGCGCGCACCTCCAGACAGTACCTTACAGCAATTGTATTGTTGGCAAAGCATAACTCAAATGAAGTAATTTGAAGTGCTGTTTAGATTGTTGCACTTATCAAAACCATAGTCATAAGTGTAATCAAAGTTACAAATTAGTTCACAATATCTTGCTCATTTTCCTTTCATTCTATAGCAAATATACTGTTATAATCTTTCCACATCTTGCGAGATAGGTGTCACATCAGTACAAATAAACTAATAGTAAGAAATTCTACAAACTAACCATGTCTTTATTATTCCTACCTTTATAGTAAGCAGCCATTACAAACCACCTTCCACATGAGTTATTGTCTAGTTTTTGAGATCAATCTGTCATCATTCCCTTCCATTTCTTAACTTTCTGCTTTAACAAACAAAAAATTTTCAGCAACAAATTGTAGTACAGCAATCACATGAGTCACATTCTGATCCATGGATGGACTTAAGTGTTCAGTCCCCAGTTCAAAATTTCACTGCATGAATTTGGAGCCTGCAAGTCCCTATCTGCTTCTTCTGCGTGAGTTTTAATCTCTTTCATGTGCATAGCGCTTTTATGGATAACTTCCTTTGTTTCAAAATTGATCTTTACCCATCTGCAGTGAAGTGTGGAATAGATTGGTTCATAACTCCTGAACTTCATTGTTAAGTCTTGTCTGTATTATTTGGGTGGATGGATAGAATTATGCACAGTTTATCACTGGCTTCTGGCTAGACCCCTAATTCTGCACTTTCCTAGTGTCGGGAACATTCTTCCCACATCTAGCCTGTCCAGCCCCATCAGGATTTTATATGTTTCTATGAGACCCCCTCCACCATTCTCTAAATTTCAGCAAATAGAAACCCAGTTGATCCAGTCTTTCCTCATATGTCAGGCCTACCATCTTGGGAATTAGTCTGGTGAACCTTTCCTGCACTCCCTCAGGACCAAGAATGTCCTTCTTCAGACTAGGAGACCAAAACTGCACTCAATACTCAAGGTGTGGTCTTGCTAATATCCTGCACAACTGCAGCAAGACATCCTTATCCCAATATTCAAATCCCTTTGCTATGAGAGAGAGCATTCCATTAGCAATCTTCACTGCCTGCTGCACCTGTATTCCAAACTTCAGCAACTGTTCCACTGTAGCACCCAAGTCCCATTGCACCTCGCCTTTTCCTAAACTATCGCCATTCAGATAATAATCTGCCTTTCTGCTTTTGCAACTAAAGGAGATGATCCCACATTTATACACATTTTATTGCATTTGCCAAGTATTTGATCGCTCAACCAGTCTGTCCAAGTCACACTGCAGCCTGTTAACACCCTCCTCACAGCACACACTACCACCCAGCTGAGTGTCATCTGTAAATTTGGAAATATTGCATTCAGTTCCTTCATACAAATTGTTAATATACATTGTGAGCAGCTGAGGTCCCAGTACTGAACCCCGCAACACCCCAATTGTCACTATGTGCCACTCTGAAAAGGACCTGTTTATTCCAACTGTCTGCCAACCACTTCTTTATCCCTGTCAATACATCAAATTTTCTTACTAATCGCTTGTGTGGAATCTTGTTAAAGCTTTTTGAAAGCCAACATACACAATATCAACTGATTCACCATTATCTGCTCTGCTAGTCGCATCCTCAAAAAATTCCAGATTTGTAAAGCATGATTTCCCTTTGGTGAATCCAGGCTGACTAAGACTGATTCTGTCATGGCTTTCTAAATCAGAGATAATGGGAACTGCAGATGCTGGAGATTCCAAGATAACAAAATGTGAGGCTGGATGAACACAGCAGGCCAAGCAGCATCTCAGGAGCACAAAAGCTGACGTTTCGGGCCTAGACCCTTCATCAGAGAGCACTGATGAAGGGTCTAGGCCCGAAACGTCAGCTTTTGTGCTCCTGAGATGCTGCTTGGCCTGCTGTGTTCATCCAGCCTCACATTTTGTTATCATGGCTTTCTAAATACTCACTTATTACATCCAAAATAATTGATTTCAGCATTTTCCCCACCATCGATGTCAGGTTAATAATTCCCCATTTTCCCTGCTCCTTTTTTTTTTAAAGAGTGGGATTGCATTAGTTACCCGCATCAATGTAAAACCGACCTATGTTCCTGTTCCCACACCAGTCCTACTGGTATACTCACAGTACTTAGGCAATTTCCCAGCCACGTACTTTCAGAGAAATCCTCTCAAGTCAGAGTCTCTGAGAGACAACAGTACATTAGTAGATAAAGGTACAGCAGAGACACATAGAGCTCTATAAACCCACAATTAGTTTATTAACATGCACTTTTAACTACTAGAGATATCTCAATCACTGTCTTTCACTACTCTGATTTCTATAACTAAACTTAAATGTTACTACCTGGTAAAGATCGCAGCCAGCTAGGCTGAACTCTGTTCAATATCTTCACCATACGTCCTGATGTAGGGTGGTACTTGCACAATGTTAATCTTCAAAGTGCTTTTGAACAAAGGGATTTGTTCAGGCTCTTTGTGTCCACACAAGTCTGTGCCACATGTGTGCGTTATTTGGAATTATGCATGCTCATATCCAATCCTCAACTTTTGTCCAAATGAATGTCTTATCTGGTGACAGTAGTTTCTGATTTCATGTAGTTTTAACTCTTAACAGACCTGACTTACTCAGCATAATTCCATTCACCTAACAATTCATTGTTAAGCCTCTTATCAGTTTCTCTCATTTCCTGTTATCTTCAGCCTTATCCAACAGTATGTAGTTGAGGCTGACCTGTCCTCCATTTTGGTCCTCAAAGTATCAGTCCAAAAACCATGTTGTACGCACTTAAGGAATTTTTCCTCCATGACATTGTTACTGATTTGATTTGCTCAATCTACGTACAGATTGAAGTCACCCATAATAACCATAAAACCAACAGATGTAAGAGCAGAATTAGGCCATTTGGTCCATCGAGTCTGCTCCATCATTTCATTGTGGCTGATACGTTTCTCAACTCCATTGTCTTGCCTTGTGTCTTTTCTACGCACCAATCAAGAACCTATCTATTTATGTCTTGAATGCACTCAATGAATTGGCTTGCACAGCCCTCCATGGCAATGAGTTCCATGTTTACACCATCTCTGGCTGACAAAACTCCTCATCTCAGTTCTAAAAGGTCATCCCGTCACTATAATGTTGTGCCCCCAGGTCGTAGTATCTTCTAGTTGAAACATCTTCATGTCCACTCTATCCAGGCCCCTCAGTATCCAGCAAGTTTCAATCATATTCCGTCATACTTCTAAACTCTCTCGAGCACAGACCCGGAGTCCTCAACTGCAGCTTATATAAGCAACCCTTAATCCCTGGCATCATTCTTGTAAACCACCCCTGGATCCCCTCCAATGCCAGCACATCCTTTCTTAGATTCAGGGCCCAAAATTGCTTATAGTATCCAAATGTGGTCTAACTAAAGCTGATACAGCCTCAACAGTACATCTCTGCACTTGTATTCTAAGCCCCTTGAAATAAATGTCAAAATGACATTTGCCTTCTTAACTGCATGATAACCTTGGGAAAATCTTGAACTAGGGCTCTTAAGTCCCCTTGTGCATATTTCTGAATCCCTCCCCCATTTAGAAAATAGTTTACAGCTGTATTCTACCTGCTAAAATGCATAACCTCACACTTTCCCACATTGTATTCCAGTTGTCATTTCTTTACCCACTTGCCTAGCAAGACCAAGTCCTTCTGCAGCCTCCCTGCTACCTCAACACCACCTGCCCGTCCACCTATCTTTTTATCAACTGCAAACTTAGCAGCAATAGCAATCATCCAGATTGTTAATATATAACATAAATAGTTGTGGCCCAAGCACTGACCCTACAGAACTCCACGAGTCACTGGTTACCATCCTGAAAAAGGCCTTTTTATCCCTACACTCTGACTTCTGCCAGTCAGCCAATCCTCTATCCATGTCACTAATACTATGAGATCTTATCTTATTTAGCAACCTGCTGTGCGGCACTTTCTCAAAGGACTTTGGAAATCCAAACGGATCTCATTCACTGGTTCTCCTTTGTCTAACTTGCTCATCACTTCCTCAAATAATTCTAACAGATTTGTCAGACATGACCTCCCCTTGACAAAGCCATGCTGACTCTGCCCTATTTTGCCTCCAAATACTTTGCGTCAAATCAAGCTGTGCATGGACTGTCAGTATGCAAACACCAAGTGGAATTACTTACTGAGGTTCTACCTGTCCCCGGTATCACCTGTACCTTGTGGAGAAACTTGTGAAGAGAAACACCTTTGACCACAAGTCCATCAGACAGTGGTCAGCACGTACTATCCTCAAGACCTTTAGGGAAGAGGAAAGGGTGGATCCTGTTGGGTGGTTCCCTGAGCAGTCTGTGAAAGCCATTTAGCTAATGTCTCAATACCAGAGCTTTCCAATAAGCACCAAGATATCACTTGGTTGATGGTGAGAAGGGCACTACCTGTGAGATCCTCCATGTATGCCCAGAGTCTCTGCACCACTGCATGCTGCCATTGAAGCAGCTGTGGGGGTCTGGGAGTTGTGGCGGGAGGGAAACAGGAATGAGATTGTCACACATCTCCAGTCGAAATGTGCCTTTGCAAAGGAAATCCGGGGAAATATCTGGTGCTTTGTGTTGAGATTAGTCCCATGCAGCTCTGTGATGCAGGATTACATACTCTATGGTCTGTTGCCTGGGACACACCAATACAAACATCAACAGTGCCTGGAGAACCATCAACTCAGTGGATCATGCTCCTTGATCTGCCCAAAACTTGCTGGTCTTCCAGGTAGAAGAGTTGACCATGATCAAGTCTTGCAGACTGGCTGCAGACAATCCAAGGTCAGGGACAATGTGTTGAGGGATGCACTAAAGTTTGGGGAAGTTGGTGCCAAGGCACAGTGGGGAAATATCACTGTCTAAGGCCTTTCTGCCAAAGTAGAACAAGGTTATTGGACTTTCCCAATGCCTGATATACATGTAAATAGGCTCTAGTACGCAGCATAATTCAGAAATGCATTTAGATCAGTTGTAACTATTGACAAAGTCAAACCCCGAGGTTTGTTTTTTTCTCTGTACACAAACCGTATTGATCTGAACTGCTTTAGTAACTGTCTGCACATAAAGATTTCCTTTTTTGTGTATAAATTATATTTTTGCACAAAAAATTCTCAACAATTATTCTAATCCAGTTTACATCCAATTTTATGACTGAGACATGGGCAAGGCTAAAGAGACCAGCATCTATCTGTGAGTGTGGCTACTAGGAGTCTCAATGCCAGTTTTGATCCTTTAACCACCCCCCACCCTTCCTGAACCAGCCAGGAATAGGGAATGTCCCTCATAGGAGAGAGGGATTTAGAGAAACCATCGGAAGACCTGGGACCCATTGGAATGATGAGTATCCCCTCCCCAAACTCACCTTAACTCCTGCTCGTCTCTTCTTGACTTTTGTCCCCTTTTTTCACTCTCTCTGTTTTCTCTCCCTCTCCTGGTCTCTCTCTCTGTCTGTCATTCTCCCTCTCTCCTTACCTCTCTTTTATTGCCTCACTTTTGCATTGTCTCTTTCTCTGTTTCTTTCTCGTTCCTTTGTATTTCTGACTCCTACCTCTTCTTTCTGCTTTTATCTCTTTTCTTTCTCATTCTAGTTTCTTCCGGTCTTTTTATTCCCCTGTCCCTTCCCATATCACTCTGCAAACCTCAGCCAGGTTTTGCAGTCCCTGCACAAATTATACAACCCCAAAATTATGCAGTCCTCCCCAAGTTCTGTGTCCCCACCACATTTTCCCAATATTACACCCTCTCACAAATTTTATACCATGTTTGCATCCCCCCCAACACGTGGATGTACATCTCCAAACTTCACCCTCCACAAATTTTGTGGCTCCTCAGATACCCCTGATTTTCATACTTCCAGTTTTGCACCCACCCCCAGTTTTGTGTGTGTCAGTCTTGTGCATAACACCTCCAGTTTCACACCCCTTGATATCGCCCCCTTTTGCAGCCTCCAAAATTTGTCTCCCCAATTATTCAGTAATGCATTTTGCACTACATATGTCTACACCCACCCCCAATTATATCACACCCACTATTTTGGCGTCCCCCAAAGATTTTTCACCCCCCCCCCCCAAGTTTTGTGCCCTGCCAAATTTTGCACCCAAATTTTGACCCCCAAGATATTTCACTCCCCCATTTGCAGCTCCCCACCATAAATATGCAGCTGTCTCTGACATATGCCCCTGCACACGTTTTCCAGGCCCTCCACTGTGTATCTGCTTTCCCAAATGTTGCATCCACCCCATATTTGTGCCCCCAAAATGTGCAGATCCCCTAAATATTTTAAACCCTTGGGCTGTTTATAGTTTCTAACTCACTCCATGTGCGGCATTATACAATTTTCACTGTACTTCTGTACTTGAGTATACGTGACAATAAAATCTAATATTAAAATCTGTAAGTGTTATTTTACATTCTCACCTCAATCAGATTCCAACCTGAAACCCACCCCCATGTAATTGTGACTGTAGAGAAACCACGCTGAGCCGCTCAATTAGATTCCAGCCTGTAACTCACTACTGGGTGAATGTCTGTTATTACATATAAGTAAAACCATCGCAAACCCTTTTGATTGGTTCCGAGAGTGACGCACTCATATGATTCTGTTATTCTCTATATAAACCACATTGAACCCATTAACAAGATCCCACCCTGCAACTGACTCCCATGTATCTGTGACTCTGTACATAAATCATCTCGAACCTCTCGATTAGATTTCAGTCTGTATTTCACTCCTGTGTATTTGATATTTTATACATAAACCACTCCTGATCACCATCCCGAACCTCCTCGATTAGTTTCTAGTCTGCAAATCACTCCCGGGTGCCTGTGACTTTAGCCAAACCCCTCGATGAAATTTTATGTTTTCTCACCCTGGAGTATCTGTTCTGAAAAACTAGAAATCACAGCGAGTCAACTCTCTCTCCTGACTCAAGGTGGACTGGAAGTGGCAGTTAGACACACCAATGTTCTGCCATTCTCACATTCCGATCACTTAATCTGCTCTAACGACACCTTTTCTCCCCCCCTCCCCCCAGCACTGTACATCCACACTGCTGTTTAAATGCTACCCCCTCCACACTTCATGTCAGTTCTGACGGAGAGTTATCTGGACTCGAACTTTGCTGTCTCTCCGTGGATCCCGCCTGACATGCTGTGATCTCCAGGTTTTGTGTGTTTTTTTTTGTCCCTGCCGATATGCGCAATGTGGCTCTCGGAAGCTGACCGCAGCCTGTGTGATAGTCTCAGTGGCTCCCAGAGCCCGAGTCAGAACCATCTGTTCTGGGGGACAAGCGGCTACAGCCCCGGGGTGAGGATCATCATTTATTGAAGATCGAAGGTCAGTGAGCTAGAATTTGCAGCCTCTCTCTCTCTCTCTCCGCCCAGAGATACTGCCTGAACTGCCGAGGATTCACAGCACTTTCACTTTCTTGCAGATTTCCCACTGCGGTTCTTACGTCTGTTGTCGGGATTGCACCCAAAACCCTGTCTCCAACCACAAGCGCATCAGCTAAAGAGCTGCCTTGCATCCGGGTGGTGGTTGGATGCAGAAGTCGGTCCCTGGCCTCCTGTGTGGGTCGGTTTTTGTTGTTTCATTTTCATCCGGAGTGGAGAAGCTGCGGGTTTTTATCCCCAGCACTGCTGAAAAGCTGTCACGGAAAGTATTTCCCAGAGTTAGTTGCTAAACTGAAGATTTGTGTTCAGGAATTTGTTTTAGGAGGAGGTTTTCTCAAGAATAGTTCGAATCTAATTTACACTGAGTTTTATGACTGGGACATTAGCAAGGCGAACGAGGCCAGCATTCACTGCTGTGCTGCTTGACAGTTCTCCCGCAGTGCTTTTGAATGAGGAGTTAAGGATTGACAGGCGGCAGCTATAAAGAAACAAGTGACATGAATCCATAAGAGGGCAGTGTGTGTCTGGGAGGGGGTTATGCACGTAATTGTTCCCCAGACACACTGGCCTTGACCTTTTTGGAGGACTGATTTGACAAAGCTATTCCTGGGATGTAGTTGGAGGAAAGTGTTGCAAACACACACCAGCCAATACTTTTCCCTTTCACTCAATCCCTTTCTCACCAGGAACTAACACCAGCTTGATGGTCTGAATGGCCTTCTACTGTTTTCTGTAACTGTGGGATGCCCTGGACACTGAACGTTATTCTGAGAAGAAGCAATGCAGCTGGGAGACGGTAGGGTAATTGTGATGCATTGAACTGCGGGGTAACTGTAAAGCAGAAATAAAAACGGCAGCGTTGGAGTTTAAATTTGATGAATAAAATCTGGAATGTAAACCTGATCTCAGGAACAGAGACCATGGCTTTAATTTTCTGAAATCCCATTCGTTCATGTCACTTCCGGAGGGAAATCTGCTACTCTTACCCCTTCTGGCATGCATGTGACTCCAGACCCACAACAATGTGGTTGAGCCCTAACTGTCATCTGACATCAGTTCAAGGTGAACTAAGGATGAACAACAATTGCTGGCCTGGCCAGTGATACCCACATCCTGTGGGAGAATAAAAGCACATTCACAACGGGGACATGAATTCAACTGACTGTCCAACCTGGATAGATACAAGGACACCCACACCACAGAGAAAGCAGGGAAATATCAGGGCTGTGGGAAGGGATTTGACTACCCATTGAGGTGGAAACTCATTTACTTAGTCACATTGAGGAAAGGCTGTTCCCCCATCCTCTGTGGGAAGGGGGGTCATGCAGAAAAGCAACCTCCGGAGATGCCGGCAAGTTCACACATAGCAGCTATCACACATTCTGCTGTTAATTCCAATCAGGAATGAACCATATCTGGGCACCTGTTTCTAGTGGAGTTCATATTTCACAGACTCCCTACCGATTGGAAACAGCCCTCTGGGGGAAACAAGCCCACTCAGACCCTCAGAGCATTTCACCCAGACCCATTCCCTTATAACCCACCAAACCTACACATCCCTGAACACCATGGGCAGCTTAGCATGTCCAACCCACACGGCCTGGCCATCTTTGAACTGTGGAGAAAACCAGAGCACCTGGCGGAAACCAATACAGATATGTGCAAACTCCGCACAGACAGTCACCTGAGGGTGGAATCGAACCCAGGTCCCTAGCGCTATGAGGCAACAGTGCTAACCACTAAGCCACCATGTCACTCTAAAAGGTGAAGATGCTAAAGCCAAAATACCCCAACCATTGTGATAGGATGTGTACCAAAAAGATTTAAACAAGTGCAAGTTGACTCCATGTGCCTATAATAAAGGGGACACCCAGATTTGGGCTGAGAACCTCTTGATCTGCAGTCAAAGGCTCTACCACTGAACTATACCCCAAGCTGTTTTCTCAAATAGAGCAGTGATTTACACTTAATGCAGGGACCATAGTTTAGAATGTTTGCAGATGATGCAACAATTGGTCATGTAGTTGACCATGTGGAAAAAAGCATGGACTGCACAGAGATACCAATCAGGTGGAAAGAAAAAATGGTCAATTGAATTCAACCTAGGCAAGTGAGTGGTGATGAAACGCAGGGAGGTCAACCAATGGGAGTGCACAGTAACAGTGAGGATACTGAATACTGTAGAGGAACAAAGAGACCTTGAAGTGGCCATTCACTGATCCCTGAAGGGGCTTGGACAGGAAGATCACGTGGTCAGGAGGGTCTCACATACTTTCTGTTCTTCACCACAGACTGGCACATAAGAGCAGGAAGAGGATGTTGGAACTTTAGCAACTATCAATTTAGAGAACAGCTAGAGGACTTAAGCAGACGTCTGGCCAATGCATTCATCAACATGAAAAAAATCCATAAAATAGAGAATGGAAGGCAGAAATGGGCCATTTGACCCATCAGATCAGCTCCACCATTCATTTATATCATTGTCAATGCTGCTCCAAGTTATGTTGGTGTGTTCCTTGGAGGAGAACCTGCAAATGGTAGTGTTTTGAAGTATCTACTTCTTTTGTCCACATGGTTTGTGTGCTTGGAAGGTGCTGTCAAAAGAGCCTGGGTGAGTTCCAGCAGTGCATCTTGTAGTTGGTACACTCTGCTGGCACTATGCCTCAGTGGTTAAAGGAGTAAATGTTGAAGGAGCTGAATGATGTGCCAGTTAACTGAACTGCATTGCCCTGGGTGGTGTCGAGTTTCTTTAGTGTTGTTGGAGTTTCTAGATGTTAGTGTTGTTATACCCCTGATTTGTACCTTGCAGACAAAGCGCAGGTTTGGGGAGTCAAAAGTTAAATTAATGACCACAAAATGCCTACCCTCTCACCTGCCTTTGTAGCTACAGTATTTGTATGGTGGGTCCAGTTCAGTTTCTCATCAATATTAGCCCCCAGAATGATAATAGTGGGGAATTCTGTGACGATTAAGCCATTGAATGTCAATGGGATATGGTTAGATTCTCATTTGTCAGAGTTTATAATTATCTGTTGGTATTTGTGTGGTGCAAATGTTCTTTGTCACTCATCAGGCTAAGCTTCAATGTTGTCCATGGCTGCTGCATTTAGATGTGTACAGCCTCGGTGCTTGAAGATTCACAAATAGTGCTAATCATTCTGCAATCATCTGCAAACATTCCCACTTCTGACCTTGTAGGGAAGGTCATTGATGAAGAAGTTTGGGACTGGAACATGATCCTGGGAAAATTCGGGAGCTGAGACAGTTGGTGACTAATGACCACAAGCATCTTCCTGTGTGTTCAGTATTATCCAACCAGGGTGAAGG
The DNA here is from genome assembly GCF_030684315.1 of Stegostoma tigrinum. Lineage (NCBI taxonomy): Eukaryota > Metazoa > Chordata > Chondrichthyes > Orectolobiformes > Stegostomatidae > Stegostoma > Stegostoma tigrinum. The sequence continues at coordinate 14,512,239 of NC_081395.1, read as the reverse complement.
AGGGGAAGGAGGCAGCGAGAGTGGCGCAAGTTTGAATAAAATTGCCTTGTTACGATCTACTCAAATTTGAAGACTTGATCTTTTACACAGAGCTGCTAACACAGGGAGAATGCTCTTCTCTCTGACTCCCGTTGACATTAGTTTTGTTATGATTCCTTGACACAGTGCTCTGTCAAATGGTGCCTTAATGTCAAGAACTGTCACTCTCCGCTCTGGAATTCATCTGTTTTGTCCATGTTTGCACCCAGGCTGTTATGAGATCAGGAGCTGAGTATCCCTTGTTTAACTGAAACTGAGGTCCGTGAGCATGATATTGCAAAGCAAGCACTGTTTGATGTCATTGTTGTCGCCCTGTTGTGACAGTATTTACTTCTCAACAAGCCAGATGATTGACTTAAGCCTTGTCCATGCACAGAATATGTGTCTGATTGATCAGTACTGAGAACAATGCTTTTTCTTGCATTTCAAAGGCTAGCATGGTGTCATTTGAGATTACAGAGGTAGTCTCATTGACATTGCCCTTAATTCGTCAGAACGCACAAGGCTATGGGCCAAATGCTGGAAGCTGGGACTAGAATAGATGGATATCAGACAACATGCTGGGTCGAAGGGTCTTTTTCCACACTCGAAGACTGGGAGAAACTCATCTGCAGCCAAACTGATCACAAATGAAAAGTCAAAAGCAGTGTCATTGAGAAAAGATACAGCATCCTTTTGCAGCTCCCCGATGATCTAGTGGTTAGGACTCATTGCTTCTCCAGCATGGCCCACGTTCAGTTCCCAGTTAGGGAATGAGAATTTAGCATCTTGTTAACTTATCACGATAACAGCATTCCTGCTTTTCAGAGGTAGGGAATAAACTGTGGAGGTGGCCGGTAATTTACTTTGTCCTTAATCCACATTATTCAGGTTAATATAAAACACAGAACTGTGTGTGCTGGCAATATAAAACTAAAACAGGAGTTGACAGAAAAACTCAGCAGGCCTGGCAGTATCTGCAGAGAAAAGGAGCATTAACGTTTCAGATTCTGTGACCTTCAACAGAACCAGGTTAGTTATGCATTTCTACATTATAATGCTGGGGGAAATGATCAGCTTTAGCTGTGACATCGGCATAGTTATCAAAATTACTCTGTCACTTAGCAGCTTCCAAATGTCAACTTCACAAATTTAAAAGGACTTCATCAGCTCTAATGCTGCGTCTGTTGCTCTGAAGTGGTGAAAGGATCTGCTTAAATGACTGCCTTTTACTTTGCCTTTCTGTCAGCATCTATGTCAAATGGAGAATTGGTCCTTTTGGTGTCTACCTCAGCATGTGTCTCTATTTTTCTCTCTTTGTCTCAGTGTATCCATAATACCCCCTTTCATATTTTGCGACTCTCCATCTGCCCACTTCTCTCATTTCCCATTTCTGCTCTTTGAAAAGTTGGGGATAGCTTGAGGGTGAAACTGCTGCAAGGCTTTTCTCTCCCTGACTGGAGTGTGTAGGACTGGGCTCACATTGTCCGGATAATGTGTCTGTCACTTAGGCCTGAGGTAAGGAGATATTTCTTCCCTCAAAGTATTATGAGGCTTTTGAATTCTAAATAGAATTCCTAATCCAACAGAAACGAAAAGCAATTCTACCACAATTGTAGGATTACAATTATGTCTTTACTATTGATTTAAAATAAATGAATGGTGAAAGCAGAGAAAGACAGTGACCAGCCCATCCTTTCTGTGCCATTACCACAACATTTCCTGGTAAGTCTGCAGTTTATCCTGCCTCACCTGGACATTCCTACCTGGGAAAGAAGGAGTGAGAATAAAAGGAGAGGAAAAGCAGAAGTGGAACTGAGGAAATAAACTCCAGGATGAATTAACTGTTAGCAAGATAGAATATTTTCTGTTGGGGCCAAACTAGGCAACAGCAGTGGGAACACCAAATGAGCTCAAACACTGGAAGCATGTTCAGTTGTCTCTTTTGACATCCTGGATCAATAACATGCCATTTGAGAAAGTCTAAACAAGGGGTCTTCAATGTAAGGCATGGCACTCTGCTTTCCCCATCCATACGTGCATTTTCTTAGCCACTCGATTGCAGTAATTCAGAATTTTGTTTCTGTAACAATGTTGCTCTCTGAAAATTTCAATCGACTTGGCTTTTGCAAAAATTGACAGTCCACAGCTGAACATCCTCCACTGAAAGTGCACAGAAAGAGACAATCTCCTCTCGCATTGGTTTCAAACTGATATAGAGGATGCATTCATCCTCTGAGGGCCCATTAACTGCGTTAATATACACAGAGGGAACCTCACAATAGAAACAGGGTTATTGTGATTAATTGATGAGGGGTGATGTGTGAGTCAGTGTAAATAGTGGGCAGTAAAGTCTCACCCATTAGCACTGACACTAAGCCTTGTACCATCAGCTCCACATTCACTTGGGGTCGCATCGTGGCTCTGTGGTTAGCACTGCTGCTTCTCAGCACCAGGGACCCGGGTTCAATTCCACTCTTGGGTGACTGTCTGTGAGGAGTTTGCACATTTTCCTGTGTCTGTGTGGGTTTCCTCTGTGTACTCTAATTTCCTCCCACAGTCCAAAGATATACAGGATAGGTGGATTGGCCATGCTAAATTGCCCATAGTGCTCAGGGATATTTAGATTAGGTGGGCTATAGGGTGATGGGTCTGAGTGGGACGCTCCAAGGGTGGGTGTGGACTTGAAGGGCCTGTTACCACACTGCAGGGATTCTATAATCATCTACTACCTCATGCCTCCCAGTCATCATTGCCTTTTGTTTTTATTTCACTCTCCCACTCCACTTCTGAATGTGTTCCAACTGATGGCAGGTGTCTGATTAAAAACTGCAACTTTTAAAAATTGGTGTCTTGGATATGACATCACTCACTGGAATAAGATTCACTGCCCATCCCTAAATACCCCAGAGATGGAGGTGATGAGTTACTTTTTTGAACCCTTGAACTCCTTGACACGGAGGTACAGCCATGATGCTGTTAGGGAGGGAGTTCCATGTTTTTGCCCAAGGGACACTGAAGGAACAAAGAAATATTTCCAATGCAGAATCGTAAGATGCTTGGATGGGGGTTTGTGGTGGTAGTTTTCCCACATATCTCCTGATATTGTCCTTCGAGAAGGAAGTAAACTCACACTGGATTGATTCTGGCAGATTCAGTGTGTATGATTTGTGTATAACCAGGAATTTGTTTTCATTCAGATAATTCGCAAGAAATAAATCTTCATTTCCTGATGGGAATTGTATCCAGGCCTGAATGATAATAACTCAGGGGACACCAGTGATGTTGCCAGTAACCCTTGCAACCTGACTTGTACACACTCTTGAGCCTGTTCTTGACATCATAACCACCTTCACCAACAAAATTTCTCTCTCTAAGTATCCAAGCAGTCCATATTATTGCACGTGGTTTCAATGTGAAGAAAGTGGAACTTTGATAATCTGATGTTGTTCAATAGATGCACTGCAGCAAGGTACAAAACAGGCTCATACCAACAGGACCTTGGTTTGAGGCACTGACCCGTGGTGAAGGGGCAGCACCAATAAATGCATCATTCAACTTGTCTGATTCAGAGGACGGGATAGAAATGACCAGCGGTTTCTTGCTGAATTTGTTCAGGGTCTTGACTTGAAGAAATCATGACTCAAAGTATGAAAGTACATTTTACTGGAGTGGGTCATCAACTGGCGCAGTGACTGTGAATAGAACGATGCAAAGTTCCAGTCGAGAAACTGGAGTCACTGAAGCAGCCCCTTGAGGACAAATGTGTTTCCTTTGCCAGTGAAACTCACCGCTTCACAAAGTGGGACTACAATAGATGGATGTCTGATGAGCCGTGCTGACATGCTGTGCTGAATGGCCTTTTTCCATGCTATAAAAATTTAAAGACAGAGAAATTGATCTGCAGCCAAAATGATCACAAATGAAAAGGCAAAAACAGATGTCATCGAGAAAAGATACAATCTCTTCTGGCACCATCCCAGGAAGTCTAATTGTTTGGATTCAGTGGTTTCTCTGCAATGGCCCAATCAGAGAATGGAAGTTCTGCTCTACTAATTTATTATGACTACAGCACTTTTGACTGATTTTCAGAAACAGGAAATGAGCTGGCAAGTAATCTACTTTGCCCCAATCAGTATTCAGGTTAACATAAAACAAAGACTTGTGGATGCTTGAAATCTGAAACAAAAGCAGGAATTGAAAGAAAAATGGAGTTAAGATTCAATGACCATTCGTCAGAATTAGGCTATTTATGCATTTCTATATCATACTGCTGGGAAAATTATCATGTTTATCTGTCGAATCAGCATACTTATCAAAATGCCTCATTAGCTTCCAACCATCAACTTTACAACTTTAAAAGCACTTTATCGGCTTTAATGCTACTTCTGTTGCCCTGGCCTGGTGAATGGCTCCGCTTAAATAGTTGCCTTTTGTTTCCCCTTTCTGTCAGTTAGCAGCCATGTCAAATGGAGAATTGGTCCTTTCTGTGTCTACCTCAATATGTATCTCTATTTGTCTCTCTTCGTCACTGTGTATCCATCTCAACCTCTTTCACATCTTCTGACTCTCCATCTCGTCATATCTCTCATTTCCCATTTCTGCTCTTTGAAAAGTCCAAAATTCAGAGACAGTTTGAGAGCAGACCCTGGCTGAAGTGTTTAGGGCTGGTATTACATTCTTTTGATAATGTATCTGTCACTTAGGTCTGAGGTAAGGTGAGCTTCTTCCCTGTATTATTATGAGCCTTTAGACTTCAAATAGAATTCCTCATTCACCAAAATAGAAAAGAAACAATACTACCTTTATAGGATTACAATGACGTCTTTACTATTGGTGTGAAACGAATGAGTCGTGACAGCAGAGAATGAGGGTGATCAGCTCATCCTGTCTGTGACATCACCACAACATTCTCCTGTATGTCTGCAGTTAACCCGACCAAACTGAGAATGAAGGAATGAGAATAAAGAAGAGGAGAAGCAGAAGGTGCTTGCGGAACAGAGGATTGAAACTCCAGGGCGAATTAATTGTTGGCAAGAAACAGCATTCCCTGATGGGGGAAAGCCAGACGACATGAATGGAAACATCAGATAATAACAGGCTGAGCTCCAACACATGAAGTATGCTAATTTCCCTCCATCAACAGTTTGATCAACAACATGGCATTTGAGAGAAGTTTAAATGGGCAATTTTCAATGCAAGGCACAGGCACCATTGGGATTTGAACCCAGGATCTCCTTTAACCAACAAAACCACATCGCCACACAATTGTCGGCTTTTCACATCCATATGTTGCCTTTCTTGACCACTCGATCGCAGTAACTCAATAATTTCTTCCTGTTTCAATATTGCTTAGTGAGAATTTCAATCAAACCCCGGTTTTACAAGAACGGACATTTCACAATTGAGAGTTCTTGTGTGAAAGTGCTGTTGCATTGGTATATTTTCACCTATTTATACTGCCAGGTTCATCCTCTTGGGACCCATTAACTACATTAATACACACAGAGGGAACATTTCAAAAGGAACAGGGTCATTGAGTTAAATTGATCAGGAGTGGTGTATGAGTCAGTGTAAACAGTGGGCAGTAGGTCTGACCCATTGGCACCATCACTGAGCACTCACCAACTCCACAATTATGTCCTGCCCCATGCCTCCTAATCATCACTGCTTTTCACTCATTTCACATCACTGGTCTGTTTCTGAACTTGTTCCCAAGTGATTGCAGGCGTCTGATTAGAAACTGTAAATTTTAAAAATGGAAGCCTGAGATATGGACATCACTCACTGGGACAGGATTCTAGAAGTACTCTAAATGTGGCATGACCGGTGTCTTGTACAGCCACAATATGACTCCCCAACTCCTATACTCAGCGCTCTCACAAATGAAGGGAAACGTGCCAAATGCCTTCTTCACCACCCTGTCTACCTGCAACACTACTTTCAAGGAACTATGTACATGAACTCCGAGGTATCTGTTTTTTGACAGGACTCCCCACAACCCTACTGTGTACGTCCTGCCTGATTTACTTTACCAAAATGCAACTTCTCACATTAATTTAAATTAAATTGCAATCATCATTCATCAACCTATTGGCCCATCTGATCAAAATCTCATTATCCTCTTAGATAAGCTTCTTCATGTCCACTATATCACTAAACGTACTGACAATGCCTCCTGTATACTCATCCAAATCATTTTTATGAATGATGATCAACAATGGACCCAGCACCAATCCTTGTGGCATTTCACTGATCACAGTCCTCCAGTCTGAATAACAATCTTTACAACCTCCCTTTGTCTCCTACCATCCAGCCAATTTTGTCTAATTGGCTAACTCTCCCTGGATCCCAAATGCTCAAAGCTTACCAAACAGTCTATCATGCAGAACTTTGTCACAGGCCTTGCTAAAGTCTACGTAGGCAATGTTTACAGTGCTGCCATCATCTATTTTCTTGGTCACCTCTTCAAAACACTCAATGTTGAGAGACATGATTTTCTGCACACAAAACTGTGCTGTCTATTCCTAAATCAATCTTTGCTTTTTTTTTCTTGAACAATACCTGTAGCCACCCAATGCTGCAAATTAAAACTTTAACTTTAGAGACTATCCTTTACCATAACTATTTCATTACTATTAGAATTATGTCCATTGTTCCCAAAGTGCTCCCCCACTAACACTTCAGTCACTTGCCCTGCCTTACTCAAACTCAAACTTCCCAATCTCATAGGAAAGTTGAGTTGTTACTTTTCTAGTAGGTACATCCACATATTGAACAAGAAAATGTTCTGGAATACACTTAACAAACTTCTCCCCATCCAAACCCTTAAAACTATGGCAGTCCCAGTTTGCAAAGTTAAAATCCACTACCATTACAACATTCTTATTCTTCCACATATCTGAGATCTCCCAACATATTTGCTCCTCAAATTCCCGCTGAATGTTAGTGGACATGTAGTACAATCCTGTCAAGACAATATCCCCTCCTTATTTCTCAGGTGGCCCATATAGCTTCATTGGACAATCCCCCAGGAATATCCTCTCTATTTAAACATTGTCTCTAATCAAAAATATCACTCACCTCTCTTGCCTCTGTTTCAATCCTTCCTATAGCATCTCTATCCCCTGAACATTAAGCTTCCAGTCCTGTCCTTCCCTCAGTGATGTTTCTGTAATTGCTATGATATCCCAAACCCATGTCCCCATCTATGCCCTGAGGTCATCTGCCTTACCTGTCAGAGTTCTTACAGACATAAAGGACTCCCCATGTGATTATGTTTCGTCATGTCATTTTCACTTCTTTCTCAATGACTTTAAACCTCTGCCTAATCGTTCCCGATCCATTCAACAATGAGTCAGAATACAAAAAAGGAATAGAGGCCTTGGTGACATGGTGTAATGATAACAACCTCTATACCAATGTCGGGAAAACTAAAGAACTGCTCATTGACTTCAGAAAGTAAAGGGGAGTAGATGCTCCCATCTATATAAACAGAGTGGAAGTTGAGAAGGTTGAGAGTGTTAAGTTGCTAGGAGTGACTATAACCAACACCTTGTCCTGGACTCCCCACATGGATGCAATGGCCAAGAAGGCACAACACCTCTTCTTGCTCAGGCGGCTCAGCAAATTTAGAATGTCCACAAGGATCCTCATCAACCTTTACGAATGCACCGGAGAAAACATATGTCTGGGCGCGTAATGGCATGGTATGGCAACTGCTCTACCCAGGACTGTAAGAGACTACAGAAGGTTGTGAACGCAGCCCAGACCATCACAGGAGCCAACCTTCCATCCATTGACTCCATTTACACTTTTCATTGCTGCAGAAAAGAGCCAACACCATAAAAGATCCCTCCCACCCCAGCTACAATCTCCTCCAATTACTTCCCTTGGGCAGAACATGCAAAAGTTTAAACACATTTCCAGCAGGCTCAAGAACATCATTGACTCCTTTCAAATCTAAACTAAAACTCAACTCTGATGGGATTCAAATCCATACGCTTTTAATGGCAGCTACAACAACTTTAGAGAAGTCCAATGCGCTCTCCATTGCAGCACAGGACTTCACCTGTGAGAGCCTTACAGCATAGCAAGTTGCATTTGGCCTATTGCCTTTGCGTTGTTCATTGAATCTGTTTATCCTCCTTGCACTTTTCACTACCTGGCCCCAATCCATGTATGATCTTACACTGTAGGTGATCATCTAAATGCTCCTAAAATGTTCTGATATTCTCAGCTTTACCACATGTTCATAGTGTGAATTTCAATTATTCAGAACTCTACTGAGGAAAAAAATCCTTAAGTGTCCTCTAAACTTCCCATCATTTGCTCATAATCTATATCCCTAGTTATTAGTCCTTTTTAATAAAATGAAGTTTATTTCAATCTCCCACATCCACCCCCTTCAGAATTGTGTACACGTTAATC